>NC_137344.1:37890771-39090771 GCF_965287045.1 Carcharhinus amblyrhynchos | reverse complement strand
ACATTATCAGCGCGGGGCATTTATCAAGATGCAATCAATGGTGAGCTAAAGAGTGCATTTAAACTGTCTCTCTGGACAGTTGATTCATGCTTCACAAATATAGGTGATCAAACACTCTTGTGCTACCGAGACAATGGGAGATGCCATCTGTAAAATGTGACTGGCCAGAGTTGAGTAGTGTGGGTTGTAAATTGAGGTTGATATTCTAGGATTGGCCTTGATTAGTTTTGATTGTTGAACGTGCTGTCACCGCCCAAATCAATTCCCATTTTTCCCAGACATCGTTCCGCCCTTGAATCCCCCCAATCAGGTTTCTGCTCCTGCCACAATACCAGAATGGCTCTCATCATCCTGTACGATTGTGGCAAAGGTAAACTATTTCTCCTTTACACTGTTTCGTATCTGACTGAGGCTGCACTCGCCTGGCTACATTTGTGTGTGTTAAGTTTAAGTTTAGTTTATTTATTAGTGTCACAAGTAGGCTCACATTAACACTGCAATGAAGTTGCTATGAAAATCCCCTCGTCACCACACTCCTGCGCCTGTTCGGGTACACTGAGGAAGAATTTAGCACGGCCAATGCAACTAACCTGCACGTCCTTCAGACCATGGGAGGAAACTGGAGCACTCAGAGGAAACCCACATGCAGACTCGGGGCAGAGAGTGTCTGGGTCAGATGCTCTCTCAGAGACAAAGTACAGACTCGATGAGCTGAATGGCCTCCTTCTGTAATGTAGGGATTCCACATTGGGTTGTGGTATGCCATCATACCTAGGTGCCATATTGAAAAGGTCCCAACACCACTGATCCATTATTGAAGAAAGAATATGGACCACCTGAGAATGAAGATGGATCTTCAGGAACATTCTGAGGCTGCAGGATGGACCTTAATGACATTGAATCTGGAAGATCCATCTGTCGATGTGTTCCTCCCCCACTCACTGCTCTGGTGGTCCGGGGTTCAATGTTTCTCCATTCCAAACTCCAGAGGCAGCCCCCAGAATTATTCAGGGTGAGTCTCGAGATCTGCATATCACATTGCTCCAAATGTGTTTTGAATCAGTGTGCTTTCCCATTGACATCACAAGGAATCGGACGTGGGTGGAAAATTCTAGCAGGGCCTTCATCGGAATCCCATTAATGCAAATCAATTTCATGTCAACCTTGAGCAGGCTTCCCAATCTGCCACGACAGGCACCAGCAGAAAATACCACAGGAAATTCATGCTGGTGTGAAACCGATTTGACATTTCCACCATTGAACGCACTAGCAGGCCGTGGGAGAATTCTGCCCATTGTCTTTTGTTCCTGCCAAAAATTCCATTCCCAGTCACTGACTCCATCATTCTAATTGTCAATGCCTTCACTATCTAGGGGAGACGCTGGCTTAGTGCTATTGTCCCTAGAATATCCGGAAACTCAATAGTGGTCTGTGCCTCCTCCGATTGTGGAGGGCCAGACCCACACATCCAGCTTCGAGGAAATATTGATTTAAGACAACCTGTTTCCACCTTCCCCTGAGTGCACTGATAAAGAGTGGAATCACTGCATGTTTGGAGAGAAGGGAGTGAAATCTTTTATAAAATCTAGCACTGCTTGCTCGCCAAATAGAGGCGTCATCTGATTCTTCATTATACAAATCAGAGAGGTTAGCTGCACTGTCACAGAGTGCACTGGCACAGAGTGGAATAACTGCAGGTATGGTGACAAGGGGAGGGAAATACTTGTCATTTCTTCATTACACTTCAAAGTTGAAAATATCCATAAGCCCCTAGTCACCCTTTTGAACATGAAAGAATTTGCAAAGTTGCCGCCCAGAATCCAGTGGTTCAGATTGATGAGTTATGACTCCAACCGCGAGCATGTGCAAGGGAAGTATCAGACAATGGCATACACACTGGGTTGAAATTTATTGGCTCACCTCACCCTTCGGTGGACAGACTGAGCTGGTAAAATTACACGGATCAAGCCTGATTTCACGGTTCTCACAATTTTGAGATCCAGATTTCCGGTGAGGTCACTCTTGCTAGAAATGGGACAGGGTTCAATTCCTGGCTTGGGTCAATGCCTGTGTGGAGTCTACACGTTCTCCCCATGGGTTTCCTCCAGGTGCTCTAGCTTCCTTCCACAGTCCCAAAGACGTGCTAGTTAGGTGCATTGGCCATGCTGAATTCTCTCTGTGTACCTGAACAGGTGCCCAGGTGTGGTGACTAGTGGATTTACACAGTAACTTCATTGCAGTGTTAATGTAAGCCTACTTGTGACTACTAATAAATAAACTTTAAAAATGAACCACTTCATTTTTATCATAAAATGAAATTTAATTGCCAATCAACCACCAATTCTACAAGATTATTAATGTCTTCTTATAATTTGGCATATTGTTCATTTGTATCAACCACATCAACTACCCTTGCTCACCCACCTACCCCTGCCACCCCCACCCCCCCAACCAAATTGGTGCTTATGTGAATCTGGAACTGGTTCTCCTGATTCCCAATACCAAATTGATAATGTAAGTTGTGAACCACAATGTATCCCCAAGGATTGTTATTTCCCACCTTTGCCCATCTGAGTAGCGACCCTTAAATGGTTTACGCTTGAAAAATCTGCAAATACGTTGTCTACTACTGTCTTCTGCAAGCCTACCTTTACTGGCTAATATCCAGTTGGGGATTCCAGCAGCTCTACAAAATTGGCCAAATTGGTAACCTTGTTGCTGGGGTTTGAGCCATTTTCTCACTCTGCCAGCATTGAAGCAGGGTGCTTCAGAGCTATCCTGCAGGATAATGGATATCCCAATCAGATGATTACTCGCTGTGCATTGTGCACACCCATGACCTGAAAAGTGCTGGGTCTACCTGTGGGGTGCCACGGTGGCACAGCGCCAGAGACCCAGGTTCAATTCCACCTGGAGTGACCGTCTGTGTAGAGTTTGTATTTTTTCCTTGTGTCTGCAGGGGTTTCCTTTGGGTGCCCCAGGTTCCTTCCGTGGTCCAAAGATGTGCGGGTTAGGTAGACTGGCCATTAAATTGCCCCTTAGTCTCAAGGGGACTAGCAGGGTAAATATGTGATGTTATGGGACTAGGGCATGGGTGGGATTGTTGTCAGTGCAGGCTTAATGGGCTAAATGGGCTCCTTCTGCACAGTAGGGATTCTATGCTTCTATGCTACCTCCAATTACTCTGGAAGGGTAAAATGTCTCAAATTTTGAAGGAGCAGTCTGCTACATCTGCCTCTTGCATGGCAACAATAGTGTTTTCCACTAACAGGATAAAGTCATCAAACCAAAGAGGCATTCTGTCTACCACCCAATGACTAATGTGGTATATGAATTCTGGTGCCAGTCAATGCCAGGTACTATAGGTCATATATCTCAATGACTGGCAGATCATATCAAACAGCACTGATCAGAGTACTGATTACACTCAAACCAACACGTGTCTGCAAAAAACAGAACATGAAGGTTAACATTAAATGTGATATTGCAATTGGGCAACACTTATTAAACAGTCCTGAGTGTGTTCAGAATTACACTAACAGCTAATTTAAGGTTATCAGTCATGGTCACAATGCACTTACACTTGCTAGAAGCTGCTTATATTCAGGTTGAGGGACCTGACCTCTGCAGGCAAAAGAAATAAGTCCTGATGTTGTACTTCTTTCAAAATACACAAAAGCATGGGAGGAACAACAGCTCCCTTTGGCATTGGTCAATCAGTGTTGACTTGCCAACCAATCAGCACTCCTCTTCTCATGTGATATAAATTGTTGTTTCCTCAGAAATTTGGTATTTTTGTATCTGTCCTGATGAGTTCAAGACAACAAGCTTCAACAGCATGTCTCTTTTTGTTCTCTCGGCAAAGCTCAAGTTCTGTATTACCAATCCTATATGGATTAATTCTAAAATTATTGGGTCAGGATGGGATGGGGGAGAGGGTGCAGTTTGATCAGGAGGGGTAGTTGGATCTGGCAATTCATGAGTTAAAGTCTCCAGGAATACGTCCGCCCAGGGTTGACAATCTGAGAGACATGTCCAATTTTCAAATGTCAGGGACATAACAGATTTTGTTTCAGCTGTAATCTAATGCAGGATCAATAACTTGTTCAGGCTTTCAAATGCCATCATAATAAAGTGGCAAGTCTGATTGGGGACATGTGTCTCTTCCTGTCAGCTAGTCTTCTGTTACGTTTTTATGCGTATCTATTCATTCATGTGGAGAAATTGTCACTGGTTCAGCCAGCAGTTATTGCTCACCCCTAATTCCCCTTGAGGAGGTGATTAATTAGTGACAGATGCAAAACTCTGGCCCCCTCATCGGCAGGAATCATTGCATGTCCGTGTTTAGAGAGCTAGGTTATAGCAACTGGTGCACAGCCGCTATGTAGCAGTGTTTTTTTTAAAGAGAGTACTGCTGGAGAATGCTGAAATCCTCACGGTACAGAGTGCAGATATTACCATCCTACCATCAACTGGCATATTTAGTCAGTTTCTGACTAAAGGGTCAAGTCCTGCTGACCCTTTTATCTTACTGGGCAGAATGGGATAGAATTTTGAAGAGGTTCTTCCACTTAACTGTGGTGAAAGATGAGCAAAATAACCACAGAATCCCTGCAGGAAGACACCATTCAGCCCATAAAGTCTATACAAACTTTCCCACAGAGCCTACCCACCGGCCCTATCCCCATAACCCCTAGCATTCACCCTGCTAATTTCCCTAGTCTACACATCGTGGAACGCTATGGAGCAACTTAACATGACCAATCCACCTAACCCACACACCTATGGAGTGTGGAAGGAAACCGGAGCACCCGGAGGAAACTCGCGCAGACACGGGGACAACATGCAAACTTCACACTGACCAAGGCCGCAATCGAATCCATGACCCTGGTGCTGTGTGAGGCAGTGATGCTATGCACTGTGCCACCGTGCCCATTTGTTCTATTATGGCCAATTGGGACCCACCATTGTCTGTGCTGACTAGTGCATCAAACACTGGTTTAAGGCTACCAACCTCCTCATTAGTGAACAATGTCTCATTTCAATGGTTTGAGGGAAAATATGTGCCACCCTTAATGGTATAAACAGTGGCCCAGAAATTGCACGTTTTTAATCCTAAGGCATCGAACTGAGCACTGGTCAGGAGAATTCTTATTATATTTATGGAACAAGTTCAGTGAAATTCTTAGATTGCTGTTCATTTAAAAATAATGAACACAGCCTGTCAAAACTGTTAAAATGCAATATTTGTCAGGCTCCTATCATTTCAGTTCAATAGATTTATTGATTATTCCAAGAGTACACACAGTGCAATGTAAGTAAAGTCAATTTAGAATCTCCCCTCCTACACTACACAATCAGTTTCCTGTCCGAGTTCAAAGGAAAGTTATTCTAGTAACTGTTAGCAAGTAGCATTCCACACCACACGACTGTGATATCGCCCCCTATCTTTGAACTCTTTTCACTCTCAAGCAGAATGGATTGGAGGCTGTCAATGCACTTTGTCAGTGATCAGTTTTCCCAACTGACGGACAACTGTTTCTCCTTGAGCATTTTTAGTTTTAGGGTGGCACGGTGGTTAACACTGCTGCCTGACAGCGCCAGGGACCCGGGTTTGATTCCTGGCTTGGATCACCGTCTGTGTGGAACAGAGAACAAAGAAAACTACAGCACAAGGACAGGTCCTTTGGCCCTCCAAGCCTGCGCTGATCATGGTGCCTGCCTAAACCAAAGCTTGCACATTCAAATTCTGTGGGGTTTGTACATTCTCCCTGTGTCTGCGTTGGTTTCTTCCGCGTGCTCCAGTTTCCTCCCATACTCAAAAGGTGTGCGACATTGACCATTAGTGTTAGGAGGATTAGCAGGTAAATATATGGAGTTACAGAGATAGGGCCTGGGTGGGATGATTGTTGGTGCAGACTCGATGGGCTGAATGGCCTCTCCTTCTGTACCATAGGGATTCTATGATTGAGAGCTGAACAATGACTCCTGATGCTTACAGATTCGAAACTGTTAGGACCAAGGTAGAAATAAGTCAATTTGCTTAAGTTATTTATTCTGATTACCAACTTTCATTTCTAGATTCCTTTTAAAGCCCCTCAGTTTAGGGGTGGCAATTTACAAATGCAATCCACCCACTTTTTACCTGAGAAACAGACAGTCAGAAGTTAAAAAAGAGAGAAGGATCCATAGTCAGCTCCTCGATAACTAAGGTTCCTGTGACGCTATCAACACAAAATATGTAAGCGGGTTGACAACACCCACACATCTTTGGCAATCTGTTTTTTCCTTTTTATTGTCTCTTGGCAAGGCCAGCATTTGTTGCCCATCCTTAATTGCCCTTGAACTGAATGGCTTGTTAGGCCATTTCAGAGGGTAATAGAGAGTTAACTATGTTGCTAAGGGTCTGGAGTCACATGTAGGTCAGACCCGATAAGGAAGACAGATTTCCTTCCCTAAAGGACATTAGTGAACCAGATAGGGATTTTTTTAGAACAATTGATGATAGCTGTCATGGTCGGACTAGTTTTCTATTTCCGGGGAGGCGATGGCCTACTGGTATTATTGCTAAATTATTAATCCAGAAACCCAGCTAATAATAGAATCATAGAATCCCTTCAGTACAGAAGGACGTCATTCAGCCCATCGTGTCTGTACTGAGCACAATCCCACCCAGGTCCTATTCCCACACACTTCATTTACTCTGCTAATCCCCCTGACACTTGGGTCAATTTAGCACGGCCAATCCAACTAACCAGCACGTCTTTCGAGTTGTGGGAGGAAACTGGAGCACCCGGAAGAAACCCACGCAGACACGAAGAGAAAGTACTCTAAACTTGCGAATAGCTCCTGCCTGCTGACAGCTGCTCTGAGTGGGTGATCCTGCTGCTCTGCCCATTTCTGCATGTTTAGTCTAGATATTGAAATGTTCCCTTTCCAGTTCTGCTTCCCGCCACCTCCCCCCTACCCCTGCCCCCCATTCCCCCACCCACCTCCCCAGGTTTACTTTGAAATGCTTCTTTCTCCTAAGTGTTGCACACCTTCAATACATCTGTGTGCCTTTCCCATCAGCGCATCAGTCCCTTCAATTAAACTGAAGGCTGTGAGTGGCTTGGCAATAGTGGTTGAAAAGATTCCCTCTTTGATGATGGCTAATGACCAGCAAGACAGATCTACGCTCCTCACAGTTGCAGCTAGCTGTCAGGGCAATAATTAATCCATCAGAGAACAGAACCTCCCAGTGACAGGGAGTACAGTAAAGCAGGCCTTCCAAGTCTCATTGATGATTCTGGAACCATAGCCTCACTCGGCTGTCTCTAATGATCCAATCTGGTAATTGCATTCTTCAGAACACAAATTGAATTTGCTGTTGCCCAAATCCAATGTCAATCATAAATGTTTTTATCTGCTTCAGCCTCGTAGCCATGAGCACAAGAAAGCAGTCCCTGTGAACTGAGGAAAAGATCTCTCATTTCTGTGCTGCTGAGTGCAATCATATACTTGAGTTGTAAAACACAATGGATCACTCCATGGTCTGCTGAGAAACTGAACTCCAAAGAAAATGTGGGATGGAGGTTAAGGTGAAACAGTTTATCTCCAAATTTTTCAAATAATGGTCCCTCTGCAGAACGCAGGGGTGGAATTCTCCCATCCTCTTCATGGCAACAGGCAGGCAGGAGTGGGGAATCTGACGAGAGCCAAAAGGTCAAAAACCCACTGGCATAAAACCACGTTGCAATTAGAATAGAATAGAATCTCTACAGTGCAGAAAGAGGCCATTCAGCCCATCGAATCTGCACTGACAACAATCCCATCCAGGTCCTATCCCCATAACCCCACATATTAACCCTGCTAATCCCTCTAACCTACACATCCCGGGACACTAAGGGGCAATTTAGCATGGTCAATGCATCTAACCCGCACATCTTTGGACTGTGGGAGGAAACCAGAGAAGCGCGAAGAAACCCATACAGACACGGGAAGAGTGCGCAAACTCCACACAGACAGTGACTCAAGCCAGGAATCGAACCCAAGTTCCTGGCATAGTGAAGCAGCAGTGCTAACCACAGTGCCACTGTGCTGCCTAAAGGTAGACTGTTCTTCCCACTGGCTGGAAGCGCGAACACTATTTATATTAATTTGCATCCCATATATACTCATTCAACAGTTGCCCGCAGAGTCCTTCCAATCTTGTGTCATACCAGTGGGAAATCACAGTGATGTCAAACCTGATTGCTAAAGAGTGACATGAGCAAGACATTCCTTGGTTGGTAAGAGAAGTTGATGTGAGGGCAACAAAGCCTTTCTGCCACTGTGCTCTTGATGGGATGTGTACCATTCTGCCAGGGCAGACCGGTTCCTGCCCTCCATCTCCATGCTGAGCTGGTCCCCATGGATAGAACCGTGCTCCTGGACCCATGGGCCACCTTGTGTCCCAGTTCAGTACTGGATTTGGCATTCTTGACTACAGGATGGCAATGGGATAGTACATTGTTTACTGCAAGGAGATGCACAAGGATTCTACATGCGGTGGGTAGAGTTCCAAGTTTGGCATGTTTGCCATGTAGGTGATGGGCTCAAAATCGAGGAAAACACGTCAGCTTGAGGCTGCTAAACTTTTCCCTCCGGGTTGCTGACATCCTGCATGGATCTGGTGAAGACTGGTGGGCTGGAGAGAGTGACAAGAGTGTGCTGGATTGGTGTTTAAATATGGCGCTGGGGCTTTAAACCCGTCAGCTGACAGTGGGCAGATGAATCAGCTACTGATTGGAGGGGAAGCTGCCTGTGTATAATTAATGAGGTTCCAAGTGCAGGATCTAGCACAGAATCCCGCCACCCTGGTCACTGGGAGAAACACCCTTGGAGCTGCCCACCACTGCACTTAGTCTCAAAATGGAAGAATTCACCCTAGGTTAGTGAATATTGACTAGATAAAATCTACAGATAAAATCCAAGTGACTTTTCAAAATATCCTTTGTGAGATGTGGGAATTATGGATGGGAGCATTTGTTGCCTATCCCTAATTGCCCTCAAAAGCCAAAAAGAATTAACTACACGGAGTCATGCGTAGGCTGCACTGAGGTAGGGTGATTTCCTTGGATGATAGTTTCATGGTCACCATTACTAAGTCTAGATTTAAATTTAAATTCCAGCCTTTTTTTTTTGTATCATATCAAGTGAACTCAAGTGCAAGCAGTTGCCATGGTGGGATTTGAACCCACGACCCCAGCCAGGGTGTCAGAATTGCTCGACTGGTGACGTTATCGCCACACTGCCCGTTTTCCCGTGGTGAGATTTGTTTCCAGTATGTGTGTGTTCAGGGCACTAATTGCACTACAACGTCTTAAACATGAAAAACAAGCATCAGTGGTTTACACAGCTCCGCTACAACTAATGTTTCAATGCTTCAAAGACAAGACCTTTCACAAACAGAATACCGGCTGAGGAAATTGAAAATAAATTGAGAGCAAAATAAAAAGTGGCCCAATACATGAGATGTGCACACTGCCCGGCTCTGAGTGAAACATAGCATTGCCCTGATAAAACGAGAATGTTCATTTACATTAGTCTCAATAGCTGTCCAAGTATTTGCTGGGCTGCTTAACTCTTTTGTACAATGCTGATCTAAATGATAAACGTTCCCAGTTGCATGATGCATTAACAGAAGCTGTTCCTCTCTTGGATTGTATTCAATGCAGGCGACTGGGGTCTCACCCATGGGCTAAAGAGGCACTTGCGTTGCCTCATTTGGGGAATGTCTGCACTTAAGTGGCAGCACAGACAGTTTACAGTAATCTGTAAACTGTCTGTGCTGTTATATGCTCTGTCTGAGGCCAGAACTCTCCACTCACCTGACGAAGGGACAAACCCCGAAAGCTTGAGTTTACTATCAAATAAATCGGTTGGGCTTAAACCTGGTGTTGTCAGACTTCTTACTGTGTTTACCCCAGTCCAACGCTGGCATCTCCACATCTTAAGTGGCATCAACAGGACTTCATCACAGTTTGGGGACTTTTACCCCACAGCGCCACCCCTCAAGTGCTGCCAGTCAGAGATTGGCAGCTGACCATTAAGGGCAATGCCAGTGAGAGCAATGGTAGCTGCAGGCGACACATCCATCAGAGGCTCAGGATCAGCGAGGGATCCAGGCCCATAGATGAGTGAGGATGGGATAGGACTCGCAGTGTAGGGGTTGCGGGGGAAGGGGGAGGGGATTTGGCAGCAAGATAGGGGCCAGAATGTGGCTCTCAGCTGGATCCCCCCTCCCCTTCCCTATGCAAGGTCCCTCAGTCAGGTACTGAGGGCCTGACAGCAAGGGAGCACCAACTTGACCCACTATCCCGGGAGCCCAGA
The DNA here is from genome assembly GCF_965287045.1 of Carcharhinus amblyrhynchos. Classification (NCBI taxonomy): domain Eukaryota; kingdom Metazoa; phylum Chordata; class Chondrichthyes; order Carcharhiniformes; family Carcharhinidae; genus Carcharhinus; species Carcharhinus amblyrhynchos. Next base: position 39,080,418 of record NC_137344.1, on the reverse strand, counting down.
AGAAATCCTAACATGGTGATGATGCCTGCATGAAGCTAGTTAAATACCAGCATGGGTAGAGTAAGGTCCTTCAATGGACTTTGCTGTCCAGGTCAATTGGTGTTGGGGCAGGGAGGCCATTCACGAGTCTTCCCATCTTGCATTTAATCATGCCCGAGGCAGGAAGTTAGTAAAAGCCCCAACTTGGCAAACTCCTGCCCCATCAAATGACCCCATGCTTCCAGCTCACCTGAGGGTGAGGGCATGAAATCTGGTCCCTTGTGTCAGCTTTTCTGCACTTTTCAAACTGGAATCATTGAATCCCTACAGTGCAGAAGGAAGCCATTTGGCTCATCAAGGCTGCACTGGCAACTATCCTACCCAGCTCCATCTCTGTAACCTAATATATTTATCCAGCTAATCCCTCTGACACCAAGGGGCAATTTAGCATAGCCAATCCTCCTAACCTGCAAATCCTTAGAGTGTGGAAGAAGCCAGAGCACCCAGAGGGGACCCACGCAGACACGGAGAGAATGTGCAAACTCCACTCAGACAGTCCCCCAACACTGGGATTGAACCCAGGTCCCGGGCTCTGTGAGGCAGCAGTGCTAACCACTGCACCACAGTGCCACACTAAATCAGTGCGTTTCACTGGCACAGGAGGTGGTCAGTGTAAAGTAATCAGATCGCTAGGACCTGGAGTCCAATCAGGTAAAGTTAGGGGACAGGACTGGAATCGTCACAGATTACACTCACCCTTTAGTTGTCATTCACAAAGCTGGGAGTGGGGGGAAGTAGAGCTGTTGATTTCTGAAAGTTCCAGTTCAGTTTTGTTACAATTTATAAATAGATTCTGAAAAGCTGCTGCTTTTTCTCAGGATGAATTTACTTGTGAATGTCAGACTGTTGCCATGTGTGAAGGTTCCTTTATTTAATTATCAGGTTTTTATGTTTAGGGAGACACAATGTTCCCTGGTGTGAACTTATTAACTAGGTTTATTTGGCAAGGACTGCCATGGTGTTTGCGGAAGGTTTAGAAATGTAAAAGGAATTGGGATTGGAGTGATGTGTTTAGCTTCATTGAGCCATTTTGCCAAGATTCACACTCAGAATTACACTTGGCTACGGAAGGCCAATGCATGTGCCAAATGATATGTCAGGATCAAAGTTATCTTGAGGGAGAGGGAAGCCCAGCCCTTACCGTGCTGTCCACACCTCCCTCTCTCACTCCACCCTTCACTCCCTCTCTCACTCCAAATCTCAACTCCCTTTCTCACTCCACCCCTCACCTCCCTCTCACTCCATACCTCACCTCTCTTAATCTAGCCCTCACCCCATTTTCACTCCAACCCTCACCTCTCCCTTACCCCAGCTCTCACCCCTCTCTCTCTCTCTCTCTCTCTCCAGCCCTCACATCCCTCTCTCACTCCAGCCTTCACCTCTCTCTTACCCCAGCCCTCATCCCTCTCTCACTGCAGCCCTCATCTCCCTCTCTCACTCCAGCCCTCACCTCTCCCTTACCCCGGGAAAATACTCATCCCTTCATGTGTCATAAACTATCCTGCCGCTGCTGCAAAATCGAAGTGATTGAAGATTGAGTTTATCTGCAGCAGAGCTTCTGCCAAGCCCATCTCCCACTTCACTTTCAGCCCAACCCCTGCCTTCCTTTGTTGTAGTTATCTATTGAGTAGTTAGGGGTTTTGGGGCTAAATCAGCTTTCTTTGTAATTGGCTCCTTGTTTTCAAGTGTAGTATTTCTGCTGTTTGATTTTAATGGCACCAGAATGGAGTATTAATATCTCATTAAACCAAGGACACTGCGGATTAAACAGGGATTTAGAGATCGAGATTGCGTCTAAAACTATTGATTAATTTGAGACACTTCTCAAACCGAGACAGAAATGGATGCTGTTGGCGTGAGAACAAGTTTGATGCGTTTTTAAAAACTTTATAATGCCAGGAGTGTTTTGCAGCTGCAGCGTGGAAATGTGTTTTTAAACATTAGCCTGGTCTTGAGATGTTTCCTGACTATCTTTTTGTCCTGAGTTCCATTGAAATTTGCCACTTTGGGTAGATATTTATCAATCAAGTGGGCTTTTCAAACTGACTAGTAATTTAACCGCTCGTCATACCAATGCCTGGAGATGTTGGCTTGCTTTTACTTGCTTTCAAGTGGATTAGTTGTGAATGTCTTTCAACAGTGTAATATTTTATTGCCCGTGCTAGCTTTTATCCATCAATGACATCTTTTATTATGCACTTATTGTATCACAACTCCTAGGTCCAGCAATGCAAGGCAGCTTAAATTGCACACTGCTGTGTGAATCCAGAATGTACGTAATATCTAACATGCTTAATGGAATAATCGGGTGGTCAAAACAATTGTGCAGGTCGGAAGGAACATTGGAATGTGAAAAAAATATTGAATGCACTCTAGCCCAGTGTAGCTATGTTTCACATTGATGTGTTGTGGGAAAACCAGACACCTTCAGATAAAACCTTCATTGTAGATTGATAAATGAAAACACATCAATGGTTCAAAGTATTAGAACAAGAATTGAAGGGCTGGATTTTACAGCTTTGCTCCAGTGAGACTGGAAGTTCCTGCCTGAGGTCAATGGACATTCCCATTGTCCGTCCTTCACCCTGTCCGATTTCATGGCAGGCAGGATGGTAGAATTCCAGCGTTGGAATTTTTTTTGAATGAACAGAATTAAGGAATGTATTTTGGATTTGTGTTTTTCTTTTCAGTGTCTCCATATGTTGAATCCCAAGGACTATTTTTACTTTGTAATTAATTGTTTCCCATTGCCAGTGGCTGGGATTCTCTGATCCCGTTGCTGGGAGCAGGGATTTGGCTGAGCGCCGAATTCTCCAATCTCGCTGGCAGTGTTAGCAGGAATCCGAGATTGGATATATCATGCTGCCTCCTACTGGAAGGGATAGATCCTCATTTCCACTCTCTCCCTCCAAGCTGTGTCTAATGAACTGCATGCAGGGCTCAAGTTTAGTTATTAGTGACATTTAGGCTTACATTAACACTGCAATGAAGTTACTGTGAATATCCCCCACCTGCCACAGTCCAGTGCCTGTTCACGTACACTTAGGGAGAATTTAGCATGGCCAATGCGCCTAACCAGCACGTCTTTCAGACTGTGGGAGGAAACCGGAGCACCTGGAGGAAACCCACACGGACAAAAGGAGAATATGCAGAATTCGCACAAACAGTAGCCCAAGCCAGGAATCGATCGCTGGACCCTGGCACCTTGTAGCAGCAGTGCTAACCACTGTGCCACCATGCTGTCCTCGAGGGCGTGCACGTGTACCTTCATTTTAACAAACGCTGATACTTACCATAGGCCACAGTCGTCCAAATATTATCAAGGCCTGAGTATTTTGAATGGTAGTCACTTCCCTCCCTGCCATCTGAAGAATCAGCCAAGAACACATCCCTGCCCACTCTGGCCCTCAGCTAATCCAGACTTGAATGAGCAGGCAGCACTCCGTACACCGACACCAACCCCTCTCCCCCCTCCCCCCACCCACCCCTTCCCACACCATACCCTGTCAGGATGAAGCACAACCTTGGAACGTCAATGTGATTGGCTGGCAGTTCTGTGGTCCCTGCAGCCAGAGGAGCTACAGTGGACAGAAGAGAAAGTGTTTCAGAATGCCAGAGTCCTGGGTTTGGATACAAAGATAAGTTTTGGGGGGCCCAGCGCTCAGTGTAGGGAAGGCCGGGATGTGGGGTGGCAAGTAGGTGATTGGGGTATGAGGGGAAAAGCTGGGGGAGGGAGTATCCAGTGGCCACCGGATGTTAAACAGAGGGGAAGGTGGTTGGGGGTGGGGTTGCAGTGGACAGAAGGGGCTTTCTGATGGAATTGCCCCCCCACTCCTCCCCACTCCTCCCCACAACCACCATCACCTTCCTGCTCAATGTCTAAGCCTGCTTACTTCTGTGTTTTCTCTGCACCAGGGAAAAAGGTTGGCTTTCAAATTACACCCTCACCTTCCGGAAGGTTGGATTGAATCCCTCGAGTTAAACAATGAGCAATGTACACCTGACAATGAGGGACCCCCACCACGTCTCTGGCAAACCAGGGGTTTGTATGGGCCGCTGGGTGGACTTTCCGGAGACTCTTGATCAATCCCTGAGCTAACACTAAATTCCGGTGCGCTCAGGGATAGTTGGTGTCAACTTGCTCATTAATGCAGCTCACTGAAACCTGTCCAGGGGTGGGAGAGTTTCCAGTGTGGGCCCATTCTCACCTCCAGTTGAATTGTGGGAGGTTTTCCCCACTGCTGCGTGATTAGGAGTGGCGTGGCCTTGATTAAGTGGTGCCCAATCTCCGTGGTTTCCCATTCTGAATTAAATGGCGCATTCCCATCCTGGATTAGTTTCACCCTGTAGCTAGCGCATGCTACATTCCTGTACAATGAATTGTACCTCTTTATTTCCATCGCTGTGAGCTTTTTGTGGGAAGATTATGTCAAGCTGCTATGAGACGGAATTCAAGCAGACAACCATTAACTCTGACAAACCAGTCCCATACCTTACAGCAAGAGACTTGCTGTGAATATGATTTCCTGGGGTATTGAGTTTATCAGCATTTCCTACAAACTATTCAATAACATGCAATTCTTCAATAATAGGCACAGACTATTTGGATGCTCTTCAAATTTATTTTCTCTCCATTAATAGAAGCCATGGAATATTTACTGAGGCATGAGTGGCCAGTTCCTTGCAATATGTTTCAATGTTGCATCTTTTGAAAAGTCATGTCTGCTTTCCTGTTGCTACAATCTCTTAATTGATCTTCATCTCATGATATAGAATCCCTACAGTGCAGAAGGAGACCATTCGGCCCTTCAAGTCTGCACTGACCACAATGCCACCCGGGCCCTATTACCGTAACCCCACATATTTACCCTGCTAATCCCCTCGACACTAGGGTCAACTTAGCACGACAAACCTAACCTTGACATACATGTCAAAACAGAGCAACTTTTACATCACGGTAGCAGCAATGACCAAATGATCCTCGACGCATTTCTCTCATTGTTTACAAAGCGCCTGTGAAGAGACGTGAAGAAAGCATACAAATCTTCAAGCAACCCATCTACTAAACCCTTCAAAAGACTCCTGCCCCTCAAGTAGTAGAGTCTGTAGATCTCACATCAGGTTCATTAGCCATCTCAGACCCCATCGAGCTGGAGGGGAATAAGACCTCTCGGAGGAATAAGATGTCGGAGCAGAAGCAGGCCATTCGGCCCATCGAGTCTGCTCTGCCATTCAATAATATCATGACTGATCCGATGTGATAATCCTCAACTCCACTTTCCTACCTTATTGCCTTGATTCCCTTACTGATTAAAAATCTATTAGTCTGAGTCCTGAACATGCTTAACAACGCAGCCCCCTGCAGTAAAGAATTTCACAGATTCACTACACTCTGAGAGAAGGAATTCTTTCTCATCTCTGGTTTAAATGGGTGACCCGGTATTCCGAGATTATGTCTTCTAGTTGTTGAGTCTTCCACAAGAGGAACCAATCTCTCAACATCTACAGTGTCAAACCCACTGAGAATCCTAAGTGTCTCAATAAGGTTGTCTCTCACTCTTCTAAACTCTAATGAGTACAAGTCCAACCTACTTGACCTCCCTGTGTAAAACTAAATCCCTCCATACCCATAAAGTCATCCACAGTCCCAAGGCATTGCCTTAGAAGAAGGATGGCAAATAAGCTCAATGATTGTTATCATGGTTACCACTGGTTATGTGTTGCTGCTAGTTTCAAGAGCTAATCATCAGTGACTTCCTAAGTGGCAGAAAGCCTCATCGCACAATGTACCTTGGACAGATCAATAACATTGATAATACACCCTTCACCCCAGAGTAGGAGTGGTTCCTGGTAGTCCTCATTCTATGACTTTGCATCTTTCTCCGACTCATTGTCTTTTGGTCCCAATACTTTTTTTTAATTCATTCTCTGGATGGGAACATTTAGTGCCCTTGAGAAGGTGGTATTGAGCCATCGTCTTGAGCTGCTGCAGTACATGAAATGGGGGTATTCCCACAATGTTTTCTTTTGTAGCAGTTTCAGATGCAACTGAGTGGCTTGCTTGGCCAATTCGATGGGCAGTTAAGGGTCAACATTATTGTTGTGTGGTTCTGGAATCACAGGTAGTCTAGTCAGGGTAAGGATGACATATTTCCTTGCCTGTAGGATATTAGTGAGCCAGATGGGTTTTCACAACAATCTGATAGCTCTGTGATGAAAATTAATGAGGCTAACATTTTATCCCAGCTGCCATGGGAGAAATTGAACTCCTGTCTCCAGTGCATGGGTCCAGTGTTAGTTCTGGATTACCAGTCCAGCAACATTACCATGACAATACCATCCCATATGTGCGGTGAAACAGTTGAGGCACCCTTGCTATTATTTGGACTAAAATATTTGTGTCATTACTTCCATTGTCTCTCCACTGTCTAAATTATTTCAAAGCAATGTGAAGGAAGTTTGCAAATTTTGAACTATTGTATAGAAGGGCAAGAAAGACTCTCAAGATCCTCAATAAGATAAATGACCAGTTTGATGGCGATTTTTGCTAAGGGAAGACTGTTAGAAGATTGGTGTTCAAACCCTGTGTTAAAAAGCCTGTACTGCTGTACGTTCACTGAGCATTAATCTACATTGAACTAGGGGCCTCTGGGATGAGTTTTAAGAAGGAGGTCACTGCCAGTGTGAGAGATGGAGGAGGCACCTGGTCTCTCTGCTGGGTTCCCATCCATCAGTGGTGAGCAGGCAAGTGCAAACACATCTCACGCTGGCAGACAAGTTGCCTTTTGTCACTGTGGGCTCCTCTCAGGGTGCTCTAGATGAGACTACCAGCTCCTCTGCCCCTCTTCCAGTGGCCACTGCATCTGACGATGCCATGACAACAGAAGGGTGCCCAGTAAGGGGGCAGGATGCACCCACCCAGGCAGACCCATCTCAGGCTCTGCCAGCCAGAGGATGACCTACCAAGGTCATCGTGGCCACCAGGAAAGCAAGGTCATCAAGCTGCCACCACTGTCACTGCCAGTGAGGACGGGCACCCGCAGGTGACAGTTGACACTTAGAACACAAATGGGGTGACATTATTTGCATTCATTTCAGGATGGCAACTTTGTATATTCCTTGTCTATTCATGTACAATATTTGCTTTAATGGACTGAGTTGGCTTGATGATTGCAATAGATGTCAGAACAACACTGACTTGTAACTTCATGGCATCATGTGGTACTGGCATCTTGGGTTGTGTTATTATATAATGATTGCTTACAAATGAGCCATTGGCATAAGGAAACATTGATGCTTAAATGTATAACTGAAGATTCACAGGATCAAGGCATCCCTGGTGTCGTGGCCTCCCTGAAGCTCCCTGTTATTTGCATTGACATCCTCCTCCTGTGTCTGCCGGGCCCCTTCCTATGAGAGAGATATGCTCTGGAGGATACGTCAATGCTCACCCTGATCAGTTCAAGCATCTGAAGTGCATCTTGAGAAGCCTGATGGTCTACTTGTGGAGGGAGGTAAGACTCATGTTGTATTCCTCCTTGGCCTCTGTTCTTGATGCCAGAGTGGAGTCATGAGTCACCTTTTCATAGGATAGACCTTGTCACCCAAGAAACATCCATCCAGTTGTGTAAGAGCCATGAACAACCTCAGTACCTGTGAGTGCCACAGGACGTAAGCATCATGTAAGCTGCCTGGGTAACAGATGCAAACTTGGAGAATCTGTGTCCTGTGGTCACAGACGATCTGAACATTCATTGAACAAAAGCCCTGTTGGTTCACAAAGAGCTCCCAGCTCACCTGTTGGCACATTGTTGAGTGCAATCTATTACACCATGGCTTCAGGGGAAGCCAGAAATCACTGCAAAACCTCAAGCCTTCTTTGTCTAGTTGGCCTCATCTGTCTGGTAGTGGATAAATGTGCACACGTGTGTGAAGATAGCATCAGTCACCAGCTTGACACAAGTGTGTGCAGCTGGTTGCTGCCAAATCATCCGCTGAGCCCTGATTAGAACTGGTGGTGTGGATGTTGGGGGCCACTGTGACCTAGAAAGCCACTGGCATGGAGGGTCCACCCAGGCAATTTCTGGACCAATCATGTGACATGTTTCAGTCACTGTGTCCTGAGAGAGGTGGAGCCTTGTGTGGCACTGGATCTCAGACATCTGGAGGTAGTTGGAGCACTGCCTGTACACTCTAATCATAGTATAATGGCATCTTGAGTGGACCCTTCCACTGCCGTCCTTGCTGGCTCTCCATCAAATGAGCCCATGCCTCTCATCTTAAATGATGCTGTGCACTCACCCTCCTTTCCCTCCTTCCTCACCTGCTGAGTAGACTATCCCCAATAGCAGAGATACAGAAGGATCAGTGCCTTGCAAATGAGGGAGCACTGTGCTGCAATCCTTAAGGAAATCTTCCTGAAATGCCAAAAGGCAGGCTGGAAAAATCCTAAGAAACTCTGGACAACGCTGTAATTACACAGCAGTTAATCCTTAAGGAAATCTTCCTGAAATGCCAAAAGGCAGGCTGGAAAAGTCCTAAGAAACTCTGGACAACTCTGTAATTACACAGCAGTTAACTGGCAATGGAAGTGAAAGTGCTTGTGCTCCAGGGCTTTCTTTATCCTGCCCTTGAATGAGGAAATCTTAAAATTGTGTTGTTAAAATCCCCCACAGCGCCAAGACCCAGGTTTGATTCCTGGCTTGGGTCACTGTCTGTGTGGAGTTCGCACATTCTCCTCATGTCTGCGTGAGTTCCCTTCCACACACCAAAGATGTGCAGGTTAGGTTGATTGGCCGTGCTAAATTGCCCCTTGATAACAGGGGCACTGGCAGGGTAAATACAGGGCGGGGGGCGGGGGGAGCTGGAGTGCAGCTTTGGGGCCTTGGTGGGATTGTTGTTAGTGCTGGCTCGATGGGCTGAATGGCCTCTTCCTGCACTGTAGGAATTCTATCGATTTATGTTCAGTCAGGCTGAGCACACGCCTGACCTGAGAACATAAAGTCCTGGTCCATAGCTCCATATCACATATTTAGCTCCCAGAGACAGGGACATCATGACCCAATTACTGGCAAGCACTTGTTATTAGTACAGGAGGAAATTTTTTCCTCTTTTGATATTCAGATTTTTTTTCTCTCTCTTGATTGGAATCCAAAAGAATGAGGGGAAATCTTATAAAAACATATAAGATTATGAAGGGAATAAGTAAGATGGAAGTAGGGAAGTTGTTTCCACTGCTGGGTGAAACTAGACCTAGGAGGCATAGCCTCAAAATAAGGAGAAGCAAATTCAGGACTGAGTTAAGGAGGAGCTTCTTCACACAAAGGGTTGTGAATCTGTGGAATTCCCTGCCCGGTGAAGCAGTTGAGGCTACCTCATTGAATGCTTTTCAGGCAAGGGTAGATATATTTTTGAACAATAAAGGAATTCAGGGTTATGGTGAGCAGGCAAGTAAGTGGAGCTGAGTCCACAAAAAGATCAGCCATGATCTTATTGAATGGCGGAGCAGGCTCGAGGGGCCAGATGGCCTACTCCTGCTCCTAGTTCTTATGATATCAAATATCACCAAGACTCCTTCGACAAAGCTTTCCAAACTTGTGGCATCTACCACCTAGAAAAACGTGGTTGGATACACTCAGAATCCCATCTGCAATTACACCCCTGTTCTTTCACATTCTTGGAACTCCCTCCCTAACAGTACAGTGGTTCAAGAAGCTCATCTCCATCCTCTCAAGGGCAATTAGGGATGGCCTTGAGAACAATGCCCACATTCTGTGAATGAATAAGCAGGAAATATTTGAGGCAAGGAAGTGATTGGTTCTTACCCAGATCAAGGTTCTTCAGGAGCCCTGTCCTAAGCAGTGGCTATCAACAAAAGGTAAGTACTCCTGGCCCACTACTGGTCACTCTATCACTGTGCTTCTGCCCCTCAAGTGGGTTGCCTGTGGGGAGGCAATAGATGCCCATATCTTGCCCAAATTATTCAGTTGAGGCCAATTTTGGGCAGGGTTTGAAGATGGGAGTGAGTACACCCCCAGTTTGGGTGCGCATTCAAGCCATATTGCTGCCTCTTTGCCAACATTGGACAGCAATGAATTTCTATCTTCGAACAACATTAGCCACTTACAAAATTCATCCACTTAATATATTTTCATTTCCAGCAGCATTTTTGCATTAATCCTCAGGGTTCAAAGTTGGGAACAACAATGTCTAGGCCCTTATTTCCAACCTCCTTTAACAACTTCATTGAGGAAGAATTTATGATTAATCATTCATGCTGGACTGAATCCATTACAAGGGACTGTCACAAAAGATTACGGCTGTGACTGATGGTTGAGCTGCCATCTATTAAAACTCCCTGGCAGTCCAGTGCCCTTTCAATGGGGCTTCAGAAAAGATTGGTCCAATTACAACTGCCACAGTAAATGTATTTTTGTTACCACTTTTCCCAGAGTGGATATCATGGACGTGATGTGTCTTGTATTTCAATCCTTTCCACCCTCACCCTAATGCAGTGATGCTATTGACACTCCAAGTTCATTTAACAAAATAATGGAATTGGGTGAATAACCTGTTTTATTACATCAGAAATGGAGGTGCAGCAAAAAAAAATAAGCTTCTGATCTAAATATTTTCACAATGTTACACTTCCTCAACCAAAATGAGCAAATTGTTAATACAGGGTTTTTCCACTTTTCAAACGTACAGTTCATAAAGCAAACTGTACCCAAAAGAAACCTTTGTGTTCTTTGCCAAGATTGGAACTGCCTTAAGATGCGGATGTTGGTTAAAATTCTAACAGAATTAGACAGGGTAGATGCAGGGAGGACGTTCCCAATTGGGTGGGGAGTGGGAGGCAGGGTGTCCAGAACCAGAGTTCACACTCTGAGGACAGAGATGAGGAGACATTTCTTCACCCAAAGAGTGGTGAGCCTGTGGAATTCGCTACCCCAGAAAGTAGTTGATGCCAAAATGTTGAATGTATTCGAGAGGTAGTTCGATATAGCATTGGGGTGAACAGGATTAAAGGTTATGGGACAAAGCAGGATTAGGCTATTAGTACCCTCTTCCTGCTCTTACCAACTATGTTACTATGTTTCTATACTTCTACTGTCATCTCCTGTACCAAATTAATTATTCTGTAGCCAGACCACATGAAATAAATGACTCCAACTCATACACATTGAATTCTGATAGCAATAATGATGTAAAATGTTGAACTTCACACATCCTTACCCCTGTTCATTGGAGTGTTTCTCTCTAGAATTTACATACCAGAGTAAATTGATGCCCTGAAATGATGGCAGAAATATTTCATTGTTTTCTCAGTCATACTCTAGAACTTGTATGTAAAACAAGCCTTCATAACGTGAATGGTGCTTAAGGACGAGGTCTGGGTTGGAAAGTAAAATCGCTGATTTCTTTTGTTTCAAAGTTTGGTTTTCAGCTCCCTTTTCCAAACAATACTTCATGAGGTAATATTATTAGTTGATAGAAACTCAGACTCATGGCAGCACCTTCAAAGTGTTGCTGTAATCTCATTACTACAATATGCAAAGGTCTGAGGTCACGTACCAGCCAATTCCAGAACATCATCTTCCCTGCTGTCATCAGACTTTTGAATGGACCTACCTTATATTAAACCAATCTTTTTTTACACCCTAGCTATGACTTTTACACTATATTCTGCACTGTATCCTTTCCTTCTCCCTTATGCATAAGTTCATAAGATATAGGAGCAGAATTAGGCCATTTGGCCCATCGAGTTCACTTCACCATCGATCATGGCTGATATGCGCCTCATCCCCATTTTCCTGCCTTCTTCTCATAATCCTTCAACCCATTAACAATTAAAAATCTAACTCCTCTTTAAATTTACTCACTGTCCCAGTATCCACCACACTTTGGGATAGCGAATTCCATAGATTCACAACCTTTTGGGAGAAGTAGTTTCTCCTCAACTGTTTTAAATTTGCTACCCTTTATCCTACGTATTTTATGAATGGTATGTTATGTCTCAATAGCATGCAAGAGACAAACCTTTTCACTATATCCCAACACTTCTGACAATAATAAATCAAATCAAATCAAATCAATGCAATGGCGGGGTTGAGATGGGGGAAGTCGGTGGGGGGGAGGAGTGGGGAGAGAGATTGGCTAGTTATCTTCCGGAAAGTTGAGAAGCTGAATTCCTAGTCAAGAAAAGCACTGCTGGTCAGGTCACTGAATGAGCAGTGGCTATGAGGATCACAAAGGAGAACCCATTGTGAAGAGTCAACAAGAAGATTGACCCATGAAAGCTGGGAAGGGTGGAAATACCGTATTGTTAAGTGTTTGGGGAAATCAGTGAGAGAAATACCTGGTCAGTTTAAACTAATGAGAGAAAGTGAGTCAGGAAGATCTGAACCCAATATTACATGGATTATGAATCAAAGAGGTGGTTTGCATTTAACAAGCTTTAAGTAGAAATTATAATGGTCAGATGATTCAATATTTCAGAATTACATTCAGAGGAAAAGTATAACATTTTATGAAACTAAATTATGAAGTTTAAATTATATTTAAAAATAACGCATCAATTGTCAATGTTTTGTTTCAAACATGCTGGTTTTAAAATTTTATAACTTTATAAAATTTTATAACTTTATAAAATTTTAGAAGGAATCAACCTAAAAGGTACTTTGCTCAAATACAAATAGAGAAAGTGATAGTCAGCACAGGTGGTATTATAGTCAGGTTTGTAAATAATTTATACAATGTCGTTGACCTAATGCTTCCTGTCGTAGCAGCAAGAATCTTGGCTAAGTGCCAAGCAACTGTGCAAATCATATGTATGTATTTCTTATATACTGTTCTACTGCTTAATGGGAACTAGGCACCCACAGTAGACATTGAAAATGTTCATTGGAGTTACCCTATGTAGAGAGTACAATCTGACACTTTGCAATGCTTTGACTGTATAAATAATGTAACCTCTGACTACTCACCCTGATATGACAAATAGACAATTTGTAATTCCAGCTAATTAGCAATGGACAATCACTTTGCTGCATCGGGGTATGTAAACAGCGCCTGATGTTAGTTAGACTTGATGTGGAGATGCCGGCATTGGACTGGGGTAAACAAAGTAAGAAGTTTCACAACCCCAGGTTAAAGTCCAACAGGGTCTGCTTTCTTGCATCTTTGTAAAAACTTGATGCTTGTGTTGACGTGCGAGATCTTCTTGGAGACCCTCTCCACTTGGAGCCAGTAGTTTGTGCTGTCGATCGTAGTCATGATGTGGCGATGCCAGTGTTGGACTGGGTAAACACAGTAAGAAGTCTCACAACACCAGGTTAAAGTCCAACAGGCTGTTGGACTTTAACTTGGTGTTGTTAGTTAGACTTACCATTACACTTGTAGATTCTTAACTTTTTGCACAGCGAATTACAGGAAATGTGAGCTGGCAACATCCTATTGAAGCATCTGGCACCTGAGTCAACAGGGCCAGCAACTGTGTATCTCCACAGCCAATCAGACTGAAGGATTGTGAAATTAACAGTGCAAGGACTCAAAAGGAAATGTTTATTAATGTGGGTGAATGAAGTGTCAATCAGACAGAGAAAGGAAAACAAAGAGAATGAAAGGAAGATTGAATTCAGAAGAAAAGGAAGAGCACATTTAAAGTAAAAGTAATCATGCATTTAAAAAAAAAAATCTCCAACAACAATTCATACCTGAGATGGGATTTTCCAGCTGTGCTTGCCCCAAAAGGACAAAATCCCACCCAAGGTCAACAGATCTTTGCATGGTTCGCATTGCTCCCCCGCACGCCCCCCCCCACCATCTGATTCCCATGGTGGGCGGGACGGAAACCCCCCTCCCTCTAGTGTTAAGGAGGCTGAGTGGCAGTAATTAACACTATTAGATGGGTACTTTGACTGGAATGCCAAGACTTAACTTACAGTAGTGAGCTCAGTTTGCATCCGTGTAAGTGCAGCAAATTCACACTGTTCCATGCATTTTACCAGGAGGTGGCCAGCGAGGTGCCATTCTCATAAAGTAATGGCAGAGCAGTCCATTTCGAACATCAACTTTTAGATAGTTGAGTTTAGCTGCATGTTGAATTCTTTCCTGAAGTTGCTGTGATCTCCCAACCATCCTCTCAAACCAATTATCTGGACACAGTTGCATTGCTTTCTGTGTACAAATTGGATGCCACTTCTAAACAGTCACTGCACTTCAGAAGTATTAACTGCAAAATGCTCTTAGACATCCTGAGATCGGGAAAGGCACCTTATAAATGCAATAACATACTTTACTTTCTTGCTGCTTTATTTGAATTTGGATGATTCATTTTGAATTTCCTTTCTTCCTGGTTGAACGTAATGGTTTTTCAAGTTGCATCTTAGGTTATGTGTTCCAAGACAAGAGTCTCAGTGAAAGTAATTGGGAGCATGGGGAGAAGGAGTGGAGTGAGTTCTCAAATCATATCAATTTAAGTTATTTTTAATAGCATTATGAGCAACAGGTCACAGTCTTTTCCTCCGTATGCAGGGAGAAAGAAATAATTTTGTAGCCATTGAGAATTGTTGCATTATTCTTTCAGCTATAGATCTGATAGTATTAATAAAACCTGTGTTTTGTGGTTTGTTGCCTGATGTGCATTGTGATCCAATTATTATTCTACTACTTTGCAAAGACTGAGAGGTCACAAGAGAGCTCATAACATATCCATTAAACTGAATACAGTGACAACAATTGCTGTTTGACCCTTGCTATGTGACTTGATATTTGTGCATATAAACAATTCAATTGTTCAAATAAAGTCTTGTCTTTCGGGACCTCATCCAAAACTGCTTTACAAACAATGGAATACTATTTGGGTATAGTCATTGCGATAGTGCAGGAAGCAGAGCAGCCAATTTACACACAGTAATATCCCGCAGATAGTAATCATGTAAAAGACTGGATGATTTGTTCTTGTGATCATAGAATCCCTACAGTGCAGAAGGAGTATTTTCTACTCGCCTCTGTAATTTGGTAAATAAGAATTGTAAAATGAAATTAAAGGGGGAGGAATGTGGTAATTGTCACTTTAAGACCAACTTACTGAATAATGTTCCCATAATCTGAACAATTAATCAACACCTGACATGGGGAATCTCTCGACGGGAAAGATTTTCCAAGTTAGACAGTACTGTGGACTGACTCAAAGCAAGTAACAAATGAAGCAATCTTGTAAATAATTCTAACCTGTTCAACTTAAGGACTGGAATTTTACTGTCCCGTCTGCCATGGGAATCGGAGCAGGGGAGGGGCAGACCATGGAGAGATCTGATGACCTCAGGTGGGATTTTAAGGGTTTGGTATAAGCGAGGCTGTAAAATCCCACCAAAGAAGTCTCCGGAGTAGACCAGGTTATGGGCTATAAGTTGAAGCATAACGTCACTTGAGTTTGCTACTCCAGTATAAATAAAATCATAGAATCCCTATAGTAGAGAAGGAGGCCATTTGGCCCATTGAATCTGCACTGAGCACAATCCTACTCAAGTCCTATTCCCGTAACCTTGCATAATCAATTTTGCATGCCCAAGCAAGCTAATCTACTCATTTTCGGACTGTTTGTGCAAACAATTTTGCACATCTTCCCTTTGAAGAGCACCTGGAGGAAACCCATGAGGGCACAGGGAGAGTGTGCAAACTTCACATAGACAGTCACCCAAGACTGGAATTGAACCTGGGTCCCTGGTGCTGTGAGGCAGCTGTGTGCCACCGTGCCACACCTATATTGATTAATGGATTTTTTTGGCTCGAACAACTGTCCTTCAACATGTCGTCAAGGGTTATTTTACATTCACCCAAGTGGGGAGAGGAGGCCACAGTTTTATGCAGGGTTTTCCAGACCATGAGTCCTGATCCCCTGTGCAGTCTTGGGATGAGATTTAGGGATTGCAAGCTCAGAGTCACCAATGTCTGCCATGGAGTTCAAACTGAATGCTAACAGCTACAAGGCCTCTTGCATTTTCTTTCTGTTACTGGGCCTGGTCTAACAGACAGATCTTTGAGGCTTGATTGCTGATGCAAAACCAGCCTATGAAAAGGCAGCTGCAGAAAACCCTGCAGTTTAAACACTTCCCACCACACTAAACTCCCCCAGCTCAAAAGTTAAAGTGACTCCGGGAGCTGAAACTAACCCCTCCGCTGCTTAGCAGCTGAAACTAAACAATACTCCATTCCTGCCCCTGAGTGGCCATTGTGCCAGGACATACAGCTATGCCCCACTCCTGTGGAGTGTTAGCCTTGGCAGCCATTAAGCTCTGATGGAGTTGCAATGTGATCATGGCAAACAGAAGTTTAACACTCAATATCTTGGTTAAAATCTAATCTGAAATGGAGGCTCGACAACAATGCAATAGAATCAGTTATCAGCTTTCACTTGTGCTCAGGCTACAGAAGAAAATCAATATAAATGAGTCATCCGCTGTAACGTCAGAAGTGGTCGAACAGAACAGAGACATCTTGTCAATACAACAAGCTACTTTACTATTCAAGGCTGCTGGTTGCTTCAAGTACATTTTATTATTTCAAAAACATGTGCATGGTCTTTTGTTACATATATGAGTTGCTGTGTCTCTGCATGGTGCAACATCCTGAAGTACATAACCAACTACACACAATTCATCTGCACTGAAGTGAATGGAAGCGATATAGAAGTGTCACTTCCTAATGGGAAGGATATTGATTGATGGTGATAGCCTTGGTTGATGACAAGGAAATGGTGCCTAAAAATTGGTGGGAATAGGAGAGGGCCTTTTAATATCAACATATGCATCCAATTTTCAATCAATTATAACTTTCTTTTAATTCTTTCATGGGTTTTGAGCGTCCAGTTGAGTTAAAGTTTATTTACATTAGCACTGCAATGAAGCTACCGTGAAAATCCCCTTGTCGCCACGCTCCGGCGCCTGTTCGGCTACACCGAGGGAGAATTTAGCATGGCCAATGTGCCTAACCAGTGCTTCTTTCAAACTGTGCGAGAAAACCGGAGCTCCTGGAGGAAACCCACGCAGACACAGGGAGAATGTGCAGTCTCCGCACAGACAGTGACCTAAGCCGGAAATTGAACCCAGGTCCCTGGCGCAGTGAGGCTGCAGTGCTAATCATTGTGCCTCCCTATTTATTACCCATCCCTAATTGCCCATGATTTGGGTAGCTTGCTGGGCCATTTCAGAGGGCGGTTATGAGTGATATATTAGCCAAATCAGGTAAGGAAGGCAGATTTCCACCCCTAAAGGGGCATTAGTAAACTCGATGGATTTTTACAACAATCACTGGTAATAGTCATGGTCACCATTACTGAAGCTAACTTTCAATTCCAGATTTATTAATCACATTTAGGTTGCGTCAGCTGCCCTGGTGGGACTTAAATCATGTATCCAGAGCATAAATCTGGGCTTCTGGTTTACCAGTCCATTATGCCATTGTCTTCTCACTTTTTGCCTGACTTTACAGTATATTCTTCAATCCTTTTTCCTTCTAGAATTGGATTTTACAGCCTTCTCTTTAATGGCTGCAGAGATTTTGAGATGCCCTGAGTCTATAAAGCACATTACATCCTTCCTCTATAAAGCAAATTCATCCTTCCTCTAATTTCAGAGAACTTAAAAGCTTCTGCCTAATCTCCTTAATTAAAAAAAAATTACCCCCTGCTATTCGAACCCCATGCTATAATCTCCGAATCAGCTTCGTCAATATCTTCCCAACCTTGGAACCTCCCATTCTGTTGTTGCAAAGTCTTCTGCTTTGCAAACCAGACCAAATTCCTATACTCTTCCTTATGACTTAAATAGCACTCAGACAGGATCACCTCTGTTCTGTTCTACAGCTTCAAGAGCAATAAATATCCTTCTGAGATCGGGGACGTGAGCTGTTGGTTTTGCATGCATTCAGGTAATGGGAGAGTTTAGAATGCATGGTTGCTAATCTCAATTCCCAACCCTGCCCTCCCATCAGGTTGAGATTCTGGGGAGAGCGTTTGATACGAGTGTTTTAAATGTGTGTCTAATGTTCTGCGACTCTGCTCTTTCTGCTCGAAGCTATGCTTACAGTAAGTGAACACCAGGGAATCAGGATTACAATGTCATATCTCAACCTACAAGCTGCGCAGACTATGAGCTGCAAGTTCAAAATCGCTCCAATAATATTAGCAACAGATTTAGACTAATTTAAGGACATTTGCACCAATTTGAATTGGGAACATTGGACGGAATTAATATGATTGAGACAGTGTCGAGAGCAGGGAAGAAAAAATGAGTCGTATGTTCGTATGGTTCTCAAGAAAAAGAAGTGAAAGCTTCCTGAATCTCCAATTTCTTAGAGAAAGGAAGAGGAGAGTGCCAATTATTTTGCTGTGTGGGTGGGTATTGGGGACAGTATATTCTCCCAAAATATGCTGCTCCAGGCTGTTATTTTGCAAAACCATTATGCTTTATTTGTTGGGAGTGTTTACACATTTGGACCTCGACATGAGGTTGAAACTTCTCCTCCCAGAACTTCCTTTTCTTCTCAGTCGTGATCTGACATCGTTACTCCATCAGAATCAGGTATGCTGCTGTTCTGATGCTAACCCTTCAATCCATATTTCAGAGGGATTTTAAATGCCTATTCGCTTATTTTAACAATTTTGAGAACATTTCCAACGCTTGCCAGTGTTGTTACAAGGCTTCCTGGTTCTCCACCTAGTGAATGCTGGGAGAGTGGGTATGTAGGGTGCATGGGGGGCTTGGAAGGGACATTGGACAAGGGCAGCAGTTGCATAGCAACATCACTTCCTCCAAGCTCCACTCCAAGCTGAAATGGTGGCACAGTGGTTAGCACTCTGCCTCACAGGACCAGGGACCTGGGTTCGATTCCCGGCTTGGATCACCATCTGTGCAGAATTTGCACGTTCTCCCTGTGTCTGCATGGGTTTCTTCCAGATGCTTTGGTTTCCTCCCACAATCCAAAAGATGTGCTGGTTAGGTGCACTGTCCATGCTAAATTCTCCCTCAGTGTAGTTCAACAGGTGCTGGAGTGTGGCGACTCGGGGGTTTTCACAGTAACTTCATTGCACTGTTAATGTAAGCCTACGTGTGGGCTATGAAATAAACTTTTAACTTTAAGCCACTCACAATCACCGTTCCTTAGCTGTCACTGGGTTAAAACCCTGGAATTCCCTCCCTAACAGCACTGAGAGTCAACCCACAACATGTGGACTGCAGCGATTCGAGAAGACAGATCACCACCACCTTCTATTGGATAGGCACATGGAGCACACCAGAATGATAGGGAGTGGGATAGCTTGATCTTGGGTTCAGACATTGCTCGGCGCAACATCAAGGGCCGAAGAGCCTGTACTGTGCTGTACTGTTCTATGTTGTATGTTCTCAAGGGCAACTATGAATGGGCAATGAATTCTGGCCAGCTAGTGATGCCCAAGTCCCATGAAGGAATAAAAAAAAGGTGTTATGGAGGATGCTTGGGGACATGGGGGCAGCATAAGAACATAAGAACATAAGAAATAGGAGCAGGAGTAGGCCATCTAGCCCTTCGAGCCTGCCCCGCCATTCAATAAGATCATGGCTGATCTGTCATGGCTCAGTTCCACTTTCCCGCCCTCTCCCCATAACCCTTAATCCCCTCTCTTATCAAGAACCCATCAACCCGCTTCTTAAAAATATTTAGCGAGGCAGCCTCCACCACTTCAACGGGCAGAGAATTCCAGAGATTCACCACCCTTTGAGTGAAGAATTTCCTCCTCAACTCCGTTCTAAAACGCCCCCCCTTTATCTTGAGGCTGTGCCCCCTAGTCCTACTGTCTTTTTGAGCGGGAAGAGTCTCTCCACCTCTATCCTATCCATCCCATTCATCATCTTATACGTCTCAATGAGATCTCCCCTCATTCTTCTAAACTCTAACGAGTACAAGCCTAGTTTATTCAGCCTCTCCTCATAGCTCAACCCCCTCAACTCCGGCATCAGCCTAGTAAACCTCCTCTGCACTCCCTCCAGGGCCATGATGCGGGTGAGGGATGAGGGGGATGAAGCATGAGGATTAGGGGCCTAAAAACAAAGCAGACAACTGGGCCGATTTTCCCAGCTGATGGAGGCAGGCCTAACCACCCTGCCCATCTCGGCATTCACCTGCACCCATTGCCGTCTCGGGCCTGTTTCGGGATGCTGTTTCCTTGGAATAAGAAAAAACAGCAGGCGGGCACTGCCAAGACTGAGGTGGGATCACAGAGTCGGGGCAAACTCTGGTTCCGTGAGCGCCATGAGATGAAGTGGCCGATGCTGACTCTCATTAGCAACCACCCTCCTCGCCCCCGCTTTCCCCATCACACCCCCTTCCCCCCCTATCCCTCCACCCACTGTCCCTCCACCCACCACCCCACTAGTTAGCTAATCTCCCATTCTTCCCTGGCCCCTCTCTGCTCACTGCTATCCCAACAGGCATGCACCCGAGATTGCTAACTGGCGTGAGAGTGTCTACAGCTGAAATGTGCTGCTCCGCTGTGCCACTCAATGTAACTTCATTTTACAAAACCTTTCCTATTTGCTGGCACGCTTATCTTTTACGTGATCTAGCTCAGAATACTTCAATGCAGAACAAGAGAAGCAGCACAGCCCTCAGTAGTTACAGCAGCATCTAAATGGCTTTGCTCCACAGAGTATTTTCCCATCCTACTTTGCAATTTGCTTCAATCGGGATGTATTACTAAACGTTGAGCTTTAACCGTTTGCCACAACGTAAACTCAGTCAGCAAGATCTGCTTACTCCCAGTCTGAGCAGAAGGGGGCTGAGTGGGGAAGGAGATTGAGCTGGGGGGATGCTGAGTTGAGGTGTGGTTGGGGAGGGAGGGTTGAGTGTGGAGGGAGGCTGATTGGGGGTCTGAGAGGGGGGAGGGGCTGAGTGGAGGTTTGAGAGGGGAGGGAGGCTGAGTGAGGGCCTAAGAGGAGAAGGAGATTGAGGTGATGGGGGGGGCTCTGAGTCGGGGTCTGAGAGGGGAGTCTGCAGAGGGACATGTTGGGGGGGGTCGAGTCACCCTCATATTTGCATGGTATTGGTGCGGAGGGGCGGGGTGTGGAATGACCCATTATTTGGGTGGTGGGAGGGAGGATGTCCATCTCTTTTGTGAGGGGTTTGTGTTGATTCCCTGGTCAACAGGTGGGGTGTGTGTGTGTGGGGAGGGGCATCCGATCTCTCAACAGGGGGCTAGGTGGTGGGTTCCCCAACTTGGGCTCTTACCCAGGATGGGAGGTGGGGGTTTGAAATCCCAACTGACAGATGCTGCCCAGGCCAGCAGGAAACACTCCCGTTTTCCCGCTACTGTGGACACTTAGCGAGAAAATGGGAGAATTCCACCCAATGTGTCTTGTGTCCTTGAAACAACAAGAGAGAGGAAGAAAACAACTGATCATAGATTGCCAGTAACATCACATCATTTGCATCCAGGCAACCCAATATTAGTTATACATCAATATGATCACAAAGTCAGCCAGACTGAATTCTGTCTAGTGGTATTCTCTGAAAAGAGGTCATCTCTCTCCTCCTTACTGCCAGCAAGGCTGCAGTGAACCCATTGCAAGTGTTAGAAAACCAGGATTTGAAAGTTCCCAGGTGGTCAGTTGGACCACCAGGACACCTTTTTAAAATAATTACTTTGAAGGTTTAAGGTTGCCTTGTTGAAAGAAACACACAATGGGATAGATCTTATGGCCCTACTCCAGAGTGTGTGAAGTTGGGGGAAAGTCATAAAGGCCTCTGCAGGGCCTCCCATCAGCTTGCCACCTGCTCCTGGCCTGTATCCCTTTACCACTGGGTGAAGGTATCAGGCAGCCTACCAGTGTTGGGTCTACTGATGTTCTTAGGTCGCTGCATGTGCCTCATTTCACCCCACTGCTATTTTACCCAAGGCAAGAAAGGCTGGATGGGGAACCCACAACTTTTAAATGGTAGGCTGAAGTTGGGCAAGTTAGGGAGGGGGCCTCCTTTGGGTTGAGGGTCCTTGTGCCCATCTGAAGCAGCTTTCCCCAGTGTCATAACCCTACTTTAATACTTTCTTCCCACTCCTTTCTCTGTCAAATCTGGTCCCCCACTTCCTTACCCCCACGGCTGGCAGGTCCAGTTGATACCCCAGACCTACATTGAGGTCCGACCTCTGTAATCTCCTCTTGTTTGGGGATTGTCCTGTAGTCCCAGCAACGTCCAAGCCTGGCACTTACAGAGCTGTTGGCCAATCAGATCGGCCAGTGTGTCGTTATGAACATGTATGTGTTCAGTCTCACTTTAAATGGGAAAGGGGTGATGTAGAGCTGGAAATACAAGTCAAATCCAGCAAGCCTTGTATCACTACAAGGAGATTATTGATTTGTAAACCTCAGCAGAATTCCTACAATCCACTAATTAGCTAAAATTTGTCTGCCTTTGATATCATAAAACCATACTACATAGAAAGATTTATAGCACAGGAAATGACCATTTGGCCAATCATATCTGTGTTAGCTCTTTGAAAGTGTTGTCCAGTTAGTCCCTTCTCCTTTTCCTATAGCCCTGCAAATGTTTCCACTTAGAACCAACAGTGCAGAAGGAGGCCATTTGGTCCATCGAGTCTGCACCCACCACAATATCACCCAAACTCTATCTCCATAACCCCATGTATTTAGCCTAGCTAGTCTCCCTGACACTAAGGGACAATTTAGCATGACCAATCAATCTAACCTGCATATCTTTGGACTGTAGGAGGAAATCGGAGCGCCCGGAGGAAACCCACACAGACATGGGGAGAATGTGCAAACTTCACACAGACAGTCACCCGTGGCTGGAATTGAACTCGGGTCACTGGTGCTATGAGGCAGCAGTGCTAACCACTCTGCCATCATGCCGACTATATATACCATGTGTTTCTTTGACTAACTGTTGGTGCTGGATATATGGATCTCACACAACCAATGACAACATCAAAATAAATTTTTTGATACTAATAGGGCAGCAATGTATACCATCGATTGAGAGAATGGTTCATGCATGTTTATCCAATTCCCTTTCGAAAGTTATATTGAATTTACCTTTTGTGCTGTTGCTTCTAAGTGGAAACATTTGCAGGGCTATAGGAAAAGGAGAGGGGACTAACTGGACAACACTTTCAAAGAACCACCCTTTCAGAAAGTTCACTAGACTACTACAATTCATTATATTAAAAATAATTCTCATATCACATCCCGTGTTTTGCCAATTGCTTAAATTCCTCTCCCTCCTGAACCTTCTGCTACCCAAAAGATTTTCTCTCAATTAAATCTATCAAAATTTGTGATTTTTTTTATACACATTGCTCCTTCTCTGACGTTTCCTGGTTGGAGACCCCCAACTCTCCTGCCTCTGGATTCTGCATTTACCTGAAGTCTTTCATTTCTGATATCATTCCAGCAACTCTTCCCTGAGGCATTGATGTTCGTCCTAAACTGTGGTGCCCAGAATCAGTCACTGAACCTCAACTGGGGCCTAATCATTGTATTGTGAGGTACAGCTTGAAGTAGCCTCTTGTATATTGCAATCATTTCCCAGTGGGAAAGCGGCATTTTCGGAAAAGCTTCCTCCCTATGCATCGCAAAGTAACACCAGCATTTTTGTTCTTGAAAATAAATGTAAAAAGAACAACCATTCTATTGAGGTTGATTGCTGATATGCATTACCTCCACACACACACACACACACACACACACACTTATACACATGCACACACACACTCACACACATACAGATACGCACACACGCACACTCTCACACACATACAGATACATACGCACGCGCACACACACACACTCTCACATATACATGTACGCACACTCACATGCAAATACTTACACGCACACACAGACACACACACACACACCCACATGCGCATATACACACACACTCTCACACATACACATGCACACACACACTCACACACATACACCTGCACACGTACCACACACACACACACACTCTCTCTCTCACACACTCTCTCTCACACACTCTCTCTCTCTCACACACACTCTCTCTCACGCACACGCACACGCGCACTCACACACGTTCTCACACACGCACATAAATATGCACAGACACCCTCATATATAAACAGACACACACTCATGCACACACACATATACCCATACACGCATGCGCACGTACACACATACATATGCATATACACACATACACATACGCACACACATACACACTTGCAAATGCATACACAGATACACATAGTCACTTACACACATACATGCGCACATTTTTTCTGCAGTATGCATTATTTATAACTCTGTCAAGAAATCACATGAACCATTCTCTCAATTGATGGTATTATATCGCCGATGTATTAGTACCAAAAAATTTATTTAGAATTTGGCATCGGTTTGAGAGGTCCATATAGCGGGTGCCAACGGTAAGCCAAAGAAATGCAGCTTATAACATCTCGGGAGCATCAGTTAACTTTAGAGGGCAATGAAGGAATTAAAAGGGGAAACATTATGGTTGAAATTAAAAGGAAACATCTGAAGGAAGCTAAGTTAAAAGATGCCTCAGAGCAGAAAAATGAAAGGAAGCTTTGGGGAGATGTACTTTAAGGACAGTGTTTGCCTTGTGATGTTTACATATTAGAAAGTCTGATATTACAGCTGAAAGAAGAAAGAGAGACTTTTTTTTATCAAAGACCTTAAGGGTTATGACTCAAATGAGGTTGTGGATAGACAAAGCAAAGAGGCTTTCAAAGGTTGTTAGATAATAGTAGACTTGAAAAATGAATCACCGTAGATCCGTAAAATGGATGGATTAGCAGTTGCACGAGTCTTTGAATGGCCAGGGCAACCAGGTAAAACGTTGTCTGGAGAAAAGGAGAAGCGTTTGGGTACAATCGACAAAGGAGCAGATGGATTAGGTGGAGAAAAAATGGCCAACAAGCTATGAGAGCCAGCAAAATGACTCCAGTGATTATTCCAGCCCCATTCAGTTGTGCAAGAGAAAACCAGGTCACAATATAGAAAGTAAATGGAAGTCCAGAGAAAATAGCTGAGGCAAGGATTAAAACTAAGATGTGGCTCTGGGGAATTAATTACTGGGTCATGAAAGGCAGTTGCTTACTGGGAGCTAGGGCAATGTGCAATGAAGAATGGATGGAAGTCTACTAGGTAATACAAAAACATAGCCATTTATAGATAAGCCGTACAGAAGCAAGAATCAAAGAATCCCCCTAGTGCAGAAAGGCCATTTGACCCATCAAGTCTGTACCGATCACAATCCCTCCCAGGCTCTATCCCCACAACCCCACTTATTTACCCTCCTAACCTTCTGACACTAAGGGGCAATTTAGCATGGCCAATCAACCTAACAGCACATCTTTGGGCCGTGGGAGGAAATTGGAACACCCAGAGAAATCCCATGCAGATGTGGAGAAAACATGCAAACTCAACACAGACAGTGACCCAAGATGGGAATTGAACCCGGGCCCCTGGTGAAACAGCAGTGCTAACCATTGTGCCATTGTGCTGCCCCCAATGTAGGAGCTTTTATACAAACATGCATGAAGATCACTTTAAAACTCAGTACATGCAAAATAATTCTTATCTGTCTTATAAAGAGCCTTTCCATCTTGCCTATTTCTAGGAAAAAAAACTCTCCTCTTTACCTCGATAGGCTCACATTCAGAGAAGCTAATGGGTAGGAATTAAAAAACAGATCACTATAGTGCTGTTGGGCACTTCCCTTTCCCCACCACCGTCACAACCACCATCCCTACGACCCGTCAGAGGTTGAGGCAGAGGAGATGGACTTTCACTCTGCCTTAGAGTGCTGTTTAAACAATAAATGCATGTTTTTTTTTATTCATTCATGGGCATGGGTGTCACTGGCTGGCCAGCATCTATTGCCCATTCCTAGTTGCCCTTGAGAAGGTGGTGGTGAGGCCCTTCTTGAATCCCTGCCGTCCATGTTCTGTGGGTTGACCCACAATGCCATAAGGGAGGGAATTCCAGGATATTTTGATCCAAATATGTTCCATCCCTAACAGTTCAGGTTTGACATGTTATTGATTCAATAATTTGTGCATATTTGCAGCTTCTCAATAGTAAATGTAGATTTTATGGGCAATCGCATCTTGTCCTTCAAGCATCTGATCAGCTACCACACAAGATAAAGCCTGTGTTCCCATTTCAGGTAATCCATGTTAGCATAGACAGAGGCACCAATAAATCTCCCTCAACCCACCCCAACAAGATCCCTTAGACCTAAGAATTCCCTCCACCTTATTATTGTCCATTGTTTTCCCACACCAGTGATCAGTGACCACTCTGACTGAGATTCCAAACTGGTGGTTATCATGAAATTTGGAAATCGTGTCACAATAATAAAGCTTATTTATAAGTCACAAGTGGGCTTACATTAACACTACAATGAAGCCACTATGAAAATCCCTTAGTCGCCAACACTCCAGCACCTGTTTGGATACACTGAGGAAGAATTTAGCACAGCCAATGCACTTAACCAGCACGTCTTTCGGACTGAGAGGAAATCCACACAGTGCATCAGTAAATAAAATAAAGACCCTTTGGCCCAACTGACCCATGCTACTCCATCATCACACCAATGACATAATCAAACATGTCACCCATTCTGCCTCAGAAGAAACATGGCACATGCAAAATATTTTTTTTCTTTACTTAGGCTTGTTTTTAGCACAAATCTTCTTTCTTTATTGCAACTTTTGTTTAGCAACAGGAAAAGCAGTTTCCTCGTGTTGAATCATCATTGAATATGTTGGCCCTCGCTGGCATCTGTTCAACTCGTGCAAGACGTACATTGACTCAAACGCACTCTGCTGCCCAGGGTTACTGGTTTAATTATGCCCAAGATTGACCTGTGTGGCAAGATATTAGCAGCTTCACTATATGTACATGCAGATTTTTTTTAATTACACAGATTAATTGGTGAATGCAAATACCAATAAGCATTTTTCATGGACCACTTTACAGCACAAGTTAATCTCAATGATTTTGTTTTAACATTAAACTGGATGCAAGTTATAGGTCAAGGTGCCTCTGGCTAGTGAAAGACATCTGGTGGGGATGCAGGTTCCATCTCCCTCAGCATGTGCCTGAAAGGAAGAAAAAATGTTTTAAGAAGTAATTGGGAGTGAGTCTGATGAAGACACCTCTCTGAACTGTGGTTACAGCCTGTGCTTTGTTAGTTTTCTTTCTCTTACTAGAGAACTCGGGTGAAGAACCCAGTGTAAGGCACCAACAAGATCAAAAGGTCTAAAAAGCAAGACCTGGGGACACCAAGTTTACAGATTTCAATACATGTAGATTGTACAGAATCCCGACAGTGGGGAAGGAGGCTATTTGGCCCATTGAATCTGCACCGACCACAATCCCACCCATCCCCTATCCCCGTAACCCGACGCATTTACCCTGCTAATCTCCCTAACACTAAGGAGCAATTTAGCATGACCAATCCACCTAACCTGCATATTTTTGAGCTATGGGAGGAAACCAGAGCACCCGGAGGAAACCCTCGCAGACATGGGAAGAAAGTGCAAACTCCACACAGACAGTCACCTGATACCAGAATAGAACGCAACTCCCTGGAGGGAGGAAGGAAGGAAGGAGAGGAGATTATAGGGAGAAGGGAAAGGAGGATTGTGGGGAGGAGGGAGAGGAGGATTATAGGGAGCGGAGGATTGTATGATGATCAAATAGATCAACATCTTGAGTATATTTACAGTTATGTAAGTACAGCAGGCCAAAATGAATAGAAAGGAATGTTGATGGATTGGGGTGAAGCAGAATGGGAGGAGGCTCATGTGGAACGTAAACACAACATCGACCTGTTGGGCAGAATGGCCTGTTTGTGTGATGTAAATTCTATATAATTCACCTTTTTACATTATTAATGGTTTTCTCCCCATAAACCCTATCTAGAATTAAGCGTCACTGTTTAAAAATAAGGGGTCATCCATTTACGACAGAGATGAGAAATTTATTTTCTTTGAGGCTTTGGCATTCTCTTCCTCAAAAGGTGGTGGAGGCAAAATCTTTGAATGTCTTTAAGGCAGAACTGGATAGGTTCTTGATAAGCAAGGTGGTGAAAGGTAACCATGGGTCATCAGGAACATGGAGTTGAGGTTAAAGTTAAACCAGCCATAGTTTGTTGAATGGCAAAGCAGGGTTGAGGGGCCGAGTGGCCTACTCCTCATTTGTACGTTCGTATGAGTTGGTGAAGTAACATTTCTGATACATCATGAGTTCAAAACTGAAGGGCGGGATTTTCTGCTGCGCATGCCCCAAGACTGGAAAATCCCGCCCAAAATCAACAAACCTTTGCATGATCCGTGTCTCTCCCGCTACAATGCCCACGGCGGGATGGGAAAAGCCCTAATTGCTACCTTTACTGGGATCGGCTAATTTGACATGAACTAGAAGTCGAGCATCATCTCAGTCCACGGAGACACAGAAAATAGAAGCATGAGTAGGCCATTCGGCCCTTTGGTCTGCTCCGCCATTCATTCTGACCATGGCTGATCATCAAATTCAATATCCTGATCCCCCCACTTCTCCACATAGCCCTTGATTCCTTTAGTGCCAAGAGCTATAATAGGAACCAGATACCATTCATGAAGACATGGGGAGGGGAATCGGGGAGTTTATTTCCCGTGGCCAGTTACGTCGTGATAATAATTTACTATTCGCCATCCCTAGAGTTTCCTGCACTAAGCTCTGGTACATCTAAGTTGAAACCAGGGATGAAACAACTGATACTCTCCTGAAGTTGGTGAACGTGTCAATAGCAAAATCTTCGATTTTTAAAATTTAATTTGTGGGACATTTGCGCCGCTGTCTGGCCAGCATTTATTGCCCATCCCAAGGGCAGCTGAGAGTCAACCACATTGCTGTGGCTCTGGAGTTACATGTAGGCCAGACCAGCTAAAGACAGCAGATTTCTTTTCCTAAAGGACATTAGTGAAGCAGATGGGTTTTTCTAACAATGGTTTCAAGGTCATCAGTAGATTCTTAATTCCAGATTTTTTTTTATTGAATCCAAATTCTGCCATCTGCCGTGGTGGGATTCGAACCCAGGTTCCCAAGATATTAGTTGTGTTTCTGGATTAATAGTCTAGCAATAATACCATTAAGCCATTGCCATCCCCGTATACAGCATCGTTGACATCTAAAAGTACGTCAAGGTACTTCACAGAGGTGTACTCAGACAAAAGTCAGGTGTAAAGAAAGCATGGTCACAATACTTTAAGAAAAAGTCTTAATAAAGGAGAAATAGATGGGCAGGGATAGAAAATTGACCTGAGTTTTAATCAAACTGAGACTGAGTTCAAGTCCTAACAGGGGAAAGCTTTAATACCAAGAACCTCAGGCACTTGTCGCAACAAACTGGTGCCATAGTTGGACCACATTGTGCTTGGAAAGCTCACTGGTACACTCTGAATAATAAATTCATGATTTGATCAGCCAACCCAGCATGTAGACCAACTGTAAATAGAAAAATGAATTGCAGAACAATGCCAAATGATGAAAATAACTCCAATAAAATTACAACAGCAATATATATTTATATAGTTCCTTCAATGTCATCAAATATCCCAAGGCACTTCTCAAGAGCATTTTCAAATAGGGTTTGGCATTGAGTCACATAAGGGAATATTAGGACAGATGATTAAAAGGTTGGTCAAAGAGGTTAGTTTTAAAAGGTGGAAAGAAAGGTGAGTATATAGAGGTGTGGGTTAGGTTGATTGGCCATGCTAACTTGTCCCTTAGTGGGACTAGCAGGGGATTAGCAGTGTAAACACATGGTGTTATGGGAATAGAGCCAGGATGGTATTGTTGTCAGTGCAGATTTGATGGGCTGAATGGCCTTCTTCTGCATTGTGGGGATTCTATGAGGAGCTTACAGAGAGAAATTTGGGCTGTAATTCTCTCAGAAAAATTCTAAGTGCTGCCGCCAACGGGACAATTGATGCATTTTCCCTGGGCGCTGGCAGTGCCCGTGAGGTGGGATTCGATGACTTTCAAACTAAAAAAAAAGCCCCCAGGTGAATCACGCTGGATCAAACGCACTAGGCATGAGTCTTGATTCGGCAATTGGCTAAGGCACTTCCTGCTTTTCCTTCTTTCAGAATAACCAGAGGAAGAATAACCCAGTCTCACATTAATGCAGAAAGCATTTCATCTTTGATCTTTTATCAGACCATTCTGAGTTATAACTCAGGATTTACCTCTGACAGTCTGTACTGCAACAAGAACACACAAAATCTTTTAAGCTTGTATCTGAACTGCTCCCCAAAAAAAATGAATTAGATGTTCCACGCAATGTCCATTTAAAATATGTGATATAACGAAATCAAACATGTAATTTTCCCCTTGTCAATTACATCTCAGTGGTTCTACCTTTCACACATACCCATGATAATTCTGAAATTATACCTAGTGCAACAGCACCTGGGTGACACAGTACACTAGGGTTTTGAGCTTGTATGCAATAAAGCAGAGAGATATAGGTTAGCGCATATAATACCTCATGATTTTCCAATCCCATCTAATCATTGAAAGACAAACACACCCCACACAGGAAGGGAGAGTTATCCCAATACCAACCCTTGATACCTCTCAGAGACCAGCTGCCCACAATCTCACTCTTGGATGCTGGAAATGTTGAGAAAGACATCATTAAAAGGCTTACATTCTTGCATACCACCTTATCATGTCCACATGTTGTCTCAGAGTAACAATGAGTTACATTGAAATATTATGAACTGTTCTTAAGAAAGCGCAGTAAGAAGTCTCACAACACCAGGTTAGAGTCCAACAGGTTTATTTGGTAGCAGAAGCCACTAGCTTTCGGAGCGCTGCTCCTTTGTCAGGTGAGTGGGATTTCAGTTCACAAACAATGCATATAAAGACACAAACTCAATTTACAAAATAATGGTTGGAATGCAAGTCTTTACAAGTAATCAAGTCTTAAAGGTATAGACAATGTAGCACAGGTTAAAGGGATGTGTGTTGTCTCCAGCCGGGACAGTTAGTGATGTTTACAAGCCCAGGCAAGTCGTGGGGTGTGACATGAACTCAAGATTCCGGTTGAGGCTGTCCTCATGCATGCGGAGCTTGGCTATCAGTCTCTGTTCGGTGACTCTGCGCTGTCGTGTGTCGTGAAGGCTGCCTTGGAGAACGCTTACCAGAAGATCAGAGACCGAATGCCCGTGACCGCTGAAATATTCCCCAACAGAAAGAGAACACTCTTGTCTGGTGATTGTCGAGCGGTGTTCGTTCATCTGTTGTCGCAGCGACTTTTGACAACAAAAGTCCGACATGTGAAACTCCTAAGAGCCAATGTTCAAATGGACAGGATTCTGCATCCTCACCTCATATGCCAACGGCAAAATTATTTTGATGTCTTACTCAACCAATTTATGAATGATCCTGCTGAGGGTCTCACTGGATGAAGTGAGGGGATTAGTTATAGACTTATAGACAATAACAGTAGAAAAAGGGGCCATTCAGCCCATAAGATGATGCTGGCTGAAGGGTACTTATTTTCAACCCTTGGCAGTAGAATCATCAATTCCCTTCAGTGCAGAGGGAGGCCATTCGGCCCATCAGCAACAACAATCCCATCCTGGCCCTAGCCCCGTAACCCTACATATTTACTGCTCGTCTCCCTGACATGAAGGGACAATTTAACATGGCCAATCAGCCCAATCCACACACCTTTGGAGTGTGGGAGGAAACCCACAGACACGAGGAGAATGCGCAGACTATACACTGATAGTGATCTGATCCAGAAATTGAACCCGGGTCTCTGGCACTGTGAGGCAGCAGTGCTAACCACTATGCCACCATAGCTCTGTAGATCATGGTATTTTAAATGCCTCTACTCAACTCACTCCCACTCACTAGTTAAAATAATTTTCCCTTCAATCCTTGAGCCTATCAGTTTTAATCAGGACCCATGGTGACCCCTCCCCTTTTAGAAATACTTCATTCCTTATCCTCTCTGTCAAGGCCCCCTCATTACTTTATATATTTCAATTAAATCTTCCCTCAGCCTCCTCTATCTCAATGATGAAAAGCCCCAGGCTATCCAATCTTCACTCTTGGCAGAGTTAACAACAACAGTAAGACATTACGCCGGTAATATGAAGCTTCGGGTTCCGCGAGAAGCTTTGCAGGCAAGAAAAAAAAGCCAATGGTTAAAAAAAATAGGGTTTTAGAAAGCATATCTATATTCTAGGAAGGGTCAGAGACTTGGGAAAAAAAGTGCAGTATTAAGAAAATGGGGCCAGACAAAACAGGTATGGTAAAAGGGGAAACATTTCAGGCTTAATGGATGTGAACAGACTGCATCAACAATGGGCTTATTGTTCTACCCTGGAGCTGTCAGTCAAAACACCTTTTAGCAGCTAATGGGCCATCTGTTCTTTGTGTAAACAAACCTTAGCTAATCCCCTCTTTGATATGCTCTGGAGCTGTCAGTCAAAGCAGTTCAAGGAGGTTTCAGAGCAGCTGGGACTTATGAGAAAAAGCAAGGGGATCTCCCTAGTGAATGCTCCTGTCAATCAAAGAACTTCAAAGAGGCCTCAACCACCTTTCATTTTCTCTACATCACTACAGCCCTGCTTTCTGTGATCTTTGAGCTACTCACCATTACCTTTGAGCAACTACCTGTCAAACTACAACTGCCCTCCACAACCTTCAACTTGTCAACTTTCACTTTCAGTCTTTCTATCATCCTTGATGCAGCCTCATTTACTCTCGACCCTCCCAGTCTCACCATTGACCTCAGTCACCCATCATTCCCCCTCCATAAAGCTTTTGCTGCCTTGGAAAAGAGACTGACCTGTCTTCTGTCATCCAGCTCCCTCCCTCTATCCCTCCAAGACCATTCTGAGGGTCGCCACGACCTGACCTCGCTCCAACAGCCATGCCCCCAACCTCCCTGAGGAGCCGCCACTTGAGTTCAATGCAACAGTTCAGAGTCCTCTCCTCTGGACCAACAAGAGTCCTATACAAGAAAAGTAGAGCTTATTCACTTCAAAGCCACCATGAAGGCAACCTCACCTGCCATACAGTACCTTTAAGCAGGCACAAATCTGAATACTCATTTGTTGCTGAATTAATCGATACGGTAAAATTTAATCTGGAAACTGTAGATTTTAATGAGTATGGCTGGCATGATAAAGTGTGGAAGGTGGGATTTCTCAAGTCTAAGAGGTAGCAAAGACATGAATGAGGCTCTCAGCAGCAGAATTGAAGTGTGGCAGAGTTGGTCCACGTTAAAGAGGTGGAAAAAGGCAGCTTCTGTCATAGCAGATATGTAGGCCGGAATTCTCCAGCTATTCATGTTGACGTGATTCTCCGACACACAAGCAGCGCACTCCCACCCGCAGGTTTCCCTAAGGTGTGTGGTGACATCATTGGGAATTCCCATTGACAGCAACAGGACCAGAGAATCCCGCTGCTAACAAACAACACACCACCTCCCACCAGTGGGAAACACGCAGCTGGGAGGCTGGAAAATCTTCCCCGTGGATTTAAGCTCATCTGGGGCTCAAATACGAACCAAGGTTGCATAAAGATGTGTCCAGTGACCCAGGGAGAAGCATGGAGCTGATAATTAGGGAACAGATTACGTGGCTTTGATCCGCAGCTTTGGTCTTCCCGCTAGTTATCTGGAGGAAATTTCTGTTCATTTTGTATTCGATGCTGGACAAACAGTCAGGGAATTTCCAGGGGGTAATGCAGATGAGGTGATGGTGAGGTAAACCTGGATACCATACTTGTAGAGAATCCCATTCTGATTTCAGGTGTTGTGACTGTTGCTGGCAGATGTGAGATCGGGGGGGGTGGTGGGGCTCCTGAACAGATACTTGGAGGACACTGCGAGTAACTTAGAACTTACCCTGAAAGGCTCCTAAGCTGTTTGCCTCAGCTTATTTTTTACTGATTTATGGAATGCCAGCATTGATGACAAGAGCCCCATTTATTGCCCATTCCTAGTTGCCCTTTAGAAGGTAATGGTGAGCTACCTTCTTGAACTGCTGCAGGTACACCCACAGTGCTATAAAGGAGAGAGTTCCAGGTTTATGATTCAGCAACTGTGAGGGACAACAAGGTACTTCCAAGACATGTCAGTGTGTGGCTCGGAGGGGAATCTGTGGGTGGTGGTGATCTGGTGCACGTGCTGCCCTTGCCCTTCTAGATGGCAGAGACTGTGTGCTTGGGTGGTGCTGTCAAAGGAAGTTTGATGAGTTGCTGCAATGCATCTTTCAGATGGTACACAGTGCAGCCACTTCATGCCAATGGTAGATGAGGTGCCAATTATACAGGCTTCTCTGTCTAAATAATATCAAGCTCTATACTCTAACTACTCTCTGGGAAAGAATTTATAGGCAGAAACTGTCTGTCCACAGACACTGGGGACTCGAGTTGATAATTTTTGCAAACAGATTTGTGGGCCATGCTATGTGATAAATCTTTGTATGATAGTACTGTGCCTTTAAGAAATGTATTTTATGTCATGTTTCTGGTGTTTATGCTTCAATTCTGATTACAGAGTCAAATTGTCTACAACTGGCAGCTCACATGTTGAAGCTGCAGAAGATTAATTACTCTTAATTATTAGAGTGTTTGTTTAAATCTGGACTAATGCAGTTTTGATATGTTACTGTTGCCCCCTGGGGTTTTCCTGGTAAGGTTTGATTAGGTTGACAAGAAGAAAATCATGAGTAGGTGGAGCTAGGCTTACAGAGAGAAAAAATATGGGCAGTTGCAGTTTGAATTTGAAAAGAGCAGCAGCTCTTTTCTCTCTCTCTCTCTCTCGAGAAATTGAAGTCTGGGGATCTGCTAGACAATAAGTATCTCTCTCTAGAGGTCTGCAAAAGGCAGCATGTATTTTCTCTCTCTCTCTCTCTCTCTCTCTCTCACACTGGAGTTCTGCTACGTGAAGACAAGTTTTCCTCTGGAAGCTGCTGTCTGAGAGTCAGAAACATGTGTCTCTCTGTATTTCTGTGCAGAGGGGTTAAAGGCTGAAGGACAAGCAACCCATGTAAGTCTGTGTATCTTGTTAACTGATTCTGAAGAGGGGTTCATATCTATGGGAATATTGTTTACATTGGAATTAATAGAAATAGCTAGTAGTTAAGAATTATACCTTGTCATGTTTAAGTATTTCAATTAATAAATGTTATGCAAATTCTTTTTGTTATACTTTAACTGTGTTGTTAAATAAAGTTTGTTTTCACAAAAGCATCCTACAGAGTCAATAGAATCACACCTGGAGCTAATCTTTGCACAAATGCCAAAATCAAAAATAATTGGAGTCTGGGCTAACTTCACAATGTACCTTGGAGTTTCTGAACTGGTCCCAAACACTTGCCGATGAATTGCAATGTGGGCAGCACTTTCGCTTTCCAGGGAACAGAATTCTAGTTTTTATAGTCTCACCTCATAATTTAACTTTTGGAGCCCAGGTATCATTTGGATAAATCTACGCCATACTCATTCCAAGGCCAATACATCCTTCCTGGGATGTAATGCTGGATTTTCAATTGTCACTGAGGCCAAGGTTGGGTGGGGTGCACTGTGTAAACAGTCCACCTGAATGGCGTGTCAGTCTTATTGTGCCTTCTGGTTGTGTGGAATTTTTAAAGAGAGGATGGTGGTGGGTAGCAGACAATGCACATCCCTCCAATTAAGATGCTGTTAAGTTTGCTGAAGAGCCTGTAAATGGGCTAAAGAAAGACAATTCTTTCTGTAAGTCTAGGGCATGTGAGCGTACAGCTGTTGGAAATGGAGCCATTAATCACTGGATTTCCTGAATTTAGAAATGGACGGTCAAACTGAGGTACACGTGCAGTGGAACAAAGTGGCCAACATTTGAACAGGGTGGCTGAAGCACCTGAAAAGTGAACACTTGGGTACTTGTGTTAACTGTGAAGTTACTGGCCAACTGCCCTCTCTTCTGCCAGACAATGACCAGCCCACTAATGACTACTGTTTGCCTTTTAGAATTGCTCTTCCTCAGGACATTCGATATGGAATTTTACTGCCCTACCCGCCACGGGATTGGAGCATGCGGGACACAGACCATGCAATGGTCCCTTGACCTTGGGTGGGATTTTCTGACCTTGTGGTGAGCACAGCCAGAAAATGCCACCCTCTGTCTCCAAGCTTCTTCAGATCCTGCCAGACCAGATGAGTTTTTCCAGCACTTTCTATTGTTATTTCAGATCTCCAGCATCTACAGTTTTTTGCTTTTACTTACATATTTTCTGTGCCTATTCGTGATGTTTTAATGGACAATGTACCTTCGGATCCCCACTGTTTATATTGTGTGTGTGTGTGTGTGTTTGTGTGTGCGTGCGCATGCAAGTTTGTGTGTGTGCTTGTGTGTGTCTGTGTTGTGCACTAGGATCATCAGTCGTGTAGTGAGTGGAAAGACCTTGTCATTCAGCTGATGCCTTTTGGTTTGGCACAGTGGCTCAATACAGCTGGCACAAGGCAGAATGAAGGCACCATCAGCTGGATGTTGAAGGAGGAAAGCCCTTTCAGCTCCAGTAGAGGGCAGAGTTAGACGCGGATGTCCATTAACCTAGTTACATGGAGCCAGTGTGGGAAAGTCTGTAAACCTAGCAAGGTCCTGTGCTTACTCTGCATACTGCTGTCTGGCAAGAGAGAATGAAATATAGTTTGTTTCTTTTGAATAGAGAGTTTTAGCGACCTCCTTTACTCAACAAAGCACTGGGAGACATTGCAAATATCTCCAGCCCCAGTCCCAACACATGAATGTTGATGGCCACTGTTACCTCCACAATCACTGGCAATGTATTCATTGCTTGACTATGACATTGCAGTCGTGGTGGGTTTCAGTAAAGATGGCCTTGCTGTGTCACAGATATCTCATACATTACTCTCCACTGAGTTTAAGGCAGGTACAATGCTTCCTGAACACCCTGAGCAAATACTATCTCCTGCTGAGAGTCCATCTTCTCTCCTTCCAGCAGTCTTTGCCTTGCTTTACATGACCTCTGTTCATTCGCCAAGTTACTCAATGTTACAAGAGGAAAGTCCACCAATGCATCCATGACTGGGAGGAGATGATTTGTGCTGGATCCTTGAAGTCAGCAAAAATCCTCCAGCATCTGCCACAACACTCCACATAGATCCTTATGACTGAAAATAATAATACAAAGCACCAACCAGTTGCGTTATTGTAGCAGAAGAAATCAACCAACAACTAACTTGAAAACATTTCACGATTCCATTAAAATGTGTGGGTTGCTACTCCGATCTGCCACTGAACACATGTCATAGAATAATTCCAGTGCAGAAAGAGGCCATTTGGCCCATCGAGCCTGCACCAACAACAATCCCACCCAGGCCCTATCCCCATAACCCTCTGTATTTACCCTGCTAATCCCTCCTGACACCAAGCAGCAATTAAGCATGGCCAATCAACTTAACCTGCACATCTTTGGAATGGGGGAGGAAACCGGAGCACCCGGAGGAAACCCGTACATTTGGGTATTTGGAAACGGGGAGAACATGCAAACTGCTCACAGGCAGTTACCCAAAGCTGGAATTGAACCTGGGTCCCTGATGCTGTGAGGTAGCAGTGCTAATTAACCACAGAGGCACCGTGCCACCCTTGTGTCCAGTTGTGCGAGGTTAAGAGAGGCCATTGGCGGAACATGGAGCTCCAACATGACAAAGTTTGGCGTCACATCACTGTTGCCAATAAATTGCATTCCTTTCCACATATGACAGCTGTACACTGTGTGTGCAGTAACACTTCATCAATACAGCAACCGGCCACTGAGATAAATGTTTGCAGTATGGATGCCATCTTAGAGCTCTAAGGGCACTCACCATCCTCCAAAACAGGTCTAATGAGCCCAATTTCTCAATGATCGATTCCTTGTGCTGGTTTGGCATCTGTCACTATGCTGAAAGTTACCGTATCCGTCTAAGTAAATTACCAGACAGTAATCCGATCAAAGGGATAAGATGAGACCTCAAGCCACAAGAGCTAATCTTTAATCGGATTAGTGCCTTAAATTCATTTAGCGTACAATTTTCTTCTTGATTTCTTTAAGAGGGCTGGTATGATGTGATCTGTCAGGCTGTTTGTTGATATGAAAGATTTCCAGTGGCACTTAAAAGATAAATGTAATGATCATTATGAGGCACAATCCACTGAATGATGTAGAATCTAAGATATATTGGATGACCTATCCAGGCATTACACTATTTCAAACTTCCCTCTAGCTACAGATTAAAGTAAGGATTACCAATATACCAAACACAGAGAACAATAAATATTTGGGAGCAATCATCAAGTAATAATTTCATCAAGAGATTTGATGGCTTATAGTATTAAATCAAATCGGAAACATTTTTTAAATTGCATCTCAATGGTGACAGAAAAGGAACAGGCCTTGTACAGCCCTTCACAAAATGAAGACCTTCTGAAGTGTTGCCACTGTGGCAATATAGCAAACATCGTGCCCATTGAAAGCTACTATGCCAAGTGAAGAATTGGGCTTATTCTTCTTGAAACTGAGAAAGATAGAAATATGGAAAATAGAAGCTGGAGGAGGCCATTCTGCCCTTCAAGCCTGCTCCGCCATCCATTTTGATCCTGGTTTATCATCAAATTCAATATCCTGATCCCACCTTCCCCCCGTATCTTTTTATTCCTTTAGCCCTAAGAGGTATACCTACTTTCTTCTTGAAATCAAGAAGCCAAGGTTTTGGCCCCAACTACTGTTTGTGGCAGTGCATTCCACACATTCACCACTCACTGGGTGAGGAAATTTCTCCTCGACTCAGTCCTAAGAGGTTTACCCCTTATCCTCAAACTTTGGCCCTTAGTTCTGGACTCCTCCATCATTGGGAACATTCTTTCTGAATCTACCCTGCCTAGGGTTGAGAAGATTAAGAGGTGTCCTTCTTGAGGTGTTTGACATTATGAACAATTTTGACACTATAAAGGAAGGTATTTTGTTTTCACTAGTTGGTATGTCAGTTACTAGCCGTCACAGTTTTAAGATGGTCAGCAAGAGAGCTAGGAGTGAGACAAGGAGAAACTTCTTTACTCAGAGTTATTGGGACTTGGAATGCGCTTCCTGGGAGAGTGTTGGAAGCGGAATCCATTGGAAGTTTCAAAAGAGAGCTGGATACATATTTGAAAATGATTAATTTAGACAGCTATGGAGATAGGGCTGGAGAATGGGACTAGATTGTTAGTTCTTTCAGGAGCCGGTGCAGACACCATGGACTGAATGGCCTCCGTCTGTACGATAACATTCTATGATTCTAGGAGTTAAATGTCCAATTAAATTGTCTTATTTATTCATTTTTATTTCATTTCTTTAATGTATTTATTAGTCACAAGTAGGCTTACATTAACACAGCAATGAAGTTACTGTGAAAATTCTCTAGTCGCCACACTCTGGTGCCTGTTCAGGTACGCTGAGGGAGAATTTTAGTATGGCCCCTTATGAAGGGTCTTAGTGGTGTTTATTGAGGGATAAGTGTTGGCCAGGGCACTAGGAGAGTGCGCCTGCTCTTATCATATCATGCTATGGGATCTAATGCACCCACCTAAGAGGGAACTTGAGAACTTGGTTTGACATCTCATTTAAAAAGGCAGCATTCCAGACAGTTCAGCACTCCTTCAGTAGTGGAGAAGAATGTCAATTGGAGGTACATGTTCAAGTCACGGAGTGGGGCTTGTACCAACAACCTTCCGATTCTGACGGGGAAGTGTTTGCACAGAGTGAAGGTTCGTACTTGGTGCATTATAAATAATGTCAAGGTGTTTAATGCCATTGTGGTTCAGGATTTTCAGGATTCTCCTGTCCAGTGTTGCAATGTGTGATTATCATTATATCCAGTGTCTTACTGATTCCTGAAATGATGTTTAATCCAGCAAGATGGTGTACAGCAGACAGCAGTGCCAACACGATACAGACTATGCATTCCAGATTCAATTATCTTCTGAAAAATTGTTCTTGTTACTTGGGGATGTGAGCTTCTCCAGAAACAGATGGTATTTCGATGATAATAGATAATTTCTAATCAATTATTTTGAAAGGTCTGGATAATTTGGGCCCAGCCAGCTAATGAGTAATAGCATAATAACAATCCAATGTACTTTCACTTGGAATTTTGTTTTCCACAATTTTCTCTGGGTAAGACGAAGTTTGCAGCACTGATTACATTGCACTGGTGATACTTTGGAGGAATGGGATAGATGTGGTTTGAGTTCTTTGCATTCAAGGAACAAACAAGACAGGCAGCATAATTTAGAGTTAGTTTCTTTAGCC
The DNA here is from genome assembly GCF_965287045.1 of Carcharhinus amblyrhynchos. Taxonomy (NCBI): domain Eukaryota; kingdom Metazoa; phylum Chordata; class Chondrichthyes; order Carcharhiniformes; family Carcharhinidae; genus Carcharhinus; species Carcharhinus amblyrhynchos. The sequence continues at coordinate 39,039,983 of NC_137344.1, read as the reverse complement.
TTTTGAGAAGATTGATATTGATTTAAGACACTGTGAAAAACAAAACATTGTAAGAGTTAGGGAGAAAAACTAGAATGCCATAAAGAAATTCCTCATTCAGAGAACTGTTCCAGAAAGGTTGAGTCAAAAGACCTCATTCTGTACTATAAGAATTCCATGATAAGATACTAAGACACATTTTTGTTAAGCCCCCTTTCTAAATAAAGGTTTTATCCAGGATATTTGCCTCAATTTGCTCTTTCCATTTTTGCAAATATTTTTATGGGTTTACAAGATACACACACGCATGCATTCATACATACACGTACACACATACGCACGCACACACACATATGCACACACTGCACTTCATCTGATATGGAAACTATCATGAAGGAAGTTATTCTCATGTCTCTTGGAAGCCAGTACCAAGTGACAATGTGGAGTCCTGCTAGCTGCAGGACAGTTGTAGGATAGAAAACATCAGGGAACAATTTCTCCAGATGGATATCATGTTCTTCCCATTCTCATTCTGATCTCCCCATGCTGCACAGCATGCCCAACAGGTAAGGGAGCACACTCCCTACTCCCAGGGCCTTTCCTATCCTTATTGAACAACTTTATGCAATAAAGTTAAATTTATTTATTAGTCATAAGAAGGCTTACATTTACACTGCAATGAAGTTACTGTGAAAATCCCCTAGTCGCCACACTCCAGCATCTGTTTGATACACTGAGGGAGAATTCCCAGCATTCCCATGAACTGGGGGGAAACCGGACCACCCAGAGAAAACCCGCACAGACACGGGAAGATCATACGGATTCTGCACAGTGACCCAAGCCGGGAATCGAACCCAAGTCCTAGCACTGTGAGGCAGCAGTGCGAACCATTGTGTCACTGTGCTGCCCCACAATCCAAATCTGTGCGCCAATGTCGCCCTTTCCTTATGGGACTTTCCCTTGTTAATCCCAGTAATGGCTCGATTGAAGTAGGCATTGACATGGGAACTCGTAACGTATTTTCTAAGAGGTCTAAGATTGTCCAAAGGACTTTGCAGAGTTTCCTCTCAAATTTTACTGTGAATCTGATGAAGGTAGGTCAAGAATGCCGAAATATATCAACTTTTGAAATTAGTATTTGAATCACGAGGTTGCATAATTATGTATTAGTTTGTCATCAACTTTGTTTCTGTCAACGTGACTCCATTTGTTGGCTGTGCAGCTGAAATCAATATCTGCTTTTGCAGGAACTGGTCTATGGTATAATTTAGGGGTAAATTATGCAGGTCGGTGAAATATCAAAGCAATTTGCTTCATTTCTCGGGACTGTAGCAGTGACTCATCAAAATTGACTTACATTTAATCACTCACCAATCATAATCCTCATGAAAGATTGAGTATTTCCCTGTCATATTTTGGTATTCAAGTTGCTCTATCAAATTTCTGCAACATCTCACCAGCTATATTAGTTTTACAATAGGCGTATTTTCTTTGAATGAAGTTCATTGTGAAGTAGGCATTGATGACGGGCTCTTGATAAGCAGGTCAAACTCAATATCAATGGAGAAATCCAGATACTGTCTACTTATTGCATCCATCGTGTTTACATAAATGATTTGGCAATTTTAATGCCCTGAATCCAAAATATTAATTCATTTATGCATTCTTATTAATCTGTGTTTGCATTCTTACTCACTAATTTTTAGTGATATTTATGAGCAGTAATTTATTGGTGAATATAAAATTGTCCATTTTTAATCAGGTGAGACTGTAATTTATTTTCAATGTTTTAGTGAGGAGTTGTTACAAGAATGAAACCTTCAGGTTTAGTTCAGTAAATGTTGGATATTGCTAAAGCTTTTTAACCAAATAGCTGGGCTATGAAATGGGCTTGAAAATAAATAGCACAGGATGTAGGGAGCCCATTGGGCGGAGTTGACATGAGTGGTGGGATTCTCCCACGCTCCCATCAGCAGGTTCAATGACGGTTGGGGAGGGTGAAATGCACCAGGTGACCCCAAAACCGGCTTTACGCCCAGAGTGAATTTTCCCAGTGGGATCTTCCGCCATGGAAGATCGAGAAACCCACAGGAGCCTGGCACAAATCTCATTTGTCTCCCACCCACACCCAATTCTCCCAGTGCCAAGGGGAAACGCACTTTTGCAAAACATGTTTGGAACAATGTGGCGTGCAGGTGTCAGCACTCGCCTGAACAATGCCCAGGAGGGGCTGTCTCCAGAGTTCATGAAGTGGCAGAACACCTCACAGCAGTGGGAGGGGGTGGGGTGGGAGCGTCTGCAGGTGGGCCTTCCAGATTTGGTATCCTGAAGGGGCTCTATCCTCCAGCCAGAGAATATTCCAGGAGATCCATCTCATTTTCTCAGGAGATCCACCTCCTTTCCTCAGTGTGGGTCAGTGATGTTGGGGGTGTAATTTCAGTATGGTGTGCAGATAGGATGGACGCCATAAGCTCTGCCCCGCCATGAAATGCGGCGTGAATACCCCATTCAATGCACGATCACTGAGGTCGGGGCCGGGAGATTTGGCCTGTTTTCCCACCGGCCTCTGCAGCAGGAAACACTCCATGGTCCCACTCTCCCTTCGCCATGGGACATAGCCCCATTCTAGGAGAATGCCACCTGTGATTGAGAATGATAAGATGGCCAGTATTACCCTCTATTCTTTTCTACCCATTGAGAGTGAGCTGATCATTTTGCTTATCCATGCAAGCATGTGGCTGAGCCAGACCTTCCCCGGGACACAGAGGGGAAGGCTACACCCAGAAACGAAAGTCAAGATTATTGCGCCCATGTGTGTAAACTTGGCCTCGTGCAGTTGTATTCTAAATTGCTGCTGGGACAATGGAATCTACTCTGCAATGCAAATGGGACTGAAACCATGGCAACTGTGACAAACAGAATTAGAGTGTGTATTATTCAATTGAGAGTGTTTGCGCACAACAGAATTTGAGTATAATTCTCCCTTACTCCCCCTGGAAAGGCCCTTGTTTCTGATCTGAGTCATCCTCTAATGGCACAACAGAGTTGGGTAACTCATCCCGGCTCTAAACTCCACACTATCTCATTGTCCTTTGGCAGAATTTAAAAATGTTATTCACAGCTTGTTTTTTTTGCTGTGAATAAATACATTTTACTGAAATTGCACATTGTTCTTGCGCTTTCTTTTTGTAAACAGCGCAATGACACGCTCTCAACTAATCAGTCAGGTTTTGTCATGATCACTCAGTCTGATCACACAGTCATTAACAATCATTGCCACCTTTAATCATCTTCCATTACTAATTACCAAATAATTGGCAATAAATCATCCAGTTATGACTTCAGTGCACAGAATGGGGGGGGTGGAAACAGAGGAATCATGTATTTAGTTGTACGGTTAATGAAGAAATCGATTATTGTTCTGTATTTCTAATCTTTCTGCTGGTTAACATTACGTGAGATCTCTTCCCTGTTCAGTCCCTCGCTGTATTATATCCCCCGTTGAAATATCTGAAAGGACTTACCTTGTAACAGAACCTGTGCTCTTTTAACAACTGTTGAAAGAACAAGTAACGGATTCGCTGATTAAATCTTTTAAGGATTTTACTAATTGGCTTTGATCGCTATCTCAAGATTCTACTTGAGTCTTTCTTTCACAGATTGCCTGCAGAAAAGCAATGGCATCTTCATCCCGCCTGGCTATGACGTTATGAGGATAGATTAGAGAGGTTGTGACTGATGGAGATGTTCAGAATCATTCAGAGTGGAGAGGGAGAAACTGCACCCACTTGGGAAAGGATCAAGGACGAACAGGGGGTGCAGGTTTCAACTGATCTGCAGAACAAGCAAATGCGGCATGAGAAAATGTTTCAGAGTGGTTAGGGTCTGGAATGTGCTGCCTGGAAGTGTAGCGCAGGCAGGTTCAATTGAGGCATTCAAGAGGTCATTAGATGATTATTTGAATAGGAATAACATGCAGGATTACGGGGAAAAGGCAGCGGAATGGCACTAAGCTACGATGCTAGTTTGGAGAGCCGGTGCAGACATGATGGGTCAAATGGTCTCCTTCGATGCTGTAACAATTCTGTGAAGTCTAAATTTCCCTCAGTGAAAAGTAACGTGACATCTACACAATAGTAAGGAGCTGCTTCCTAATCCATCCAGTTCACTCTCAGCAAGTTTAATGTTTATTTATTATTGTCACAAGTAGGCTTATGTTAACACTGCAATGAAGTTACTGTGAAAATCCCCTAGTTGCCACACTCCGGTGCCTGTTAGACTACACAGAAAGAGAATTTAGCATGGCCAATTCACCTAACCAGCATGTCTTTCGGACAATGGAAGGAAACCGGAGCACATCCATGCAGACACGGGGAGAATGTGTAAACTTGAGAGCGACCCAAGCTGGGAATTGAACCCTGGTCCCTGGTGCTGTAAGGCAGCAGTGCTAACCACTGTGCCACCATGCCACCAAGTCGGTTTGGATATATTTGAATATATTTCCCAGTCTGGAGTTAATTCCACCTTGACTCGGAGTTTGTAGTCTTGTCTGCCAGGTCAGAAGATTGTGGGTTTAAGTCCCAATCAGGAGTTTTGAAGACAAATTCAAGGCTGTTTCTCTGGTGCGACACAGGGCGAGTGCTGCCTTTTCAGAGGTGCTGTTTTTCAGGTGACACTGCAGCATGGGAGTTCTGCCAGTATACTGACTAATATTTCTGCCTGGGTCAACATTTAAAACGCCCACAGATGATCCAGTCATTAATTTTATTGCTGTTTGTGGGGCATTGCTGAGTGAACATGGGCTGCCACTACATAACAATGATTACACTTCAAAAGTACTTAACTGCATTTGAAGTGCTTTTGGACATTCTGCAGTCATGAGAAGCATATTATTTTGTGTGGTTGCATCACTGTTACTCAATGTTCTTTTACACTAGACATCATTATGGTTTAGATTAAATCTTTATTTGCAGGTGGATATATGTCCTTCGCAGGCTAAGATGTTAGACGCTTTAGCCAATGAGGCACTCCCGTACTATTCTGTTCACTCGGTGCTGTCCAAAATTCCAGTACACTCTTTATAATTGATGTAATAATATCAACAGCCTTGAATTCTATCCCTAGTCCATTAGGGTTGACCACTCTGGTTGACAACACAGGATGACATGGTAGCACAGTGGTTAGCACTGCTGTCTCTCAGCTCCAGGGACCCGGGTTTGACCCCTGGCTTGTGTCACTGTCTGTATGGAGTTAGCACATTCTGCGTCTGTGTGGGTTTCCTCCGAGTGCTCCAATTTCCTCCCACAGTCCAAAGATGTGCAGGTTAGATGGATTGGCCATGCTAAATTGCCCCTTAGTGTCCAGGAATGTGTATGTTAGAGGGATTAGCAGGGTAAACATGTGGGATTCTTGGGATAGGGCCTGGGTGGGATTGTTGTCAATGTAGGTGCGATGGGCCAAATGGCCTCCTTCTGCACTGTAGGGATTCTATGACTCCTTGAAATCTTTAGATTTGTCGAGAAGTCTCCAGGAGTTGATTAATCTGGGAGAAAGTAAAAGAATCATTGTATCCCTACAGTGCAGAAGGAGGCCATTCAGCCCATCGAGCCTACACCAAAACAATTCCACCCAGGCCCTATTACCGTAACCACATATTTATTCTACCAGGAACAATTTAGCATACCAATCAATCTAACCCGCACATCTTTGGAGTGTGGGAGGAAACTGGACCACCCAGAGAGAACCCACACAGACGCGGGGAGAATGTGCAAACTCCACACAGACAGTCATGCAAGGCCAGAATTGAACTCGGGGGATCCTGACGCTGTGAGGCAGCAGTGCTAACCACTGTGCCACCACACTAAAAAGTAAATGTGCATTATACAGATTGAATGACATAGAAACAAGCCATTCATCCCATTTGGTCAATGCCAGTGTTTATTCTTCACATGTCCTTCTAATCCTTGCACCCTGATGTGCTTAGCTCACTTCCCTTTAAGTTCATCAAAGGCACAGTGAACACCTTTGTTTAATAGTTACTGAAACAGCGAGGATATAAACAAAGGTTCTTTAACTGTCTGGAGCAGCTGAAGGCAGGAGATCGTGTGATGAAATTCGTAGGAATGTGTCCAACCAGAGTTGGCAGTCTGTGCACTCAGCACAGATGATGGACCACACTAGGACATTTTTGGACTGCTTGCCAAGTCAGGCAGTGCATTTTCCCACTAAATCAAATTGTTTATTTTGTTAAACAAACAAAATAATGGACAATTTCTCTATACTTGTATTCAGGGGATCTTAATACAAAGAGTTACAGGCAGTGCGTTACATGTAGTAATTAAACAATTAATGCATTTTTTAAAGGCCCTGACAGCACTTTGACAAATAGGTTAAACTAGTTAATAACTACTGCTACTTATTTTCAAACAGATAATGTACCCACAGAAATATTGCTGCAATGTTGATCTGGGCATTATTGCCTAAGGCTGAATAGACCTGGTCTCCAATTGAAATCATAGTGAATTTCATAACACTAATCCAATTTAAGGAACTCCTGAACATGGAGCAGCTCACCTTAGGTCATCGGAAAACAATGACTGAATTTATGTTTTAAGTTCACAGCAGCCAATGTGTACATAAAAGCTTTTCTCTTGATGTTCATTGTTATTATTGATGTGGGGCATTGAGTGTCATGGCAAGGTGAGAATGTTTAGGGTCACGCAAAGGCCAGTAGGTCCAACCAGTCCAGACCTCAGTGATGTTCTCCTATTGAGAGAGTGAACACAGAAGCTTGGCATAACATGCATCCACAGAAATTGACCATGATAATATGATGGCTTATTCGCCCAGCAATAAAATCCAACCCAGAAGCTTTGTGTTTCAACCAGTTTCATAGAATCCCTACAGTGCAGAAGGAAGCCATTCGGCCCACCAAGACTGCACCGACCACAATCCCACCCAGGCCCTATTCTTGTAACTCCACATATTAACCCTGCTAATCCCCTTGACGCCATTTAGCACGGCCAACCTGCACACCTCTGGACCGTGGCAGGAAACTGGAGCATCCGGAGGAAACCCAGGCAGACACAAGGAAAATGTACAAACTCCACACAGACAGTGACCTGAGGCCAGAATTGAACCCGGGTCCCTGTGAGGCAGCAGTGCTAACTACTGTGCCACCATGTCGCCCTACAAAGAGGTGCAGGTCAGGTGAATTGGCCATGCTAAATTGCCCCTTAGTGTTAGGGAGGACTAGCATGGGTAAATGGATGGGGTTACGGAGATAAGGCCTGGGTGAGATTGTTGTTGGTGCAGATTTGATGGGCCGAATGACCTCCTTCTGCACTGTAGGGGATTCTATGGGATTCCTGAGATTTCTGAAATTGAGCTGTGACTTAAGTCATACTATGATCGATTTCTTTTTTGCTTGATCACTTAGACTAAAAGCTGCACCTGAGGCACATGCTGAGGGAATGTAAGCAGTGCTTCTATCTTGAATGTTTTTATTTATTAATTTTTGTGTGTCTGTCATACTCCCAATGACTTTTCAAAATGTGAAACTTTTTTTTAAGAAAAAGGAAAGAGAGCCATTCACAGCTTAATACTGCTTGCTCTGGAGCCCAGCTAAACATTTCCGTTTAACTAAGATAAACAGAAAAAACTGCGGATGCTGGAATCTGAAACCAAAACAGAGAAATGCTGGAAAGCTTCAGCAGGTCTGACAGCATCTGCGGAGAGAGAATAGAGCCAACGTTTCAAGACCAGATGACCCTTTGTCAGAGCTCTGATAAAGGGTCATTTAGCCTTGAAATATTGGCTCTACTCTCTCTTAGTAAGAAGTCTGACAACACCAGGTTTAAGTCCTGGACTTAAACCTGGTGTTAACATAGAACACTACAGCACAAACAGGCCCTTCGGCCCACGAGTTGCGCCGATCACATCAACACCTACCAACCTACAGACCTATCTATAACCCTCAATCTCATTAAACCCCATGTACTCATCCAGAAGTCTTTTAAAAGACCCCAGCGAGTTCGCCTCCACCACCACTGACGGCAGCCGATTCCATTCACTCACCACCCTCTGAGTGAAAAACTTACCCCTAACATCACTTCTGAACTTCCCTCCCTGCACCTTAAATCTGTGTCCTCTCGTAGCAACCATTTCAACCCGGGGAAATAGCCTCTGAGAGTCCACCCTATCTATTCCTCTCAACATTTTGTAAACTTCTATCAGGCCGCCTCTCAACCTTCGTCTCTCCAGGGAAAAGAGTCCCAGCTCCCTCAACCTAACTTCATAAGGCATGCCTCCCAGTCCAGGCAACATCCTTGTAAATCTCCTCTGTACCCTCTCAATAGCTTCTACATCTTTCCTATAGTGAGGCGACCAGAACTGCGCACAATACTCTAAATGAGGCCTGACAAGGGTCTTATAAAGTTGCAGCATTACCTCCCGACTCCTAAACTCAATCCCTCGATTAATGAAGGCCAGTACACCATACGCCTTCTTGACCACCTCCTCCACCTGCAAGGCCGATTTAAGAGTCCTGTGGACCCGGACCCCAAGATCCTTCTGCTCTTCAACACTACTCAGACTTCTGCCCTTGATAGTGTACTCGTTCATCCCGTTGGTTCTGCCAAAATGGACGACTACACATTTATCCGCGTTGAAGTCCATCTGCCACTTCTCCGCCCAGTCCTGCATCCTATCTATGTCCTGCTGCAACTTTTGCCATCCTTCCAGACCATCCACAACACCACCGACCTTAGTGTCATCAGCGAACTTACTTACCCATCCCTCCACTTCCTCATCCAGGTCATTTATGAAAATGACAAACAACAAGGGTCCCAGAACAGATCCTTGAGGCACTCCGCTGGTGACTGACCTCCATTCAGAAAAAGCCCCATCCACAACCACTCTCTGCCTTCTGCAGGCAAGCCAGTTCTGAATCCACAAGGCCAAAGGCCCTTGGATCCCATGCCCTCTCACCTTCTCAAGAAGTCTTGCATGGGGGACCTTATCAAACGCCTTGCTGAAGTCCATGTTGTTAGACTTCTTACTGTGTTTACCTCAGTCCAACGCCAGCATCTCCACTCTCTGTCCACAGGTACTGTCAGACCTGCTGAGATTTTGCAGCATTTTTCTCTTTAGTCTCCTATTAACTATCCCTAATCATATTCAAAACCCATTTTACATAATCTACTCCACTCTGCTTTATAAACCTGCTTAAGTAAGCATTTTCAGTCATCCAGGATCACCCTTCCTAACTGCACTGTGGGTGCACAATGGAAAGCAGCCGTTGTAGAAGACAGCTCACCACCATCTTCCCAAGAGGTGCCCAGTTAAGGATGGGTTTTAAAAAAATGCCAGCAATGCCCTAAATCTCATGAAAGAATGAATAAAAAAAGACTTTTGAAGAAATATTTAATAACTCTCGGTAAAGATTTATTCCAGTGAGAAAGACCCCTTGAGAAGGATGTGTCATCCATGACTGAATAAGGAAATTAAGGTTAATGTCAAAGCAAACATAAAACATTGCATAAATCTGCAAAGATCTGTGGTATCATACAGAATCACAGAATTCTACAATGCAGAAGAGGCCCTTCGGCCCATCAAGTCTGCTTGAAAAGCCCTGATCTGCCCATCTAATCCCACTTGCCAGCACTTGGCCCATAGCCAAGGTAGGTCACACAATTGGTCAAATTTTAAGAATCAGCACCAAATTGCTAAAATAATAATGAGGAGGGAGAAAGAAGTGTATGAGAGGAAGCTAGCTGGTAATATAAAAACAGATAGTAAATGTTTATACAAGTATGAAAGACACTCTATGATTGTTGCTGGGGAGGGCAGGAGGAGGCTGGGTACTGAAGAGAGGGTGTTATTTCCAATGCGCTCCCTCAGCGAGGCAGCCATTGCGGAGCTGTCTGAGAGATTAGCTGACCATGAAAACATCAACTAAAGCTAATGTCCGTCTTCAAGAGAGTGAGTCTGGTGAATTGATAAAGGAAAACAGCAGAGGCGTCAAACAGGTGTTCTGTGTCTATCTTCACTGTAGAAGACTTAGGCCTGAGATTTTGGACATGTCCAAACATGATGCGGGCAGGAATGGATGTGAAAACTGGTTCCACCCAAGATCACATTGCTAACACAATATTACATTAGCTGGCCAGTTAACGGCCATCCAGAATGAAACACGCCCTGTGAAAGGCTGGTGTTCCCACTGTGCTCCCTCAGGCAGGCAGACATTATGGAGCAGACTGAGAGAGAGCTGCTGATCTTTCTCCACACCCTAGCTATGACTGTAGCATTATATTCTGAACCCTCTCTTTTTTTCCTGTCTATGTAAACTATGAACAGTATGTTTTTATCTTTTTAGTGGGAAAGAAACAGTCCTTTTCACTGTATCACATGACTCTACAAAGAACAACACAGCATGGGAAACAGGCCCTTTGGCCCAATGAGCCCGCTCCGTCATGTGGAAGGAGGATCATGATGAATAATGTATTAGAGTTTTTTGAAGAAGTAACTAAGAGGTGGACAAGGGGGAACCTGTAGATGTGGTGTACTTGGATTTCCAGAAGAGATTTGATAAGGCGCCATATTCAAAAAATACTGCACAAGATAAGATTACACGGCATAGCGGGTAAAATATTAGCATGGATTAAGGATTGGTTAGCTAACAGGGAGCAAAAAGTCGGAATCCAAGGGGCTTTTCCAGGTTGACAAGCTGTAATAAGTGGAGTGCTGGGACAGCAAATATTTTGTCTTTTAAAAAGCATTTAGACAGTTACATAGGAAAGGTGGGTACAGTGGGATATGGGCCATATGCGGGCAAACTGGGACTAGCTTAGTGGTGAAAACTGGGTGGTGTGGACAGGTTGGGCCGAAAGGCCTGTTTCCATGCTGTAAACATCCCTGACTCTATCTTTGATACAGGCAGCTGTCTGGGGTGTGGCTGGTTTTGACATCACATTGTGCATCAACTGCATGTGCAGGAAGTGCACCTTTTGCACATACAGTTTCATCAAATTCAGCCATCAATAAAACTTTGCTCTTTCTACTTCTGTGGATCTAATTAGAATGAACTTCTAAATGTGATTTGAGGCCACCTTGGCTAATGAACCTTGGATCAGACCATCAGTTCTCACTGTAATGGTTGGGAATGCACAGACTGGCTTGTCACGCTTCAATATAACTTTCCAATACCTGCAGCCCGTGACTTTTCTTCTAAATCTGTGCACGTAAGTTGTGTTCTAAAGTATAATCCTTCTGCTTAATTCAATTCTGCAATCATTTCCATGAAGATACAAGATAGTTATGACCACGGGGGATACCATTAACCTTTAAAAAGCAATTCAAACTTTGATCTGAAAAGTATATAAATACTTTAAGACCTTTCTTAGATCTGAGACCTGCATGAATAATTGAAACTCCCTATGGAGACACCTGTGTCTTGGTCTAACAAAGGCTCAGAAAGGGGCCACCTACTTCCAGTCCAAAGATGTGCGACTTTGGTTGATTGGCCCTGCTAAATAATTGCCCCTTAGTGTAATGAGATGTGTGGGTTAGAGGGATTAGTGGGTAAAATATGTATGGATATGGGGGTAGGGCCTGCGTGGGATTGTGGTCGGTCTAGACTCAATGGGCCGAATGGCCTCTTTCTGTACTGTAGGGTTTCCACGATTCCAGTCTACTGTTTCTGTTTTCACACTTTTACTTGTCAACACGTAGAGAGACCTTTTGATGTGCAAATATCTCAGGAGATCTAACCTCTGAGTTAGAGTTCCATCAACTTGCATTTATATATTTCTCTCTCAACCTTTCTGCCTGACGTTGCATAGACTTTCATCCGTTTCTGTAACTAATTATTCCTGGAACAGGTTTCTAGTCTATCGCGAGGGGCTTATAGCTTGAGGAGCACTATTCCATATCAAGCATTATAGAATCCTCCCAGTGCAGGAGGAGGCCATTTAGTCCAGCAAGCCTCCATTAACAGCAGTTCCATCCAAGCCCTATCCCCGTAACCCCATGTGCTTAGCCTGCTATCCTCCCTGACACTGAGGGGCATTTTAGCATGGCCAATTAACCTGACCCACACTGCACCTCTTTGGAGTGTGGGAGGAAACTGGAGCATCTGAAGGAAACCCACACAGAGCACGGGGAGAATGTGTAAACTCCACACCGTCATCCAAGGCCAGAATTAAACACAGGCAGTAGTGCTAACCACTATGTCACTGTGTTGCCTAGTCCTCTGGCGCCTCTCCTGACTTGAGGGAAAGTCAAGGGAAAGCTGAAAGATTATGGCCAGCAGTGCTAACCACCCAGCATTGACTCTCTCTCTCTCTCTCACACACTCACACACACACACACACACACACACACACACACACACACACACACACACGATCAATCCACCTAACCTGCATGTCTTTCGACAGAGGGAGGAAACCGGAGCAACCAGCAGAAACCCACGATGGCATGGGGAGAATGTGCACTCCACAGTCACCCAAGGCCGGAATTAAACCAGATCCCTGGTGCTGTGAGGAAGCAATACTAACCATTGTGCTGCCCTTATTCGTATATTTAATCTCCTCCAAAATTAAAAGTTATATTCTGACAACATATGAATCACGAAATTTAACATTTTCACAAGATCTAAACTGGAAAGTGACTAATGTTTTAATAGCCTAATCACCATGGTGGTTTTCTGTATCCAACTATCACTAGTAATTAAATTAAACAATCACTTCAAAATCAGTCATCAAATTCCTCTGATTGCTTAATATCTGATTGACAGAAGGTGAAGAGGGAGGAGACAGAAGGCAGGAAAGAGATTCGCTGGGCCCCTCCGTCCCTCCCAGCACAGATGAAGTATCTCACAGGGACATGTATAAATTCATCCCCCACACAAGATATTCCTGTTCCTTCCATTTATAACAGTGTCCCAGTCTTATTGGACAGTGGATCCTATTGCGTTCACAACTACATTTTTCAGCTATACTTACTGTAATCTGTCACTCCAGTAGCCCCCACCCCACCCACTCATTTCTCCTTGAGAAACATCACTTCCCTCTATGATTTCCCAATAATAGCGAACGCTGGCAGCTGCCTCCTTATCCAATTCGAAAACTCATCATTCAAGTTAAGGCACAGAAGGTTAAGCAGCGACATTCACAAGGATGTGCATCTGTATTTTCCTTAATTACATGGTGTAATTAGTTCATTACCTGGGATAATGCACAAAACGCATATTAGTTAATTAGCAAATGTTGTACGAGTGGAACCAGTGCACCAATTACTTCATAGTATTGGTAATTTGAATTTTTTTTCCATCCCCTGTAGTGCTTTCTTAAAATCTAACTCCACTTCTGATCATCCTTTTATGGCATTTGGAGTATAATATACAATTTATCATTCATTTAACTCTGGTTTCTAATCAACAGCTGAGACCAGAAAGTGCTTTTGAAATTCAAAACCAATCTGGGTTGAAAGCGTTTATCTTTCCCAAAATCTTTATTTTGGGAAAGATTCTATAATTTCAAACACTTTCAGGAAGATTGTGGGAATGAATTTGAGAATGGACACATAGACGGTCATACGAAGTTAACCTGTGCCCATTGCTCCCAATGTAGGCATGGCGTCAACCTCATGCTGCATTCTAATTGAAATGACCGTAACGTGTCGTCAGTACAAACTGTACAGTTGCGTGGCCGCCTGCCTGAGTGGGGGGCACAAAATTGTGAGAGGCAAGCAACAAGTGAAGAAACAAGAAAAGTTCAAGTGAATCCCAAAGAAAACTGGAGGAACAACACTTCATAGAATCCTTACAGTGCAGAAAGAGGCCATTCAGCCCATCGAGTCTGCACTGATCACAATCCCTCCTAGGCCCTATCCCCGTAACCCTGCTTATTTACCCTGCTAATCCCCCCTAATACTAAAGGTCAATTTAGCACAGCCAATCAACCTAATCTGCACATCTTTGGAGTGTGGGAGAAAATCAGATCATCCAGAAGAAACCCAGGCAGACACAGGGAGAATGTTTTGGTGGAGTTTGCACAGTCACCCAAGCCAGCAATCGAACCGGGGTCCCCAGCGCTGTAAGGCAGCAGTGTTAACCACTGTGCCACCATGCCGCCCCTCCAAAGATGTGCGGGTTAGTTTGATTGACCATGCTAGTGTCAGGGGGATTAGCAGGGCAAATTTATGGGGTTATGGGAATAGGACCTGGGTGGGATTGTGGTTGATACAGACTCAATGGGCTGAATGGCTTCATTCTATACTGTACGGATTCTATGATTCTATGATCTCATTTTCTGATGGGGCACTTTACAGCCTTTCAGACTGAACAATGAGTTCAACAACTTCAGAGTATGAACTCTCCCCTCCACCTTCACCCCATTTCCATTTATTTTATTTCATTTCCTTACTTCCTATTCACGCGTTTTTTATCACTTCGTGTTCTTATTTTTATTTTGTTATTCTGAAATCTTGCTCTCTATTTTGTCTTCCAACTCCCAACCCTGGGTCAACTTCCACATTCCTCAGGTAGTCCTCTAACAATTTCTACCTTTGTTTTGCCTTTCACACATTCCGCTCACTTCACAGATGCCTTTAGCACCTTTCTCAGTCTTTATCATCATAATTTACATTTCCTTTGTCCAATTACAGACCTCTCATAATATACATCTTGTCCTATTTTCTTTGTCTTTACCTCTGAGAAAGGGTCATCCTAACTCAAAATGTTGGCTCCATTCTCTCTCCACAGATGCTGTCAGATCTGCTGAGATTTTCCAGCATTTTCTGTTTTTGTAGCATCAATTAATGGTACTCTGCACTCTCAAAGCCAGCTTACCCTGCTGTGTTTTTGTCAGTTAGCTGTATGTTTTACATATATGATTCACCTCAGAGAAACGCAGAGATGGCATTAGTTTAATGGTGTATTGATGGTGCTTTAAAATATCTCAGCAATCACAGGATTTCTACATGTATGTCCATAGCTCTGTTGGCTCAGGTCTTTTTGGAAAATTCTGTTTATTTCAGCTCTCAGATGCTCCACCCAGGTTTAATTAATGAAGCATGGCGAACACAGATCAGTCAACAGACTAACATAACCAAACACAGATCCATTAAACCACTGAACATTATATGCACCTCTTGAAGTAGAAGTGTAATATGGCCAGAGCAGTCCTGGTAGTCATTCTACAGCTAATTTTTACCTGGGAGAGAGAAGAATGGCATCGCATGGCAGAGAATGGGTTCCAAAATTATCCGATGCTGCACTGAAAGTCTGGGTTGAGGCGGTGCAAAGGAGGAAATGTGAGCTTTATCTGGAGACTCTCCAGGCAAACTCTAAGATGGTGGTGGGAGTAGGTATTTGAACCAATCAATGCCAAGAGTCAAGTAGAGAAGGACTGGAAGCAGTGCTCTAAAAAGCTCAATGATCTCACGTGAGTGGTAATGTCAGTGAATAGATTTTTAAATATCGTATCAGCAGTGGCAAGCAGCTTGCTTCAGACGCTGCTCCACTCACTCTCTCCATCACTCACCTACCAGCAACCTCTATCCTCAGAACTCAATATTCATAGCTTCACATCATCCTGACACAGCTATTGCTGCGAGCCTCACACCCTCATGGCTAAGCTTGCACGTGCTCCAGCTCATTGACCATGTAACGCAGATAGATTACCCCACACTCCCTGACATGGTGTTGGATAACCAGAGGCAGCAGGCACTAACAGGCAGGGGATGGACATGTTCCTGCACCAATGAAGGATATAGTATTGACCACTATTGGAATAGTCATTGCTGAGGCTGCGACCAGAAGCACAACTGAAATGATAGATGCTGATTAGTATCCTCATACCTGCACTCCCTTCTCATATTCCACTCCCTCCACCCCGCCCGTATCATTATTTATGATTTTAAAGTTTATTTATTACTTACAAGTAGTCTTACATTAACACTGCAATGAAGTTACTGTGAAAATTCCTGAGTTGCCACACTCCGGCACCTGTTCAGATACACTGAAGGAGAATTTAACACGGCCAATGCGCCTAACCAGCATGTCTTTCAAACTGTGGGAGGAAACTGGAGGACCCAGAGGAAACCCACTCAGAAACGGGGAGAACTTGCAGACTCCACACAGTGACCTAAGCAGGAATGGAACCCGGATCCCTTGTGCTGTGAGGCAGCAGTGCTAACCACTGTGCCACCGCATCACCCTATTTAGAAGCTACTGATGGGTATTAGTCAACAGCTCCCGTTTCACACCCACTTTCCTGACCACAACCTTACTCCTTTCTGTTTTCAGATAACAAATCTCTGTTACTTTGATGGGCAGCAGTGGAAGTGCGAGAAGGGCAAGAACCAGAAAGCAGTGGGCTGAAATTTAGGCCCCACGTTGATCATCTTTTGAAGGCAGGCAGCTCATAAACTTAATTGGGTGGCCAGTCTGCCACTTTCCTGCCTACATGTTACAGGTGCAAGGTGTCAAGCAGCCTGCCAGCCCTTAGGCTCGCTGAGGCCCTTAAGTGGCAAATTAACTGCCACTTTGGTGCCACAATCCACCTCTGCTGAAATACTTGCCCTTCGGTGTAAGGTGGAATGGTGAGTGGCCTGCACCTTTAAGAGCCAAAGCTACTGTGGAGCAGGAAGGGGAACTTACTCCCTCCTTGGTCGGGGAGGAGGTGAGTGGAAAGTATTCCCTTGGCACATCAGGGGAAACCCCCTGCACCCCCTTCCAAGATTGTATTCCTCCATCAAACATTGCCCCTCCTTGGCTTTGTAACACCCCCTCCCCCCACTCCCTGTTAAATCCTCAATGGGGTCTCCAACCACGACTCAGCCAAACTCCTTGGACTGAACTCAAGTCCGGGAGACACCTTCTCCACTTGTGGGCCCACAACACCCTCCTGCCAGCCAATCAGATCTCCCTGATGGAGGATGGACGTCTCACTCTGTTCCTGTCGGGCCTGCCTCAGGACGATGCAGCATACAGCAAACCGTCACTCATATTGAGATCCCCACAGCCGGGTGTGACTTGGCTCCTTCAGTGTGTTCCAGGCCATTGTATGCCAACAATGTACTCTATCCCGTGACCAGTCACAGGGCTTTCATTTTGTGCACACTGCCAATCGGTGTGATTTGTCCAACATTATCCAAGTTGTCAGTAGATGGACTTTGTCATCCAATAGCCGTCCTTTGGTTTGTCACGATGGCTGAAATGCAGACATACTACTGCAGGATGAAACATCAGGACTGCTGCCAGGACATCGAGTATTAATCTGCATGATTCCCGGCTTTTGGTTATACACCAGTTGGATGGTGATGCAGCAGAAACCTTTCTGGCTGCCTACTTCCCACGGATTATAAGTAGTATCTGCAAAGTGATGTGTCAATGATCTCCTGCACTGTGAAGGAGCTTTCATTCCTTGAAAAGTCAACTGCACCTCTGTCCAGGGGCAACTGGTTTGTGCAGAAGCTTTGAGGTTGAAACCGATTTCATCAGTGTCTTCCTTACCACTCCCTTAGCAACCTTATAGAACTCTGGAAAACATCACACGTTTGTATCCCAGGGAGCAGGACACAGGGAGGGGAACACAGGAAAAGGTCCCCGGCTAAAGAATGGAACAAAAAGATGTTCTTGGGAAAAGGTCCAGGTAAGGGAAAACAGCAAAGACCAGAAACAGACCCTGTTAAGTAAATTTAATAGAGAAGAGCAGGGAAATAGAGTCTGAGTTAATGAGAGAGCAGTGGGAAGCAGACTTGAAACAAAGTGGAGTTGAGAGAAATCCTGAAGATTGGAGGAGGCAGCTAATCAGCAGATCCTGTGAATTTACTCAGTAAACTTTCCTTCATGGTTTTGAAAAAAAGTTAGGATCGGTTAGTCAGGTTTCACTCAGGAATCTGACTTGATGAATATTAATATCAACTGGGATGATAACACGGCTAAGGGTTGTGCCATCTTATTTCTCTATTTCCATTGTGCCAACCTATACTGGTCATTAAATTATATTGTACCACGGATCAGTCACCTTGGCTTCTTTTACCTGATTGATACCATCATCGGATCAGGCTAGGACTTTATTCCTTGGAACATAGGAGAATGAAAGGTGACCTTACTGAGGTGTATAAAATCATCAGGGGCATAGATAGCATGAAGATACATAGTATTTTTTTTTCCCAGGGAAGGGGAATTAAAAACTAGAGGGTGTAGGTTTAAAGTAAGAGAGGAAAGATTTAAAAAGGACCTGAGGGACAACTGCTTCATGCACTGGATGGTGCGTATATGGAATGAGCTGCCAGAGAATGTGATTGAGGCAGCTACAACAGCAACATTTAAAAAGCATTTGGACAAGTACATAGATGGGAAAGGATTAGATGGATATGGGCCAAACGTGGGCAACTGGGGCTAGCTTGGAGGGCACCATTGATGGCATAGACAGGTTAGGCTGAAGGGCCTGTTTCTGTGCTGCATTGCTCTATAATTTTATCGCTGGAATTCTACCACCTCACCTGCCATGGAATCGGAGTGGGCAAGGGGCAGACGATGGAAATGCCCGTTCACCTAGGATGGAAATTTCCGGTTTCGCTCAAGCGAAGCCATAATCCCCCCTGCCTCTGCGGTCCCCCCCAACACCAATGATTCTACGTGTGCCTACTTATTATACTCACATGTTAATATAGAAGTGGCACATTTGCCACATCCATCCATTCCAATTAGGGCACCACATGAGAACATTTGTCCCTCATAAATAGAAGTATTAAAAATAAAGTCAGTCATCCGGAATGCACTTGGCACAAGGACGAATCTCTCTGTGATTGGTGGCGTTACCACGCCACTAATGAATACAGAATGAAAGCCTGTAATTTCATCTTGAATTTGACCTGCAGCGTGAAGGTGCCAGCCTTTGATCCCAATCAGTGTTTACTTTGCTACAATTAAAACTTAAAGGCAAACCATTTTACTGTCACGACATAATAACTGCACTAGGGATGGGCAATAAATACTGGTCAGCCTGGGACTCCCGTGTCCCACAAATGAATGACAAAAAAATTTCCCTTTCTAAATCTCTGTTCCTCGCTTTCCTGCTTTAAGACACTTTTTAAAGTTTACGTATTTACCTCATTCTGTGGCTTTCTTCAGATTTAATTTTATAATGCTTCTGTTCAGCACCTTGGGGCATTTTACAATGATAAATGCATCTATAAATTCCAGTTGTTGGTCCATGATTGATGTCTTCGTGCCATGGAATTTTTTACACTCGACTGCGAAGGCTGAAGGGGCTTTAGTCTCTCACCGGAAATGTGCAACTGTTTTGTTTTATTAATTCAAGGAATTGGGCATCACTGACTAGAGCAGCATTTATTGTCCATCCCTAGCTGCCTTTGAGAAGGTGGTGGTGAGCTGCATCTCTGAACAACCGCAGCCCGTGAGATATCGGTACAGCCATGGTGCTGTTAGGGAGAGACTTTCAGAATTTTGACCCAACCACAGTCAAGGAACAAGAATATATTTCCAAGTCTGGATGGTGAGTGGTTTGGAAGGGAGCTTCCAAGTGGTGGTGTTCCCATATACCTACTTCCCTTGCCCTTTCAGATGGTAGAGATCGTGGGTTGGAAGGCATTGTCTAAGGAGCTTTTACGAGTTTCTGCAGTGTATCTTGTAAATGGTACGCACGGCTGCCACTTTGTGTCAGCAGTGGAGAGAGTGAATATTTGTGGATGGGGTGCCAATCAAGATGGCCAATCCACCTAACCTGCAAACCTTTGGACTGTGGAGGGAGCCAGAAGAGTGAATCACTCAGGTCACTTCACAAGTGTTTGAATTTTGCCTGCTTTGGGATTCGTGCTGGCCATTATAAATGTCTTTCTGCACAGTTGAATGAGACAAGATCCAAAATTTTCCTGGGGATTTGCACCATTAAAACAGTGTTGTTGGCATCCTTGAATGATGGAAAAGACAAAGAGAACAATCGTGGTTTTGATTATACCACCATTTACAATGTTCCATATTTTCCTGGGGCTTCTGTGCTATATTGCAGACAACCCTTGCCAAAAAGAGTTTTCGTAGCTCTACACTCCATTCCATAGTCACCGACTCCATCCTTCTCCCTGATAATTGTCTGAAATTAAACCAGTCTGCTCTCCACAATGGGGTTACTTTTGATTCCAAGGTGAGCTTCAAGCCATTTATTTGTGCCGACACTAAAGCCACTCATTTCTACCTCTGTGACAGTGACCCATAAGGTATAGGAACATAATTAGACCATTCGGCCTATCGAGTCTGCTCCACCATTCAATTATTGTTGACCCACTTCAGTCACATCTCATCTCATATGCTGCTGAAAACCTCATTCATGCCTCCAGACTCGCCTGTGCCAATTCATTCCTGGCTGGTATCCCAGGTTCTATCTTTTGCCCTCTGTGAATGTCAAGTCATTCAAAATCCTGTCTGTGCCTTAACTTACATTTGAGCCCTGTTTCCCCTATTGGCTCTGTGTTTGCTGTGAGCTATACTGGCTCCCAATTAAGCAAAGCCTTGGCTTTAAAATTCTTACCCTCAATATAAAACTCATCCAAAGGCTCATCCCATCCAATGTCTGTGATCCCTTTCAGCTCAAAATTCTCTGAGAAGTCTACAGGCCTGTAATTTTGCCTCTTGTGCATCCCCAATTTTAATCACTCTGTCATCAGCAGCTGCGCCTTCAGTTGCCTGGCCTCAAGCTAAGGATTACCCTCCCTGCACCTTTCCGTCATTCTCTCTCACTTTCCTCCATTAAACCATTTTGACTAAGCTTTCGGCACCCGAGCCTAATATCTCCTGAAGTCGCTCACTGATGTTCGATATTGTGGTGCTGTGACGTGCTTTGGGATGTCTCATCACATTAGAGGCGCTATATAAATGTAGGTTGTTGTTGCCATCAACACTTCTGTGGAAGTTGGAACCAGCTGTTAGCAGGTGAAAGAGTCTGAAGCTGTTCTGCAGCTCGAGTGGGTTCTTGAGAAAACACAGAATGTTCCAAGTGTTGATTGTGGTTGGAGGAAATCAGGATGTTTATTGAACGTTGTCCGTTTAAAAATCCGTCAAGGATTCTGTGCAGCTGTGTACATGAGTGATAAGGATGCAAATGGAGGATTGAAATGATGCTAATTTCCATTGGCTGAAAGTTCACACCAAACTGTAAGACTATTGTGCTTCAACTGGCATGCTCTCTCTCATTGGCTAAAATGCGCTCTAACTGATGCTGTTTTGCGGAACTCAGTTAGAACATCAACAGTGAACTTCATTGTGAGTGTCCTCCT
Organism: Carcharhinus amblyrhynchos; assembly: GCF_965287045.1. NCBI lineage: Eukaryota > Metazoa > Chordata > Chondrichthyes > Carcharhiniformes > Carcharhinidae > Carcharhinus > Carcharhinus amblyrhynchos. The sequence continues at coordinate 39,018,701 of NC_137344.1, read as the reverse complement.
TAAAGCTTGGAGAGATAGAGCACTCATTGTGCATTGTCTGGGCTAATCCTCAACACCCCCACCATAAAAACAATGGCTGGAATTTTCCCGCCAGCATGACCTTCCAGTTAACCTGATGGCGAACCCCTGCCACGGGAATCCAGGCGGGTGTGGGTGGGGCAGAGACATACAACGGGACATGCCTGTTGACAGTGGTGGAGCCAGAAGATCCCACTGCCAGCCAATGGTGTGCCACCTCCGCTTCCGCTAAATATGTCACATGGAAAATCGCGTCCAGTGTTATGTTGTGATTTTTGTGGGATTGTAGCCCGTTTTCATATCGCTGCCACCTTGGAATTAAGAACAATGGACCTATTGTTTTCCACTGGGCACGCACTTAAAGATGGGCCAGTCCAGGGCTCCAGGTCGTGTCGATTTTCTGTACACTTTAACAGTGCGGTCACTATCGATGCACTGAGCACAGATTGGCTTCACTGTCAGCAGCTTTGCATATAGGTCACTTTCAGAAGTTTGCATCACGGATCCATTTACATATTCATGACAACAATGGCAAAAAAACACTTGTGCTGCGCTGCCAATCCCACAACTTACTCAAAATAGCAACACAGGGAAATATCGGGCTGAATTTCGGGGTCAATCAACCCTCAGCCTCCGCCCCTGCCATTGCAAGAATCGGCCAACCTAAAAAGATAGCCTGTCCTGGAGGGAGAACACTCTGTTGGCGTGGTAGACCAGGTAAGAGCAGGATTTACTCCCCTTGGTGCGAGGAACTCCCAGCCTCAAGAGCTGCCAGCCATTGCGCAGTTCTAGCTCTGCTGGCACTGCGGGCAATCCCGGGAAGAACCTCAACGGATCCCGGAACCAGGTACGTCCTGGGCTTTCAGGCAGGGGATTTGATTTGATTTATTATTTTCACATTCATTAGTATACAGTAAAAAGTATTATTTCTTGCGCATGATATACACAAAGCATACCATTTACAGAAAGGAAAGGAGAGAGTGCAGAATTTAGTGTTACAGTCATAGATAGGGTGTAGAAAAAGATCAACTTAATGTGAGGTAGGTCCATTCAAATGTCTGATGGCAGCAAGGAAGAAGCTGCTCTTGAGTCGGTTGGTATGTGTCCTCAGACTTTTATATCTTTTTCCTGACAGAAGAAGGTGGAAGAGAGAATGCTTGGAGTGCGTGGGGCCCTTAATTATGCAGGCTGCTTTTCTGAGGCAGCTGGAAGTGTAGATAGTGTCAGTGGGTGGGAGGCTGGTTTGAGTGATGGACTGGGCTTTGTTCACGACCTTTTGTAGTTCCTTGTGGTTCTTGGAGGAGACATAGCAAGCTGTGATACAACTAGAAACAATGCCTTCTATGGCCCATCTGTGGAAGTTGGTGAGAGTCGTAGTGGACATGCCAAATTTCCTGAGTCTTCTGAAAAAGTAGAGACATTAGTGGGCTTTCTTAATTATAGTATTGGCATGGGGGGACCAGGACAATTTGTTGGTGATCTGGATATCTAAAAACTTGAAGCTGCCTGCTATTGCGACTTTGTCCCCATTGATGTAGACAGGGGCATGTTCTCCACTTTGCTTCCTGTAGCCAAAAACTGTCTCCTTCATTTTGTTGACATTGAGGGAGAGATTATTATCGTCGCACCAGTTCACCAAATTCTCCATCCTTTTCCTGTACTCTGTCTCATCATTGTTTGAGATCCGACCCACTATGGTGGTATCATCAGCAAACTTGAAAATTGAGTTGGAGGGGAATTTGGCGGCACAGTCATAGGTGTATAAGGAATATAGTAGAGAGGCTGAGAACACAGCCTTTGGGGCATCGGTGTTGATGTTGATCGTGGAGGAGCTGTTGTTGCCTATCCTTACTGATTGTAGTCTGTGGGTTAGGAAGTCTACGATCTAGTCGCAGAGGGAGGTACCAAGCCCAGGCCACGGAGTTTGGAGATGTGTTTCATAGGAATGATGGTGTTGAAAGCTGAGTTGTGTTGATAAATAGGAGTCTGATACAGGTGACCTTGTTATCTAGACGTTTCAGGGTTGGGCGCAGGGCCAGGGAGATGGCATCTGCTGTGGACCTGTTGTGGTAGTAGGCGAACTGTAGTGGACCCAGGGTGAGGGGTGTGGGTTTGGCAGACTAAGTTTGGAGCAAAAATGGTGGGGGAGCGGGGCGTGGTTAACATCCTGGAGGGGGTGGGTGCACCCCCGTCTGCAAAGCGCACTCTCTGAATGCTGTGCCCCCTCACCCCACGACCCCCCACCCACCTTCGCTTTCGCCTTTCTAAACAAAAGTTTCAGAAGTGGACTGTCCCTTCCTTTCTACCCTTCCCTTGCTGCTATTCCACCAAGCCAACCATTTTATGACATGGGCAGCGTGAATAAGGAGTCAATTGGTTCGGGAACAAGCTCCACTATGGGTTAATTAGTTAAAAATGGCGGGAGGGATGCAGCCCTCACCCAGCCACCATGTTATGGTAAACCTTTTAGGGGTGGATAAAGAGCGGCTGGCTGACCAGCTTTCACGTTCCGCATGCCTCCCCTTCGTAAACAGGAGCATAAAAACCAAGCCAAGGAGAACTCTATTAAGACTGAGAAGGGCGCACTGTGAAGGTAAATGAGCAAGTGAGCATCGCCCTCCAGATAAATCTAGGCCAAGGATTGTAGCTGTTTCAAAAGGCAGCCCATCACAACCACCTTGACAGCTAAGGATGCACAATAAATGCAGTCCTGTCAGCACCAACCACATCAAAAGAATGCATTTTTTTAAAATGAGACACAATGCTCTCCGTATAGTTAGGCTACCATTATGTGCCTACTGGGTAACTGTAGCCGAGCGCATTGCGTTCAATTCAGACATTCTGTCGACAGCATCTGTGGTGAACTTTGATAAGCCTGTGGACCTTTTCTCCAGATGGAGCCATCACATGGAACCCCCACTCCCTTTCTGAAGAGATTCAGATGATGTGAATTTAATATCAATCGCTCAGCCACAGCATGCCCTGGTGTGCAGGAAGACGTTCTAACATCATTCTTTAGTGAGCCAAAGTCGTGCTCGTTACTCATATCACATAGCAGCACCTCGAACCCGAGCCTTTGATGTACTCAACAGCCGCCAAGGTGATCTTCAGCAGCCGACTACCCTAGTTACAAATGCCGACAGTGCAGCCTGCTGTTATGCAACCACTTGTACAAGAGAAAACTAACTTTTTTTTTTAGAGGACATGCAAAAATAATCAGTTAAAAAGTTTATTTGTTGCTTTTCTTTGTTTAAGATTTTTTGCACACTTCTATTTCTCACGCACACAAATGAAAATTTGGGCCAACAACAGAGGTTAGGGTGACACATGGGGCAGCACAATGGTTAGCACTGCTGCCTCACAGCTTCTGGGACTCGGGTTCAATTCCAGCCTTGGGTCACTGTCTGCGTGGAGATTACACATTCTCCCCGTGTCTGCGTGGGTTTCCCTTGGGTGCTCAGGTTTCCTCCCATACTCCAAAGATGTTCAGATTAGGTGGACTGGCTGTGCTAAATTGCCACATTGTGTTCCAAGATGTGCAGGTTAGTGGGATTAGCGGGATAAATACCTGGGGTTACAGGGCTTGGGTGGGATGCTCTGTTGGAGAATCAGTGCAGACTTGATGGGCCGAATGTCCTCCTTCTGCACTGTAGGGATTCTATGATTAATCGAGGTAGGTGTTTGGGCGGTGGGGGAGAGGGCTGGGAGCAAAATAAATTCAACTTATTTAAAAAATGGTCTCCAGCTGGCACAGTGGTTAACATTGCTGCTACACAGCTCCAGGGACCCAGGTTTGATCCCTGGCTTGGGTCACTGTCTGTGTGGCATCTGCACATTCTCCCCATGTCTGCATGGGTTTCCTCCAGGTGCTCCACCCACAGCCTGAAAGATGTGTTGGTTAGGTGCATTGGCCGTGCTAAATTCTCCCTCGGCGTACCTGAACAGGCGCCAGAGTGTGGCGACTAGGGGATTTTCACAGTAACTTCATTGCAGTTTTAATGTAGACCTACTTGTGACACTGCTAAATAAACTTTAAACATTATGTTTTGTTTTGTAAAAGGTAGTATTTGGACATAAGCAATTAATGGGTGCGTTTTGAGAATAATAAAATAATCCAACTATCATTAATTGATCCAAAACAATAAAATAGATGTCACAGCAATCCAGATGAAATTGGAATGGGTGGTGAACGTGAAACATTCATAACAGGACAAAGACATCTGAAAACAGCTCTCGTCTTCAAATGGTTAATTCTATCAAAGGTAGTTTACCTGCTGCTCTCCTGTTTACTATTTAGGGCAGTGCCCAATGAAATATGAGATGAATTTTTGAGACAAGGTTGGAACAGCATTTTTGGTGGTCCAGTTATTAATATTAGGATTGGGTTTTCAAGTCATTGCTCATTCTATTGGTTAATAAAGAGCTCCACGAGGCACTGCTATAAAAGACCAGATAATGAAACTTTTTTCTTTGGCACTTGGCGATAAATTGGTTTACAGCACGATGCGGGAAGCAGATTAACAGCCCAGTGAGGTGTTTATGCTGAATGCTGACCTGTTGAATATAAGGAATACATTTATTAAAAATAACATTCCAAACTCTCCAGCGAGTTGAAAAATTGCTGAGCTGACTGGTTACCTGGCTCTGTTGGTTGACTGCCTGTTTAATGTGTTGATTTTTGTTTTAGCTGCTTGGCACTTTGTCTTGACTGTTTGTGGTAATTGTCCCTTTAAGAGCAACACAGCAGAGTAAGGGTCACATGGCTTGTGTGACCAATGGGGACTCAGAGTAGTGAATCACCTCAGGGGGTGGAGCCCTCTTAGGCAGACATTTTGGGAGTCAGTCACAGCCGTGCAACTGTTGTGCATTTCTTATTAATATGTAGAGTTTTTGTTGACTATTGAAGTCTGGGGAAGTGTATTTTTATGGTGTATAAGGCAGTCAGTTGGTTGAGCTTCCATCTACAACAATTTCTGTTATTTCAGGAAGCTTTTGAAGGCTGCTGGCTGGGTCAGCAGCTACAAGGCTAGAGGACAGGGGGTGAAAAATGTGAGGACAGAGGAGTGGCTTGGGACATATGGTTGGAGATTATTGAGGTCAACTGGAGCAAAGTCAAGAAGTAATTGCTGTAGATTAACATAACTGTAGAAGAGGGTAATGTAATACCACAATAATTAGCAACTATTCAGCAAAGGCCAGTTTTATTAACACAATGGTTAATTATAGTGGTAACGTTTCAATGGGGTTTTAATTTAGATTTGTTGTAAACAAACAAGTGTCCTGGAATATTGGGTGACATGTATTGCTGTAATAAGCATCATCCTGGGAACTACTATAAAATGGTTGTCCTTAAGGTCAGATACAAAAATGTAAAGGAAGAGTCAATATCAAAGATCAGAAATCAAAAAGAAATATTCTGGGCTTGAAATTCTGTTTTATGTTATATTTTCATAGCTCTGTGAAGCAAAGCACTTTCTCTGCTTTGCCTGTGAGCAGACATTGTTCTGCAAGGTCCCACAAAGAACAATGAGTTCAAAGGACTTGCAGTTTATTTTTGATTTGAGGAAGAAATGTTGACCGACATGAGGAGAAGAACATCTGCAATAATACACTACCCCGTTAATATTGCACTGGACAGTCAACCTAGAGGCACGCGCTCAGAGGTTGCATTAGCACCTGAACCCACAAACGTCAAAGGCAAGAATGCCCTCAACTGAACTAAAAAAGGAGCAATAATATTTCCAGCACTTCAGGACTCAAAGAGAACATACAATGAGCTGACCTCTTCACATTTCATATTTCTGCATTGCATGATAATGGAATTTCAATTCTTGTAAAGACGTCACCTGAAATGTTAACCCGTATCCTGTTCAGACGTTGACTGCCAATATTTTATCCCATTCTGTTTCTCCTTGAAGGTAATCATTTATTTTTCTAATGAGGTACATTTCTTTGTGCATTTGCTGTGAATCAGTACCTAAACTCCACTGAAACATTCTCTTCAATTTGTTGAAGAATAACAATGGTTGAGTGATGCACCTGCAAGGATCATTAGCCCTGAGCATTTATCTACTTCAAAGTAACACATGAGAATTATATTTTGCGTGGTATTTAAAGAAGGAAATCTAATGGTGTGAGGGTTGATGGGTTTTTGATAAGAGAGGGGATTAAGGGTTATGGGGAGAGGGCGGGAAAGTGGAACTGAGCCACGACAGATCAGCCATGATCTTATTGAATGGCGGGGCAGGCTCGAAGGGCCAGATGGCCTACTCCTGCTCCTATTTCTTATGTTCTTATGTTCTTATGTTACGATACTGATCTCACACATTCGCGAAGAATGAGATACTGCCTTATATTTTCTTCACTGAGTTTCAAACCCAATTATGTTGCCATGTGATAGCAAGCGGAAATTGCATTTTTGACTGCTCCACCACCCAAGAATGATGCAAGCAACAGATCCCATAGATCAAATTAGGTTCTGCAGTTGAGAGTCAAGTAGTTTTTTTATTTCATAAGAAACCTGTTTCCTCTTTTAATAAAAAATGCCTGAAATCCATGGCTTACCATTACTTGTGCAAGTTGAACAAAATTGAAGCCCTTATTTTCAACAAATACAATTTTAGAAAATGACCTTTATTATGATTCTCAACCAAATCCCCAAGTTATTGGTTAGATTTTGCTTGAAGTAGAGCAAGTTTGATGTTTTGAGAGAACATGTGAGGGATTCCAGTCTTCACATTCAAAGATCTCTCCAAAAGTCCCTCCAACTTGGACAGTTTCAGTAACAGATCACCCCGCAGTGTTTCAGCCTCATCTCCTGAGATTTTGTTCTCTCAGATTCCCGAGTGTACGCTCAGGCACCGATTTCAATAGCATGAATTCAGATCCTTGGCTGTGCCAAGTAGAATATTACCACTCCAATGAAGTATCTTTGCCCCTTACAACAGAGTCACTAACCTTTGGCTGCCTTGTTAGATCCCCAGAGGTTTTCCTGACCACACTTCAATGATCAAGCCTTCCTTTGAGCCCTTTCCATTTAAAGTCTCTGTATCCCTTTCCTTATTTGGAGCCATTTTTCTCTGCTGTCCTTTTACCTGAACTGGGGCATATTGCTGTCTTGTCTCCACTTTGGGACCTTTCCCGGTCCCCCGTCTGGGACTCTTCTTTTGAATGGTGCTCTGCTGCTGGTCACCAGACAGATATTTTTGTGTCATGTTTTTCCCTGCATCTGGATGACCCTTCATCAAAGCTGAAGAGAAGGAAGATTGGACAAGATTTAAACTGATGAAGGCTCATCTAGACTTGAAACGTTGGATCTCTTCTCTCTCCACAGATGCTATCAGATCTGCTGTGTTTCTCTTAGCATTTTCTGTTTTTAAGATTACAGCATCTGTAGTATTTTACCTTTGTCATCTTAGTAATTTTTTTCCCCTCAATTGAGAGTGTTTATTACCAGTCTACAATTGTCCTTTTCTAAAACTATACTAAAAGAAATTAAATTATGATCGCTGCTAGCAAAATGCTCTTCTTCCTTCCATTTGCTCACCCTCATTTTCCAAATCTAAGTTGAGAACCACCCTTCTTCTTGTGAAGACTGGCTTAAAAAAATGTTCTCCTGAATGCATTTAAAAATTGTCTTCTCTACCTTTTAGACGAATTACTTTCCAGTTAATAGAAAGACAGTTGAAGTCTCTCACCATTACTATCTTACTTGAAAGTATGATGTATTAACTATTACTGAAACGTGGCACTAGTGGCAGCTCAACATTCTTCTTTATAAGATTTTGAGATGGGGTAGCGAAGGAAAGGTAGGTGGGGGTTTGCTGCTGATGATCAGAGTAAACAATCAAAGAAATAATTACAGCTGTGAGGAGGGGTGGTATGTGAGAAAGATCATCAATTGAAGCTGTGTGGGGGAGGTGGTGTAATGGTATAATCACTGAACTGGTAATACAGAAACCCAGGGTAATGCTTTGGGGACCTGGGTTCAAATCCTACTATGGCAGATGTTGAAATTTGAATTTAAAAAAAATCTACAATTACAGTCTAATGATGAACATGAAATCATTGATTGTTGTAAAAATCCATAAGAACATAAGAACATAAGAAATAGGAGCAGGAGTAGGCCATCTAGCCCTTCGAGCCTGCCCCGCCATTCAATAAGATCATGGCTGATCTGTCGTGGCTCAGTTCCACTTTCCCGCCCTCTCCCCATAACCCTTAATCCCCTCTCTTATCAAGAACCCATCAACCCGCTTCTTAAAAATATTTAGCGAGGCAGCCTCCACCACTTCAACGGGCAGAGAATTCCAGAGATTCACCACCCTTTGAGTGAAGAAGTTCCTCCTCAACTCTGTTCTAAACCGCCTCCCCTTTATCTTGAGGCTGTGCCCCCTAGTCCTACTGTCTTCCATCTAGTTCACTAATGTTGTTTATAGGGAAGGAAATCTGTTGTCATTATGTGGTCTGGCCTCCAGATCCACAGCAATGTGGATGATTCTTAAATGGCCTAACCAGCCTCTCAGTTCAAGGACAATAAATGCTGGCCAGCAATGCCTATATCCCACGAACAAATAACAAACATGCTGAGGAACAAAATTTATACAGCCGGGACTATTAATGTCCCATTCTATCTGCACTGCTTGGAAATTCACCTATGTGTTAACTCCTCAATTTTCCACTGGTCCAGCGTGTACTCCCAGCAGTGTTATTGCCCCTTTTCATCTTGTGGCTTCATTTGATGAATGAAAGACTTTTATATCACACTGTTCATGACCACTAGACATCTCAAAGTGCTTTACAGCCAATGAACTATTATATGAATTGTCATCGCAGTTTGTAATATAGGAAACGTGAGTCAATTTGTACTCCACAAGCTCCCACAGGAGATAACACGATTGTAAAAGTATTGGGTTGGAATGACTGGTGACCAAGGACTTTGAACAGTAATGGCTCGTTATAATCTCTCAGCATCTCTTGCATGCTGTATGTGCCCTAGCTCCAGAGAGAACTCTTGCGCTCCCAAATGTGACTGCTTATGTACCTGCGTCATTCCAGCATCTGTGACCACCCATTCTAAAGTGATAGTGAACAGATAAATTTCTGATGTTGATTGAAGGATAAGTACTCACCAAATCATCGGGGAAGGCTCCCCTGCTCTTCTCCACAATAGAATCATAGGATAGTTTACATTTACCTGGGCAGGCAAATGGGATCTATGTTTTTTTTTTAAATACATTTATTAGTGGCCACAAGTAGGCTTGCATTAATACTGCAATGAATACTGTGAAAATCCCCACACTCTGGTGCCTGCTTGGGTACACCAAGGGAGAAGTTAGCATGGTCAATGCACCTAACTAGCACATCTTTCAGACTATGGGAGGAAACTGGAACATCTGAAGGAAACTCACACGGAGTGAACTTGCGGACTCTGCACAGACAGTGACCCATGCCGGGAATCGAACCTGGGTGTCTGGCGCTATGAGGCATCAATGCTAACCACTGCGCTGCCCTAGATTAAGTTTGCCATTTTATCCAGGGACAGCATATCTGACAGTGCTGCATTCCCTCAGTACAGCCCTAGAACGTCAGCCTGAATTTTTTTTTACCAGGCCCTGGGATGGGACTTGAGTTGAGAACCTGCTGTAGAGGCCAGAGTGCAGCTAACTGAACCATGGTTGACACATGGATAACGGGAAAGAGTGTGCAGTAGGTCAGCATTATTGTGAAGGAGACCGGGAGAAGTGTGAAATAGGTTGGGATCGCTGGGAAGCGGACTGGGAGGAGATTGAATGAGGTCAGCATCACTAGGAAGCAGATCGGGAGGAGTGTGACACAAGTCAGGGTCACCTGAAGTGAATGAAGAAAAAAGTCAACCTGTCCTGCCTGCCTTGCCAATGGCACATTTTTGTGGGGGTAAAATTCTGCCCTATCATGAACATATACAAAACATTGTTTCAGCTTCAACTGGAATATTGCACCCAGTTCTGGGCACACTCTTTAGGAATGAAGTGAATGCAGAACATAGAACAGTGCAGCACAGTACAGGCCCTTCAGCAACTCAATGTTTTTGCTGAGCTTTGTCCGAACTCAAGATCAAGCTGTCCCACTTCCTATCATTCTGGTGTGCTCCATGTATCTATGAAAGTTCCTAAAGCGTCCAACTCCACTATCACAGCAGGCAGTCCATTCTACACCCCAACCACTCTCTGAGTAAAGAATGTATTAGCGAAGGTACAGAAAAGATTCACGAGAATGTTCCCACATATGAGGGATGGCACTTACTTAGATTGATACTGAAGCAGTCCATGTCCAAATGCAGCAAGACCTGGACAATATCCAGACCTGGGCTGACAAATGGCAAGTAACGTTCGTACCACAACTGCCAAGCCATGAGCATCTCCAACAAGAGAGAATCTAACCATTGCCCCTTGACATTCAATGGCATTACCATCATCGTATCCCCCACTATCAACATCCTGAACGTTGCCATTGACCAGATACTGAACTGTTCTCGCCACATAAATACTGAGGCTACAAGTGCAGGCCAGAGGCTAGGAATTGTGTGGAGAGTAACTTAGCTCCTAGATCCCAAATGCCTATCCACTATCTACAAGACATTTGAGTGTGATGGAACGCGGCTTCTATAACACTCAAGAAGCTTGACACCATCCAGCAGCCTGCTCGATTAATAACTCTTCCACAAATATTTACTCCATCCACAACCAACACACACAATGGCATCAATGCGTACCATCTACAAGAACTCAGTAAGGCTCCTTAGGCAGCACCTCCCAATATCATGACCATCTGGAAGAACAAGGGCAGCAGGTGCATGGGGACATCACCATCTGAAACTGCCCCTCCAAGACCCTCACTATCCTGATTTGGAAATATATTGCTGTTCTTTCATTGTCACTGGGCCAAAACCCTGGAACTCTCTCCCTTACAGCAATGTAGGTGGACCTATACCACAGGACTGCAATGGTTCAAGAAGAAGGCTCACCGCTGCCTTCTCAAGGGCACTTAAGAATGGGCAATAAGTTCTAGCTTTGCCAATAAGAACATAAGAACTAGGTTCAGGAGTGGGCCATCTGGCCCCTTGAGCCTGCTCTGTCATTCAATAAGATAATGCCTGATCTTTTTGTGGACTCAGCTGCATTTACTGCTTGCTCACCATAACCCTTAATTTTTGAACAGTATAGGAATTTATCTGTCCTTAAAAACGTTCAATGAGGTAGCTTCACTGGGCAGGGAATTTCATAGATTCACAACCCTTTGTGTGAAGAAGTTCCTCCTCAACTCAGTTCTAAATCTGCTCCCCCCTTATCTTGAGGCAATAATGTCATTAAATTTTAAAAGATATGCTTTCCTATTTTTCCCCTTTCTAACCTCCTCCAACCTTTATGAAGAAAGGTTGAGGGAGTTGGGGCTTTTCTCTTTGGAGCGGAGGAGGATGAGAGGCGACTTAATAAAGGTTTATAAGATGATGAGAGGGATTGATAGTCTCTGCACGTCCACTCTATTTCCTCAGGTGGATGTAGCTGTTACTAGAGGGCATAACTATAAGGTTCATGGTGGGAAATGTAGGAGGGATGTCCGAGGTAGATTCTTCACTCAGAGTGGTTGGGGCATGGAATAGACTGCCTGCTGTGATAGTGGAGTCGGACACTTTAGGAACTTTCAAGCAGTTATTGGATAGGCACATGGAGCACACCAGAATGATAGGGAGTGGGATAGCTTGATCTTGGGGTTGGACATAGCTCGGCACAACGTTGAGGGCTAAAGGGCCTGTACTGTGCTGTAATGTCTATGTTTCTCTGTTTCCAGTATATACTCAGCTTTGAACGTAACGAGATGATAGGATGTCTTTCTCCTTTATTTTGATGTGTTCCCAGACTCTGCTCTGGATAAGTATTCCGGAGCCAGTGTAGACATGGATGAAAAATGCTTCAACAATTTCATGCTCCTTTTGGGTCTACAGTTAAGTGTTTGTCTAGACTATGTGCTTAATCCAATAATGGGGTCAGAACTACCAGTTTCTGTCTCAGAAAGTGCTGTCTTGAAGTTTGCTTGATTGGAAGGGTTTGCTATAGTTTTACCTCAGTAATTCGGGAGTCTGGTGTGTAGCATGTTCCTTCCGAATAAGTAAACATGTTGGAATTAGTGGTAGAATGCATACAGTTTACAGGAAGAACAGGCTTTGCCAAATGAGTGGTTTTGATTCATTGCATATCTTCTTTGGCCCTTACATAACATTACAGAAAATGGCAAATGGAATTTAATGTTGGCAAGTGTGAGGTGGTCCACTTTGGTAGGAAGAATGGTAGGAAGGACTATTACTTACGTGGCGAAAAACTGCAGCAGGCGACGGTGCAGAGGGACCTCGGGGTCCTTGTGCATGAGTCGCAAAAACCCAGCCTGCAGGTGCAGCAGGTGGTCAGGAAGGCGAATGGGATGCTGGCCTTCATAGCGAGGGGGATTGAATATAAAAGTAGGGAGGTCTTGCTGCAGCTGTATAGGGCATTGGTGAGGCCGCAGCTGGAGTACTGTGTGCAGTTTTGGGCGCCGCACCTGCGCAAGGATATTTTGGCCTTGGAGGGAGTGCAGAGGAGGTTTACTAGGCTGATACTGGAGTTGAGGGGGTTGAGCTATGAGGAGAGGCTGAATAAACTAGGCTTGTACTCGTTAGAGTTTAGAAGAATGAGGGGAGATCTCATTGAGACGTATAAGATGATGAATGGGATGGATAGGATAGAGGTGGAGAGACTCTTCCCGCTCAAAAAAGACAGTAGGACTAGGGGGCACAGCCTCAAGATAAAGGGGGGGGCGGTTTAGAACGGAGTTGAGGAGGAACTTCTTCACTCAAAGGGTGGTGAATCTCTGGAATTCTCTGCCCGTTGAAGTGGTGGAGGCTGCCTCGCTAAATATTTTTAAGAAGCGGGTTGATGGGTTTTTGATAAGAGAGGGGATTAAGGGTTATGGGGAGAGGGCGGGAAAGTGGAACTGAGCCACGACAGATCAGCCATGATCTTATTGAATGGCGGGGCAGGCTCGAAGGGCCAGATGGCCTACTCCTGCTCCTATTTCTTATGTTCTTATGTTCTTATAACATGATAGCATGGAGCTTCAAGGATTTTAGTCATGATACTGTACATTCCACTTGAAGGTACAGTAAGCTTTCATTATGAAAACCATGAATCAAACGCAGGGTCTGACAGCTCTGCGCTCTTATTCATTGTGTCACTGAAGTGGACCTTCATGTCAGACCAGCTGAGCTTCACTTAAAATATCTGTTCCAATTTGCTCAATGTGCACTGAGCCAGAAAGATCAGAAAAGAATGGGGCTGGGTGAGCGATCAGTTCTCAGTCGTTTGATCTCAGCCCTGGCAGTGGAAAACTACAAAAGAGTTTAAATGCTTTGTTCTTGGAAGGGGAGAAAGAAAGTCACTGTGTCCAACTTTGGATTGATGTTCTAAGGCCCCAAATGGAAGAATGAGGATATGTAGGGATTGAGCCAGGACTTAATGGGAGCTTGTGCTGATGCTTCCTCACTATTGATACTCATTCTCTGGGCTTTGTCCACTTAGGCATCATACTGGAGTCTCACAACACCAGGTTAAACTCCAACAGGTTTTTGTTTTCAGAGTGCTGCTCCAGAAGTTTGTGATTCCAAATAAACCTGTTGGGCTCTAACTTGGTGTTGTGAGGCTGCCTACTGAGCCCACCCCAGTCCAACAATGTCATCCCCACATCATCACATTGGCGGGCAGAGGACTCCTATGGGCCTTATTCCTGTCTCTGCTTTCAGGAGGGGGATCACCTTTGCCTCGAGCACTATATATAAGTGCTTCTCCAAAACATTCAATGTTTTGGCCTCAACTACTTTCTGTGGTAGTGAATTCCATAGGCTGACCACTCTTTCTCCTCGCCTCTACCCTAAATGGTCTACCATGTATCATCAGACTGTGACCCCTGGTTCTCGACACCCACACCACTGGGAACATTCTTCTCTGCATCTATCCTGTCTCGTCCTGTTAGAATTTTATGGGTTTCTATGAGCTACTTCTCATTCTGCTGAGCTCCAGCGAATATGATCCTAACTGACTCAATCTTTCTTCGTGTCAGTCCTGCCATCCCACGAAACAGTCTGCTAAACCTTCTCTGCATTCCCTCTAGAGCAAGAACTTCTTCATAAGGGGACCAAAAGTGCACCCACTATTCCAGGCATGGCTTCATTAAGGCACCATATAATTTCATCAAGACTTCCTTGTTGCTGTATTCAAATCCATTTGCTATGAAGGCCAACATACAATCTGCCTTTTTTACTGCCCGCTGCACCTGCATGCTTACAGCCAGTGACTGGTATATGAGGATACCCAGGTCTCATTGCACATTATCCTCACCTCATTTATGGCCATTCGGATAGTTTTTGCTATTGTGAAATATTTTGACCACCTTAAATTGAGTTGTCAAAGCCCTTCTAATTCACAAAAATTGATGGATGACTTTCTCCACCAGGATTTAATTGCATTTTTTTTTGCATGGTTATCTTCTCCCCTATCTAAGCGATGACACTTTATACTGTGTAACATTCATTTGGGATGAATAAGCTTTTTGGCAAAGCGGAAGGGGGGAAAAAACAGAACACTTGAAATAGCATTGCTCCCTGACAAGTATTTACATCACTGATGCGGGTTTTGAACTATTTAAGCGCTGATGACGTTTTTGCACGTAATGGCTGGAATTCTCTAATGTCGTACCACTGCCACTGCTGCCAGTGAGAATGAAAAACTTGGCGCTCAGCCAAGTCTCCATTCACAGCAGCGGGACTGGAGAATTCTAGCTGAGGGCGCTGTCGCAGAATTCTGATCAATGATTTCGAAGTAGTCTCAATCCAGGGTTCAAATGACAACACACACACACACAATGTTAGTTTGAAATAATTAGTACTGAATCAATGTCAGGGTGACAGGTGCTGGGGAAATTCAGAATAGTCACATTGTAAAGTGATTGTTGCTGTAATGTGCTGCTGGGCCATACATTATAAGAACACACAAGAATCAGGACTAGACCATTCGGCCCATTGATTCTGCTCCACCATTTGATAGGACCATGGCTGAGATGTTGGTGACCTCAACTCCACTTTCATGTCTGCTACCATAACCCTTGACTCCTCTACTCTTCTAAAATCTATCTTATTTAGCCTTGAACGTATTCAATGATCCAGCCCCCCACTGCTTTCTGAGGAAGGGAAGTCCACTGAATAATGACCCCCGAGAGGGAAAAATTCTCCTTATCTCATTCTTGAATGGGAGACCTCTATTTTCTAAATCGGTATCCTCCCATCCTAGACTCCTCTGCAACCTTCATAGAAAACATCCTCTTGGCATCTACTCTGTCAAGAACCTTAACTATCTTGGATGTTTCAATCCAGTTGCCTTTAATTCTCCCAAACTCCAATGGGATAGGCCTAACTTGCTCAACCTTTCCTTGTAAGATGGCCTGCTTCACCTCGGGAGTCAGACGAGTGAACCTTCTCTCTGAGCTGTTTCTAATGCAATTGTATTCTTTCCTGAGTAAGGGGACCAAATTGTACATAGTGCTCCAGATGCGGTCTCTCCAATAGCCTGCATGGCTGTTGCAAAACTTCCCTCCTGTTGCAATAAATACCAATATTCCATTTGCCTTCCTAATCAGCTCCTGCATCTGCTCGCTTGCTTTTTATGATGCATAATCAAGGACACTCTGGTCCCTCTGTGCCATAGAGTTCTACAGGCTCTCTCCATTCAAGTAATATACTACTTTTCAATTCTTCCTGCCAAAATGGACAAGGTCATTTCTTCCCATATTAGAACATCACCAATGCATCTACTATCTCTACAGCTATTTGTTTTAGGATGCAGGCCATTGTCTATCTTTAGTTCCACTAGTTTTCTCAGTAACTTTCAACTTGTTTTTAAGTTCCACCCTTTTAACTTTTACTTTCCAGTACTCTTAGGATGTTACTTGTGTCTTACAAGATGAAGTTAAACATCAAAAAACCTGAATTAACACTTCTGCTATTTCCTTATTTCTCATTATTTACGCTCCACTCTCACCTTCTAGGGACCAACACTACTTTACTCACTCTTGAAATTTTTGAATATTTACGGAAACTCTTACCATCTGTTTTTTTTTATTTTTCTACCTGGCTTATGTTCATACTCTCTGCTTACTTTTCTCGTCATTCTTTGCTGATTTTGAAAAATTGTTCAACTTTCTGAGCTACCCACTAATTTTGCAGCAGCATTGCATATTTGTTCTTTCAATTTAAACAGCTTTTCTTTAATCGTTAGTATCAGTGTGTGCATGGCATCAAGTCATACCATTACACACTGAATAAACTGTATGAATAATGTAGCCCATTCATATAATCCACTCAACTGCTAGATTAATAGCAGTAATTCTCACCTGCAGAAATGCTAATGTTTATTTAAGTGGATTGGTTTAACACTTCATTATTCATCAATCCTGCCTGTAGAACTGCAGCCAACGTCAAGCCTTTAGACTTGAAAAGAAAATGTGGACACTCAGCTGTAGATTTCTGCCATTTCCATTTTGACTTTGGGTATTTTACTTGGATGTGGAGGGCGAGAGTTGAATATATATGAGTTTAAGAGCTGCATAGTGATAATGTTCACTGGATGTTAATCCAGAGGTCCTGATTAATGCTTTTGGAACACTAGACGAATCCCAACAAAGTAAGAAGTCTCTCAACATCAGGTTAAAGTCCAACTGGTTTAGTATAGAGCCAATGTTTCGAGTCTGGAAGACCCTTTGTCAAGCTCTAATGAAGGGTCATGCAAACTGTAAACATTGGCTCTATGCTCTCTCCACAGATGCTGTCAGACCTGCTGAGATTTTCCAGCATTTTCTGTTTGCGTATTATATCCTGCACCCTCTCCATTTCTTCTCCCCTATGTACTCTGATAACGGTATGTTTTGGCTGCAGAGCTCGCAAGAAACAATATTTTTCAATGTATCCCAATACATGTGATGAGAATAAATCCATTTAATCAATTCAATTTAACACCAATAAGATTTTTTAAAAACATATTTTTCGAGGAGCGCTCTGCCCAGCCCTCATGGAAGAGCAATGTGAGTCAGCCATGTAACCTTGGCTACAAGCTGCCCTGATCTTTGAAATCTCTGAAGCGTTGACTCCAATTATTACATAGGATTTATAGCATGGATATATACCACTCTGCATAGAAGGTCTGTGTCTGCAGTTATGCTCCATGCAAGTCTCCTCCCAGCTCACAATAACACGTACTCATATAGAAACATGTCCCAAGATGGTTTGCAGCAGCTCAAGGTTACAAAATAGATGAGCCAAAGAAAGAGCAATTAAGAGTGGTGAAAACTTTGTTATCAGAGTTTTAAGGAATCTTAAAGATGTGGCAGGTGATGAGGCAGACGGCCCTCAGAAGGAAATTCCAGAGTGGGTTGTCCATCTTTCCATAAATACAGCTCTTTGGGCTAATGGGATCAAGAGACTTGGGGATAAGGGAGGGATCAGTATATTAAATTTGACGATCAGCCATGATCATAATGAATGGCAGAGCAGGTTCAAAGGGCCAAATGGCATGAAGACATGGTTGTCGATGATAGAATGAAGAGCTGGGGATTGAAAATACAAAGGATCAAGGTGAGGTTATTGGAGGATAACAAAATAATATGGCTGAGATCAGATTTAGATGCAAAGATAAGAAGTTTTTATAATCAAGATGATGGATGGTTTTTGCAACAGTACTGCTAGCGGTAATCATGTCAAATCCCTACTGATTAGGCAAAAAATGTCAATCTGCACACAGTGGAATAATCAAGATGTATTTGTGTCCCAGGCACTCTGTAAGGTTTCATGGTTTGGTGGGATGGGGATTGTTGGTTTTGTGAAATCCTGCTTTCCGTGTCCCAATCTGGATAGCAAGGCCTGATGTAATAGGAAAATTTACCCCAGTTATGGCTAACATAGCTGCTGTGGGTGTACACTTCCCACGACTTCTGATGTCTGCAGATCGTGAAACTAATTGCAGCTTGGCCTTCATCTTAACTATGCATTGTTTTCTTGTAGCTGAGCAGTGTTAAAATTTTTAAATTTAAAAGCTTGATTTTTCTCTCCGTCTGAAAAGAAACTCATGCTTTTGAATCAGTATCAGAAACTGGCATCAACAAGAGTGGGACAGTGATTAGCGCTGCTGCCTCACAACTCCAAGGAACTGAGTTCAATTTCAGCCTTGGGTGAGTGTGCGGATTTTCTCCCAAAGATGTGCAGGTTTAGGTGAATTGGCCAAGCTAAATTGACCCCTAGTGTCAGGGGACTAGCAGGGTATATACATGGGTTTATGGGGATAAGGCTGGGTAGGGTTGTTAGTGGAGGCTCGATGGGCTGAATGGCCTCATTCTGCACTGTGGGGACTCTATGTATATTTCCCATTCCATAACTAAGACTATCATTTTCTGAGTGCGGGGTCCTACAATCCAGTTCTGACAATATGAGCACCATACAGCAAAGTGTGCCCTGCAATAGTTTCCATAGCAATATGAGCTAAAAGTCATTTGAATAAATTTATTACAGTGTAAGATGTACTTTGAGATTCCTTCAAAGGCCTTTCCACCTCGAAGAGGTGTCACCTCCATGGTGTTTAGCAAACCGAAATGTTCAAGCATTCATTGCAGACACTTTAATTGCACTAAAACATTAAATGTGACAGTTCAATGAAAATAACAAAGACATTTTCCCCGCCAACACATCACTCTTTTAAAGATATTCCATCAGTTCATCTAATCTAATTAATTCTGAAAGATGATACTTAGCCAAAGAATTAGAATTTTGAACATTTTAGCATTTTAGAATCTCTGCAGTGCAGCGAGAGGCCATTCACCCCATCGAGCCTGTACCGACAACAATCCCACCCAGCCCAATCCCCACAACCTCACATATTTCCCCTGCTTTTTGGCACGGCCAATCCACTTAGCCTGCACATCTTTGGAGTGTGGGAGGAAACCAGAGCAGCCGGAGGAAACCCACACAGAATGTGCAAACTCCGCATAGTCACCCAAGACCGGAATTGAAGTCAGGTCCCTGGCGCTATGAGACAGCAGTGTTAACTAACCACTGTGTCGCTGTGCCACCCTTTATATTTATAAGATTTTGTTTTGTTAAAGCAAATAGGAGTTCATACTCTGAATTAATTCAACAGAATACAATTCCATGTTAGGCACGCCGTTTTAGACTTGTGGGGGGGGGGGTGGTGTTTAGAACTGTTACAATGGGACTGTTTAATAAGTGATGCGTTCAATAAATTACTGTGTCCTGACAGCGCTTCCAGCAAATCTGGAAAGCCAGAGATAGTGGTAATGTTTGGCTGCAGCAGGATTTCAATGTTCAGACAGCGCGAGAAATGAATGAGGGTCCATCTCCCATTCATTTCAATAAAACAGATGGCTTTGAATAACAGTGCAATACTTGTGGGCATTTTCAGCGATTGGACTCAGCGAAACGGAAGTGCTCCACTTAAAATTCAATTGATCCGCTTCCCATTACAATCCATTCGGCAGTATGACTTTTATGACTTTTACCAGAGTCCGATGCCTTTGATTGTGAAACAAAAAGGTGTTTGGGGGGGGGGGCGGGGGGGGAAGAAATGCCGCATTCTAGTCATGAAGATGAAGTCCTTGCATCTGGCACTCCCACCTTCCTTCTCTTTCTACTCGGTGACCCTCCTGCGAAATGCCAATATACTGCTTCAGATCTGTCTCCCTGAGTCTGTGATCCATCATATATCACAATGCCTGCACTGCTCACTGACTGACTGCTCGACTGATTTTGAGATTTTGCATTTATATTCCGCCCCATTAACTTTTATTGCCTCCTGCGAGTCTCCTCTTGGGTCAGAGCTGCCGCTCTCTCAGGACATATATGCTCCAGGTTCAGTGAGTTTTACACGTTTTGACTTAACTCTGCTCTGTAATCAAAATTCAGGAGAGTGCAGCTGACATAACGGATGAAATACTGCCTGATCCCGTCTGTTTCTGCATGTAAGAGATGGAAGTTAAAGATTTCAATTTTTTAATAAAAGAATATTTGTTCTCTGTATGTCAATGATGCTGACAAGGCAGCATTTTGTTCCCATCTCCTGTTGCCCAGTAGTGATGGTCCTGGGTGGTGGGTGATCTCCTTACAGTCTTTGTAATGATGATGTGCCCCTTGTGATGTTGAGTCAGGATTCCAATCAGCAATGATGAAGGTGCAGTGATTACATATGGATGGCACAGTGGTTAGCACTGCTACCTCACAACCATGTTCTCCCCATGTCTGCATGTGTTTCCTCTGGATGCTTCAGTTTCCTCCCACTGTCCGAAAGACGTGCTGGTTAGGTGCATTGGCCGTGCTGAATTCTCCCTTATTGTATCCAAACAGGTATCAGAGTATGGTGGTTAGGGGATTCTCACAGTACTTCATTAATGTAAGCCTATATGTGACACTAATGACTTTTAAAAAATCTCCAAATTCAATTTTATATCCCATGGAGGGTAATTTGGAAGTGCTGTGTGTCCCTGTGATCTCGCTGTTCTTGTCCTCCTTTATAGCTGAAGTAATCGGGGCCGGGACGATGCTGTTATAATGGACTTGATGAATCCTGCAGGTTACTGGGAATGGAGGGAGTGGACGTTCAATCCAATTGGCAGGAATGACAATCAGTTAGACTTCCCCGCCCTGGATGTTTTTGTGCTGCGACGGCCCTCATTCAGACAAATGCTGAGCAGAACATGGAACAAAACAGCACAAGAACAGGCCCTTCGACCCATGATGTCATGCCAAACATGATGCCAAAGGAAACCAATCCCTTTCTGCCTGCCCTTGGTCCATATCCCTCTATTGCTTGCATATTCATTTGCTTATCTAAATGCCCTTATCACATCTGCCTCTACCACCACTCCTGGCAGCGCGTTCCAGACACCAACCACTCTCTGTAAAATAAAAACTCGCCCCTCATCCCCTTTGAACTTTCCCTCTTTCAACCAAAGTGCATGCCCCCTAGTATTAGACATTTCAACTCTGGGGAAAAGATTCTCACTAACTCTGCCTCATACTCCTTATTCAAGATGCAAAAAGGCTTTGAGGTACAAGGAATTGAGCCATTTGTCAGAGGACTGCCCTGCTCCTGCAGCTATATTGTTGACATGGTATCTCCCCAGGATGTTAATGCCTGGGGATTCATCAGTGGTGATGTGGTTGTAGAGTAAGGTAAATGGTTGGACCTTCTGCTGTTCAAAGTGTCATTACCTGGTGCTTCTAAGATATGAAAGCTGCCTGTCATTTGTTTATCCAAGGCAGAGTGTAATCCCAACCCTGCTGTGTTTGGCATGGGTGTCTTGTTATCAGAAGAGTTTTGAATGACGCTGAAAACATGTTGTAAATGAACAGCCCCACTCTAGACTTCATGGTGATGGGTTGCTGCTCATGAAGCAGCTAGAAATGGCTGGGCCACGGGCCCATGTTCCCTGTTAATGTAAGTACATGCAACAATTCAGAAGGTACTGTGCAGGTCAGTCACAAGCTGGTGGTCACTTTAAGAAACTGCAGAAGGTACCTTGCACTGGAAGGTACCTTGCACTGTAAGGTACAGGCCAGGCACTATGAAAAAAAAATTAGGGTGGCATATTGGCAAGGAAGCTTCCCTAAGGAACTCCTCCAACAGTCTGCTGGGCCTCCACCAAATACCTTGATGATAAGATGGGATCATCTCCCCAATATTGGTCAGCCATTGAGGTGGGTAGGCAGCTGGCTCTGGTTTCCAATCTATTTTGCTGTTGAGTGGGTTGCTAAGACACCTAAAAACGTGAGGTTTAGCCTTTCCACTGATTCTCACTATATTTTCTCTGCCTTTGTGCACCTCGCCTTTTTTAGCTTAAGAATTAATTGACTTAAGAGTCCCTGGGAGTGGGAGGGGGGCTGTGTGTGTGAGTGTGTTGGGGGTGTGTGGGGAGGGTGATGACCAGCATCCAACCATTGTTAACATCTGTTAACTTTGACAAATACATTTGAACTTCTCGTTGATAGCTAAAAGGATGACATGACAAAACTTCATTTTTTTAGGATTTTTACTGTAACAAATAGATTAAAAACATTTTTGACTAAATTACTGCTTTTATAAACTTATTTTAAATTACCAAATTATTTTTTAGCAATAAGTGAATTGTCCACTTTGCAGTTATACTTTGCATTGTCCCTTAAGTAATCATTCAGATCTCCTGGACTGCATCTAAATTAATTCTTAGCTCCTGAGGGTTAACATCTGTTCCTCTCCTTTCCCAGCTTGATAACTTTTAACTCCGAACTGTCTCTCATGGTAAGAACTTTTTTTTGGCAATTCTCACTCTAAGCTAGCTGAATCTTCCAGCCTTGATTCAAATCCTCATTAATTTGGTCTTTTCAATTCAAGGGCGATCTCCCACTTACATTCCTGTATGGTCAACCGTAGGCACTTTTAATGTCTAATGTGTCCAATGTCTCTCTGATACTGACACACTCATTTCTATGTGTTTTGGGAATATTTTAGAAACCCTTCCTGTCTTGAGGTTTGTCTCCATGGCAATGTGGATCATATGGGCCCCGTATCCAGGTAGAAATGCTGATTATCCATCCTGAAACCTCCAACCCTCTTTTATCTTGGCAGTAAATGGACAATTTAAAACATAATCCCACATTCTTAACACTTTTGTGGGAGTTAGGAGATGAATAGCCTAACCACTGTAAACATAGCTGCTGCGGCCATTGTCTTGAAATGTAAACATCTGGTGTCTTCCCTCCAGAAGATATAACCCAGACTCCCCTAATGTTTTAATAGCTGCATCACCCAATCCTGTTGTTAGACATAGGTCAGAACATGTATGTCCCTCTTCATTTTATCCTCAATTACAGACACAGCCCAAAAACAGAGCATTAAATCTTATTTGTAACACCACACCAGACAGTAACCCATAAATACATCACTGTAAAATAAAACACCAAAACAAAACCAATCTATTGTGCCTGTGGTGATTGGTTAGGTCATTAAAACACCATTAAAAGAAAAGGCATATTTTATTCTTTGGGAACATGAATTCTCTTAAAACGTAATCTTTAAACATTTCACAGCCTAAATCTGACTAGTCTCACTTTGCTGTCAATAAATCTGGATGAGTGAAAAATATGATTCATGTCTGAAAATCTTTTGTGTGGGTTTGACTCCAGCTGCACAGAAGCCACAGATCCAACATTTCCCACATTAAACAATAACAGGATCACTTCTCTTACCTCTTAATTAGTTCAAAGATTTTCAGTAATGTTGATGAGTTAGCCTGGGGAAGTGGTGGCTGAGTGGTATTTTCGCTAGGTTATTAATCCAAAAGCTCAGCTAATGTTCTAGGAACCCGGTATCCTGCCACGGCAGCTGGTGGAATTTGAATTTAATAAAAAGTTATCTGGAATTAAGAATCTACTGATGACTATGAAACCATTGTCAATTGTTGGAAAAACCCATCTGGTTCATTTAATGTGCGGTGAAATGAGAGCGGGGCAAAAGGCAATCATTGCAGTAGCTTATAATTCTATTATACGTGAGGTGTTTGGAGTTCTATCCAGGGTTTATGTTGGTCTGTATATAAGTCAGTACAAAGGGAAGCTTCCTTAACAGCAGTTATTTTCAAAAGAAAAACCTACTTTTAAGTAATGATTATATATAAGATGGCATTTAGTTTTCATGGTTGATATTTTTTCTCCTTGTGTGTTTTTGTGTTCCAAGAAAGTGACCTATTTGCAGCCTTTGCCACTTCTATCTCAAACCAGTCAACAGAATATATATACAAGCACTAACCTCTGATTAATCTTCTATCCCTTGATGGCAACATAATAGCAATTGGAAAGTTAACACAACAAAGTCCCCATCCTGCCACTACACACAGGCATTGTATATCTCTTTTCTTGGAGCTTTCTAAAACCTCTTCCAGCAAAAGGGCAACAAGCGTTAGTTTGTTTTCTTGCTGGAAGTCATTTATTTGTGATTCACAAAGGAGCAAAGTCCAGACTGAGCAGGGCCATTGGAACTCAATGCTGAGTTCAAATAAGGCCCACCCGGGGCCATTGCAAAGGCCTTAACCCATAATCATGAATTGATGGGGTAGATGCAGATGGTCTTGAAGGACGAATAATGTTGTGCATGCCTCTGGCTGCCGATGCTCTCCTTCAGGAGTCAGCAGGCCTGACTCTACCCCACCACGACCTATCGACACCCAACACCAAGCAAAAATGTTGGGCACTTTTTTTCCAGGGTGGGTCCAGCAAGAGGTGGTTGGAGGGGGGCAATGTCAGGGAGCAGGGAGTGGTAGAATCAGGGTACTGAATTGGATACAGTCATGATAATGATGAATGGCGGTGCAGATTCAAAGGGCTGAATCGCCCCCTCCTACTCCTATTTTCTATGTTTCTAAGTCGGGTAATTTCCTTATTCGAGCTACCTAGCTCACTGGCAAAAGTCTAGCCCCTGCTGCCAGTTGTAATGCATTGCACCTCTCTCTTTATTTAATCACCCTGCGAATCAGTTGCTTGATGGGAGGAGATATTAGCAAATTTATTGTACAAGCACCCCATGAAGTTCCACAAGGGAAAATCTGAAAAGAAGAAAGTCTTTGAGAAGTCCAATGTAAATGGGAAATATGGATATTGGTTGGGAAATGGGTTCAAATCCTTGATGGTCAAGGAACATGCATTCATAACTTGACCAAACAGTTTGAGTGTCAACTTGTAAATCCTTCTAATGTGTGGCATGTGGTAAGAGTGGGAGAGACTCCTGGTCAGTCGTCCATTTGCAGAAGGTAGCAGCAAACCACTGCAGTACTTTGTCAGGCATAACCATGGACTAACGTAGAAGTCCATAGCTGCCAACACCCTTCCAGGATGTGCTACCTGAAGTGAGAATGGGGCAATTTTCAGCCTGTGATCACCATCACCATAAACAGAGGTATGAGTCAAATTCTCGCAACAATTTTCCATATCCCTCACCCATGGGATAAGGGGCAAGAATCTCATTTCAATAAATTTTAATAAATTTTAATAAATTTAAATATAATTAAAGAGCTTTCCCTTTCATTGAATATTCATAATTCATCAATGTGACATCACGTCAACAAGGGATCCCAGTGGGGCACCAAGGTAAGTTTAGCCCCCAGTGGAGAGAGACGTGCCCATGTAATGCTCTAGTACTGTCTCCGTTGTAAAAAAAAATGAGAAGACCTTTATTGTACTCTGCCATCTCTAATTTCTTTCCCAATTCTTCTAATAATATTGTTCCATGCTGGACTACAATTGCATGGCTGCCAACCACAACTGGGTAGTCCATCCAGATAGTCTGTAACGTTCCAACGATGTTCGGGGTTGTGGTTTTTGACAACAAGAAATGGAGAAGTTTGCTCAAGTAGATTCAAACTGGCAACAACAGATTTATTCTGGGAGGTCTTACCTGCACAGAGTAAAATGGCAGCCGCCACAGCACCCTAATGACATCAGTATCAAATCAGGTGATCAGTTCTTCAACAACATGCAACCACTTAAACACATAACGTGCTTATTCTGTGTGTGGGAGTATTGACGGTATGAGCTATTGGTTTGGTGGGGTGGGGTGGGGTGTTGGGGGGCGGAGGGGTCACCAAAACTGAACAGCATTCAGTCCACACCCTATTTCACACACAGATGTAACTGTTAACCAAAGATGATTATCTGGTGAATGGAAATATTGGCTTGTATCTCTTTTATTCCCTCCACCCGGCCTCCCTGCTCCACATCTTCTCGAAGCTATTGAGGGATTTTGAGGCCTATCTGACCACCCTGGCTACAAGAACTCACTCTGGTCACTCATCATGCAAATTCTTAGGCGCAGGGGGTGGGATCTTCCCAGCTTGTCTTGCTAGTTGATGGGCGTGGTAAGCCAGTAAGATTGCAAGAAAGGTGAAAAGCAGGGTTCGTATCTGGTTTCTTGCCTCTCGCTATCTTGTCTGAATTGCAGGCATGGTCAGCCTGGTACCTTACCCGGTATCGTCCAGGCTCACTTGTCTTAACAGCCTCACCGGTGAGACTCACATACGGTCCCCGTCAACAGGGACTTGGCCTGGCCGGTGAGACCGGAGGTCACCGAGACCCCCCTCACCCCCAAGGTGGTCAGGGCCGGGGGGTATGGCGGGGCAGTGCCCCTTGTACACTCTGCCAACAGGAATCAGGCAGGGCAGTGATCAGCTGGGCCAAGGGAGCTGGGGAGTCGATCGATAATTTTGCAGCTAGAAAATACCAAAAAAAGTAAAGCTGAAATTTAGGGATGGGCAAGTGTGCTAAAACAGACAGCAGAATCCCTGCTGATGAGTAGTTTGCGAGATTATTCAGGCCACTGATTTTCTGCATCTAGCTATGAAACAGATGGTAACGCTGAGCTTCTCCATGTACGATGTGAGCTTCCTTTAGCAGCGATATTGATCAAGTGCGTCGGCCATGAATTGAAAACTGCCGAATAATAATGGTGGATAAGGCCCCAAGTCTTTAACACCTCCACGCAAGGATTAGCGAACTGCTAGGCAACAGATTTGTTTGTTTTTGCTAATGTTAACTAATTAAAAGTGTTAATGATGTTACAAGAGAGTTTAATGACACCATTTATGAATGATTTAACACATTATTGTAATTATGGGAAGAGGGACAGAGAATTCAATCATTTTGTCCTGGGAGCTGTGTTTTTCGAATCGCGGTCTCGCGGGTTTGGAGACGTCATTTTCCTACGGCTGGTTTTGCCCGTGTGAAGGTTTCTGGTGGCACTGGCGAAAGGCATGGTTATCAGCCTCCCCGACACTGATTCAGCATGTTTATATTAAATTCCACTTATCAGTGCAAGTTGATTTCCTCGACAACATGGAGGTATAGTTTTGAATGAAAATCTCCAGATTTTCAATTCTGTTTATGATGATGAGGGGAGGAGATTTGATTCTTTTTAAATTTTTTCTTGATTTATTATTGCCACTTGTATTAGTATACAGTGAAAAGTATTGTTTTTTGCGCGCAGTACAGACAAAGCATACCATACATAGAGGAGGAAAGGAGAGGGTGCAGAATGTAGTGTTACAGTCATAGCTAGGTGTAGAGAAAGATCTACTTAATACAGGGTACTCCATTCAAAAGACTGATAGCAGCAGGGAAGAAGCTGTTCTTGGCACATGACCTCAGACTTTTTGTATCTTTTTCCTGTCGGAAGAAGGTAGAAAACAGAATGTCCGGGGTATGTGGGGTCCCTAATTACACTGGCTGCTTTTCCAAGGCAGCAGGAAGTGTGGACAGTGTCAGTGGATGGGAGGCTGGTTTGCATGATGGATTGGGCTACATTCACAAACTTTTGTAGTCTCTTACAGTCTTGGGCAGAGCAGGAGCCATACCAAGCTGTGATACAAGCAGAAAGAATGCTTTCTATGGTGCATCTGTAAAAGTTGGTGAGAGTCATAACTGACATGCCAAATTTCCTTAGTCTTCTGAGAAAGTAGAGGCGTTGGTGGGGCTTTCTTAACTATAGAATCAGCAAGGAGATGGGCTTTCCTAACAATAGTATCAGCATGGGGGGACCAGGACAGGTTGTTGGTGATCTGGACACCTAAAAACGTGAAGCTCTCGACTCTTTCTACTTCATCCCTGTTGATGAAGGCAGGGGCACATTCTCTTCTATGCTTCCTGAAATTGATGACCATCTCTGTTGACACTGAGGAAGAGATTATTATCTCCAGATTCTCTATCTCATTCCTGTACTCTATCTCATTGTTTCAGATCCGACCCACTACGGTGATGTCATCAGCAAGCATTGCAAGTCCCATTAGAACCACACAATGAATAGTGGCAACAAAGCATTTGTCTTCACTATTATAGGTTAAACTGTGGAACTTGTGTGTTTCCATTGTCAAGGCATTAAAAGCCATGTAAAATAATGCCAAGGGCCTTGGTAAGGCTGCATCTGGAATATTGTGTGCAGTTTTGGTCTCCTCATCTGAGGAAGGATGCTCTTGGTATAGAGAGAGTGCAGCGATTCCTGGGATGGCGGGATTGATGTACAGGGAGAGATTGAATCAGTTATGATTATGTTTGCTGGAGTTTTGAAGACTCATGGAAACCTATAAAATTCTAGCAGGAATAGACAAGGTAGATGCAGGAAGGATGTTTCTGATCGTGGGGGAGTCCAGGACCAGAGGTCACAGCCCAAGGATACCAGGTAAGCCATTCAGGACTGAGATGAGGAGAAATTTCTTGACCCAGACAATGGCTTGCCTGCAGCATTCTCTACCACTGGAAGCAGCTGAGGCCAAAATACTGTTGTTGGAAACTTCTCCTGCGGCTGGGATTCTCTGGTGCCACTACAATGAATGCAGTTTTGGCTGAGCACCAAATTCTCCATTCTTGCTGACAGCAGGGTGTAAACAGGAGAATCCTGGCCATCATATTTTCAAGAAGGAGTTAGATATAGCTCTTGCAGCTAAAAGATATGGGGGGAAAATCAGGAACAGGGAAGATCAGCCATGATCATAATTAATGATGGACCAGACTCACAGGGCCAAAAGGCCTTCCCTACTCTTATTTTCTATGGCCAGAATGTTACCAAAAAATGGCAGAATGTTGTTTCTGGCAAGAAAACCAGCGTGTTTCTCACTAGCAAACAGGTTGGTTTTCTCTGAAGATTCTCCCACCCTCTGCCAAAAATAAATTGAGGAGGTATGATTCACGTCATCGTAGAGGTGGATGGAGTTTAAACACCAGCAAAACCAGAGACCAGGGCACCTTATCATAATTGATACCTCTCCCTATCCCCAGTTGGAGCAAACTGTAACACCATGCCCCCCCCCCACTCAAAAACATCCTTCGACAATCATCAACCCCTTGTCTCTCTCTCCCACCCCTCCACCCCCTTCACTTCCTCCATGATCATCAGTCCCTTCTCTCTCCTTCCTGCAATCCATCGGTCTCTTCCCTCTTGCTCTTTCTCTCGTGCAAAAGCTGGAGCCAGCATTCCATGGCCCACCCCACGTCATGGTCCTCACCGGCATCCAGCATCCCATGCTCACCGGACACACCCAGCCCACAAGCACAGCAGCATTAAGTGTCTCCATGATGCCCCCACTGAGGCTCGTCCCTTGGTGCGGTGTTAACCTTGCCATTCCAACCTGTGCCACGGGGCAGTGCCGGGGGCATTTTCAGAGCACTGCCAGGCCACATTTACTTCACCATGCGTCCCTGGGGAGACCCCCATAACGTCTGTGTAAACCGTGCCAACATGATGGCAATATCTGCCTCCCCGCACTTCTGCCATCCCCAGGCCATGGGCGTGAACTTGGTGACGTCACTGGCAAGGAACAGGAAAGATCTAAGCCACGTTCTTGCCAGTGAGAACTGCAACTTCCAGATCTTGAGCTGCCACACGCAACCTCGCAGATGGCGAACGTGGGCTCAAGATACTTCCTTATATTTCTGTGAGTGGGTGGGCTGTATTCCTTCCACATATGTGAGTATTTCAGTGACTGATGAGACTCCAATCATTCTGATGTAGCTTCAGTTCAGCCCCTTGCTAGCATTACAGTCCAAATTTACTTTCTTTCCCCAATCCCCCCACCCTCAAATTTTACTTCAGTTCTAAAACATTTTTTCTAACTCCACCAAACAGTACATATCACCTTTGGTGCTTTTACCAAGTTACCTGCACAGCCAAACAACAGGAGAAGTTTCCCATTTTTTTCTTGAATGTGGGCTTAAAATTGAGTCAATAGCCTGAGTGGTGGCACAAGAAAGAGGTATTACTAATTCACCGTGAGAAGTTATGCAAACAAGTGAAGAGGGCATTTAGAGGAGCACATATCTTCACTGCACCCTTCCTTGCCTAGTTTATGTTCTGTAACTACAGCGGTCGAAATATAAATCTTTTTGTTCAGAGCATCCGTCTCATTGAGCAGCCCATCCACATCCAACAGCCTGCTCTGAAAACTCTGCTCATGTTTTGACAGCGGTAACAAGTTCCGCCACAGCAGCTCAGGCAATCCAATGTTCTAAAACAATCAATAATATTCCAAAAAAAATCATTTCTCTCTATCTCCTAAATATTCCTGGATCCTTCAGAAAAAAATCCAGGATCAGGAATCTGATCCATTTTTTCACAAAAAAACTATTGAGTTTTTCCTCAGGACATAACCTACCTGTGTACTAAGTTTTTAATAGAAATCCATCCATTCATTTTTGAGATTTCTTATTTGTATACAGACCAACAAACAGTGGCAAATATCTTTGCCCACCCTCCTGCAGTGACAGAGGTGATAAAACTTTCCTCAACAGGGATTAGAATAAACAACTGGTCCCAAAAATAGCTCATCAAGGGAGATATGAAGATAGAATCACTACAATACAGAAGGAGGCCATTCGGTCCATTGAGCCTTCACCAACAACAATCTCACCCAGACCCTGTCCTGTAACATTATGTATTTACCCTGCTAATCCCCCTGATGCTAAGGGGTAATTTAGCGTGGTCAGACAACCTAACCTGCACATCTTTAGGCTGTAGGAGGAAAACAGAGCAACCAGATGAACACCAGACAGACACAGGGAAAATATGCAAACTCCACACAGACAGTCACCCGAGAGTGGAATCGAACCGGGTCCCTGGTGCTGTGAGGCAGCAGTGCTGACCACTGTGCCACACCTAAGCAGATATCCTGGCCTATTGGACTGACGTGAAACTCTAATGAACGAAGAACTGAGAATCTTGGGAGTGAACAGGCAACCTCCCATATCTACTTATTTGGAGATTCAGGAGTACCAAATTGGCTGTCTGAGATGATTGATAGAAGAATACACTCAGTCCCATCAATAATATTGAGGAGATTTATTTGATAAGGATGTATACAATACCTTATTGATTTTAACTTTTGAGCCTTCAGGCCCTTTTTTAATTTATTTTTGTATATGTTTGTCGTAGAAAGTGTAGGAATATATTGTCTAGTATTGCTTGAGGTGATGATAGGGATGCCTACTGCGCAGACCACACCGACTGCTTTTGTGAACCTTTGCTGATGTACAGTTGCACGGGTACAAATTTTTCGACGCTGCCCTTTTGAAAGGAAGAAAAACCTGCTCTAACTCTCTTGCTGGCAACAAGAATGGCCTTAATGATGGCCGAACCATATTAAAATACAAGCTGAGAGACAGGAATGCAAACGAATGTTATCTGTCAGACAAGAGCAGCTTGGTAACCAAGGACAAATGCAGGGTTGCTATGCGATCAGCAGGATGGAGTGGTCGAATCTGGATATAAGACGCCACCGTGGCAGCAAGAAGTGAAATGCGTGATGGAGTAACTTCAAAACGCTTTGAACCAACTATGAACATTGAGGGGTATTGGCAGATTTAAAGGAACAGATCAATGTGATGTGCGTGCGGGATTCACAAAGGAAATGTGGACAACATTATATAAGAATTAAATGCTATCTTTTTTTTACTGAAGTTTGCAGTAATTAGAGAAAACATCTAAAAATTCAACAGATTTTGAGTAAATTTTGTTTATTTTTGCAAACTGCACATGAGGATTCCAGGACAGGCCTGGTTGTGTTACATATTTAATCCGCGCACCGGTGGTTAAATAAAACGCGATCCCTCCAAGTGGTTTGTGGGCCAGATTTTTGTGGAATTGGGAAGGCTCCTTGCGTGGGATTTTCTGGCTACGTTTGCCCCAAGACCAAAATATCTCGCCCAAGGTCAAGGGATCTTTCCACGATCCGGTCCCTCCCCCGCCTGCTATGATCCAAGTGGAGGGCAGGAACCTCCGCCCCCCCCACCAACCCCAATGTGCTTTTAAAAATAATGGCGGGGTTATGGATATGGTTACAGACAATGCTTCCCTCATTTCCAACCAATCCAACTTTTGCTGGTGGGATTGTGGTGTAATTCCCAACAGGAAGGAAACCCAAACACAGAATACAAAAACAAAAAAAGTTGGAAAACCTCAGCAGGTCTGACAGCATCTGTGGAGAGAGAATAGAAACAAACTTTTAAGTGTGGATGACTCTGCATCAGAGCGCTGACTGGGTCATCCACACTCAACGTTGGCTCCTTTCTCTCTCCATATATGCTATCAGACCTGTTGAGATTTTTCAGCATTTTCTGTTTTGTTTCAGGTTCCAGCTTCCATAGTCTTTTGCTTTTACCAAACTCAGAATAGCCATTTGAGCTCTGCTGAGTTCAAACAGAACCTGCTGGGGCTGTTATAAGGTACTTAACCCATAGTATGGAAGTTACAACTTGATGGAACAGGCGTAAAGACTCTAAGGGCAGGTGACATCTGTGTGATGTTCGTGAAGAGTTCATTAAATCGCCTTAACTTTAAATAAGGCTTTAGCTGTCAGTGAGAGTTAAAAAAAAACCTCTGCTAGGGTGTTTTGAGAGGCCATCTGCTGAAAGTTAGAGGGGGAAAGGGGTGGGGGATGGTTGGAAGTGTAACATCTGCTCTTGCAGTTCAATGGAGGTTTTTGCTGGTATTTCCCTAAGGGGTATTGTGATATCATTATAAATGTATGGTTGAGTTTCAAAAGCTAGAATTATTTCAGCAAGGGGTTCTGAGTTCACAGTTTGACCGTTTAAAGAGGCTAATAAATGATATATGTTACATGGGGTCTGAATATGACTTTGTTTTTTTAAGAGATTAACAACTTGAGGTTAAAAAGTATTGCATTGGATTTGTTATTCGGAGTTTCTTTATTGCTAGGGGTTTACTTTTCTTCTCTACTTCACATGGCTTCTGAGAATGGATGGGGTGAGGGGGGTGGTGTGATCTGTTATCATTGGGTTGATATGATGCACATGAAGAACCATGAGGTTAAGCAAGGAGCTTGAGTTAATATTGAGCTGGCAAGCAAGGTACCAGGGGTCCTAGGAGGTAGGTAAGGGCCAAAGGACCTAACAGCTTCTGAAACAGAGAACTGAGATGCGCCTTATAACCAACCAACTTTGATAATCACCCACCTCTGTTACTACCTGTGCTCTGCAGCACACGCGCACACACACAACCATACTACCTGCTGCAAACAGCTACAATTTGTACTGTGTGTCTTTCATTCTTTCACTGGATGTGGGTGTCGCTGGCTGGCTGTTCCCCATCCCGACTGCCCTCAAGAATGTGATGATGAGCTGCCGCCTTGAACTGTTGCAGTCCATCTGGTGCTGTTACATCCATAGCTTGTTAGGATGTGTTTTAGTAAAGATGAATTTAAATTCACAAACCCAGCTCCAACACCATCTGTGAGGGGTGTGACAGTCATAGTTCCTATATAGCCTATCCATGTGGCCATTACTTATCCATGAGCTTTGACAAGTAGTTCCAACAGACTAATTGACTGCAGAATATGATGACAAAGTCCAACCCTGACCTTGTGTAATATGGACACCTGCATGCTTATAACAGATGCCCATATAGAAATCAGTAATGGAAATCTTGATGAATTTGGGAAGACTCAAACCTACGCAGTGCCAATTAGCACAGGCCAGAAATCAGACTTGGACTTGGCATGGCTCAGGTACACTGATTAAACTTGCTGGAATAGCAGCGCTCTGTAAATAATGCTGTGTACACCAATCTCGAGCTGACAAATGTATTAGTTATTGGTGTGATGCAGGCTCCCTTGTTGAGGCTTCACCATATTTTTGATGTGTAGTATTCCCAGAATAGAACAATTCTGTATTATGAATCGTGTTATTACTGGGATCTAATCCTGCACCAAATCACATTTTTTTTTGCATCTTCCCTGTTCCCTATCTCAGCTTTCCTCTTTATTTTTAAGATGACATTTTTGCTATACATAAACCCAATTCCATTTTTTAAACTTGTCCTGCTTGGGATTACAAAATGTTAAAGTTTGGGAACCAGAACATGTCACCAACACACTCCATCAATCTTCTTCAGGGTCCAAAGGAGTGACGAATTTATTCATTAGTAGCACCTACAGCCCAGCAGGAAATTGGCCCCTTGTGATGGAAAAAAAAATTAGTGCTCTTTAGTAAGGTTCTCTGATATTTCAGTTTCTGATGGATGGCTGCTTTTGATAATGGAAGAACATTATAAGACAGCCCGTTTGCAAACTCATCTACTACCACTGTGAAAACGAGTTTTAAATAAGAGATGCTACACTTTGTGACGATGGAGACACCTGTAATGGGCAATTAGTGGAAACTGCTCTGACCCACTTGCCATGGTATCAATTTGATAGATGTAAACAAGGCCACTTCATTTTCCCAGCAAAGGCCTGATTATTTGTTGCTCGCACCGTCTTTATTTTACCAGATATCCGAAATCCCTGTGTAAATTGATCCTTGCCGTCTTCCCCTTATTTAGACTGCCAACTGTGGGATGCTAATTTCTAATCAGACTGACAGAGCAAGCTTTTTGATCCACTGCTTTGGTAGCGAAACGCTTTCTGCTTCTTCATTCTGACATTCACTGCATTCCAAATGCGTCTTTATTGGAACTGGTGGAGTTATGCTTGTGCAGGTTTTTTTTTTGTCCACTGTGCCTAATAAGAATGAATAGACATTGGCTTGCAAGCAAATCGATGTGACAATGCAGCAAAGTAAAGCTTCGTGAGATGGTTTTCAAATGACTCTACTTTTCCGTTTTCTACACGTGGGCCGTAGAAAATCTCTCAATTTCCTCAACAAAATCTCTAGGCTGTAGTGTCCAGTGTATTGCAGAGAAGACCAAAGTAGTGTTAGAACAGATAAGGTAAAGGATTAATGGTACAAGTGGCAAAATTAACATGGAAACCTTGGTTTCTGCCTTTAATTGATTGTCCATTCATTGTCTCCACAATTAATCAAGCAAATCACAGCACTCTAATAGGCAGTTAAACAGCTCATAACAACACTCTGTTGGAAATGTGCTTTCATGTTGTCTGTAATATGGTAAGCCACAGAACAAGACAAAGTTTTACTGACAGTAACTAGATGCAGAATGTTTGTCATGGTATCTACCTACAAAAGTTCAATAAACACAGAAACGGCAGTGCACTGAACACTTATTCTACCTCAATACACACACACACCATTTATAAATGGCAAATGGATAAATAGCATACGGAACCATTTGGATATAGACATATATCTGTGTATTTTCCTTTAAATACTTTATTCACGTATAGATATATGAACTTGTGAACTTACAGATAAGACGTGTGGTAGAAAATGGAAATTAAACAAACTTATTTGGAACCAAATCTAAATGTGAATTAAGCTCTTGCTTACCATTTTACATTTTTGCTTTAGTGCAAGTATTGGCTTTTATGGTTCTCCATCAATCCTGCGAAGCCATGTCCAGGGTTACAAGCATCAGGTTATAGGAATCACAAGGGAGTGGGAATCTCAAACTCACAAGGTTAGACATGCAGCACTGGGAATCTCCAGGATGGATAGGGCATGCAATATTGCCCTTGGAGCACTAGTGTGGGAAGGGGCAGAGGATGTCATTCTGCCCTGAGAACCACAGGGGTGGTCAGAAACAGAGGGTTCACAGAGCAATTATACTTTGGAAACATGCTGAAGCAGAATTGGAATTACCAACATCCAAATGCGCTTGTTGCGATGCATAAAGGAGCGTGCATGAATTTCCCCTTTTTTTAGAAAATATTTCCACCCTCTCTCTTTTTTCACATCAGTTGCCAATGTCTAGGAGACACACAACAATGGCTAACAACACACTAGGAAATGCCTAGCCTGTACCTGGCACATCTTTCTTGTCAGCACCTCTACAACCTGGATGCCTTTCTCTTGGTAAATTATGAACACATATATATTTATTGTCTCACAGTGCAACACAGTATTACATTTGCATCAACATGTCATCTTTAATACAAACAAACAACGGAATTGCCACAATATGGCTGCGCTCTTGCAGAACATTGTCTTCCATTTGGATGGGCTTATTGATGCAAAGCCCAGCATCAGATTGAATGAAAATCCCATGCTTTGTAATCACAACACAAGAAGCTGAAATAGATTTATTATTGCACGTATGTTCAAATAATCACTTCAATTGTCCCGTGCCTTTGCCAACCTACACTAAAATTCCCTTTCCTTCTAATGGGCACACAAACATTGCATCATGCGGGAATGTGGACGGCAGGTTATAAGCATGAAGCACTTTTTGCAAAGAAGTGGTTTCTACTGTACCCTTGAGATGTCCTCGTCCCAGTGTCACAAATCCTGAAGAGATGAAGTTATGCAAGTCTGGTCCTCCACTACGATAGCCATGACCGCTGCTTGAATCTTTTCCATGTAGTCCTGTTGGCAAGATGAAGAGTTGTTCACCTTTTTCACTGCATTAAATGTGGCAAAGCTTTGGATCAAGTGGGGTCTGGTAGCACAGCAATTACTGGTTATCACTTATCTATCAAGTACCAGAATTAAGGGGCGGCACAGTGGTTAGCACTGCTGCCTCACAGGGCACGCCACCTGGGTTCAATTTCGACCTTCGGTGACTGTCTGTGTGGAGTTTGCACATTCTCCCCATGTCTGCAAGGGTTTCCTCTGGGTGCTCCGGTTTTCTCCCACGGTCCAAAGATGTGCAGGTTAGGTGGATGGGACATGGTAAATGTGTGTGGTTACAGGGATAGGGTGGGGTAAGGGCCTGGGTAAGATACTCTGTCAGAGAGTCATTGTAGACCTGATGGGCTGAATGGCCGCCTGCTGCACTGTAGGAATTCTATGATTTTGTTAGAAAATTAAGATGGCTTCAGTTTTCATTGAATGTGCTGAAAGGAAATGGCAAGACATAAATAATTATGCAGTGATTAGGTTCCATTAAACTAAATTAAAATTTATTTATTAATGTCACAAGTGTGTTTACATTAACACTGCAATGAAGCTACTGTGAAAATCCCCTAGTCGCCACACTGCGGTGCCTGTTCTGGTACAGTGAGGGAGAATTTCGCATGGCCAATGCTCCTAACCTTTAAGATTGTAGGAAGAAACCAGAGCACCTGGAGGAAACCCACAAAGACAAGGGGAGAATGTGCAAACTTCACACAGACAGTGGCCCTAGCTAGGAATCAAACCAGGTCCCTGACAATGTGAGACACCAGTGCTAACCACTGTGCCACCAAACAATTACTCCAGTAGCTGGCTTGAAAGGAGTTTCAGGGTGGTGTAGGATCACAGAATTGTCACACAGGAGGCCATTTAGTCTGGCATGTCTACACCAGCTCTTTAAACAAGCATTGCGCCCAGTGCAACATTGCCACTGGTGTAACAGCAAACTGCACCAAGGGCCAAGCCGTCCATGTTAAGGGTCAGGCTGATCTGTGACCCTGAACATTATTCCTTTTCAGACAATAATCCAGTTCGATCTCTTGATAGAAACTGCCTCCACCACACCCTCAGGCAGCACATACCAAATCTTAACCACTTGTTATATGAAAAGGTTTCTCCTCTTGTTACCATTGTTTCTTTTGCCAATTACCTTGAATCTGTGCCCCCCTCATTCTCAATTCTTCCATCTGTGAGAACAGTTATTCCCTATCTACTCTGACCGGGCCCCTCATGATTTTGATTATCTTGAACTGAACACCTCTAAGCCTTCTCTTCACTTTGCAAAACAATCACAGTTTCAGCCTATCAATACAATTGAAACGGCATAGTTGCCTCATAGCGCCGGGGACCTGGGTTCAATTCCCAGTTTGGGTCACTGTCTGTGCAGAGTCTGCACGTTCTCCCCGTGTCTGCGTGGGTTTCCTCCGGATACTCTGGTTTCCTCCCACAGTCCAAAAGACGTGCGGGTTAGGTGCATTGGCCGTGCTAAATTCTCCCTCAGTGTACCCGAACAGGCATCAGATCAGAGTACGGCGACAAGGGGATTGTTACAGTAACTTCATTGCAGTGTTAATTTAAGCCTACTTGTAACACGAAAAAAATAAGCTAAGTTCCTCATCCCTGGGCTATATTTGTGAATCTGATCTGCACTTTAACGCCTGGACAGTTTCCAGTTGAGGCCAAACAAGTGTTTTATGAGTTTAACATGTTATCAATGTTGACACTGTGACAACAGCAAGAAATATTGGAGGGTGGTGAGTGAGTGGAATCGGCTGCCGTCGGTGGTGGTAGAGGCGAACTCGCTGGGGTCTTTTAAAAGACTTCTGGATGAGTACATGGGATTTAATGGGATTGGGTGTTATAGATAGTTCTATGGCCTGGTAGGTATGGATATGATCGGCACAACTTGTGGGCCGAAGGGCCTGTTTGTGCTGTAGTGTTCAATGTTCTAAAAGGAGGGTAACACGACACCACACTGAAGTCTGGACAGGGTAGATTGCAATCTTTTCCCAGCTGTTGCCTACAGTGGCCTCTATCATGCTGATATTGCAAGTCACCAGAACATTAAATGCCATTTTTTTTTGTTGGATGGAGGATAAAATTGTTTTTTTTAATGTCCCTTTTGCTGCTTACTGACTGCTCATATAGAGCTGTTGATAGTTCAAGTGAAAAAAAAAGGCCTGGCTTTGCAGAAAGTAGCAGTTAAAAAAAAATCATTTGTGAATTGATTTGTTGGGGCTAATGCATATCAGAGAATCCCTAATGTGCAGAAGGAGGACATTCAGCCCATTGAGCCTGCACCAACAACAATCCCACCCAACCCCTAACCCCATATACTTACCTTGCTAATTCCCTTGACACTAAGGGGCAATTTTAGCACGGCCACTCAACCTAACCTGCACATCTTTAGACTGTGGGAGGAAACCGGAGCAGCCAGAGGAAACACACACAGACACGCGAAAAGTGTGCAAACTCCGCACACACAGTGACCAAGGCCAGAATTGAACTTGGGACCCTGGCGTTGTTGTGGGGGAGAACTTGCAGACTCCACAGGACAAGTCAGTGCATGGAATATGGGGTTATCAATTTAAAATCCAGACACTCTGTGAACCAGCATGCCTCACGTGTTGCAGTTATGTTCATAATTTCCCTTTAGGAAATGCAACAGTTGTCTTCAGTGCATTAGAAACATAATTGACACAGTTTTTGTCCATAAGCTGCTTCACTCGCACTAAAGGAGAAATATTTGGGCTCTTACCATTTTACACAGTGGTATCTGCCCACAATAAATTCTAAATCTGCAAACGATCATGCCCTTTGCTTCTGGTATCTAATACCCTCAAACGGCAACACGCTTCAATAGCTTGGATCTATGAAGCAGTCCCTTTTATTTGTTTTAAATGTACAAGAGGAATAATGACTGAGAAGTGAGTGATGTGATTATGTCAGACAGAATGTCATTGCAAGTTCCGTGAAAGATAAAAGCAGCTTCTTCGTATATCTGCAAGTCATCACGGAGTACACTGCAGAAATTGAATTCTCAAGCCTGTAATAAAGTCCTCTGTTTAAAAGAAAATGACGGGGTTGATTGGTGTGACTTGAAGGGGCATAAAAACTGGAACTCAGTACGTCTCAAAATGCCAGCTCGGAGATGTGTGGTCACAGTTTAAGGCTGCTCGCCACGGCACGTGCTACAGGGAACGTTGGTCACGGATTGGGATTTTCTGGCCGCACTTGCCCCAAAACCGGAAAATCCTGCCTGAGGTTTCTGTGTTTACAGCACAGAAGCAGCTGTTCAAAAGCTTTGCGAAGGAGTTTAATGCTCAAACGAGGTTCATCCTATCTCAAACAGACCAGAAAATGATGGAATATCTCAACAGGTCTGACAGCATCCTTGGAGAGAGAACAGAGTTAACGTTTCAAGCCTGGATGATTCTTCATGAGGGTCATCCAGACTTGAAACATTGACTCTTGTTCTCTCTCCACGGATGCTGTCAAGCCTGCTGAGATTTTCCAACATAATCAAGTACCCACGCACTCTTAACATTCCCTCTTCCATCGGGAAAAAGCTACAAGAGTCCGAGATCACGTACCAGCTGACTCAAGAATAGTTTCTTTCCTCCTGCCATCAGATTTTTGAATGGACATACCTTATATTAAGTTGATCTTCCTTTACACCTATCTGTACCTACAAAACACTATGTTCCACATCATCATCTTCCCTTCTCCCCTATATATGAATAAACGGTATGCTTTGTCTGTATAACAAGCAAGAAACAATACTTTTCACTGTATAACAGTTCACGTGAGAATAATAAATCAGATAAGGGGTAAACCTTTTAGCACTGAGGTGAAATGTCTTCACCCAGACGATGCTGAGTGTGTGTAAGTCACTACCACAGAACGTAGTTGATGCCAAAATGTTGTCTAATTTCAAGAAGAAATTTGATATAACTCTGGGGGTTAAAAGAATCAAAGGATATGGAGGGAAATGGGGGGGGTGGTGTCAGGATATTGAATTCGATGATCAAAATGAATGGTGGAGCAGGCTCGAAGGGCCAAATGGCCTTCTCCTGATAGTTTCTATTCTTTCTATATCATTTTTTTAGTTTCAGCTTCTAGCATCCACAGTAATTTGTTTTCATCCGATCTTCCTTCATCTCACCTGATCCTGCATACCTTCTCTGACTTTCTCCATGTAGCCACCTGGGTTTCCTTTAAAAGCATCAAAGTTATTTGCCTTCATGAGGTAGCAGATTCCGCACTCTAACCACTCTCTGAATGAAGAGTTTTCTTCCGAATTCTGCATGGGATTTATCTCTGGCTCTCTCATATGTATGACCTCTGTTTCTAGACTCCCTCACAGATGAAAAGTGCATGACATTTTACCAGTGATAAGCTTCCTCTGTCAGAAGCTTGACAGCAATTTTCAATATTTATTATGACCTCTGACTGCGCAGCCTTCAAAACAGACGCATAAGGCCAGAAATTTCAACAGGATTTCTTCAGGTTTTCTGCTACAAACTTCGGCAAAAGGTCAGTTGAAACTCCAAAGGAATAGCTTAAAAAAAAATACAACAATGATATCAGAACTAAGAATTCATAACCATCCAGAAAACTGGAACTCTGTCCTACGGAGAAGGAGAATCTGAGAGATGGCCTGATAGATGCTCATAACATTTATGAAGGGGTGTGATTGTTTAGTGTTTTACAGACATGCAGATCGGGCACAATCAGGTTAAAATCTCATTTGGAGCAGAAACACAGATTTTAGACAGTTGGACCAAACGGCCTGTTATGATCTGTAAATTCTACCTCGTCAAACAACTTAATAATTGTGATATAAAGGCAAAATACTGCAGTTGCTGGAATCTGTAACTAAAACAGAAAATGCTGGAAAATCTCAGCAGGTCTGACAGCACTTGTGGAGAGAGAAAAGAGCCAACAGTTCGAGTCTGGATAACCTTTCATCTGAGCTGAAAATTGCGTAAGATTTACACTGAGGGGTAGAGGGGAGAAGCAGTGCTACAATTGATAGGAATGTTACAAGCAAAAAGACGGAGAGAAAAGCCGTGCTTTTAATGGACGCTATTAGCACTATTCTCAACTTTTATCATCACCATTTACACTCCCTTTGTCATTTTTGTCTATGCCATTCCTATCAATTACAGCCCCCGCCCCCCCAACCCCCTCCTAGCATACACCACCTCCAATCTTCCTTATCTTCAGCTCTGACAAAAGGTCATCCTGACTCAAAACATTGGCTCTATTCTCTCTCCACAGATACCTGACAGAATCAAGTATGCTGAGTCTTGCTGAGTTTTACCAGCATTTTCTGTTTTTGACCTTTAATAATTGTATTTGCTTGTGGAATGTGAGCCTCATGGCAAGGTCAGCACCCTCCCCGTCCCCCCACCTCTGATTGCCCTTGAGAAGATGATGGTGAGCCACTGTCTCCCATCATCAAGTTGACAGTTGTTGAATTGGAAGTAAATGCTTGGGATAAAGACCCGACAAAGTTCTTACAGGCAGGTCACGCAATGAAGGAGATGTTCCATTAAAAACTTGAAGGAGACGGTCTGGCTAAACACATTGGCAGATGAAGGAGTGAAAGTGTAGTTTTCAACAGTAAGAAGCAGCTGCCAGTTAGATCCTCAAGAAAAATGAAAGAACAATTTTAATTAAATACTTGTGCTGTTGAGCGATGTGTAGGATGCCAAGCAATCTGATGAGGCTCTTTGGCCGCGGAACGCAGTTTTAACTAAATATTTAGGGTGGGATTTTACAGCCTCGCTCAAGCGAGTCTGGAAATTCCCACCTGAAGTCAACAGACGTTTCGATTGTCCGCCCCTCACCCGCACCGATTCCATGGTGGGCAGGGCAGTGGAATTCCGATCATAGGCCTGAATCTTTAGGATGGTGGGGGCTCAGCCCTGCACCTGGAGATTTGGGGGGGAACACATTGCCACCGACTCTGACTGGCCCACTGCCACATCATGCTGTAATGAGCATTGATGGGCAGAAGTGGGTGGGGGGGGGGGTGGTGGTGGTCCTGCCTTGGAAAGCTGGCGGCCAATCAGATTGATACATCAATTCCCGATTGTTTGATGGGGAAAGGCACTGCGTGTGATGACGTGAAGCCATCCAGATAGAGCAGCCTTGTATTGGAGCCTTGCTCCGTTCTGTTCATCAAATTGGCCGGCAGCTCCCCAAGCCTTTCTGGGCACAACACTGCAGTGGTCACAAGAGGCATTCCAGCAAATGTGGGGAGATGGAGTGGAGGTGAGGGGAGGATAGAGGACTCCGGGGAGCATTTGGGGTCCAGGGGGATAGTTTTTGAAAGTTTATTTATTAGTGTCACAAGCAGGCTTATATTATCATTGCAATTAAGTTATTGTGAAAATCCTCTAGTCGCCACACTCTGGCGCCTGTTCGGGAACACTGAGGGAGAACTTAGCACGGCCAATGCACCTAACCACGTCTGTGGGAGGAAACCAGAGCACCCAGAAGAAACCCAGGCAGACACGGGGAGAATATGTAAACTCCACATAGACAATGACCCAAGCCAGGAATCGAACCTGTGTCCCTGATAGCAGTACCCACCATTATACCACCAGCCATAGGGGTGGGGTAGGATGGTCCAGACATCTCTTGACCTTGAGCAGAGGACACTCCCATTCAGAAGGGGCCTTCTCATCCCTCCTTCCCACCTCAGATGTAACTTTGGTCGTTTTTCTATTTCCCCCCTCCCCCCCCACCCCACCGCCACTGTCATTGCCCCTCCGTCCTCCCCCAAGCCTAAAGGTTGAGGCTGAGCAGAAAACAGCCCTTAAAGAGGCCATTAAATGGCCGATTAAGGGTCTTCACTGGGACAATAGTAGGCTTCTGCCCCTAACACCACCACCCCAAGGTCCTGTCCACCCCACCATAAAATTGCTTCCCGTCTGCGACAGGTAAGATCCTGAAGAAAATCCTGACCAAACGACCACCCCCCCCACACTCCCACACCCCCCCCCCCCACATCCCCCCACACCCCCCCACATCAACTCTCCTGCAGTCCAACTCCACCCAACCTCAGCATCTGTTGGTGTGAAGTGAAAAAATTCTGGCCATAGGATCACAGAATGGTTACATTCTTACTCTGCATCACTCACTACACAGCATTCAAGTGCAGGAAATTCAGCTATTTCTTTATGGTCTCCTTCTAGTCTGAGA
The DNA here is from genome assembly GCF_965287045.1 of Carcharhinus amblyrhynchos. NCBI lineage: Eukaryota > Metazoa > Chordata > Chondrichthyes > Carcharhiniformes > Carcharhinidae > Carcharhinus > Carcharhinus amblyrhynchos. Next base: position 38,975,035 of record NC_137344.1, on the reverse strand, counting down.
CTGCTGAAGTCAATTTAACGCTCCGATTACTGTCTGGCTTCAATCAGATTATTCCGCGCAGGCTGGAAATAAAATGGAGAACTTCCTAGTCTGTGTGCCTCCTGGTATACATCGGCCCTAGCCTCTGAAACATCAAAGAGCTTTATGGGGCAGCTCGCTTTATTCAATCTTGTGTCTGAATAATTGAATCACGTGACTTTTAGCATGGAGGATTAGTGAAGATAGTGCAGTCATTATTGTTTGCAAGACAAAATGAACCATTGCATTACAAGAAAATAATATTTGTCGGATTAATTATTGGATTGTTCATGGTTAGATTGCAGTGTTGACAATTGTGTAGTCAGAGATGATCAGTCTATTATTTGAAATCAGTGAAACATAATAGCAACATAGAAACATAGGAAATAGGTGCAGGAGTGTGCCATTTGGCCCTTTGAGCCTGCACCACCATTCGAAGTGATCATAGCTGATCGTGCACTTTCAGTATCCCACTCCTGCTTTCTCTCCATACCCCTTATCCTTTTAGCCACACGGGCCACATCCAGTTCTCTCTTGAACATATTTAATGAAGGGGACCCTATAGCTTTCTGTGATAGAGAATTCCACAGGTTCATAACTCTCCAAGTGAAGAAGTTCTTCCTCATCGCAGTCCTGAATGGCTTACCCCTTATTATTAGACTGTGACCCCTAGGTCTGGATGCAGTCCCTCTTCATATGTCAGTCCTGTCACTCCAGTAATCAGTCTGGTGAACCTTCGCTGGACTCTCTCAATAGCAAGAATCTCCTTCCTCAGATTAGGAGATCAAAACTGCACATGATACTCAAGGTGTGGCCTCACTATGCCCTGTATAACTGCAGCAAAATATTCTTACTCCTATACTCAAATCCTCTTGCTATGAAGGCTAGCATGCCATTAGCTTTACTCACTGCTTGCTGTACTTGCATGCCAACCTTCAGCAACTGTCCCACCATGACACCCAGGTCACATTGCACTTCCCCTTTTCCTAAGCTGCCAGCATTTAGATAATCTTCCTTCCTGTTTTTGCCACCAAAGTTGATAACCTCACATTTATCCATATTATATTGCATTTGCCCATTCAGCCAACCTATCCAAGTCACTCTGCAGCCTCTTAGCATCCTCCTCACAGCACACACTGCCACCCAGCTTAGTGTCATCTGCAAATCTGGAGATATTGCACTCAATTCCTACGTCCAAATCATTAATCTACATTGTGAATAGCTGTAGTCCCCACACTGAACCCTGCAGTACCTCACTAGTCACTGAAAAGGACCCATTTATTCCCACATTCTGCTTCCTATCTGCCAACCAGTTCTCTATCCACGTCAATACATTACCCCCCAATCCCATGAACTTTAATTTTGCTCACTAATCTCTTGTGCGGGACCCTGTCAGAAACCTTTTGAAAGTCCGGATAAACAATATCCACTGGTTCACCCTTGTCCACTCTACTGGTCACATCTTCAAAAAAGACTCCAGAAGATTTGTCAAGCATGATTTCCCTTTAGCGAATCCATGCTGACTTGGACCGATCCTGTCACTGCTTTCCAAATGCTCAGTTACTGCATTCTCAATTATTGACTCCAGCATTTTCCCCACCACCGATGTTAGGCTGGGCGGTCTATAATTCCCAGTTTTCTCTCTCCCTCCTTTTTTAAAAAGTGGGGTCACATTAGCTATCCTCCAATCCACTGGAACTCTTCTAGAGTCTATAGAATGCTGGAAAATGATCATCAATGTGTCCATTATTTCTAGGGCCACTTCCTGGAGTATTTTGGGATGCAAAGTATCAGGTCCTGGGAACTCTTTTGGGGTTTAATCCCAGCAATTTCCTTAATACAGTTTCCAGAGAAGGATTTATTTTAGTTCCTCCTTCATGTTCGACCCTCTGTCCCCCTAGTATTTCTGGAAGGGAAGCTGGGTCATCCTTAGTGAAGACAGTTCCAAATATTTGTTCAGCTGATCTGCTATTTCTTGGCTGCCCATTATGAAGTCACCTGATTCTAACTGTAAAGGACCTACAGTTGTCTTCAGCAAACATTTTCTCTTCACACAAAACATCCACTCAAAATACGTTAGATTACATGAATGATTCTAGTTTGTGCAAGTAAGTGATGACGTCAGCAAGTATGTCAGAGCTTTAACTCATTCCCTGATCTCATCTAACCTCTCTGGGCTGGGGATTCACCACGGGAGGCAGAGGGGGATTAATCTCTGTCAGCTTCCTATGGGTGGCATGGTGTCACAGTGGTTAGCACTGCTGCCTCACAGGGACCTGGGTTCAATTCCTGGCTTGGGTCACTGTCTGTCTGGAGTCTGCATGTTCTCCCTATATCTGCATGGGTTTCCTTTGAGTGCTCTGGTTTCTTCCCACAGTCCGAAAGCCGTGCTGGTTAGGTGCGTTGGCCATGTTAAATTCTCCCTCAGCGTATCCAATCAGGTGCTGGAGTATGGCGACTAAAGGATTTTCACAGTAACTTCACTGCAGCCAAACTTAAATGCCATCCCTGGATACAGTCTGTTTCTCGGTCTATTCTGTCAGTGTTTTTTTTTAGTCTAGTCCAGTTGCAGCATTTTGTTTTCATCAGTAGATATTTTTAATATTTTTAAGAAGCGGGTTGATGGGTTCTTGATAAGAGAGGGGATTAAGGGTTATGGGGAGAGGGCGGGAAAGTGGAACTGAGCCACAACAGATCAGCCATGATCTTATTGAATGGCGGGTCAGGCTCGAAGGGCTAGATGGCCTACTCCTGCTCCTATTTCTTATGTTCTTATGTTCAGGGCTGTGTGATTCAGTGAAGGTAAAGCATTGGGTAATGCAGTGTCATCACATCAATCAGATACCAACTTCCACCTTGAGAGCAGACTCATTTAAATCGAATAAGGAGAAATGCCACAAAGGCAGCAGATTAAGGGAGGCGATGGCCTAGTGGTGTTATCACTGGACTATTAATCCAGAAACTCAGCTACTGTTCTGGGTTTGAATCCCACCATGGCTGATGCTAAAATTTGAATTCAATAGAAAAAAATTAAGAATCCACTGATGACCACAAACCCATTGTTGGAAAAACCCATCTGTCCTTTAGGGAAGGAAATTTGCCATCCTTATCTGGTCTGGCCTACCTGTGACTCCAGAGCCACAGCCATGAGGTTGACTCTCAACTGCCCTCTGAACAAGGATAACTAGGGATGGGCAGCCAGCGACGCCCATGTCCCACGAATGAATTAAAAAAAAGATTCAGTATGTTGTCATTCAGCCTTTCTTAGACTTAGGGGAAAATTCAATTAATTATAACAAGATTAAATACATTGATAGCTGATTGCTTCATGGGTATGTGATAGCCCTAAGCCATACAGAAAGAGGAGTCTTGGTTCTGAGTCTTCAACCATGTTGTTAACTGATTTCTGCTTGGTGTAACTAAAATGGGAAGAGAAAGTTTGAATTTGTCCTTGCCCCAGTGTCCACCTCAGTTCTGCACTCATTGAGGTGAGTGGAATATGAACTCAAACTATCAATATATGGCATTTAGAAAACCATCCCCTGCAATGGATTCAATGGCAGGTATTGGGCATCTGACCTTTCAACGTGACTTATTGGGTTTATTTTATAACAAAAGTAATATTTTTATTGAAATTTTCCAATGTTATTGTTCTTCCCATTACCCAGTGGTGCACAGGCCACACTTGCATCTGTTTTCATAGTGGGTTTTACCTGCAACAAGTCATGTAGCTGTCACCAGGGGGTTATAGCTTGATGGATACCACTCCACACCAAGCATGGCTGTTCAGGAGTCTCTCCCACTCTAACCACCTGCCATTAGCATATTGAAGATTGGCACTCAACCTGTTTGGCTGTGTTATGAATGCACCTTCCTTGGCCATCAAGTCCTGGGGGTAGGACTCAAGCCCAGAACCTGTGACTCAGAGGTAGGAACATACTCACTGCACCATAGAACCAACCCAACAATTGTCCATTCCTATCATCAATATGTGTATCAATTTTACATACCCAGAGAAGAAGCCAAATCCCCGAGGGAAGGATGCAAATAGGGATGTGAAGATTAGCAAAAGAAAAGCATAAAGTTGGGTTTTAATGGCATGTGGACTCTAAGGGCTAAGGGGATCTCCAGTTTGCAAAGAGGATGATGTACGTGGCTTAATTTAAACACAGCAAGAATGCAGGAAGGAGAAACAATGTGTGTATAAGATGCAGCATTTGCAGCTCTGGAAAACAAAAAAGAACATCTCAGACCATTTAATAGTCTGATACATGAGAAATTGGAACTACGAGAGGCAAGTGGTGGCAGCAATTAATCATCAAATGATATTCTTCTTTGATGCTTTTTCATATGCAGTGAGTGCCCTACTGACTGCTTATCCATGCACCTTAACTTGGCATTACTTCCGCTCTCTCTCGTTATGTCCCTGAAACAAGTGTTCCATATATTTTCCTCCTACATCTGAATCACTGTATAAGCCTGTACAATTCTGGATTCTTGTCAAATCCACTGCAAACTTCATAAATTTCACCATACCACCTCGAGCCCTGCTCTCGCTGACCAAAGGTATGCAGCACTGTTGTGAAGCACCTTGTCGGACCACAAGCAGAAGGAGCTTTATTTTGCATCTGGTCGGTGCGATGCCTGATTTGGGAGTGGGCAAAAATGGATCGAATTCCTCCAGCACCGATTTACAGCTCTCACCTTGATGCGTGCCATCTGTTTTTTTTTGCTTGTGAGTCGCGGTTGGCTAATCCGAGGTTGGCTGCACCAGCTCATTTGAGGCTGCTACATTAGATGAAAATTGGGATTTGAGTGAGCGTTGGCCCATGAAACTACAGCCAAGTGTGATATTGAAATGACTGATTGATTTAAATTGATTCATAAAGTGTAATGCATGTAACATGGAGGAAACTCACGTACAATTGTGGATAAAGTACCTTTCAATGGACTGACAAGTCAAGTACAATTTTAGGAACATTACCCGCCACCCCTCCACACAATACCTCTTGATCCCTTTAGCCCCAAGAGATGTATCTCATTTCTCCTTGAAATCAGACAATGTTTAGGCCTCAACTACTTTCTGTGGTAGTGAATTCCACAGATTCACCACCATCCTCTGAGTGAAGAAATTTCTCCTTACCTCAATCCTAAAATATTTACCCCTTATCCTCAAACCATGACCCCTCGTTCTAGTCTCCTCCCACCATCGGGAACATTCTTTCTGAATTGACCCTGTCTAATCCTGTTAGAATTTTAGAAGTTTCTGTGAGATTCTCTTTCACTCTTCTAAACTCCAGTGAATGTAATCCTAACTGGCTTAGCCTCTCCTCATATGACAGACCTGTCATCCCAGGAATCAGCCTGGTAAACCTTCGCTGCACTCCCTCTATAGTCAAGACAGCCTTTCTCAGATTAGGACACCAAAACTGCACACAGTACTCCAGGTGTGGCCTCACCAATGCCCTGTGCAATTGCAGTAAAAAGTTTTGTTGCACGTAATTTTGGAATACTATAGTCAGCTGACAATCCTGTGAATGTCCAACATTAATGTGTGTATTGATCAATAGTTGGGGACTATGAGCATTTTTTTTAAAGAACAGGATTAAGGCAGAGATGTTGTAGTAAAGCACATAGATGGTTCCCCTTAAGAATGAGTTCAATTTATTGAAGATGTGAATACCATTGTTGGATTGAACTTCCACTACTTTACTGATTAGAGACATTATGTTTCCATAGTGCTTTGGATAATGCCGTAAATACAATAGCTTATAATGCCTACAGCAGATGTATTTGACAAATTGCAGTACAGTCAAAATGTCTAAACATCCAATGGAAGATGGCTGCTAGTGAGTTAAAGATGTTGCTTTTGTTGAACGCTTCTAATAAAATCATAAACCACTAGAGCAAAGCCAAGGTAATATAAGTCAGCAAAAACTTGATGAATGTCCATATTCATTTTTCTCTCTTTTAACACCAGCTGTCCTTGTAACATCTCTGAGCGAGATTCCAATTTAGTCCTAATTAGTTCCAAATTATAGACAGTCTTGTGCTGTAGACACCCACCAGCTCGACCATGGATTGAGACAGTGCTAAACTAATTTAGCACCTTTGATTGAATTTTGGAGAGGAAAGGGCATTTTTCTTGTTCACCCTGGTGGATCTCCTTATATTTGTTTACTCTGGAAAGAAATTAAACCCATAACTAAAAATGGAAGGCCTGAAATTATGCTGTGGGATATTATTAACTCATTTAATTTAAGTAAGTTGCTACTTCAGCCAATTGAGCTTTCACGGAATAATTTCAAAGCTCAAGTGCTTCTGTCAGTTGTACACCTGACACACAGCTCTCCCTTAATTCTCTCTCAAAGTCAGTCTCGGTTCTTTGTTCAGATTAATTAGCAAATGAGGAAGTCAATTAAAAAAAGTCCCTTGTCTTGCATGTATATCGAGTGCAATGTTTGGCTGCCCTGTCACGTAACTCTCAGTAAACCAGATGATGCACTGTCATAGTGGCAGAACTGTTATACCAGGTAATGCACAGTGAATTATTCTACTGCTCAGGTTCAATTGCATTCAACGTGGCATGTCGTTTAAGAGCATTGATTTCTATAATCAATTTGTGTATAGGTTCAATTATAGGTTCCTCAGAAGACTAAGGAAATTTGGCAGCTACAACTCTCACCTGCTTTTACAGGTGCACCATAGAAAACATGCTTTCTGGTTATATCACAACTTGGTATGGCTCCTATTCTGTCCACAACCGCAAGAAATACAAAAGGTCATGAATGTAACCCAATCCATTACGCAAACGAGCCTCCTATCCATTGACTCTATCTACACTTGCCGCACCTTGCAAAGCAGCCAGCATTATCGAGGATCTCACGCATCCCGGATGTTCTCTCTTCCACCTTCTTCCCATCAGGAGAAAGATACAAAAGTCTGAGGTCACGAGCTAACCGACTCGAGAACAGCTTCTTCCCTGCTGCTATTAGACTTTTGAATGGACCTACCTTGCAATAAGCTAATTTTTCTCTACACCCTAACTATGACTGTAACACTACATTCTGCACTCTCTCGTTTCCTTCTCAATGAATGGTGTGCTTTGTCTATATAGTGCGCAAGAAACAATACTTTTCGCTGTATGCTAATACAATTGACAATAATGAATCAAAAGTTGTTTTGTTGGTTCTGAGGGAAGTTTGCAGATTGCTACTGGCCAATTTCTGGTTCCAGGTCAAAAGAAATCAGTGAGAAATGATAGTCTTTATTTTTCATTTTTTTAAAAAATCCCTTGTGAGACTTTGAAGTGAAATATCTGGAATTGATGGATTCAAGCCAGACTGAAACATGAAGTTGTGTTTTGTTCTTCATGCTTAATGTGATCATAATCCCTGATAATTAGCTGAGACATTTGCAGAGAAAGGATCTATGAGTCTGATTAAAAAATAACTTCCTCCACCTGTACCAGGTCACAAACAAAACAAAAAGAAACTAAGAGCTCCCTTTCATATTTACAGACCACAAAATGTGGTTCCTTCGTGTTATGTATGTCTCTTTAAGACAACACAGCAGAAACGAGTCACCTGACTTGAGGGTCCAATGGGAAATGAGAGTGAGTGATTACACCAGAGGGTGGAGCCCTCTCTGGGGGAGAATTATCTAGAAGCCATGTGGTAAGCATACATGGACCTGCTCTGCTCCAGAGCAACGAAGAGCTGTGACCCTCCTGTACCAAGTTTCTCTTATCAACAAATATCTTTTTGTTCCTAACAAAATCTCTTAACGATGCCAGAGTGCCATACTCAGCACCCCATTTTATGGTGCCGCCCAGGGCCATTTAGTGTTGAAAATGGCACCTTCACTTGCACGCATCTGCTTCTGCTTTGGTTGTGTTGGCAAGACAGGCAAAATTTATATGGTGAGCACTAATTAAACCAGACATGGCCTGCCAATGTGGTAGTCTTGATAATGAAAGACATAACAATGGAATTAACCTAAAGATGGATCTTGAAGATTTCCAGTAATGGCTGTTTATTCCATTGTAGCATTGTCCTTGGGGAAAAAGAAAGTTGATTCAGTGTTTTGGAACAAATAGTCTTTATAGTTTGTGCAAATGGTTACCTCGTGGTAACGAGATATATAACCATCATACCTTGTCATTGCTGGAGGACACTAGGTATTTTTGTCTGTCTATTCCCACCAGACCATTCCCCATTTTAAAGGAGGTGGTCAGTCTACTTTTCTCTCTCCTTTTCTCTCAGGGATGCAATCCCTGTGTGAGGGTGTGAGCAGGGAGAATCTAAAGTGTGCAGAGTCGGCAGAGTGTGACAGTAGTCCTCATGTAAAGTTGGTATGTTTGAGATTAATGCTCGACTTCATGCCCGCTTTGCACAGTTGATCATGTATTCAGGAGCAGGAAGGAGCCCCTGATCAGCGCCATTTGAAGGTATCAGCTACTTTCAAATGATTTTAGCTGATTGACTTCACCCTTCTCTAAGGCTGAAACAGGTGACGGGTTTGAATAAAGATTCCTTCAGTGAAGCAGATGTCTCTGGCTGCAGTTTCTTCCTAACATTTGGGTGAGGAGATCTGCTTCTTGAAGATGTTAAACAGATTATTGTTTACTCTTCTCCAATGCTCCCTCCTACTGACAAAAAGTGCAACAATGTTGTTGGAAAAAAATCTTTATAAGCGGCAAGTTGCTATGATTTGGGGTACACTGCCTGATCTGGTACTCTATGCCCCTATTAATAAAGCCTAGGATATTTATTATATGCTTTATTAATTGCTCTCACCACCTTCACTGATCTATGCACATATACAGCCACGTCCCTCTGCTCTTACACCTCCTCAAAAATTGTGCCTGTTACATTATCCATCCATGTTCTTCCTACAAAAATGCGTCACCTTACACATCTCCACATTAAAATTCTTCTGCCCACTGTGTGCTTTTGAAGCTCTACACTGTCCTCCTCACACCTGACAATACTTCCAAGTTTAGTATCATTCAGAAACTTTGAAATTATCCCCTGCGCATCGAAATCTAGATCATTAACATGTATTCAGAAAAACAAGGGTCCCAATACTGATCCCTGGGGAACACTGATACAAACTTCCTTCAACCCGGAAAATATCCATTAACCATTACTCTCTGCTTCCTATTATTCAACTAATTATATATCCACATTGCTACTGCCCCTTTCATTCCATGAGTTATAACTTTTCTCACTGGTCTGTTATGTGGCACTGTATTGAATGCCTTCTGAAAGTCCATGTACTCCACATCAATAATACAACCTTCATCAACTCTTTCTGTTACCTCCTCAAAAAACTCCAAAAAGTCAGTTAAACACGATTTTCCCCTTTGGCAATCCACGCTGGTTCTTCCTAATCACATTTTTCCATGTGATGACTAACACCATTCTGAATAATTGTTTCTAGACGTTTATCCATGACTGAAATTAAACTGACTGGTTTGTAATTGCTGGGCTTATCCTTACAACCTTTTCTGAGAAATGGTGTACTGTTTGCAATTCTCCAGTGCATAGAACTATAGAATCCCTACAGTGCAGAAAGAGGCCTTTTGGCCCATCAGATGTACACCAACTCTCTAAAAGGGTGCTCCATAACCCTGTGCGTTTAGCATGGATAATCCGTCTAACCTAAACATCTTTGGACAATGAGGGGCAATTTAGCATGACCAATCCACCTAACCTGCACATCTTTGGACTGTGGGAGGAAACTGAAGCATGGGGAGGAAACCCACGCAGAGATGGGGAGAACATGCAAACCTCACACAGACAGAGCTGGAATTGAAGTCTGGCCCCTGGCGCTGTGAGGCAGCAGTGCTAACCACGGTGCTGCCCAGTCCTCCGGCACCTCCTTGAGTCTAGGGAAGGCTGAAAGATTATAGCCAGTACTGCTGCAGTTTCCACCCTCGCTTTCTTCAATATCCATGGATGCATCTCATCTGGTTGTGAAATGTAAACTTTAGTACTTACAGTTCATTCAATACAAATTCCTTGTCAATTTTGAACCATTCTGCTGACAGAGTTTCCTCCTCTGTCACTATAACTTGTGTAGCATCTACCTCCTTTGTAAAGACAGATGCCAAGTATTCACTGAGTACTTCAGCCATACACCTTATCTCCATGTATAAAGTCCCTTTTAAATCCCTAATCAACCCTACTCCTCTTATACACCCTTTCACTATTTATATGTCTGAAGACATTGGGATTCCTCTTTTTGTTGACTGCCAGTCTTTCCTCATAATCCCTCTTCACTTCTCCAATGTATTTTTTTTTACCTCCTCTGATCCTTCTGTATTCCGTTTGGTTCCCAACTGTACTTCCCATCCAACGCCCGTCATAAGCACACTTTTCCTTCTTTTAATTTCTATCTCTTTTCATCCAGGGGGCTCTGGATTTGTTTGCCCTATCTTTCCCTTTTTAAGGGAATATACCTTGACTGTACCTGGACTGTTATTTTTAAGGTAGCCCATCGTTCAGCTACAATGTGTCCTGCCAATCTTTCATTCCAGTCTAACCAGCCCAGTTCTGTCCTTGCTCCAATGAAGTCAGCTCTCTTCCTGTTAATTATTGTTATCCTGGATTGTCCGTTGTCCTTTTCTATCATCATCCTTAATGCCACCTAAATGCTCCCCAGTGACATTTGACCCACTTGGCTCACCTCATTTCCAATGGCCAGGTCCAGCAGTGTGTCCTCTCTTGTTGTACTGGACGCACAAACTGTAGAAAATTGTTCTGAACACAATCTAGGAACCTTTTGCCCCTCTCTACCCTTTACATTACCACTGTCCCAGACTACATTTGGGTAATTAAAGTTCCCCCATTATAAGTGCTCTATAATGTTTGCAACTCTGTAATTTCCCTGCAGATTTGTTCTTCTACACCATTCTCCTAGTTGATGCTGTATAGATTACACTGAGAAATATACTTGTACCCTTTTTGTTCCTTGGCTTCAACCAAATTGAGTGTCCTTGAACGCTCTGGGGCATCCTCTTTCTCCAACACTGCAATGCTCTCCTTAATCAATGCCACCCCTCTTCCTTTTCTTCCTTTCCTGAACTCTTGTCTCTAGGAAACACCTAGCCCTGCCCTTCCTTGAGCCAAGTTGCTGTTAATGCCACAATATTAGAGAATACCAGGATTCACAAAATACTTAATGTTGGTTCCCATATCTCTACTGAGCAAGTTTAAAGCCTTCCCAACAACACCAGTAAAATGCTCCACAAGAAACTCAGTTGCAGCTCTGTCTGACATGTGCAGGTGTCACCTTCCCCGGAGCCCAGTTCCTGTGTCCCAGGAATCTAAAACCCTCCCTCCTGCACCATCATTCCAAACACACATTCATCTGCCTTATCTTCCTATTTCTCCAGTCACTTGCACATGGCACTGGGATAATTCAGAGATTACTACATTTGTTTGCTAACTTTCCGCCTAGTTTCCTACATTCTGATCGCAGGACCCCATTCCCCTTTGTACCCAAGTCATTGGTATCAATGTGGTCCATGACCATGGGCAGTTCAACCTTCTCCAGAAGAATGTCCTACAGCTGTTCTGTGGCATCTTCGACTCTAGCACCAAGGAGACAATGTACCATCATGGAGTCAAGTCTACAACTACACAAATGCCTGACTGTTCTCCTAACTTATGAAGTGTTTTCAATCACATTGCTGTTGGTCCACACTCTCTTACAGAGCGTGAACCGCAGCTTTTGCCTTGTGTGTATTGATTTCTGTATCAAGTGACAGATTGCTGGTAATTGTGGAGTCTAGATATGTGAAGCTATCAACGAGCTCCAGCAACACATTGTCAATGCTGATAGATGGTGACACAGCAATATCCTGGACCATGATGTTCATCTTCCTGATTGTCAAACTAATCTCTTTACAGGCATGAGTGAGTCTAGCCATTTGCCACTGAAGGGGAGATTACAAAATTTGGTCCTAAACTCTGGGCCAGTCACCTCCATGTTCTGATGCCTGATACCAGAGTCCCAGGTTGTGGGGAGAGAGTGAAGCCCGAGATCCAAGAGAAGGAGCACCAGGCAGGACCGGGAAGCTAGCTGCTTGTTGGGTCTTGCAGAGTGAGTAAGCTGAGGCAGGAGGGGAGAAAGACAGCAGGACACCTGGCTCCATCAGAGAACTACCATCCTCCAACGCCCCCACTACAAAGCTCCATTGGTGTCCCCGGACAAGGGATTCAGCCCCTGCAAGCTGAGGGAGAGGGCCCAGACTCCAGGCCCAGGTGCAGCTTTGCACTGGGAGCTAGCCAGGATCTTAGGTTGTTGAGTTATTGCCCCGGGCTTGTTTGGGGCTGGGCAGGAACAGATTGGGAAAGGAGAGGAATAAAGAGAGAGGGTGGAAAAGGAGAGAGAGAGAGAGAAGGGCAGAGTGGGACAGGGGAGAGAGAGAGAGAGAGAGAGAGAGACAGGCAGAGTGGGAAAGAGGAGAGAAAGGGAGATGGGCAGAGTGGGAAAGGAGAGAGAATTGGAAATGAAAGCAAGCAGACCGTTAAGCTGAATCTGAGAAGTGCTCCATGGAGGCACAAACTATTACTCACTAATGAAAAGCAAACTCAGCTTTCACTTCCAAGCAGTGAGTGAATTGGATATTTTTGTATTCTCCCTTTGAAAAAAAATTTATTTTTGAAAAAAAATTTATTTTTTTCAAATGTGCAGCTGATTATATCAACATGTGAGTAGACTTTGATGGGAGAAAGATTCCCCAACCCTGTCACACAGGATCACAACCTTTCCATCGCACACACCCTGGAACACTGCCCCCTGCCTCTGCTTTCCCCTGCTTGGAGAGTTCAGATGATGGAGCATCTGTACCTGGAGCTCTACCCATGGCCAGTCAATGCTAATCTCCTCCACTGTGAGTTCAATGTCCAGCTCTGCCATGATGGGCAGGATTTCCCTGGTAATTAGAACTTGCTCGGTGATTGTGCTGTCTCTTGCAATGTTCCACCCATTTCCCCAATTTGTTTTTGTGGTGAGTTGATGACCTCCCCTTGTCTTTGTTTCCATTGGAGCCGTTCTCTTTGTTGACAGAGCTGTTCTCTTATTGGGCCCTTCATAAATGACTCTAGAATTCCCTGTGTCAAAGAAGATCTGGATATTCTGGCAAAGTTGTAATGGTAATTACTGGTGCATCGCCTATCTACCAATCTGTAGGGTCTTATTCTGAGGGACTCTTCCACAAACTCATTTAATTGATGATGTGGGTGAACCGCTGGGTTTCGATAACCAGTTCTATCACAGTGATGCCAGCTTTGAACCGGTCGGCATGTTTCCATTCTGTCTTCCCATATAACGAGATTGTGGATGGAGTCTCTAGCTGGAACCTTGTCTCCATTCACACTGGCAGGATTTTCCCATCCCACCGCTGTGAATGGAGCTTTGGCTGGCCGCCAAATTATCCGACCTCGCTGCAGCGGGGGCGTGGCGTGAATGGCAGCTAAGCTCGTGTTCTCACTTCTGTGGTTGGCGTGCGAACGCTTGTCGAGCCAGTGGTGCCCGCATCCCACGACCGTACAAATAAATGTTTTAAAATGCACCTCCCCTTGAAGAGGTTTAGGTTGGCTTTAAGTGTTGTAGACTAGTTGAACTCACGCTCACCTCTTTTAGTTTTTTTTGTGTCCCCTGCTTTGGCAAGCGGCCAATCACCCGCACAGTTAATCTTGGCTCCACACTGCAATCATTTAAATTAGCAACGGTGCCAACAGGCACAGCCTAATCCCTCATTGTGGTCCTGACTCCCGTATTTTGTGGCCTGGTTATATGCTCCTGGTTGAACTAGCTGACGGGGAGACACGATGCTCTCATTCTATATGCTACACAAACAGAAAGAGAGCCACTGCTTGCGGCACCTACGGTTGTCAAGTAGACTGTTTTTAAAATGAGCTCTGCTTGGTGCCAGCTGGTCTGACTGCCGTAATTGAGAAGCATTGGCCTGACACGCACGGATGAGTGGCAAATCCGATAGTTAACCTGTCTGGCACCAAATCTTCCTGCGTCCTGCTCTTTTTTAAAAAGTGATGGAGAAAGCAAACATAAGAACATCAGAAATAGGAGCAGGAGTAGGCCATCTAGCCCCTCGAGCCTGCCCCGCCATTCAGTAAGATCGTGGCTGATCTGAAGTGGCTCAGTTCCACTTCACAAAGATTCCCTTTAATGGTGCCTCAAATGAGGCGACATCACACGTTCTAAAAGCAAGTGTTATAGCTGTCAGGAAATCCTAAATCCAGGCAATATAAAGTAATTGAATGATGACAGAAGCTCCCCCCCTGTATAGAGTGTTGCAGTTGTTAGCCATCTGCCGGAGTGAAAGCGATGGCTCTTTGATTTACGTCATGCTATTTGAAGGTCTCCAGAACTGTGAAGAACAACTGCTGAGTAATTGGCCTGTTCCGTGCGGGCGTCGCAGAATTCTAAAATGAACCAACGACTTGTGAGGTTGGCAAACCGTAAAATCGGGTGCAGCTGTCACACTTCGAAACGTTGACCCACGGACAGCCAAAGGAGGCTTAGCCTTTCCGCCGTCTGGTTGGGCGTCATACGCTGGCCGATGACGATTACACCTGAGTGACTGAGGCACGCAATTTTACAGCCCTTCCCGCCAGTGGGATCTTCCGCTCCCTCCAGAATCAATGGAGCTTTGAAAGGCTCGCCGCGTATTATGGCCCCTCCGTTGCAGCGGCGGGGCTGTAAATCCTTAGTGACAGAAGTTCTGGAAACATCTGGCACCGTCAGCTGTGGCCAAAGAGCCCAATATCTGTTTAATTGGGTACACTGTAGCTGACAATAAAGATGGCACATGTGTCAGCTTGGCCCAGTGGTGACCCACTCGCCTCTGATTCAGAAGGCTGTGAGTGCATTGTGTCCAGAATGTTTAACAGTTGCCCAGGAGGAGGTTAATGCCCTTCCCCCTTAACAAGTTTGATGGCAGGGGGTCATTTAATTAGTGGAGAGGGTGGCATGTGTGGAGACCTGCCATTTTCAGCCTGTTGCCCCAAGCATCTATGGCCAGAAGGCTCACGGAAAACCTTCCCACCCTGCCACCAACTGAGACTCTCAAGCGTACAATTAATGTCATTTATAGTCTCGTCCTGTTACCCCCTGGTATTTGCGCAGTGCCAGGTGAGGGTCTCACCATGCGGGAAGCCTGAAAAATAACCCCTGTCTGTGTTGCTTATGGGTCTCGGTTGTTGGATAAGGGAGGAAATTCCTTGTCCTAAAGTACTCCATGCCTGAGTGAGTGAGGGAGCCAGAAATGGGGTTGCCTGCTCACAGCCACCTTTCTGCCCTTGATGTTGAAACACTTCACCTGCAATCTCCACCCTGTCACCTTCTTGCCATTACTTGTGCCTTGGGGATGGGAGTGGGTCGTAGTGGCAGTGGTTGCCATCTTCCCGGTGGCGCTCCCACTCAATAAAGTGCTGCTGGCCTCTGATTTTGGTGGGTGGGATTTCTACCTCTTGAGGGTCCTTACTTCAGGCAAAGGTAAACTATTGGCCTCTTAAATGACTCACCAGCAGTTAATGCTGCAGATTCCCTCAAAGGAGATGTCAAGGGCCCCTTACCATCTCTATAGACCACCAGTGAAATCCCCACTGCGATGATGAAATATCACCCATCATTTTACATTGGGTGATATTTACATCGCCTAGTTTTGCATGTTGCTCGCTAGCCAGTTGAAAGCCTGAAACCTGGCTTTCCACAATTAATTGACAATAAAATCAGTAGCACAAATTAGTAGTAAAATTAGGAATCCAAAAGCCCAAGAGAAATCCTTGAATCTGGCACCATGGGTGAACTTGTTTTCTAATTTTCCATCTGGATAGCTGACATAGTCGAGGTTTGTTTCCGACGTGACTTCTGGTGAGAACAGTAAGTGAAGCTTAACCAAAACAAAAGCTCATGGAAGTGAAGACAAATGATTGACCTAGTTAGGGAAGTGTCTGAACAGCAGGCGACAGGGAGTCAGGATGATGGGCAGGTATCTAAATGGCAGAATGTGACTCGTGGTATACTGCAAGGATCTGTGCTGGAGCCTCAATTATTAGAATTGTAGACTCCCAACAGTGCAGAAAGAGGCCATTTGGCCCATTGCGTCTGTACCGATCACAATCCCTGTCAGGCCCTATCCCCATAACCCCACATATTTACCTGCTGACACTAAGGGGCAATTTAGTGTAGCCAATCAGCCTAACCCACACATCTTTTGAACTGTGGGAGGAAACCGGAGCACCCAGAGGAAACCCACACAGGCATCGGGAGAATGTCTTTTTGGAGTTTGCACAGTCACCCAAGCCGGGAATCAAACCTGGGCCCCTGTGAGGCAGCAGTGCTCACCACTCTGCCACCGTGCCACCCTACTTATTTCACCACACTTATTAATAATATTGATTCCAAGCTATTAGAGCCCTGTGTCCGATTTGCACTTGACACAAAGATAGAAAGGATTGTAAGCAGCGTGGAATAAAATATTAATCACAAGGAGAATTCATGGATTAAATTGAAGAGGCGGAACTGTAGCAGATGGATTTCAATGTTGTTAAATATGAAGTCATCTACTTGGGACCTAAAAAGGTGAGAACAACGTAATTTCTAAATGGTGAGAAGCTTGAAACAGTGAAGGTATATATGTGTATATATACCATGTATATATACATATACATGGGTGGTCCATGTATATGTATACCTGTTTTGACCTGGTGTCACAGTGAGCACTTTTGGGTGCCACACATTAGGAAGGATTGTTTGACCTGGGAGAGAGTGGAATGTAGATCTACCAGAATGGTAGCTGAACCTCAAGGGTTAAATAAGGAGAGATCGGGAGGGGCAGCATGGTGGCACAATGGTTAGCACTGCTGTCTTGCAGCGCTAAGATCCAGGTTCAATTCCAGTCTCAAGTAACTGTGTGGAGTTTGCACATTTACTCCGTGTCTGCTTGGATTTCCTCTGGGTGCTCAGGTTTCCTACAACACCAGTTTAAAGTCCAAACAGGTTGGACTTTAAAGTGGTGTTATGGGATTTCTTTCTGTCTTACCCCAATCCCACACCGGCATCTCCACATCATGCTCAGGTTTCCTCCCAGAGTCAAAAGATGTGCAGGTTAAGTTGATTGACCATGCTAAATTGCTCCTTAGTGCCAGGGTAAAAACGTGAGGATACAGGGATAGGCCTGGGTGAGATTGTTGTCGGCGCAGCCTCGATGGGCTGAATGGCTTCCTTCTGCACTTTAAGGATTCTATGGTTAAACAAGCTAGGGCTGTATTTCTCAAAAGTAAAAAGATTAAAGGCTAATTTGATTGAAGATTTCAAGATATGTAGGGGAAAACTAGGAGGCAGAGTGAAACTATTTCCAGTGTTTGGGAATTCTAAGAGTAAGGGGCATAATGAGAAAATTAGAGCCATACTTTTCAGAAATAAAGGAGGAAGGTTTTCAAAGCTTGCAGAGGGATTTGGACCAGCTAGAAAAATGGACCAAAAAATGCAGATAGAGTTTAATGCAGACAAGTGTGAGATATTGCACTTTGGAAGGACAAACCAAGGTAGAACATACAAGGTAAATGGTAGGACACTGAAGAGTGTAGTAGAACAGAGGGATCGGGAAATACAGATACATAATTCTCTAAAAGTGGCGTCACAGGTAGATAGGGTCGTAAAGAGTGCTTTTGGAACATTGGCCTTTATAAGTCAAAGTATTGAGTATAAAAGTTGGAATGTTATGCTGAGGTTATATAAGACGTTGGTGAGGCCGAATTTAGAGTATTGTGTGCAGTTTTGGTCACCTAATTACAGGAAGGATATTAATAAGGTTGAACGAGTACAGAGAAGGTTCACAAGGATGTTGCCGGGACTTGGGAAACTGAGTTACAGAGAAAGGTTGAATAGGTTAGGACTTTATTCCCTGGAGCGTAGAAGAATGGGGGGAGATCTGACAAAGGTGTATAAAATTATGATGGGTATCGATAGAGTGAATGCAAGCAAGCTTTTTCCACTGAGGCTAGGGGAGAAAAAAAACTAGAGGACAGGGGTTAAGGGTGAAGAGGGAAAAGTTTTTAAAGAGAATATTGGATCGGGGGAGGTGGTTCTCCACACAGAGAGTGGTGGGAGTGTGGAATGAGCTGCCAGATGAAGTGGTAAATGCGGGCTCACTTTTAACATTTAAGAAAAACTTGGACAGGTACAAGGATGAGAGGGGTTTGGAGGGATATGGTCCAGGTGCAGGTCAATGGGACTAGGCAGAAAAATGGTTCGGCACAGCCAAGAAGGGCCAAAAGGCCTGTTTCTGTGCTGTAATGCTCTCCGGTTCTAAATGAAATTCGGAGACACCTCTACACAGAAGGCGTGTTAGAAATTTGAAACTAGCTTCCATAAATGGCAACTGATCTTAGGTCAATATTCAATTTTAAATTTGAGGTTGTTCCTTGTTACCAAAAAAGCTATTGAGGGATGAGGGGAATAGATGGGTAGATAGAGGTAGATTGCAGATAAGCCACGATCTCACAGAAAAGCAGAATGAGGTCGAAGGGATAGATGGCCTAAACCTGTACTTATGTTTTATAATCAGAGAGAATTTTGATGCTTGCTGCCAGTCAAGGCTGTTTGTGGGAGCAAGTTTGGCTGAAGCCCTGTTTAGCTCCAAAGGCCAAAACGTGTGAAAGCTGCTGACAGAATAATGTAAGAAGTCTGACAACACCAGGTTTAAGTCCAACAGATTTATTTGACTTACTTGTTTACCCCAGTCCAACATTGGCATCTCCACATCATGACAGAATAATGCACAGGGAGTTGAAAGGAAGGATGCTGAATTGAAAACACGCCCAACTAAGATACACTGCTCAGGAACAGACCTGGACAAGTTTACGGTATAAAAGTTCCCAGCTTGCAAGGACTTTCCAGAGATACAAGCTCAGCATTTGGGGAAGATAATTTATGGGAGGAACCCTCTCATCTCCCAAGAAAAGGATTTAATCACTGCTTTGTTCCTGAATTGTTTTCAACAGCATAAATGTTGTCTGAGGACCTGCCTCTTCCTTGCTGTTGTGTCTGAATGTCAAATCAAATCCTTTAGAGCAGTGAAATAACTAGTGTCTCACTTGATACTTGACCTTTCATAACCTAAAAGAGCGAACGCTATAATGGTAAGCTTCCACATTTATTGACTTCTATCAATAACCTCATCAATCCTGCATTCATGATATGCAATATCACATGTCACTTCACCACAGCACAGATGACCTTAATGAGTGTTGTCTCTCTAATGTGCAATTATAATGCATAGATTGTTTTCCAAAGTAATTATATCAGTTCAATGAAAGTATTCTTTCATTGACTTCATGATGTTCGCTTTTGTTTGCAGTCACAGTGCAATGTCTCCAGCGTTTGTTTTGTGAGATTCAGAAAAGTTGAGGTCTTTTATACCTCTGAAAATGCAGATAAAGAATCAAGCCCTGGCATTTATTAGGCTCAAAAGAATAGGTTCAAAGACTAAATAGGTCTCTTCCTTCAGTTAAGCAATCCGTTTGTGAGTTTTTGAAAAAAAACATACAAACATACAAAAGAGCAAAATGGTCAAATATCTCACATATAGTCTAATAGTCATGTATCTTATAAAATTACACAAAGCTGTGATCGGTTACAGTTTTTCATTGTCTACTTTAAGTGCAAACTCTTGCTGCTACTGCCGCATTCTTTCTGCTGCATTAACTTGGAGAAGTAGTAGCTTGAGTGAGCACAGCGTCAGGAACCTGAGTTCAGTCCTCAACTTGGGTTACTGCTTATGTGGAGTTTGCACGTTCTCCCCATGTCTGCGTGAGTTTCCTGTGGGTGTTCTGGTTTCCTCCCACTGTCCAAAGATGTGTGGGTTAGGTGGATTGGCCATGCTAACTTGCCTCTTAGTGTCAGGGGGACTAGCTAGGGGAAATGCATGGGGTGATGGGAGTAAGGCCTGGGTGGGATTGTGGTCGGTGCAGACTCAATGGGCCGAACGGCCTCCTTCTGCACTGGAGGATTCTATGATTCTGTGCTCTCTTTGTATTCCTCCGGTATCTTATGGATGGCTGCAGAATAGCCAGAATCTTGATGAACACCATTTGAGCCTGAGAGACTTAACTAAAATGTGGGACGTTTTCCTGATACATCACCAGGTTTTTAGTTAATAACATGTTGCTGCTTTTACCATTGTTATAACCTGTGGTTGGTTTAACTGTGACTGGTCCCATTCCAATAATCAGAGAGTCACGTCACGGTTCAGACATCAGTGGCTCCAAATGCATGCCATTTTCTTTCCACTTGCCAATTCTCTCTCCTTCACTCACCCACATGAGAACATATGAATTAGGAGCAGAAATAGGCAAATTCTGCCCTTCGAGCCTGCTCCACAATTCAATCAGATCATGACTGAACTCTGTGTTCTCAAATCCACCTCCCCACTTCTTCACCATATCCCTTTAACCCATTTTTAATTAGAAATATACATCATAGAATCCCTACAGTGCAGAAGGAGGCCATTCAGCCCATCTGCGCTGAGTCTGCACTGACCACAATCCCACCCAGGTCTATTCACTTAATCCCACATATTTACCTCCCTAATCACGCTAGGGTCAATTTAGCATGGCCAATCCACCTAGCCCATACATCTTTGAACTGTGGGAGGAAATCAGAGCACCTGGAGGAAACCCATGCAGACACAGGGGAGAATGTGCTAACTCCACACAGACTGTCACCCAAGGGAAGAATTAAACTGGGGGTTCCTGGCGCTGTGAGGCAGCGGTGCTAGCCACTGCGCCACCATGCTGTACCTATCTCCTTCTTGAAACCATTTAATGATTTAGATTCCACTGTGCTATTAGACAGCGAGTTCCACAAATTCACTACCTTCTGCAAGAATTAATTCCTCCACATCTCACTTTTTAAGAATATTTGCTCTTTGCTGGAGTATGGTACCCTGGGGACTATTTGTCCTTTAGCTTGGAGGTCCTAAAGAGAAACTGAATGGCTATGCAACCTGGAAGGCTTGACCATCCACTGCTGTCCAATTGTAGACAAAGGATCACCTGAGCTTGAAATGTCAGCTCTTTTCTCTCCTCACAGATGCTGCCAACCTGTTGAGATTTTCCAGCATTTTCTCTTTTGGCTGCCCAATTGTATCCCGATATGTCTTCCGGCAAGCATCATCGGAGAGTTGTTAGAATTGCCTAATTTTGCTTGTCCTATCCCACGGGAGTCTTCATTCCTCTGTTGTCCATCTAGCTGTTGGCAGCTAACCCAGCCCACAGGGAGTCAAACAGGGGATATGCCTCATCTGTATGGAAAAGCTTTCCAAACTATTTATTGGTGGTGAATATCACTGCTTTTTGTACACACAGGATTATAAAAGCTTTAATTATGAATATAAATAGCAGGGAGTGACTGAAATTTGTTGCTCTATTTAAGCGATCAAATTACATCCTAACTATGAGGATACACCTCAGCGGCTTATACTTGTC
Source organism: Carcharhinus amblyrhynchos (assembly GCF_965287045.1). Lineage (NCBI taxonomy): Eukaryota > Metazoa > Chordata > Chondrichthyes > Carcharhiniformes > Carcharhinidae > Carcharhinus > Carcharhinus amblyrhynchos. The sequence goes on along the minus strand of NC_137344.1, from coordinate 38,953,490 downwards.
AACTGAATCTGAAGGTTAAATTACAACTTTGCTACCACTATCTGCTGGCAATTATTTATTACAGAAGCACTTGGAATGTTTCATTTTATGTCTTCATACATCTAACTGCCTCCCACTGTCTTCTTGAAAGAGATGTGAGGTCACTGATTGGGATGACAGAGGCCTGGGATCACGGAGGAGGTGAATGGAAGTGTTTCAATGAGGTTATGATATTCTAAGGCGGTCAGGGAGAGAAGGGTTGAAGATATCATCATAGAACGAAGCAACTGTCGTTATTTAAAATGTAGGGAAATGTTCAGATCAAGACGCCACAAACATCTGGTGAGCGGCACGGTAGCACAGCGGTTAGCACTGCTGCTTCACAGCTCCAGGGGCCCGGGTTCAGTTCCAGCCTTGAGTGACTGTGTAGAGTTTGCACATTTTCCCCGTGTCTGCGCGGGTTTTTCCTCTGGGTGCTCTGGTTTTGACTCGAAAGATGTGCAGGTCAGGCGGATTGGCCATGCTAAATTGCCCTTTAGTGGAAGGGGAGGTGGTTGGCAGGGTAAATACATGGGGTTATGGGGATAGGGCCTGGGTGGAAATGATGTTGGTGCAGGTTTGATGGGCCGAACGACCACCTTTTGCCCTGTAGGGATTCTATGATTGTGTGATTCTATGAAACAGCATTGAGATAACTAAGTGTTATTTTAATGATTGAGCCAAAAATGTTAAAGTTTATTTGTTAGTCACAAGCCAGCTTACATTAACACTGTAATGAAGTTACTGTGAAAGTCCCCCAGTCACTACACTCTGGTGGCTGTTCGGGTACACTGAGGGAGAATTTAGCATGGCCAACGCACCTAACCAGCACATCTTTCAGATTGTGGGGGGAAACCGCAGCACCTGGGGGAAACTCATGCGGACGCAGGGAGTCCAAGCTGGGAATCAAATCCGGGTCCCTGGTGCTGTGAGGCAGCAGCGCTAACCACTGTGCCACCGTGCTGCCCAAGCAGTGCAGAAAATCCCTATCGCTTCCTTGAAAATGAAGATGGGGCTATTTGAGAGGCATCACAGTTTAATATCCCATCTGAAAGGTGACACTTCCAGAAATACTGCATTATAGTGTCAGCTGAGATTGTGTTTAAATCCTGGATTGAGGCTTGAATCCGTGACAGTTTGACTCAGTTGCCTGAGTGTTTCGATTGAAAAGAATCATGGAAAAAGATGTGAGATAGTGTTGTGAAATAATGGAAGGTGTGAGCAGCCATGCAATGAGGCGATGAAGGTGGTTAAGGAGTGGATGTGTACACGTTTCAGCTCAACAGCTTTTGTTCTTCTTAGCACATTGTACGTTTCTTATTGATGTATAAAAACTGTGGGAGTTGAGGAAAACAACACTTGGCTCACAGCTTATTAAACTACCATCACCATTTATGAAATATACTTTTTGAATTTCTATCATCTTTAACCCACATTTTCCACCTTTTTTACTTTCTTTGTCGTGTGTGCAGTTGACTGCGCAATGTTCACTGAAGAATGTTAAAGGGAATTTATGATAGTAGGGAATCAAGCTTGGTTCAGAGAAAGGTGCTTGAGGGAATGCCAGACGTAGCACCAAACATACTTAAAAATGAGGTGCAAACTGGTGAAGTTAGAACACAGGACAACTTGCCTGCCAAACAGCAAATGATAGACAGAGCTAAACAATTCCACAACCAATGGATCAGATCTAATTTCTACAGTCCTGCCACATCCAGTCGCGAATGATGGTGTGGACAATTAAACAACTCACTGGAGGAGGAGGCACCACAGCTGATGGGGGAGCCCATCATCTGTGCAAAAGATAAGGTTGAAGCATGCTACAATCTTCAGCCAGAAGCGCTGAGTGGATGATCCATCTCAGCCTCCTCCTGACGCCCCCAAGCATCTCAGATGTCAGTCTTCAACCAATTCGCTTCACTCCACATGGAGACAAGAAACGGCTGGATACCGCAGGGGTGTGAGCCCTGACAATATCCCAGCAATAGCACTGAAGGATTGTGCTCCAGGATGTGCCCCTAGCCAAGCTGTTCCAACACTGGCATCTACCCAGCAGGTTGGAAAACTGCCCAGGTATATCCTGTATACAGAAAGCTGGGGAAATCCAACCTAGCCAATTACCACCTGAACAGTCTACTCTCAATTATCAGAAAAGTGATGGAAGGGGTCATCAGCAGGACAATCAAGAGGCACTTGCTTAGCAATAACCTACAAACTGACTGTCAGTTTGGGTTCTGCTAGGGCCAGCTAGGTCTAGAGCTCCAGTGGTTAGTATTGTTGCTTTACAGGGACCTGTATTCAGTTCTGGTCTCAGGTGAGTGTCCGTGTGGAATTTGCACATTCTCCTCGTGTCTGTGTGGGTTTACTCTGGGTGGTCTGGTTTCCCCTCACAGTCCAAAGATGTGCATGCTAGGTGGATTAGCCATGCTAAATTGCTCCTTAGTGTACTAGGACATGTAGGGTTTGACGGGGTAAATGGGTGGGGTTACAGGGATAGGGCCTGGATAAGACACTCTGAAGGAGATTTGGTGCATGTTTGATGGACCAAATGGCCTCTATGGGATTCTATGACCTCATTACAGCCCTGGTTCAAACATGGACTAAAGAACTGAATGCCAGTCGTGAAGTAAGAGTGACTGCCCTCAACATCAAGGCAGCATTTGACCAAGTACGGCATCAAGGAGCCCTAGCAAAAGTGGAGTCAATGGGAATCGAGGGGGAAACCTACTGTTGGTTGGATTCATACCTAACACAGAGGAAGAAGGTTGTGATGGTTGGAGATCAATCACCTAAGTCTCAGGACAGCACTGCAGGAGTTCCTCAGATAGTGTCCTTAGGTCCAACCATCTTCAGCTGCTTCATCAAAGACCTTCCTTCCATCACAAGGTCATAAGTGATGATATTTGCTGACGATTGCACAATGTTCAGCAATATTCATGTCTCCTCGGACACTTAAGCAGTATATTCAAGTGCAGAAAGATCTGGACAATACCAAGGCTTGGGGTGACAAGTAGAAAGTGCCAGATATTGTCCATTTGCAAAAAGGAAGAATCTAGCCATTGGCTCTTGACATTCAGTAATATTACTGTCACTGAATCTTGGGGGGTTTACTATTGACCAGAAACCAAACTGGACCAGCCACATAATTATTGTGGTTACAAGATCAGGTCAGAGGCTAGGAATCCTATAGTAACAAATTTACCTCCAGCCTCCCCTGTCTATCATCTATAAGGCACAAATCAAGAATATGATTGAATATTGCCTGAATGAGTGCAGCTCCAAAAGCACTCGAAGCTTGACACCATGCATTGATTGGCACATCGTTCCATAAACATCCACTCCATCCACCAGCACTGCACAATGGTAGCAGTGTGTACCATCTACAAGATGCCATACAGGAATTCACAAAGAACCTTAGGCAGTAAATTTCAAACCTATTACCCCTACCATCTAGTAGAAGAAGGACAGCAGATACATGGGAACACCACTACCCCAAGGCACTCACCATCCTGATTTGAAAATATATCACCATTCCTTCACTGTTGGTGGGTCAAAATCCAGGATAAAAGCTGAGATTTTTGACCATTTTCTCTTTGGGCTCAAAATCCAGGAATTCCCTCCCTATGGACATACCTACACCACAAGGACTGCAGTAGTTCAAGAAGAGATTTTCATAGTAACTTCATTGCAGTGTTAAGGTAAGCCTACTTGTGACACTAATAAATAAGAAAAAAAAGTAGCTCACCACCACCTTCTCAAGGGGCAATTAAGAATGGGCAATAAATGCTGGCCCAGCCAGTGAAGTCCAAATGCCATGAATTAATTTTAAAAATCACTGGTTGTTTGTGGAGAAAGAACAGAGTAAGTGTAATTATTGCATATTGGAAACATATGGTAAATTATTTGAACAAGAAGGCTGGTTCTATAAATTATGGGGGTGATTCTCCCATCCTGCTGTGCTAACTTATTTCAACGGGACCAGGTTAGTGTGATCCACACTGGGCATCTGTCCCCAACGCTTCTCCCAGTCCAAGATTTCTGATGCCATCAGCTCCGCACTGAAAATAGGTGCAGAGCTGCATTAGGTATGCAGGGGGCAGTTTTAATATAATTTAAATATGATTAGCGGGTCTGGGACTGAAGTCTACAGGCCCACTAGCCTCTTGCCCCACCCACCCCAAGTCTAGGAGTGGTTCACTTCAGCAAGGTTTAGAGTAGCTCCTCGCTTTTTGAGAGAGCTGATGGCCCGACCCCGCTGGCGAGAAGGGGGGAGGGCAATCAAGGGCCCCCCTACAGCGTCAGGCAGCGAGTGGGAGTGCCCCCTGGGCATTGATACCTTGGCAGTGCCAGCCAGTGCCCTCAAGCATCACCCAAGGGGCAAAGTGCCAATGCCCAGGAGACACCTTGGCACTGCCCATCAGGGGCAATGCCTGAAGGTGGTCCATATGAGGGGTGGGTCCAGATGGGGCAGGGCCTGGTGGGGTGATCAGTTAGGGTAAGGGGTTCCTGCTGCCATTCAGCAAACACCATTTAGTGGGGGAAGGAGGGAGGCTAATGATTGAGCTGGTGGGGTGGGGGCACTGGGACTGCAAGGGGGAGGGGGTGGTGTGATTGGCAATGCGGGGAGGGGTCATGACTTTGGGGGTGGGTGGGTCGGCACTGTCGAGAGTGGATAAAACCAGGGTGTGGGGGGGGGGGGGGGGCGGTCGTTGCCCAGACATGGTTGGGGGGGGCGCCAGCAATCGGGCGGTCACCCAGCTGGCAGTACGGGGGTCGTGGGGCTGGTTAGCGATCAGAAGACCGACAGACAGGAGTCACTGCGCATGTGCCGGTCACGGCGCTGACAGATCAGCGCATACGCAGTGGCTCACTCAACGCTACGCTGCCGGCCTCTCCGGAGGGCAATAGACCCTGCTCACTGATTTTTGGACTGATTTATGCCAGTGCACTCAGCAGTGCACAGAGAGTGGGGGATTCATTTTGAAAATCCTGCTTTTAAAAAAAACTAGTGCGAATTTGACACTTTGAGTTTGTTTGGGAGAATCTCACCCAATGAAACTGTTGAGTGAGGTGTTCAATTTGCATTGGAAATCATTCAATGTATTCCTGGAAATACCGAGGGTGAGAATTAGGGATTGACTGGGCTTGATTTTCTTTGGCAGATTAAGTGTGCTTCAAGCTCCAGAATGATGTCTATGACAGGCACCCACTCGTGAGGCGAATCTTTTTATATTGCTGAGGAGGGTTAGTGCACAAGCCAGTGGGATGTTCGTAGACAAGTACAGCAGGCAGATCAGGGGCTCGATCAGCGTGCAATGCTGATGTGACACTTAGCGGTGCCATTTCGGAGCTTGACATTCCAGTTAACGCCCTCTCTTCACCTTGGACATTTCAGCAGCAGGAAGCCCCCTCATGGCATGGTTTTAAAGCAATCATTAAATGCAGATCTGACGGTGCTGGAATTCTGCTGGCTCAGGCTATGATTCTGAATATTTGGTGCTTTCAAGTTGTTTAAAATTGCAAAGGTTTGCAGGGAGTGGTGGGACCGGAACTGAAGACTTTTGCACAAACTAGTTATTCCATGACACGTTTGCAATCTTGTACATCCTAGAAGCAGGAGAAGACCACTCGGCCTTTCAAGTCTGTTCTGTCATTCAGTATGATCATGCACTGCAGCGTTTTCAAGAAGGCAGCTCACCACCACCTTCTCAAGGGCAAATCGAGATGGGCAATAAATGCTGGCCTAGTTAGCAACGCCCATGTCCCACAAATAAATTTTAAAAAAAGTATCTGATGGCCAATGTTGCGGCTTCCATCGCAGCACAAGCAGCAGCCAGCCAATGCTGCAGTGAAAGCCCAGTTCATAGATCTTTGCTGGAATTTTTCAAACAAGCATCTGCTAAATCTACCAGCCCCTTCCTCCATGCAGAGAGTAGGTTCTGAGAATACAGCATGATTTGGAGGCTCGACAGAGCAGAGCAAGCTACATGTTGCTGCAAGAGTGAAGGCGAGAAGGAGGAGGAGGTCTCGAGGAGTCTGGCTATTCCGAGAGCAACTCCCCAAGCTGAATCTTAGCAATGAACGATGTATACAGTGAAAGCCATTATGCTGTGCAATGGTGATTGAGCAGGTCATTGGTCTACTGGAACAGTGCCTCCGCTGCAGGTGTCCAGACTCATTCTAGCTTGCTGAATGCTGCACCACCTCACCACCCTGAGAAGACAACGCAATTGCCACCAGCTGTATAGCAAGGAGCAGGAGGAAGCAACCCTAGTGCCTCAACTAACCATGGACAAAACTCATCCCATTGCGCTCCCTTAGAGCAAGCCTCCATGTGCCTTTGCTTGCCCGATTGCTCTGACATAGAACTACCCTACAGCACAGCTGGTGGACATATGCTGACTTCCATTGGAGGAGGCTGCAGATTGTCTCAGAGGCAGCTGTGGGGCTGCAAATCTGTTATATGCTGCACTATCTTGGTATGCGTGGCAGCTGGCTGGCTCACCAGCAAAGGCAGTGCTGGGGTACGGCAGGACTAGAAGGATAAACACTCTAACCCTGAGCAAGGCAGTTTTGCGAACCCTGGAGCCACTGCCATTCCCCACGGCGGTGTCTCAACAATCCAAACAAGTGGTCTCGGAGCCCTGACTCAGATACTCCATAAGCCTCTTTGCTCTGACCTACAGCCACACTGAGACCAGTGCATGGCAGGGCTGAAACAATGAAAGTTGACAGTATCTATACGCCTAAACCTGCTCATGTCCCACCTCTCCTTTATCCTACACTTCCATCTGATTTAAACACTGCAGCTACATAACTCTTCCCTGCTTGCGCACCACACTTTCATCCTTGTGCCATTCTCCTTCCAGGATAGTCAGGAAGTGCAACCGAGCGAGGCAGTGGTCTCACAGCAACGGGAGAACAATGATGAGGAGATGTCGTTGCTCAATGTTACTCTCACAGCCACAGCTCAAACACTTCATGAAATTTAGGAAGTAACATAGAGGTGTTACTTACATGAAGTGTGACACCAGGCATAGGTTTACCTTCAGCCAGGACTGAGGGCAAAGACAGCACAGACACCGACCGGTTCACCAGAGTGAGAGGCTTCATGTCAGTCCTGCTGCTGAGGATGAATACTTTCTTGGGATGTATGGCCCAGCGAACGAGGCTGAGCAGGATGCACAACAAAATATGTTGTGCCCAAAGCCTGCAATCAGTGCCTGGGGTCGTGGAGGAGACCAGAACCAGCTTAGCACTGGGCCTTGAGCAGAGCTTGGAGCCCATTCTCTGCAGTGAGGAAGCGGCTGACAGATTCAATCCCTGTTGATGCTTGTTATGGAAAATTCCAGCAAGTAACTATAAACTGGGCTTCCACTGCAGCGCGCCAGCGTTGGCTGGCTGCTGCTTGTGCTGCGATGGAAGCTGCAACATTGGCCATCAGAATACTTTCTTTTGTATTCATTCATGGGGCGGCACAGTGGTTAGCACTGCTACCTCACAGCTCCAGGGATCCGGGTTCGATTCCCGGCTTGGATCACTGTCTGTGTGGAGTTTGCACGTTCTCCCTGTATCTGCGTGGGTTTCCTCTTGATGCTCTGGTCTCCTCCCACAGTCCAAAGATGTGCAGGTTAGGTGCATTGGCCATGCTAAATTCTCCCTCAGTGTATCCAAACAGGTACTGGAGTGTGGCGACTGTGGGATTTTCACAGTAACTTCATTGCAGTGTTAATATAAGCCTACTTGTGACACCAATAAATACAAAAAAACAGACTTAAGCATTGCTGGCAAGGCCAGCATTTATTACCCATTCCCAATTGCCTTTGAGAAAGTGGTATTGAGCCGCCTTCTTGAAACGCTGCAGTCTATGATCATAATGAATGGCAGAGCAGACTCAAAGGGCCGAATGGCCTGCTCTTGCTTCTTGATTTAGTGTTTCCAAACAACCCACCACCCTGCCCCTTCAAGTGCCACCCGGCCCACAGGTAGCAGAACATGCAGACCGCACACTGGACTGATCAATCTCTGAGTCCATCTTGCTGGAGTGGAAATGAGTCACCCTTGACTCTGAGGGACTGTCTAACGAGGAAGGAGAGAGTACTTGGCACTCCAACTGTGTTGCTACATTTGAAAAAGCACTATGACCATTTTTTTGCCCTTGTGTCTAACACTAACTGAACCTCTTTACCGCCTCAAACTATTATATCTTTTAATTCCTCCACTTTCTCACAAAAGATGCTTTTAAAACCCAGGTTGAGATGAAAGCACAAGCAGTGATTGAAGATTAGATTCAATTTAAATCACACTGATTTAGAATGGATCAAATCTCTGTGCTGGTCGTACTCATACACCTCAGGTTAGAGACACACAACAGATGTGTAGCCACAGAATTCTGAGTAGCAATGTTATGGTATCTGTAAAAAAAACACTGACCAAACTGATTATAGACTGAAAAGCGTACAGGGAAATAAAAGGGGATTATAAAGGGATTAGCTGAAGGGTTGAAGAAAATCTGCAGCCAATTAACCAGCGAAGGATGAAGTGGGAAATGAGGATAAGGGTTTTCTTTCAAGGTTTACAAATTTAGGAACTTGCTCTAAACTCAATCTCAATTTCATTGAGGTGGAGCTGATTTTTACTGCCATTCTTGCTGGTCTGAATTACTGTTTCCTTCTTCGTATTTTTATTTGTTCATGGGAGATGGGTGTCGCTGGCTGGCCTGCAGTTGGCTCTCAACTGCTATAGAAAGTGGTTGAGAGTCAGCCACATTGCTGTGGCTCTGAAGTCACACATAGGCCGGACCGGTTAAGGACGGTAGATTTCCATCCCGAAAGTTAGTGATCCAGATGGGGTTTACCAACAAATGACAATGGCTTCCTGATCACTATTTGACTTTTAATTCCAGATTTTTTTTTATTGCATTCAAATTCCACCATCTACCATGGCAGGATTCAAACCAGGGTCCGCAGAACATTAGCTGAGTTTCTGGATTAATAGTCTAGCGATAATACCATTTGGCCTTCGCCTCCCCAGTGTGATGGGCCAGTATGGTCTTCCTGAAGTGACAGACTGGATCTTCTATGAAAGGTAAGTAGTCCCATGTTTGAGAGAGGAAGCAGGATCTGAGACATGGGAGGGCAGTGGGACACTGAACATCCTATTGTCAAGGGGACCAATTCAGAGGTTGTCGTCCGGTCTGCCATGGAGTTAAAGACAGTTGCTCACCTCCCAGAGCTGATGTGGTTACAGGAGGAACATTGCTGAGGTTACAGGAGGAACATTGCTGAGGTTACAGGAGGAAGTACCTTTAAAGACATGTTTTCTTACAAACTGGGACCATGCAGACAAGAACTGTTGGTCCGGTGGAGGGGGGGGCGGCGGTGATAGGGGTGCATTACATTCTGCAGTGGCCCAATAGTCATGAGAGAAGCTTTGCTGTCAGAAAGCCCCGCTAGGAACCTGTTGGAAGGCAACGATGATGTCCCCTGAGGTCGTTCAGGTTTTGGTCACTGGTAACATCTGGTGATGGTATGAAGATGCCAGGCTCCTTTCCTAAGGTTTTTCATTGCTATTTTACCAGCCTCGCAGCCCCTCACCACAGGGCCAGTGAAATATAGCCCAAGCTTTCTATTTGTCAGGTCTACGGGTATTCTTCAGAGCAGCGTATGTGTACAATGTTCTGTCACTTTTATGCTGTGTCACATGGGGAGAAAATAGAAGTTAATTGTCCAGTTAATAGCACATACATCAGAACAACCAGACCTTGTTGAGGGTCCTTACTCAACTCACACGCTGACACTGAGAATTTGCTTCAGCTCCACATCTGGGACAAGCGATGAAAATATTCTGATTATCTTCATCACCCCCTCAATTTTCACCACCTTTCTTCCCTCATCCAACTTGGCTCAATTGACCTTTCTGCATACGTGAGACAGACTATGAGTAACAGACAGAGATGTTTACAATATGGAGGCTGATAAACATGCCCTTATTCTGACTCGGGTCGCATTCAGCTCAGGACAAACAGCCACGGCGAGCATTTGAACGTGAATTCAGAACCCCCCAGTGTGAGGCAGCAACTTCCAGATGAGAAAAACGGAGAAACATAACTGCTCTGGAATCCTATGACTTCACCCTCAGTAAAGCCAAGCATCTCCTCCTAACTGCCCCCAGTCCTGGGTAATTCTCAGTGACTGGTCTTTTCCCCCAACACTGTGCTGGAGTGTTGGTTACTGAAGTAATTATACTGATCCCTTCTTTTCCCAATGACAGTCATTGCCCCGACAACAATCTCACCCAGGTCCTATCCCCATCATCCCACACATTTACCCTCCTAGTCCCCCTGACACTCAGGGGCAATTTATCATGGCCAATCACCCTAACTCGCACATCTTTGGAGTGTGGGAGGAAACCAGAGCACCCGGAGGAAATCCACGTGAAATGAGGAGAAGTGCAGGCTCCACACAGACAGTCACCCAAGCCGGAGAATTAAAACCCGCCCCTGTGAGGCAGCAGTGCTAACCACCGTGCCGCCCAACTGAGCATCAACCACTTTTAGGGGGAGACAGATCAGCGCTTAATTTCCACGATGTTTTGCATGAAGATTTATTTTCCTGAATTATCTTCTGAAAGGCCTGATTCCTCTTCCTACCTTGGATAGCAGACATTTGAAAGGATGTCAAACTCTTAGCAAGGATGCAGAGCAGATTTACAGACCTAAAACTCGGGGTGAGGTTACAGGCAGAGACTGGAAAAACTGGAAATATTCTTGTTCAGACCAGGTTAAGGGAGATTTAATAAAGGTGTTCAGAATTGTGAAGGGTTTTGACAGAGTAAATAAAGAGAAACAATTTCTATTGGCAGGAGTGTCAATAAGCGAAGGGCACAGATTGAGGAGGATTGACAAAAGAATCAGATGGAGAGTTGAGAGGTTTTATTTTTGCACAGTGTGTTGTCCTGATATTGTATGCTTTCTTTACTGGTGTCACAAGTAGGCGTACATTAACATTGCAATGAACTCTGAAAATCCCCTAATTGCCACACTCCGGAGCCTGTTCGGGGGCACCAAGAGAGAATTTAACATGGCCAATGCACCTAACCAGCACGACTTTCGGACTGTGGGAGGAAACCCAAGCAGACACAGGGAGAATGCGCAGACAGTCACCCAAGACCCGAATTGAACCTGGGTCCCTGGTATTGTGAGGCAGCAGTGCTAATCACTGTGTCACTGTTTTGCCCACAAGTTGACACTGCATCAACCTCCAGCTCAAGAAATGTTCAATGTACTATGCCAGCATTTCAGCTCTCTCTTTATCTGCTTGGAGAGAAATAACCTTATTTTGACAAATGAGTGCGTAATAAGGACCAATTTGTGCCCACTCGGAGTAGGATCAACACTGTCCAGCTGCATCTGATTCAGACTATAACAGTTAATAGTTACAGGAGATGTTTATCTTGTGTATCCAAAGACCCAATAGAGCTGAAATAGTTTTCCAGCATGCTGAACCACCCAGGCTTCACTTAGACCCTGCATCACACAATAGAGTTTATTATAGTTACATTCTACCCTGGGGAAATACAGTTGTCTCTGATGAGTGTGCCTCTTGTCATTTGAGCAATGCAATGGATAAACTGTGAAAATGCCCATGGCCCATTCACTGTCTGCACCCAGGAAAGCTGACAGAGGCAAGCAGCTGCGAGGCAAGAAAACAATTAGAGCTCCTTAAAGCGCACAAAATGGAAAATCTGAAGCTGCTAGACAAAAGGTTTTATTGATGTGCCTGAATACATTGGAAAGGACATCATGTAAGATCTCCGACACAGTCATCATTGCATTACTATCAGCAAATCCCTGGCCAACAACATCCCGGGGTCATTGCTGAGTATGAACTGGGACAGACAGACTGTGGCTGGGAATTCTGCCGTGAATGACTCACCTCCCGACTCACGGAATCATAGAATCCCGACAATGCAGAAAAGGGCCATTCGGCCCATCGAGCCTGCACCAACAACAATCCCACCCAAGCCCTATCCTCATAATCCCGCGTATTTACCCTGCTAATCTCCTTGACATTATGGTGCAATTTAGCACGGCCAATCAACCTAACCCGCACATCTTTGGACTGTGGGAGGAAACAGGAGCACCTGGAGGAAACCCACGCAGACACAGGGAGAATCCACACTCTCAGCCACCCAAGGTCAGAATTGAACTGGGGTCCCTGGTGCTGTGAGGCAGCAGTGCTAACCATTGTGCCTCCGTACCACTCCTCAAACTCTGTCACCCATCTACAGTTGTCTGGATGGGTACAGTTCAAACAATATTCAGGAGGCTTGACACCTATAGCCTCGGATAAAACAGCCCCCACGTATTTGATGCTCCATTAAACATTCATCCCCTCCGCCACTGACATAATGTGGTTGCAGAAAGTATCATCTAGAAGATGCATTGCAGCAAATCGCCAAGGCTTCTCAAACTCCCAAATCCCTGACCTCTTCCATCTAAAAGGACAAGGGTGCATGGGAGCACCACCACCTGGAAATTCCCCTTTGACTCACACACCATCATGACTTGGATATACATTCCCATTCCTTTATTGTTACTGTGTCAAAACCCTGGAACTCCTCACCTAACATAGGGGAGGTGATGGCCTAGTAATATTATTGCGAGATTATTAAACCAGAAATTCAGCTAATATTCTGAGGGCCCGGTTCGAATCCCGCCATGGCAGATGCTGGAATTTGAATTCAATAAAAAGAATATCTGGAATTAAAAATCTACTGATGACCATGAAACCATTGTCAGAAAAATGTCCTTTCAAGGAAGGAAATCTGCCTTCCTTAACCTGGTCTGGCCTACATGTGATTCCAGAGCCACAGCAATGTGGTTGACTCTCAATTGCCCTCTGAACAAGGGCAACTATGGATGGGTAATAAATGCTGGCCAGCCAGCAATGTCCATGTCCCACAAATGAATTCAAAAAAACTGCAGTGTGGAAGTACCATCACCGTGCAGACTGCAGGAAGTTCCAGAAGGCAGCTCACCACAAGGCCTATTCAGGATAGGCAATGAATTCTGACCTTACCAACAACACCCACATCCTGTGAATTCAAATTTATAGAGACAGTTTCTGTTAGTTCCTTTGGGACTATATTCAGCTCTTGTTGTTTTTGCACCTCCCTCGCCCATCTTCTCTTGACACCGTGAATCACTCATTTCCATAATGGGCCATCTTCCACACCCTCAGCCAAGCAGTCACCTTCCTGCGTAAGTGTTGGTGAGGTGTTAGACATCAGAGACAACAACAGATGAGCCTAACCATGTCCTCTTCCAAGATCGACACACCAGAAATGGACAGAAATTTCTGGCCAATTTTCCTCTTAGTAACTCTGAGACATTGAGGTAGGTTTTGATTTTGTGCAATAGTATTTAAGGCGCCAATGATGGTTCAGCAGCTATTATATTTCTCCCCGTTGTTGTTGCTATTAATTTCAATTGGAAATAAAACCAACTGGGAGAGGTGTAAAACAGGCTGCCTATTCGCAATCACCTGTTTGATCATTGCACAGAATCCAGCACTGTTCCATTGAGACTCATTGTAGCCCTCAATGTGGTTGCTCCTAGATAATTAGACAGTTAGTTCTAGATTCAGAGATCCTTAATGTAATAGGTTCAGGCAGTCTCAACCCTGTTTCTAATGGACATAAGTCCACACCAAAAATCACTGCCCTTGACCTGAGCAACAACCTGATCAACTGTTGTAGAAAAAGAAAAAATTCCACTGCTATGGCCTAGGTGCTTCATAAGGTGGTTTTCTGTCTTGTAGCAGCAAAGGAAATGGATCTTTTTGCCCTTTCTCTGACTTTGCTCCACTTGATTTGTGTGTATTTAATACTGGTTTTGAAGTTGTGAAATGAATGTGCCCCAGTGTTTGGGCATGTTTGACAGTGTGCCCAAACTGAGTAGAAAGGAGGTGGGTAAGTCACAACATTTGTCAACACACCTCAACCATCTCCATGATTATAGAGTGACCACACATGACTGCCCCACAGGCTCCCAGTCTCTAGGCGGGCTTTTCCAGCTGCGCTTGCCCCAAGGATAGAAAATCCCGTCCGAGGCCAACATTTACATGGTCCGTGTCCCCCAGCTACGATTCTCATGGTGAGCAGGAAAATTCCACTCTCCGTTTCAGTGCAGGCATGTTTCTTTATCCATTAACAGGATGTGGGCATCACTGGCGAGGTCAGTTTTTATTACCCATCCCTAATTGCCCTTCAGAAGGTGGTGGTGAGTTGCACTCTTGAACTGCTGCAGAACCTAAGATGTAGCTACACCCACAGTGCCATTAGGGAGAGATTGTCAGGATTTTGATTCAGTGACAGTGAAGGATATATTTCCATGTCAAGATGGTGAGTATCTTGACGGAAACTTGCAGGTGGTGGTGTTCCCATGTATCTGATGTCCTTGTCCTTTGAGATGGTAGAGGAACTGGATTTGGAAGGTGCTGCCTAAGGAGCTTTGAAGAGTTCCTGCAGTGCATTTTGTCGATGGTACACACAGCTGCTACTGCTTGTGGATGTTGGAGGGATTGAATATTTGTGGAAGGGACACCAATCAAGCACAACAAGAACTGCAAATGCTGCAGAAATTCAACAGGTCCGACAGCATCCATGGAGAGAGAATAGGGCCAACGAAAAGGGTCATCCAGACTGGAAACATTGGCTCTATTCTCGCCCTGCAGATGCTGTCTAACCTGCTGAGATTCTCCAGCATTTTCTGTTTTTGCTTCTGTTTCCAACATCCACAGTGTTTTGCCTTTACCAATCAAATGGCCTGCTTCGTTCTGGATAGTGTCGAGCTTCTCCAGTGTCATTGGAGCTGCACTCGTCCAGGCAAGTGGAGAGCATTTTATTGCACTCCTGACTTGTGTCCTGTGGATGGTGGACAGGCTTTGGGGAGGCAGGAGGTGAGTTACCTCCTGCAGGATTCCCAACCTCTGACCTGCTCTGTAGTCCACAGCATTTATATGGCTAGTCCAGTTCAGTTTCTGGTCAATGGTAACGCCCAGGATGTTGACAGTGGCGGATTCAGTGATGGTAATACTATGATGGTAATGTTATGCTGCAAGGACCTAGCAAGTTTTTGAGGGAGCCTCATACTCCAGGCAGCCTTCCCTTCTTAAAGGCACAAGCCCCATAAAAAGGGAAGTTACAGTTTGCATATTTTTTTTTAGAACATAAGAAATAGGAGCAGGAGTAGGCCAACTAGCCCTTCGAGCCTGCCCCGTCATTCAATAAGATCATGGCTTGCCTGTACAAAGTTTATTTACTTGTGTCCCAAGTAGGCTTACATTAACACTAATGAAGTTAGTGAAAATCCCCTTGTCGCCACACTCCTGCACCTGTTCAGATACACTGAAAGAGAAATTAGCATGGCCAATGCATCTAATCAACACATCTTTCGGACTATTGAAGCATTTCTTTTAGCACAACAAGATGTATACATTTACTGCGAAGATCTCTTACACACCGTATTTCAGGCTGCTCAAAGAGTAAATTAATAGGCTTTCAGTACGTGTCAATACTGGAATTATGGAGCAGGTGAATGAGAATCCTAACAAGGATTTTGCAGAAATATTCATCAGGCTTACACTGTTACATACCATGTCAGTATTACAGTATTATTGTAAAACTGAATTTGAAAAAATCTCCCTTGTATTTCCAATAGCACGTTTTTGAAATAAAAGCATCAGATCTTATTACTAAGATAATGTTCATCACGATACTGTAAATTTTACACAATATTTCTCGACAGCTTGACATTTTATATTCCACTAAGTGACAGAACTTAGAATCATTGAATCCCGATAGTGAAGAAGGAGGCCATTTTGGCCATCGAGTCTGCACCTGCGGTCCTATCCCAGTAACCTCACATATTTACCCTGCTAGTCCCCCTGACACTAAGGGGCACCTTTGGACTGTGGGAGGAAACTGGAGCACCTGGAGGAAACACACACAGAGATGGGGAGAATGTGCAAACTCCACACATACAATAAGGCAGCAATGCTAATCACTGTGCAACTGTGTCACCCAAATAAAGCTCCCAATCACTGCCTGTATCTGACTATTTCTCCACATCCCGCTATTGTCCTAGTTCTCATTCTCCCACATCAAGAACTAGGAATAGGCCATCTGACACATCAAGCCTGCTCTGCCATTCAGTAAGATCATAGCTGGACTTTTCATAGACTCAGCTCCGCTTACCCGCCCGCTCACTGTAACCCTTAATTCCTTTACTGTTCAAAAATGTATCTATTCTTGCCTTAAAAACATTCAATGAGGTAGCCTCAACTGCTTCACTGAACAGGGAATTCCACAGATTCACAACCATTTGTGTGAAGAAGTTCCTCCTCAACTTAGTCCTAAATCTGCTCCCCCTTATTTTGAGGCCATGCCCCCGAGTTCTAGTTTTGAAATGTGTTTGTTTAATTAATAGCTATTATTTTCTGATTAAACTGCATTTTTTTTCTCTAGTTATCTCAGTACATCTGAGGTGTTGGGGGATGGGAAAGAGGAGGAAACAGGTGATCTGTAAACTTAGCGCTGCACCAGACGTTGACCTGCCAGAGATATCGGTGGCTCAATACAACAGACACCAGGGACTGAAAACAAAGATCTCTGTGAGGTTCAAGTCCATTGTCACCCAACTGGGTTGAGATTGCCTGAACCCATTACACTGCGGATCTTTGAAGCCTGCAGGAAGAAATGTGTCTAATTATCTGGTAACAAACACATTGAGGGCTACAGTGAGACTCAATGGAACAGTGCTGGATTCCGTGCAGAGATAAAACAGGCTTTTGCGAACTGGCATAATATGCTGAAGTTGTCTTTCGCTTCTCCTCTGGTTTCTAACAATCTGATTATTAGGTATTTCCAAAGATTTCATGTTATTATTTGCCAACCAGCAAGCAGAACTTCTTTCACCTTCCAAAGCGTCCGCCCACAGATTGCCATAAATAATTATATTTAATCAGACTTCAACTACATTTACTAGTCAATGCTTCCAAACAAACTGTGAAGTTTTCCTCCTCACAAAAGCGAATTGAAATAGATTACCCTGCAGCACTCAAACTTTGGTCCGGGGTTATTGCACTGAAATTTCCTGCCTCGCTTTCTAATTCAGGGCCTTTATCTAATCTGCTGGTGCTGCAAAAACATTTTTCTGCCATTTAGTTGGAGGCTTTGTCTGCAATCCAGCATCTTCAGACACTGATATCACCGGTGATTGGTATCACTCAGCCTTGAAGTAGTGATTCAAATTCCATTCCAATCCTCTCCCCGTACCTAGTGTTGCACTAAGGCAGACTTCCATAGAAACTAGAAGCAGGAGCAGGCCATTTGGCCCTTCGAGCTTTCTCTGCCATTCATTATGATCATCGCTAATCATCAAATTCAATATCCTGATCACTTGATCCCTTTAGCCCCAAGAGCTATAGTTAATTTCTTCTTGAAGTCGGACAACATTTTGGCCTCAACTGCTTTCAGGGCCTTATAGATTGAAGGGCGCCACTCCACGTCAAGTGTGATGGATTGGAAATCTCTCCCACTCTTACCGCCAGCCATTGACGTGTTTGGAAGGATTTGTAGGTCGATACACAACCAGTTTGACCACCTTATGATCTCAGGTTTTTTGACCGTCAAGTCCTGGGGTGGGACTCGAACCCAGAGCTTCCGGCTCAGAGACAGGGGTGTTACTCACTGTGCCATAAGACCACCTAATGGTATAAATGGGGAGAAATAACATATTTGGAAAGGGGTCGTCACAGACCAAGTGGGACAAAAATGTAAATGAGAAACTCATTTGGTGCTCAGTTGATAAATACATTTTATTACCTAAAAGCTGAAAAAAAAACAATACTGCAGGGTTTAGTTTCTTACAGTTCATTCCGTTTGTCAAAGAGAGTCTTCGTAACACATCTGTGATTAGGTCTAAACTCCCTTGGAGATTTTCCACCCAAATTGTTCCCTGCAGGTACTGACTGTTCTCACAGCAAGCACCAGTACAAATTGTCACTGCTGGCTTTCTGATGATTATCTTAAGCTCCGTCTCTCTTGTAACCACCTGTTATTATAATGTTATGTGTAAGTGAGAATATGCCATCCAGAAACATCAGATGCTGATGATGTTTCCCTGGGATTATTCCTCTCTGTAGTTGAATCATTGATTTGCTGAGAGCAACTGTGAAAAGCATGAGTTCACAGCTGCTGACACCAGCGCTAAGATCATAAGATGTCTTTGTAATAATATTCAGGGATTTGTGAGCAACTGCAGCCGGAAAACAAGTGAAAATTGACCAACAGTCAAAACCAGCCTCAGATATCGACCTTTTGTCTTGTGAAGACGAAGTGCTGAGTGACACCGGTGGTCATAAATTAAATATACTATATGCTATAAGTAGTTAGCACTGCTGCCTCACAGAGCCAGCGACCCGAGTTCAATTCCAGCCCCGGGTGACTGTCTGCCTGTACGGAGTTTGCACGTTCTCTCCATGTCTGCTTGGGTTTCCTCCAGGTTGCTCCAGTCTCCTCACACACTCCAAAGATGTGAGGGCTAGGTTAATTGGCCATGCTAAATTGTCCCTTAGTGTCTGGGGGATTAACAGCATTAATACGTGGTGTTACAGAGACAGGGCCTGGGTGGGATTGTTGTTGGTGCAGGCTTGATGGGCCAAATGGCCTCCTTCTGCGTTGTAAGGATTCTTTGACTCTATGCTGCTGCTTGTAGCTACTCCCACAACGAGATTTATAATGGTATATCACAGTCGTCTGTCTTGTGCCATCTTCGCATTGGATTTATTACAGTCACATGTATATAGTCAAAGCATACCGTTCATAGAGAAGGGAAGGAAAGAGTGCAGATTGTAGTGTTACAGTCATAGATCGCATGTAGAGAAAGATCAACTTAATGCGAGGTAGCTCCATTCAAGAACCTGATGGCAGTAGGGAAGAAGCTGTTCTTGACTCGGTTTGGTACATGTCCTTAGACTTTTGTATCTTTTTCCCTATGGAAAAAGGTGGAAGAGAGAAGGTCTGGGGTGGGTGAGGTCTTTAATTATGCTGGTTGCTTTTCCGAGGCAGTGGGAAGTATAGACAATGTCAGTGGAGGCTGGTTTTAGTGATGGACTGGGCTTCGTTTACGACCCTTCATAGTTTCTTTCTTCACACATCCACTGAGGCTTGTCTGCAACCACTCTGTGAAGTCTGTCATCTAAGTACGCCTAGGTCCATCCCTCTTGCTTCTTCTTCCACTTTGCCTGCTAAGAGAGATCTCCTTAGCCTTTCAGCTCTTATCAAATGGCTGAGATACCGACATTCCTTTTTCTGGATTTCACTTTGTGGAGTTTGTTCTGTTCTTGTGATTTTAAGCACCTTTCCATTTATCTTCTGGTCAGTATATGGAATGTTTAGCGTACACCTGCATATGCACATTTCAAAGGCCTCTATTTTCTTCCAAGATCTTTATTTATTGTCCTGGTTTCTGAGGCATACAGCAAAGTGGATACAACATTACGACGTTTGAGATTAATTCCTTGTTACAGACTTGGGTTTTCTCATTGTTTGCACGTCTTCAAAAACTTACTTCTGGGTATTTCTATCTTTCTTTTGATCGTTGCATCTACCATCGTACATTATCATTTGTCTTCAATGGACAAACTTATTAACTGTTAAAGATGCAGATAAACCTCTGTGACCTGACTCAAAAGGTTGCAATTGAAGTAAGTGCAGCAATTCACATAGAAAGGAAAATGATTGGATTGGAAATTTGTCTTTCCAACAGAAAAACAAGCTCTGGTTTTCTGCATCTTCCCTGCCTGCTTGCAGCATTTTCATTATTAATGTTGACTAACTGCTACAAGAGGTTGTTCTACATAAAAGATGCTATATAAATGCAAATTATCACTGTAGTTAAGTTCTCTTTATGTAGATCGAGAGGATTATTTGGTAAATTCAGTGATTTCTGCTGACTGTGTGAAGTCTTCTCAATGTAATAAGTGTCTTGTAAAAGAAACAAATTTAATGGGCTTGATTAATTAACCCCAGTGGAAAAGTAACATTTCTGCAAGAAACAGATGATAATTAGAAGCTCAAATCTGATGTGACCAAGGGACAATAGCTTTAGAACAAATGCTGGCTTCAGTTTTTGCATTTATGCGTTTATTTATTGCAACGTGTTGGGCATTACCTTGAATTATCAATCCACATCAATCGCTTTAAGGGCGGCACAGTGGTTAGCATCTCTGCCTCACAGTGCCAGGGATCCAGGTTCAATTCCAGCCTTGAGTCACTGTCTGTATGGAGTTTGCGCATTCTTCCCGTGTTTGCATGGGTTTCCTCTAGGTGCTCCAGTTTCCTCCCACAGTCCAAAAATTTGCAGGATAGGTGGATTGGCCATACTAAATTTGCCCCTTAGTGCCCCAAGATGTGTAGGTTAGAGTGATGTGTGGGGTTATAGGAATTGGGGAGGGGGTGGACCTGGGAAAGATGCTCTATCACAAAGTTGTGCAGACTGGATAGGTCAAATGAATTCCTTCTGTACTTTAGGGATTCTGTGATTCTTTTAAGTAGTAGAATAATGTTAGGAACAATATATAGCAGTAAGTTTCACTTTATATCTCTATTCCATGGATTAAGGAAGGTAAAACCAGGTTATAGTTTCATTTTTAGATTTTTGTGAGCTTGGTGCAGGGCAGTCTGGGGCCTTGTTTGATGACATGCATTTTAATGAAGTAGCCAGTGGGTTAACAGTTTAGTGAAGTTCTAAAATACATGAAGTTAAAAAAAAATTGTGTTGATGTCTAGGAACAGGAGTCCAGATACACACAGAGACAGGGAAACACAGAAAGGCTGTCAATTAGTGTGTGTGTACACTAGAGAGGGAGGAAGAAGGTTTAATCTCTCCAAAGACATCCTGAATGGCTAATGGGGGCCTGAGTTTATAGAACTCATGTATTTTCTCTGAAGGTGAAGTAATAGTGATTTTGATTATGGGCGACTCAGGGAGTGATATGGGCTGAAGGAAAGCATCCAGTGGATGCTCAGATGTCCATTGGAAAAAAAAATCTCTGAAACTGAACCAACCTGAGCAAGAAATCTTGTGATTGAGCATGTGGTAAATGTTCACTGGGGCTTGTGTCCGTAAGGGTTTTTGGGATAAAAAGAATACTGTGAGTTTGAACCATTTTCTGGCATCTGTATTGAAATCTTTCCAACCTTTTTGTCTCATGTAATATAATTCATTTCTCTTGCTTAATAAACATTTTGTGCTTTGTCTTATTAGTATACCACAAATTTCTTGTGCATGTGTTAAGTAACCAACCTCCATGGTATCTAAAAAACATTAGCATCTACCAAGCCAGGTTTCACCCCGGGAGCTCACTTATCCAATATTAACCTCAACTGGGCTGTCACAATTACTCATGCGTATGTTCAGTGTAGGTGAGACAAGGGATGCTTTCATAAGTGATGTCCTGTAATTTCCTTGTTGAGAAGATTTTAAATGTTGTCATTGGGAGATTCACTGACCCAGATGGGCCTCTGCTGCAACTGTGCGTTTCAATACAGATCTCCAATAGCAATGCGCTTAGGATTTATTTTATATCATTTCTAAGCACTTCAAGCAGCAGTTCTGTGTGTGTATTCATGCCTGAAGCTGTGGCATTTATACAGATGGTGAGAATATGCTTCATAAACCTCTGCATCATGCATTCCATAAAACTGCCTTTGGGAGACACTTGGAAAAAATGGATTTAGGTGATCGGATACCAAGGAGGTGTTTTTGATGCACAGAACATAGAACATAGGACATACAGGACAGCACAGTACAGTCCCTTCGGCCCTCAATGTTGTGCCAAGCTATGTCCAAACCCAAGATCAAGCTATCCCACTTCCTATCATTCTGGTGTGCTCCATGTGCCTATCCAATAACCACTTGAAAGTTCCTAAAGTGTCTGACTCCACCATCACAGTAGGCAGTCTATTCTACACCCCAACCACTCTCTGAGTGAAGGGTCTACCTCAGACATTCCTCCTTTATCTTCCGCCATGAACCTTATAGTTATGTCCCCTAGTAACTATTACATCCACCCGGGGAAATAGTCTCTGCACGTTGACTCTATCTATCGCCCTCATCGTTTTATAAACACCTATTAAGTCGCCTCTCATCCTCCTCCACTCCAAAGAGAAAAGCCCCAGCTCCCTCAACCTTTCGTCATAAGACCTACCCTCCAAACCAGGCAGCATCCTGGTAAATCTCCTCTGCACTCTCTCCAATGCCCCCACATCCTTCTTATAGTGAGGTGACCAGAACTGAACACAATATTCCAAATATGGTCTCACCAACGTCTGGTATAGTTGCAGCATAACCCCACGGCTCTTAAACTCAAACCCCCTGTTAATAAACGCTAACACACTATAAGCCTTCTTCACAGCTCTATCCACTTGAGTGGCAACCTTCAGAGATCTGTGGATATGAACCCCAAGATCTCTCTGTTCCTCCACATTCCTCAGAACCCTGCCGTTGACTCTGTAATCTGCATTCAAGTTTGTCCTACCAAAATGAATCATCTCGCACTTATCAGGGTTAAACTCCATCTGCCACTTTTTAGCCCAGCTCTGCATCCTATCAATGTCTCTGCAGCCTGCAAGAGTCCTCCACCTTATCCACTACTCCACCAATCTTGGTGTCGTCAGCAAATTTACTAACCCACCCTTCAGCCTCCTTTTCCAAGTCATTGATAAAAATAGCAGAGGACCCAACACTGACCCCTGTGGTACACCGCTGGTAACTGGCCTCCAGTCTGAAACTTTTCCTTCTACCACCACCACCACCCTCTGTCTTCTATGAGACAGCCAGTTACTTATCCAATCGGCCAAATTTCCTTCTATCCCACACCTCCTTATCTTCTTCATAAGCCTACCATGGGGAACCTTATCAAATGCCTTACTAAAAACCATGTATACAACATCAACTGCTCTACCTTTGTTTACATACTTAGTTACCTCCTCAAAGAATTCAATCAAATTTGTGAGGCAGGACTTACCCCTCACAAAACCGCACTGACTATCCCAGATTAAACTTTCCAAATGGTCATAAATCCTATCTCTCAGGACCCTTTCTATTAACTTACCGACCACCGAAGTAAGACTAACTGGCCTATAATTACCAGAGTCATTCCTATTTCCTATCTTGAAGAGAGGAATAACATTCACCACTCTCCAGTCCTCTGGCACAGTCCCTGTAGACAGTGAGGACCCAAAGATTAAAGCTAAAGGCTCTGCAATCTCATCCCTTGCCTCTCAAATTATCCTAGGATGTATCCCATCTGGCCCAGGGGACTTATTGACCCTCAGGTTTTTCAAAATTGCTAATACATCTTCCCTCAGAACATCTACCTCCTCTATCCTATCAGCCTGTATCACACACTCATCCTCAAAAACATGGCCCCTCTCTTTAGTGAACACTGAAGAAAAGTATTCATTCAATGCCTCACCTATTTCTTCTGACTCCATGCACAAGTTCCAACTACTATCCTTGACTGGCCCTAACCTCACACTGGTCATTCTTTTATTTCTCACATAAGAGTAAAAAGCCTTGGGGTTTTCTTTTATCCGATCCGCCAAGGACATCTCATGCCCCCTCCTAGCTCTCCTAAGCCCATTCTTTAATTCATTCCTAGCTACCTTGTAACACTCAAGCGACCCAATTAAACCTTGTTTTTTACATACGCTTCCTTTTTCCTCTAAACAAGACATTCAACCTCCTTTGTGAACCATGGTTCCCTCACTCAGCCATTTCCTCCCTGCTGGCCAGGGACATACCTATCAAGGACACATAGTATTTGTTCCTTGAAAAAGCTCCACTTTTCGTTTATGCCCTTACCTGATGGTTTCTGTTCCCATCTTCTGCTGCCTAATTCTTGCCTAATTGCATCATAATTACCGCTGCCCCAATTATAAGCCTGGCCCTGCCATGTGACCCTATCCGTCTCCATTGCAATAATGAAGGACACCGAATTGTGGTCACTATTTCCAAAGTGCTCTCCCACAACCAAATCTAACACTTGGCCCGGTTCATTACCCAGTACCAAGTCCAATGTGACCCCACCTCTTGTCGGCTTATCCACATATTGTGTCAGGAAACTCTCCTGCACACACTGGACAAAAAGTGTCCCATCGGAACTATTCGACCTATAAATGTTCCAATCAATATTTAGAAAGTTAAAGTCACCCATGATAACTACCCTGTAACCTTCACATCTATCCGTAATCTGCTTTGCCATTTCCCCCTCCACATCTCTATTACTATTTGGGGGCTTATAGAAAACTCCAAACAAACCATTATTTGAAATGTGCGATTTGACAGCAATATATCAAAAGTTTGAGATGTCTTATTCATTTTATGGTATATGGGCATCACCGGCAGGACCAGCATTTAAAGCTCAATCCTTGTTGTCCTTCAGAAGGTGGTGGTGAGCTATCTTCTTGAACCATTGCAGTCTCAGAGATGCAGGTGTACCCACAGTGGTGTTAGTGAGGGAATTCCAGGAGCTTGATCCAGCGACAATGAAGGAGAGGCAAAATATTTACAAATCAGGATGGTGGATGACTTGGAAGAGAACCTCCAGGTGGTGGTGTTTCCAGGCATCTGCTGCTCTTGCCCTTCTAAATGGATTTGAAAGGTGCTGGCCAAGGAGCCTTGGTGAATTCCCTGCAGTGCATCTTGTAGATGGTACACAATACTGCCACTGTGCATCATTGGCAGAAGGAGCGAATGTCTGTGGAAGGGGTGGCAATCTAGTGGGTGGCTTTATTATGGTTGGGGTCAGATTTCTTGAGTGTTGTTGGAGCTGCACTCATCCAGGCAAATGGAGAGTATTCCATCACTCTCACAAAGGGTGAGAATAAAGTTTAAAATTTAGTTCTCTTGTTTTGGAACACACAATGGACTGTTAGCCTTGGTATCATTCATAGCAGATATTCTTTCTCATTACTCAGCCGGTGACCTGAAGGGCATGTTCTGATCTTTATCACAGTCTTTCAATCTGAACACAAGGGTGGTTTGTTCGTATATATGCCAATTGCAGCTTATGTTGGTGTGCTTTTGTTATGGGATAAAAAGGGGGTCCATTTCTCCAAAGGACATCATCTTTTATTGTGAAAATTCTAAGGAATTTAAGGCTCTTTTATATGTGTTGCTATGAGGGACCAGAAATTTATGTGCATGACACGTCCAGTAAAATCAAATTACTATCACAGTGGTGATTAAAACTGAATTTGAATCTTTAAAATTTGTAAAGTTCATTTATGGGATGTGAGTGTCGCTGGCAAGGCCAGCATTTATTGTCCTTACCAAATTGCCCTTGAGAAGGTGGTAGTGAGCTACTACCTTCTTTCTTATTTCTTAGCTCACTACTTAAAATGGAATCATAGAATCCCTACAATGGCAGAAGGAGGCCATTTGGCCCATCGAGCTTGCACTGACAACCATCCTACCCAGGCCCTATCCCCATTACCCAATGCATTTATCCTGCTGGTCCCCCCAACACTAAGGGGCAACTTAGCATGGCCAATGCACATCTTTGGAATGTGGGAGCAAACCGGAGCACGCGGAGGAAACCCACGCAGACATGGGGAGAATGTGCAAACACCACACACATAATCACCCAAGGCCAGAATTGAATACAGGTCCCTGACACTGTGAGGCAGCAGTGCTAATCACTGTGCCACCATCTGCCCTGCAGGCCATGTAGTGCAGGAACACCCATTGTGCTGTTAGCAAGGGAGTTGCAAATATATTTGTATGGCTACGGTCAATGGTAATCCCCAGGATGTTGACCGTGAGGGATTCAGTGATGGTCATGCCATTGAGTATCAAGGGGTGATGGTAAGGTTCTCTCTGGAGATGCAAACATGAATGCTGCTTTAAAATAATTGTTGATGAAACAAAATATCCATTTTATATAACTGTTAGATTTATTGCACTGTTATTTCCTAAGCAAACTGAAATAGAGGTGGTTAAAGAAGTAAATGAAGGTGATGGACCACCTATGATATTAAGCTGCCCTGGTTGCCCATGGCAACACAGCTACCTGCAAAGAAGTTCACATTCAAAAATGTAGTGCAGCCAAGTAAGGACTTAATATTAAAAAAAAATGCAATATAATGCCATAGCCATAATAATCACAGTAGGGGACTTTAAGAGCAATGAGTTCAACAGCGGTTTCCTAATGTAGGTGTGAGTTATTAACTGAGGTGACCGGGACATTTCAAAGGTCAAACTGAGCCCAGAATGAGTCACAATGATAGTTGGGTTCCTTGAGAGGAAATAAAAGCATAAGCTGAGACCGTTTGAAATGAAGTCTGCGGCTCTTGTATGCTATTCTGTGAGAACAGTGAGTTGGAATTTGTCATGTATTCCTTCATGCAAACTGTTGGACAGACCTCTGTTGTATCCTTTCAATGTAAAGTGTGGCAGAGTAATAGCAACAAGACGATTACCTGACCTGCACATCTAGCGACCTACATTTTGGTTTGAGCATTCAAAGTATGCCAAGGCATTGTACCTCAGTGTAGTGTCCATAACCCATCCACCTTTAGCTACTTCATCAATGACCTTCCATCCATCATAAGGTCAGATGTTTGTGCAATCATCAGCAATATTCAGCACCATTTGCAACTCCTTAGAAACTGAGGCAGTCCATGTCCAAATGCAGCAAGGCCTGGCTTGGATTGTCAAGTAGTAATTAACATTCACGCCACACAAGTGCCTGACAATGACCATCTCCAACAGGAAATAACATCACCAACTTCCCCTGACATTCAATGGCATAACCATTACTGAATTCCCCCAGTAACAATATTTTTTGCAGGGTGGTTGGTTACTATTGATCAAAAACTGAGCTGGACTAGCTGTATAAATAGTGTGGCTAAAAGAACAGGTCAAAGGCTAAGAAACCTATGGCAAGAAGTTTACCCCCTAACTCCCCAAAGCCTGTCAACCATTTGGGGCAGCATGGTGGTTAGCGCTGCTGCCTCACAGAGCCA
Source organism: Carcharhinus amblyrhynchos (assembly GCF_965287045.1). Lineage (NCBI taxonomy): Eukaryota > Metazoa > Chordata > Chondrichthyes > Carcharhiniformes > Carcharhinidae > Carcharhinus > Carcharhinus amblyrhynchos. Next base: position 38,926,373 of record NC_137344.1, on the reverse strand, counting down.
GGGATCCGGGTTCAATTCTGGCCTTGGGTCACTATCTGTATGGAGTTTGCATATTCTCCCCATATCTTGTGGGTTTCCTCTGGGTGCTCCAGTTTCCTCCCACACTACAAAGATGTGTGGGTTAGCTCAATTGGCCATGCTAAAATGCCCCTTAGTTTCCCAAAATGTATAAGTTAGATGGATTAGCCATGGGATAGGGCAGGGGAGTGGGTAGGATACCCTGTCAGAGAGTGAATGCAGACTCCATAGGCTGAATGGCATCCTTCTGCACAGTAGAACATAGAACATAGAAAAACTACAGCACAAACAGGCTCTTTGGCCTACAAGTTGCGCCGAACATATCCCTACCTACTAGGCTTATCTATAACCGTCTATCTTACTACGTCCCATGTACTTATCCAAAAGTCTCTTAAAAGACCCCATCGAATCTGCCTCCACCACCTCCATCGGTAGTCGATTCCACACACCCACCACTCTCTGAGTGAAAAACTTACTCCTGACATCTCCTTGGTACCTACTCCCCAGCACCTTAAACCTGTGTCCTCTTGTGGCAGCCATTTCAGCCCTGGGAAAAAGCCTCTGAGAATCCACTCGATCAATACCTCTCAACATCTTATACACCTCTATCAGGTCACCTCTCATCCTTCCTCTCTCCAAGGAGAAAAGACTGGGCTCTCTCAACCTATCCTCATGAGGCATGCCACCTAATCCAGGCAACACCCTTGTAAATCTTCTCTGCACCCTTTCTATGGCTTCCACATCCTTCCTGTAATGAGGCAACCAGAACTTCAGTATTTCAAGTGGGGTCTGACCAGGCTCTTATACAGCTGCAGCATTTTCTCCTGACTCCTAAACTCAATTCCTCAATTGATGAAGGCCAGTACACCATACGCTTCTTAACCACAAGCTCTACCTGCAAAGCTGATTTGAGTGTCCTCTGAACCCGGACCCCAAGATCCTTCTGACCTTCCACACTGCTAAGAGTCTTACCCTTAATATTATATTCCATCATCCTATTTGACCTGCCAAAACGAACAACCACATTCATATCTAACAGGTACAAATACTCTCCATTTGCCTGGTTGAGCACAGTTCCAACAACACAAGAAGCTTGATATCAGCCAAAACAGCCTGCTTGATTAGCGTCCTATCCACAAACATTCACTGCCTTCACCACCACTGCACAGTGGCAGCAGTGCATGCTATCTACAAGACACAGCGCAGGAACTCATCAAGCCATCTTAGACAGCATCTTCCAAAACCTGGCCGCTTCCCCCTAGAAAGACAAAGGTAGGAAATACAAGGGAGCACCACTACTTGGAAGCTCCCCTCCAACCAACTACCTTACTGATTAGGAAATATTTCACTGTTCCTTCACTATCGCTGGGTTAAAATTCTGGAACTTTATTCCTAACAGCACTGTGGGTGTACCTACTCTACATGAACTATAAACAGTTCAAGTGGCTTACCATCACGTCTCAAGGGCAATTCGGGAGGGCAATAAAAATGCTGGTCTAGCTAGTAATACCCACACCCCATCAATGAGTAAGACAATGTCCTGTGAAACAAGATCTCCCTGCAATGATAAGTTTAGGTACTTCATTGTCACTGCCTTGTAAACTGTGCTTGTTAACAAAGATCAAGCAGCTCATAACATTTGCCGAGGCAGTAAATTAGCATGATTTGTTAACATTGGCTGACGTTGATTATGGCCAGTAAATTGCTGTTTGATGAGGATATAAACATACCTAAATATGGAAACTTATACAGGGTAATTCTTCCAAAGTTCTTACGATTGACCTTATTTTTAAATCATTTGGATAATACCAACCTCACAACTTGACTGATGTCTGGATCCTTTGTTGCAAATTCTATTTTGCAGTGTTATATAATTCCATTTAAAATATAAACTTTTGACACTGAGAGATGTTTTTGCAGCATTGCCATGCTGTAATTCTGAGATGATATAGAGACCATCTAGTCTTCTCAAGCTGCTCCTTTCTTAATTAAAATAGTGGTTCAATAAATGCTAATTATCAATTTTTGTATTGATACATATTTTTGAAAGTACTGTAGTTGGCTGGGATTATTTGTTATCTAGAATGTACAATGCAAATATGTTTTGGGTTCCAGCAGAAGAAATAAAAACTAGAAGGTCAATCGTGGATTTTGCCTTGCAAAGTTCAAAGCCACTTGTAAAATGGTGTTGTTTATGTGTAAACTAATTTGATTTTCTGATAGGAGGGCATTCCTATTACAGGTATTTCACAATTGGAATCAGACTTGTTTGGGTTTGGCCAATAAATATATAAATAAGCAAAGCACCTTTTGTCTTCAAACCTTGACTGCAGAACAGAAGGTCAGTAGTGGCAGGCTTTTGCTGTGAGGTGAATTATGTGGACTGCATTCAAAAGTTCAAAACCATTCTCCCTACTGATGAAACCTTGATAGCTCTATTGCTGTTGTTACCAGAGCAATAAAGCTATCAGAAGTAACACTGTAGAATTATGATATAACTGCCCCCCTGCCCCCCCCAAAACAAAAGATTCAGAAAGCAGGATCTCCATACACGACTGGTTTAAACTTAGAAATTTCTATCATAGAAACCCTACAGTGCTGAAGGAGACCATACAGCCTATCGAGTCTGCACCGACAACAGTTCCACCCAGGCCCTATCCCTGTAATCCCACATATTTACTCTGCTAATCACTCTAATTTATATATCCCAGGACACTAAGGGGCAATTTAGCATGGCCAATTTACCTAACCTGCATATCTTTGGACTGTGGGTGGAAACCGGAGAACCTGAAGGAAACCCATGCAGACACTGGGAGAACATGCAAACTCCACACAGACAGTGACCCAAGTTGGGAGTCGAACCCAGGTCCCTAGTGTGTAAGGCAGCAGTGCTAACCACTGTGCCACCTCTAAAATTAATAAAAGAGTTTGATGGCTAAAAATAAAATGAAGCATTTGAATTTTTGCACTACTTTAAACCTCTCCATGTCACTATCTCTCTGGCCTCTTTCAAGATGTAGCCTAAACCTAGCTCAGAGACTAAATCTTGTTGTTTGTCCAAAAATCTGCTTATCTGGTTCAGTGTCAAATTTTATTTGCTAATGCTCGAGTAAAGTGCTTTGGGTCACATTATGATAATAAAGGCATGTTTATTATCATCTAGGAGGACAAGGGCAGAATTTACCTGGGAACTTCACCACCTGGAAGTCCTACTCTAACTAACTCACTCGCCATCCTAACTAGGGAATGTATCACCATTCCTTTCATTGTTAGGTCAAATTCCTAGAATTACCTCCCTAACAACACTGTAGGTGAACCCACACTACATGGACTGCAGTGATTCAAGAAGACAGTTCACCATCGCCTTCTCAAGGGCAATTAGGGATGGGCAATGAATGCTGGCTTAGCCAGCATTGTCCACATCCTTTGAATGAATAATACAAGATATTGTTGTTGACCTAAAAATTTACAAGATTGCATGTTATTAGAGTTCAATATTATGCTTTTGGATAAAAAATACAATAGCTAAGATTTTCCAAAAAAAAAATTCTGAGTCCCCAATTTGCGGGAAAATGGGAGTAATGCCCGCTATTATTTTTTCAGAGTGATTTCCAGAGCGAATCTCTGACACTATGTGCGTCACAAAATGCCCTAGCAAGTCTCTGGAAATTTGTGGGTGGGGTCTAACCCCACCTGAAAGGCTGGCAGCATAGCGCTCAGCAGGTCACTGCACATGCCTCCATCTGTCATCGCAGGCATCAACACATACGCAGTGGCTTCACATTGCTGGCCATCAAATCGCTGCCCTTGCAACACCACCTCCCCCCCCCCCCCCCCCCCCCCACTTACGATGGCTGGCTGCCCAGACCCCTCCAGGCAAGCCCTGGTATCACCCCTCCCCCCCGCCCCCTCCCCCCCACTCCTGCACTGCATGGCTAGCCACAATCATCATCCTCCCTCCCTCTGTCTGCAATCCCTGTGCAAAGTGGCAGCAGACCCACTATCCCCACCCCCTCGGCACTGTCCACCCTTTGGGCAGTGCTGATTTGCCCCTTGGGCAATGCCAGGCTGGTACTGTCTAAGGGGCACCCCCTTGCCCCTGACCTCCTGGGTGGGGGCTCATGGCCTCTGTTCCCTCCAATGGGGTCAACCGCCTTTCCCCGTCAGTGGGGAGCAGTTGTAAACCCTGTTGGAGTGAATCAATCCTAGCTGGTGGGGAGAGACTTCCGTCTCACTAATCAAATTTAAATCCTGATTTCCATATGGTAATCAGCTACATGCCGGACTAATTACTCTGGAAATCTTCACTGCAGAGACTTGCAGAGGCCGTGACGTCCAATGGGAAGCCAGTAAAATGGCCTCTGCTGCTTGAGCAGCGCAGTGGACTGGGAGAATCACCCCCAACGAGACAAAGCATCTTTTTTTACAGACAGCTTTGCCAGTGGCGGGATTTTATGGCCATGTTCGAGCGGGACTGGAAAATCCCACCTGAGTCAATACATTTCCATTGTCTGCCCCTCACCCGTTCCAATTCTGTGGTTGGGGGGGGGGGGGGGGGTGGTGGAATTCCAGCGAATATCTTTCTTTGAAGTAAAGTTAAGGTTTATGTATTAGTCACAAGGAAGGCTTCCATTAACACAACAATGAAGTTACTGTGAAATTAGACCATAAAACGTAGGAGCAGAATTAAGCCTCTTGGCCCATCATGGCTGATATTTTTCTCATCCATTCTCCTACCTTTTCCCCATAACCCCGACCCCTTTATTAATTAACAACCTGTCTATCTCTGTCTCAAAGACATTCAATTACTTGACCTGCATAGCGTTCTGCGGCAAGCAGATCCATTTAGTTGTCCTAGGTGCCACACTCCAGTGCCTGTTCAGGTCAACGTAACTAACTAGCACGCCTTTCAGAATGTGGGAGGAAACCAGGACACCTGGAGGAAACCCATGCAGACACGGGGAGAACATGCAAATTTCAGTGACCCAAGCCGGGAATCGAACCCAGATCCCTGGCTCTGTGCTACCACGCCACCCCAGAAAGGTCCTAAAGCATTTGCATACAGTGAATTATTCTGAATGCAGTCACTATTGCTATGAGGGAAACACAGCAAGTGGACCTGAAGATGGTTTTGGTGGTAAATGTGGAAAGAATGTTAACAGTAAATTTGGGTAATTTCCTTCTCTTACTAAATAGTGCCATACTGTAAAGAGTTACAAGTTATGTTAATGAGGCTACACACCCACTATCTTAAGTCTCTCATTGAATAAGTGAAATTCTTCAAAACTCACAGCTCTTGAGCAGCCATCTAAAACATTAGAGTACAACTACTGAGCTTCAGTTTAATGTGTCCTCCAAAAGAATTCAGTTATGAGGATACAGAACTAACATTATTTGGAATGTCAGTCTACACAAATCTTGGAGTGGGGCCTGAACCCAAGATTGTTGTCAATCTCACCATTCTCTTTACTCAGAACATAAGAACATAAGAAATAGGAGCAGGAGTAGGCCATCTAGCCCTTCGAGCCTGCCCCACCATTCAATAAGATCATGGCTGATCTGAAGTGGATCAGTTCCACTTTCCCGCTTTCTCCCCATAACCCTTAATTCCCTTGCCTACCAAAAACCTATCTACCCGCGTCTTAAATATATTTAGCGAGGTAGCCTCCACCACTTCAACGGGCAGAGAATTCCAGAGATTCACCACCCTTTGAGTGAAGAAGTTAAGGCAGTACAATCCACACCGCAGAGAGTGGTTGGGGTGTGGATTGTACTGCCTGCTGTGATAATGGAGTTGGACACTTTCAGGCAGCTATTGGATAGGCACATGGAGCACACCAGAATGATAGGGAGTGGGATAGCTTGATCTTGGGTTTGGACATAGCTCGGCACAACATCGAGGGCCGCAGGGCCTGTACTGTGCTGTAATGTTCCATGTTCATCAAGCTGACACTCTTCTGAATTTTTCTGACAAAATCTTGTTTTAGTTAATTCTTGGGATAGGACTGTCGCTGTCTAGATGAGCATTTATTGTCCATCCCCAATTGACCTAGGGAAGATGGTGGTGTATATTTCAAATCAGGATAGTGCTGGGTGGCTTGGAAAGGAATTTGCGGGTGGTGGTATTCTCATGTGTCTACTGCCCTCGCCCTTCTAGATGGAAGAGATCGTGGGTTTGGAAGGTGCCGTCTATGGAGCCTTGATGAGTTCCTGCAGTGCATCCTGTCAGTGGTACCCCCTGTTGCCACTGTGTCAGTGGTGGAGGAAGTAGATGGTGAAGGTGGTGGATGGATTCTACACCAGTTTTATCACCAGAGCTAACCTGCAAATTCTTGTCAGATTGCATTCATCAAGTTCCTTTAAATAATGGAGCTGATACATCAGACAGGGGATTAATTGTATTTAAGTTTTGGCTATTAATTGTAGTGTCACCTGTGTTTATGGACATAGTAGCACACTGAAAGTATGGTTGTTGGTTGGAGATGTGGAACCTGCAAAGCGTGTCTCTAAATAAAAGTTTAAGTTTATTACTGTCACAAGTAGGTTCACATTAACGTTGCAATGAAGTTACTGTGAAAATCACCTGTAAAAATAAAAGCTAAGGCATGTGTAAATAGTAGGCTCTAATGTTCTTAGCTGGGCAAACTGTCTAGAAACTTGGCAACATTGGAAGATAAGAATATAGGAATTAGGAGCAGAATTCGGTAAATTCAGCATTTTGAGCTTTCTCCGCCATTCAATCAGATCATGGCTGATTTCTCCCTGGTCTCAAATCCATCTCCCCACCTGTTCCCCATATCCCCTTATCTCCTTTTTTTTATCAAAAATATATCTATCTCCTCTTGAAACCTTTCAACAATTCAGACTCCACCTCACAATGGGGCAGCAAGTTCTACAAATTCACCACCCTCTGCAGGAAATAGCTCCTCCTAATCTCAGCTTTAAATCCGCCACCTCTCAATCTATACCCATGACCTCTTGTTCAAGTTTGCCCCAAAAGAGGAAATATTTGGTCTACATTTCACTTTTTCAATCCCTTTTAGTATTTTGTATACATCTATCAGACCGCCACCCCCCCCGCCATCCTTCAAAACTCCAGCGAGTATAAACTATTTAATCTCTCCTCATGAGTCAACCCTTTCATCCCTGGAATCAACCTGATGAACCTCCTCTGAACTGCCTCCAATGCTGCCACATCCTTCCTCAAATAAGAAGACCAAAATTGGACAGAATATTCCAGATGGGGTCTCACCAACACCATGTACAATTGCAACAACACTTCTCTACTTTTACTCCAGTCCCTTTGCAATAAATGCCAGCATCCCATTTGCCTGTTTTATGACGTGCTGCACCTGCATACTGATTTTCTACAATTCATGAACAATGACACCCAGATCCCTCTGCCCCGACACATTTTGAATCTGCTTTCCATTTAGGTACTAATTTGCCTTTCTATTTTTTCTGCCAAAATGAACAAGCTCACACTTATCCACATTAAACTCCATCGGCCAGATTTTGTCCCATTCTCCTAGCCTTTCTATAAACATCTGTAAAATCTTTATATCCTTTTCACAGCCTACTTTCCCACCTATTTTAATATTATTCTCAAATTTTGCTATGTTACACTCTGTCCCTTCTTGCAGATCATTTGGATAGATTGTAAACAGTGAGTTCCAAGGACTGACCCTGCAGCACCCTGCTACTTATATTTCGCCAGCCAGAGAAGGATTCATTTATCACAACACTCTCTTTCTCAGTCAGCCAATCCTCATTCCAATCTAGAACTCTACCCCAGTCCCCTGTGATCTCAACTTCTGGATCAGTCTTTTATGCAGCACCTTGTCAAACACCTTCTGGAATTCCAGATACACTACCTCCACAGGTTCCCCACTATCCACCTTGCTGGTTATGTCCTCAAAGAACTCAGTCAAGTTTGTCAAACATGACTCATCCTGCATAAAACCATGGTGACAATGGTGGATTGAGTTTTACCTTTCCAAATGCTAATTCATTTCCTCCTTAATAATTGATTCTAGCAATTTCCCACTACAGTTGACCAGCCTATTGTTTCCTACTTTTTGCCTCTCTTCCTTTTTGAATAAGGGCATCATATTAGCATGTTTCCAATCCATTTGGACTCTACCAGAATCCAAGAAATTTTGAAATGTCATAACAAATGCATCCATTTTCTTTGCTATCACCTCCTTTAATAGCCGAGGGTACAGGGCATCAAGTCCTAGAGATCGGAGGGTGTGGAGAGTCTGCAGAAGGATCTAGATAGGCTGGGCGAATGGGCCAGGAAATGGCAAATGGAATTTAATGTTGGCAAGTGTGAGGTGGTCCACTTTGGTAGGAAAAATGGTAGGAAGGACTATTACTTACGAGGCGAAAAACTGCAGCAGGCGACGGTACAGAGGGACCTCGGGGTCCTTGTGCATGAGTCGCAAAAACCCAGCTTGCAAGTGCAGCAGGTGGTCAGGAAGGCGAATGGGATGCTGGCCTTCATAGCGAAGGGGATTGAATATAAAAGTAGGGAGGTCTTGCTGCAGCTGTATAGGGCATTGGTGAGGCCGCAACTGGAGTACTGTGTGCATTTTTGGGCGCCGCACCTGCGCAAAGATATTTTGGCCTTGGAGGGAGTGCAGAGGAGGTTTACTAGGCTGATACCGGAGTTGAGGGGGTTGAGCTATGAGGAGAGGCTGAATAAACTGGGCTTGTACTTGTTAGAGTTTAGAAGAATGAGAGGAGATCTCATTGAGACGTATAAGATGATGAATGGGATGGATAGGATAGAGGTGGAAAGACTCTTCCCGCTCAAAAAAGACAATAGGACTAGGGGGCACAGCCTCAAGATAAAAGGGGGACGGTTTAGAACGGAGTTGAGGAGGAACTTCTTCACTCAAAGGGTGGTGAATCTCTGGAATTCTCTGCCCGTTGAAGTGGTGGAGGCTGCCTCGCTAAATATTTTTAAGACGCGGGTTGATGGGTTTTTGATAGGAGAGGGGATTAAGGGTTATGGGGAGAGGGCGGGAAAGTGGAACTGAGCAGCGACAGATCAGCCATGATCTTATTGAATGGAGGGGCAGGCTCGAAGGGCTGGATGGCCTACTCCTGCTCCTATTTCTTATGTTCTTATTTATCTGCCTTTAATTCCATTAGTTTATTCAATACCTTCTCCCTGGTGATGATTATTACACCATGTTCCTCTGCATTAACGACAGTTATTGGAAAATCTTTATTATTCCCTACCATTAAGAGAGAGGCAAAATATTGATTTAGTTCCTCCGCCATCTCTGTGTTCCCCATTAATAGTTCACCAGTATTATCCTCTAATGGGTCTGCATTTACTTTAACTATTCTCTTCCTCTTTATATATTTATGGAAGCTATTGTATCTGTGTTTTTGTTTTCTGTTAGTTTCTACTCATAGCTCATCTTAGTTATTTTGGTTTTACTTTTAGGAACCTTCCGCTTACCACTAGCTCATGCAGATTGGTACGTCCTAGTTTTTGCTTTTATGTCCTCTTTGACTTCCTTGCCTAACCATGGAACATTTTTCTTCCTTTTACAATTCCTCTTCTTCTCAGGAATTATACTTTAATTGTGAGATATTCAATGTCTCCCTGAACATCCGGTTTGTTCCTCAGCTGTCCTGCCCTCAATCATTTGCAGCCAGTTTACCTGAGCCAACTCCTTCCTCCAGCCTATATAATTACCTCTGCCTCATGTTAAAACTAATAAAACTGTCTTCTCTTGCTCAATTTGAACCTGAAATTCTAGCATGCTGTGATTGCTCTTTCCAAGAAGATCTTGAACAACAAGACTATTTATCAACCCTTCTTTGTTACATAATACTAAATTTAAATAATCCTGCTCCCTGGTTGGTTCCGTAACACACTGCTGTAAGAAATAATCCCTCATACACTATGAAATCTCCCTCGAGGCTCCTTTGCCAATTTGATCCAGTAAATGTGCATGCTAAAATTACCCATGGTTCCTGTTGTGCTCCTTTCACAAGCCCTCATTATTTTTTGGTTTACACTATACCCCACTTTGGAAATATTGCTCAGGAGTCTGTAAAATACTCCGACCAATATGTTTTTTCCTTTATTTATTATTTCTACCCAAACATTGTTTGAGTTCTAATAGGAAAAGTGAAGAGGGTGGTCACAGAATCATAGAACGCCTACAGTGCATAAAGAGGCTATTTGGCCCTTCGAGCCTGCATTGGCAACAATCCCACCTGGCCCCTATCCCTGTAACCCTCCATATTTACCTTCCTAATCTCCCGGACGCTAAGGAGCAATTTAGCATGACCAATCCACCTAACCCACACATCTTTGGACTCTGGTAGGATACCGGACTACCCAGAGGAAACCTACGCAGACATGGGGAGCTCGTGCAAGCTCCACACAGTCAGTCACCCAAGGCAGGGAATAAGTCCAACAAATAGGGTTAGGTGAATGGGCCATGTTAAATTGCCCCTTTAGTGTCAGAGGGACTAGCTTGGGTAAGTGCATGGGGTTGCGGGAATAGGGCCTGGGTGGGATTGTGGCCAGTACATACTTGATGGGCTGAATGGCCTTCTTCTGCACTGCAGAATTCGAGAACTCGGGTCCCTGGTGCTGTGAGGCAGCAGTGTTAACTAATGTGCCACCATGCCTCCAGTTTCTCTCCAAATCCAGAAGAAATTATTTTTGTTGGTAAATTCTTAGTCACTCCATTATGGTTAGGACAGTGTTAAGCAAACATGACCTAATTGCCTTGTATTATGTGTTATTTTATCTTCTGTGCCTAACATGTTACAGTTGGAGATTCTTGTTCTCTCCATAGTTTTAAAACAAGGCAACACTTCCAAACCCACATCTACAGTCGCTTTGACATCTTGCCACTCTTGGTTGCAGGTTATTGAGTTCAATGGCCTCAGAAACAGGAAACCCTGACTGAGTATAAGTTAAGCGTGCAAGCATTATGCTTTCCAGGTTGGGCTGTGTATCTCTCTGACCTATTTTGTTTCTCACTCAAAGGCAAGAAAGGGTGTGTGCTTCCCATTGGTTTAAGGAAATGTCTTGTGTTCACGACACCACATTCCTGAAATTGACAACCCGTGGGGAGCAAGTGTCCCATTTTTGGTTCAGAAAGATTATTTTTTGTTCACTCACTAATCTATTTTGAAAAAGTCAATTTTCACATGATTTATAATTGAATTCTTGATATATGTTACAGTTTATCTTTATCTGGCACCAGATATGAAGCATGTTTTAAGTTCTATTATAAACATCTAAAAATATGACACTGTACTAAAAACAATGCCTTTTATAAACCCCTAAGACCATGTTTGATGATTTGTAGATCTCCAGAACTTAAGTGGAATTCTATGACCCATTTCTATAATATAGAAAGAGTGTAACTAATAAATGGGTCATGGAATTCTACTTAGTAAGTTCTGGAAATCTACATTGTAAAGAAGTTACTGGAATCAAATATCAGGGCAGGAGGACTAAGCACTTGGGACAAGTAAAACTTGATCAAAGGCAGCATAGAATGGTGAAAGCTAGGTCATGTCTAACCAATTGAGTTGACTTCTTTTGAGAAAGTTACTCACACTGTAAATAGCTGAGTGTTAATGGATGTTGTCCATGTGGATTTCCAAAAGGCGTTCCCTAAGGTTCTGCACAAGAAGCAATTGGCGAAAAACAATTGAATTGAAGGTAGATGGCAGGAAAGTAGGAAGCAGACAGGACGAATGAAGGGAACATTCTCAGACTGTAGCAAATGGTGTTCCCCAAGCACCAATGCTTTTTCCTATAGATACTAATGATTTGGATGACGGAATCGAAAATAATTCACCCTTGCCAGCAACACACATTCATACAGGGATCTGTTCTCTGCAAACAAAAAGAATATGTTCAAACATTGCACTATGTTTGAATTATCCTGGAATTAGGGAAGCCTGTCGTTCCTCATTGCATTCCTCATGGCAACGCCTTGGCTAATTGAAGATGACATGCCGACTAATCAGCACCCTTTCCTCCTGCGGTATAAATTGCAATGATCATATGAAATTTGGCAATCTTGCACTTGTCCCAATGAGTGCAAGTCAAATAAAAAGTTGTATGTGCAAGCTGGCACAGTGATCAGCATTGCTGCCTCACAGCGCTAGAGACCCAGATTCAATTCCGGCCTTGGGTCACTGTCTGTGTGGAGTCTACATATTCTCCCCGTGTCTGCGTGGGTTTCCTCCGTGTGCTCCGGTTTCCTCCCACAGTCTGAAAGACGTGCTGGTTAGGTGCATTGGCTGTGCTAAATTTTCTCTCAGTGTACCCAAACAGGCGCCGGAGTGTGGCAACTGGGGGATTTTCACAGTAACTTCATTGCAGTGTTAATGAAAGCTTACTTGTGACACTAATAAATAAGCTTCCTGAGGATGCTCAAGCTAGCAGGCATGGCAAATTGGGTAGGTGGGAGCAGGAATTTACTTTGGGATACAGACAGGCTCAGTAGCTATGCAAAAACTTATGGCCTGGATTTTCCAGTCCTTTTCTCCCCCTGGTGAGATTTTCCAGTCCTGCCCTCGGCAACCCTCCCCGCAGTGGGTTCTCAACAATGCAGGACCCCACTGGCAGCAATGGCGAACCACCTCTGCTGCCAAAAAAAAACACTGTGGTGGGTGTTGGTGGGAATGGAAGGAATGTTTTCTCAATGGGTAGGAATAGTATGTGTGGCGATTCAAAGGAATATGAGTGCCCAGTGTTCAAGTATCTGGAATAGAAAGAGGAGAGAGTAATGCTTTAGCACTGCATTCAATTTTGGACACTGGACATCAAAGAAGGACATATTGGCATTGGAGAAGCTTCAGAATGACACGGGGGCTTAAAGGGTTAAATTATGAGAAGTTGTATTTCAATAAATTAAGAAGGTTTGGAGATGATTTGATTAAGGTTTTAAAAGGATAAAATGAGTTCAGATAAGTTCCTACGATCAGGAATTTCAGAACAAGGGGTGATAAAAAGTCACTTACAAAGGAAGCAGAAAGCACCTTTTCACACAAAGAATAATAAAAATATTTTCCAATGGCTGTGGACAGTGAGTCAATAAAATTTTTCAGTAATTCTTTTGTTAGGTGAGAATTCAAAAGGATATGAAGCAGTCATGAGTAAAAGGAGTTGAGGTACAAATCTAGGGTCACATGGCTGGATTTGACAATGTCCTGGTCCCCAATAGTGTCCCTCCCCCACGCCCCATGCCCCTCACTGCAGCTAAAATGTTGGGGGTAGCCCATCCATCATGGCTGTCCCGCAATAATTTAACCTCGACAGCAGCATTAACTGCTTTCAGGCCCAATGAAACCCTTTTCTCAGCAAGGATGCTGGGCCTTAGAGAGTGTCCAGCCAATCAGATTGGCTGGCAGTTCCATGTTGCCACCACAGCCAGTGGGGAGAGGTGGTCACTGCTGGGATTACAGGCAGTCCCATCATGCCAAGAAAGCCATGGATAAGACCCATGACCATTGGGGCGGATGGGATCAAAGTTATGGAGTGAAAGCAGGATTAGGCTATTGCGTTGGGTGATCAGCTGTGATCATGATGAATGGTAGAGCAGGCTCGAAGGGATGAATGGCCTCCTCCTGTTTCTATCTTCTATATTTCTTTGTTTCTATGTTAAGTCCAGGATCAGGGTTCTCAGCAAGGAGGTGAGAGCATAGGCCTTGCGGAAAGGCATTGGTTTAAAGATGCCAGGGAGAGAGTTACGAGGCATTAACCTTGAGGGAGAGGATGGCTTCAATAAACCCAGGGGAATTGCAAAAGAAGACACACCGCTCACCCAACATCAGCACAGCTACCTAAAGCTACTGGGGTTCCCACATAGTGAGCCTCCTTTAGCCACGGGTAAGTAACTGTGAGGTGAGGCCCTTAACAGCTATTAATTAGTCACTTAAGTGCCTCAAAAGGATTAAGGGCAGGTGGTTTACCCAACACCACACTTCCCACAACACCCCCCTCCCCACGCACTCCCCACCCTGCCCAAAAATGAAATATAGCCAGCTGAAAGATCTCTCATGAGATTTTACATGTTCCTCACCTTCAGACCCACTGCTGCAGAGCATAAAGACCGGCCCAGAGAATCAAAACAGTACAGAAGGAGACCAATCAGCCCATCAAAATCTAATCATCCAAATGAATGATTGAATAGGCTTGAGGGACCCAGTGGCTTACTCCTGCTCTTATGTGAATGATTAAGCCTTACAAAGGTAATTCCAGAGATTCACCACCCTTCACTCAAAGGGTGGTGAATCTCTGGAATTCTCTGCCCGTTGAAGTGGTGGAGGCTACCTCGCTAAATATATTTAAGACGCGGGTAGATAGGTTTTTGGTAGGCAAGGGGATTAAGGGTTATGGGGAGAAAGCGGGAAAGTGGAACTGAGCCACTTCAGATCAGCCATGATCTTACTGAATGGTGGGGCAGGCTCGAGGGGCTAGATGGCCTACTCCTGCTCCTACTTCTTATGTTCTTATGTTATGTTCTTAAGGTAAAATAATTTCATGCATGGTATAATACTGACAACATGCTGAGCGCTTCTAATCAACTTTTATATTTGCTTATGTAATTGCAAGGTTAATGGTACCAAGAGGAAGCAAAACTTCCCAAGAGCTTTGGCATCATCCTAATTGTATGTAAATATATGGGGGCTGTTGGGTGTGGTGGGATTGCCTGTCACCTCCCAGCCGCCTTTGGTGGGACTAAAAGCTCCACGGTAATTTGTTGGCTGACAGCTCTCTATGAAAGGGTGTCTCCACTGGGAAAAGAGAGGAAGTCTCATCAAGGTGGATTGCTGTGGGGCAGCTATTGGGAATATGGGTGGGCTCCCCAGTCATTTTACCTGGAGAGGGGGCAGAGTTGGGGGGAGGAGTTGTGTAGGAACCACATCAACCTATTAAATATCCAACCACATGACTCTAGGACCGGAATTCTCCGATTTCGCATGGCCCACCACTACTGTTGGTGAGAATGGAAAATTCGGCGCTCAGCCAAAACTCCATTCACTGCAGCGAGACTGGAGAATCCCAGCAGAGGACAAGGTTAGAGATTCATGGCCTAGTTGAGTACCTCAACTCCTTTTACTGATGTTTATTTCATATCTTTGGAACTCTTATGTAACAAAAAGCTATCGATCTCAGTATTATTCTTTTTTTATATGAAAAGGACAATTCTTAGTATCTGGCTTTCCAGAATCAAAACATTATTCTGTTTGAACTGCTGTTTAGCCAAGGTTATGAACTGAAACAGATGAGATTGGGTATGTCACAGGCCAAATACAGACAAATTATCCGATATTACCTCAAACAATGCACCTTAAGTCCACCCTCCGAGCAGTTGTGACACCGGTCTCGCTCTGCATTCTCCACCCCTGCTTTCCTTGCTTGCTTTTGGATCAAAAGCACCAATTTTGATCGTTTAGTGCAGAATGATGGATAGATTTGTGCCATTAAGACACCTCCACTACAAAAACTGGGTTAACGCTGAAACATTTCCAAGGCAACGGAATGTGAAAAAAGCATTTGTCCCAAGAGTCCAGACTGGATCTGAACTTGGATCACCAAAGTACAAGGACAGTGCTATAACCCAATTATTATATTTTTTTTTTGTTTTCCTTTTACTTCAGGTACTGCCTGTTTAACTTTCCCCCGGAGGTTAGAATTTAGAATTACTGGTCTGGAACATTGAGAACTGAAGACGATTGTTAGACTGACACAGTTTTATTTTTGGCTTGAGGAAAGAGAGTAAGACCTGATCACTAAGCAGAAGTTGACAAGGAGATGTATCATTGACTCATATTTTGGAAGGTTATTGTAGAGTAGATGCAGTTTGGGAATATAAATGAATTGTTAATAACATGCCTTGTATGTTGCTAATATGGGGCTATGGCCTACTGTAAATTGTAATTACTTTGCAATTGTTAATTGATCCTAATTAAAGATTGCAAATGAGAAGCATCCTGATTATGAACTATTATAAACCCCTGATATGCAGTTTCGATCAGCCTCAAAATATTTTGTTGTGCTACACCAGGGCACATTAAATTTGCCATTAAACCTTCACTGTCATCTCAACACAGGGTAGGGTTGGATGTGCGTCAGTGAGAATGTGACAATGTCTTGTGGAAGTCACTTCCTGAACTGGATCCAAGAAGCACCAAAACCTCGGAACAATTTCCAGCGGATAGCCTGAGTCTCATTTGAATTTGCACAGCATTGGGAAAGTGTGTATTCATTAGAATCGTAGAAATCATAGAAATGTGACAGTGCAGAAGGAGGCCATTTGGCCCATCAAGTCTGTAGCGACAACAATCCCACCCCAGGTGCTATACCCACAACCCCACACACTTACGCTGCTAATCCTCCAATCTACACATCCCGGGATCACTAAGGGGTAATGGCCAATCAATCTAACCTGCACATCTTTGGACTGTGGGAGGAAACCGGACCATCCGGAGGAAACCCACGGAGACACAGGGAGAACGTGCAAACTCCACATAAACAGTGACCCAAGCCTGGAATCGAACCCGGGTCCCTGGAGCTGTGAGGCAGCAACTGTGTCACTGAGCCCCACTGTTTTGAAAGTAGTGGCTAGACCTCCTAAACAATTAAGGATTCCATGTTTCAATCATTTTATTTTTGTTGTAATTGAGGACATTACCTTCATCAAACATGAATGGACAGCTTTGGAGAACAGAGCTCTGCAAGCAAGTTCAAACTTGTTATGGGCATCATGGTAGGCACAATGCCAGGGACCCAGCTTCAACTCCGGCCTTGGGTCACTGTTTGTATGAGGTTTGCACATTTTCTCCGTATCTGTGTGGTGCTCCGGTTTCCCAATCCAAATATCTGCGAGTTAGGTTGATTGGCCATACTAAATTGACCCTAGTGTCAGGGGATTAGCAAGATAAATGTGTGGGATTACAGGAACAGGGCCTGGGTGGGATTGTGATTGGTGCAGGCTCAATGGGCCAAAGGCCTCTCCCTGTACTGAAGGGATTCTATGGTCACTGACCTCAGTGCAATCAGGGGAGGCACTGGCGTAGTGGTATTGTCAGTAGACCAGTAATTGAGATACCCAGGGTAATCCTCTGGTGACTTGGATTCAAATCCCACCATGGCGAAATTTGAATTCAATAAAAATCTGGAATTAACAGCCTAATGATGGCGATGAAGCCATTGTCATAAAAATCCACCTGGTTCACTAATGTCTTTTAGTGAAGGAAATCTGCCGTCCTTACCTGGTCTGGCTGACATGTGACTCCAGATCCACAGCAATATGATTAATTATTAAATGCCCGCAGGGATGGGCAATAAATGCTGGCCCAGCCAGCAACGCCACGTCGCACGAATGAATGAAAGAAATTCAGCAAAACACATCCTACAGTATATCTTGGATCAGCCTCAGTTATTTCTAGTGATAATATGTCGGCCTTATTAAAAATAAACTCAAAGATACCATGAATAAGCAATAATCATAACGATGACATTCACAATCAAATCCAGGTTTTACTGCCCTCAGGTCTGCTTAAAGCCTGTCTTGCTCCAAAACAATGGCAAGTGCAATGAAAGGTATGTGTATTACACTTGTTTCTCTGCTGCTGACTTGCTGAGTCACTGTAGCACACACTTTCGCAGAGATTTATTATTTCAATGAACAGTAGAAATCACAAAACACGAAACAAGACCACAGCTTCGGGATGGAGTTCTGCTCACCGTGATTGCCCTTGGATGTCCGCACAGGTGTAAAATGGTTTTTGCTCGTTCGAACAGGCGAGTTATCCTTGGGCGATCCGTCTATTGCAGTCATGTTCTCTCTCTCGTAGTGCGGTACTGGAATCGGTCCCTGGTTCCGTAGAATGTCTGCCAAGGCCCTGTGAAATTTCACAGGAAATAAGGTTTGAAACAAAGCACGGTGGATTCACATTATTCACTACAAGAGTTCCAGTATTTCCATGTCCTGCAAAAAAACTTGCTGGGATCGCCATTTGCTATTAATGCTGTGATTGTCATCATTGTATGGCGACTGGTATCGCCATTTGAACCCATCACATTACTTACATCCCTTAATGCAGGTATAATTCTTGAAAAATGTCATGCCCCTTTTAACTGACAAATATTGGTATGTTATTTAGAAACTCTGCCAAGCTGTGGCAGTACCAAATAGTGATTAACTTGAAGATGTGACTTCTTAAATTTTTTATTTTGCAAGTATACAGCATTGGAGTCTTTTTTTATTCATTTGTGGGACATGAGTATCACTGGCTGGCCAGCATGTATGGCCCATCCCTACCTGCCTGAGGGCAGCTGAGAGTCAACCACATTGCTGTGGCTCTGGAGTCACATGTAGGCCACATCCAGGTAACAAAGGCAGATTTCCTCCCCTAAAGAGAACTAGGTGGGTTTTTCTGACAATGGTTTCACAGTCATTGGTAGATTCTTAATTTCAGATTTTTTTTCATTGAATTCAAATTCCACCATCTGCCATGGCAGGAATCGAACCCGGGTCCCCAGAACATTAGCTAAGTTTCTAGATTAATAGTCTAGCGATGATACGAGTAGGCCATCGCATCCCCCATAAATAGTGACAATACACAATATATAATATATGAAATGCAATGCATGGTTTGACTGTTGGCGCATAATTTTGGGTGGTTTATCAAGGGCGTAGAGCAAACAACGTCCAAAATAAATGCATTCCTTAAATCAGGTCCGTGAACTCCCTGTAAGCTCTTTCTCCAATCCAAATGTGAAAGCTTGGAAAAGGATTGATCCTACTTACAAGGGTTTTGTTCAAAAATTCCCTGTTTTTTTTGGACTAATCAGGAACCATTCCTTTCCTTACCTTCCAACTTTTAAGAATTGAAACTTCTAAGTCTTTAAGATCTGGGAAGGAGGGAATGGAAAGGTAAAGGATGGCCATGGGGGCGTGGGAGGGCAAAATGAGATGTGAGGGAGTTGGTGAAATGGGAAAGGAAAGGGAATGGAACGGGCTTGTTTATTGCAAATAGGGCTCACACATCTACATAGCCACACACAGCCCAACACTGCTTTCAAGATGTATGTTCTGTTCACCCCTTCGGAAGAATGGTCACCTTGATTTAGCATTTATTCTGTTTACCCGAGAGAGGTCAGAGGAGGAAAATGCTCCCAAAGATGTACAGTTGTATGGTACCCTCTCTTTGTTTGATCCCTCGTGTGTTTCAAATGCATGAGCGTAAAGAGGTCCTCAGGAGCTGGCGGAGGCAGGTTCGGTCAAGATATTCAATGGGAAATGAAATTGCGAGTTGAAAAAAAGGAATGAGCAAAGGAACAGGGATGAAGCAGGGGTGTGGGGATAGAATGCTCTCCAGTCAGTAGAGACTCGATGGGCTGAATGGCCTCTTACTGCACTGTGAAGTTTCTGTGATTTGGTTGGGTGGGTTACTGTACATATTTTCATTGTCTACTTTCCTTTAATCGCAGTATTAGTGCTGAAAACTACCTGTGTCAAAATAATGTCAGATGCGACAGTTTGTACAAATTATCACCTTCATTATCACCTCATGTGTCAATTTTCTACTTTGAAATACTTTTCATGTTTTGAATCACAATACTTTTCTTGTGTTCTGTCAATTTCTCACCATGATTCCTTTGTCTTTGATATTCTATGAGTAAAACCAATTAGAGCAATAAATCAGTTCTCTATATCACCAGTACTATTTTCTTCAATCTTTAGGCACCTATGTACATACGTTTCAAGTTAAAACATGTGCTCTTGTCTTTTTTGTTGAACTCAACACAAGTAATGTGTGAAGTGTTTTCCTAATGAACTGGTGCAAAAAGTCTGTTCCGAGATAACAAGGGAAAAACAAGTAAGAGGGTTCTGAGTAGTTATTTGACAATTGTGATTCAAAACAGCAGCTACACACACAAGTTGGTTTTTGTTGAGAAAGTTGGATAAAACATTATATTCCCCACTTTGTCTCTGCCCTTTTATACTTTAGATTGTAATAATACTGTGCCTTTAAGAATTGTATTTGTGTCATGTTTCTTGTGCAGGATTGTTTTTAGTAGTTCTATTATCGGTGTTGTTTTGCCTGTAACCGACAACCTACATCTTGATGCAGAAGCATAATTGATCCTAATTGCTGGAATGTTTGTTTTTGATCTGGCCAGTTTAAATCTGTTATTTTAGCGTTTTCCCCTGGGGTTTTTCAGAGTAGGGTTTGATTAGGTTAATTGGCAAAACAAGTTGTATGACTAGTTGGGACTAGGCTAGGGACAGAGATATTAAGTCAGTTGCTGCTTGGGATCTTTAGACAGAGGTAGCCTTGTCTGTGTCTCTTTTTCTCTCTGAATTTGGAGACTGGGATCTGCCAGGAAATAAGTCCCTTTCTCTGAAGTCTGCTGCATGTGAGTCAGAAGATAGGTGTCTTTCTGTATCTGTTCAGGGGGGTTAAAAGGGTGGAAATCTAACACCAGTGTGAGTCTTTTTTTGTGCTAACTTAGAGAAGAGGGATTTATGTCTATGGGGTTATTGCTGACATTGGAACTATGGAGATAGCTAGCTGTTAAAAATTATAACTTGTCATGTTTAAGTAATTCAGTTGGTAAAAGTTATGCTAATTCTTTTTGTTATATTTGAGCTATATTGTTAAATAACTTTATATAAATAATTAAACAAACAAATAATTATTTAAAAGCTCCCTATTCGATCAATAGAATCACAACTGCAACAAAACACTTTATGCGCATCCTAATGCCAAACTCAAAAAGAGTCTCAAAAGGGTCCAGGTTAACTTCATAATATACCATAGAGCTTCTGATGTGGTCCTTAACAAGTTGTTCATTAACATCATCACCCACTGGAATATGCACTAGTTGGTGCTGGAGGATAAATGGAGTCTGTCCATTTTTTTTGTTATTATATGTGGGTTAAATTTCTTGCCCAATTTAAGCCCTCATTTACTGATTCAATCTGCCTCCAGGCTATTTCACTTTAAACAACTTAGTGCATTATTGATGTAACACACTAGTGTGTCTTTGCTGTCTGGGCAAATTATTTTTATTCTTCTAGTAAATGAGCAGATCGCAACTTGTATATTGATTGCCCTTTTGCATGACACCTATTCCCCTGCAGGGCATTGTGCTGTCGGTTATCATAATTGTATCTTGCAGGCTACATGGTCTATGTCTTTTTTCTAAGAATGGATGAACACAGGCTCATTCTCATCTCAATTATGTGTGAATAGATGATATTCTGGGATGCTATAACAGTGTTTCTTCCATACTTTTTTCTCAACTGGTATTGGGCACATTTCTCAATTCGTAAGAAAACACCTATTTTCTTCCAGAAGCAATCACTGCTTTTCACAGAAAGGGAAGGTGCGCCTCCAAACAGCAGAAGCTCTGTTATCATTCCCATATGGACATGTGTCTTACAAAAAGAAACAAGTAAAAAAAGAAAGACATTCCAATAACACCTCATTCACGGGAGAAAATTTGTCAACGTGAGATCAAACCAAACAATAGGCAGAAAAAACATTCTAGAGTTAATGGTAAAATCTGACTTGACCATCAGATCAAGACGTGGTCTTCTGGTTATTCTTGTTTCCAGACCTCCAGTTCTCCATTCTCAGCTATGAATGTCCAGTCTTCCAGCCACTTGATTTACATCATGGTATTATCTTAATGAGGATCTTCACTCAAATTCTATTATTCTTAACCATGGGGAGCTTTCTGTTGGGGAATTTCCCCACCCCCTCACCTACTTGTGACATGTTTTCCGGTGGTGGAGGCTACTCATCATTGGCCGCCAACAAGATTTTCCAGTTCCGCTGCTGTCTATGGCATTTTGCACAGCTCGCCTGCCCCACTGCTGGAGGACCCATCACAGGGCATCGTCTACGACAGGATGACAAAGTCCCAAGGTCTATGGTTCTACGGTTGATGTGAAGGTCTGTAAAATCTCACCCTGTATCTTTCCTTGTCTTTTAATTCATTGACAAGGTGAACAGAGCAAGACCTGATCAACTTGTCTTTGAGGCTTACCCTCATGCAGGCTGCCCCTATTGATTAGATTAGTCTTGGCTCGTAATTCTGCTTTGGTGGAAAATTATCTACTCTGGTTTGTGAGTTTCATCTCATAAGAAAAAGAAATAGGAGCAGGAGTAGGCCATCTAGCCCCTCGAGCCTGCCCCACCATTCAGTAAGATCATGGCTGATCTGTCGTGGCTCAGTTCCACATTCCCGCCCTCTCCCCATAACCCTTAATCCCCTTGCCTATCAAAAACCTATTTAAATAGTTGCCTTCACTCAGACTAACTTGGCTCACATGGACAAATGTAGATCAATTAAGGGAAGTAAGCATAGACTTAAGAGAAAGTCATGTTTCATTAACTTGCTGGAGTTCTTTGAAGAGGTAGCAGAGAGGGTTGATTAGGGAAATACTGTTGACGTGGCGTATATAGACTTTCAAGAGGCATATGGAACAGTGCCCCACAACAGATGTGTGAGTAAAATTATAACTTGTGAGATAAAAGGGACAGGAGCAACTGGAATACAAAACTATCAGAGTGTCAGGGAGCAGACAGCAGGGATCAATGGACGTCTGTCGAGCTGGAGGAGGGTTTGTCATTGAGTTCCCAGAGGTCAGTGTTGGGTCCTTGCTTTTCCTGATGTATATGAATGATGGAGACCTTGGTGTGCAGGGCACTCTTTCAAAATTTGTGGATGATATGAAACTTGGAAGCATCGTGAACTGTGAGGAAGAACTGGATGAGTCAGTGGAATGGGCAGAAAGATGGCAGCTGAAGTTCAATGAGGAGAAATGCCAAGTGACTCATTTTAGTAGGAAGAACATGGGAAGAATATACAAAATAAAGGATACAATACTGAAGGAGATGTGGGAGCAGTAGGTCCTGGGGTGCATGTGTGTCATTGAGGGCAGCAGGCAAGCTTGAGAGCATGATTAATAGAGTGTAGGGTGTACTAAACTTTATTAATAGGAAATAGGGCACATTCAGAGGGAGAATTTGTTGAATTTGTACCAGACACTTGTTGAGCCTTAGCTCAAGTATTGCATCCAGTTTTGGGCACCGCAATTAAAGAATGATATGAAGGCATTGAAGAGAGTGCAGAAAAGATTCACAAGAATGGTTGTAGCATGAGGAACTTCAGTTATTCAGATAAGTCAAAGGAATTGGGCGGCTTTCTTTGCCTGCAAGGAGATTTGTAAGCCATGATGGATTTGGATAGAGCGGATGAGGGTGGGGGGGAAAGTGTTGACACTCACAAAAGGATTGAAAGGGCACAGATTTAAATTTATTGGCAAAAGAAGCAAAAGTGACGTGAGAATAAATTTCTAATTTCTCATTTCTGCCAGATGCTCTCATTTCTCCTTTTCAAGTTATCAGCATCATGTCTTGATCTGATGGTCAATTCAGTCTTTGTTCTCGACTCTAAATATAGCTAAAACAAAAAAAACAAAGAAAGTTACATTACAGGAGCAGGCCCTTCAGCCCTCCAAGCTTACACCGACCATGCTGCCCGACTGAACTAAAACCCCTTACCCTTCCATATCCCTCTATTCCCATCCTATTCATGTATTTGTCAAGACCCTCCTTAAACGTCACTATTGTATCCGCTTCCACAACCTCTCCCGACAGCGAGTTTGAGGCACCCACCACCACCTGTTTTAAAAACCTGCCTCACACATCTCCTTTCAACCTTGCCCCTCGCACTTTAAATCTATGCCCCCTAGTAATTGACTCTTCCACCCTGGGAAAAAGCTTCTGACTATCCACTCTGTCGCATCCCTGTCAAGCCCTCGTCCCACTCTCCAATTTCCATATTTGATGTTGTTCTGACTGGGAGAGGGAGAACTCTCTCATTCCTCCTTTTCAAGTTCTCAGCACGATATCTTGGTAAGATGTTTGTTCTTGACTCTCGAATACTTCTGCCTTTTGTTAGGTTTGATCTCACGTTGACATACTCCCTCTCGTGAAAGGTGTTATATAAATGTCTTTCTTCCTTTACTTTCTTGTTCCTTTTAGTAAGCCACGCAAGCTTATGAGAATGATAACAGGGTTTTTGCTGTTTGCAGCCTCACCTTCCCTTCCTGGGAAAAGCAGTCATTGCTCCTGGAAGAAAATAAGTGTTTTCTTCTGATCTCAATAGGATTGGTTATTAGTTCCTCTGGCAACCAGGAGAAATGGAGAAGTTGGCTAATGTTATGACTTTTGAGTTTGCAAAAAGGTTTTTTATCTGTTTAACACAATGGTAGATTTTGCCTTAGACTCACTTTATTTTGCAATGTCTCTTTCTTTCTTGAACAATTTGTGTTGAAAGTGGGCACTTACCCTAGTTTTTACCTTTATTCTGGATATGTTGTTGAGTGGCATCTGTTCCATCTCTTTGGCACTTAGTAAACTTGATAACCTGACTTTCAGCTCTATTCATTTAACAGTTACTGTGAAACATATAAGCTGATATAAACAGAACCTTGCAGTTCCTTTTGCTGTAGGTATTCCATCTCTCATTTCCCCCTCTCTATGTCAAACTATCAATCACCAAAACTGCCTGAGTCACCCCTATCTATACCCTATATTGGCTCCTCTTGCCCGTGAAGTCAAATACAATGGCCCAGATCTTCCAGTTTCCAAATGGTCAGATCTCACAGGTAACTTGGAAAATGCTTTGGGAGATCTTTTGGCAGTCCCAATGCAAGGACACTGGAAAGTTTTAGATGGGTCCTATTTCTCAAAACCACCCCCACCCCTGAAAAAGTTGTCAACTCTGAGGTAGAGTCAGATGGTGTGATCTTATAGCCATTCACATCACGCTTCCGCTGCTGTGAGGTTGGAGAATTTGAACTATGGCATTACCTCAAAATGGTGTCTGAGTTCAATGAATCAATGTGTACTCATGCTAAGCAGAGCTATCAAGCTTAAATATATCCTGCCTATTTGAACAGGGCTACCAAACAACTCTATGAAGAAAATTTTGATTGGGTGCTTTATCTTGACCTCTTTCAGAGGCCCTAAGCATCATATATATAGCAGTCATTATCTATTTGATATCAAGGGGCAGGGTTCTCTGGCCATTCACACCACTGGGATTCACCCACCCCACTTCATTGAACGGAGATTTAGCTAAGCACCAAACTCCCTGTTTTCTCTGGAAGTGGTGGAAGGATGTGAATGGCCAGAGAATCCTGGTGAAGAACCAGCTGAAAGTGATGCAGCAAAATCTATGAACTAGTGTAGCTCTGGTACTGAAGACTTGAGCTCTAGAACTGGCCACATCCCTACCCAACTTGTTCCAGCATAACTACAAAACTGACATCTAACCAACAATGTGGAAAAGTTGCCCATCTATGTCCTGTCCGCAGTGAACAGAACAAATCCAAGTCAGCCAATTACCATCCCATCAGTCTACTCTTGATCATCAGTAAAGAGATATAAAGTGTCACTGACAGTCCTATCAACCACCTCTTACTCAATGACAACCTGGTCTCTGATGCTCAGTTTGGGTTCCACCAAGGTTGCTCAGTTCCTGATCTCATGGCAGCTTTAATACAAAAGAATTGAATGTAAGAGGTGAAGGCAGCATTCAACCCAATGTGGTATCAAGGAACAAGATTAAATCAAGGGGAGGAAGCTTCGCTGGCTGGAGTCATAACTAGCACAAAGCAAAATGTTGTTATTGGAGGCCAATCTTCCCGGCCCTCAGAGATAGCTGCATGAATTCCTCAGAGTAACAAATCATCTTCAGTTACTGCATCAATGACCTTCCCTCCATCATGAGGTCGGAAGTGGGGATGTTTGTTGATGACGGCATCATTTTCAACACCATGTGTGACTCGTCACACACTGAACAGTCTCCGTACCGTGTTGGTTCTGGTAAGCACCACCCATTCGAACCACCCAAATCCCAAGCAATGACTGTCACCAACAAAAGAGAATCCAGCCATCTCCCGTTGGCACTCAGCAGCATTACTCTCACTGAATTGCCCATCATCAACATCCTGGGGGATGTCACTGGCCGCAAACCTAATTGCCAGCCAAATTAATACTGTGGTTATAAGAACAGGTCAGAGATTGGGAATTCTGTTGTACACAACTGACTAGCAGACTCCCCAAGTCTAACTACAATCTAAAGGGCGCAAGTCAGGGCTGTGTTGGAGTACTCTCCAGTTGCCTAAATGAGTACAGCCCCAACAACACTCAAAGCTCCACACCATCCAAAACAAAGTAGCTACTTCATTGGTACATATCTACTACCATACACTTTCGCTCCTTTCACGATGGGTGCACAGTGCCAACAGTGTCTGCTTTTACACAATGTAATGTTAACTCACCAAATATCCTTCAACATCAGCTTCCAAAGCTATGACCTTCACCAAGTAAAAGAATAACAGCGCATGGGAACACCACCACCCATAAGTTCCCCTTCAAGTCACAAACTATCCCGACTTGGAACGATATCACCCTTTCTGTTGCTGGGAAGTCCCGGAGCTTCTTCCCTAACAGCACTGTGGGTTACCGACACTACATGGACAGCAACATTTCAAGAACACAGTCTCGAAGGTTATTAGGGATAGGCAATAAATGATGACCTTGCCAGTGCAAAAAATCCATAATGAACAAAAAAGGCTTTTAAAACTGAGAAGGAAAAAGGCACAACATTGAGACAAATTCCAAAAGGGTGGTTAAGATATAGAAAGGGCATCAAGATGAGACAGGGAGGGATTTTCACAGTAACTTCATTGCAGTGTTAACACAAGCATACTTGTGACACTAATAAACAAACGTTAATACTCCCATTCATTCATGGTATATGGGCATTTGTTGCCTACTTCTAATTGCCCCAAGAGTCAACAACATTGCTGTGTAGGTGAGACCAGGAAAGAATGGTGGATTTCCTTCCCTGAAGGACATTAACAATGGGTTTTTGCAACAAACAATACTGTCCTTTAAAAGTCATTACATCATTAATTCCAGAAATTTTGAATCAAATTTCGCCATCTGTCCTGGTAGGGTTCAAACCTAAATTCCCAGTGCCTGGTTCTAGCTTAGTGACAATACTATTATGTTAATTTGCAATGTTATAAGAAATGACAGTGGAATGATGGGCTAAATGATGGTCAGGGCAAGGTCAAAGCAACTGATACAACACAGGTCTCAAAAATGTTAAGGAAATATTTTGCCTCAGTCTTTACTAACGAGAGAACAGTAAGCAAATTTGGTCTGCAAAGGAAATAAGAGGGTGTTGCACATAGTGTAATGTGCTAGCTCTACTATATATTGTGGTATTAATGGGTGAAATCGAACTGGTAAATATGTTAAAATGGATGGCACAGTGACATAGTGGTTAGCATTGCAGCCTCATAGCGCTAGGGACCCGGGTTCAGTTCTGGCCTTGGGTGACTGTTTGCAGGAGTTTGCATGTTTTCCCCATGTTGGAATGGGTTTCCTCTGGGTGCTTCAGTTTCCCCCCACACTCCAAAGATGTGCAGGTTAGATGGATTGGCCAAACTAAGTTGCCCCTTTGTATCAGAGGAACTAACAGGATAAATAAGTAGGGCAAGGGGATAGGGCCTGGGTGGAATTGTTATCGGTGTAGACTTGATGGATCGAATGGCCTCCTTCTGTACTATCAGGAGTCTATGATTCGAATTATATACTGTGTACATCATCACAGGAGGCAATAGAGGGAGATGTTGGCATCATAATAATGTTACTGGACTAGTAATACCCAGGCCCAGAACATGGACCCAGGACAAATACATCACAGCAGCTGCTGGAATTTAAATTCATATAACAAATCTGGAATATAAGGTTAATCTAAATAATAATGCATAAAATTATCCTCAAATTTTGTTTTTAAAAAATCCACTTGGTTTAGGGAAGGAAATCTGCCATCCTTACCTGGTCTGGCCTAGATGTGACTGCAGACCCATAACTGCCCTCTGAAATGGCCTAATGAGCCATTCAGTTCAGTGGCATTTAGGGACAAGTTACCAATTTTGCCAGAGACGCCCATGTTCTAACAAGATTAGACAGGGTAGATTCAGAAAGAATTCCCAATGGTGGGGGGAGTTCAGAATTAGGGGTCGTAGTTTGAGGACAAGGCGAAAACCTTTTAGGACTGAAGTGAGGAGACACCTCTTCACTCAGAGAGTGATAAATGTGTGGAATTCACTATCACAGAAAGTTGTTGAGGTCAAAATATTGTGTGATTTCTAGAAGAAATTAGATATAGTTTTTGGGGCTAAAGGGATCAAGGAATATGTGGGTGGGGGGGAGTGGGGATCAGGATATTGATTCTGACGATCAGCTGTGATCAAAATGAATGATGGAATCATACAATCCCTACAGTGCAGAAGGAGGCCATTCAGCCCATCGAGTCTGCACTGACCACGATCCCACCCAGGCCCTATCCCTGTAACCCCACATATTTAGCCTGCTGATCCCCCAGAACTTAGGGTCAATTTAGCATGGCCAACCTACCCAACCTGCACGATGGGAGGAAACCAGAGCACCCAAAGGAAACCCAGGCAGACACAGGGAGAAGGTGCAAACTGCACACAGACACAAGCCTGGAATTAAACCTGGATCTCTGGCACTCTGAGACAGCAGTGCTAACCACTGTGCCACCATGCCACCCTGAAACAGGCTCAAAGAGTCAAATGGCCTATTCCTTCTATCTTCTATGTTTCGAAGAATGAATAAAGAGTAAAAAAGTGACATCACGTAAGTTGTTCCCTTATACAGCCTCGTGGTAGATGTGAACCAGAGCAGTAAGATGTGTTCTAACAAAGTTCCTATTTCATTTATTTCTGCAGAGTCATTAAGTTTTTTGTATTAATTTAACAGTGAGAGGAGTATTGCATTGCTGAGGTAAACTATACATTCCTTCCAGCATAGTTGCCAGACAGCTGTTACGACCCTCGGGTAAATGAATCCCAAGGGCTGGATAAGATGCATCTGAGGATCCTGAAGGAAGCAGTGGAGGAAATTGGAAGAATTCTGGCAGAAATCTTCCAGAAATCACTGAATATTCGAGGAGTGCCTAGGGGCAGGAGAAAGACAGATGCTGCTCATTATTTTTTGTTGAAAAAAAAACTGCACTAAAAGTGATGCTGGAAGGCACAACCCAGTGAGTTTGACATCATTGTGGGCTGATGCAAAGCCCTTTGCACAATCTCTGAATTTGCAAGCTAATAAAAGTAGTAAGCATCAAAGTTGAGTGAAATGAACTACAGGTCTCCAGATCTCTTTAATTTTCCACACACATTTTCATTCCATTTAAGTAGCTATCCTTTACTGGAGCCTTTGTTCCAATGTGAAGCATTTTACTTCCCTCCACAATGGGAATTAGAGGGACAGTTGGCAGACAAATTTCATTGTAGAGCAAAGCAAAAGTACTTCACATTGGAACAAAAGCTCCAGGAAAGGACGGCCACAGAAATGGACTTAAAATGTGTGCGGAAAATTAAAGAGATCTGCAGACCTTGATTGACAAATTGAAGCTATCGGAGCAATGCTCGCTAGCAACCAGCCAAGTAATTCAGATACTGGAATGTATTAAAAGGTCAGAATTCAGCTGAAACAGTGAAGATGCTTCTATGTTCAAAATCATTGGTGCAACCTCACTCAAATTACAAAGCACAATTCCGGTCACAATAGTACAAAATAAATATTGAAACTCTTCTATTTTCTTCCCATACCTACTGGGGCACTAAAGCAGACTTTTGTCTGCTTCCGTAACTCGCAATTCCTGGAACAGGTCACTAATCTGTCTCCAGGGTTTTAGACATTGGAGGGGGCCACTCCACATTAAGCTTGGCTGAACAAGTGTCTCTCCTGCTCTTAGCACACGCCACGAGCATGTTTGAACATTAATAGTCAACCTGTTTGACCGTGTTATAAACACAACTTCCTTGACCATCAAGTCCTGGAGTGGGAATCGAACCCAGAGCTTCTGACTCCAGGGGCAGGGACACTACTCACTGTGTCACCTTGAAACTCTTCAAAACACACAAAAAAAGGGAACAAACATTAGTGGGGGTAGTTGGAGGGATTGAATTAGGAAGGGAAATTATGCAAATCAGGCAATTTTTCACTGGAAAACGAGATTGAGAGGACAGAAAATGCTGTTAATATCAGCAGGTCTGGCAACATTGGTGGAGAGAAACAGAGTTAACAGCCGGAATTCTCTGGCCATTCATGCCGGTGGGATTCGCCAGTTCCGCCGGCAGTGCACCCCCGCCCGTGGGTTTCCCACCAGTGTGGGGTGGCATCAGTGGGAACTCCCATTAACAGCAGCAAGACCAGAGAATCCCATCACCAGAAAACACCGCGCCACCTCCCGCCGGTGGGAAACACGCAACGGGAAGGCCGGAGAATCACATTTCAAATCCAGTGACCCTTCTACAGCTGTCAATGGGATTTCCTATTAATTCCACTCAATGCCACTGGGAAACATAGTGAGGGTTCGCCATCAGTGGGACCAGAAGATTCCACCAGTTGGAAGAGCCAGAAGATTGTGCCAGTTTATTTTGTCTCTCTCCACAGATGCTGCCAGATCTGCTGAGTTTATCCAGCATTTTCTGTTTTCATTTCAGATTTCCAGCATCTGCAGTATTTTCCATTCATTTGAAAGGTGATACCTTTTTCGAAATTTAAAGGGATTTTATAAAGCTGGGTGTGGGGGGGGTGGAATTGAAAACTTATTTTCAGAAACATTTCAATGAGTGATAAATCTGAGGACAGAATCCCTAAGCCAATAGGGCAGATAAGAACATAAGAAATAGGAGCAGGAGTAGGCCATCTAGCCCTTCGAGCCTGCCCCGCCATTCAATAAGATCATGGCTGATCTGTCGTGGCTCAGTTCCACCTTCCCGCCCTCTCCCCATAATACTAGAAAATAATGCAAGAATATTGATCTGAGTGATTTGAGACAAGGTGCTTGGTAAGTGTAGCATGTGTGAGAAGATAGGTGACTTTGGGTCAATGTCAAGTTCTATGTCAGTGGGGGTTTCTTTGTCCAGATCTGTTGTTGACTAATTGATTGAGATTGCTTGTCATCATTAGTTAATAACTCCATTACTATAATGCAACATGTTTATTAGGATAATAAAAGATGAACAAAATGGATTGCGGTCTTTCTTCCCTGGAAAGCACAGCAAGGTTGGCACAGTAATTAGCACTGCTGCCTCACAGCGCCAGGGACCCGGGTTCAATTCCTGGCTTTGGCCACTGTCTGTGTGGAGTCTGCACATTCTCCCAATGTTTGCGTGGGTTTCCTCTGCATGCTCAGGTTTCCTCCCATAGTCCGAAAAACGTGCTGGTTAGGTGTATTGGCCATGCTAAATTCTCCATCAGTGTACCCGACCAGGTGCCGGAGTGTAGTGACTTGGGATTTTCACAGTAAGTTATTGCAGTGTTAATGTAAGCCTATTTGTGACACTAATAAATAAACTTTAAACACATGAATTAGGAGAGACATTTTGGCTCCTCGTGCCTGTGCTACCATTCAGTAAAATGAAGGCAGATCAACTATCCCAGCTGCACATCCCCATATTATCCCCATGTTCATCGATTATTTTGATATCTCGCTGCTTGACTTGAATAACACATACAACTGAGTATCCATGTCTCTCCTCAGTAGAGAATTCAAACCATTCCCGATCATGGGGATGAGTGGTGTAGTGATAATGTCATTAATAATCCAGAGGCCCAGGCTCATGCTCTTGGGCTATAGGTTCAAATCTTGCCGTGGCAACTGGTGGAATTTAAATTCAATTAATAAAGTTTGGAATTGAAAGCTAGCCATTAGTAATGGTGACTATTACTAAAAATCTATCTGATTTATTAATGCCCTCCAGCCTAGCCTGCACATGACTCTGGGTCAACAGCATTGTGGTTAACTCCTCACTGCCCTCGGAAATGGTCTAACAAGTCATTCAATTCAAGGGATGGGCAACAAATACTGATCTTGCTAGCGAGGCTCACGTTCCAGGCAAGAATAAACAATAATTTGAATAAAGACATCTTTCCTCATCTCAGTTCTAAGTGTTTTCTTTTCCTGCGATTGTGACTGTCACAACTAACCTCTCGACAATTACAGTAAGAGATTTTTACCCTTACACTTCAATCCCTTTGTAATAAAGGCCAACATATCATTTGCTTTCCTAATTGTTTGCTGTACCTGCATGTTAACTTTCAGTGATTCTTGTACACGTTCACCTTAATCCCCCTGAATACAAATATTTTCCTATATCTCCCTATTTAGAAAAATATTCTATTTTTCCTACTCCTAACAATGTGAATAACTTCACCTTTCCCACATTATATTTGATCTGAATAAGTTATTGCCCCCCTGTCACTTTAACCAGTCTAAATTCTTTTCCATGCTAATATATTGCACCAAACCTGAGCCCTATTTTTGTGTAATAATTGTTTATTCGGCATCTTACTGAATTCTTTGCGAAAATCCAAAAACATCCATTCATTCTCCCTTATCTGTCCTGCAAGATACAACCTACAAAATCTCTACCAGACTTGTTAAATATAATTCCCCTTTCATAAATCCATGTTGGCTCTGTCCAATCATATTATGATTTTCTAAGTTCTCTTTGACCATGTCCCAACTAATGAATTCTAACATTTTCTCTATTACTGATGTCAGGATCATTAGTAATCTGATGTTCTGTGTGGAAGGCCAGCACCATTACACAGTCAAAAGGAAGTCAGAATTATTGGTGAGCCGCTTACATGACTGTAACAACGATCCAAAGGTCAGCAAAACTGGTGCATAAATGCAAACTGAAAATTCATTACCATCTACGATCAGATTATGTTATTCTGTGAGCCTGATATATGTTGGCCAGTGGGGATGTGCAAGCTTTTTAAAATTGTATATCAGAGAGATAAGAACCTTTACTGAAACGAAGAATCAGCATGTACATTAGAAACTAGAATCACCACTTTACCAAACATGGTGGCACAGTGGTTAGCACTGCTGCCTCACAGCACCAGAGACCTGGGTTCGATTCCCGGCTTGGGTCACTAACTGTGCAGAGTCTGCACTTTCTCCCCATGTCTGTGTGGGTTTCCTCTGATTTCTTCAGTTTCTTCCCACAGTCCGAAAGACCTGCTGGTTAGGTGCATCGGCCATGCTAAATTCTCCCTCGTGTACCCAAACAGGCAGTGGATGGTGGCAACCAGAGGATTTTCACAGTAACCTCATTGCAATGTTAATATAAGCTTACTTGTGGCATTAATATATGAACTTAAACTTAAAACTTAAATATTGAAGCTGGTCAGTGGCACAGTAGTTAGCACTGCTGCCTCACAATTGACAGCTTTCCAGGTTCAATTCCGGCTTTGGCTGACTCCCTTTGTGAAATCTGCATGTCTCCCTGTGTCAGTGTGAGTTTTCTCTGGGTGCCCCAGTTTCCACCCACAGACCAATGATCTGTAAGTTGGGTGGATGGCCATGCTAAATTGTCCTTTAGTGTTAGCCAACCTATAGAATTGTCCATCTTTTGGGAGCAGCGTCCACTTTTTAAGATGATATAGGTCAACACTTTATTAATTCCTCAAATCAGCCTGATAATCTATGACTGAAAGTTCATCATTATGACAGAAGGAAAGACTTTTACAACTGCAGGACATTGCAAAGGGGTATCTAGCCAATGCTTTTGAGGTGCAGTCACGATTGGAATGTAGAGTAACAGGGCAGCCTGACTATGCACTCAAGACTCTAGATTGGGACTTTTTGCCTCTGAAATATGAGGGCTACCACTGGGCCACAGCTAACACCCAGATAAGACCACAAAGAATCCAATACTTAACTGCCATGAGTTTCCATTGTAAACACCTATGAGTTGCACCACTTCTGGAAGCAACCCTATGCTTATACGCTTACACTCAATGCAACACACGAGGAATGTACAACTCACAATGAGGTGGAGGTTGGTCACAGGTGGTATCGGAGTAGCTGCCCATTATAAAACAAAGACATCTTCATTCAATTTCGTTGCAGTCAATGGAATTATTACATACTGCATATGTAACAGGCTGCTTTTGCACCACTGCCCTCAATGAATGTTGACCCCTAAATGCCACATCACTGTTTTAAAAAAAAAGCCATGATGTGGAGATGCTGGCGTTGGGTTGGGGTGAGCAGAGTAAGAAGTCTCACAACACCAGGTTAAAATCCAACAAGTTTATTTGGAATCACTAGCTTTCAGAGCGCTGCTCCTTCACCAAGTGAGATTGTTCTAACCAGTAACACACTCCAAACGTGGTCAAGTCACTCTCATTGTTTCTGATATTGCCATCATTGTATTGCTACTTTGTAATATCCTCTTCGTTCATTCATCAATTTCTTTCCCTTTAGACAGTCATGTTTCCATTTCACTTCCGAATCACACCATCAGTTGCACATATCATGGCCGCAATGTTCCCACTGATCATGTCTTTCCCATTCCTCTGCAGTGAATGAGATTTGACTGGGTGCCAAAATCTTTTTCACAGTCACTTACCTGATTTCAAAGTTCAAGTTTAAAGTTTATTTATTACTGTCACAAGTAGGCTTCCATTAACACTGCAACGAAGTTACAGTGAAAATCCCCTTGTCACCACACCGGTGCCTGTTCGGGTACACTGAGGGAGAATTTAGCGTGGCCAATGCACCTAACCAGCACGTCTTTCAGATTGTGGGAAGAAACCGGAGCGCCTGGAAAAAAAACCCTTGCAAAGACTGTTAGAATATGCAGACTCAGCACTGACAGTGACCCAAGCTGGGAATTGAACCCGGATCCCTGACACTGTGAGGCAGCAGTGCTAACCAGTATGCCACCACACCAACCACATACCACTGTGCCACCCTTTACTTTATTATTGAAGGGAAATTTGTTTTCCTCTTATGATTGTTCTTTTCTCCAGAAATTACCTGAGTTCATTATGTTAAAATTGCACTGTTTAATCAACAACTCCCACAAGGTCAGACAGGTTTCATTAAAACTACGCATTAAGGAAAATCCTCCTGGGGTGTGTATTAATTTCTGAAGTCTGATAAGTGGGCAAGCAATTATTTTTAATTAATTTTACCGAAGAAAACCTTTATGTGTGATCGCAAATATAATTCCAAAAATGAAAGTATTGGCTCTTTTTGGACACAGACATAGCCCAGCAGTGAAAGACCATTTTATGGTATTTCTTATGATTGCTGATTGCATTTTAGAAATATCTTGAGTTAAAATGGAAGCTATCTTTGCCTCAAGGAGCCCAAAGCCTAGCTTCAAGATATGGGAAATGTTTTTGATCTGCAGACTAACTAGAATATAGAAGCTTAATTTGACATGTTAATCAAATTATCTGTTTATTAATGAGTAACAAAAGCTTTGTTTGCATCTCAATTCATGCAGATTGTGTTGTTGAGATGAGTGGTACATACTGTTTGCCTTGCCTCAATGAATCTCTGCAGGAAAGTATTGAAACATACATTCAGAGCAATAGGCGGTCAGTGCAGCTGTAGAACTCTTGAATGATCACAAAAACCACATTATCAAATGTTCGGGTATCTTTTTCCCTTTAGCCCTCTCAAAGGCAGCTGTGTCTTATCTTTCCTGTCACAAGGAGTGCAAATGTCAGAGAGAGGTGAGCAAATATTAAGAGTGGTAGAAATTGGAAATAATGGTTAGGCTGAGGCCAAAGAACAGAAGCGGGTGATCAGCACAGATGATGAGAAGTGTGAAAGGATGCCTAGAAACAAGAATGTTATCCAAGAGTTGAAAAAGAGCAAATGCTTAAAATTCATAAAGATAACCCTGTGGACTATCGGCCGGAGGACCTGATAACGGATAAAAAAATCAACTGTCTAATCAACTAGAGGCCACTTCTGACAAATTCATTGGGATTATTTGAGCAGCCGATAGACTGAATAGATGAGTGGAACTTGCAACATGTTATGGGTGGGATTCTCCAGTCGTGTCCGTGCCCACCCTCCTATAAGTGAGAATAGAGAATATGGTGATCCAGCTTTCAGCAGTGCCAATGAATCCCAGCCGCAAGGAAACAGATTTTTGGCGGCTCCGTATTTAGATTGAAGCAACACATTTTACTACATTGGCCGCATTAGGTAGGATGGAATAGAAGGGAATCTTCTGAAATGGATCAGAAATTGACATGGACAGAATAAGAATGGAATCAGTTGATCATCGAGATGTTCCAAGAATTAGTACCAGTGCCGTGGTTTGGAAGCAAAGAGAGAAATTAACCTATCAGCATTTGCAGACAGTATAAATTGAAGGAAACTAATGGAACAAATAACCAAATACAAAGGGTATGAATAGATTGGATAATCCTTTCATGAAGCAGAGGCGTTTCAATATCCTAAAGGCAGGATGATGAGGTTACAGGAGAGGAATAAGTAATGGGAACACAAGATTTCAACACAGTACAGAACACAGCACAAGAGAAAGGACTGAGTTAAAATGTATTTATTAGTGTCACAAGTAGACTTATATTAACACTGCAATGACGTTACTGTAAAAATCCCCTAGTCGCCACACGCCGGCGCCTGTTTGGGTACACTATGGGAAAAATTAGTATACCAATGCACTCAACCAGCACGTCTTTTCGACTGTGGGTGGAAACCCATGCAGACATGGGTAGAACATTGCAGATTCTGCACAGACAGTGACCCCAGCCGGGAATCGAACTCAGGTCCCTGGCACTGTGAGGCAGCTGTAACCTCGTTGAAACAATGCAGTGTGTGATAGCAGTAAAGGAAACAGCAAGGGTGTAAGCTCAGGACATAAAACCAGCTGGAATAAAAGTAGTCGGAAATGATTATAGCCAGGTTTTTCAGTAAGCGGGGACACTTGCTGCTAACCTGAAAGAAAGTTGTCCACAAAGACTTAGTGATCTCTGTGATATCGAATCCTCTTTCCCTGATCTTAATTTGAATCCAGTGTCAGATAATCTCCAAGAACAGCAATCTCACCAAGCAAGGTAATCAACCAATCACATTGAAGAATTCTGATAAACAGCATTAAACAGGAAGTAAAATGGTCTGTTTTTTTTTATTCATTTGTGGGACATGGGCATTGCTAGCTGGCCAGCATTTATTGCCCACCCCTTGTTGCTCTTGTTTAGAGGGCTGTTGAGAGATAATCACTGTGATGTGGGTCTGAAGTCATATGTAAATTAGACCAGGTAAGGATAGCAGATTTCCACATTAGTGAACCAGATGCATTTTCCCAACAACTGACAACAATTTTATGTTCATCAGTAGATTCTTAATACCATATTTTTTTTTATTGCATTCCAATTCTACCATCTGCCATGGCGGGATTTGAGTCCTGATCCCCAGAACATTAGTTGAGTTTTTGGATTAATAGCCCAGCGATAATACCACAAGGCCATCACCTCCCTGCTTCCTGATATGCTTTTTTTAATATGGCAAAAAACAAAATAAAGATTGGGACATGCAGATTCGACCCTGAAATATCATGAACAATTTTTAAAGTAATAATTTTTATTAAATGAGACATTTTTTTACCATAATGTGAAATTTTGACATTACGTAAATATAAAAGTATTGTTTCAGCGATGGAGAGGTTCTTCAACATTAGTTATGACTTGATATAGCACTAAAGACCTGGGGCAGGATTTGCCCATCCTACCCACCATGGGAATCATAGCGAGCGGGAGGTGGATCATGCAAAGATACGTTGACCTCGGGCTAGATTTTCCAGATTGGGGGGGCGAGCGTGGCTGGAAAATCCCACTCCTGGTTATACCTCATTGACAAGATTTAATTTCTTTGGATTTCTGACAGAATAAAAGGAGAAGTTCTCAACAGGTCAATGATTTTTAGACGATTGCCATCTGTAGAGATTTCAACAGTGCATCCTTTAGAGGAGCAGAGAAACACTCCTGGGTTTCCATGTTTAGCTGCACACTGGTCACTGTACTACTGAGGACATTCTGGCTTGAGATAGGGTACCAAAAGTTGCAACTAAGCCAATGTGGAGGTATTAAACATCAGGCACTATAAATAGCCTCCCTCCCCCACCTCAAAAAAAAGGGCACAGGGTTTACAATATGCAACTAAGCTGTGTCCATTAAATGGACAGCATGGCAACTTCATTCTATCTGCCCATTATTACTATTTCAGTATGCAGTTAGCAATTCCTGTGTCGTTCACTGGTCGCACACATCAGCATTAGTAATTAGTAATGCTGATTACTAATTAGTAATTTGCATTTCTTAAAGCCAGCCTGCATTGCCTCAAGGGGAAGGTGCATTGCAATCTCAGCAGGCACTGGCAGCCATTCTGCAACTAAATCTAACCTGGGAAAGAAAGACCAATGGCACAAAATAGGAGAGAGGAGGCCTCCAGGATTTTGGATGTTGTGCCGAGGATGTCTTAGTGAAGGGGTGTAGTACTAGAAAAGAGATTACTTATATACTCAAGGGACCCATGGCCCTCCAGACCCATGATGAACACACATTTGCAGAGGTCAATGGATGAAGCATGGCCCCAAGGACCTAGATTCAGGACCAGAAAAAGTTCAATGATCTCGCATGCGTGCTTTAAAAAAACAAATCAATTAGCTCAAGGAACAGAAACTCAGCAGGATGATTTGAATTGGGGGCTTGGACAATTTTGTTGGAGGGGTCAGCTTCAAATGCAATGTTGTTTTCAAACCAATGCAAAAGTTCACATAAACTTGTTTGGCACTGGACTTAATTTGCATTTGAAATATCTGGATATTTCACAGTATTAAGGTTTTTCTAGTGAATGGCACTGAAAATTTTCAGTGTCACTGAACCAAAACTCCAAGCCGTGAATCTCATTTTCATTTAAAATCCTTATTGATTATTGTTCAGACAGCAATCTCTCTACTCCACCTTCAGAGGAGGAATCTACTGCCAATGCTTGCCTGCGACCTTTCCACCTCTTTGAAAATCTCCCTCCTTCTCTTAAAACTAATGCAAGCATTGAAGGTAATTCAATTTCTGTCTCCTGCCCTGAGTATCCCTGCCCTCTCTGCAAAGTAATTTGAAATATTCCCCTGTGTATAATGATTTTGGAAAAGTGGGACTCATTAAATAAATATATAATTTGAGGTCATTTCATCTGGTCAGTATTTTTTGATTTGATTTATTGTTGTCACATATATTAGTGTACAGTGAAAAGTATTGGTTTTTGAATGCAACACAGGCAAAGCATACTGTTCAAACAGTACACTGGGGAGAAGGACAGGACATGGTGTAGAATACAGTGTTACAGTCATAGCTAGGGTGTAGAGAAAGTGCAACTTAATATAAGGTAGGTCCATTCAAAAGTCTCATGGCAGCAGGGAAAAAGCTGTTCTTGAGTCAATTGGTACCTGATCTCAGACTTTTGTATCTTTTTCCCAATGAAAAAAGGCAGAAGAGAGAACATCCTGGCTGTGTGGGGTGCTTGATTATGCTGGCTGCTTTTCCCAGGCAGTGGGAAGTGTAGACAGAATCAGTGGATGGGGAGCTAGCTTGTGTGATGGATTGGGCTACATTCACAATCCTTTGTAGTTTCTTGTGGCCTTGGTTGGAGCAGAAACCATACCAAGCTGTGATACATTCGGACAGATCTATTGACCAGACCTTGAGATGAGTGCAGTCCAGATCTATATCCTGGGCTTTACAGGCACTGTCTGTTATTTGCAGAAAGGAGAGAAAACTTCTTATATACACGCGCATCACAACCACTTGGCTGATTCCTGGGCAAGAAGGGGTTGCCTTACGAGGAAAGCTTGAACACGTTGGACCTATACTCATTGGAGTTTAGAGACATGAGAGGTAGTCTTACTGAAACATAAGATTCTGAGGTGACATGACAGGGTAGATACTTAAAGGGTGCTTCCTCTCGTAGGGATATCAACAACTAGGAGACACAGCTTAAAAACAAGGGCACTCCCACTTGAAACACAGCTGAGGAGGAACTTAATTTTCCAGAAAGTCACAGGTCCTTGGAATCCTCTTCTAGAGTGAGCAATGGAGGCTGGGTCATTGAACATATTTATGGCTGAGTTAGACAGATTTTTGATCGACAAGGGAATTGAAGATTATTGGGGACAGGTAGTTAACACCACAACTAGATCAATTGTGATCTTATTGAATGACAGAGAAACTCAATTGGCATGGATGGCTGACACTTGCTGCTGTTTCTTGTGATCTGAAGATCATCTGACTTTGGCTGCTTACTCAATGCATGTAGGTAGATGTGGCTCATTTCTCAATGTGCTACTTAGCTGCTGTATTTCCAAGAACTTAGCAAAAATATTACAGAGCTTCGTCAGATAACAGAAACATTAAAAATTGACAAAATCATTGGAAGGGATGAATAAAGTTGCCAGAGAGACTGCTGGCATGGTGATAACTTGTTCACAGAAGATGCTTTATACGCAATCTCCTGGCAGAGAAATGTGTATGAGAAATTCTATCTCCCTCTCTTCCTGCAAATAACAGACAGTGCTGGTAAAGACCAGGAAGTAGATCTGCACTCCACTCATCTTAAGATCTGGTCAATACTGAGCATTGACTAAAGAGTGAATGACTTGTTCATCACTGTATTTTCTATAGCAAAAGGCAGTTTTTTTTTTGCTGCTATGTTTTCTAACCAAAAAGCAAGAGAAGGCAATGAAAGAGAAATAAATTTAAGCATTTAATGAGCCCACTTACGTTTAAGTTTATTTATTATTGTCACAAATAGGCTTAGATGAACACTGCAATGAAGTTACTGTGAAAATCTCCTAGTCATCACACTCCGGGGCTTGTTTGGATACACTGAGGGAGAACTTAGCATAGCCGATGCGCCTAACCAGCACGTCTTTCAGACTTTGGGAGGAAACTGGAACACCGGAGGAAACCCACGCAGACACGAGGAGAACGTGCATATTCCACAGTGACCCAAGCCGGGAATCGAATGCCAGAGATCCAGATTCGATTCCAGGCTGACCTTCCCTTCAAAATCCATGGACGTGATTCCCAACGCTGGCTCTGTTCCAGGACTACTACAAAGACAAGCAGTTTTCCTTGGCTTCCCATGA
Source organism: Carcharhinus amblyrhynchos (assembly GCF_965287045.1). NCBI lineage: Eukaryota > Metazoa > Chordata > Chondrichthyes > Carcharhiniformes > Carcharhinidae > Carcharhinus > Carcharhinus amblyrhynchos. The sequence goes on along the minus strand of NC_137344.1, from coordinate 38,885,223 downwards.
GTCCATTTTGTTTTTAGGGAATTTTTTTTTTGCAAAACCAAAAAAGTAGTTTGTTTTTACAAGCCAGTGTTAAAAGAGTTGGGATTGCAGTAAGGCTGCTAATGAGTGTAACTTGACAGGGTATCTCCCTTATCCACTTGTGCTAAAGGAGCAGCAAATGCAGCACTGGTCTTTTTGATCTTGAGATGAGACATTTGAGATCTAATTGCAGCAATGCAGCAATGAATTAGAATTTGGATTGGGCAGACAATGGGGGCACTGATTATCTATATCAAATGCTCGGGAGCTGTCATTCTGTCCTGTTTCCCCGCACGAGTTTGAGAATGGATCAGCCTTGTGCTACAGTAATTGTTACATGATGCATGGCCTTTCATCCTTGGAAGCAGTATTGTCTGCATCAATGATAAATGAGTTCCAAATTTGAAAAGTCTGATGATGTGCTTTTCTGTAGCTCTCCTGCGAGGTTTTCATAAAGAGTCTCATTGACTTATTCCCTTGTCATTCTTGCCCCAGCAAGGGATTTTTGGACTGAGTTAATTGCTGTAACAGGGAAAGATGGTGTCGTAATGGACATTGTGACTGGACTAGTAATCCAGAGGGCCAGGCTAATGTTCTGGGAAATGGGTTCAGATCTGACCATGACAACCAGTAGAATTTGAATCTAACTGATAAAACCTGGAATTGAAAATCAACATCAGTGTTGGTGACCATGAAACTATTGCCGTAAAAACCCATCTGGTCCAATAATGTCCTTTAGGGAAGGCAATCTGCTGTCCTTACCTGGTCCAGCCTACATGTGACTTCCGACCCACAACAATGTGCCCTTTGAAATGGCCTGGCAAGCCACTCAGCTCAACGGCAATTAGGGATGGTCAACAAATGCTGGCCTTGTTGTGAATATCCATGTCATAGAATCCCACAGTGCAGAAGGAGGCCATTCAGCCCATCAATTCTACACAGACCACAATCCCACACCGGTCCTATCCCCATAGCCCCATGTATTTACTCCAAGGGGCAATTTAGTATGGTCAATCCACCTAACCTGCACATCTTTGGACTGTGAGAAGAAACTGAAACACCCAGAAGAAACCCATGAAGACATGGGGAGAATGTGTACAAACCCCACACAGACTGTGACCCAAGCCAGGAATTGAACCCGGGTCCCTAGCACTGTGAGGCAGTCATGTTAACCACTGTGCAACCGTGACACCCCAAAATCAAAGTGGCGAATGTGAAAGAATTTTATTTTTCATTAAGGGAGAGGAGGTGGAGGGCTGAACTGTCAGTGCGTAAAGCCATCGCACGCAGAGAAAAGTTGATAGAAGAAAACTTACTCTGCATTTCTATGGAACATAAAAAAAATCTATTTTGTTACAATTTTTACTCAGTATTGCTTAGTTGTCAACATTTCTTAGGCCTGACGCAAGGGTTGGGATTTTCTGACTGGACTGGCCCTGAAACCAGAAAATCCCACCCTTGGTCAATGTACCTTTCCATGGTCCACCCCTTGCCCACTACAATTCCCATGGTGGGCATAATGGGAGAATTTGGCCCAAGGTCTGAACAGTTCAGGTGGAAATATTTAGAATCTTAACCACCCCCCAAGGGTTTAGTTAGCCAAACATGACATCCAAATTCATCAGTAATGGGCAAGTGTTTACGCAGCACTTCAATATCTGTTGATATTAATAAATGAATTCATCTGTCATCATTGTAAGTGGAAATCAACCAAATGTTAATCCCAAATATGGATCTCATCTTGATGCCAGCTTTCCGATGAGGGACTATGACCTCACACTCTATATTTTCATAACATGCAGATAGATGTGCATAGTGCCATTTTTAAAATTTTTAAAACTGAGAAGTGGTCTTTAAAATGGTTGAAACTGTGCCTGTGCATGGCCCCAGATCAAAAGAAACCACTGGAGAGCTTTATGGAAACCCGCTATCCCTGGGCTTCTGCTAACAACCCCCTGTAGACAGTATAGCCCAAATTCAAAGAGAGCTATACAAAGGCCATCTGCATTTACTAACCCCTTTGAAAAGACCTGAAGGAGATGAATTGTTGTGAAGACAAAGGCCCCACAACCATTCTTTCTATTCCTAGTGGTTGAGACATGTAACAGTTGTTAAAATACAGTTGATGGATACACATCTTCTCTTAAAGATGGCGGACAGGTGAGAATCATGTGACATGAGCCTCTGGCTTACAGGACAAGTAATATTTTCTTGCTGAACTGAAAAGCTCAGTTTGCTGTTTAACAGCTGACTAGCAGGCCACACCAAAGGAGCTCTGGCCCTGGTTAGGCACTTGTCCCCATCTACCCTACTTCAACTGGAAGTCAGTACCATCGCCTACAATGATTCATTTCTGTGTGCCTATTTTAATCATACAAAGTCAACACCACTGGAAAAGTGAATTGCTGAGCATTGATTTTTTTAGCCCACTGACCTCTGTTAGGGAATGCTTCATTGGAGTTTGATTCTGGATTCCGCAACCCACAATATTTAATCTCTCCGTGGTCTCTGAACTGTCAATCTTTCTTTCCTCTCTCCCTCTCTTTCCTATCTGAAGGTGAAGGGGCGGTTGCAAACCCTCTTTGAGTGTGTGCAAATGAACAAACCCTTGCAGTTCATCTTATCTTGCGTTTGCTGTGGGGTTATTGGTAGAAAATCCGATTGCACCAAAACTGGGGGGGGGGGGGGGGGGGGGGGGTTGGCAAATGTGCCACCGCTTATAAAGAGGCAAACAAACCAAGACATCTTTCTGTTTACGGATAGAGAGATCTCAGTGCTGATTAAATTAGCCCCCCCCACCTTCCTCCTGTGTGTAACGTCCCTGTGGTCCACAATTAATTAGGAAGCTCAAATGACTGGCAGTCAGCTTCCATTTGTCAACATGTCAGGGTCACTTCAGTGTGTTAAGTGCCATTGATTAAAAACATCAGTGGTTTCGTAAATAAATCTGCCTGGCCTACAAAATCCTAACAAAGGGTCAAAGGTTGTAATCACTCCAATTGACTATCTTGAAGCGTGCACAATGCCAAAAAGCAGCTCTTTAAAGACTCTCTCCATTTCTCAGACGCTCCCACTTAATGAATCGTCGGACGGTAAAAGCAACACCTCAGCCAGACTGTTGAAATTAAGAAGCTGCCAGCGATGATAAAGTTCCTCAGAAACCCTGGCATGTTTATCTTTTCCTCACCAATAAAGAACCCTGCTGAAGGCTTTTAATGAAATAGTTGGGAACGTTCCTAACTTCGACCTTCGAAATATGTTCTCTCGATTTGGAAACCATCTTTTTTGGTTGGAAAATTACTCCTGCCACTCTGTTAGTTTCGAAAAGCGAGATAGGGAAACCAGGGGCTTATCGATCAGTTAGCTTAACATCAGTTGTCAGGAAATTAGTGGAGACTATGGGCGGAATTTTCCAGCCATGTTCACCCCAAGACCGGAAAGTCCCGCCTGAGGTCAACAGACATTCGCATGGTCCTGTCCCGCCCGCTACAACTTGCGTGGCTGCCGAGATGGAAAAATTCCACCCCATAACTAAGGATAGGGTGACTGAACAGCTTGAAAATTTTCAGCTGATCAGAGACGGCCAAGACGGGTAAGCACACTGTGGGTCTTATCTGAGGAAACCGATTCTATGGACAGGAATGTCAATGGACATTATTTATATGGACTTCCAGAAGGACGTGAGATGGAGTTGTTCATGACAAACTGTTGGCTAAAGTTGGAGTTTGTGGAATTGAAGATAAATTATTGAACTTGGCTGGACTACGGGAGATAGAGAGTCGGGATGATGGACAAGTGCTCATATTGACGGAATGCGACAAGGGACGTCTGCGAGGATCTATGTCGGGACCTCATCTATTCACAGTACTCATTAATGAGTTAGGTAATGGGATAGAAAGCCACATATCCATATTTCTCAGTAACACAAGAGGCGACATTGTAAATAATCTAAAGCGAAACATAAAATTGCAAACAGATATTGATAGATTAAGTCAATATAGAATGTGACAAATAGGTTTCAAGGTGGATAAATGTGAGCTCATCCACGTTAAACGAAAAAAAACTACCACAGTCTACTTACTAAATTGTCAAAAACTAGAAACACTGTCGGTCCAAAGAAATCTGAGAGTCCAGATATATAAGTCATTAAATTGTTACAAAAAGGTACAGAAAATGAGCAGCACGGTGGCACAGTGGTTAGCATTGCTAGCTCACAGCAACAGGGACACAGGTTCAATTCCAGCCTCAGCTCACTGTCTGTCTGGAGTTTGCACATTCTCTCCGTATCTGCGTGGATTTCTTCCAGGCACTCTGGTTTCCTCCCTCAGTCCAAAGATATGCAGATTAGGTGGATTGGCCACGCTAAATTGCCCCTTAGTGTCAGTGGGACTAGCTAGGGTAAATACATGGGGTTATGGGGATTGGGTCTGGGGGGGATTGTGGTTGGTGCAGACTCGATTGGCCAAATGGCCTCCTTCTGCACTGTCGGATTCTAAAATAATCAAGAAGACTAATAGAATGCTGGCCTTTATATTTCAAATACAAGTGGGTAGAAACCAAGTTTCAGCTTTACAAAAGCCTGGTTAGACCACATCTTGAGCATCTGTGAGCAAACACCCTTCGGAAGGATACACTGACTTGTGTTGATATTCTAGAATGATACCTGACCTACAAGGGTTAAAGTGTGAGGAGAGATTACACAAACTATGACTGTATCCCCTGGATTTTACAAGATTAAAGAATGAATTGATCAATGATTTCAAGGTAGTGAGGGGAGCAGGTAGAGTAGATAGAGAGAAATGATTTCTGCTTGTTGAGTTTAGGATCCAAGGTATTGTCTAAGCATTGGAGTGAAATTAGGAAACACTTCTACAAACAAAGCATGGAGGGGAACAGAAATAAATAAATTTTTGCTATCAAGAGGTAGTCAAGATTTAAGTCACAAGAGCAGCTGAGATTTCATTCGCTGGCGGAATAAACTGAAAGAGCTAAATGGCCAGCTCCTGTTCCTGTCTTTCAATCCCTCTCTGGATTAGGATTGCAGTCCATTGATGAGGTGAAATTCAAACTCAAAATAGCTAGTAGTTTCAAAATGATTCAACATGCTTGTGACATCTTCTGATCCAGTTAGTGCTAAAGTAAGAATAGATGCCGAAATCTCATTCAACATGTTAGTTTATCACTGTTGGAACTTACAGATGATAGGTGGATGGGGGTGGAAGCTGAGGGATTGTAAAACAACGTGTAATAACATAGGTCAGGCCACCAAAATCAAGCTGCTTAAATGTCATTTAACATGGGCTAAGGGTGAGCCAGATGGAGATCCAGTCGTCATCTGGGATAAGACAATTGTGGCCGTTCAAAAAGCAGTTGTCATGTATTTTGCAGCATTTTTCTGGCCATTTGGGAGGTTGGAGTCTAAGCAGCTTTAACTGTGCAACAATGGGGCAGCAGCTGCAGAGCCTTGTGAACTTGCGTTGCTCTCACTGAGGCTTTTCACTGACTGAGTGACAGCTGTGGTATATTCAGAGGGGAGGCGAGGGCCTGGTGGTATTATTGCTAAACTCGTAATCCAGAAACTCAACTAAGGTTTTGGGGGCCCAGGTTCAAATGCTGGCACGGCAGATGGTGAAATTTGAATTCATTAAAAGAAATCTGGAATTAAGAACCTACTGATGACCGTGAAACCATTGTCATTTATTGGGAAAAAAAAAACATCTGGCTCACTAACGTCCTTTAGGGAAGGAAATCTGCCGTACTTACCCAGTCTGGCCGACATGTGACTCCAGAGAACATAAGAACATAAGAAATAGGAGCAGGAGTAGGCCATCTAGCCCTTCGAGTCTGCCCCGCCATTCAATAAGATCATGGCTGATCTGAAGTGGATCAGTTCCACTTTCCCGCTTTCTCCCCATAACCCTTAATTCCCTTGTCTGTCAAAAACCTATCTACCCGTGACTTAAATATATTTAGCGAGGCAGCCTCCACCACTTCAACGGGCAGAGAATTCCAGAGATTCACCACCCTTTGAGTGAAGAAGTTCCTCCTCAACTCCGTTCTAAACTGCGCCCCCCCCCCCTTATCTTGAGGCTGTGCCCTCTAGTCCTGCTGTCCTTTCTGAGTGGGAAGAATCTCTCTACCTCTACCCTATCCATCCCTTTCATTATCTTGGTAGAAACAGCAATATGGTTGACTCTCAACTGTCCTCCAAGGGCAACGAGGGATGGGCAATAAATGCTGGCCAGCTAGCGACGCCCATGTCCCATGAATGAATAAAAAAAAGACTTACTTGAACAAGCAACTCCCCTTGTGAGGTGACCTTAAAGAGTTTTCTCAGAGAGGATGGGATCATGTGTCCTCTCGGTACGCCTGGAAGGGTGTCATTTCCTCCCCCCCACCACCACACCTCCTGCTATATATATTCAGTACACAGACGGTACGGGCATTATCTGCTCTGGTGGAGGTTCCATTGGTAAGGAGATGGACCAGAGAAAGAGGGAGGGATGGGCAAGCGGCCACAGCCAACAGCAATCCACTGGCCACCTACGGGTGGCAACCTCAGTTTGGGGAAGCGACAGAAAGCTTCAGGGGGAACTGGGCACAGTGATCTCCGAGAAGACGAGCTTTTATACTTGGGGCGTTAGTCTTGAGCTTCAGCACCCCAGTCATCTGAAGGACACTGATTTACTGTAGCCATTCACCTCTGCTGGAAGCTGGGACCCAGCTGTCCATCAGTGTCTTTGGCTTCTGCAGTTGTCCATTTGGTTAATGCACGTGCCTTGGTCAAGCTCATCCAGCCGCTGGGTTACCACACCCCACCCAAACATCTCATCGTAGATATCATCACTGAACTGAAACAGTCATAAGCAAATATTGGCTTTTAATAAAGTGAAGCTTGAATCTTTTCCATGGCACACTATTTGATTTCATCCCCTCAAAGCCCACATGCAGTTCTGTTGTTATTCTAATTCTCATACTAATGCCCCAACGAGACACTCTACTTTCCCTGCCAGCCAAGATGGAGATAGGCTGCTGCCCAATGGCCTGGGATGACCTTAGCAGCTTTCCTTTGGTAGCCTGAGGCCAGGAGAACCCCACCACACTGAGGGGACCTGCACAGGTTCAGAGCATCTTCTGTCTTTCTGACTTTCTGAGGTGTTTGTGTCACTGGCAAAGGGGCCAAGGAGACGATTGCCACGCTCGGGGCACCCCAAGAGGAGCCGCCAGTTGTGAAGGTTATTGTTCTTCTGTCATCTTAAAGCACACTTGACCTGAGTGAGCTGAGGACCTGGTGGTGAGCCTGGCTCCCCGTCCCCCGGCTCGCTCTGTTACAATTCTATTGCACTCAAAGACAAGGAAATGATATGCAGGTCTGCATGAGGCACTGACTGGTCTCCCTGACACTCACCAATCTCTCAGCGGAGGAGGCCATGAACACAGATAGGGGAACCTAGTACTGATGGACCTGGATGCACTTCTCCACCCTATCCAAGTGGAATCTTTGCAAGATCGTTCCACTGGACTTTTAGCTTCTGCTGCCTCACAGGTGACACCAGAAGCTTGTCATCAGGTCTCAACATGAGCCCGGCCTTCTAATCATCAGAAACCTCAGGAATGTTTTTATTGGTTGGCCTACAGAGACCACAACATGTACTCACCATGCACACTTGTGACAGGGACACCATGTATTGGTCACTCTGACACTTGGCAGCTCTCGTGTACAAGACAATTGTGCCAGGCATGCATTCCCATTGTCTGGTGGGGTCCCACTCCCCAACATCCAAATTGGCACACTCACCCATTTGCTGCCAACCCAAAGGGGAATGAAGGTTATTAGACATTCTACCAAAGCGGAGAAAACCATTGGTCTACTGGCAACCTTGGAAACAGGTTTGCCAGATGACCACATAGCTGGTGACCTCCTCTGCTCCATCACAACTTATTTGGTTGTGTTGGGAGTTCTTCTCTTTTAGAATGCTGGGGAGGAAGACCTCTAGCCTTGTTGGAGAGGTCTGGAGGAGGATGTACACGGATAGGTCACTGAGCCATGGAGTTGCCAGTTTCTTGCCTCAGCCATGCCCACAGGCAGCACAGTCTTCTTGATGAGTTGGTGTCAGTCTGGAGAGTGCCCTTGTGGTGACTGGCAGCTGTGGTCCAACAAGGCTGAAGAAGGGGCACACTAACGTAGATGAAGCATTCAATCATCAAGCAATCTTCTGTATATGGGTAATCCAACATGGTGAATCCTCTTGCAACCCACAGCTTCACAGAACTATCCGGTTGTAAGATTTTGATAATTCTACTAATATTTATAATTTGTAAAGTATTTGGAATTTAATCCTTAATCACGTTTAAAAAAGGATCATTTTTGGATGTATGTGAGACAATTAGCACTCAGGGAACAGGAGAGCTGGTCAAAGCTGCAGGCAACTTCATAAGCAGCTCAGTGGTTTCAGTTCCTATTTTGTGTAAATATTGCAGTTAGGAAAGGAAAGATCAACAAACAAAGCTGACTGCATGCTGACTAAAAATGATTATGCTGTCAATCAAAGGAGAGTTAAAAGTACTGGACTGAAATTGAATGGATATAGGTTTTTCAAAGGGATTTTGAAGGGATTGCAAAAGCTTTGAGCTTTCCATGAAGGTTCAGAGATGTGAAATAAAGGCTATTGTTAAGAGAATGGGGCTGATTGAACAGCTGTGGAGAAGGAAATATCCCCTCGTGAAAGTGACTGACTTCTGTCAGTCAGAGGACCCTGAAAGGAATCTTCTTACACCTACTGTTGGGATATGGGAGCCTGTCAGGAGTCAATGGAGATTAAATTGACCAGGCCACTTCAAAGTTTTCACAGTCCACGGACCGGAATGAAGACTTTAGTCAGAGACAAAAACATAAAATACTGGAAAATCTCAGCAAGTCTGCCAGCATCTGTGGAGAGAGAATAGAGCCAACATTTCGATTCTGGATGACCCTTCGTCAGAGATTTTCCAGCATTTTCTGTTTTTGTTTCAGATTCCAGCATCCGCTGTTGTTTGCTTCTACTTTCATCAGAGAGCTGCCCGAAATCACAATGCCAAGAATGATCTTCAGGTTGGAAGGGTTAGACCAGCAATGAGACCCCCATCCTGGGAGAGAGTGCTGAGATGAAGGCCTTGACCCCAGCCCTATCCCACCCAATCCCCAGGACTCTTGGCAGATCCTCCCTCTGCAACCTGGCAATGGCAGAGGAGCACATGGGTATCACACTTGCTGGTCCCTGCCATGCATGGCACGCCAGGTCCATGCTGGTCATGACCAGCACCAAACTTGCCCAGTGCAGTTCCCATGGGGGAGGCAGCTAACTGGTGGGATGGCTTTGAATCAGGCTTCAAGCCCGCTGAGCACAGTTAAAACAGGTGTTTTGAATAACTATTGGGTTCCTGCCCGTTCTGGGTGGGAACTGGATTTGGACCAGCAGGGCAGGATGGGAGCACCACCACGGGTGTGCTGTCCAGTTTGAATCCCATTTTTGTCCCAACACCCTATTCAGGGATCCATTGAGATTCCCATAGTGGCGAAGGTAGCCGGTGAATCCACTTGCTATGTTTAAACAAGCATTAGAATAACAGAGTCACTACAGTGTAAAAGGAGGCCATTCAGCCCATTCAAGCATGGATCGACAACAATCCCATCCAGGCTCCATCTCCGTAACACCATATATTTACCCTGCTAAATCCCCTGACACTAAGGGACAATTTAACCTGGCCAATCCACCTAACCCACACATCTTTGGACTGTGGGAGGAAACCGGAGCAGCCAGGGGAAACCCACGCAGACACAGGGAGAATGTGCAAACTCCACACAGACGATCATCCAAGGCTGGAATTGAACCTGGGACCCTGCCGCTGTGAAGCAACAATGCTAACCACTGTGCCATCATGCCACCCTTATGCCACCATGCGTTGCTTTAATTGATCTGTACCAGCGACGAAACCTATATTAGCTGATATTATGATATCTTAACTTTCGATTTTAATAGCTTTAGTGCCGGGTTTCGGTTAAAGTATATTGACAAGAGAATATACATTTATTTATGCCTTCTTGATATTGGGAAGGAAATGTGCATTTGTTTGTGATGGAATGTAAATTTCTTGAGTCTGATAGACAGGGGAATTAAGGATTATGGGGAGAAAGCGGGAACGTGGAACTGATCCACTTCAGATCAGCCATGATCATGCTGAATGGCGGGGCAGGCTCAAAAGGCTAGATGGCCTACTCCTGCTCCTATTTCTTATGTTCTTATGTTCTGATGAAGTAAGTGATAGAACTATCTCTGTTTATAACCCATAAAAGAGGGCTTGCAAAGGTGGGATGACACAAGATAATTTGTATCTTTATAACCAATAGGATGGGTGAATTTGGACCATCTCTAGAAGAGGAAGTGCTGAATATTGGAGAGACTGAGGGATAAAAGTTGAGAAATTGTAATCCCCGTTTGCATAGAAAAATCATAGCTTCTGGGGTATGACTGTTCTGGACACAATTCAACATCACTTCAAAGACAAAGAAAGGAGAAAGACATGGGGTGGAATTTTCCTATCCCACCCGCCATGGGAATCATAGCAGGCGGACAATGCTAAGGTCCATTGACCTCGGGCAGGATTTTCTGTTGCTGGGGCAAGTGCGGCTGGAAAATCCTGCCATTGTCTGTGCTCATGATTTCCTGAGACCTTGAGAGATGAGAAATTTTTATGTTGCATTCACTGTTTCTCGTTAAGCGTACGTAAAATCGTGTTTAGTAAATTCTACTTGATTCATAAATACTAGTTATTCATACCTTGCAGGTCAAGCACAACTGAGGACCCTAAAAGTGCTAGATATTAAAAATTCTGACCTGAGAGTTTTTTAATTAGAAGGGAAACCCTTAAGCTTTCAGAGTACTGATGGGCTTTGAACTTGCTGCCGCTCCTTTCTTCTGGGTTACGACCTGTCCCCACCACCGATTCATCAGTGAGGCTAACAGCTGACTGTTAATTGGCTAGCTGCCACGTATTTGTGAACTGAGCAGGAGACCATTTGCGAGTCAAGTTAATCGCCTGCCTGTATCTTGGGCAAGTCAGCCATACTAATGTACCATAACATTTCAGGAAGAGTCTAAATGGGGATATAGGTGACTCGACACAATCGGCTACCTCTCATCTATGCCGCCAAGATTATTATTCCTTCAAATGGTCTCCCAACTTTGAAAATACTGATGTATTTCAGAAAGCATTTCCTGTCAGTTCATACTGATGAATATATCTGATGGAACTAGAATGAATGCCAAAAACCAGATGCAAGATATATTGAAATTTTGTTCCACTTTTGAGTCTGCAGCAGATACAGCAAACCTCAAAGCACTAACGCAAGCTGATTAATTCATTCAAGCATAGCGAGGACATTACATTAACCCTTCGCCAAATATGTGTCACCCTATAATTCAGGCCATTTGCTTGACAATGCTTACCTAGAAACTATACCTTCTTTAAGTCAGTTCCAGTATCTCACTTGTAAATGATTCAATTATTTAGAAGTTCCTTTCTAAGACAAATGGTTTGGTTTGAGTTTTAAGTAGGGTAATGAAAGGCCTTCAAGGGTGGCACAGTGGTTAGCACTGCTGCCTCAAGTGCCAGGGACCTGGGTTCGATTCCTATCTTGGGTCACTGTCTGCACATTCTCCCCGTGTTAGCATGGGTTTCGTCTGGGTGCTCCGCTTTCCTCCCACAGTCCAAAAGACGCGCTGGTTAGGTGCATTGGCCGTGATAAATTCTCCCTCAGTGTACCCGAACAGGCGCCGGAGTGTGGCAACTAGGGGATTTTTACAGTACTTTAATTGCAGTGTTTATGTCAGCTACTTGTGACGTTAATAAATAAACCTTATAAATTAAAACCTGGGCTGACAATTCAATTTCTTAATAGAGGTAGTGCTTTTCAGTGTGACAAATACGGGGAAAAAATGGAGTTTCCAACATCATTCAGCAATATCCCTCCTGATGTTTGCGACGCTAAACCTCTGCATAATGAAACTGCTGTCTTGCCGACACAAGCTGGGAGTATGTGCCCAACCGTAAGTTATTAAAATTAATCTATGTTTATCTTTTGGCTGAAGCTGTTGCTATCTTTAATGGAAAAGATACCTGCACATCAGCACTCCCATGAGGGATTACAGGAACAAACTTAAAACAAGTTGAAATTATACACAAGATGTTGAATGGTGGCACGGTAGCACAGTGGTTAGCACTGCTGCTTCACAGCTCCAGGGACCTGGGTTCGATTCCTGGCTTGGGTCACGGTCTCTGTGAAGTTTGCACATTCTCCTCGTGTCTGCGTGGGTTTCCTCCCACAGTCCAAAGATGTGCAGGTTAGGTTGATTGGCCATACTTAAATTGCCCCTTAGTGTCCTGAGATGTGTAGCTTAGAGGGATTAGTGGGTAAAATATGTAGGGATATGGGGGTAGTGCCTGGGTGGGATTGTGGTCGGTGCAGACTCAATGGGCTGAATGGCCTCTTTCTGTACTGTAGTGATTCTATGATTTCTAAATGTTATGCAAGCTGCTGAACTGACCAAATCAATGAAGCCTGAGGCCTCCTTTAATTTATGTCAGTTTCCAAAATGGACACTGTGCTCCAGAGTCTAAAATGGTGGCAAGCTTTGCTTGTGCCTCTCGAAAATAACATCATGCCTTGCTCATGTTCCTCCCAACTCTTCAATGATTATTTTGAAGTAAATGTCAGCAGGAGTGATTTCATCATTCCCGAACCTCACTTTTTCGCTATTACGTAACTGCCAAAAACAACCAAGGAAAACAGTCAAGGATTTAGGTGAAATGCACTCGTTAGAGTTTAGAAGAATGAGGGGAGATCTCATTGAGACATACAAGATGATGAATGGGATGGATAGGATAGAGGTGGAGAGACTCTTCCCGCTCAAAAAAGACAGTAGGACTAGGGGGCACAGCCTCAAGATAAAAGGGGGGCGGTTTAGAACGAAGTTGAGGAGGAACTTCTTCACTCAAAGGGTGGTGAATCTCTGGAATTCTCTGCCCGTTGAAGTGGTGGAGGCTGCCTCGATAAATATTTTTAAGACGCAGGTTGATGGGTTTTTGATAAGAGAGGGGATTAAGGGTTATGGGGAGAAAGCGGGAAAGTGGAACTGAGCAGCGGCAGATCAGCCATGATCTTATTGAATGGCGGGGCAGGCTCGAAGGGCTAGATGGCCTACTCCTGCTCCTATTTCTTATGTTCTTATGTTCTTATGAAAACAGAGGAAGAACATTCAGTGGGCACAAAGGAAAAAGCTCAATTTGTGGGGGGGGGGGGGGGAGAATTATAGAGGTTTGAATAATTGTGTGTTAAAAATCAGGATGAAAACATTGTTCACTGATTGCCAAAAGAATATTAAATGAAGTTTTTTTTATTACATGGTTATAGCTTCAGTGAAGAATGAAAGAATGTAGTGGTACATTAAGTAAAGATAAACAAATTTATCGCAGTGATAATTGCTTTATCAGATTCCACTTTGTGAGCTAGATTGTTCCCAACCATACTGCAAATACTGAGAGACCTATATTGCATTTGTTTTGTTTCTGTTGACTGACTGCTACCTCGAGCATGGGACTGAGTTGTCTTACCTGGCTCAGCGAAATGAGGTTGAAACACAGTGAAGTTTGTTGATTTATTTACTTATTGGAGTCACAGTATGCTTACATTAATTTACACTGCAATGAAATTACTGTGAAAATCCCCTAGTCGCTACACTCCGGCGCCTGTTTGGGTACACTGAGGGAGAATTAGCATTGCTAATGCGCCTAACCAGCACGTCTTTCGGACTGTGGGAGGAAACCCATACAGACACAGGGACAATATGCAAACTTCACACAGACAGTGACCCAAGCTGGGAATCGAACTGCGTCCCTGATGCTGTGAGACAGCAGTGTTAACCACTGTGTCACCGTGTTGCCCGTACATGAATCTCACTCTTGGATTCTTGGTGGAATCGGGTCTGCATTTCTTCTAAGGCCCGTTGCAAGCCTGTAAGGAGGTGTTCCCATCTTCTCCCCTCGTCCTGCAGCCCCTGCCAGGGATGAGGCAGAGTTAAACTTCTGCTTTTTAAATTCCTCTCCAGGAATGCAGAAATGTAAACAGGAGTTGCAGCCATTGATCAACATCAACAAGCAAATAGGCCCCAATCTCAAAGGCTAGCACAATTAGTCACCCCAGCCTTCAGAACGAACAATGCTGCATCATTCCCCAGTGAGGAACATTTTAGGCCATTACATTGTCCTGCCCTGTTTGTCACACACACACACTTCTCCCCACAGCTCACTCAGTGGAAATCAGGATCTCACTGATGTTCCTCTTCCTAGTTAGGCAATGCTGGGGTCAATTGTATCAAGCTCGTTATTCTGGATGAATTCACCAAGTTCAAATTGGAATAAAAGTCAAAACCTACCAGGATTATGATGAACTTACAGTAACTAGGTCCACAGGGAGAGATCTTTGAAGATCCCCTTTTGAAAGAACAAAGAACAATAAAGAAAAGCACAGCACAGGAAGAGGCCCTTTGGCCCTCCAAACCTGTGCCAATCATGATGCCCTAACTAAACTAAAAAAATTCTGCCCTCACTCGGTCTGTAACCCTCTATCCCCTCCAGATGTCTCCCAAATGTAGCTAATGTGTCTGTTTCCACCACCTCCTCTGGCAGCGAGTTCCAGGCACCCATCACTCTGTGTGGAAAAACCTCCCCTGCACATCTCCCTTAAACTTTCTCCCTCTCACCTTGAACCTGTGCCCCCTTTTTAATTGACACTTGCACCCTGGGAAAAAGCTCTGACTATCCACCCTGTTCATGCCTCTCGTAATTTTGTAGACCTCTATTTCTTATGTTTTTATGTTCACCCAAAAATCACCCCTCAGCCTCCTGTGCTCCAGGGGAAAAAAGTCCCAGTCTATACAGTCTCTCCTTATAACTTAAACCATTAAGTCCCGGTAGCATCCTAATCAATCTTTTTTGCACACTTTCTAGCTTAATAATATCTTTGCATTAACAAAATGTCTGCATACATGCTTCCTACTCAACCTGTAGGTTCTAGTGTGCTATCTGTTTATTTTGGGCTGAGTCCATACCCTGATTTAACCAATTAAGCACAGTGAGCATTGATCAGTTACCAGACTCGCACAATCATACACGGATCAATCAAGCCATTGAATATGATACCATCTTCTCATGGCATATCACATGGATGATTTACAACCTCTTGCCCAGCAGCAGACTAGTCTGTCAGTTCACAATATGTGAGCAATGGACAGTTGTGGAGATTTTTAGAAAGTACCTGTGGAATCAAGCCACAGCACTGAGTTAACACTTTGAGGAAAGAAGGGGAGAAAGTTAGAAAGGAAACAAATTCTAACACGCCCTTCTAGTTTTTCCTCCATTTCTTTCCAGGTGTCCTTATTCCCACTGCTTGGGGAATTTTGGATTAAGGGACATGGCTAAAAGTTTGAGCCAGGCTGTATAGAAATGAAGTTAAAAACATAGAAAGTAGCAGCAAGAGTAGGCCATTCAGCCCTTTGAGCCTGTTCCGCCATTCATTTTGATCATGGTGGATCATTAAGTTTAATACCCAGCTCCACTTTCCCTCCATCCATTGACCCCTTCAGCCCCAAGAACTTTATCTAATTTCTTCTTGAACTCAGACAACATTTTGGCCTCAACTACTTTCTGTTGTAGTGAATCGCACAAATCCACCACTCTCCGTGTGAAAAAGTTTCCCCTCACCTCGTTTCTAAAAGATGTACCCCTAGTTCTGGACTCCCTCACCATGGGGAACATTCTTTCTGAATTTACCCTGTCTAATCCTGTTAGAGTGTTATAAGTTTCTATGAAATCCCTTCTCACTTTTCCAAACTCCAGAGAATATAATCCTAACTGACTTAATCCCTCCTCGTATGACAGACCTGCCATCCCAGGAATCAGTCTGGTAAACCTTTGCTGTATTCTCTCTATAGCAAGGACATCCTTCCTCAGATAAGAACACCAGTATATTCACGTAATACTCTAGGTGTGACCTTAGCAATGTCCTGTGCAATTGCAGCAGAACATCCCTTTTCCTATACTCAAATCCTCTTGCTACAAAGGCCGACGTACAATTTGCCTGCTGTACCTGTGAGCTTACTTTCCGTGACTGATGAATGAGGACACCGAGGTCTTGCTGAGTATCCATCGCTCTCAATTTGCACCCATTCAAGTAATAATCTGTCTTCCTATTATTGCTATCAAAGTGGATAGCCTCACATTTATCCACATTATATTGCATCGGCCATTCAGATGCCCACACACTCAGCCTGTTAGGAAATGCTTTCAAATGCAAAGGATGGTCGAAATTTGGAAAGCTTTTCTGCAATCAATTAACTCTGACACTGACAGATTTCTGTTAGCCCAAGGTTCAGTCACAGATGAGCCATAATGGCAGAACAGTCAATGTGAAAAATGGTCAAATCTGTTCCACTGTCTCTAGTTCCTTGCACCTTGTTTTATTTAGATTTGGTTGTGGTTTGAATAAAGTTCATGATGACACACTTATTCAATTCATCTATTCCAGTTCACTCCAGCACTCTTCTTTTGTAAAATCGTGCTGATTCTCATTTTTTTTCCTCTCTTTTTTCCCCTTCTCTTTTTCTCTTTCTCCCTTTTGTTCTCTCTCTTACACACTCGCCCCTCCCTCTCTCTCCCCCCTAACCCGCTTTAGGCCTAAATGCCTAGAATTGACAAGTTAACTGAGCTTTCTTTTCACCATTAAGGCACCCTTTTCTCTGAGGGAATCAGGGAGCGCACTGAAGGCCAGTGCTGAATTTTTGGTGGGGCACCGGGCTGGAGGAGGTTGTAGCGATAGGGAGGAGGTGAGGCTGCAGAGAGAGTTAAAAGCAAGAATTAGATTTTCAAATTTGAGATGTGGCTGGGCTGGGAGCCAAATTCAGGTCACAGCGCACAGGCTTGCTGTGAGTCACGATAAGGGCAGTACAGCTTTAAATGAGCTGAGATTTACTTACACAATACAGGATGAGAGGCTGGCCAAAAGAGCATAACTGTTGGCAAGAAATGCCAGTGGTATTGATTTATTGAGTGCCAAGCCAGCTGACAGTTCCTGACTTTCTCATCGCCATCCTTAGCCATTTCATGGTCAGATCCAGCACCTCAAATTAAAGCATTATATTCATTAAGGGAGTTTCAAATAGTTATTTTTCATCAAGATATGAAATTATAAGTTATATTTTCCCAACGTGTTAGTAATGAATGACATCCATGTGTCAATGCAGTGAGAGAACAAGGAATATGTTGTTGTTGTATTTATAGGAGTGATCAAACCATAAAATAGAACCACCGGATTCCTATAGTGCACAAGGAGGCCATTCAGCCCATCAACTTTGCACCGATTCTCCCAGGCTCTCCTCTCTGCCCATACTCTGAAATCCCACCATGGCTAATCCACCCAACCCACACATATTTGGACGCCATTTGCAATTTAGCATCTAACCTATATATCCAATCGTGAGGAGGGATTTCTCCATCCGGGGGTAGCGAATCTGTGGAATTCTCCACCACGCAAAGTGTGATTTCAAGATGAAATTAGGTATAGCTCTCGGAGCTAAAGGGATATGAGAGGATCAGGCTATTGAATTTGGGAGAGCAAGCTCAAAGGGCCTACTCCTACTTCTAGTTTCTATCTTTGGACTGTGCGAGGAAACTGGAACACCCGGAGGAAACCCATACAGACACAGGGAGAATGAGCAAACTCCGTACAGACAGTGACCCGAGGCCAGGATCGAACCCAGGTCTCTGGCGCTGTGAGGCAGCAGTGCTAACCATTGTGCCACCGTGCCACCTTTCAAACTCAGATTGGAAAGCATTGGTGCAAGTTAAATTCTTTGTTCCATGTGTTCACATTGCCCCCATCTTTCCAAAGCAAACAAGGG
This sequence comes from Carcharhinus amblyrhynchos, assembly GCF_965287045.1. Classification (NCBI taxonomy): domain Eukaryota; kingdom Metazoa; phylum Chordata; class Chondrichthyes; order Carcharhiniformes; family Carcharhinidae; genus Carcharhinus; species Carcharhinus amblyrhynchos. Next base: position 38,867,212 of record NC_137344.1, on the reverse strand, counting down.
CCCGATTTTACCATTGCGTGGCGCCTATTTTCAGGCACAAAAACTTGATAAAGTCGGGCATGAGGTGATTAGCGCCATCCGCGCCTGCGCAGATGCCCACTTTACCAAGGCCCGAAAATGGTCGCGATCTGAACCATGCCCGAAATGGACGCGGTGTCAATTTAAATGCATGTGCACGCACTTAAATTGACTTAATGAGATGGATGCCCAATCTGACCAGCATTTCCCCCTTTATCACCACGTTCGCCGTCCAGATTTGTCACAAAACAGACATGCTCTCGGCAAAGGTCTGTTTTGGGGCTCCAGCTTCTGAAGGGGTAAGTTCAGAGCTTCCAACGGCTCTCTGACTCAGATCGGTGGTGCGGGGTGGGGAGGTGGGCCAGATCATTCTCTGGTGGGGGTGAGGGAGAAGGGGGCGGGTCAGATGTATCTCTGGTTGTGGGGGCAAAGAGGAGAGCCAGATGCATCTCTGATGGAAGTGAGGGGGGGGGGAGGGAGGCCTGATCATTGTCTGGTGGGGGCGGGTGGGGGGGGCGGGGTGGGGGGAGGCCAGATGGTTCTCTGGTTGATGGGGGGGTGGTGCAGGGAAAGGTGGGGATTCGTTGCCACTCTACAAGCAATCAGTGGGGAGAAGAGGGCAGGGGCCTGTGGTCGGTCTGGGTAGTGGGGGGGGGGTGTGGTGGTGAGTGGATAAGGGGGACAGTTATACACACACAGAGGGACCTGGGTGTGCAAGTCCACAGATCCTTGAAGGTGGCATCACAGGTGGAGAAGGCGGTGAAGAAGGCATATGGCATGTTTGCCTTTATAGGACAGGACATAGAGTATAAAAGCTGGAATCTGATGTTACAGCTGTATAGAACGCTGGTTAGGCCACATTTGGAGTACTGCATCCAGTTCTCATTGCCACACTACCAGAAGGATGCGTAAGCTTTGGAGAGAGTGCAGAAAAGGTTTACCAGGATGTTGCCTGGTTTGGAGGGTCTTATTTATGAGGAGAGATTGGGTAAAGTGGGGTTGTTCTCCCTGAAAAGACGGAGAATGAGGGGAGACCTAGTAGAGGTGTCTAATATTATGAAGGGCATAGATAGGGTGAACTGTGGGAAGCTTTTTCCCAGGTCGGAGGTGACGATCACGAGGGGTCGCAGCTTCAAGGTGAAGGTGGCGAGGTTCAACTCAGATATCAGAGGGATGTTTTTTACACAGAGGGTGGTGGGGGCCTGGAATGCACTGCCAAGTAGGGTGGTGGAGGCGAACACCCTAGGATCATTTAAGACTTACCTGGATAGTCACATGAACAGACTGGGAATGGAAGGATACAAACGAATGGTCTAGTTGGACCAATGAGCGGCAAAGGCTTGGAGGGCCGAAGGGCCTGTTTCCTGTACTGTTCTTTGTTCGTTATGTTGTGGGGGGGTGGGACAATGTCTGTGGGGGCCATCACTCCCGCTTTTTCTCCCGGGCCGCTTTATCCACTTTTTGCGGCCTGGGAGCGATGTGACAGGGTTAGCGTTTTTCTATTTTTTTTACTGCGGACGTGCAGTTGAAGGCTCTGATTGGAGCAGCAGCATTTTCGGGTGCGATGAGCTCCGCCCACAGCACGATTCAGACTCGCAATTTTTTTACCAGGCTGAGTGCGTATGGGGGCGCCTGACAACAGGTTTCCAAGTCGGATCTGAATTGCGCCCGGATTCAGCACTTAGACTCAAAATGGTAAAATTGTCCCCAGTGTGCCAAATTCTTTATCTGAGCATTAGTGCTATGCACCGCAGAGACAGAGATGTACAATGCAGCAGTGGCTTTCAACGTTCTTCTTCATCAATATGGAGATGTTAAAAATTGACATTTTAGAACACAACAATAGGTAAATTCAGATCAATTATATGGACGCATAGCTGTTGCACGGAAAATATTTAACTCAGGTGGTTGCCATTTCCCAGCATATTTTTTCACATCTATCAATAATTAAAATTTAACATTATTTGACAGTGCAAAATTCAATCAGTTGAGATCTTAAGAATATTTTTCTCAATTAGAGGAGTTAGAGAACTGGGCAAATTGTTTTTTTTCTGTTGTTTTCCAAAATGCTTTTTTTTTTGGTTTATTTTCTCTCAGTGATTTGTTTTCAATGACATAAGTAATTTTATTTTCATAACGAGTTTTCAATTCGTGGTCAGGAAGCCTCAATAATATATTCCAGTCACAAGTGGAGCCGTGAGACCATCCATCAGCCCCGAGCAGTGTCAGAGCACCTCTTATTTTAAATTCTGTCCTTGCTGTTAAATACCAATCCAAGACCAAACGTAGTAGCCCTGGGTCCTGATATTTCAGCTCTCTGCGCAGTGTACTTTGAACAAAAACAATCAAAATGTATAATATCTAATATCAAACACAATTAAAGTCAGCGAAAATATATCCGGACTTTATCATGGGAAATATTTCCCTCATAATGTAATCCACGGATCCCGGACCTTCTGTCCCTGACCTTTAAAAATAAAAGTGATTACAGGAATGAATTACAGGAAGTGAAAGTAATGCAACCAGATGATTGGGGTTTGTGTTAGCTTGCTTTGAGTGAAAGTGCAGAATTCTATCCTATTAAAAAGAGCAGGGTGATGGCACAATGCATGGCCAGTTCAAACGTTTCGGGGTAAGATGTAATGTCGCTATGATGGTTTTCATGGGTGGCACGGTGGTGCAGTGGTTAGCACTGCTGCCTCACAGTGCCAAGGACTTGGGTTCAATTCCCGGCTTGGGTCACTGTCAGGGGTGAAGTCTGCACATTCTTCCCCAGTTTCCTCCAGGTGCTCTGGTTTCCTCCCACAATCTGTAGGCTGTGCTGGATAGTTGCACTGGCCAGGCTAAATTCTCCCTCCAGCAAGTGTCGGAGTGTGGCGACTAGGGGATTTTTCGCAGTAACCTCATTACAGTGTTAATGCAAGCCTACTTGTGTCACTAATAAATAAACTTAAAACTTCCTCCTTCCTCTTCTTCTCCCTCTCCAGCATAGCAGCTTCCTAACTTTGATGGTTTCATGAGTGGAGGTAGTAATTAGAGCCAAACTTTCTCAAGCACTAACCCCACTGTTGCTTCACCTTTCAGGAGAGATTGAGAAGCAATCGAACAATCGCTGCAGGTACTTATCCGCATTTTTACTGATGGCTTCTGAGGAAGAAAGAAAGAACTAATATTTATATCATGCCTTTCATAATTTCAGGAATACATCTGCACAGAATTAATTATTTTTTGAAGTGAAAAAAAAATTAATTCTCTGCAGATGTATTCCTGAAGTTATGAAATTTGCGCACAGCAAGGTCTCAAAGAAATAAATGCCAAGATAACCTGTTTCAATGATTCAAAAGTGAATACGGCAGAGATCTCAAATGAAAGCAAAGTGGTGGAAATACTCAGCAGAGCTGGCAGCATCTGTGGAGAGTTGTAGTAGTGTTGACTGAGGGATCCATATTGGTCAGGACACAATAGTGTCGTGGAAGCTTCCAGTTTGTGGGGTCAACTCAGCCATGATGTAACATCTTACCTGAAATTAGCAGTGGCAGAGTTCTAAAACAGATCTTTTTCCTATCGGTGTGGCACAAAGAATAACGAAAGGAATGATACTATACAGACCCATTTTGATTAGCCTGTGTAGGTTTGAGCACTGTTATAATCAGTCTTTTCAAGAAAGGCAAGGAACTATAGCTAATGCCTACATCGCATTGTACTTGTTACAACTTTGATGACATCTCACTACCAGGAAATTAAGCTGTTGATATGCTGAAGCATCAATATGATCTTTCCTCTCGTATCATGTTCCGTCTCACCACTGGTAAGATAAGCATTTGCGGATACATAGAATTGTATTTATGAAGCATAGGTAGCAAGATCGAAGGGACTGAAACTCAGGAGCTCAATGGCTGTGATGCCAATCTCTTCATATTTTCCAAATGCGTTTTTCATGATGATCTGGGACACGATAAAGAATAATCTGTGCCTTGTTCAGAAAATAAAGCTCAGGACTAAAAATTCCCGCTAGTAAATTGCCAACTTTGTACGTTTAATCAGCAATGAGGAACAAGTAGCCAGAGCCCTCCGCATCTTTAAATTTTTAGTTTCTAACTGTGTATCATCAGCACAAGCTGTCCCCATATTTGGTTCCGCAGCTGTCACTCAGTTGGCAGCACACTGGCCTCTGAATCATGCAGTTCTGGGTTCAAATCCCACTCCAGCTCTTGAGCGCAAAAGTCAAAGCAGGCTACCCTTGGCACTGTGGTTAGCACTGCTGTCTCACAGCGCCAGGGACCCAGGTTTGATTCCTGCCTTGAGTCACTGTGCAGAGTCTGTGCTTTCTCTCCGTGTCTGCGTGGGTTTCCTCCAGGTGCTCCGGTTTCCTCCCACAGTCCAAATGACATGCTGGTTAGGTGCATTGGCCATGCTAAATTCTCCCTTAGTGTACCCGAATAGGTGCCAGAGTTTGGCGACTGGGGGATTTTCACAGTAACTTCACTGCAGTGTTAATGTAAGTGTACTTGTGACACTAATAAATAAACTAAAAGCTTAAAATTATTGAGGGAACATTGTACTGTCAGAGGTGCTACCTTTCAGAGGAAATGTCAAGAACCAAAGCTTCACTTTGTCAAACAGATACACAATATTTCATGGTACTATTCGATAAAGAGCACAGCACTTCTTCCTGGTGTCCCTGCCAATATTTAAGGAGTGGCATGGTGGTACAGTGGTTGGCACTGCTGCCTCACAATGCCAGGGACCCATGTTTGATTCTGGTGTTAGGTGACTATCTGTGTGGAGTCTGCACATTCTCCCCATGTCTACATCAGTTTCCTCTGGGTGCCCCACTTTCCACCCACAGTCTAAAGACGTATAGGTTAGGTGAGTTGGCCATGATAAATTGCCCCTTAATGTCCAAAGATTTGTAAGTTAGGTGGATTAGCCATGGTAAATGTTACGCAGATAGGGCAGAGGAGATTGCCTGGGTGGGCTGCGCTTTTGGAGGGTCAGTGCATATTCGATGGGCTGCACTGTAGGGATATTATGGATTTTATGGTTGCATATTTTAATGTCCTACTCAGTACTGCCCTTCTGGTTTTCTTCCTGATGTCATCTGCTGGGGGTTCCAGGGTGCTTACAAGGAGTGATTAAGTGGTAAAGCTAATTGCAATAATATGGTCAATAAATGGCCGTAGATGGAGAATGATTCTAACAGTATTTAGTCTGAGAATTTTTGATGCCCACGGCTTAACTCTGAATTAAAGCCCTGTCTGCAGGTGGTTGTTAAGGAAACCATGAACTTTCACACACCTGTGGTAACAGCCGTCATACCTACCAAGCCTTACTCATATGAAATGAGACTCAGTCATTGGATTTAAAAAAACGTAACCTCTTTTGCTGTTTCTTCAATGCTTAAAAATAACCCAGCTCCATATGCTTAAATGAACTGGTGATCAGTCTCACATGGTGATCGTAAATCTCATTCGTAATAGCTCCCCCATGTTGACAGCTATGACTAAACATGGCATCTGCTGGAGAACGGACTGACATATTTCAGGTACACAAAATGAAAGCGTTTGTACTTGTGTTGATATAATACACAAATTTAAAGACCTGTTGTCACTTAAGTGTAGCGTTCTCAAGCAAGTCTCACTTCTCACATCAGCCATCAACAATATCTCTGAAATCATAATGGCAGGGTTGCCAATGTTCACTGACTATCACTACCTTGAAGGAAAGACAAAATTTTAAATTCTCGGGATGTCCAAAAATGTTTCACAACCACTTAATTATTTAAGCACTTTTTGTGTGTGAGCATGCGATTTCAGAATATATGAATAATACATATTGATATAACATATTCTCTTCATTCTCCCATGAAAGTTAACTTGTGTTTGTCCTGCAAACGTGCATTTTTGCCATGCGTGGTTTCAAATAAGCTGAAATCAAATTGTAAAGTTTACAATTATTTTACTCTGACTTCTTTTTGAGAACTGTTTTCTTCATTCAATGCATGCAGCAGTAAACTGCCACCATGTGTCATTTCCAGAAGTAATCTTCCTCTCCAATTTTCACTGTGAAACTTCAATTTTAGTCCAAAACTGATGGTATATTTCAAGGATGGAAATAAATCGGAAGAAGTGATGGGGCGACACCAAGCTCGAGCTTTAAAATCCTGCAAATTCAGTTGAAATAAAACCAGAAACCCATTAAAGGAGATCAGGGGAGTGGCACAATGATTAGCACTGCTGCTTCACAGTGTCAGAGACCCTGAGTTCATTTCCCAGCTTGGGTCACTGTCTGTGTAGAGTCTGCACGTTGTCCCAGTGTCTGTGTGGGGTTTCCTCCAGGTGTTCCGGTTTCCTCCCACAGTCCAAAAGATGGACCCTATTGAAAGACCCTATCAAATTTGACTCCACTGCTACCGATGGCAGCCGATTCCATTCACCCACCACCCTCTGAGTGAAAAACTTACCCCTGATATCTCCTTTGTACCTACTCCCCAGCACCTTAAACCTGTGTCCTCTCATAGTAACCATTCCAGCTCTTGGAAAAAGCCTCTGAAAATCCACCCAATCTATACCTCTCAACATCTTATACTTGTGACAGTAATAAATAAAACTTCAAAGTCCAGCACATGTGAACCTCTTTAATACGAACTACCCCATCCTATCACTGACCTGTACATCCTGTGATGTTTAACTCTGACAGGAATTTGCTCAGTTCCTATCTGAAGGATTATAAGACGCCCATAATCTTCAGTAATATGTTTTATATTGCCTTTTTCTTCTGCTAGTGTTACTTCATAAATAAACATCAAGGCACCAACCATGCGTTGGGAATTAATTACTTTAAGGTTTAATCAAGTGTACTGAATTTGATTTACCGGATGGATCATGCATAGGATTATGAGAACAATGTAGAATAGAATCATAGGTTCACTCCAGTGCAGAAAGAGGCCATTCGGCCCATTGAGACTGCACCTAAAATAATCCCACCCAGGCCCTGTCCCTGTTACTCTATGTATTTTCCTTCTAATCTCCCTGACACTAAGGAGCAATTTATCATGTTGAAGCTTTTCATCTTGCACTCAACAGGACTGACACAAGAATGCCAAATCTCAAAGGGAGTAATTTATATGAAACGAAAAGAGGATGCTGACTGCTTGTGATGATGAGTAGAGGTCTTGCTATGGACAACGCACCAGGAAACAGTAAGGCCATAAGCTGTCACTTTTGGCCCTGAAAAGTGCCCAGCCTATCTCAGCTTACTGGGAAGGGTAAGATATCTCAGAAATTTGAGCAATAGGTGAAGCTATTATACTGCTATTATGCAAATGGGTGGTATTCTCCAACAACACAATGCTGCCATCAAGTCAAAAAGATATTCTAGCCATCATACAAATTGTAGAATCATAGAATACCTACAGTGCAGAAGGAGGCCTTTCATCCCTTCAGGCCTGTCGTGACAACAATCCCAATCCCGTTTACCCTACTAGTCTCCCTGACACCAAAGGACAATTTAGCATGGCCTCACCTGTACATCTTTGGACTGTGGGAGGAAACTGGAGCACCCAGAAGAAACTCACGCAGACACGGGGAGAACATGCAAAATTCACGCAGTCACCCAAGGCTGGAATTGAAGCCTGGCTCCCTGATGCTGTGAGGCAGCAGTGCTGACCATTGTGCCACCGTGTCGCCCAGTGAGCCATGTGATAAATGAACTTCCATGTCAGTGTGATGTCAGGTGTATCGGTCATACATCCCAGTAACTGGGTGGTCATGTCAAACAGTACCTGCCATTGGCTATAAACCACAGGCAAAATACTGGCCATACTTAACCAACTTGTATTTGCAAAACCCAGAACACAGTGTTCAACATTTGATGTGATTCCATGATTGGACAGCACTTACTAAACAATCCTGAGTGAGCTAAGAATTATACTAACAACTAATTTAATACCATCAGTTGGGCTCAGTGTGGCTTGCCCATATGTATATACATATGGTTCCATCCTCTATAAACAAAAAGAAACATATCTGCGCATTATGCCTTTTTCAACTAAATGAATAGTTGGGGAACAGCCGTTTACTGGTTCATTCCTCTTGGTAATGCCTTGAAAATCAGAGTCAGCTTGCCTGGTTTGAATTTAAACAAAAGCTTGGCAGTTAACTTTTCCCTTGTGCACTCTCCATGGCAACACCTCTACCAATCAGAGTTCGCTTCACAACCTTCTTCACTTGCACTATCAATTGCAACTCCCTTTGAAATTTGACATTCTCATGCCCTAATGAGTGCAAAAAGAGAAGCTTTATCAGCACGTCTCTTTTTTTCAGCAATAGTCAAGTTCTAAACTATCAAGTGACTATCGGAGAAATGCCTGTGAAATTGCTCTCAAACCCTCGAAGCAAATCAAGGTCTCCGACTTCACATTGGTACCATTCCCGACATTCCAGCTCTCTTCTTTAGGTGGTTATGTTTGTTGCTCACAGGAACTCATGCAATTCCACTCTGAAATCTGGCAAGGAATCTGCACTCAGCAGCAATTAACCCCAGAGCTCATTGACTTTCTGCAAAAAAGAAATACCTCTTCCTTTCTGACGTACCTTTATACTGGGGATACAGGAAGAGTAGCTCATTCAGTCCCTGAAGACTGTTCTGCCATTCAATGAGAACATGTACCCTAACTCCATTTACCTGCTTCAGTGAACAAACATCTATCAACCTCACATATAGAATATTTGTTAACACCTATAACATTTTTTGCTTCCACACTTCTGCCACGTTTTACATGAAAGAATGTTCCCTAACTTAAGTATCATGAATGGTTAATGCACAAGATAACAGCCCAGGTGATGGGAGGGAATAAAATATTAGCCTAGATTATGGATAGCTAACAGAAAATTGAAACTTCGGATAAATGGGTCATTTTCAGGTTGGCAAACTGGAACTAATGGGGTGCCGCAGGGATAGCTGCTGGGCCTTTATCTATTTGTAACTTTTATTATTGATTTGGATGAAGGGATCAAACATATTGCAGCCAAATTTGCTAACAGAACAAAGGTACGCGCGGAAGCAATTGTGAAGAGGACACGAAGGGTGGAATTTTACCGGCACACCCGCCCAATGTTCGTACGATCCCATTCTCCGAGCCTGGCTCACCCCCGGAATCAGAGCAGGCGTGCCAGTAAAATTCCGGTCAGAGAGTCCACGAAGGAATATAGCTAGGTTAAGTGTGTGCACAAAATTTTAGTAAATGAGGGAAAATGTGAATGATCTATTTTGTAGGAGGAATAGAAAAGCAAAATATTATTTAACTGGGCAAAAGACTATAGAATACTACGGTGTAGAAAGATCTGGATATCCTCGTACGCGAAACGCAAAAACACACAGAGACGCAAGTAGTTAAGGAAGAAAGTGGAATAGTGGTGTCTATTGCAAATAAAACAGCTGGAGGATAAAATATGGAAGGCTTGCTTCATTTGTACAGGGCATTGGTTGGACTATACCTAGAGTATTGTATACAGTTTTGGTCTCCTTATCTGAGGAGCGATAGACTTCCATTGGAGGCAGTTCAGAGAATTTGGCTCAGAATCTGGAGATGAGGATTCTGGATGGGATTTTCCAGCCGCACTCCACACTTGCCACAAGGCCGGAAATTCCCGTCTGAGGTGAACAGATCTTTGCATGGTCTTCTTCTGCGTGCTATGACTCCCATGGAAAGTGGGACAGAAAAATTCATCCTTCATCTTATGAAGAAAGGCTACGCCTAAACTCAGGTTACGCCTAAACTCACTGGAGTTTAGAAAAAGATGAGGTGATCTAATTGAAACATGTCAAATTATGAGGTGGGGGTGTGTTAACAAGATAGAGGTGGGGGTATTTCCCCATGTGGAAGAATGAGGGGGCTTGGCTTCAGAATAAAAAGTCATCCATTTGGGGGACATTTCTTCTCTTGGAAAGTGGGGGATCTTTGGAATTCACTACCCAGTGAGCTATGGAGGATGAATGTGTATATTGATGGCTATGATAGTTAACGCTTTGACCTAAAGGGGAGTCAAGTGTTATGAGGAACAGGCAGAGACATGGAATTGAGGCCAAGTTCAGACCAGCCATGATTGTTTTCAAATGCATGGCAGAGCCAGCACATGGGGTCATATAGTCTACGAGCGCTCTGACTTTTCATGTTCTTGTATCATGTTGTCTGGACGTCAAATGTTAAAAAAAATGCAAAATGTTTTAGTGCCATCATCTTCGATTCACAATTTTGGTTATATTCAGAAGGCTTAGTTGAATAATAAAAGCCAATGGAGATGGGAAACGTCCGCATGCTATAAAATGAGACAAAACTTGTGCTTAAATGTACGGAGTATGTATAACATGTTGCATTTGCTTCTGCTATCATAAAATTTACATCACAGAAGGTGCCCTCTTGGCCTCTCAGTCTGACCCAGTTTGAGCTGCTTAACTGGAGTATACATTATAATCACATTTCCTCGCTATTATTGAATTTTCTCAATCCTGTAAGAGTTTCCAGCTTCAAATAACACTCGCAATCATCTTTTTCTCCTTTGCACAGTGTATACGAAAGGGTGCATTGTGGAGATCTTTGTGGAAATATACTGTATCGTCATTCAATAAAACTGCTCTTTCATGACAGTTGTGAGGCTGGATGTGGTATTGTTCAAAAAAAAAGCAATTCTGATGTGAAACGTAAGGAGCAAAACTCAAGATGCTTGAGCAGCAGAAACAAGTACAGGAAATTGTAGCTATCAAACAGGAACGATTATGTGCATTTCATATAAAAGACAGTAAGAATTGTAAGCATATTTAAGATCCGTCTTTAATTGTCTCTGCTGTTCTCAAATGCTGTCTGGTGCAGCCTTCCTTCCAATAGTGTGGTTGTGAATATATTGTTGCAATCTTGCAGCTGCCAATCTTGGAAGGAAAGAACCAGGAGCCACAGTGGTTAGCACTGCTGCCTCACAGAGCCAGGGACCCGGGTTCAATTCCCGACTTGGGTCACTGTCTGTGTGGAGTCTGCACATTCTCCCAGTGTCTACATGGGTTTCCTCCGGGTGCTCCGGTTTCCTCCCACATTCGGAAAGACGTGCTGGTTCGGTGCATTGATCTGAACAGATGCCGGAATGTGGCGACTAGGGGAATTTCACAGTCACTTCATTGCAGTCTTAATGTAAGCCTTACTTGTGACTAACAAAATAAACTTTAAAAAAGTAGCAATGCACTGAGCACACAAATGCTAATACTCTCTGCGCTTAGCAGTATGAATAACAGCTTCAGATCAGGCGAGGCCGCCAGTCACCCACCCCGTGGCGTGAGTTATGAATACGGCTACTCAGAGATTACACTGATACCGTGGTTTCACCGAACGTCTTCAATCCACTTCATTTTCTTGCTACTGAATGAAATGCACATAATGCAGCGTATGTGTATAAAACCCTGTTGTCTCAACCTTTGTAGAATACCTGAGGGAAGTACAGATGTTTGGATGGGGACTAATTGGACAAGAACCGCAAAGGTGGTATAGAGGAGACGAGGGTGCAGTTAAAATGCAAAATTGAGACTACGGCAGGAAAAGAGGGAGATACCTCAGAATTAAATTGTGACCATTCTATTTAATTGCCTTCATGGCCTTGCTTATTTCTATCTCTTTCACCTGCTCCAGCACTAAAGCACACACGACTCCTCTCCCCACACACCACCCCAACCACAAAACTTAATTTCTTTAACTTTGGACTGTTGTGTGATTTTTCCTTTACCACTGCTTTGCACTACTATTGGCAGCCACATCATCAGCTGGCTGGACCCCACTTTCCGGCATTTCTCCCTCTAAACTGCTTCACCTCTCCATCGCCAACATAAAGATGGGTAAAACGTATTTCTTTGACCAAGCTTGACCCACCACCTGCTGTCTCCTTAGTGTCTATTTGTCTGGTTATGCTTCTGTGATCAATTAGTGACAGATTTTTGAATTCAGGTTGCCATTTAAATACAAGTTGTTGTTAATGCTGAGACGGTGATGGTGAGAGCAAAATAAAAAGAAGGACAAATGGAGCTGAGGGGAACAATTACTAGGACGAGCTGTAAAGGTACAATCAGAGAAAGTAATTGTTAAAGCCAAGAAGGGAACAATTTTCTGGGGTAGATTTTGTTGGAAAGTAGGGAGATGCCAATATGGATACAAGTTAAAGAAGACTTTGGTGATGTCGTTTTGTGAAATAGACCAGCAGAGATCAGTTAGAATGGAACGCAGGCTGTATGTAAAATTTCCCCATACAGTAATCTACATGGCTTGCTTCCCAAGAACTTAAAACGATGTAAATTCATTGTGATGCATCTGTTGTTTCTACAAGCATACAAGCAAATAATGTTCTCATGAATACAGCGACCTTTCAAAGGGGTTCAGCGGCCTCCGTGATATCTTTTACTGCTATATGGGCAGATTCACTGCCCCCGCCCCCCCAGAGTTTCAGAACTCCAAACAACACTGCCAAAAGATGTTAATGTGCGGTCAAAAATAACCAGGTCCAAGTGATTTAAATGCTGCACCCCAATCCTGAGATCTTGGTAGCTTAATTTGTCTTTGTACAGTTATTTTGCAAGCTGGGGATTTCCCCCGGTTACCACCCACACCTCCCCCCCTCCCCCACCTCTCCCAGTACCTTGTTCAGGTAAGAAATCAGCGTGGGCAGAATTTTCTCAGATGGTTGGAATTGGCACCAAGGGCAAGGCGGGTGGGAAATTGATTAAATTGACAATGGGTTAGGAGCATGACATGATTTCACCCTCCCACAATAAAAACAGAAAGATGCTGGAAAATTTCAGCAGATCTGACAGCATCTGTGGAGAGAGAATGGAGCCAACGTGTCGAGTCTTGATGACCCTTCGTCAGAACTCATCAGAGCGGCTCTGACGAAGGGTCATCAAGACTTGAAACATTGGCTCTATTCTCTCCCCACAGATGCTGTCGGGCCTGCTGAGATTTTCCAACATTTTTCTGTTTTTGTTTCAGCTTCCAGCACCCGCAGTATTTTGCTTTTATATTATTATGATCTCACCCTGTTCTGGCTTTCCCCAGCATTTAGTCAGAGAAGGGATTGGATCTGTCAGGTATGCAAATAAGTAATTGTTCAGGTTATTACAATGTCAATTACAAAGTGCTTCAGCCCTGAATCCTGGACTTTCCAGTCATGGAACCTGTTGGCAATTTGTCGGGGTCACTGAGGTGATTACACAATGAGGAAAGCTTCTTTACTGAACTTGACAAACTGGAATGGCTTTGATCGGTTACATTGAAGATCTTCAGCCATGGGCAAGCTGTTCAAAGCATTTCTTCCCTCTGAGACTGATATCAGTCCTCAGTAGGTGATTGCCAATATGTTGGAAGGCACTTCACCTGTCCAGCTCTTTGCATGGTAACAGTTTTCGCCATTCTGCCTTCCACTTCCACTGAGGGACGAGAACAGAAATCATAGCACCGTAAACTGCTCAACAGCAATACCAGTAGCAGCAACAGCAGCTACCTCAGCTGTGTGCCCCTCCAGAAGGTAAATGAGATGGTCACAGGAGATCCAGCTAGAAGGAGTGACACCCCTTCTGTGAGGTCTAAACACAGTGGACAGTCTGTGTCAGAAGGCTACTCAAGTGTCAGGCATTAAGGTCACCCGTATTCTGATTTCATCCAATGTTGGCAATGCACATTTTCCAGCAGTGCTCACTGAATAGTGGTCTAAAACAGGCTGGCTCTTTATTTCCCATTTCTTGGTGCAGGAAGATTAATGCCAATCGCCATATTCCTATCGTCTCCCTCAATAACTCAGCACAGATCAGAGTTGCAATAGTAACCTTCCTGGTCTGTGCAGCTTAGCACCGTACCAGATATTGTATTTACTAAATAAACTAAAATCTGAGCTACCTCCTGAATAACATCAATTACTCTGTAAGCCACAACACTGATCTTGCAACCCATTACTGAACTCCATCCATTTGATGCCTTGTGCTCCATTTCTACAGGGTGTTGCATTGTATAGCATTTATGAGCTTGGCTGTATTGGAGTCTAGTAGCTAAAGGTTACAGATTTAGCATTGTGTCAATGGTAGCTAATAGAGGATGTATTTTCTCATGGCTTTGAGTTTCTGAAGGACTTAATAGTTTTACTTCATATCGCAGTGGTTCCATTGTGCCTCCTGCTTTGCAGATCAGAGAATCATCTGCTGTGTGGGAGCGAAAGGAAGTTTGGGGCTGAGCAGTTGAGTAGCCTGAGAGTTCATTGATCAGATTTGAACTCTGGTCTTTCTGGTGGACATGAGTTATGTAATCTGTTCTAATTTAGATGGTGTCTGCTTCTCTTAATTTGTTTCTAGATTGAACCTAAGCTGTTCAGTCCATTGAGTTTTTTTTTCCTTTTGGTAGAGTTTGCTAGTGGAATGATTAGATTGCGCCTCTTCTAGCCTGAGTCTATCAGTGTTCACAGCATCTTTATAACCTGTCCCATCACCGTCATCCTGTAACATGGATATTCACAGCTGGCTCTCTCAAAATTAATAACCATAAGATTGTCAAACTACTGAAATATTTTTAGCTCAATAAGCGTATAAAAGTAATTAAGTTAAACAAGCTGTGTATAGTAATTTGACATTTTGTTCCTACCATTGTTCGCACTGAGATTGGAACAGATATAAAAACTCTGCTGTGCTTTAATGAATTAAATGAAGGTGCACTTCTGCTATCCTCCCAGATTTGAGCGTACTGTCCCTGCGCATTATAGTTGCTCCCCCCCCGCCCTACTATAGTTGCCGGATATCTTACCCAGTCGTTCTATACAGTATTACACTAACAGTATACCAGGTTTCCTGATAATTCATTCATTGTATATTCATTATAATTATACCAGCGCTCCTGATCCTTCAATCAATATATATTTCACTGACAGTATGCCAAGCTTCCTGATACTTCAATTGTTGTATTTTCACTTACAATATACCAGGTTTCCAAATACTTCAATCATTGTATATTTCACTGGTGGTATACCAGATTTCTTAATACTTCATTGTATATTTCACTGACAGTATACCAGGCATCCTGATACTTCAATCACCCAGCTGATGCAAAAGCTTCATTTCAGGAATCAATTTCATAAGCAACACGATAGTTTTAATTTCCTGATTCTAAGATGTTAGTACTTTCTCCTCTTTTTCCCACTTCTTCAATGTTATTTGGAGAAAAAAAATACTCTGTTTACCTCGTAAACAAAATCATCCCTGAATTATACAGAAATGAGTAACTTTAAACATGTCTGCAAAAACAAATTAAAAGGAAATTTGCTGAATTCAATTGAAATTCAGTCCAAAGATGTGCGGGTTAGGTTGATTGGCTATGCTAAGAAATTGCCCCTTAGTGTCCAGGGATGGGTAGGTTAGAAGGATTAGTGGGTATAATGTGTAGGGATATGAGGAGTAGGGCTTGGGTGGGATTGTGTTCGGTGCAGACTCGATGGGCCGAAGGGCTTCTTTCTGCACGGTAGGATTCTATGATCTATGAAACAAGCCAATCATGGAGAAGACTTATGCTTTTAATCTGTGTTGGAAACATCCATAAGTTAAACCATAGAATCCCTACAGTGCAGGAGAAGACCCTGCACTGACAGCAATCCCACTTCGGCTTTATCCCCGTAACCCCACATATTTACCTCGCTAATCCCTCTAGCCTACGCATACCAGGACACTAAGGGGTAATTTAACATGGCCGATGCTCCTAACCTGCACATTTTTAGACTGTGGGAGAAAACCAGAACACCCAGGGGAATCCCATGCAGACACAGGAAGAATGTGCAGACTTCACACAGAGAGTGATCCAAGTCGGGAATTGAACCGGGTCCCTGGCACTGTGAGGCAGCAGCGCTAACTACTGTGCCACTGTGTCTCCCTAGTTCTAGCATTAATATTTATGGTTTGAATTCATACTGAGGTACTGCTGAAAAAAAGCCTTGACTGAAGCAAAAGAATATTTGTAAGCTGTACCAGTTTAAGTAAATGAAACCCCAAATCATATTCCTATGTGCTTTGCTGGAATTAGATGGGATGTCTGCAGTTCCGTGCTTTGGTTATTGAAATAGCAATGCAAACATTTTTTTACTGATGGGATGCAAACTACTTGTGTCCCTGAGTGCACCAGTTTCATAGTCATTCAGGAAAATAAATGTAGGCCATGGGTAGCTGATAATAAGGTGCAAAAAAAAACAGCGGGATTCTGCTGCTGGAACTGCAAGAACAAAGCTCAATGAGTTTTAATCATTAAGACTATATGATTCAATTAGATATAAAAATAGAAAATGTGGGCTATACTCAGCGGATTAGGCAGCATGTGCAGAGAAACAAAATCAGGTATCAAGTTGACTCTGCTTCTCACTCCACAGATGCTGTGTGACCTGCTGAGTACTTCCAGCATTTGCTGTTTTTATTCCAAATTTGAAGCATCAGCTATACTGTGCTTTTGTTCCTTTGCTACTATTGCTTCATATCTCTGCCAACCATACTTCATTCAGTAGAAAATACATAAGGTCACACATATTACTAAAGCTGGCTCTTGCTGCATCTCTTCCTGTTGCCACATGAAATTGGCAAGCGATGTACATGCTGGGAAAATGAAAGGAAGAATGGTAAATGGATCAGAGACAAAGATAATGTGGTCACGATTACACCTGCACAAAAGTTACTAGTTTCAGGCCAGTACCTGCGAAATGTGGTGTTACAGATGACCCCTCTTTGTGCTTAGTGACAAGGGAACTATTGAATTTTTGCTTAACAAACACCGCCACTATTGGAGAATGCAGGACTAACTTCAGCCTTCCTCAGGCATTAAAAGCATTGAAATGTAAGTTTGCATAGGAGGCGTATGATGCTGTCTGCAGTTTTGTCTTGGGGCCAGAGTTTTTCAGCATGTTATCCTACGCAGTGTGAGACAACCTAACTAAGGTGGCCCCACATCTCTGTCTAGTGTGCTGAGAGACTGACCTGCTTCTAAGGTGTACTGTCACTTTAAAATCAGCGTGATTATATCAGAATGAAGGTGGCAGTATATCTGCAGTCCAATTATACAATAATGTCAAACGTTTGTTATGCTAGGGGATGAGCAGATAAAGCAAAAGCATGCTCCAGTTTTCAAAGTCCCTTTTTGCAATGGTCATGCTCACTCTGATATGCTAAGTTAGAAAAGAATATTGTTGAGGCCAGCAAAATAAAATAAATTGTGATTTCAGATGGAAAACAACATCACACTTTTAAAATAGCAACAGGCATACTAATTCATTGCAAATAATTCATGGCACTGCCTGACTACATTACGGGACCTGGTGTTTCATCAGTGAGCAGATATTAAGAAAATAGAGAAAAAAAATGAACCCCAGGTCTGAAACTTCTATTGATCAATATGTTTGTTAGACCACGTTCCAATAGCTCCGAAATCTTCAGCCGCAAATTCTCTTTTGTGCTGTAGTTATCACCTGAAAGTGTTAACAGTGAACGTGATGTCTGGGTTACCTGGAGGATATTCGCCTTCCTTGAACACCTAAAATATTAGAGCAACAGCACAGCAGTGGTTAGCACTGTGCCTCACAGCACCAGGGACCCAGGTTCAATTCCAGCTTTGGGTGAGTTTGTAAGTTCTCTCTGCGTGGGTTCCTTCTGGGTGCTCTGGTTTCCCCCCACACTCCAAAGATATGGGGGTTAGGTTGATTGGCCATGCTAAATTGCCCTTTAGTGTCAGGGGGATTAGCAGGGTAAATACATGAGATAGGGCCTGGCTGGACTTGCTGTCAGTACAGGCTCAATGGACTGAATGGCCCATTTCTGCACTGTAGGGTTCTATGATTCTATGAATAGTCGGGATAGGAATAAAGAGGAATGATGCGCCTGTCCTATTTATGGGCTGCTTAGTTTGTGCTTAAATATTAGACTAAAGCAACATGTCCACGATTTTTCTGGGGCAATATTCTGACTAGTAGATTTATACAGATGGTGTACATCATTGGGCAATTCTACTGAAACTTTATTTGTTTCGATTGACAAAAAAAAAGCAGCAAAGCATGATCATGGGTGGCACCACTTTCTGCGGTATATTACCAAGTTCAAAGCAGGGCAATCAAACTGCAAATACAAATGATCACACTTTATCCTCATTGTAGAAGCACGCTTTTAAAATATTCTCAACTCTTTGTAATATTTTTAGCTTGCTTTTTTTTTGATTTGGGTGGTTAGTGAAATATCTGAGGGTTTTGTGTGTGTGTGATCCCTGCCTTTTGAGTTGTAGGTCGGTACAATTTGGGGCAATTCTCTCTCCTGGTCACCCCCCAACACCCCAAAGGATGGTATTCTTTTCAAGAGGACTATACAAACCTTCAACTTTCCCCCTTGTCTGACTCTCCCTTTCCAGGTGCCGACACTAGTATGTACTAATCCACATAGTTTAAAGGTGGGGGGGGAGCAAATTCATCTTTGAACAGGGGAGAGCTGGAGATATTTGAAAAAAGTGGGTTCCCAGCCAGGGAATGTTGATATCCTAAACAATCCCTTCGGATTCTTGTTCAACCTTCATGGTGTCAGGGACAACTGGCGAATATTTCCCCCCCCCCTTGAACAACCTAAAACCGTGTAAACCCTGTAGGGGTTTTGTTTTATTATTGAATGAATCATTCTTATTAAAGCATTTCTATGGCTTTGGTGTTCCAGAAATTAGGGGGTGGCTCGAATTGGGGAAAGTTTGAGTGCCACATTGCACAGGAGTTGGAAAGCTCTGGCAATGGGTGATTTCAGACCAAAGCAGCCTAGAACAGAAACAGAGTGCAGCAGGTGGCCATTCGGCCCGTCGGCTCTTACCTGGACACGTTCATTTCTCGAGGAGGTCGGGTGGCTTTGTCGTAGGCAACTTTCCCAAAAACTCCGGCTATAATCACAAAGGCGATCACCCCGCAGGTGATGTACACGGTGCTGTTGGTCTTGTCTTTGCTGGGGTCGTACACGTTCTCCAACTCGCCCAGGTCCGGGTCGGTGGTGACTTGGACCTCCACTCTGGGAGTCACGTAGTTCTTGCAGCCGTTCTGGTCCAGCCGATAGTTTTTGTCCTGGCAGCAGTAGCGCATGTAGCAAGTGCCACAGCAGTAATTGTAGGAGGTCCTGTTGCATTCGAAGTCGGGGTCCCACTGGCCGGCCACGTCGTAGTGACCCCGGCACTTCTCGGAGTGCTGCAAGACCAAGGGCTTCATCCTGCTGATCTGCACGATGGGTACCACCACCGTGGTGTTGACCTGTGCCGCCCTGGAGGTGTTGGCCCCCTGCCGCCGGGGGGATGCCAGCGTCCTGTTGTTCCTGCTCCTCCCTGCACACACCAGCAGGCTCAGGGGGTCCATGTAGACTAGCAGCAGCAGAAGATGCTGCATCGTCTTTGCGGAATCTTTTTTTGTTTGGAGGTTGGGGGGGGGGGGCTGCCTCCTTTGCTGAAGGTGCTGATCTCTGTCTCTCTCTTTCCCCCTCCCCTTCCCCCGGGGGGCGGGGGGGGGGGCAGCACTAAGGCTGGCCTCTCCTGCCGATGGCCCGGCTAACAAGTAGCATGTCCTCTAGCCATCAGATCACCCACTCACCCTTGCTTCCTTCCTTCCACCGGCCAGCGCCTCCCGGTATCTGTTTCAATGAGAACATGCACTGGTGCTGTTGGAGAGGAGGCGGTGGGGGGGGGGGGTAGATAAATCAAACGGAGTCGCTCTCCACTGCGGCAAATTGGCCCAATCTGTCCCCCCACCTCCACCTCCACCCCCCCCTCCCCTCTCCCAGCCACAAGAGGCGATCAGGGTCCAAATTAGGCTGGACTTGCACTAAATCCTGGACGGCAGGCGGAAATTCTGTCGGAATGTGCAAGTTTGTAGCAGCATCTTGGGTTCCCCGCGATCTTGAAGAGGAGAAGGAGGCTTTTTAATCTGACTTGTCAGCTTCCTTCTCTCTGATGGGTACAAAAGAACAAGGCAGGGGGAGTGGGAGGGGGAGAGAGAGAGAGAAGAACAGAGAGGGGAAAAGAGGCTGGTTAGAGCAGTGCAAGGTGGAAAAAAAAATAGCGTTTGCTATATATCTGGCTTCAGAAACAGCTAGACAGAACAGGAGAGGAATAAATCTCCACACTCTCTCTCTCTCACACACACACACACAGGCAAGGAACAGGATAGAGACCTGGTTTAAAGAGACTGAAATGAGGGAGGGGAGGATCTTAAGTTAGAGGCAGGGAAGGAGGAAATCCTTTTGAGAGAGAGAGAGAGAGAGTGTGCTGCCCGCTTGTTGTGGGATCCCGGGTTGGCCAGCTCACTGATGTGGGTGAAAGGCAGCACTTACCCGCGTTCACAAAGGGGGCTGACTCCGCTTGCTGCTGATGGTACTCAGATTGGCACAGGGATGAGAGAGAGAGACACACACACACACAGAAAATGAGTGAAACGCTCAGCCCGGCCGATCCACCTCCCAGTAAATGTAACCCACGCAAACTGCTCACCCAGCCAGCCAACGTCACCGCCTCAGCTTCTACTTAAAGATCCGTCCTCCCCCCCCCCCCCCTCCTCCTCCCCAGCCAACCCCCAGCTTCCCAAAAAAAAAGACTTAGAGAAAAAATAACCCAGCATCACTCAGGTACCATCCCCTGTCTGCCTCCCATATGCTGGGGAAGGGGGCAACCTTTCTAGAACTGGGAGTGAGGATTTCAAGCAATGACTTGATGCTTTATCGATCAAACTCCAGACACTGTGCCTGATTTTTTAATACATATATATTTATACAAGGAGCTGATCAGAATTGCTGGAACTGTGTTCTCTCAGTCCCCATCCCCGGTTCCTGCTCTAACCGTGACCACTGTTGGTCAGTTCAAAACTTTTATTACGGTGGAAACAGTCACGTAGCAGAGTTAGCGCAAAGGGTGCCGAGTGTTGTACAGGGGGGTGTGAACCCGTCTCAACCTACCCGAAAGGTTTGGGACGCCGTGCTGGGTACCGGCATGGGACTTTTTCGGGCATTTGGAATTAAGGGATCGGGTGTTCAGGGTAGGAAATAAACAAAAAGGTTCATTTCAAATCCAGGAGTCTCCACAACATGAACCTGAGGTCCATTCTCCATAGGACTGGCTTCCAGCAATCTCTGCCAGTTTGTGCCACTGAGTCATTTAGACAAGAGTTTGTTTTACTCCATTCTTAAAGTTACAAAGCCAATGCATAGAATGGACAGAGCCAACCCTTAATCCATCTCCGTGTTTGCCCCCCAAAACCAATTCAATTTCAATCCAATTCATTGTCCCCACAAGAAAGACATACAAGATCCAAGCTGACAAGATGAGGCATTGCACCCCGTCTTAGGGTTTGATCTGACCCTCGATCTTAGTCAAAAGGATATTATTGTGACCCTGGTTGAATCTGTGTTGTATTGCAAGATTGGAACAAAATATCAATGGACCAGATAGGGCAACAGTGGTTAGCATTGCTGCCTCACAGTGCTAGGACCCCGAGTTCAATTCCAGCCTTGAGTCACTGTCTGTGTGGAGTTTGCACATTCTTCCCATGTCGACGTGGGTTTCCGCCGGGTGCTCCGGTTTCATCCCACACTCCAAGATTAGGCGGATTGACCAGGCTGAATTGTCCCTTACCGTCCAAAGATGTGTAGGTTAGGGGGATTAGCCATGGAAAATGTGTGGAATTATGGGGAGAGGACAGAATGGAAGAGGACCTGGGTAAAATGCTCTGTCGGAGAGTCCAGCACACTCGATGGTCCGAATGGCCACTGTAGGGAAATTGTAATAGATAGACTCATCTCGAAATATGGCCCTACTTCAGGTCAACGTTGTACCTTTTTTTAAAGCATGTACTGGTGCTTGTAAACAAAGGAGATATCTTTTTCAAAGCAGGTACAAAACATCCGCCACTGGACTTGTTAAGCCGCTTCAATGTTTCTGTATGACGTCAGGTGGATGGGAGTTATACAGGCAGGTACCATCAGCGATCTTGGGCGGGAGGTTAAGATGGGGACGGGGAAGGGAGATCATCCGGTTCTTAGTAGATAGTACACAACAATCCAATCGCTAGCAACGTGCTGGGAGAGTGAGTGCTAGAAACCCGCGGGAGCCGAGTACAAGTGTTTGGTGAACTGGGGCATGGGGTAGAAAAGGAGGGAATGGTTCCGGTCTCTCTTTCCAACCACATGGTAATGAAAGCAAAATGCTGCAGATGCTGGAGGTCTGAAATAAAAACCGGAAATGATGATCTGGCAGCAGAGAGTTTGGATTCCAATATGACTCTTCTTCAGAACTGGTGAGCGTGGTAGTAGCGAAATTATCCCAAATTTCCCACTCTCTGCGGAATCTGCTCTGGCATTAGTTATCTATTGAACTTCCCATTATTAGATTTTGAACAGCGATTATTAGCAACCCATCAATTGTTTGCAGAGAGGCGATTTGCAACCGGGAGAATTCTTCCCCGTAAATTCTATAGGGTGTTTGGTCTCATGATGTCGCATGGTATCAGCTTCTATCCGTATGTATACATACATATTAACTTTGATAAAAACCAGGGGGTGGTGTATTTTGATGATAAGACTCAAGAGCCATATTTAATCAGATCAGTTCCCCATACAGGAATAACTATGACACTAAGTGGCAGTGTTACTGCTCCCATCTCTGTTTTCCTTAATTTCATACCATTGCTGCCTACCCACCTACTGATCACCTCAGGCTCCTCTCGTACCTTCCCACAAGTTTTGATGCACCAGTTCCTTTTCCTGAAGTGGTCAGTTCAGATAGCTACTTTGTTACTACGTGTTTGGGCGTTGGGCGATTTCTCAGTCGACTCGATACAATGCAATTATTTTTTATTGCAAAAGGATACTTGAATTGAGCAATAATTTGAATGAAGCATCAAAATCACAATCTTGTAGAAGCCGGCGTTAAAAAAAGACTGAAATATCAAATAATTTGAATTAAGTGATTGAGTGAAATATCGACTGTGGTACTCACCCAATGTATATCCTTCGGGAGAGGTGTAAGGTGTGCAAGTGTGTGTATGTAGGTGTGTGTATGAGTGTATATGTATGTGTACATGTGTGTGTGTATGAATGTGTGTGAATGCATGTGTTTTGTGTATTTGTGTGTCCGTGAATGCATATGTGAATGCATGTTTGTGTGTGTGTGACTGCATGTCTGCATGTATAAGAGAATGTGTGTGTGAATGAATGCTTGGTTGTATGTGTATATGTGTATGTTTTAATTGTATATCAATCCCCTACTTTAAGTAACTGAATCGGTCCAGGTTATGACCAAGCCATGAAACTAGATGTTCCAGCCCACTCACTGTTTGCACGATTTTCCATCAATGCTGTACTGTTGAAGATTTGTTTGCCTGACAAAGCAGCATCTTCCCAATCGTGAAATTGTTTCAACTTATCTCTGGAGGAGAGTCCAGTTCTTCACTCCTGGCTTAACGTGGTGTGTGTGACTATCCTATTATACTTTCATATGAATTGCAAAAAAAAACTTTTTGTCAATTTCCCACGTTATGCTTCCAGAGATATTCCCAACCGGGTGGGTGGTTCTAAGTGTGTGTGGGTGGGTGGATGGATGGTTGGGGGGGGGGGGGGGGGGTGGGTAGAGGTGGTCTGTGTTTGTGTGTGTGTGTGTGTGGTTCTGTATTTGTGGTTCTGAGTGTTGTGTGTGCCTGTGTGTGGTTCTGTGACAGTTGTTCTGTGTGTGCCTCTGTGTGCGCGTGTGGTGCTGTGTGTGCGGTTCTGTGTGTCTGTGTGTGTGGGGGGGTCTCTGTCTGGGTGTCTGTGTGTGATTGTGCAGAACTGTGTGCGTGTCTATCTGTGTGTGTGGTTCTGTTTGCGTGTCTGTGTATTTTTCTTTGTGTCTGTGTGTTATTTTGTGGGTCTCTGTATGGGTGTCTGGTCCTGTGTATGTGTGTGTGTGTGTGTGTGTGTGCCTGTGTGTTATTGTGTGGGTCTCTGTGTTGGATCTGTGTGGTTCTGTGTGCGTGCGCATATGTGTATTTGTGTGTCTTTGTGTCTGTGTGTGGTTGGTTCTGTGTATGTATTTGGTTCTGTGTGTGTGTCTGTGTGTGTGGTTGGTTCTGTGTATGTATTTGGTTCTGTGTGTGTGTGTGTGTGTGGTTGGTTCTGTGTATGTGTGTGTTTGGTTCTGTGTGTGTGTGTGTGTGTGGTTGGTTCTGTGTATGTGTGTGTTTGGTTCTGTGTGTGTGTGTGTGTGTGGTTGGTTCTGTGTATGTGTGTGTTTGGTTCTGTGTGTGTGTGTGTGTGTTTCAGTGGGGGTCCAAATGGAAAGTTGGTTCAGTTTAGTGCGGGAATGATCCGACCGTTTCCAACATCAGGGACTCTCTCCAGGGAACACGCTGATAACCGGGCTCCCCATCCGACAGGAACCTATAAAAATCTACCGAGTATTTTGTAACTGGCCCGTGAATCGCGATGTTATTTAAGTGATGCATAAAACACCGATATTCAGTAGAACTGAGGGTTATAGAGGGGAAAAAAAATCTTTATTCCTGACTCGGCAATCTGACTGCTGGCTGAATAATCTCGTTTAAAAAAGAAAAGTGGGAAGATTTGGGTCCAAAAGGATTCAGGCGCTGCTGGTTGCCAAGCAACGGGGGAGTATCAAAGTTAGCTTCTCAGATTTCCTTTTTTAAAAAATTTAATTTTCATTCGATTTCCTCCTGTCTGGAGAGAGAGAGTGGCGCCGATTGAGTTTTGAAATGTTCACAGTTGAACCCTCTGTGTGTGTGTATGGTGGGCTGCTTTGCCACCTAGTCCCCGCCTGATGTGGCAGCAGACATGAAGGTGAAACCTGCAGGGTGGTAGAGGCACACATACTCTCGCCTCTCCCAGTGCAGCTCAGCACAGCCCCGGTCGGAAGAGGTGTTAAGGACGCCAGCCAGCCCACACATCCGAAAAATAAGACCTGACCTGCGCCGAATGAAATGATGACCATGTTGGGAAACACCCGCATTATTGTTAAATGTGGTGGCCGTCTCCCCCCTGCTTCTCATTCATTCTTTTAAGGTTCCTTTCTTCTTTTTTTGGAGCTGCAGCTCAGCGCTTTGGCAGTCCCCCACCCCGACTCTGAGCCATTTTATTACCCGTCTTTTTCCCCTCAATCATCAACTTTCCGGCAACTGTTTGAGATTTCTTTCTTTAGCGCCGCCTGGACTAAAAATGAATGAAGTGCCATTTTATACATTCCGCTTCAAAATAGAAGAGTAATGTTCACCTGCAGAGTGGGAAACAAGTAACATTTTCGCGTATAACTGGCGCAGTTAACAGAGAGCTTTTACATTTATATATTCAATGTACCTGTCACTGGACAGCTTGTTTAAAGTTTATTTATTAGTGTCACAAGTAGGCTTACGTTTACGCTGCAGCGAAGTTACTGTGATAATCGCCCAGTTACCACATTCAGGCACCTGTTTGAGTACCCTGAGGGAGAATTTAACATGACCAATGCATCTAACCCGCACGTCCCTTGGACGATGGGAGGAAAGCGGAGCACCTGGAGGAAACCCATGCAGACACAGCGTGAGCCAACAGATTCTGCACAGACCGTAGCCAGGGATTGAACCTGAGTCGCTGGCATTGTGGGGCAGCGATGCTAACCACTGTGCCACCATGCCGCCCATAGAGTGAATAACTTTAATGGTTATTGCCATTTTTCATGGGGAGGCATGATGCACAATGGAAATATTGTCAGCATTTATCAGTTAGAATCCTTTCTTTCCAATGCTCCGGGACATATTAATCATTGGAAATCCCTGCTGTAATCCGTCTATTACAGTCTTATCATCGCATGCTGTGAGCACTCACGTATACGAAATCAAACTATTGATATTCTACTTATTTCACTTCTCCCAACTTATGGCTTTATATCTGACTCGAATGTTTCCTGCTTCATACAATTCTCACCATTGGTGAGGAGCTCACAACAAGTGTAGGGAGAAAAAAGCTTGAAAGCATTCTGCCGGTCGCTTGAACACACACGAATTGCAATGGTTTCATTTGATTCTTACTGCATATTGCAAAGTGAGGAAGTGCATTTCCTAGTTGCATTGTTTCATTGAACACCTTCACATTCAGTTTTGAGATTACTCTTACCTATTGCCAGGCTATGTAGTGATATGACCCTCTCTTTTCTTTCTGCCTGGACACAAAAGTTTTGTAATTCAATCCATTCCTGAACCCACACCTTGTAGAGTGGCAAAAGACAATATTCAGAAACGGCCGTTTTTCATGATGTGGAACTATAAGGAATGAATAACAGAAACAGAAAAGGTTGAACAGTCTCATAAGGCCTGGCACCATCTATGGAGAGAGAATAGAGTTAATGTCTAGAATTTGTATGACTCTTCCTCAGGATTTTTATAAAAAAATACAGTTGCACACAGATTTACTATAACAAAATGTTCCCTTACCAGATCAAACTTGCATCTCTTATTCTATTATCCCCAATCTTCTTTTTATTCTATCGTGGGATGTGCGTATTTCTGGCAAGGCCAGTATTCAATCATAGAATCCCTAGAATACAGAAGGAGACCATTCGACCCATTGAGCATGCAATCCCACAACAATCCCACTCAGGCCCTATCCCTGCAAGCCTTTGTATTCACCTTGCTAATTCTCATAACACAAAGGGCCAATTTAACCTGGCCAATCCACCTAACCCACACATCTTTAGAGTATGGGAGGAAACTGGAGCACCCGGAGGAAACCCAAGCAGACACGGGGAGAATGTACAAACACCACACAGACAGGCTGGAAATAAACCTGGGTCCCTTACACTCTGAGGCAGCAGTGCCAACTACTGTGCCCTGTTATCCATCCTTAATTGGCTTTGAACTGAGTGGCTTGCTAGGCCATTTCAGAGGATCAGTTAAGAATCAACCAAACTGGCTGTGGCTCTGGAGTCACATGTAGGCCAAGCCAGGTAAGGCAGGAGATTTCCCTCTCTAAAAGACCAGATGTCTTTTTACAATAATCGACGATAGTTTCCCAGTCACCATGATGGAGACTGGCCTTCAATTCATTATTTAAAAAAAAATCAAATGCAAGTCCCAGCAGCTGCCATGGTGGGACTTGAACTCATTTTCCCAGAACATTAGCCTGGGCCTCTGGATTATGAACCCAGTGATATTGCCACCACGTCACCTCCTCCATCTATTTTTCTCATTCCTGTGTGTGGGGATGTATGAGGGCATATTAAACTATAACTATGTGTTACAGTTTTCATTTTTCATTCATGAACCCACTGATGTTTGATTCAACTTTCCTCATCGCATCCCAAATGATACCTTAGGACTTAGTAATAGGGACAGAAAGTATAAAAGCAAGGAATTTTTTAAAATCTTGGAACAATGTGTCCTATTCGGATTACCACAATTTAAGAGACGTTAGGCGGAGTGCAGAAAAGGTTCACAAGGATGGTCCAAGGGGTGATGGTCACATTGATACATTGGAGAAGTTGGGACTGTTTTCCTTGGAGTAGAAGAGGTTGAGAGTCGATTTGATAGAAGTATTCAAAATCGTAAGGGGACTGGACACAGTAGATAGGGAAGACTTGTTCCCATTAGCGGAAAAATTGAGTACCAGAGGACACAGATTTCAGGTCATCTGGCAAAAGAAGCAATGGCGGCATGAGGAAACTTTTTTATTGCAGCAAGTGGTTAAGGTCTGGAAGGCACTGCCTGAGAGTGTGGTGGAGGAAGGGTTAATCAAAGGCTTTCAAGAGGGACCTGGATTATTATCTGAAAAAGAAGATGCACAGGATCATGGGGAGAAGGCTATGGGGTGGCAGTGGATAAATTATTCTGTCAGAGGGCTAGCACAGACAGGATGGGTCAAATGATCTTCTGTGCTATAACAATACTGTGATCTTGTGAACTAAGTTAGTCCAGGCAGCAATACCTTGCCACCCATTTAAAGATCATTTTCCTTCTCAATTCCATGCACTGTCTACCCCCCTCTCTTTTACCTCTCCAAGATGTTCTATGTCCTCAGTCCCTGGTTTACTGAACAAGCCTTCAATTCCCTTCTCCCCTGCACGTCTCCCAAAATCGTTTAACTCCCTTTGTCTCTGTTTTTTCGCATCTGCTGATGTTTTGTTTCTTATGATCCCCCCCCCCCAACCCCCTCAGCAAACAAATACGTGACAGGATGATGAGATGAGACATCAGGATACTGGGCAGACAGCCAGTTAGCTTCATGACAAAATGTCAAATGATTCTGAGCTTTTCAAAGGAATCTTTGGCTACTATAAAGATAAAGTTAATTGAGGAGAATTGTTGTTAATGATGAAGGTTAATTAATTTAAATAATGGTCACAGAAAGTTCAGCACTGGCCATTTTGAACTTTTTAGCTTGTAGCAAGTGGCAAAGCAAAACTGCCGCAGATGCACTGGGAGATTAACAACTCCAGTTTATTTTAACAACCAATACTACAATTTACTGCTAACATATATATGTGTTTCTGGGATTTTATTTATGACATTCTTGCAACTTGCTGTGGTTTTATAGTTGTTGTTACAAAGCTACACGTGAAGCCTGTACAGTTAGTGAGGAAGAGATGGTAGATAAAGTCTGCGTGCAGGAAATGCTTTCTTCATAATTTATTTTTACATTAGCATTAATTTAGACATGTGTGCATTAAAATCAGAGTATTATTCATCCCTTTCTGATATTTTCTCATCCTCATTGATGTCTTTGAGACCAGAAGGATAATTGTGTTTCCCAGAGAACCTGACTGGAAATAATTTGATCCACCGACAGACGCAAAGTGGAAGTTGTCTTTCCACATTGAGCATCTGAGCCAGTTATGAGAAATGTCGCAGGTTACATCCCTGTTTTAAAATGAGTTAGCTGCTGTCACCCAAGGGTGGCAAGAAATGTACAGCTGACTTCATTGTTCCAGAATTATGGAAGGGAAAGACATCTTAAGATTGCTGCCCTTGATCTCTATCTGTCAGCCCATACTAAATTCTGAAAATGCACGTGTTGTGGTGTCAGGTTGGGACGGAATCAAAAATTGATTCTGATATTACAACCCCCCAACCCCATCCCCACATTGTTAAATAAGGGAGGCAGTGGCATTGTCACTGGACTAGTAAACCTGAAACCCAAAGCAATACCCGGGGACCCAGGTTCAAATCCTGCCATGCCTGATGCTAAAATTTGAATTTAATAAAAATCTGGAAGTAAAAGTCGAATGATGACTGTGAAATGATTCTTGTAAAAGCCCATCTGGTTCACTTAAGTCCTTTAGGAAATTTGCCATCCTTACCTGGTCTGGTCTATACGTGACTCCAGAGCCACAGCAATGTGGTTGACTATCAAATGTCCTCTTACAAGAAGAGAAATTAGGGATGGACAACAAATACTAACGTCCTATTAAAAATGAATTTAAAAATATTAGCCTGGTGATGTGCACTGACAAAGGTATAACTCCAGGTACTTTTCTATTGTTTAATATCTCAAGATGAGTCTAATAAACAAGTCTTCCCTTCCTATGAGCCAGAATGTACCTTTATATGACTGATAGCTAAGTAATTTCCACGGAGCACAGAGCAGAACAGAAAACTCCAGCTGGAATACCCCAAAATTGTCACAAAATTAGGTGAAGTGGGATTACTGAGCCTGTGACCTCACTGCAGCTAGAACATAGTGTGAATGGCCAGTAAGATCGCGCCCCATGTCGTTATTCAACCCACTCTGTCCAGGAAGCAACAAGGCTCAACCTAATGAAGTTCCCTCCCTTGAATACCTTTTCCATACCCTATAGCTATGTTTAAAAGGGAACAACTTAAACAGCCTCCTTGAGTTAAGGTATCATAATTTTCTTAACAACTAATAACATAAGGGGAGATGGCAAATAATGTAAGGAGACATCCATTTTCATTCATTTGGATTAGAAGTGGGAATTACGTCCAAAATAATTAAATATAAATAGAAAGTTATATAGAGGCTTTGAGTTGCAAGGCATGGATGATGAAGCATTTGGAGTCATTACACATTGATTCCGGTTTAGTTGACTTCTGCAGACAAATCTTTGTTTCTTCAATTCAGAAGTTTTGTTGTTTGGTAGAAAGGTTTCAGTGCTTTTTCTAGCTGCCATCCTTCTGCTGACTGATTGGCTTCCACAGTCAGAGACTGAGTTTCAATATATTGCTGCAATCGATGGCTATTTTTACAGGGGTCCTGTTCCAGTTATTGTATCGCACACCTTTAGTGTGGAAAACTTCCAGTTGCTTCTCCTCACAGCAACACACACACACACACACACACACACACACACAGACTGAGAGACAGAGATACCAGCACGCCAGCAACAGGCAGGTGTTTTAATTCCCTTTTTTCTATATTTCACGAGGAAATCAGAATACGCTACTTGGTCTAGGTAATTCTACCCAAGGTCTTTGAGCTGAGATGGCCATTATGTTCCTTTATCATTACTGGAGATGGTAATCAGTCTGTGATTACAGACAGCTTTCAGATGTCTAGAAACCAAGAGGGGTTCTATTGTCCCTTCGAGAAACATCCAGCAGCCATTCCTACTGGTGGCTAACTGCACATTCTCAGCTATCTTCGGGGCTTGTGTCCATTTTAAAACAAAAAAATGCAGGTCCTTTTTAAAGTCCAATATTTCTATGTGTAACCCCATGATTATTTTCTCTATCATTGTGACAAGATATATGCCAATGGTACAATTTTTTTTCTAATGCTATTGTGGACCACAAGACATTCAGTTATAGTGAACAACAAAGAACAGTCCAGCACAGGAACAGGCCCTTCGGCCCTCCAAGCCTATGCTGATTATGATGCCCGCCTAAACTAAAACCGTATGCACTTACGGAGTTCGTATCCTTCCATTCCCATCCTATTCATGTGTTCCTTCAGATGCCCCTTAAATGCGGCTACCATGCCTGTTCCCACCACCTCCCCAGGCAGCACGTTCCAGATATTCACCACCCTCTGTATAAAAAAACCTGTCTCGCACATCTCTTCTAAACATTTCCCCACACACCTTAAATCAATGTCCCTAGTACTTGACTTTTCTATCCTAGGAAACAGCATCTGACTATCCACTCTGTCCATGCCACTCATAATCTTGTAAACCTCTATCAGGTCACCCCTCAACCTCCACAGTTCCGTAGTGAGAACAAACCGTGTTTATCCAACCTCTCCTCATAGCTAATACCCTCCAGACCAGACAACATCCTGGATTGTCAAAGTGAATGTGCACTTTGAAACACTATTTAAAAACCAAATATATATTGGAACATAGTAAGTAAAACCAATAACATGATATATAGAAGAACAAATGTTTTGTCACAATAGCTTTTAAACACAGCAGAGAAAGAAGACCAGTATCTATGACAGTAAGTTGTCACTGATCTCAGTTGAAGATTGGTGAATAACAAAATGGTGGCGACATATGTTAGCTTTAAGAGCAGGAATATATTTAACAAATTAACTGAATATTTATCACTGAGACTTGTTGTGTTCATGAATAAGTTATTACATACGATATATGGCATAGGAAGGGGATAGATTGGGGGTGGGGGCTGGGCTTGGTAAAATGCTTTTTGGGAGAGTCAGTGCAGATCTAATGGGCCAAATGGCCTCCTTTTGCATTCAGCTCACCCAGTCCATGCCAGTACTTTTGTTCCAGTTGAACATCTTCCTTTCTTTTCTCATCTTTCATCAAGAGCAGCTACAGGTTCGCAAGGCCATAAACAAACAGATCAAGCACAGGACTTCAGTGTGGTTCTAGTCACCATATTCTAAAAAGGGTAAAGAGACACTGGGGAGGGTGCAGAAAAAATTTACAAGGAAAGGATTGACGGGCTATGACTCTTCCCTCTTGAAAGAAGGAGACAGAGGGATGACCCAGCAGAGGTCTTTAAAACTCTGAAAGTTTTTGATTGAGTGGGTACAGATTGAGTGGGGAAGAACATAACTAGAAACCATCAATGTAAGATAGTCATCAAGAGCTCTGAACAGGGATCCATCTTCATTCAAAGAGTGTTAAGAATGTGTTTGAGTGCATGAAGCTGTATCTGCAATACATTACAGAGCAATATGTACCCACCGACCCATCCCCCCACCCCATCCCCACATTGTTCATGTGGGGAGGCAGTGGCGCAGTGGTACTATCACTGGACTATTAATCCAGAGAGCCAAGGTAATGCTCTGGGGGACCCAGGTTCAAATCAGCACGGCAGATATGAAATTAAAAGTCTAATAACGATCATGAAACCATTGTCGGTTATTGTAAAAAAAAAATCTGGTTTACTAATGTCCCTTTAGGGAAGGAAATCTGCCATCCTTACCTGGTCTGGCCTACATTTAACTCCAGAGCCACAACAATGTGGTTGACTCTTAAATGCCTTCAGGGGTGGGCAATATAAGCTGGCACAGCCAGCGATGCACACACTCAGTGAATGGATAAAAAAATATTCAGTACACAGTGTGTGCATGAGTGCGTGAGTGTGTGCGTGTGTGTGTGAGTGCATGCGTGAGTGTGCATGTTTGCAAGAGTGCGTGCGTGAGTGTGTGCGTGAGTGTGTGCGTGCGTGAGTGTGTGTGTGTGCGGGTGTGTGTGTGCATGTGTGTGCGCATGTGTAAGTGTGCATGTGTGCGTATGTGTGCATGTGCACGTGTGCATGTATGTGTGTGTGCGTGTATGTATGTGTATTTAATCAATGCTTTTGTATCAACGCTCGCTTGATTCTGACAGTGTTTTGAACCAGAGTCTCTTTAGTGATTGAGTGAATAATGATCAGGCGTTGCTTCTCGATATGATGAGAACTGAACGTCTGTTCCCACTTGTCCATTAGTTCAGCGATGGTAAAATTGGAATACAGATCATGTTGAAGCTGTTTAAATAGACAGCACATGTAATATGGGACCGATGGCCCAGTTCCATGGTTCAGAAAATAGATTATAACCTGCTTAAATTCTTTTTGACGGGATCCAAACCATTTTCTAGCTGCCTGCAATCCTTTGTGGAATTGAAATTGCTAATTGGTTTGCATCCAATGATCCTTTGCAGACCTAACATTTATAATGAAGAAAACTCTGCATTGATATAGCACTTCATTACATCCTCAGTTCACCCCAACGCACTTTACAATCAATGGATGACTTTTCCATGTGAAGCCACTGTTACATAAGCAAACCTGTATCCCAAAAATGAAAGCAACTTGCATTTATATAGGGCCTTGTACCCAATAAAACATCACAAGACAATTTACAGCAGTTTTATTAAACAAGATAGGACGATGAATCACATTCGGAGACAATAGGGCAGGTAACCAAAAGCTTGATTGAGGAAGAGTGGCTTAAAGACGGAAAGAGGTAGAGAGATTTAAGGAGGGAATTCCTGAGATTAAGAGGCAAATTTTCCAGTTCCGCCTCCCCCTCACTGCGGGAATTGTAGCCGGCGGGGGCGGACCAAGGGAATGTACATTGAGCTCAGGCAGGATTTTCCCATATAGGGGCGAGCGTGGCTGGAAACTTCCACCCTGGGGCTCAGGCAGCTGAAGGCACAGCCATGAATGGTGGAGTGATTAATATCAGTGATAAGAGGCCAAAATTAGAGGATAAAAGATATCTCAGAAGATTGAGAGATGGGGGTTGGGGAGCGCTGAAGCCACGGAAGGATTTGAAAACAATGGTAAAAATTTAAAAATCAAATCAAATCAAATTAAAAACAAATAATATGAAAGTAACAATGATTCGTGGTGATTTATAAACAGGGGCTGGAATTCTCCGGCCGTTCTTGCCCCGAGAATTTAATGCTTAGCCAAATTTCCATTCACTGCAGTGGGAACAGAGAATCCCACTGACCTGGACAGCAGGAGAATTCCAGCCATGATTTCCCTTCTCTTAAAACAAAGACAATTGCAGCACTTGCCAGAGATTGTGGAATAATAAGCGAGAGTCAGAGCGATTGCCTCTGTGTGACATTAGCAATTGTAAACATAAAATTACCAAATTCAGTGAGTTGTTAAAGCAATGAAAGGAAATACACTCGTTAAATCTCTGACTGTTTTACACTGTGAGTTTCCACATCAGAAATCAAGGTTTGGGTCTTTTCTATAACAGATTTTGAACACACATAGTAGAAACAATTCTTTTTCTGCACTCTTTTAATACATAATGGAATCAAAGTCAAGTATTATTGCTCTCGTAGAAGGTTGAAGGCTTTCCAAATAAAGATGTATGCTACTAAATGAGATCAATGAGGACATTGATTTATCAGCCCCTGTGGTTAGGGTTCTGAGAGCATTGGACAAGGTTTTTGATCATGAATCACAAAGCAAAGGATCCTACAATCTCACAACTTTAGGGAGTAAGTCTACTGACAGGAGCAATAGGGGACTAAGATCTGAGGTGCAGGCTGGGTGGAATCCCACTATCAGGCACTATTAAGGCCATTCTGAGGATCTGAGCACTGGGGAATATTCAACAGGTTTGAGAGTAATGAAGGGCTTCCAGGAATCTTGAAGATGCAGGAAGACAACAGTAAAGACAAAGAGAACAAAAAAGATCTTTCTAACAAAATGAGTTACAGTCTTAACTGGCAGAATAAGGCAATAAGCATCTAGTAAATTCTGGGGGATGCAGGATCCAGTAATGTTGAGAAGCTAGAAATAAAGGCTGCAATTCTCCCAAAAGTGCTGAATTGGCAGGAAAACTGTTCTAAATCCCAACTGTTGTGTCAGTTCAGCTTCTCACCTAAATCTCTGCACTCTGTGAAGAGGTCCCAGTCATGAGTCTCATTAAAAATCCAGGGGGTTGGGGTCTATTTGTGCCGGGGTTTAACAGTTCTGGAGCTCTGTGCACACGCAGTGACCCCAAATTGTCAACCTTTCGTTTGCTGGCCAGACTGATCGCTGGCCAGCCTGCGACCCCTGCAGTGCTGCCCTTCCAGCCACCCCCATGGCTTGATCATGGCCCCCTTGGCATTCCGCAGGCCAGCCCTGACAAAACCCCCCGTCCTGAAGCACCCCAATGTACAGCCCAACCCCTCCAGCAGTGGCGATTCCGCCAACCCCTCACCCTGGCAGACACCCCCCTGCCCCAGGGCAAACCCCCTTCCCAGAGGCAGACCCCCCCCCCAACCAGCAGACCACCACGCCCCCCCTGCTCCAATCACTGGTCTCCTTCCATCCCAGACCGATCCCCGTGCAGAATGGCAGCAGAACCCCCTACCCCACCAATCATCCCTAGGTCCCGCCCACAATAGGTCCCATCCTTTTGGCACTGCCTGATGCCCAATGTGCAGTGCCAGGGTGCCCCCTGGGCATGGGCACTTTGCCCTTTGGGCAGTGCTGGGGGCACAGGCTGGCACTGCTAGGGTGCCCATGCCCAGGGGACACCAGCTCCCTGCTGCCTGATCCCCTGGGGGTCCCCAATTGCTCCCTTCATTCTAACAGGGTGTCCTGCTAGTTCCCCGGACGTGGGGAGCTATTCTAAACCTCACCAGAATGAAGTACTCCTGGTGGGGTGGGAGATTCAATCAGGACCTGAAAGTTACCGATAATTAACTAATACACTTATTTCAAATACATGCAAAAAAGATTTAAATGACTTGCCTGCCTCCCCGTCGGTTTCCAGTGTGGTCTGACGGGCGACTGTTCGCCAGGTCTGGAAGATGCGCGTGCGTTCCTGGCACATGTGCAAATTCCTTTTCAGGGCCGGAGACGCGCGTCTCCCACCACAACCAGACAGAAAAGTTGTAGGTTGCAATGGGAGAATCACAGCCAAGATCTCAACTATGCTTAATCTATTGCTATCTTTTGCCTTCTGTCTCAAACTGCATTTGGTCTTTCTTGGGCCAACAGGCATCTCCTCCTTTGGATTTTCTCGTTGAGGGCTCTGCCTTGTGCTTAAACGTTTTGTGAATAATTGGTTTATTTACTGACTTCCATAACCTTTAAAAAATATCATTTTTTGGAACTAAGATTACCACATCAGCAACTCAAGTTACTTGCCTTTGCAGCTGATATGTTTATGCAAAAACCTTTTACGTCTCCAAAGTTGTTTGCTCTATTTCGCAGAAGTGAATTAAGTTTCTTATTCCTAATCCCTGGGTTGGCAGGATTGTTTTATGAGGTGAGATTAAAGAGGCTGGGCCTGCATTGTCTAGAGTTTAGATGAATGAGAGGTGATCTCATTGAACCTTACACAATTCTTAAGGGACAGGGTAGTTGCAGGAAGGATGCTTCCCTCGTCTGGGAGAAATCTAGAACGAGTGGGCACAGTCTCAGAATACTGGGTAGGCCATTTAGGACTGAGATGGAGAGGAATTTCTTCACTCAAAGAGTGCAGAATCTTTGGAATTCTTTATCCCAAGGAGCTGTGGAAGCTCAGTGATTGAATGTATTGAAGGCAGAGATTGACAGGTTTCTAGATGTAAGTTATATCAAGGGATATGGAGAGAGTGTGGGCAAGTTGGAGTTAAGATGATAAGCAATGATCTAGTTGATTAGAGGACCAGGCTCAAGGGCTGAATACCTACTCCTATGTTCTTGTGTTCCTCTGAATAGGCTTGCCATGATTTTCTAGTATGTTCCTCTAGGAAAGGAAAACACAAAAATATATTTGCTTTATTCAGGGATAAGTGACACTTACAGGAAGCAATGTTTAACAGTTAAGAGGCAACATATCTGAAAACCATGTATTGCAACAATATTACAATATATAGAATATTGTACAATATTCCAAGATTTCAATATATAGAAATAATTTTAAGTTGTGATTTTTAAAGTAATGGAGAACTAACATGAGTTGGACTATGAAGAGAGACTAAATAGACTAGGTCTGTACTCGTTGGAGTTTAGAAGGATGAGGGGGGATCTTATAGAGACATATAAGATAATGAAGGGGATAGATAGGGTCGAGGTAGAGAGATTCTTCCTGCTTAGAAAGGATAGTAGGACTAGAGGGCACAGCCTCAAGATAAGGGGGGGACAGTTTAGATCAGAGTTGAGGAGGAACTTCTTCACTCAAAGGGTGGTGAATCTCTGGAATTCTCTGCCCGTTGAAGTGGTGGAAGCTACCTTGTTAAATATATTTAAGTCACAGTTAAATAGGTTTTTGACAGACAAGGGAATTAAGGGTTATGGGGAGAAAGTGGGAAAGTGGAACTGATCCACTTCAAATCAGTCATGATCTTATTAAATGGCGGGGCAGGCTCGAAGGGCTAGATGGCCTACTCTTGCTCCTATTTCTTATGTTCTTATCTTTGAGCATAGTAATATCCTCTAAAACCTTTGCAGATGAGTTAAATGTTTCACTGTGTTACATTCAATGTTTATGAGCTGTATAATTGTAATGAATTGTGGAAAGTATTCATGTAGACAGTTCAAGGGTACAAGTCCCAGAGAACCAGCCACTGCTACTAACAGTATCTTTTGCCATTTGAGAGGGGAGCAGGGAGAGATGGTGGCTGAAGGAGTTAGGTTTTCAACTTGCCACTTGGGTACAAAACTGATAAAGACGAGTTACATAGGCAAATAACTACAGTAGCTGATGTGGTAATCATCTGAAGGCCAATTCATGGCCTTTACTTACCCACAATGTTTTACCCTTGCTCTTTCCATGCCAACTCACCTTGTGCCCTTTTATTGTTCCTTGACAGCCCTGACAGTTCCAAGACAATTTGACATTTTTTTGATTGCATGACAGTCCTTTGACAGTTTGATAGGGCTTTAACAAGCTGGCAGTTATTTTGACAGCTCTTTGGCAATTTGACAGCCCTTTGATATTTCTTTGACAGCCTGACAGTTCCAATTTGTTTATGTACTTCTTAGTCACAATAATGTCTACCTTTAATGATCCCAAAAGATTCTTTACCCCTCCCACAAAGGGAAACTTATCTTTCCCAAAGGTATACCAGGACAAGGTCCAAAGGAGTACTTTACCTTTCGTAAGGGTGTTTTGACCATCCAAATAAATCTCCCAAGTTCAGACCTTATGTTACCTAATCTAACATTGGGTTTTACATTCCTGACCTACCAGAATCCCAGCTGGTGATTTAAATGGCCAGTTGCCTCTCTAAACTGTGCATGTATGGATCCTACCCAACTGCGCACCCAGACCAGCAAAGATGGAACGTGCCATGTCCAGGATGGGACTTAGAATTTCCGTCCATCTCTGGAGTTTTCACCGTGATGGAGAAGTTGTCCATCTGGCATCAAATCGGGTCAATCATTAAATGTCGTACAACAGGTTCACTAATGTCCTTTAGGGAAGAATATCTGCCATCCTTACTTGATCTGGCCAACATGTGACTGCAGATCCACAGCAGCATGATTGACTCTTAAATGAAATGGCCTTAAACTCCCGGGCCAATTAGCGACAGAGCACAAATGCTGGTCTTGCCAGCGACGCTCACATCCCATGAATTTTTTTTTTAAAGCCTGTTGCAACCATTTAAGCTCCTGCTAATTAATTTTAAAATGCAATTTGTCATACGTCATAGCCCTCTGTGTCTCGAAAAATATTGTAATTATTTTTGGAGGGTATTAGGCTTCTAAGCATATTGTTCTCATACAAAACATGTGCCTACTTAAAATAAATGGCCTGCCCCTTTGGGAATTATTGTGATGAATCATATTTGCTGTGCATTTTGGAAAATGCTCTTTGGAATACTGCAATAAATCAATTAATGTGATTAGTTTGTGCAATTCTCAAACTGCATGGAATGATTGCTATGCTTCGCCATAAGTATTCACTTCATAGCTCCAATTGTATTTTAAAAAGCAATTTTTCAATTTTCTGTATTCCCTATTATTTCAACAAACTCATACATTACTATCTCAGTAATACATAATCTTTCAAGTTACTATACGCAAAAAAGGCAGGTTGCTAAGATGCAGAACACGCACAACTCTCCCAGGATCAATTCTTAGGCAACCCCACACAAACTATTTGAAACAATTCGCAGGGAAGCGAGGATTTATCTCTGGGCCTCCTACAATGTAACACTGGGGTTTGTCATTAAGAAGGCATTTGAATCTGCAGGCAGAGAAATGAGAACTCTACAAAGTTATTAACATTCCATTATGCAAATTAGAATTCATCCAAAATGATGCAGAAATTCAGTAAGTGAATATTGTCATTACATTTATCGTGTTGAGCCTTTATAATACAACAGTAATGTCAATTATTGAAGAATGGTGACACTGGATGACACAAACTCAGTAATAATTATTATAGAGAGGAAACTGAGATTAACTTGTTCAGATTTGACTTTCAAATAAAGGAAGTTTGGCGGTGAGGTGTCAGCTGCATAATCTTAACAAGTGCTTTAATTAGAAAACATACATTATATTGTGCTAAGCAACTGCTTGGTGTCCTTTCTGAGCCAATCATTGTTCACACAAAGTAATTGGTTTTCAGGCAGTAAATACATTGTGCTTTTTCTCAATTATTTTACTCGTCATTTTGTAAATTTAACTGTAAATGGCCAATGCCTTACAATTGTGCTTTGTTTTTTTTGTGTTTAAATGGGCTTCAGTTTGCCAAACAAATGTTTGAGAGATAAGCTTTTATTGGTTTAACTGCTGCAGTCCAGTTGCTCTGTAGGTCTCACAGAGTCAGTGGCAATTTTCAAGTAAACCTGATTGATCCGCTGAGGCTGATAACGAGACAGATCGATTCATTGAGATCTAGCAGGCAACCACAGAGAGATGATATCCACCCACTGAGAACTAGTGCCCCATCCAGTGGGAGCCAACAGCAGTATTTGTCCAGACAATATAGAGCCAGCTTTAAAACCAGTGTGGTGAAAGTGAACCATTTCCTTTCTTCAGTCCTGTTTCATTTACTCATCCTGTATGAACTCTTTGCCGCAGAAAGCCAGGTCATTGAGTGTCTTTAAGACAGAGATAGATAGGTTCTTGATTAATAAGGGGATCAGGGTTTATGGGGAAAAGGCAGGAGAATGGGGATGAGAAAAATATCAGCCATGATTGAATGGTGGAGCAGACTTCATGGGCCAAATGGTCTAAGTCTGCTCCTATGTCTTATGGTCTTAAGCATAAAGGGGTGGAAATCTTCCTGCAGCAGGAAATCTTTTAATATCTCCTTCGTTGTGAGTTGATCATAGAAATAGAATCCTTACAGTGCAGAAGGAGGCCATTCAGCCCATCGAGCCTGCACCCACAGAAATCCTACCTAGGCCCCACGTATTTATTCTGCTAATCCCTCTAACATATGCACCCCAGGACACTAAGGGGCAATTTAGCATGGCCAGTGCACCTAACTAGCACATCTTTGGACTGTGGGAGGAAACCGGAACACGCGGAGGAAACCCACACAGACACGGGGAGAATGTGCAAACTCCACACAGACAGTGACCCAAGCCAGGAGTTGAACCCAGGTCCCTGGTGCTATGAGGCAGCAGTGCTAACTACTGTGCCACCATGCCACCCAAATGGGTGGAGTTTTCCAGTCCTTCCCACCAGTGGCACCTTCCAGTCCCACCGCTTCCCCAGTGGTGGCACAGGTGAGCCACACAAAATGTTGCAGACCTCGGTGGGGGCCAGAATATCCCGCCAACAGCCAATGGCAAGCTGCCTTTGCTGCCAGAAAACATGGCATGGTGAGATGGTTTGGGAAATCCCGCCCAATGTCACTTGCAACCAAGAAACAACAACAACATTTATATAGCACCTTTTCTGCAGCAGAACATCTTAAGGTGCTTCACTGATGTGTTACCAGACTAAAGGTGACACCAGTGGCCATGTCAAGACATAGCAGAACAGATATCCTGAAACTTTATCAAAGAGACTTGTTTCTGGGTTACTGCCTGGGCTCAAATCCCCACTCTGCAATTAAAGAGAAGTGAAAACCCCAGTGCAAGGTATGTCAAATAGCAGTAACTGTACTGTCAGAGGGGAACTGAAATTGCTGTGCTGAGCTCACTTGAAAGACTCTCCTCTGATGATGTTTTAATGTTTTTCTGAGTAAGTATATCTTTTGAAATAATTATGAATCTTTTCCAAAACATATTTAATATGGTCCTTATAAAATCATAACCTCATCTGAAATACTTTACATAAATTAAATCATTTCGTTTTGCATCTTAAGGTACAGTTAGATCTGTTATGAATACATTCTCTTTTTAATTGGATGTTCCCATTAAGACTGTGCACATAGTTAGGCTGTGCCACATGCATCTCCTATCATTAACTCATACGTCTCCAAAATGATAGTCCAGCTTGTGTCCAGCTTCACTGGCTATTTTAAGTTTGTCAGTGTATTCTCATGCATGGGGCAACACAGTGTGACAGTGATCAGTACTTCTGTCTCACAGCGCCAGGGACCCAGGTTCAATTCCAACCTTGTGTGATTGTCTGTGTTGCGTTTGTACATTCTCCCCGTGTCTGCATGGTTTCCTCCGGGTGCTCCAGTTTCCGCTCACAGTGCAAAGATGTGCAGGTTAGATGGATTGGCCATGCTAAAATCCCCCTTAATACCCAAGATTAGATAAGATGAATGAGCCATGTAAATGTGTGGGGTTATAGGGATAGGAGGTAGGGAGAGGCTGTGTAAGATGCTCGGTGCAGATTTAGTGGGTCAAATGGCCTCCTTTTGCGTTGTAGGGATTATATGATTTATCATACACGGACAAATTTAAAATAGCTATTGAGGAGCGCAAGCTGGGCAATCATTTCTGATGCATCTGAGTTAATGGGAGAGAATGCAATGCCAGGGGCCGTGCCTGGACATGACCCTCCCCACACTCCATGTGCTCACTCAACTCCTCTGGTATATCTGCCCACCAAGCGCACCCATTGGGAGGTCGGTCATGGTTTCCTGAGGGTTGGCCAACATGAACAGATTGTGCCACAGGGAGGGCTTATTGGCAACAGAGTCATGATAATCAGATGTAAAATTTTTTATTCATTTGTGGGACATGGGTGTCACTGACTGGCCAGTATTTATTGCCCATCCCTAGTTGCCCTTGAGAAGGTGGAGGTGAGCTGCCTTCTTGAATTGCTGCAGTCCATGTTT
Source organism: Carcharhinus amblyrhynchos (assembly GCF_965287045.1). NCBI lineage: Eukaryota > Metazoa > Chordata > Chondrichthyes > Carcharhiniformes > Carcharhinidae > Carcharhinus > Carcharhinus amblyrhynchos. The sequence continues at coordinate 38,825,086 of NC_137344.1, read as the reverse complement.
TGTGTGTTGACCCACATTGCTGTTACGGAGGGAATTTCAGGATTTTGACCCAGCAGCTGTGAAGGAAAGGTGATATATTTCCAAATCAGGATGGCTAGGAGGGGAAGTTGCAGGTGGTGGCGTTCCCATGTATCTGCTGCCCTTGTCCTTCTAGGTGGAAGTGGTCATGGGTTTGGGTTTGGAAGGTGCTGTCTAAGGATCTTTGGTGAATTGCTGCAGTGCATCTTGTAGATAGTACACAGTGCTACTATTGAGCGTCAGTAGTGTACGGAGTGGATGTTTGTGGGTGTGGTGCCGGTCACACGGGTTGCTTTGTCTGGGATGGTGTCAAGCTTCGTGACTGTTGTAGGAGCTGGAGCAATCCAGGCAAGTGGGGAATATTCCATCACACTCCTGACTTGTGCCTTGTAGATGGTGGACAGGCTTTGGGGAGTCAGAAGGTGAGTTACTTAGCGCAGTATTCCTCGTCTCTGACCTGCTCTTGTGTTTGTTTGATGAGTCCAGTTCAGTTTCTAATAGGAACTCCGAGAATGAACATTGGGATTTCTGTTATGTGATTAGCATGGAGGGTGGGGCTGGGGGTTGGGGTGGGGGGGGTGACAATTGGACAATGGCGATGGGAGTATGACTTTGCACTGACACTAACTTGAGCACAAACAGCAACATGAGCGCAAAATATTTTGAGAATCAGAAAGCAAGATTCTGGCCTGCAGGATTTCCTTTTCTGATTTTCCCTGCTTCACGGCAGTGGTGTAACAAGGTTTCTGTCTATTGAAGCTACTCTCCATCATTTTTTGTGGCATTACCACTGTGCTAAATCAAAGCTATCAAAGCTTTGACAAAGAGTCATCTGGATGTGAAACGTCAGCTCTTTTCTCTCCTTACAAGCGCTGCCAGACCTGCTGAGATTTTCCAGCGTTTTCTCTTCTGGGTTCAAAAGATAATATGGATGCATTTGCAACAATCTTCAGACAGAAAAGCTGAGTGAATGATGCACCTTGGCAACTTGTGAAGGTCTCTGGAATCACAGATGCCCGTCTTCAGCCAATTTGATTCACTCCACATGATATCAAGAAACAGCAGAAGGCACTGGGTACTCCAAAGAGCTCTGAAAATATTCCAGCAATAGCACTGAAGACTTGTGGCCCAGAACTTGCTGCACCTTTATCCAAACTGTTCCAGTACAGTTACAACACTGGCATCTACCTGGCAATGTGGAAAATTGCCCAGGTATGTCCGGTACACAAAAAACAGGACAAATTCAACCCAGCCGATTACTGCCCCATCTATCTATTCTCAATCATCAGTAAAATGATGGAACAGAACATACGAAATAGGAGCAGGAGTAGGCCATCTAGCCCTTCGAGCCTGCCCCGCCGTTCAATAAGATCATGGCTGATCTGAAGTGGATCAGTTCCACTTTCCCGCCTGCTCCCCATAACCCTTAATTCCCTTATCTATCAGAAATCTATCTACCTGTGATTTAAACATATTCAATGAGGTAGCCTCCACTGCTTCAATGGGCAGAGAATTCCAGAGATTCACCGCCCTCTGAGAGAAGAAGTTCCTCCTCAACCCTGTTCTAAATGCCCCCCCCGCCCCCTTACTTTGAGGCTGTGCCCGCAAGTTCTGGTTTCCTTTCTAAGTGGAAAGAATCTCTTTACCTCTACCCTATCTAGCCCCTTCATCATCTTGTAAGTCTCTATAACATCCCCCCTCAGCCTCCTAAACTCCAGGTCATTTAACAGGTGCAGGAACAGGTCATTAAAACAGTGCTATCAAGCAGCACTTACTTTGCAATAACCTGCTCAGAGACAGTCGGTTTGTGTTCCGTAGAAATGTAGAAAATAGAAGCAGGAGTAGGATATTTGAGCCCACACAGCCATTCAGTATGACCATAGCTAATCCTCTAACTCAATACCATACTCTTCTACTCTCCCCTTGTCCCTTGATGACTTTAGAGTCTAGGAATCTATTTGTTCCCTGCTTGAATGCATTCAGTGACTCGGCCAGGACCACCAGCTTCACGCAGGTCCTGACCCCATTCCAGCCTTTGTTCAAACATGGACAAAAAAGCTGAATCCAGAGGGACCTGGGGGTCCTTGTGCACGAGTCGCAAAAACCCAGTCTGCAGGTGCAGCAGGTGATCAAGGAGGCGAATAGAATGATGGCCTTTATAGCAAGGGGGACGGAATATAAAAGCAGGGAGATCTTGCTGCAACTGTACAGGGTACTGGTGAGGCCACAGCTGGAGTACTGTGTGCAGTTTTGGTCGCCGCACTTGCGCAAGGATATTTTGGCCTTGGAGGGAGTGCAGAGGAGGTTCACTAGGCTGATGCTGGAGATGAAGGGGTTAGACTATGAAGAGACACTAAATAGACTGGGTCTGTACTCGTTGGAGTTTAGAAGGATGAGGGGGGATCTTATCGAGATGTATAAGATAATGAAAGGGATGGCTAGGGTAGAGGTAGAGAGATTCTTCCCGCTTAGAAAGGATAGCAGGACTAGAGGGCACAGCGTCAAGATAAGAGGGGGTGCAGTTTAGATCAGAGTTGAGGAGGAACTTCTTCACTCAAAGAGTGGTGAATCTCTGGAATTCTCTGCCCGTTGAAGGGCAGAGGCTACCTTGCTAAATATATTTAAGTCACAGGTAGATAGGTTTTTGATAGACAAGGGAATTAAGGGTTATGGGGAAAGTGGAACTGATCCACTTCAGATCAGCCATGATCTTATTGAATGGCGGGGCAGGCTCGAAGGGCTAGATGGCCTACTCCTGCTCCTATTTCTTATGTTCTTATGTTCAGAGGTGAGATCACAGCAAATGCCTTTGATATTCAGGGAGCATTGGACAAACTGTGGCATCAAGGAGCCTTGGAGAACTGGAGTCAATGGGAATCAAAGGGAAAGTCTTCAGCTGCTTCATCAATGAACTTCCTTCCATCATAAGGTCGGAAATGGGATGTACACAGATAATTCACAATCTTCAGCACTATTTGCAACTCCTCAGATAGTGAAATAATCCATGTCCAAATGCAACAAGACCCGGATAATATCCAGGCTTGGACTGTTAAGTGGCAAGTAACCTTCATGTCACACAAGTGCCAGGCAATGAACATCTACAACAAGAGAGAATCTAGCCATCGCCTTTTGACACTCAGTGGCATTCCTATGGCTTAATTCTTCATTATCAACATCCTGGGGGTTATCACTAACCAGAAACTGAACTGGGTTAACTATATAAATACAGTGGCTATAAGAGCAGGTCGTAGAATAGGAATCCTGTGGCAAGTAACTCACCTCCTGGACTTTCTAAAGACTGTCCACCATCTACAAAACAAAGTCAGGAATGTGATGGAATACTCTCCATTTGCCTGGATGAGCACAACAACACTCAAGAAGTTCAATATCCGCCAGGACAAAGCAGCCCACTTGATTGCTACTGTATCCACAAACATTCACTTCCTCCATCTCAGTGGCAGCCGTGTGTACCATCTACAAGGTGCACAGCAGGAACTCATCAAGACTCCTTCAGCAACAGCTTCCAAACCCTTGACCACTAACATCTGGAAGGACAAGAGCAACAGACACATAGGACTACAAGTTTCCTTCACTCACCATCCTGACTTGGAAATAAATAACCATTGTTCACTGTTCCTGGGTTAAAACCCTGGAACTCTTTCCCTGACAGTACCACAGATGTACCTACACCACATGAACTGCAGCAGTTCAAGGGAGCAACTCAGCACTGCCTTCACAAGGGCAGTTAGGAATGGGCAATAAATGCTGGCCTATCCAGCAATGCTCGCATCCCATAAATGAATGAATCAAATTTTAAATGTAAGAATCAAGGAGGTTTGTGGTTTTACCTGTATGTAGGCCTGGATGACACTTTGTCAGAGGAACTCAACAGCAGTGGTGTTTTAGAGTCAGCGCTGAAATAATTATTTCTCATTTGAAAGGTTAAAATATGAAGGCCCAGAAATTAATTTTGAATGGTCTATTTCTATATTGAATCTAACACTTGCTTTTAATTGGCCCGCATCATCGTCAAAATGACATGTTCCAGAAGCAGCAATTAGGACACTGACTACCAAGTCTTGGAGGCTGAATGTTCCCTCAGCACCAGTTCAAAGCCAAGGAGTTTTCTACCTTTATAAACAGGGAATAGGATATCCTCTGGATATATTATTGTACTGCTGTCTAAGGATTGCTTTTTAAAAGCTGGAAGTCCAAAATGCAAAACATGAGCATATTTGAAAATAATGGAAGCATAGAATCCCTCAACTACAAAGAAGGCCATTCGGCCTATCAAGTCTGTGCTGACCACATCCCACCCAGGCTCTATTCCCCTAACCTCACACATTTCCCCTGCTATCCCTCTGACAATAGGGTCAATTTAGCATGGCCAATCAACCTAACCTGGACATCTTTGGACTTTGGGAAGAAACCAAAGCACCCGGAGGAAACCCATGCAAACACGGAGAGAAAGTGCAAACTCCACACAGTGACCTGAGGCCATAGTTGAACCTATCCCTGGTGATGTGAGGCAGCGGCGCTAACTGTGCCATCTCAAAAGTAATATCATTCAAAAATCAGTGATTAAGTGACGTCGAGTTTTGATTTTATAAATCTGAAAATTATGCAAGGATGGAGAGGCTGAGAGAGGTGAAGATTCCACAGCTGAGGGTGAGAGTGAGACAGAGTCAGGGACACTGATCAAATTTGATTTAACACAGTGAGAATATAATGAGCTTACAGCAATTGTAAAATAAAATTCTTGCAGCTTAGGATGAACAGTTGGTACTTTGCTTAAAGAAATTCCTTTAACTTAAACAGGTGTAGAGTTTCTGGGTCCTATTGACGAATGAATTCCTAATCCTGCTGGAAAGTGGGATGCAATTGGCCAAGGTAAATAATGTGTATTAATGCAATTGGAGCATCCAGTGAGGATGACAGGGTAGGTGGGAGAAATCAACAGTCGAAAATGTCTAACCATTTTGCCATTGCATTGTAAACTTCAGAAAGAAGCTTGTGTGTCCGCCTGCCTTTCTCCCAGCACATGTTAGTCAATAAAAAACCTCTTTCACCAGCAAACTGTCTTTCCTGACTCTTTGTATTTAGCTGGGTTCAGCTCAATATTTAGCATCAGAGAGAAAGCCCACGCTTCACTGGCTATCTCAGAAAGCAGCGGGGGACCCTCGTGACCAGGACAAAATACCTGAAACTTTGAGAAGATCATAAGCTGTAGGAGCAGAATTAGGCCACTTGGCGAGTCTGCTCCGCCATTCAATCATGGCTGATATTTTTCTCATCCTCATTCTCCTGCCTTTTCCCCATAACCCCTGACCCCCTCATTAGTCAAGAATCTATCTATCTCTGCCTTAAAGACAGGAAGTGTCCCTTTATTGACCACTTGTGTTGCTCAATTGGCTGCCAATGTTTCTGTCTCTGGCAACATGACATGGCAGGAGGAAAATGCCAACCTCTCCTCTCAATGATGCCCCCCTGCCCCACTATGTTGCCAGCTGTCCCACCTCTCCAATGGACCAAGGAAATTCAACCCCATAGATTGTAAGAAATGCAGTGGGTAAAGGGGTTTAAATTATTATTGGTACACAGTCGATTTACAATTGAATGAGCTAGGCAATTATTCCATCCCACTTTCTACAGTTGCTGCTGACAAAGTAATAATTAAAACTTTGAAGGCTTTTAAAATGAGCTATTTCTAGTCCTTATTACTTTGGCCAATTAACTGCCTGCATTGTTCATAATAAATCTGGAATATATCCGTTAACAAAAAAATAAATTACAAAAACATTCTGCTTTTCCTGTTCCGGTGATGATTACAGTCATTTGAAAGAAGACTGTACAAACAGGTGAAGCTGGATTTTATGTCATATAATGTTGTACACATGAAAAGGAACATGCTTAAAAAAACAATGGAAACATTTATGTGGTGTGAAACAGATTCTGTTGCTGGAATTTTCCAGCCATTTATTCCCCGCCGCAACTTACTTACTTACAGCCAAATCTCCTTCACTGCAGCCAGCAGGACCAGAGAATCCCACTGGCGTGAACTGCTGGAAAATTCTGGCCTATATTTTCTTAATACTGGGGATGATTCTCCCAGTCCGCTGCTGGGGAGGTATCAGCGATGGGGATTCACGCTGGGCACCATGGTCTCTGTGCATCTCCCAAGGTACGTTTTTTAGCGTCATCAGCCCCATGCCAGAAATTGGCACGGTGCTGATTATCTTATTCTGTATGATTTGCGGGCCCCGAGAATACTGTCTCCCCCAACTCCCCCCCATCCCCGTTGGGAGTGGTACCCTCCAGCAGTATTTATGACTGCTCCCCACCAAAGGGAACTCACTGCACTGAACAGAACAAAGGTTATTGAGGTTCCCCCAGGGAGATTGGGGGTCGAGGGGGGTGCTGTCTCTTGGCAGTGACAGTCTGGCAGTGCCAGCCTGGCACCCTGGCACTGCTCACCTGGCACCCTGGCGCTTCCCACTTCGTCACAGCCCACCAGGCACCAGTGCCAAGGGGGTGGGGCCAGATGTGGCAGAGCCTACTGGGGCAAAAGACCTGATGAGGGGGCAATCGATGGGGAAGAGGGGGAGATCCTGCAAGAGGATTGGTGGGCTGGGAGGGAGTGAGGCCTATCAGGGCTGGTCAGTGGAGGAGTGGTTAGGGCTGTTGGGGAAATCGGTACTGGCCAGGGTGGGCTGGCCATCGGGGTCAGCGGGATGGTAGGGACATAGGGACTGACCCGAGGAAGGTCTGGGAGGCCAGCGTTTGAGGGGTGAGGGGGTCAAGAAGGCCAGCGATGGGGGGGTTGCTGGGCTGGCTCACGATCAGGAAGGCCAGCGAGCATGAGGCCAGCAAGGAGGGACCACTGCACATGCGCTGATCTCCGCACTTATAGATTGCCAGTGGCCCTCTCAGCACTATGTTCCCAGCCTGTTGGGTGTGAACAGGTCCTGCCCCCTGCTTTCCAGAATGAATCCTGCTGAAGTACTCTGAAGTGTTCATAGTGTCGGAAATTCTATCTGGTAAATACATTAAGAAAAGTGGCAGGAATTACTCCCATTTTCCCACTGGGAACTCAGAATTTTTTTGGGAGAATCCCAGCCATTGTCTTTTGTAGAGTTAAAATTGGATAGACCATTCAGAGGCACAGTTCCATTCCTATCCAATGTCAGGAATTTCTACAAATGCCTCCAAGTCCTATATTCCCTTTCCCTTTGGTAGTTAACATCGCTCAAATTAAGTTATCGAATCTCATTTTAATTTTTGTATTTTCCTTCATTTAAAAAGATTGGGGAGATGATTCTCCCAGTCCACTGCGTTGCCTTCATAGCGCAATGGGCCGGGAGATTTGAGCAGAAGCTGTTTTACGTCTCCAAGCTGGGTGCCACCGCCTCTGCGAGTCTCCAGCAGCCAAAATCAGCACAGAGCTGTATAAATTATTATGATGCTCATTTGAATATACTTTCAATCTCATTAACAAGCCCAGGACTGCAGTCTCCAGGCCCACTAAAGTCTCTTGCCCCACTCCCCTCCTGCCCGCCAGCCTCCCATCACTCCTCACCAGGAGTGTTTCACTCTAGCAGGGTTTACATTAGCTCCCCACTTGCGGGGAGCTGGCAGCTTGACCCCACTGAAGTGAAGGGGGGGCCATCGAGGCCCCCCAGGAGGTCGGTGGTTAAGGCGATGTGGTTCCCCCTAAGCATTGCCAGCTTGGCAGTAGCAGCCTGGGCCCCTGGCACAGCCCAAGTGGCAAAGTGCTAATGCCTGGGGGGGGGGTGGGGGCACCTTGGCACTGCCCAATGCCTGGTGGGGGCTTAGCTTACTGGGGGATGGGGCATCTGGGGTTCATCGGTGGGGGTAAGGGTCGGGGTCCCGTTACCACTCTACACTCGGGCTCAGTGGCTGAGGGAGGGAGGATAGTGATCGGGGCTGGCCATCGGCTTCGGGGGGTGGGGGGGTGGGGTTGGGCCAGCCTGCTGGGGGGGGGGGGGGGGAGGGGTCAGGGTTGAAGGGGGGTTGCGTTGGGCCTGCAAGGGTGGGGATTGGGATTGGGGCTGTGTAGGGGGGATGAGGGGTTGGGTGAGGGCTACAGGGGTGGGGGCCGGATCTGCCAGTGCACAGGGTATGGGGAGGTGGTGTGATCGAGGTGGGCCCAGATACGTTCGAGGGGGGCAGGCTGTTGTGGGGGGGGGGGAGAAATCGCACGGTCAGCAATGGCGGGTTGCGGGACTGGCCTGCAATGGTGAGGCTGGCTACTGCACGTGCGCTGATCTCAGCACTGATAGATCAGCATACGTGCAGTTACCCACTTAGCGCTAAGCCCCCAGCCTCTCCGGTGGGAATAGGTCCTGCCCGCTGTGTTTTAGTGTGATTCACTCTGGTGCACTCTGCAGTGCACAGAATGTGGGAGATTGATTTTGAAAATCCTGTTGAAAAAAGGAACAGTTTTTAGGTGAATTTGACTCCTTTGGGAGAATCGCTGTTGTCTTTGACACCATCCCCCCGCCCCCACCTCCCCCCGACCCACCCCTTCCAATTCCAAACCAGAGTTAAGTCTGTGCCTGAATGGGAACCTAATCCCAGAAGAGAATGGCTCCAAGTTGATTTGTTCTGCTGCAGGATTAAACTGATTGATGATTCAGATCGTTACAGATCCAACTTAGTCAACCAATATGAATAAATGCATTTCAGCAGATCCATTTCTCTCTCTAAGAAAACCATTGGGGGAAAAGAAAATCAGAAACAGAGTGAATGAATCACCAAAATGTACATGACTAACGGCAAAGAAAAAACTTAACTGGTCTGGTTTAGGGAGTTAGTGGTACTCGGTGCCACAGAATACCGACACTCTCACAATTACATCAGGCGCTTCTATTCTTGGACTCTATTTTGAACAGAATAAAGAACAAAGAAAATTGCAGCACAGGAACGGCTCCAAGCCTGCACCCACCGTGCCGTCCGACTTAACTAAAACTGTTTACCCTTCCAGGGGCCATATCCCTCTATTCCCATCCTATTCATGCATTTGTCAAGATGCCCCTTAAAAGTTAAAGTGTTGTTTTACAAATCTTTATTATTTCTTGTCAGTTTATGTACAGATAAGCTTTAATTCCTCGATTGACACAATAACTGGGAGGTACATGGGTCACAGCTGAATTTAAACCAATAGACCATATGACGGAGGTGCAAAAGTAGGCCATTTGGCCCAAGTCTGCCCCATCATTCAGTTAGATCATGATTGATCTGATCTGATAGGCCTTTGACCATACAGAGGTGTGTTGACCCTGGGCAGGATTTTCCGATTTTGGGGCGAGCAGGCTGTAAAATCCCTCCCTCTGTCTCTCTCAGCTTTGAATATACTCAACGGTCCAGCCTCTACAGCCCTCTGTGGTAAAGCGTTCCACAGATTCACTACCCTCTGTGTGAAGAAATTCCTCCTCAATTCTGTCTTCAATGGGTGACTCCTTATTCTGAGATTATTTCTCCTGGTCCTAGACTGTCTCCCAACGAGAAACATCCTCTCAGCATCTATCCTATCAAGCCCCCCTGAGAATCCTGTATGTCTCAATAAGGTCACCCTTCATTCTTCTAAACTCCAGTGAGCACTGAGCCAATCTACTCAACTTCTCCTCATAAGGAAATCTCTCCATACCTGCAATCAACTTCATGAACCGTCCCTGAGCTATCTCCAATGCCAGTATGTTTTTCCTTAGATAAAAGTATCAAAACTGTTCACAATATTCAAGGTGTGGTCTAACTAGCGCCTTGCAGAGTTTCAGCAAGACTTCCTTATTTTTATATTCCATTCCCTTGGAAATAGAGGTCAACGTTCCATTTAAGTTACCTATTACCTGCTGAACTTGTATGCTAGTCTTTTGTGATTTATGCACGAGGATCCCCAAAATCCCTCTGTGTTGCAGCTTTCTGCAGCCTTTCTCCATTTAAGTACTATTCAGCCCCTTTATTCTTCCTAGCAAAGTGCTTAACTTCACATTTTCCTACATTTTATTTCATCTGCCAAGTTTTTGCCCACTCATGTAACCTATCTCGATCCCTCTGGAAACTTGTTGTAGTGGCACGGTGGCACAGTGGTTAGCCTCACAGCGCCAGGGACTTGGGTTCAATTCCTAGCTTGGGTTACTATTTGTATGGAGTTTGCACATTCTCCCCATGTCTGCACGGGTTTCCCCAGGGTGCTCCAGTTTCCTCCCACACTCCAAAAATGTGCAGGTTAGGTTAATTGGCCATGCTCAATTTTCCCTCAGTGTACCCGAACAGGAGCCGGAGTGTGACGATTAGGGGACTTTCACAGTAACTTCATTGCAGTGTTAATGTAAGCCTACTTGTGACTAATAAATAAATAAATTTTGTATCATCCTCATTTGGCACAAAACATAGGGCTGTATCCAGGAGCATATGGGTCACTTTCCTCCAGTGTGTCCTGAGTTTTCTTTGATTTACCACCCCGGGTGACACTGTTGCACTTTGCTTTGGAGACATTGATCTCACACTTGGCCAGGTAAAACTCTGTTTCAGTGCAGCAACTGATGCCCTTGATCCCAGGAGAGCAGCACGTTCTCCTTGGTTTAAAAGGCCCTTTTTAATAGCCAATTTATTGTTCCACAATCTGCCAGGCTCACTGATCTAATTCTGCGCTGCTTTATTGAGTCTTGAAATTAAGTGTGCCAGCAAGTTATTAGCAGCGTAGTTTTCCAGTCTGTGGTCCATCATTAACCAGGCGCTGAGTTTTGCACTGGAGCAACAGAATAGCATGAGCCTATAATAGAAATGATACTTCCTGGGTTCGCAGAATAATGATTTTGATTTTATAATGGGGGGGTGGGGAGCAGTTTCCGCTGGAATTCGCCACAGGTGGAAGTGGCCACACTGGTGGAAAATTTTGTGAGATTGGGAGAATGAGAATCTCATTTTTTTGATTTTTTTTTGCCTCTCGCTGGTGATGTAAAATGACGGACAGGAATCTCATTTCAAGTTATTTTAATAAACTTTCAAATGTTTAAGGGGCTTTCTTGCTACATGTTTCCCCAAATTTCAGAAGTCCCCTCTTGCTGAGGCGGCATCGCATTGAAGGAGGTTACAACAGGTATTTAAAAAGATGAATTAATCAAGGGGAATCCACCAAAAGTACATATATCTCCTCCCCCAGGGAGGGGGGAAGGGGGAAGCCACCTGGCAGTGCCACCCTGGCATTGCAAAGGTTGCATAGCCAGAGTGGGGTTGGGTCTCTGGAGACCTCCACTGGGGGCGGGGGGGGTAGGTCTATCCTTAGCTGTGGCAGTGTTTGCCCTGGTGCTTGGTTTGGTGGGGTGGGAGGGTCAGTTCCCCCCCATCCATGGGGAGGAGCCATGGTGGGCTGCTCCAAGGCTTGCAGCGGGGGAGGGTTCCCCGCATCTTTGGGCAGAGGCAAATGCTCCTTCGTCACAGATCGGGCGTCCCGATTTCTGTGGAGGGGGCATTGCCGAATCTGTCCAGCGTGACGGCAAAACTCACACCCCCAGACTTCCCGTGACACAGGATACGGAGGGAAAACTTGGATGTGCAGCTGTAGAGCTACACGTTGGCCTTGGCCAACACTCGAGTGCAAACACCCGCCCCCGACAGGAGTCACAAAATAAAGAGAATATGGAGCTCACCGCCATAATCAATGTGCAGGATCAAATAGAATTTGACTTAGTCACAGAAGCATTTAGCATAATAATTTTGGGAGTAAAATCATCAGGCTGGCAACAGAAATAAAATGGTGAGCGTAGAAATAGTTCAGTATTTCCGTCACTTCATGAACATTCCTCCGTCTGATATTTAATATAGAAAAATAGACAATTATGTTCTAGCTCTCAGGGGAAATTAGGGATGGGCAGCAAATTTTGGCCTTGCCAGTGACGCCCATATCCTATGAATGTATGAAAGGAATCGGAATATTAATGTACAAAAAGAGGAATTTGTTAAATTAGCTGGGAATTTTCAGAGGCTGCAATGTGGGAGAGGGAATGAGCATGGATGATGGGACACATTGACAACCAATCAAGTGGCTGCCATCAGTGCTGCTGTCCTATTGAGGATGGCAGTCCACCTCAAGTGTTGCCAGCCCAATGAGATGGTTGGCAGCTCACTGGTGCCACTGGGGGGAGGTGTAGCCACTTCTTGGTCTGCGCCTGGAGGGTGAGGCCATGTCATAGAATCAGAGAAAAAGCATAGAATTCTATAGTGCAGAAGGAGGCCATTCAGCCCATCAAATCTGCACCGACAACAATCCCACCTAGCCGGAAATTGAACCCAGGTCCCTGGAGCTGTGAGGCAGCAGTGTTAACCACTGAGCCACAGTGTCGTACCACGTTGATAAATGTGGATCTCACGACCAGTTAGGTACGATCTAGGGGTACCAGAGGAATAGCTGCTGCTCCTTCTTTACCTTTCCCGTCACTAGTAAGGTTGCTTGACAGTGGCAAGGCATTGGGAATGCCATCTGATGCCTTCCTCATGCAGTTTTCCAGCCTTCCTCTGATTTCTCTTCATATCGTATAAATCTTGCACCTTTTACTAAAGATTTCCAGCCCACCTGCCTTTGGTTCTGACCCCTAAGCCCCAGTAAAATCTTGACCACTGTTGTAGATAAGCTAAAAGTTTTTCAAGGGAAAAACTCCATACAGTCACCCAAGACTGGAATTGAACCCAGATCCCTAGCGCTGTGAGGCAGCAGTGCTAACCACTCTGCCACCATGCTGCCTCAATAGTCCAGTGGAGAAGATCATCTCCAGCAGCTCCACATCTGGGTGAACTGATCCTCTCTGCCAGATTGATGACAGCGCAGTAAGCATGCAAATCTAATCCCTATTGGTCAGATCTTACCATCGACAAAGTTTCTTTAAATATTGTGCAATGATAATTTGAAGGCTTCTCCATTTCCCCATCCTGGACAATGTGTGTTTTGATTTGACTATGGTCTGGCCCAATCAAAATCTGATGAAAAGCTGCAGATCTGAAATATTAACCCTGCACAGATGAAGCCTGAACTGCTGAGAATTTTTAGCCTTTTCTATTTTCATTTCAGATTTCCAGCATCTGCAGAATTTTGCTTTTGCCGATCCAGTTCCACAAACCAAGTGAAGAGATTTTATTTCATTAATTCGTGGGACATATGGATCGCTGGCCGGCCTGCATTTATTACCCATCCCTAGTTGCCCTTGAAGTGAAAAACTTGATAGGCCATTTTAGGCAGCAGTTGAGAGTCAACCACATTACTGTGGCTCTGGAGTCACATGTAGGCCAGACCAGGTAAGGGCAGCAGATTTCCTTCCCTAAAAGACAGATGGGCTTTTCCGACAATCAACAATGATTTAATGCTCATCAGTAGATTCTTAATTACAGATATTTTTTATTAAATTCAAATTCCACCGCCTGTTGTAGTGGGATTTGAACCCAGGTCCCCAGAACATTAGCTGAGGTTCTGGATTAATAGTCTAGCAACAAAGCTCCAAGCCATTACCGCCACCACCACCCGGGGTGTATGAATGGTCCTGTTGAGGAGACTAATGGTGATGAAAATTGGGGCTCCGAAAAGAAACATTTCCCTTCACACATTGTCCCCTGGTGGTCCCACAGTGATACGCTGTCAAATGATCCTTCAGCTGATCACCCCCGAAGAGTAAATTCAAGACGAAAGAATTCCTTAAAATATAGATGCGGAAAGTAATTTTCCAGAAACGTTCTGTGTCAGCCTGGAAGATGTTCCATGTGGGAATATCTGAAACTAGTCCAGTTTGTGGAATTGCCCCAGTTAAATGACTGTGAATATTTATTTCCGGTTACCTAATTTGGGAATTGCTTTCTTCGAAGGGGTTGCCCTAGATTGCATTTTCCATTGAACATAAATAACTGTCCTGCCTGTCTTAATGATTTAGTGCAACCCAGATTAAAGTATAAGGTTGTATACACATTTGCTGCTGATCTATAGAACAAGGAGAAAGGAGCTGTGATGCTGATAGTGTAACAGCTTAAGTAAGAAGAACTGTGGTACCTCTGGATTGATAAATTGAGACTGATTTACTTCATAATAGAAATAGTGCAACTACAAGTTCATTAGAGCTGGAACTGATTAGTCTCACCTCCATTGAGCATATTCTATTATTCTGGGTAACCTTCCTTGGCAGTTTTTTTTCAGTATTAGTGACAGGCACTTGAACATCCTTTGTTACCCAGTTATTGCCGACAGGTACAGAATGAGAGTTATTTTATTTCAATTCATGCTTTCGAGTTCTATTGTGTTGTGGTATGAGATTTCTGTGATACTAGTCGTGTTATAATGGTTAGCACTGCTGCCTCACAGCACCAGGGACCCAGGTTAGATTCCAGCCTCGGGTGACTGATTGTCCGTGCGAATCCTGCACATTATCCTCGTGCCTGCGTGGGTTTCTTCCAGGTGCTCCAGTTTCCTCCCACAGACCTAAGATGTGCGGGTTAGGTTGATTGTTCATGCTAAGTTGCCCCTTCGTGTCAGGGAGATTAGCAGGGTGAATATGTGAGGTTACAGGGATAGGGCCTGGGTGGGATTGTTGTCAGTGCAGGCTCGATGGGCCGAATGGCCCCTTTCTGCACTGTCGGTACTATGATAACTACAGGCAAGGTGTCAATCAGAATGAACCTGGAATAATCCTGTTGAGCCGCTTGTTAAAAACAGCTAACCATGTCCTTAATTCTTCTAAGAGGAGGATTCATAAAGGGTGGAATTCCCCTGTCCCACCCACCAGGGGAATTGTAGTGGGCAACACAAACCATGCAAAGGTAGGTTGACTTTGGACGGGATTTTGCGGCTTTGGTTTGAGTACAGCTGGAAATTCCTGCCCAAAGAATTTACACCTCAAACATAACAAAAAGGTTGCCACTTTGAATGAGGTCATATGCAGTGATTGCCTTATGTTCTAATTGGTTTCGGCCAAGAGGTGCCAAAAGCACTGCAGGCAGAGGGCTCTGTATTAGCTTACACTTGCAATCCCAGCCATTGTAGTTTCTTTTAATTCTTTGGTGGGTTGTGGGCTTGATCTGAATGGGTCGCTTGGTCATTTCAGAGAGCAGTTTAGAATCAGTCACATTGCTGTGGATTGGTAGTCACATGGAAACCAGACTGGCAGATTTCCCTACCCGAATCAGTAAACCAGTAGGGACAGGAATTATACTGTATATTTTTGAAAATGAATGCTAAGATTACATAAGTACACATTGACAAAGTGGGGCTACATTGCATTCGTTCAAAAGTGAGAATGTAAAAACAAATTTACCAATAAGAAATCTCTGTTGTGCTTGAAGGAGTGAGGTGGTAATGACCTGGTTATAAAGATGACAGATGGAATTCAGAAGAAACAGTTCAGAGGAAGAGAACGTAACACAAAATAATTAGAACTCTATTAGCCGGTGGAAATGGGAAAACAAGGAACCTTTCCATTTTTACCTTTTTTACATTTCCTTTTTTTAAGATTTTACTTTTATTCTGCATCATGAATTGTACCTTCATGAATTATAGATAAGGTATTATAAAAATAAGAAATTTAAATGACAGCATAACAAACTGAGGTAATGGAAAACATTATGCTACTGTGCTAGTCAGTGCCAAAGTCCCAAATAAATTCTGCATGAATATCAAGAATAATGTTCAAAGACACATTTTCAAAGCTATCAGTGGGAAGATCACTGCATATTTTTGATTTCATATAATCAACACCGTACAGAAAACACAAAATGCAAATAACATGCCATGCGAGGGGATCGAACTGACCTTCATATATTCTGAATAGCTCCGCCAATTTAAAATATATTTGTAGACAATAAACCCTCATCTTTTGAGATTGTGAAGTATGTGTTTGAAAATCGTGAATGCATGGCTTTACTATGAACTCATTCAAAGTGGCAGCCTTTGTGATACTTTAGAGGTGCAAGCTCTTTGTGAATCCTCCTCTCTGCCTGTCAGGAATGGTTACATACTGGTGGTTCATTCATGTTAACATAAGAATATTACTTAGATCATGATGCCAGCAAACCAATTAAGGTAAGCTTATCATCCAGTAATGCCACTAAGTAACTGACTCACAAGTCTACAACTTTATATTAGGTCTATTAATCACAGTGTTAGTGAAGTGACTATATTCGGCTTTGATCCCTTGGGTCTTAAGAGGGAAATCAGCTTGGGTCTTAAGAGGGAAGTCTTGATCTCAATGGAATGGCTTGTGGTGGAAAGTGTCTATGTCTTTTTTTTATTTGTTCATGGAATATGGGCATCGCTGGCTGGGTCAACATTCATTGCCCATCCCTGAGGGCATTTAAGAGTCAACCGCATTGCTGTGGCTCTAGAGTCACATGTAGGCCAGACCAGGTAAAGACAGCAGATTTCCTTCACTAAAGGATATGTGTGAACCAGATGGGTTTTTATAACAATCGACAATGGTTTCATGGTCATCAGTAGATTCTTAATTCCAGATATTTTGTAATGAGTTCAAATTTCACCATCTGCCATGGTGGGATTCAAGTGTGGATCTCCAGAGCATTACCTGGGGTCTCTCAATTACAAATCCAGCAATTGTATCACTATGCCATTACCTCCCCTATATATTGTAACAAGAGTTCTATCACTTTCCAAATCTAGCATTGTGAAATTTGGAACATTAACTGGTATGTGGATAGTACAAGTGCTGTTTGTGTATCCAAAATTGCGTGGCCGTCATACTCATTATTTCCTTCGTTAGTCACTCTGGATGTTACATTGATCAGAGGGTTGGACCCTGTGTAGTCAACATTCATTGGAAACATGCAGAACAGACAGAAGTGATATCAATCAGATTTGATGGTGCAGTTTGGAGCTCAATGCTGTCTTACTGTCATACAGCTGAACATGTGTTCAACAGCAGAGAGAGACCCAAACCATCCCCATCATCGCTTCCCCCCACCCCCCACAACCCCCTCACCCTTCCACTTCATCTCCCCATCCATTTCTATTTAATTTTAGGAGAGAATGGTGCTGCTGGCCTTCTGTAGCAGAACACTCACAGAGGCAGGATTGTCTGGCGGGAATGATGGGACAATCCCACCCAGATCAATAGAACTTTTAATACTCTGTTAAATTGTCTGTCCTGCCCATAACGATTGCCACAGCTGGCAGGGTCAGAAAATGTACCCCACGTTCTGACCCCGGTTTCCATGCTATTTCATTTTAAGATAAAATAGTGTTGCTGGTCTTTTGTGGGCCGGATGCATGCAGTCCGGAATTTTGCTGCCTCACCCACCATGGGAATCGGAGCAGGTTGAGAGGCGGACAATGGGAAGATCCATTGACCTCATGCAGATTTTTATGGTTTTGGGACGAGCAAGGCTGTAAAATCCCACCCATGGTCTTATCCCCCAGGCCCGCTGAGCTGGCACCTGTACTTTGTCTTATTCCTTCATAGGATGTGGGCATCGCTGGCTATGCCAGCATTTTAATTACCTCTCACCAGTAGCCCACGGGATGGCTGTCTTCTTAAACGCTGCAGTGCACATTGTACAAGAACACGCCCACTGATCTTAAGGAGGGAGTTCCAGGATTTTGACTGAGTGACTGCGAAGGAATAGCAATATATTTCCGGGTCAGGATGGTGAGTGGCTTAGAGGGCAACTTGCAGGTGGTGACGTTCCCATACGTCTGCTGCCCTTGTCCTTCATGTAATGTGTTTGGAAGGTGTTGTCAAAGGAGCTTTGATTAATTACTTTTCTTATCCTCTGGCCAGGCTGCAGGCCATCTGTGCCTGACATCTCACCACGTGCATCTCCTGCCTATATGTTATCCTTTAAACTGCACAGAGTCAGTAACCCAACTGGTGACTGCAACTGTGAACTCAAGTGATGGTGCTGTGTTTTCACCATCTCTGTCTTCCTGCTGGCCTCCACTGTATGGCTTCGTTGCATGAAAGGCTGAAGGCACAAGGGAAGAGTGCCGTGCAGGGTCAAAGGTGCAGGCCATCCACAGCTTAGAATCATAGAACCCCTACAGTGCAGAAGGACGCCATTCGAACCTTCGAATCCGCACAGACAATCCCACCCAATCCCTATCCCAATAACCCCACGTATTTACCCTGCTAATTCCCCTGACATTAAGGGTCGATTTATCATGGCCAATCAACCTAACCTGCACATCTTTGGAGTGTGAAGGGAAACCCAAGTAACCAGAGGAAACCCACGCAGACACGGGGAGAATGTGCAAACTCCACACAGGCAGTGACCCAAGCTAGAATTGAACCCAGGTCCCTGGCACTGTGAGACAGTAGTGCTAAACACTTTGCCACCGTGATACATGTAAATCCAAAGAGATGAGGGGGAAAGATGAGGTGCAAGGAAGAGGAGGTTTATTCATGAGGGCACCTTTATCTCTGATGGTTTCAGTTCCGCTAGCCACAACTTCATCAATCGTACAGTTTCGGGAGTCGTTGAATTTGGCCCCGACGTACTTTGAAAAGGTTGGTCAATTTAGCATTGGTCACTGCTAACATGTTACATGGTCACTTGTTAATGATGCACACAGCTGTCTGACATCGTTTAAAAAACTTTATTCCTGCAAAGCAAGTAGACAACACTTAACAGATTGCTTATTTCGGTCCTGAAATTAATCAAATTAAAATGCACCAAAATAGACTGGGATCACATGTCCAGATAGTGTACAGAAAAAGAGAGTCTCTGAGTGAGAAATCAGTGAAGTGTGATGAGGATGTGGAATATAAAGTTTAGCTTAAGTTAGATATCATTCAGTTGATCTAAGGTTAGATGTGAGCTGAGCAAAAGTTAGTTGGGAGCTGTTGACAAAGCCAGGCTATGTCTGGATGCACAATCTGAGGGTCTACAAGGTGTCTCAGGGACATATCTCCATCAAGTACCTTTCTCAAGTATGCTTGAGGGTCAATTCTGAACTCTGCAACATATTGGAGACAAAGGGGTTTCTTATTCACATGTTCCAGAGGGCGATCACTTGATCAAGTCGGGTAAGTTATTAGGTGAGGAAGGAAAGCCTCGAGAGAAGAATCTTTCTGAGGAAGAGTAGAGAGAGAGAGATGGGATATGCAAAAAAACCCTACCTCCTGAAACTGTTCAATAGTTTGAGCTGGAAGGAACTCAACAACAATGTTGGAGATGATGGTGATGGGTAGTCCTGATCAATGCTACCTATAAATGGTGAATGTGTCTGAAAAGGGAAGGCATGACAATTGCAACAGAGAAGACAAAGATAGTTGTTCATGATTAGAGGTGTAGACAGTGTGCTGAGTGACCATGATGGGAAGTTCCATGTGATTTACTACTTAAAGTTAGAGTGAGGGATGTCCCATTTATTAAAATAACATTCTGCAAGGGGAGAGAGAACCAGCTACTAACTTAGTTCATGTAGGGACTGACAGTGTAAGCATGAATCAATCTTCATAGCTTGAGATGTTAGATTTAAATAAATGGTCTTTAGGATGAAAATCTCTGATAGTTGTAGATTTATGAAACTTTCGGGTGAGTTTTGCCACTGGGAGAGGATGGAACTTCACTGGATTGTACTGACACCAATTGGGCATGACGTTACTGGCTTGCCACACAGATCAAATGGCGCGGTGAGCTGTTAAGATCAGGCGAGAGACAAAAAATTGGGCTCACACCTGATTTCTCGCCTCTCACAATCTTGCTGGCCCTGTTTTTGCCAGTGAAATCAACCTCAGACCTGGGAAGAGTACCAGACTGATTTAAATATTAATGACATGTTCTACATGTTATTAACAAGCCCTTGACACAATCATCCAGGCTCACTTCCTTAGTCCCCTCACCAGTCGATGTCCTCACTGACGAGGATCACAAATGGTTCTCCACCAAAAGGGACCAAATGTGATTGCCTTGTTGATGAGACTGAAGGCCATTGAGGCCCCACAGGTGGTCAGGGGTGGGGCCAGGCAGTGTCCATGTGGCAACTGGGGAGAAGGAGGGGGGCAATTGATTGAGTGACAGTTTGGGGGAGGTTGGGGTGGCAATAGGTTGGAGCAGTGATGGTGGGGGCTGGCAATCAGTGAGGGCAATCAGCAGCATGGCATTCGGAGTTGGGGAGGGAATGAATTCCATGGTGGGGAGTAGTGACAGATCACCCAATATACTTTGTACATGGCTTATATAGTATACTAGGAGATCAGGGCACCTGCACAATGGCGTCCCTAGAGCTCAGCAGCCGGCTTCTGAGGCGAGCTGAGACTCCAGCCCACTACTGGCAGGAATCACATTATGGCTTCTGTATTGCACACAGCTCCACAAATTCCCATTGCTCACTTCATTGAAAAAACTAGCGAAGAAAGCGACCGTTTCTTGCCCGTTTGACATTTAGAATTCTTTTGAGAAATATCCCCTCAGCTACATTTTATATCCATTTATAGAATGTGGGCATCACTAGCTCAGCCAGAATTTACGGCCCACTCCTAATTGCTCTTGAGAAGGCGGTGGTGTGCTGTATTCTTGAACTTTTGCTGTCCATGTGTTGTAAATACATACACAGTGCAGGTAAGAAGGGAATTACAGGATTTTGACCCTGTGACAGTAAAGGAATAGCAATATAGTTCCAACTCAGAATGCTGAGTGACTTGACGGGTAACTTATAAGTGGTGGTGTTCCTGGATATGCTGTCCTTATCCTTCTAATCTATAGAGGTTGCAGATGGTGCTGTCAAAAATGGCTTGGCGAGTTGTTGTGGTGCATCTTGGAGCTAGCACACGCTTCTGTTAATGTGCGTCAATGGTGGAGGGAGTGAAAGTTGGAGGTGGTGGATGGGGTGCCAATCAAGTGAGCTGCTTTGTCCTGGATGGTGTCAAGCTTCCTGAGTGTTGTTGGAGCTGCACTCATCCAGGCAAGTGGATAATGGCAGGGAGGAAATAGAAGAGTGGTTAATGGATTTAAATTAGTATGGTGGTGATAGGATGTGGGTGGGGAATGGGGGTGGATGGTGGCTGGTGCATTGCAACATCAGAGATCAGTCGATGTGGAATTGAATAACAGAGTGGGAATATGTTGAAACAAAAATTTACAGCAGATTAACGACACAAACAAGTTCTGAATTCTGCTTCTGCTTTGGTTGTGTTGGCATCGCAAACTAACACCCACATTCCTCCATCATTTCTGAATGTGGCTAGCACCAGCTGAACCAAATGTAACTTACTGAAATGGTGGTGATGATAATGAACTATTCAGAAATGAGAATGATCAAAAATGGGTCTTGAAGATTTCCAGTGAAGGGGCTCTGACTATTTCCTTTGACAGCTCATTCCATTGTGGGATTGTTCTCAGGAAGAAAGATTGTTAATTCACTGCCTTGGAAACAAATTATAGTCTTTGTAATTTAGTGTGGATGGCTATCTCTGTGATACATGTATGTTGGCGGTTTGGGGTGTGTACTGCCCCTTTAAGAGTGTGGGTCATGTGACCACTGAGGTGGCGGTTAGCTCCTCCCAGCGTGGAACCTGGTTAAGCTATTTAGGATCTAATGGTTGGACAGTGCACACCTGGATTGAAGAGGTTTCTAGTGTTTAGATTGTGGGGCCTAATTTGTGGATTTTACACCAGACTTTGATAAGTATATTTATAACAATCTCGTCTGTTGTCAATGCTGGAGGACACCAGTTAGTTTTTCTTCAATTCTCACTGGTCCATTCCATATTCTGTAGCAAATGGTCAGTCTATTTCTCCCCTTTCCTTTGCTGTACTGATTCCCATTCCAAATTTTAGACCCAGCAAGTGACCCTGGCATATTTTCAATACTGATTCATGCAGAATTGTTCATCCCAAAGCCAGAATATCCTGCCCAAAGTCAATGGACGTTTGTATGATCCAACACCTCCCCCCAACTCCCCACACCACCCACTATGATTCCTGCAATGGGCGGGATGAGAAAAGTCCACCCCATATCTTTGGATCACATCAACCTTATTTGTTTCTCTCCATAGAATCCCTACAGTGCAGAAGGAGGCCATTTGGCCCATCAAGTCTGCACTGACCACAATCCCATCCAAGCCCATAACCCCATGCATTTACCCTAGCCAGACT
Source organism: Carcharhinus amblyrhynchos (assembly GCF_965287045.1). Taxonomy (NCBI): domain Eukaryota; kingdom Metazoa; phylum Chordata; class Chondrichthyes; order Carcharhiniformes; family Carcharhinidae; genus Carcharhinus; species Carcharhinus amblyrhynchos. The sequence goes on along the minus strand of NC_137344.1, from coordinate 38,802,967 downwards.
CCCTGGCGTTAAGGGGCAATTTAGCATGGCCAATCCACCTATCCCGTGCATCTTTGGACTGTGGGAGGAAACCGGAGCACCTGAAGGAAACCCACGCAGACACAGGGAGAACGTGCAAACTAGGGTTATGGGGAGAGATCCTGGGTGGGCTTATTGTTGGTGCAGGCTCAATGGGCCAAGTGGCCTCCTCCTGCACTGTAGAGATTCTATTCTATTCTACACACAGACAGTGACCCAAGCCGGGAATCAAACCAGAGTCCCTGGCGTTGTGAGGCAGCAGTGCTAACCACTGTGCCACAGTGCTGCCCTAATATCATATAAGGATCCCACACACTACTTATATAATTCCAGGTTGGGTGAACAAATGTTTCATAAGCTGAAACTCTGATTTTAATTTTTCAATACCAACTCCTCCTTAGAAATCCAAGTACCCCAATGGCTGATGTCATGTTTACCATTCTCAATAATTGCTTCAGATTATTAATATCGCCAAAGTTCAGCAAGTGCCCTCGACCCTATCACTGAGAGATTCATTAAGAAAAATCTATTGGAAGGCAAAAGGGGCAGTCTCTTATACTACAAACATTCTTGCAATCAACACACACAAACACACAAACATATATGTGTTCAAACACCATAACTGGTACATGTGGCCTCATTTGTTGCCGCTTTAATTTTGCACAATTATACCCACTCTACAGTTCCAACTGGATTACTGCTATTAACTCAATGAGCAAACTGTAAGCTTGATAGAGTCTCCTCACACATGTAATTAAGAGGATGTTTGAACTGCTCATCAGGATAAAGGGTAATAATTGTTAACAAAAAAGATAAATTGAACCTCCTGGCTGGAAAGGTTAAGTTATGAGGTCAAGTTGTTCAGGGAAGGCTTGTAGTCACTTGGTGCAGAAGATTAAGGGACAATATAATTGAGGTGTTGAACAAGTTGTAATGGAGGATAGAGAGGTGCAGGGAGCCCAAACACAGGGACATGATTAGAGGTATAAATTAAAGCTAGGCCGTTAAGGGTGATCTCGGCCTTCACTGATAACAATTTCATTGTCTCATTTCATTTTATTACACAGGCAGTAGAAATCTGGAACAGTCTCTCCATCAGATCTATTGGACTTGGGTTAGTTGATCATTTCAAAAAATTCTATTTTTGTTAGGCATATGTTAAAGATCCAAGGTGGATCACAAGAGTTAACACACGGGTCAACCATGATCTCATTGAATGGAGAAAAGGCTCGAGGGGATGAATGGCTTACTTTGGTGTCCCTCAATGCAGAGACATTGCTATGCATCCGTGTTAATTTATGTAGCGATCTGTTTAGAATGCATGTTTTACAATCATTATAGTTTTATTATTAATGGGAGAAGACTCAAGAACTCAATAAGAACAGGACGTAATCCTAGATTGCAAACGAGTAGTGGCAGGAAAAGAGTCCAAGCATTTCATATATAAGAAGCTGTGATGTTCGAATAAGCAGCATTCAGGTGTTATGCCATGGAGCGATGAAGAGCTGTGGGTGGAGGTGAAAATGATCTGTGGAGCCAGGCTCCAACCCTGTCAGCATTTACATCGACTGAAGGAGCAGTCAGTATGTGCACCTGACAGAGGAAGGAAATGTATTATCAGCTGTGGTTCAGTTGAAATGCTCTGGCCTTTGAGGTTATGGGTTCAAGTCTCACTCCGGGCACTTCAACACGAAATCTCGGCTAGCGCTCCAGGGTACTACTGGGGAATGAGATGCTAAAACAAGGCCTGGCCTGCCCTCTCAGGCAGACGTAGATCACATGGCATTATCTTGCAAAACAGTAGGTTCTCCCTGGTATTCTGGACAGTAGTTATATTCAATCAACTGCTTTTCTGATCATTTGAACCACAAAGTCCCTGCAATGCAGAAAGAGGCCACCCAGCTTTCACTGACTTTCCGAAAGACTATCCCACTTGGACCCTCCCTTTTACCCTAATCCACGCATTTACCATGGCTACTCCATCTAACCTACACATCTTAGGACACTAAGGGGCAATTTAGCATGGCCAATCCTCTTAACCTGCACATCTTTGGAGTGTGCAAGGGAACTGGAGCACTCTGAGGAAACCCACGCAGACACAGGGAGAATGTGCAAACACCACACAGGCAGTCAGCCAAGGCTGGAATTGAACCTGAGTCCCTGACTCTGTGAGGCAGCAGTACTAACCATTGTGCCACCATGCTGCCATTCTCCCATTGTTTTTGTGAGAAATTGCTGTTAGTAAGTTGGTTTCTGCATTTCCTATGTTATGGGCAGAATTTTCACAGACGTATCGAGAAAATCTACTGTTTCCTTGCTGTTTTTTCTCCAGCGAGATAAGTAATGGGAATTTACAGAGGGTTCCAGGGAGAAGGGGAGCTGGCGATGGGAAGTCAAAACTTCCTGCGCAATCCCAACCTATGTCCATGGATAAGGACTCCCACAGAGCCTCGACACATATCCAGTCACCCAGAATCCAGAGACAAGAAAATTTGGCCCTAGTTTAGTCCCTAATTATTATTTTTTTTTAATTTTCAACACATGCACCGAGAATAGTTCTAAACAAAACATAAAAGGATTGAGTTAAATTAAAAAACAATGATTATCTGTCAAACACACGTGATGCTTTATTCACCAAAAGAAAAGAATATTTCACCATGACAGCACCACACAGTCTAATTTATGAGCCTAAATAAAGGCTTGTTAATGGGGTCAGGTCTCAGTGCTGGCTGCTGCACAGAACTGCTGTAAATACGTTCCATGCTGCAGAACTAAAAGCAGCAGAGCATCTTGACATGTACTTTACCCATCTGTCTGAGCTGAAGACCACGCGGCTTTAAGAGAGAAAAAAGCCCTGAAGTTTGAGTTATTTTCTCAAAGGTATAGGCTCTGATGGACAAGAAGGAAATGCAGGATTTCAAAAGCACTGGGAGTGATTTTTGATTTCACTGCCTGGACAGTAATGCAGAAGAGCAGATTGCTGCCTGCTGCAGAACACGACCTATTTTCGTTCATCCACTCCTACCATTTCACCATTCAAGCAGCGAGCTTTCGAAATCCCCCCCATTTTCTTCTATTCACGAGGTGGAGGGGGGTTTCTGTTGCAGTGGACAGGTTGGCCATTCTTGGCTGTGGAACTTCAAACACGAAGTGGGAGTGGGGGCTAGGGGCTGGGAGGTGGGAGGGTGGTGGGGAAGATATGGGGTGGGAGGGGGGCGGGGGAGCATGGGGCGGATCATTCAAAGGTCCGTTGACCTCTGATGGGATTTTCCAGTTTTGCAGGGAGAGCGGCTGGAAAATCCCGCCCGCCAGTTGTATCACTGACCAATAGCGAAATAGTGTGAGGGTGAGATTCTCTAGCTGTGCTCACCTGAAAACCAGAGATTCCTGCCTGACTTCAATGGACCTTTATGAGGTGGTCCCCCTCCAGCACACCCCCACCCGTCCGCTAGGATTCCAACAGTGGGTGGGGTGGGAGAATTCTGGCTTGGAAAAGCAGAAAACATTGGAAATACTCAGAAATACCTACAATCGTAGAATTATGCAGTGCAGAGGAGGCCCTTTGGCCCATTGAATCTGTACCGAAACGTGAGAAACACTTGACCTCTCGGCTGTGGAGAGAGGAATCAAGTTAATGTTTCAGATGGATTGGCATAACTAGCCAACATGAATCGTTAACTCTGTTACGCTCTCCCCTGATGCTGCCTGACCTCCTGATTATTTCCAGCAGTTTCTGTTTTTAAATATAATTTGACTGGCATATGTTTGATTTTTTTACAATTAGAAAGTCAGGTGAAGGGCCAGGGCCCATGGGACATTAGGATAAAGGAAAAGTGCACAAGAGCTGACAAAACAAATCATTACATTGTGGTTAGGTAATACCAAGCTTCAGTTTTAAAAGCCTGTAAAGAAAAATGAATTTACATTTATTTTATTCCCCCCTCAGAGCTTTTCACGTTGCTTTTGAAGTACAGATGCTGTTGCCATGGAGATGAACATGGCAGCCATATTGGATTGTAAACGGAAGAGAAGCTTATGCATGGCGAAAATTTCCAAAATTTGCAGAAAAGACAAATGTTAGGCCTGCAGTAGGAGTTTGCAAAGGGCAAGAGGAGAAACCCAGATCAGCAACGCTGTCATCGTTTGAAAACAAAGAGAAAGACAAATGTTGCTTATTAAAGTGGTCAGCCCACTTGTACAGCAAAGATAAAAGAATGAAAAAGTTGCCACACACTGGGTTATTTAACTAGTTAGTGTTGGTTGCCTACTGTTCAGGATGAAGGAGGGGGAAAGTCTCCCAAGTGCCTCTGATGATGTCACCATATAATCATGTGACACACTACAGAGGCATTGGTTTACAATACGTAACATCCCTCCCCCTTTACTCCAATAATACAGTAACTAACATAAACATTAAATCTTACTCACTGTGAATAATTATTTTTCCAAGTATTATTATATACAGTTTTATAAATATTCAATCTGTATGAGAGTCTTTTAGCTGGACGTTGTTCCGCTGAGGCAGAATCCGTCATTCAGGAGTCTTTATTTTCGTGCTCCCAATAGCCTGTTCACCACTTGGCACAGGCACATCATCTGATAAAGTTGGTTCGTCTTCAGTTTTCACAGAGGTTGTTGATTCAACTGGTGTAGAATCTGAATTCAATTCAATTGTGATCATAGGGTCCAGGGATTTCCAAAACTTGGATGTCAGATGTTGGCCTTTTAGATACCCACTCTGCACCTTCTCTTTTTGAAGCAAGGATTAGATCTGTGTGCCTGCTCCAAACTCTCTCGCCATCAGCTTGCACTGTATAAGAACTAGGTTCTGTCTTTGTGAGTATTGTGGCAGGTACCCACTTCTCACTTGAAGAGTAGTTTCTCTCACTTGTCTTTCTCCTTGATCAAAACTTCTTGGTTTCCATGTCTTGGTTTTGTTGTTGTTACTCTATTAAGGTAGAAGTGTCAGGTGGTCAGAGCAAATCAAATTTGGTTCTCAAATTCCTTTTTAAGAACAATATCGCTGGTGAGTTCTGGGTTGTCGCATGGACTGCGTTTCTGTAGGATATGAGAAAGCTGTTTACTCTTTTGGCTAATGGTCCTTCATCCTTTAATGAAAATGACTGTACCAACCTCATTGCCAATCCATTGGTGGGAAGATGATTTGGTGCTGTTTAGATAAGCTGTATGGCATGGTTTCTGAGGTAGTTCACAAATTCGCTTGAGGTGAACTGAATCTGGTCATCACTAACTAATTACTGCATTTGCCAAACTGTGTAAGTATTTCGTCTAGTCGTTTGATTGTCTTTTCAGTAAATATCAACATCATCATCATGATTTCAGGCCATTTGGAATGTGCTTCCACTCAGACAAGGAACATACGCATTCAGTTTGGTTTGATTTGATTTGATCTATTATTGTCACATGTATTAACATACAGTGAAAAGTATTGTTTCTTGCACACTATACAGACAAAGCATACCATTCACAGAGAAGGAAAGGAGAAAGTGCAGAATGCAGTATTACAGTTATAACTAGGATTGATCCGATGAAGTCAACATGAAATCTTTGCCAAGGTTGTCTCGGCCAGCCTCATGGGTGAAGTGATTGAAGGAGTGGGGTAATTCTAGCACAGGACTGACCTACTCTTTCTTCAGCACTGTATTACTGGCAAAATCCGTTTCATGTCCAGAAAGGGTGCAAAGCCAATTTAAATATTCATGCCATGCTTTGCATATCATTAATAAATCCTAAATGCTGTCATCCAGGCTCACTGACCTGTGCCAGCTCACCACCTGAAGTTCTCCCAACAAAAATCATGTATGGTCCCCCATCAATGGGGACCAGACATGATGGCCTCGCCGGGTGATCAGAAGCCATTAAAGCCATCCTGTGCTCAGGACAGAGCCAGGCAATGCCAGTTGGGCTCTACTGGGGCCCCTAGGCACTGCCCCTGACAGAGTTATGGTGATTGGTGTGCACTGCCAGGGTTCCAGGTGGGCATTGCCAGGCTAGCACCGACTCATGGATATTGCCCAGCCCTGCCCACTGGGCATAATAACCAGCGTGGGGTGGAGCTAGTATGGGGTGGGGAGGGAAGGGGCAGACCCATGACAGGGCTGGAGACAAGCAAGGAGCTCTGAAGGGGGGAAAGGGGGGAAATTCTGCCAGGGTGGGACAATTGGCCAGGGGGGAGCCAGGACTCTACCTGGAGGATGGGGAGGCAATTGGTGTTTGAGGAGGGAGTGAGGGAAATTTGTGGAGGGGTCGAAATCAATAGTCCAAAATGGGGGGAATTGTGGGGGGGGAGGGTGATGTCTGTGGGGGAGGGTTCTGATGTCAATGGGGGAGACGGCAGCAGCTTTCCCAGTACTGTGAGATTGGGGCACCTGCGCAATACTGCTCCTAGAGCTCAGTAGCTGGCTTCACGGGCGAGCTGAGGATCCACCCCACTCCCTGCTGGCAAGAATCACATTCTGGCACTTTTTTTGCACTAGGTGCCATAAGAATGCATTTTTAAACTCACCCAGAAAATGAAGCTGAAACTCTCCCTTTTTTTCATTTTTCTCAGCACTTACAATTCTTTTCCTTAAAATTCTACCCATTGACTTTTCATCTCTGTTTGGCATTCTATGAGGGATAACTGTACCCATACTATAGAATGATGCCTCACATGTGAGTTACATTTTTAGATTAGTCAAAGGAGCTAAGACTTTGATTTCATGAACATATTTTTGACTTCATTGTACGCCTTTTCACGGTCCTTTGTCCATGTCTATTATTGGCTTTTACATATTAATATCTGCAATGGTTTTTATATGGTAGCAAAATTTGGAATACATTTTCCATAGTAATTGATGAGCCCTAAAAAAGAATTCAGTTGTGATATATTCTGCAGTCTAGGCATTTCTAAAATTGCAGTCATTTTCTTAGGTTCCATGTGGAGCCCATCCTTATCAATAGGGCAGTGCAGTCTCACAATGGTTAGCACTGCAGTCTCACACTGCCAGGGCCCCAGCCTTGATTCCTGGCTTAGGTCATTATCTCTGTTGAATTTAAAAATTTCCCCCCCCCTCCAACTCCCCCCATGTGGTTCTTCTGGATGCTCTAGTTTCCTCCCACAGTCAAGATGTGCGGGTTAGGTGGATTGGCCATGGTATATTGTCCTTAGTGTCAGGGGGACTAGCTAGGTACATACATGAGGCTACAGGGATAGGGGCTGAGTAAGTCGGTGTAGATTCGATGGGTTGAATGGCCTCCTTGTGCAGTGTTGGGATTCTATGAATTATATAGCTTATTGATGACTTGAAACATTCTTTCTTCACATGAAGATTGTGCTTCTCCAGACACTCATGTGTTTCTTCTAGCTTCTGTAAATTTTTGCCCATGATTAGAATGTCATCCAGATAACATTGGACACCACTAATGTCACTTAGGATTTGATCTATAGCATTTTAGAATAAGGCCAGCCTGGATGGCATTCTGATCAGTAGGCGTTTATTCCGGAACAACACTTTGTGAATAAAGATTGTTAGCAGTATTATTTATTACTGGCATTTTTAAATTCGGGTCAAAATGACCTATGACTTCCAATTTTGTTATCATATCTTTGATTTCATCGTATGTCTTTTCAAAGTCTTCTGTCCAAGTCCACTGTTGATTCTCACGTAATAATGTATGGAGTGGCTTTAATATGGTAGCAAGATTTTGAATAAATAAACTTGGTTGCCATCTTCAATTAGAGCTTTGCTTAGTACAAGTCTAAATTACTGAATTGCTGACCCCCAGACAGTCCAGCAAATAAGTTCTCAATTAATGGTAAGGGGTATTGGTCGACACACAGCATTGGATTTATCGCCATCTTGAAGTCTCTGCAATTTCTTATAGAACCATCTGGTTTAATGGTGATGATTGGAGATGCCCAGTCGCTTGTGGTTACCAAATCGATCACTCCATCTTTGAATAAATTTTCAAGTTCCATTTCAACTTTTGGCTTGATGGCGTACAGCACAGTGTTTGTTTTTAAGCATTTAAGGTTGCTATCAGGTTTTATCTTAAGTCATGCTTTGATGCCAATTTATTTATTTAAAAGTTGTCACAAGGTGTCTTACATTAATATTACAATGAAGTTATTGTGAAATTCTCTAGTCACCACACCCCTGCGCCTATTTGGGTGCACCGAGGGAGAATTTAGCATGGCCCATGCACCTAACCAGCGCATCTTTCGGACCCCAGAAGGAAACTGGAGCGTTCAGAGAAAACACACGGAGATACAGGGAAAACATGCAGACTCCGCACAGACAGTGATCCAAGCCAGGAATCAAATCCAGTTCCCTAGCATTATGAGGCAGCAGTGCTAACCACAATGTCACTGTGCTGCCACACAATATTGCCCTGATGTATTTTCAAATACCTTCTTGTATTTTCCAAAGAGTTTTTGTAGTGTGTTCTTTCCACCGAGCAATTGGTTAATTGCTTGCCCATTTAGTTTGATTTTATGCAACCACTCTCTTCTGAAAAGTGAAGGAAGATTTCCTTTCAAAATGCATAATGGCAATTTTTCAGATTGATAATTTGCTTCAGCTTATACCATGATGTAACCCTCTTCCATGTAAATTCTCAGGATTATATGAGATGGTTTTAATGGCACATTCTGAGCTCCTGTTTATATACATTTCCAGATACAAGAGGTACAGCAGCTTTCATATTTTTCTTTCCATTCAGTTTTGGATAGATGCAAAATCTTTGTGCATCAACAGGGCGGATGTGGAGAGCATGTTTTCTCCTGTGGAAGAATCTCGTACTTGGGGTCACTGTTTAAAAATAAGGGGTTGCCCATTTAAAGTTTTAAGTTTATTTATTGATGTGACAAGTAGGCTTACATTAACATGGCAATAAAGTTACCGTGAAAATCCCCTAGTTACCACACTCCGCTGCCTGGATGATCAATAAGATGTTATGGCCTCACTTGTCCCAAAACTGTAAAATCCCATTCGAGGAAAATGCCCACTCCATTGTCTGCCCCTTGCCCGCTCCAATTCCCATGGAGGGTGGGGCAGTAAAATTTCAGCCAAGGAAATTTATTTTCTCTTAGAATTTCATGAGGCTTTGTAACTTCCTTCCTCAGGTTTTTTTTTCGTGTCACAGGTAGGCTTGCATTAACGCTGCAATGAAGTTACTGTGAAAGTCCCCTAGTCGCCACACTCCAGCGCCTTTTCGGGTACACTGAGGGAGAATTTAACATGGCCAATGCACCTAACCAGCACGTCTTTCAGACTGTGGGAGGAAACCAGAATACTTGGAGAAAAGCCACGCAGACACAAGGTGAATGTCTGTGTGCAGTCTGCACGGTGACCCAAGGCCGGAATTGAACCTGGGACCCTAGCACTGTGTGGCAAACCATTGTGCCACTGTGCAAAAGGCAATAGAAGCAGAATCTCTGAGTGTTTTCAAGGCAGAGGTAGACAGATTCTTGATAAGCAAGTAGGTGAAAGATTATAGGGAGTAGGTGGGAGGTCAGTCAGATCAGCCACGTTCTTATTGAATGGTGGAGCAGGCTCAGAGATCCGAATAGCCCCCTCCTGCTGTCAGTTTATATGTTTGTATGTAGGAGTACTGAGTAACATGCCAGAACTCCCTGACATGGATGGATTAGGGGTTGCGGAGGGTGGGATTGATGGGGTGGGCTGGGCAGACTGGTGGTCCCAATATCCACCTCAATGAGCATTGGGAGCTACAGTTTAAAATCTGATTTGAAAAGTGGCACTTCTGGTAAGACTGCATCCCTCATAACTACATGGGGGTGTTGGCCTAGGTAATGAGCTGAAGCTCCTGTCTACGTGTTAAACCTGCAATCCTTTGGCCTTCTACCAACGAAGCAAGCTGACACACTGTATTGAATTGATCCAGGCATTGAATCCTTCCAACACATGCCAATGGCAGGTGGTAAGAGTGGGAGCGATTCACGGGGGTGGAGAGAACGTTGGAACCTCTGCCATCACTATTCATAGCTCCAGACTACAACGTACGTATACAGGTGCATGTTGCCACAGCAACTCAGATTCCTGGGAGGGCTGGTTTGTTCAGTTGGCTGGAGGGATGATGTGGATCGGGTTGGTATCAACGGCACGAGGGTTCATTCGCCACTCTGGCTGGGGTGGATTCGGTACCTGCCTCCTTTGCTCACCCACGGTGAGGATCACGGCATCGTGGGTCAGACCCGCCACTGGGCAGAGAAGACAAGATTTGGAAACAGGAGGAGTGATCAGCATGAATATCAAAGCAGCAGTCATCATATTGGGACCCCTAATTTTTGTGTCACTGAAATAGATACAGCACCAACAATTTTTTTTTGAGCATAAAAGTATCACTTGGTTCTAAGACAAGTGAAGCTTTCACCACTGTTACAAACTTTTGGTAGCTTTATTTTATTCATTCATGGGTGTCGCTGGTTGGCCGGTACTTATTACCATCCATAGCCTCCCTTGAACTGAATGGCTTGCTGGGCCATTTCAGAAGGCAGCTCAGAGTCAACCATATTGCTGTGGCTCTGGAGTCACATGTAGGCCAGACCGGGTGAGGATGGCAGATTTCCTTCCCTAAAGGACATTAGTGAACCAGATGGGTTTTTCCCGACAGTCGACGATGGTTTCATGGTTGTTAGTAGATTCTTAATTCCAGATTTCTTTTACTAAATTCAAATTACAGCATTGGCTTGGAGGGCTGAAGGGCCTGTTCCTATACTGTAATTTTCTTTGTTCTTCTTGTTCATCTGCCGTGGTGGAATTCGAACCCTAGAATGTCAGCTGAGTTTCTGGATTATTAGTCTATCAATAATACCACCAGACCATGGCTTCCCTCCTTGAGGCTATCCAGAGATAGGGAGAAGTGATTGGGAAATGAATGAAGTGCAGATCAGCTATGATCGAATTGAATGGTGCAACAGGCCTGAGAGGCTTAATGACCAATCCTTCTGTTGCTATCTTGAATAATTGATCATTAAATTACAGTGGAGCTTGAGACTTGGAGCTTGAACGCTGATTTCCATTGCAAGAAATTGATGTTCTTTAATACTTGAAATACCTTCCCTGCATTCTGAAAAATTCCTTTAAAAATTCCAAAGAACTGCAATAATTTGTTGATTTTTTTGAAAAGTCAGCTGGAAATGCACCGTAACTGAGAAAGCTGACAGTGTAATTTGGTTACTAGTTAATTATACTTCCCTAAACTGATCTTATTCCATACACACATTCACGAAATAAGTTATTACAGCCAAGGTCTGCTGGGTGATATAAATCTTGAAGGACCTCTAGTCAAATAACTGAAGCGAACGTCACATCCACAAATCTTAGCAAATCTGAATGCAGAACAGCAAAACTTACACACGTACAGTAATTTTGTTTTTTATAGCCATGAGGTAAAGCACTCAGGAGAGACAGAATTCAAATGCAGTGGAGAAACCGATCTTACGCTAAACTTTCTCCCAATCCTTCTCAGAAGGCATCGGTTTCCCAAGACGCAAATGATCGATGGTTTGGTCAAGTGGACTTGTTAATTTTATAACTGAACATTGTCATGCTCTAATTTTAGTTACAGTTTGCTGGAATTTTCCACTGCCGTCGGCATCAGTCGGCTTCAGCAATGGGAGGGGAAAATGTCACGAGAAGGCCAACGTCATGTGTTTTAACTCAGTGTCAAAGCTTGCCGTAATCTCGTTTAATGACGCAAACATCATTATAATATGTTTGCACCTCATCTTCAGTCCCAAAGACAAGGATCATGTCCGGGAAGGCAATGGCCTAGTGGAATTATCGCTAGACTATTAATCCAGAAACTCAGCTAATATTCTGGGGAACCAGGTTCGAATCCCGCCATGGCAGATGGTGGAATTTGAATTCAATAAAGAAAATGGAATTAATGATGACCGTGAAACCATCGTTGATTGTCTGATGTACTAATGTCCTTTAGGGAAGGAAATTTGCCATCCTTACCTGCATGTGACTCCAGAGCCACAGCTATGTAGTTGACTCTCTATTGCCCTTGGGTAACTCAGGATGGGCAATAAATGCTGGCCAGCCAGTGACATCCCACATCCCACGAATGAAAAAAAAACCTGTCAACATCTCCATCCACATTGAGTATGATATCAGAATGGCGCAATTCATGAATGGCTTCAAAAGACGTGCACCTAGCGAACACCCCCTCCAAGGGGCGTTGGAGGTGAGTACAGCGATCATTGAGTCGCTCCGTTTATCAAGGAGGCTCACCTCTGGGTACTGGCTCAACTTGGGGTACACAGCTTTTGAATTGGGAGTAAGCATGCTCTGACTGGGGGGTGAGCAACCTTGGCCTACGAGTCAGGGATACTGTCTTTGATCAGCCTTTGACTTGAGGGGGACTGGAATAATACTGGAGCAAGGCCACTGGAAGGATATTTAAGGTCTTGTCGGAGAAATCGGTGGGCTGACTGCAGGTTACTGAGGGGCAAGTTTGCGGTACTGGGGGGTCTAATTATAGAATCACTAGAGTATAGAAGGAGGCCATTTGGCCCATCAAGTTTGGACTGACAATAATCCTACTCAGGCTCTATCTGCATAACCCCACATATTTACTCCGCTAATCTCCCTAAACAATGCATCCCAGGACACTAAGGGAGAATTTAGCATTGCCAATCAACCTAACCCACACATCTTTGGACTGTGGGAGGAAACCAGAGAACCCAGAGGAAACCCACGTAGTTACAGGGAGAATGTGCAAACTCCACACAGACAGTGACCCGAGCCGGGAATCGAACCCAGGTCCCTGCAGCTGTGAAGCAGCAGTGCAAATCACTGTGCTACTGAGGCACCTCGGGCAGTTGGGGGAGACTGGGCAGGGGAAAGACTCAAGGGGGACCAGGATGAAGGTTGTTAAGTGTGCAAAGCACTGTTATTGAGGTTGTCTTCTGTTGCTGGGCAATGAACTCCTTGGAAGGGCCTCACAGAGGGAAGGGAAGCCTGGGGCAGTATAGTGGGTGGTGGGCAATCGCCAAGAATGAACGTTTGATTCAAATCTGGGGGTTGGGGCTTCTGGAGGTGGTATGTTGATAATGGAAAGATACATCAGTGATTATTACTCGGCTGAAGCTGAGATCATTCAGCTGTAACTCATACCTGGAGTCTTACTACTCCTGAAATTATGCCCACTCAAACAGCACTTATGTGTGTGAGTGCCACTGATTGCTACTCAGCACTTAACTAATGCAACAGTGACTTCCAAAATTGCTAAGTGACGTTGTGTGCCTGTTCCAGTGGCTGACTGGGAAAGTAAATACATTGCATCAGATAGCTGGCAATGGAATACTGCCCGAGCAGAGTACTCTGAATCCTTGGTTGTGTGCTGAGGTGACAAATGCCCCAAAGATCTGGTTAATTGCAAGGCGTTGGAGTGAAGGTTTGCACAGGTGGCCAGACAGTGAGCTTTGAGAGACAGCTTCAGAATGGGAAAGAGTGGTTCTTAGGAGATGAATGCTGCAGTGAGGAGAACATACGAAACATGAAGCCTGGTGATCTCACTGTCATTCTTCTCAATTATAAGCAGGTGAAAAGAAGAAGAAGACATCAACAGCAGTGCCTGGTTCACCAAATGCATGGGCAGAACCATGAGGAGGAAGGGATGGCAGGGCCTGGTCGACATGCAAAGGATGAACCCTGGACGCAGGGTCTACAGATGGTGCCTAATGTACCTACAGATGTCTGAGAAACAGTGTGGCTGAAGACTATGCACGTCCACGTAACTGACTGCTCACTTCTGCCATCTTCTGCAAGAATTGGGACCATGAAGACTCAGAAGGCTTTCACTGCCAGTACCACTGAATGTTGCCCAGCCTTTTGGCCAGTGGCCCCTTCCACAAGTGGGATTACGCAAGCCTCTTAAACACAAGAGCATCCAGGAAGTGGCAATCACAATCTTTGTGAGGGGATGCACGAGTGATTGGCTTTGCATAAATCTCTGATTTTCCACAGTGAAAGGTGCCACTGATTGCACTCATGAGGCACTCAGATCTCCAGGACATCGAGTTCTGAACTATGTGAACACAAGGACTGCCACTCGCTGAAGGTTCAGCTGGTCTGTGACCACCCCAATCCTCCTGGTGTGCGCTCGATTCCCAGCAAGTGTACGTGACTCTCACATTCTGAGCTGCTCTCAGACCCCTGACATGTTTCAGAGGCTGCAGGGTTGGCTCCTCAGGGACAAGGATTACCCACCGAGGAGGTGGCTGATGACATCTGTCTGGAGGCCAGAGAGTATACCTGAGTCCAGTTACACTGAGGCTCATGCTGCAACTCGGTTGAGCAGAACTTCGGGATGCCGAAGATGAGGTTCTGGAGCCTGGAACAGTCTGGCGGAGTCCTGCAATGCCATACATCATTGATGCTTGCTGTGCCCTGCATAACATGGTGCTGTAATGGGGACGAACTGCCTGAGGAGGAGTTGGAGGAGCAGCATATTTCCTCCAATGAGGAGGATGGTGAAAGGCATGAAGCTGAGGAGGCGCTTGAGGGAGAGGATCATAGCATTGTAGAACTCTACAGTGCAGAAAGAGGCCCTTCGGCCCATCGAGTCTACACCACCCACAATCCCACCCAGGCCATAACTCCATATCCCTACATATTTTACCCGCTAATCCCTCTAACCTACACATCTCAGGACACCAAGGGGCAATTTTTGCATGGCCAATCAACCTAACCCGCACATCTTTGGACTGTGGGAGGAAACCAGAGCACCTGGAGGAAACACATGCAGACACGAGGAGAATGTGCAAACTCCACATAGACAGTGACCCGAGCCAGGAATCAAATCCAGGTCCTTGGAGCTGTGAAGCAGCAGTGCTAACCACTGTGCTACCGTGTCGCCCAGAGCTTTGTGGGTAACTTGTTATTTTCTATATCTTCATGCGAACGTTCCATTCGCTGTTTAACAATTTCAGCCATGAGACAATAGCGATGCCCAAATGAGGCAGACAAGCTTGGGAAGGGTGATGAGGACATCCAGTGGGGACATCCCATTATCTTCACTTGCTTCTGTGAGCATTGTATTCCTCTCTGGCTGATGGCAGCGCGCGCTCTCTGTGATTAGGCTCCTAACATGGGGATTCAGCGGTTTTCCACAGTCCCTACATTCCTGGAGGATAATAATGATTTGCAGTGGGGTCTGTGCAGAGATCCTCACAGAGCTTCTATGAATGTCTGACTCCTGTCTGGCTGATGGCGGCTCACTTGCTCTCAATGACTCGGGCCACATCATGGTGATGCAATGAGAAACATTCGACTGTGACAGCAATAAAGAACTATTACAATGTTAATCATTTACT
The DNA here is from genome assembly GCF_965287045.1 of Carcharhinus amblyrhynchos. NCBI lineage: Eukaryota > Metazoa > Chordata > Chondrichthyes > Carcharhiniformes > Carcharhinidae > Carcharhinus > Carcharhinus amblyrhynchos. The sequence continues at coordinate 38,787,597 of NC_137344.1, read as the reverse complement.
GTGTCTACTTGTGTACTGATTGATCTTGAAAGATACCAGCACCAAAACATAACAGAAGGGCCTCAATATTGAGGACTGTATTAGGTTCTGATATGCCTACACACATTGAAGGTTTCGTTACTTTTCCCCACAAGAGAAGTCTAAAGATGTGCAGGTTAGGTGGGTTAGTAATTTATGCTATGCTAAATTGATCCTAGTGTCAGGGGGATTAGCAGGATAAATATGTGGAGTTATGGGAATAGGGTCTGGGTGGGATTGTGGTCAGTGCAGACTCAATGGGCTGAATGGCCTCCTTCTGCACAGTCAGGATTCATTGATTCTATGAATTGGTCTGTGTTAGTTTATAACTTGAACTCAACTTTCTCCCATTCAAGAATCATCAATAGTCATGGTTATTCACATTTTCGTCAAAGAAGCTGGAAGCAGCCTATCCTTTTATGAATGAAGTGTTACTCATGTTGTGTCATTTATTTTCACAGATCCATATTGAAATGAAGGGTGTGTGACCTTGCAGAGCTTGCTGTTCATGCAATACAAATCAACAGGGTTGACAGCAAATTGGCTAACCGCTGTATCTAAATAACCATTCAGCGTAGTGACTGACAAACGTTCCTGTTTTCTGGCTGTGAAATTGCCAAACAGTGACTGGAACGTTCGCATGAAGATATCGAACATAACAAGTTACCCACAAAGCTCTGACTGCAAGCAAAACAAATCCCAGATCCAAAAGGGATTGTGTGCTCCCATTTAGTGACATAAATTCATAGAATCCTACAGTGCAGAAGGAGGCCATTCAGTCCATCGAGTCTGCCCCGATCCAAAATTCCACCCATGCCCATAACCCCATGCATTTACCCGAGCTGGTCCCCCTAACTCTATGGGGCTATTTAGCATGGCCGATCCACCTAACCCGTATATCTTTGGACCGTGGGAGGAAACTGGAGCACCCAGAGTAAACCCACGCAGACGCGGGTAGAACATGCAAACTCAACACGGACAGTGACCCGAAACAAATTGAACCCAGTTCCCTGGTGCTATGAGACAGCAGTGTTAACCGCTGTGCCACTGAGCCGCATAGTTGATCAGGTAGCTGTACAAATTCGACTATTCCTACCTGAGTTGCTACCTGTGAGATACTAATGCCATTCACATACCTCATCCACAGGATTCACACGACTCACCGCTGATACTCTGAGGATAGGAAATTGCACAATATCCTTGGAAGCTCTTTCTTCACTTACTTCAGTGAGAAATTCTAGGTCCTTTGTTTTAACTTCTGTACTGTGGTCTCTTTAGTGTCAGCCTTGGTTCAGTGATTTATTTTTACTGAGTCAGAAGGTCCTGTGTTCATATTAATGACATGGCACCGTGGTTAGCACTGCTGCCTCACAGTGCCATGGACTGGGCTCAATTCCCACTTTGGATGACTGTCTGTGTGGAGTTTGCACATCTCCCCATGTCTGCGTAGGTTTCCTTCGGGTGCTCTGGTTTCCTTCAACAGGTCCAAAGATGTGCAGGTTAGGCGGACTGCCAATGCTAAATTGTCCTTTTGCGTCCCAAGATGTCTTGGTTAGATGGATTAACTGTGGTATATGTGTGGGGTTATGGGGATAGGTCGGGCAGAGGGCCTATGTAAGGTACTCTGTCAGAGAGTCAGTGCAGACTCAGTGGGCTGTGTGGCCTACTTCTGCACTGCAGAGATTCTATGAAAAGCAGTCCCAGAGATTTGAGGATATCATAGAATCACTGTGGTGCAGAAGGTGGCCATTTGACCCACCAAATCTGTACCAACTCTGACCAAACAGCCCAACCAGGCACTAACCCCATAAGCCCACGTATTTACCCCACTAATCACCTTAACCTTTTAATTGATGCATTAAGCTAAGGGTCCATCTGTCCCCTCAGATGAGTAATAGGAAATCCCATGGCACTCTTCAAACGTCAGCACCTTGCCATATCAAACATGTTAAATGATGCTGTTGGGGATGTGCTTCCCAGTACTTAACAGTTATTAGCTGGAGAATTATACTTCAAACATGGCAACACTGGCATTACACTTTGCAATGTAATCTGCCAGATCCAAATACTTCAGGTAGCTGATCACTCCATGTGTACCAACACTCCAATATATCATCTGGCGTGATTCACCACATAGGTGTATGTGCAAGGTATAGGTATAAGTTTGAAGTTATCCATTTTGGCAGTAGAAATAGAAAGAGGAATACAAATTATTACCTAAATGGAAAGCAGATTCAAATGCATCCAGACAGAGGAATCTGGGTGTTTATGTTCATGAATCGCAGAAAGTCAATATGCAGATGCAGCATGTAATAGAAAAGGCAAATGGGATAATGGTACTTACTGCAAAGGGGCTGGAGTAGAAAAGTAGAGAAGTGTTGTTGCAATTATACAGGGTGTTGGTGAGACCACATCTGGAATATTGTGTCCAGTTTTGATCTCCTTATTTGAAAAAGGGTGTGGTGACGTTGGAAGCAGTTCAGAGGAGGTTCACCAGATTGATTCCAGGGATGAAAGGATTGATGTATGAGGAGAGATTAAACAGTTTGGCTTTATATTCACTGCAGTTTAGAAGGATGAGAGGGGACCTGATTGAGGTATATAAATAAAACACTAAAAGGGATTGATAGAGTAACGTAAACCAAATGTTTCCTCTTATGGGGGAATCTAAACAAGAGGTCATTGTTACAGGTTGAGAGATGATAGATTTAACACTGAAATGAGGAGGAACTAATTCTCACGGAAGGTGGTGTATTTGTGGACCTCGCTGCCCCATAACGTGGAGGAATCTGAATCGTTAAACAGTTTCATGAGGAGATAGATCTATTTCTAATAAAGAAAGGGATAAGGGGATATGGGGATCAGGTGGGGAGGTGAATTTGAGACCAGGGAGAGGTCAGTCTTGATCTGATTGAATGGTGGAGCAGGGTCAAAGGGTCTATCTCTGCTCCTAATTCTGATGTCCCTATGTTCCTATGTGTGGGCTGCAAATGTCATTTCTGAGACCTAATGGCCCAGAGAATGAGTCAGGTTTCTCACTCATGGTGTTTCTTGTTGTACAACTCCAGCAAAAGTTGCCTTTATATTCTTGTTCTCGAGTTATAAAGATGAATGTTGGCTCTATTCCCCCCCCACAGATGCTGTCAGACTTGCTGCGATTTTCTAACATTTCCTGTTTTTGTTTCAGATTCCAGCATCCACAGAGTTTTGTTTTTATCTAACATTTCAATAGTCATTGTACCAGACGTTAATGATCTGTGTACATGCACCCTCAAATCTTTATTCACCTCTGCTGTTCCTAGAATTTCACCATTTATGTATATTCAAATCTGTCCTTTATTAATCCAAAAATCATACACAGCCGGCACTGAAATTCACCTGTCTCAATTTTATCCACATAATGAACCTGTAAATGTCTCTGCATATATCCATGCTATCTACACTATTTATTATACCATCTATCTGTGTAGCATCAGCCAGCCAACTTGAAATAGATTCCAAAGCTGCATTTTTCCTTTAACAAGACACCTTCCTATCCGTGTTCTAGAGTTCTTCACAATTATACAAATATGCCAGATTTTTGTTGCAGAATGTAATAAATCTCAGCATTTTCCTTTTGAAATATGGTGTACTCTGATTCTGCAAACACTGCTCCACCGGGAATGGACAAAGAAGGCTATGAAGACATAGAAACAGAAAATGTTGGATGCACTCAGCAGGTCTGGAAGCATCTGTAAAGAGAGAAACAGAGTTAACGTTTTGAGTCCATATGACTCTTCCTCAGAGCTAAGAGCGGTAGAAATGTGATGGATTTTATAGTTGGAGAGAGGGGTGAAACAGGTAGAGCAAAATAAAAGACAAGGAATAGACCGGACCTGAGGAGAGATTGACAAAGATGTTGTGGATACAAACAAAGGGAGTGTTAATGGTACCATTAAGGACGAAAGGGGCTAGAGAGGCTAGATAGCCTACTCCTGCTCCTATTTCTTATGTTCTTATGAAAGGAGGTATTGATAGTGACATGAAGGTAAGATAGCAGAATAGGCACTTTAAAGCTTTCTGGGCTCAACATTGACTACAACAACTTTAGACTGTGACCTTTCTCCTCCATCTTGACCCCATTTTTGCTTTTTGATTTTGTTTGTCCTAATAGAAACCTGCCACCCTACCCCACCCTCCAAGCTCCACAGGGCCATCTGTCACTTGTTCTTTAGGTTTACTTTCACTGAGTACTGACCTTTGTTCTCCTATTAACACATTCTGCTGTCTTACCTTTGTGCCACTATCAGAACTTCCTTCAGTCTTAATCCTACCATTAACACTTCCTTTGTCTTGTGTCCATAACATCTTTGTCCATACCTCCTTAGCTCTGACTTGTCCCCCTGACCTAGTATTCTGCTCCACCTTCCCCACCCTCCCACTCCAACTACAATCCATTGCATCTCTGCCCCTCTCAACAAGTCATGCAGACTCAAAGCGTTAACTCTGTTCCTCTCTCCACATATGCTGCTGGACCTTCCTGAGTTTATCAAGCATTTTCTGTTTTTATTCCAGATTTGCAGCCTCTGCAGTGTTTTGCTTTGGTCTGGACATAAAGCAGTTCATTTTAATGCAAAGCTGAACCCACCCGTCCCTCAATTAGACAATGGATAAAGATTTTGCCTCGGGAACTCCCTGGCCCAGCAGTGATTAGCACCACCAAGGAAAGAGAGAAGGAAAGTGGAAAGAAATGTATAAGATGATTATGTAACCAAAACTGTTTGTTCTTTCAACAACACAAATCTATATTTAGATGTGACATGTACTCCTCATCCTTTTCAGCTTGCTTTAAACAATGAAATATTACACCTGTGGAACAGTCTGTGAATGGAATAATCAAGAGCAGTGTGCAACTTAAAAAGAACTACCAGCAATTAAAAAGAAATTAAAACATCGTTCAGTTAGGATAATCAGCATACGGCATTTCATTACTAACCCTTTGTACGTGTGAAAAGATTATCAAGATAAACAATGCCCTGTGAGCAATACATCCTGAATGCAGGACTGTGTGAGCACTCTAATGGCCTGTTGGAATATCTTAATGCCCTTTACAACAGCACATGATTCACAAATTCATGATCAGTTTAAAGAGCCTAGTATGCAAATTCAGCATAACTTAAAGACTCGGTGAAATATTTGTTTTACAATGCACTAATACCTCCACTATAATTTGGCTTATTATTACCCTTCATGCTCATTAGCTTGCAGATGAATAGTGTGCATGAGTGATATTTAACTTTCAGGTTTGGAATTTATTCGTTATGTACCATTGGAAAGTGACATTAAGATACACAATGGAACATGAGAACGCTCGCCAAAATCATGCATTCATTATTGTACAATTAAAGTAATTCGCTAGACATTATCTGACTCAATAAACTTTACTTTACGTCCGAAGGCTGGTGACAAAATGATGTATTGATTATTCTAACATTATTTCTCAATGCTGTTTAATTCATTTTTATTCATCGTGGTTCTTTTAAATCCCAACTCTTTTCCCGCATTGAGTGGTGTACTAAACTATCATCTATTTCCACCGCTAGTAATACCTGAAAAATGTTGCTAGTCTATCACCAGGTACTCATAGCTTGAGGAACGCCACTCCGAATTAAGTGTGGCTGACCAGAAGTCCCTCCCACGCTTACCGTCAGCCATTGGTGTGTTTGGAAGGATTTGCAGGTTGACTGTGTTGTGAATGCACATTCCTTGGCCATCAAGTTCTGGGGTGGGACTTAAACACAGAGCTTCTGGCTCAGAGGCAGGGGTGCTACCCACTGTGCCACAAGACCTCCTGTCTCATTGTATAATGCCACCAAACCAGTTAACGCCCCTCATCAAAACCTTTAAAAATTAGCAGCATTGCAAACTAAATAAAAAGCTTGGGGTTGCTGTTTCATAACCCTTACATTATTTTGGCTTTGACCTTGAAAGTTGAATTCTGCGAAGAATTATCATAAATTAATGAAAAATGGAACCACAATGATTTGGCTGCTTTTCTTAAATTTGAAGTTCATTTATAGTTTGGTAACTTCTCAAAAGAAGAGTCTATATTGATTGAGTATCTCATCACAACCTTGTGAGCACCTTATCCCCACTCCAACGGACCGCCTCTTCCGGCATTACCTCTTGCTGCTCCTGGCACTTCCAGGGGCAGTGCCAAGATATGATCCCTCACCTTGCCTATGCGCCTCGATCTATTCAGCAGGTGTATGTTGTGGGGAACTTATCATGATTCATGTCTGCGCGCCTTTGCACCAACATGCATGAACAATTGAATGTAGCGTGGCCATTGGGAGTGAAGACCTGAAAATGAGATGTAAGCTGATGTAATTCCAGTCTTGCCAAAGCCAAAAACCACCCCCCACCGTGAGAGTTTGCCAACAGCAAGGCTGATCGACAATGAAGATTGCCAATGACTAGGTCTAGATGACCCCGTTAGCAACCAATAGCCCACTAGCTTTGCTTGCCATGGGAGGGGACTGAAAAATTCCTGCCCTTTGTAGAACTTAGCATTTCATAGAATCCCTACAGTGTAAATGGAGGCCATTTGGCCTACTGAATCTGCACCGACCACAATACCACCCAGGCCCTATTCCCGTAAACTCGCCTATTCCCATAAACCCTGCTAATCTCCCTGACACTAGGGTCAATTTAGCATGGCCAATCCACCCAACCCGCACATCTTTGGACTGTGGGAGGAAACCGGAGCACCCGGAGGAAACCCACGCAGACATGGGGAGAATGTGCAATCTTCACATAGACCCGAGGCTGGAATTGTACCCGGATCCTTGGCATTGTGAGGCAACAGTGCTAACCACTGTGCCACTGTGCCATCCACTGTGTGTTTCTTATCCAGAAAAAGACTTGAAACGGAAAGTTTGCAGGGTTGTGAAAGAAACTGTTTCTGGAGGTCCACCTTGTGTCAAACGAGGGGCATGCACACGGTGGGTCGTGCATGGGCTGCTCTTGGAGGTTCCGGGAGTGGCCTCGTACTTCGTGTCGGTGTGTGTGCTTGATCCTGGACCGGCAGACGGGCGCCGCAACAGCTCAGTGACTAGCACTGCTAGCTGTGCAGATACATGGATTTGGGCCTGTGTCTGTGGGAGTTGGCGCATTCTCCCTGTGGTTGCGTGGGTTTCCTCCGGGCGCTCCGGTTTCCTCCCACACCCCAAAGATGTGCTCTTAGGCTGATTGGTTTTACCAAATTGACACTATTCTCCCCTGCATCTGGCTAAGTTAGGGGTTCCACTCATAGACACGCAGGGTAGAATAGGTGTAGGAGGATGCGGCGGCGCGGGCTCGTTGGGCCGAAGGGCCTGTTTCCCGTGCTGGGTTGTTCTTTGTTCTTTGTTGGTACGATGGACAGAATAGCTTTCACATGGTGCATGATTCTGTTTGAAAATTATATTCCTGTGCACTCTTAGTAGGACATCTGTATGTCAATCAGGAGTTTGTGCAGAACTCCTGCATTGATGCTTCAAATGAATTAGGAGTAGGAGTAGGCCACTTGGCCCTTCAAACCTGCACCGCCTGTCAATAAGATCATGGCTGATCAGGTTGTAAACTTCCTGCCTATCCCAATAATGTTTCACCCACCCCCCCCCACCACCTCCACCCCACACACACACATACACACACACACGCACACACACACGTTAATCAGGAATTCTATCTAGCTCTGCCTTAAAGTTATTCAAAGACTCTGCTTCCACCATCTTTTAAGGAAGGGAGTTCCAAAAACTCATGGTCCTCTGAGAGAAAGAGTTTCTCCTCATCCCTGTCTTAAATGGGCAACGTCTTATTTTTAAAAAGTGACCCCTAGTTCTAGATTCCCCCACGAGAGAAAACATCCTCTCCATATCCACTCTGTCAAGACCCCTCAGCATATGCCTCTTACTCTTCTAAACTCCAGCGAATACATGCCCAACCTTTCATCATAACACAACCCCGTCCATTCCTGGTTTTAGTCTAGTAAACCATCTCTGAACTGCTTCTAACGCAATTACGTCTTTCTTTAAATAAGGAGGCCAATACTGTTCACAGCACACCAGATGTGGTCTCACCAGCGCGTTGTACAACTAAAGCATAACCTCCCTACTTTTGTAATCAATTCCCTTCACAATAAATGATAACATTCTACTAGTTTTCCTAATTACTTCTCAACCGAAGGTCAGAGACCTGTCAATTAAGTCGAGCTAACATTTAACATTAGTTACATTTAGTATTGTGGCATTGATGAAATTTTCCAGTTGGTCAGTTTCATTGCTGGAAATGGATCAGGGCCAGACATCTGCCAATCATTCTGACCCTCCTGTGACCTCAGCCTATTTTCCTAGATGATTAACCAGTTAACTACTTGAACCTTTATCCAACATGCAATGAGATCTTTGACCCAACTTATCCACCATTGCCCCATACTCCTTAATAACATTGGTTAACAAAGATCTATCAATGTCAGATCCAAAATTTACAATTGACCTAGCATTAACTGCTGTTGGCAAAAAATAGATTTCATCTTTTACCACCCTGTGCATGTAGAAATGTTACCCAGCTTCATTCTGAAAGGTTTGGCAGTCGGCTATGTCCCTTCAACCTGGACTTGCCAATCAAGACCAATAGTTTCTGGCTATCCTATCAACTCCCCTCAACATTTTGAAAAGTCATCCCTTAATTTTCAAAATCCCAGGCAATACTAGTTTGTGTAATCTCTCTTCACAGCTTAACCCTTAACTCTTTAGATGGGGAGAGATTGGGAAATATTGGTGTCCTTGGAGCTCTGGGTGTTTTTGATCATAAGTCACTAAAAGCTAGCATGCAGCTGCAATGGGCAAGGCAAATGGCATGTTAGCCTTAATTGCAAGAGGATTTGAGTTCAGGAATAAGGATTTGATTTGATTTGATTTATTATTGTCACATGCATTTACAGTGAAAAGTATTGTTTTGTGCATGTTATACAGAAAAGACATACCATTCACAGAGAAGGAGAGGACAGTGTGCAGAATGTAGTGTTACAGCTATAGCTAGGGTGTAGAGAAAGATCAACTTAATGCAAAGTAAGTCCATTCAAAAGTCTGACAGCAGCAGGGAAGAAGCTGTGCTTGAGTCGGTTGGTACGTGACCTCAAACTTTTGTATCTTTTTCCTGAAGGAAGAAGGTGGAAGAGAGAACGTCCGGAGTACATGAGATCCTTAATTATGCTGCCTGCTTTGCCGAGACAGTGGAAAGTATAGACAAAGTCAATGGATGGGAGGCTCTTTTGCATGATGGATTGGGCTACATTCATGACCTTTTGTAGTTCCTTGTGGTCTTGGGCAAATCAGGAGCCATTCCAAGCTGTGATACTTTTTATGGCGCATCTATAAAATTTGGTGAGAGTTGTAGCTGACCTGACTCTTAGACTTCTGAGAAAGTAGAGGCGTTGTGGGCTATCTTAGCTATAGTGTCAGCGTGGCGGGGACCAGGATAGGTTGTTGGTGATCTGGACACCTAAAAGCTTGAAGCTGTTGACCCTTTCTACTTCATCCCCATTGATGTTGTCAGGGGCATGTTCTCCTTTACATTTCCTGAAGTCAATGACAATTTCCTTCATTTTGTTGACATTGAGGGAGAAATTATTGTTGCCGCACCAGTTCATCAGATTCTCTATCTTGCTGCAGTTGTACAGAGCTTTGGTGAGACCACACCTGGAGTATTGAGTGCGGTTTTGTTCTCCTTACCTAAGGAAAGGGACACTGGCCATACCAAGAGTTTTATGGAGGTTCACCCAGACTAATCATAAAGATCACGGGGTTACCCACGAGGAAACATTGAGGAGACTGGGCTTGTATTCTTTAGGAATGAGAGGTGATCTCATTGAAGTATACTAAACCCTTGCAGATCTTGACAGGATGGATGCAGAAGAATGTTTCCCCAGATTTGGGGTGTTGGGGATTCTAGGATCAGGGGACACAGTATCAGAAGAAGAAGTAGGACATTTAGGGTGAGGTGAAGAAGAATTTATTCAATCACAGGGTGAAAAAGCTTTGGAATTCTCTACTCCAGAGGGCTATGGAGGCTTAGTCTTTCAGTATGTTTAAAGCAGAGGTGATAGATATCTAGGTACCAATGATGGTACTATATGAGTAATGTGGGAAGATGGCACTGAGACAGAAGCTCAGCCATGATCTAGTTATATGGCACAGCAGGCTCAAAGGGCCAAATGGCCTACTCCTGCTCCCAAGTATCATTTTGATAAATCACCACATTCAATATATCCTCCCTAAGGCATGGCACCCAGAGCTGAACATGGTACTCCAGGTTTTGTCTAACTAGGGCTTTGAATAGTACTAGGAATGTTGAACTTTGCAAGATGATCAAGTTTTAAAATGTCTCTTCAATACAAAGTAAAACAGATAGTTCTAAAACAGGTAAAGAATTCCTGGTAAAGACCTCAGTTTAGAAAAAAAACCCATGTGACTTCAGGTTTCCATAGGAATGGGTGTTGATAAGGGAGAGAAACTCAAATAGAAACCCATTGAGGTGTCAAGTTGCAGTTTATAGCATCTCTCACAGTCACTCACAGAACAAAATTAAAAGTTGCTGTTGCGAAGCAGGGAGAAGAGAACTGGAACTCTCCCAGGAACGGCTCTGTAGGAAATAATGAGGAGCCGAAGTAAAATTCTCGATGGGAATAACCAGAGCTGACTAAACCGTTTAAAGAGGTCAGATATAGAAACCGTTGGAATTTTGGATTAGCTTCACTGCCAGGACCTGAGGATTATCAAGGCGATAATCAGAAGCGGAAAACACAGTAACTGTTGAGTTTTTTAATTCATTCATGGGACCTGGGTGTTGCTGACTGCCCTTGGAGGCCATCTGAGAGACAATCTCATTGCTGTGATCTTGGAGTCACATGTCGGCCAGACCAGGTAAGAACAGCAGATTTCCTTCCCTAAAGGACATTGGTGAACCAGATGGGCTTTTCCGACATTGGTTTCATGGTTATCAGCAGATTGTTAATCCAGCTTTTTTTTATTGAATCCAAACTCCACCATCTGCCGTGGCAGAATTCGAACCCAGGTCCCCAGAACATTAGCTGAGTTTCTGGATTAATAGCCTATCTATAATACTACTCGGCCGATGTGTTCCCCTTGAATGAGACCAGACATTTCAACCTGAAGTGGTGGGGTGCGTTGAACCTCTTTTGCAGAGCTAGGATTGACTTTATGACCGCTCATTCAAGGCTACATATTTACCAGAAGCATATTAGAAGAATATAAACGTTTTTAAGGGCTATTTTGGTTGCATAGTTAATACAAAAGTTATATTTTCTTTTGTTTATCATATCGGTGGCATGGTGGCGCATTAGTTAGCATTGCTGCCTCGCTGCAGTAGGGGCCTGGGTTCAATACTAACCTCGGATGACTGTGTGGAGTTTGTATGCTCTCCGCGTGGCTCTGGTTTCTGTCTACAGTCCAAAGATGTCTGGGTTAGGTTGATTGTCCATGCTAAAATTGCCCCTTAGTGTCAGGAGGATTAGTAGGGTAAATATGTGGGGTTACAGAGCTAGGATCTGGGTGGAATTGTTGTTGGTGCAGGCCCGATGAGCTGAATTGCCTCCTTCTGTACTGTAGGAATGCTATGATTCTATGATATCAGTTTGCCAATTAATTAATGTTTGATTAATGATTTGATCAAATGTTAATGATAAAACAATAATAAAGACTTGATTACCTGTCAAGACTCACATTCCATCCATTATCTTGTAATTGTGTCTATATATGTCCTGTTTGTGAACCTAATTCCCACTCACCTGATGAAAGAGCAGTGCTCCAAAAGCTCGTGCTACCAGATAAACCTGTTGGACTTTAACCTGGTGTTGTGAGACTTCTGACTGTGCCTACCCTAGTCCAATGCTGACATCTTCACTTCACCCTTGGAAAGATTGCCATGTTTATCGTGGACAGTCATAGAATCCTTATAGTGCAAAAGGAAGCCATTCGACCCATCGAGTCTGCACCAACCACATTCCCCCCCAGGCTCCATCCCCATAACCCCACGTATTTACCTTGCTAATCCCCCTGGCACTAGTGTCGATTTAACACAGCCAATAAACCTTACCGCACATCTTTGGATTGTGGGAGGTAACCGGAGCACCCAGAGGAAACCCACGCAGACACGGGGAGAATGTGCAAACTTCCTTATTGCAGTTGGCATGATCTGAATCTCAAATCTTAAGAGTTGTTTGGCATTTCTTGCTTTCAAACATAATTACCAACTCAATCACATTATGAAGGCTATTATGTAAATGTTCACACACAGTTAGGCTGCAAACTAAATCTGACTCGTTGCTCATTATTAAATTCAGTATGGCCTGTCCCCTTGTTAGTTAGTTCTGGGATAAATTATTGCCGAAATCTATCATGGACACCATCAAGAAATTCACTACGCTTATCCCAATCTATATGAAATCTATGTAAAATTTAAAATCCCCCGTTAAAGCCATTCAGTCTTTGTAACATGCTTGTTTAACTCTGCAATTACTCATTCTACTACTCTACAGCTACTGCCAGGAGTCCATGCACAACTTCTATCACATTTTAAATTCTTTTCTGCCTCTTAATTCTACCCACAGGGCCTGCTTATGTCTCATTATATCTTATCATAACCGTTAATCACAAATCCTACTCCCCCACTGAGATTAAGAGGGACGCAATGGGCTAGTAGTGTTATCACTAGACTATTAATCTAGAAGCTCAGCTAACGTTCTGGGAACCTGGTTTCGAATCTTGCCACAACAGATGGTGGAATTTGAATTTAATAATAAAAAAATCTGGAATTAAGAATCTACTGATGGCCGTGAAACTATTGTCGGAAAAAAAACCCATTTGGTTTATTAATGTCCTTTCTGGAAGGAAATCTGTATTCCTGATGCGGTCTGGCCAATATGTGGTTGGCTCTCAACTGCCCTCTGATCAAGAGGAAATAGGTATGGACAACAAATGCCAATGATGCCCATGTCCCATGAATGAATTGAAAAAAAATTCTTTTCCTTCCTGTGCATTGCTAATTCCAGCCTCAGTAGTGGTGACCATATCACATGGTGTTCTGATTTAAAATCTTCCTCACACTATTATTTATGCTTCTTCACCTGAATCCTTCCTTGATTCCTAGCATCTGTATTCACTGCAAATGTAATCGCAAACCAGGCCAAGTGCCACATTACCACCCTCAGCATTACAGCCACTGGCATACATCTATAATCCACTATTGCATACTCACCGAGAGCCAACTGCGTTTCATTCTTCCTTGCCAGAAACTAGTAAAGCTCTCGGGAGTGGGGAATGAGGCTGGTGGGAAGCAGTTAATTGTGCAGGAGGCAAAATGCCAAGTCCCCGAAGGCAGGGCAAAAATTGGGAAATACATTGAGTGTGGATTAAATGCAGATGGCTAGTGGTGGGAACCCATTTTTAATGCATTCGCATATAATGCAAACCCATTAAACACAAGACCATCCATGTACATTGAACCTTAAGTCAACTGCAAATGAGGAACACGTAGCTTCAGATTCATGACTAGTTAAATGTGATGAGTGGCAGGTGAGGTTGTCTCCCTGGTGGGTTTGCATTGAGTAAATTCTGTTCTTCTTTTATGGGATCATTGAGGGAAGAGGTTGAGGAATTGCACTGAGCTCTGGTGGTGAATGCCTTGCGAGGTTAGGACATGGCTGACCTGGGTAAAGAGGGGGTGACAGCGGCCACAAATATGATAGGTGAAGAGCGGGATGTGGGGGCAGGGGGGGTGACAGCCGCAAACGTGGCTGGTGAATAGCGGGGTGTGGGAGGTGGCAGCAGTTCCAGTTACGAATTCTCCTCTCAGACAGGCCACATGATGCTGCTACCTTGGAGGGCATTGATCCCTGTGGGGGTGCTGTTTAAATATGGTGCCCAGACCTTTGCTCCTGTGAGGTAATGGCAGAGTCAGTGACTTCCTGCTTGCCCCTGCCGCATGATTTGCTGAAGCCCTGGAGAGTGCATAGCTCACTGGCCAGCTATGTGCGGTTGTGCAATGTCACACCCACACCATTCGGAACATGCACTTCTCTGTGATGTAGGACTAAGATCCAGAGCAAACTCTCTTCATCCTCCCTAACCTGGCGTGCCGTCAACCCCCCAGGGTAAAGCCCCTGAGCTGGAGGGTTTCGTTGACTGCACACTGCAGTCGAAACGCTTAAGATGCTCTGCCACATCCCATTCTATATTTACACATTGACAATTGCTTCTAAGCCTGTGTCAGGCTCAGTTCTGTATACAGGGCTAAATCTCAATCATCTTCATTGTATAGTCAAGGCAGCCAAATCCAACGGTGCTACAACAGAGAAAGGTGTAGCAGCATCAGAAATAACAGGTGCTACAGTGGAGAAACAAGATATTTAGCCCAACCAGTCCATGTTGGAGTTTATACTTCATCCCAGCCTATTCTCATGCTTTTCATTCATTTTACTCTTGCAGTATTACCCTCTATTCTTTTCTCCCTCAAATGCTTATCTAACTTTTCTTTAAAAGGATCTATTCGCTTCTCTTCAACAGTGAGTTCCACGTTCTCCTCACTGTGTGTGAGTGAGTTCCACGTTCTCTTCACTCGGTGTGAGTGAGTTCCACGTTCTCTTCACTCGGTGTGAGTGAGTTCCACATTCTCCTCACTCGGTGTGAGTGAGTTCCACGTTCTCCTCACTCGGTGTGAGTGAGTTCCACGTTCTCCTCACTCGGTGTGAGTGAGTTCCACATTCTCCTCACTCGGTGTGAGTGAGTTCCACATTCTCCTCACTCGGTGTGAGTGAGTTCCACGTTCTCTTCACTCGATGTGAGTGAGTTCCACGTTCTCCTCACTCGGTGTGAGTGAGTTCCACATTCTCCTCACTCGGTGTGAGTGAGTTCCACGTTCTCCTCACTCGGTGTGAGTGAGTTCCACGTTCTCCTCACTCGGTGTGAGTGAGTTCCACGTTCTCCTCACTCGGTGTGAGTGAGTTCCACGTTCTCCTCACTCGGTGTGAGTGAGTTCCACGTTCTCCTCACTCGGTGTGAGTGAGTTCCACGTTCTCCTCACTCGATGTGAGTGAGTTCCACGTTCCCCTCACTCGGTGTGAGTGAGTTCCACATTCTCCTCACTCGGTGTGAGTGAGTTCCACGTTCTCCTCACTCGGTGTGAGTGAGTTCCACGTTCCCCTCACTCGGTGTGAGTGAGTTCCACGTTCTCCTCACTCGGTGTGAGTGAGTTCCACGTTCTCCTCACTCGGTGTGAGTGAGTTCCACGTTCTCCTCACTCGGTGTGAGTGAGTTCCACGTTCTCCTCACTCGGTGTGAGTGAGTTCCACGTTCCCCTCACTCGGTGTGAGTGAGTTCCACATTCTCCTCACTCGGTGTGAGTGAGTTCCACGTTCTCCTCACTCGGTGTGAGTGAGTTCCACGTTCCCCTCACTCGGTGTGAGTGAGTTCCACGTTCTCCTCACTCGGTGTGAGTGAGTTCCACGTTCTCCTCACTCGGTGTGAGTGAGTTCCACGTTCTCCTCACTCGGTGTGAGTGAGTTCCACATTCTCCTCACTCGGTGTGAGTGAGTTCCACATTCTCCTCACTCGGTGTGAGTGAGTTCCACATTCTCCTCACTCGGTGTGAGTGAGTTCCACGTTCTCCTCACTCGCTGTGAGTGAGTTCCACGTTCTCCTCACTCGGTGTGAGTGAGTTCCACATTCTCTTCACTCGGTGTGAGTGAGTTCCACGTTCCCCTCACTCGGTGTGAGTGAGTTCCACGTTCTCCTCACTCGGTGTGAGTGAGTTCCACGTTCTCCTCACTCGGTGTGAGTGAGTTCCACGTTCTCCTCACTCGGTGTGAGTGAGTTCCACATTCTCCTCACTCGGTGTGAGTGAGTTCCACATTCTCCTCACTCGGTGTGAGTGAGTTCCACGTTCTCCTCCCTCGGTGTGAGTGAGTTCCACGTTCTCCTCACTCGGTGTGAGTGAGTTCCACATTCTCCTCACTCGGTGTGAGTGAGTTCCACATTCTCCTCACTCGGTGTGAGTGAGTTCCACATTCTCCTCACTCGGTGTGAGTGAGTTCCACATTCTCCTCACTCGGTGTGAGTGAGTTCCACGTTCCCCTCACTCGGTGTGAGTGAGTTCCATGTTCTCCTCACTCGGTGTGAGTGAGTTCCACGTTCCCCTCACTCGGTGTGAGTGAGTTCCACGTTCTCCTCACTCGATGTGAGTGAGTTCCACATTCTCTTCACTCGATGTGAGTGAGTTCCACATTCTCCTCACTCGATGTGAGTGAGTGCCACATTCTGCTCACTCGATGTGAGTGAGTTCCACATTCTCCTCACTCGGTGTGAGTGAGTTCCACGTTCTCTTCACTCGGTGTGAGTGAGTTCCACGTTCCCCTCACTCGGTGTGAGTGAGTTCCACATTCTCTTCACTCGATGTGAGTGAGTTCCACGTTCTCCTCACTCGGTGTGAGTGAGTTCCACATTCTCTTCACTCGATGTGAGTGAGTTCCACGTTCTCCTCACTCGGTGTGAGTGAGTTCCACGTTCTCCTCACTCGGTGTGAGTGAGTTCCACATTCTCCTCACTCGGTGTGAGTGAGTTCCACGTTCTCCTCACTCGGTGTGAGTGAGTTCCACATTCTCTTCACTCGATGTGAGTGAGTTCCACATTCTCCTCACTCGATGTGAGTGAGTGCCACATTCTCCTCACTCGATGTGAGTGAGTTCCACATTCTCTTCACTCGATGTGAGTGAGTTCCACATTCTCCTCACTCGGTGTGAGTGAGTTCCACATTCTCCTCACTCGGTGTGAGTGAGTTCCACATTCTCCTCACTCTGTCAGCAAAAGGTTTCACTGTCCAAATTCTCGATTTGATTGCTTGGCGACTATCATATTATTCATCTCAAATTTTGTCCGTTGCCATGAGTGAAAGCATTCCTCCTATCTCTATATTGTCAAAGCTTTTCCGAATTTTAAGGGTCTCTATTAGGTGATCACTCTTATTTTCAGAAGGGTACAATTTTGGTATCCTCTTTGTAAATCACTTCTGCACCCTCTCCAGTGCCTCAATTTCACCTTGTTAATAATATGGTGACTGGAACTATTCACAAAGGTCCCTGAACTTTTTGGATGACACAGTGGTTAGCACTGCTGCCACACAGTGCCAGGGACCCAGGCTCGATTCTGGCCTCGGTCGACTGCCTGTGTAGAGTTTTCATGTTCTCCCCATGGCTGCATGCGTTTCCTCCAGATGCTCCAGTTTCCTCCCACACTCCAAAGATGTGCAGGTTGGGTGGATTGGCCATGCTAAATTGCCCTTAGTTTCCCAAAAATGTGTAGGTTAGGGTGATTAGCGGTGATGGATGGACCTGGGTAGGATGCTGTATCAGAGAGTCAGTACAGACTGGATTGGCCAAATGGCCTCTTTCTGGACTGTAGGGATTCTGTGAGTCTAAGTGCAATCTAATCAATGTTCAATCCAGGTTTAGCATTGTTCTCTAATGCTAGTGCTAAAGGGAGGAGAACATTGCTGACAGTTTTAAAAAGAATGGTTTTGAATGAATCCACAGTAGTGCTGTGAGGATTAAGTAGTTCTGAAGGGCACTATTTTGTCCACACATGGTTTTAGTTGACTCAGCAGGTAACCATGTTGAGCCTAATCACGACTGTTGAATAAATCTTTCAGAAGAAGCGCAGAGCTACCAGTTTTAATGTGATTTTTATTCAGCATGTTTGTGTGATCCTGACTGAGCAAGGGATGCTATGCATTAATGATCAGAGGATGACTCAGATGGTGCCAGGCTCATTAACCTCTTTGGTTAATATAAATAGAGCTTTGAATAAAGCAAATATTAGGAATGTCGTTAGCACAAGTTTTCAACACACGGCGTGGCACAGTGTCAGTAAGATGTAAGTTTGTACCCATCGTGAGATGTAAAGTGTGAGGAGTACTCCTGCAAAAATCTGGATGATCCATCACAATGAAGGGGAGGTAGCGGCGTAGAGATATTGCCACAGGACGAGTATTCCAGAAATCCAGGGTAATGCTGTGGGGAGCCGAGTTTGAATCCCACCATGGCAGACGGTGAAATTTAAATTCATTAAAAATCTAGTATTAAAAGTCGAATGATAAGCATGTGTCAATTGCCGTAAAAACCTATCTGGTTTGCTCATGCCCTTTAGGGAAGGAAATCTGCCATCCTTACTTGGTCTGGCCTATAAGGGAACGCCCTCTGAAATGGCCAAACAAGCTACTCAGATCAAGGGCATTTAGGGATGGATAACCAATGCTGGCGCAGCCAGTGATGCCCACATCCCATGAATGAGTAACAAAGAAAAATGGAGAGGAATAAATCATTCCAGAATGGTCACTTGTACCTCGTTGAACTCAGGAGCATCAGCCAAAGCCTACACGTAGACCTCTTGGCACAGAGTGTGGTACAGCAGATGCAAGAAAAGTCAGAAAAAAATTGTCTGCATTTCTTTTTTTAATCAGCATTTTTATGCACATTACCCAACAAAAAACAGCACTACCATTGTCCAAGTTTGAAGAGATTAATGCTCAACAAAATGCTGGCAATCTCAAAAAGATGCCTATCTACATGTATCAGTGAGAATAGTTCCAGTCTGGCTTAAGCAGGAATGAGTGACCTTGGGGCTGATTTTAACACAAGGCGACTACAACTTCACCAACTTTTACAGATGCACCATAAAAAGCATTCTTCCCAGATGTATCACAGCTTGATATGGCTTCTGCTCCGTTCAAATGGCAAGAAACTACAAAGGGTCATGAATGAAGCCCAATTCATCACGCAATCCAGCTTCCATTCATTGACTCTGTGTACACTTCCCTTGGAAAAGAATCCAGCATAATCAAGGACCTCATGCTCCCTGACATACTATGTTCCACCTTCTTCCATCAGGAAAAAGATACAGAAGTCTGAATTCACGTACCAAATGACTCAACAGCAGCTTCTTCCCTGCTGCCATCAGATTTTTGAATGGACCCACCTCATGTTAAATTGATCTTTCTCTACATTCCAGCTATGACATAAACACTACAATATGCACCCACCTTTTTTTCCTTCTCTACGAATGATATTCTTTGTCTGTGTAGCATGCAAGAGACAATATTTCACTATATACAAATATATGTGACAATAATAAATCAAATCCAATCATGTCCGTGCCCTATCACATTACGAACAATTGTTGTGATTGGATTATGACTCACCCTTCACTGTACATCACTCAAGAATCACCAGTCACATAATCTGAGTCATGTTGCTGTTACCCCTTCATTGACACAGATGGGTAGATGCTGCGGACAGAGCTATCGCTCACAAAAGTGGGCAAGTGAAACATAGCTTGCTTTACGACGATCAACAGAGTTCAGCCATTGTATTGCAATTCCTAAAAGCAATCCAATTTGCAAAAACAAATTGAATTACAAAGTGAAATTACTGGAGCAACTAAATTAAAGTAAATCACTGAGCTATTACAGTCATATCTTGCGATATGAGTAATTTGGTAGATTTCAAATTTATCAGCTACTCAGCCACCTTAGTGATGGATAGGATATCCACTTACTACCTCAATGTCATCAATAAGGTGTAAAAACACACGGTGGCACCTTTAATGGAAAATAACATTTTCATGTGGTTGTCTACAGTATTTCATTGGGTTAGTTTCTGCAATAAGTTACTGAGAGTTTAGTCTATCATCTTTCTCGTTATACAACAACGTGTGATTGCCTAAAATGCATGAAACACCAATTAACTCATTTTCGAGACTACAGGCAGAGACATTTACCCTGTGCAAGAAAAAGTGTTATTGTCCAGTTCACTCAGGACATTTCAGACTTTCAGAGCTAATTCAAGTTCAGATACAGCAAGTCTGTCAGAAAGAGAGAAGAAACAGCCTCACTGCTGTATATTTGTTTTCACCTCAGAACAATGCAGAAATGACACAAGTTTTTAAGTATCCAGGAATTTTATTTATAGAGTTTTACATAAAGGTATAAAACATCTACACCATCCTTCAGCACTGAGCTTCTAGTTGGCTTCCTTCTCCGTTTGTTTATCTCTGAGTCCACACCCAGGCACAACTAATCAAGCACAGTGAGCGTAGATCAGTTACCAGACTTATATATTCAAATGCTGAACAATTGAAACATGGAACACTGCAGTTGCATTCCAGACATAGGGGTTATATTTCTGTCTTAATCATCTGGATGGAAATTTGATGGATGCAGGTGCAGCTGTCACAGTTCTCTTTTGGAAACTGCTTTCCATATCCTCATGAGTATTTTGTTCACTTTGCTCTTTGTAGCATTATAACCTTAATTCTTGGAGATCTTTGTCAGCCTCCTCCTGTAAGGCATTTATTTTTGGCCTTTTTTTTTGCTTGAGTCCGCTGTATAAAGCAGGACCCTGAGAGGGTCCATTAACCTTTTAGTCTGAATTGGAACCTGTTGTCTTGACCACAGGCTTGCGGTTATTGTTTATTTTCATTTTGTGGTCAGTTCCTTCACGCCAACAGTTATTGTGCAGCACTTTTTTCTCTGTAAGAGAAAGAGTGGACTTGCATTTATGTTGCATTTCATCCTGTCCTCACATTGTACTAAAGCCCTTCATTTCCAAAGAATTAGCTCATAATGGATTTAATTTTTGTTTTCCCTTTTTCACTCAGTACTATTTATAATCACTTCATCAAGAGTCAATGCATTACTTCCCTTATTGAAAACTTAAATATTTTGATTTTCTTCAAATGTGCAAAACAAACAGAGAAAACCTTCTTTGTAGTCTCTCAATAATGCAACAAGATTAGTAATATGAATAATAACTTCACATTCTGAACAATAATGCTTCAATTGCCTAAAAGAGATTTAGGTTCAATTGAAGGACAGAGGATCCAGCTTAAATTCTGATGTTTACCTACCTGCTGTTGAAAACTAATTAAAGTCTTCAATAAATAATGCTTCTCAGAAATAAAAATTGATTTTCTCTTGAAATCAGCTCTTTTGGTTGTTAATTGTATGTTAATTAGATTTTTAAGAAAGAGAGGTGAAGGACATTGTTTAAGTACTTAGAGCACTTATAAAGAGAGACTGCTGGGACACTGGATTGGTAGGTAGGGAATAGATGTAGGGAATGATGCATTCTGTAAAGAAGCCTATTATCTAGGAAAGTGTTTGCTTCTAGTTCCATAATTTGCTATCTGATAGGGGATTAATTTATTCATAGAATCATAAAATGCCTAGAGTGCAGGAAGAGATTAGTTGGCCCATTGAGCCTGCATTGGCAACAATTACACCCAATCCCTATCCCTGTAACCCTATGTATTTACCCTGCTAATCCCCCTGACACTAAGGGCCAATCATCATGGCCAAGTAACCTAACCCACACATCTTTGGAGTGTGGGAGGAAACCAGAGCACCTGAAGGAAACCCACACAGATACAAGGAGAACATGCAAGTGCCACATAGTCACCCGAGGCCAGAATTGAACTTGAGTCCCTGGTGCTGCGAGGCACTGTGCACCATGCCACAACTATTTTTGGTAAATAGCCTCTAATTTGAAAACGCCACTTACACATTAAATCTTCCAACCCATAATCTGAGTGTTGACTATGCAGGAGCACATGATAAACTGTTACTGAAGATAGGAGGTTCATAGTAAATATAAAGTTGTGTAGAGAGACTGAAGATGCAGAGTATATGATATTTGATAGAGGGATTTAATATAGTGAACAATCTTGATCAAATAAATAAACTTTTTCCATTGGCCAAAGAATCAGTAACCAAAGGACTCAGAGTTCAGATGATTAGTAAAAGAACAAATGGCAATATAAGGAGATAGGGGAGGAAATAAATGCAGTGAGTCATTCTGATCTGCAGATGGCTGTCCTAAAGGATGGAGACAAATAAACTAGCATCTCTCATAACACAATAAAGATCTTTAAACAAAAACTATTACTACAGTGGTAATGTTATTCTGAACGAAGAGGTGTTGTGGCACAGTGGGTAGTGTCCCTGCCTGTAAGCCAGTAAATCCAGGTTCGATTCCCACCTCAGGACTTCATGGCCAAGGAATGTGCATCCATAACGCAACCAACAATGTTGATTATCAACCTGAGCAATCTTTCCAACACATCAATGGCAGACAGTAAGAGCAGGCAAGAGATTCCTAGCCAGCCATGCTTGGTATGGAGTGGTGCTCCTCAGACTATAAGCTCCTATTGATTGGCTTGCGACCTGTTCTAGGAAAAGCTTGCTATGGAATGAGATGAGTTTGCCTTGTGTATCTCTAGTGTGAAGAGAAACATCAAACCAAAAGCTATTCAGATGTAAGTGAAGCTCAGTTACTGCAATCTGAACCCTCCAAAGGAAAATAAATACTGATGCAAATCCTTCTGTTTAATTTTTTGTTGCCACATTGCTCCCCTACTTCTTTGAATTTGACTTTATCTTTACAATCCATCCTAATTAGCCTCCATGCCTTTGAAACACATTTCTTCCCTTGTTCCCCCTCCCCTTTGAGAAGAGAAATGAAAAGGAGCCAGATTAGAATTTGTTTCAAACTGAATCAGAAGACTTTTTCAAGCAGCCAGGATAGAAAAGGTGGGATTTTCTGGCCGCACTCGCCCCAAAAAGGGAAAATCTCGCCTGAGGTCAACGGATCTTTGCGTGGTCCTATTCCACCCAAATTGATAGGACTGCAAGCTGTATGTGACCAGAACAGTCCCTGACACAGTAGGTTGCAAAAATAGGGAAGGTTGCTGTCAGACCAGTCGATCCATTCACAATAAAGAACGAACTTATATTGATGTTGTTCCTTCCACAACCTCATACGTCTAAAAGCACTTCATGGTGAATGAGGTACCTTTGAAGTTTGGTCACTGTGGTAATATAGAAAAGGGGGCTGCCATCCTGCACATGGCAAGCCCCCACAAACCACAACGCAAGAACGAACAAATCGTCTGTTTTTTTTATGATGTCGGTTGTAGGATAAATAATTTTCCGGGGGAAATCCCCCTGCTCTTCTTCAAAGAGTGCCAGGAGATCTTTCACATCTGTTCTGACAGGGCAGATGGGGCTTGGCTAACACCTCATCTGAAAAATGGCACCTCTGGTAATGTGTGAAATGTTAATGCAGCAGTGGGATCAGACTCATTGGTATGTCTAGCCATGTGGCCAAGAATGAAGGTTGGCATTTCAACTGAATGCCATGGGCACAATCAAAAATATTCAAATTGTATAGACTGTCAGTTAAATATTGAAGCAAGATCAATGACCTGCCACTAGGTGTCACTAACACATTTAATAACAACTATATTCCATTATATAAGATCTCTATATGGAAAACCTTCATAACTCTACCAGCGTTTTTGTTCCAACTCCCTCCCTACCAGCACAATGGGTGTACCTACACCACGAACACTGCAGCAGTTCATGAAGACAGCTCACCTGTCCTAATATCCCTTTATGGAGCTCAGTGTTTGATAAATGGTTTGCCACAGTTTATTGGTTAGCACTGCTGCCTCACAGTTCCAGGGACCTGGGTTCGGTTCCAGCCTGGGGTGACTGTCTGTGTGGAGTTTGCATGTTCTCCCTGTGTCTGCTTGGGTTTTCTCTGTGTGTTCCGGTTTCCTGCTACACTCAAAAGATGTGCAGATCAGATGGATTGGCCATGGTAAGTTGCCAATTAGTGTTCCAAGATGTGTAGGTTAGGTGGGTGAGAGATGGTAAATACACAGGGTTAGGATAAGAAGAGGGCCTGACTAAGATGATCTTTCGGAGAGTTGGTGCAGACTCAATGGGCTTCATGGCCTTTTTCTGCATTGTAAGGATTCTATAGATTATGTGACAGTCACTAAAGATGTGCTAGTTGCTGTTATTGCTGGCTCTACCCATATGTTAGGATGTGAGCAATAGTAACCTTGCAGTGCAGAACCAAGTGGGATTGTACTTTTCAGATGAGATGTTTAACCAAGTTTCTTGCGTATAAGCAATGAGGTTCTCATGTTATGAATCAAAGGAAAGCTAAGACTTTTTCTGGTATCTGACTACATTCTTCCCATAATCAAACCCCACTTAAGGGAGGCGAAGGCATAATTGTATTGTCACCTGACTAGTAATCCAGGGACCCTGCTCTGGAACCTGGGTTCAAATCCCACCACCACAGCAAATGGTGAAATTTGAAATAATAAAAATCTGGAATTAAAAGTCTAATGAACCATGAAACTATTGTCGATTGTTGTAAAAATCCATCTTGTTCACTAATGTCCTTTAGGGAAGGAAATCTACTATCCTTACCCGGTCTAGCCGACATCGGACTCCATATGACAGCAATGTGGTTGACTCTTAAATGCCTTCTGGAATGGCCGAGCAAGCCACTTAATTCAAGGGCAATCAAGGAAGGGGAATAAATGCTGACCCAGCCAGCAGCATCCACACCCCTCATCAAATTTAAAGAAACAAATAATCATAAGCAAAGAATTCATGGAATCATGGATTCCCTACAGTGCAGAAGAATATCTGACCCATTGAGTCTGCACCAACTCTCTGACAGAACATCTTACTTATGCCCTATCCTCGTAACCCCACTTATTTACCTCCCAATTCCCCTAACCTCCACATCTTGGGACACTGAGGGACAATTTAGCATGACCAAACAACCTCACCTGCAATGGGAGGAAACCAGAGCACCCGGAGGAAATCCACGCAGACTCGGGGAGAAAGTGCAAACTCCACACAGACTGTCACCCTAGGCCGAAATTGAACGTGTGTCCCTGTTGCTGTGAGGCAATAGTGCTAACCGCTGTGCCAACGTGCCACCCTAAGCTTAAGTGAACATTCCTCTGAGTTCTGTTGGTGGGGTCTCGAATTTGCCCGCATGACACTCATTGTACTACAGAGTACTGAATGGCATATAAAACAATTGGTGCAATTTTGGCGTAAGAATGAAAAATGAAAAAAAAATCATTCATTTTTCTCTTTGTTGAAGTAGTGTTCCATGACTGCTGGCAGATCTTAGCTATCTCGTGAATGTTTCCAATCTATGTGAGCCCATTTGGTGAGTGTTTGATTGTGAAGGTTATCCAGGTATTACTCACTGTCCACACACATCTTGCCTTTCCAAACCCGGTCCAATGCTGCTATGGCCAGTTCCAGCATCCTACTGTAGGCCTCACTCAGACGTGCTGCCTCAGATACCCAGCTGAAAAGTTCATTTATTCACCAAATTTTCCTTTGATCGCCTTTGATTATCAAGGAAAATACTTTGTTCAGCCAAGTTTTCATTGTAAAGGCAGTGGTGAAAAGTGTAGACCATGATCATTTTAAAAAGACTTTTTAACTAATGGGTGAAATCTTATTTTAGAAAAGCCAATCTGTTTCTTTCATTTCATAAGGAGCCTGTAGTTAAAATTTCACTTAATTGTTGAAGAGGAACATTATAATTTCCCCTTGCCTTCCAATATTATTTCATCAGGAATTACAGAATCAGAAATTTTAGATGACTTTCATTACAGGGCTGTTAGCTGTCAATGGAAGCATCACTCTTGTTTTCGCAATCCCCATGTCAGGTCATTAGAAATCGGCTATTGTGCAGAGCTCTGCATCATCTAATATTGCAAATAGCCACTCCAAGAACCATAAACACACATTTTTATGAGCCATTCATTTTCCTGCTGTTTGTTTCTCTCATCACACATGCAATCTGCATTGCTAGGTCCACATCTGGGGCAGGATTTTCTGGTCGCATTCACCCAAAAATCCCACCTAAAGTCATAGAATTCCTAAAGTGCAGAAGGAGGCTATTCGGCCCATCAAGTCTGTACTGACCACAATCCCACCCAGACCCTATCCCCATGGCCCCACATTTTTACACTGCTAATCCCCCTGACTCTAAGGGGCAATTTAGCATGGCCAATCCACCTAACCCGCACATCTTTGGTCTGTGGGAGGAAACCGGAGGAAACTCACTCCGACACGAGGAGAATGTGCAAACTCCACACAGACAGTGACCCAAGCCGGGAATTGAACCCAGCTCCCTGGTGCTATGAAGCAGCAGTGCTAACCACTGTGCTATCGGGCTGCCCTATGCAAAAAAAAGAAGCTGGAAACCACTTGATCCTGGTGGACTGTTTGAAAAGGGTCACAAAGTGAGTTATGGCTTTGGAAAAGAAATCATGCCCGGAAAACTGTTTTTAAAAAGCTGGTTTTGGTTTTGAAAAGATCGACACAATACATCAAAAAAACCCAACAGCTCTGAAAGCCCCAGACCAAATTCCAAAGCAGAGAAATTGCTCTAAAATCACTCTACATCGAAATCAACTGACTGCAAGATTTCCTCGATATCTGGCTGAAAAGTAGAGTAAGGGTCTTCGATTTCTTCCCTGACCAGCTCTGCACAACCAACTGTATAACCTGGACATTCGACTCGTATTGGCAGAATTCAACTTCTCTGGTATGTGTGTGTGTGTTTCAGATAGACCGAGTTTGGAGACAGGATTCCCTGGCCTTCTCTCAGCATTTTCTTCAGTGGTGGGAGGCGGTGCACTTTTCGCTAGTGGTGGGATCTTCTGGTCCCACTTCTGTCAAAGGGAATCCCCATTGAAGTCACCCCACGTTGCCGGGAAACCCATGGCAGGGGGTATGCCACCGGCAGGACCAAAGAATCCCGCCAGAGTCATTGGCTGAAGAATTCTGGCTTAGGTATTTAAAAAGAATAATTATTATACTTTCTGCTGGGTATTAGATGCACATTCTGAGATTTGTGGCCAAAGCACATATTTGGTCCTGTTTCTAGTTGGCAAAATTATTTAATGATTGGTTGTAACCAGTGGAATGGTAGAACCAGATCTAGAAGCCAAAAACTACCCATCTGGCCTGCTGCGGGTGAGAGAGAAAATGTGGCATACCATTGGCATTGAGTACAAGAGTTGGGAAATCATGTTGCAGCTATATAAAACCTTGGTTAGGCCGCATTTAGAGTATTGTGTGCGGTTCTGGTCACTACACTACCAAAAGGACATGGAAGCTTTGGAGAGAGTGCCAAGGAGGTTCACCAGGATGTTGCCTGGTCTGGAGGGTGTTGGCTATGAGGAGAAGTTGAATAAGTTATGATTGTTTTCACTGGAAAGACAGAAGATGAGGGGAGGTCTACAAACTTACGAGAGGCATGGACAGGCTGGATAGTCAGAGGCTTTTTCCTCAGGGTGAAAGTGTCAATTATAAGGGGGAACAGGTTCAAGGTGAGAAGGGGAAAATTCTGTGGGGGATGTTTTTCACGCAGAGAGTGGTAGGCGCCCGGAACTTGCTGCCAGAGGTGGTGGTGGAAGCAGATACATGAATAACATTTAAGAGGCATTGGGTTGGGTGCATGAATAGGAAGGGAATAGAGGGATACGGACTGAATAAGATTTTTTTTTGTCGTTTAGTCAGGGCATCATGAGCGGGATGGGCTTGGAGAGCCAAAAGACCTATTCCTGTGCCGTCCTTTTCTTTGTATTGAAAGGTCCGTTGAGCTCGGGTACAAGTTTCTGGTCTTGGGACACACCCGGCCAGAAAATCCTGCCCAGATACTGCACGCTTCCCATCTCAGTCGCAACATCAAAGGAAGTAATGCACTTAAACTAGATCAGTGCTGTGTAAGAGGCTTCATTTTTCATTTCAAGTTCAACTGCAAACACCATCACTTCATCCAAGTGTACTCTAGTTCAAAATGCTCTCTCAGGGTACAGCACGAGATCAGTAGTTCAAGGTCAACGATTGCACACTTAGCTGAAAATGTTACATCTGAAGTACACCTTACTGAAATCCTAGGGATAACACCGCGCGGATACAAAACTACATCCTGTAGATTGTTTGGGTCCAGCCATGTTTTGACAGAAAACCCAGCCAACAGTTTCAAATAGAAATAAAGTTGAGTTCACATGCACAGCAGTACTGCTTACTAAAACCATTTACTTCCTTACAATTAGGAGAGCAGATGACAGAAGAAACTTGTATAATTACAAGGAAGGATGTTGTATCTCAACAATTAAATGGAAGACTTTAAAGCACCTCGTTTATTCATTATAGTGAATACTTTAATAGCTTACTTACCACTTGTAAACCTGCCACTTATTCAGTAATTGTGCTTTCTCAGCTGGCTAACTATAAAGAGACGATACTTTGTGTGACACAAGTTACTTTATTACTCATCTAACTAGATATTATATGTTTGCATAATAATAGGTTATAATTTCACATGGACTTCCAGATGCATGATTCCACTCAGCATTGAATCATTCAGTGCCATAAATCGTTTCCCGGGTTAGTAACTTGTTAAATTACATGCTCCTGCTGCGTGAGGTAAGTTGCATTCAATCTACGTTGGGTTTTGCAGCTATTTCGTCTCTCGACAGTTTCTCCAATCATTCAAAATGCACAACAGCACCGGCTTCCTAGCAGTCTGTTTGTGATGGATACTAAATTTCCTCAGAACTCTCTTCATTTCTAACAATGCTCAGGCCATGGGGTCAGCCATTGCTTAGGTTCAAGATGGGATGACATGGTGGCACTGTGGTTAGTGTTGCTGCCTCACGCGCCAGAGACTGGGTTCGATTCCAGCCTTGGGTCACTGTCTGCACATTCTCCCTGAGTCTGCGTGGTTTTCCTCCAGGTGCTCTGGTTTCCTCCCAGAGTCTGAAAGACATGCTAGTTAGGTGCATTGGCCATGCTAAATTCTCCCTCAGTGTACCCGAACAGGCACCGGAGTGTGGCCACTAGGGAATTTTCACAGTAACTTCATTGCAGTGTAAGCCTACTTGTGACAATAATAAATAAATTTTTTAAAAAGTCTTTAACTTATTGTCAGATGTAATCTGGTTTTGACCAATACTCACTTGATACTTGCTGCAGTCTGGCATACATTGCCTGCACAATTCTTTATAATACTGATGACCGAGAGAAAGAAAACAAAGAAAACATGCCAAAATCCGACTCCAAATATGGTGATTTCACACTTATCTGATGATCTGTGGTTCAGCGAAACCAATCTAAGCTCATAATAATAACAGGCACCCCTCGGGCCTCTCAGTTCGAGTAGGAAGGGGCCAAATAGTTGAAGGCCAGTTTGCACAACTTCTTTTTGTTGAAAAGAGAAAGGGTTCTTGAAAAACTTGGTTGTCATGTTGTCTGTGGTCCGAGGAGAGACAGTAGACGAAGGTAACTTAACACGATGGTTGAGTTCAACCAGGTCCAGGAAGTAACTGGCATCACACAGCTCAGTACTGCTTTACATATCCTGAGTATCTTGATTTATCTGCTCTTCTATCCTTCTGCCTCATGAGCGCCTTGATCCAGTTCTTTTGTGTTTATCAAATCCTGAGTTATTACTTATTTCAATCCAATTAACACCCATTCTTGGGAGTATTGAACCTCCCCTGTAGTTAATGGCCATTATTTGACTCCTCACCTTGTATCGCGATAATTCCACTAACCTGATCCTGCGGGAGCACCTGTTGTAATGTGCCTTTCAGCGACTGCAGCATGACATCACTAGAAGGGAAATGCATCATGTAATCCAGTCTCAGTTTCACTTTGATCTGGAAGCAGACCACAGCACACACAGCTCTGCTGTTGATAGCTTCAAGCTTTCAATCCATGTATATATGTTTTCACGTGCCTAGTTAAGACAAGAACAAAAAAAAATCCATGTTTACTGATTGATGTCTTTATATCATGTAGAAATACAAGAGCATCATATTGATTAGAAAATTAAATGTTCTCTCTTTCCTGTGGAATGGTCTCATTCATCATCTCCTGCTTTTCCAGCCTCTTATGCTCACTGCTTTCTCATTTCTCAAACTTATGTAACCACTTGTCTTGTACTTACTCCTCCCACCTGCTTATTTACTTCAGATGTAAAATATATCACTGGATGGCAGGAGAGGGAAAAATCTAATTGGACTGCCTTGGTAAGCTGAGTTGAAGCAATAGTTGTTTATATTAGTCCCCTGTGGTGAAAATTAAAAAAAAACATTTATTGCTCCAGTTGTGCGTGTGGTGCAGTATTATCTTGTTCCTGGCTGTGAATTATTATTATGTCTCCCATGTTCACTACTCACTCTTTTCAATGCTTACTGTTAAATGCAGAAACTCACCAGTCCTCAAGCTCATTGCACTTGTGGTGATGTACATGTACCTTTATGAGTATGTCTTAGACTGTTGTCTATAACTACCTACTATAAAACATAATGTGATGCAAAATCTCAGGACGCTGTAGACAGAACACAACAGCAGTCCTACAGGTCAGGCACGTCTACTGAGCCTCCTAGTTATCATTGTCTCATTTTTCAGTAAAGAACATATAAGGACCATAAGATATGGGGGCAGAATTCGGACACTCGGCCCATCAAGTCTGTTCCACCATTTGATCATGGCTGCTCCGCCATTTGTTCAAACCCATTCCCCTGCTTTTTCCTCGTAACTTTTGAGCCCTTACCAATTTAGAGCCCAATTATTTCTGTCTAATTACACTCAATAACTTGGCCTCTAAAGCCTTCTGTGGCAATTGTTTTACCAATCTGTGCTATGTTACTGATATGTTTGCAATAAACAGGAAAACTCAACAGAACCTACTGTTCATTCTGACCCTTCCCCTTCACACTTACTTCTCTTCCTTTTCCTGCACCCCCTCTGCCCTCCACTATACTCACTGCACTACTCACTCTCCTACTCTGTCAGTCCTCCATTACCTCATTCATCCCTCATGTTATCCTACCCTCCCCTATTCCACTCATTGCCGTTCTCTCTCTTATTTTCCCTCCACTTTTCTTTTTTGCGTGACACTGTATGGATGAAGACAATTATCTCCATGATTCCCAGAAAATAATTAATACCTTTCATAATATTTCAGGTGATTCTAAAAGAGCAAAATCAAACAATAACATTATACCGATAAATTCCATCTTCCCATGAGCAGCAGGAAGTGAGAGGCAAAAATGTTGACGCAAGTTATACGCTATGGAAAGGTAAAATGTTAGCTATATTGTGAAAGGGAAAACGTAGCATCAGTATTGATACTAAAAGCTGCATTTAGAGAAGGAAGAGAGAGATTCTAATCGTGATGTCACTCAGAGAATCATAGAATTCACAAGCGTGAAAGGAAGTTATTCAGTCCATTAAGTCTGCACTGACAACAATCCCACCCAAGTCCTATCCCCATAACCCCATGCATTTACCCTAGCTAGTCCCCCTGACACCAAGGGGCAGTTTACCATGGTGAATGTGCCAACCTGCACACCTTTGGGCTGTGGCAGGAAACCAAAGCACCCAGAGGAAACCCATGCAGAC
The DNA here is from genome assembly GCF_965287045.1 of Carcharhinus amblyrhynchos. Lineage (NCBI taxonomy): Eukaryota > Metazoa > Chordata > Chondrichthyes > Carcharhiniformes > Carcharhinidae > Carcharhinus > Carcharhinus amblyrhynchos. Next base: position 38,756,178 of record NC_137344.1, on the reverse strand, counting down.
ATGAGGAGAACGTGCAAACTCCACCCAGGCATTGACCCAAGCTGGGAATCGAACCCTGACGCTGTGAGGCAGAGATGTTGCATCACTGTGCCGCCACTCATTGTTGGTCTTGTTACTTTGTGAATAAAGACCAGCTCTTGGCTTAGCTGACTTTGTAATAATGGGAAACATTGTGATCTTGCCTTCAGCAATAGACGTATTTTTGTTTCACTTGGTTCTTAGTCAGCTTTAGGTTCCAACCCAAAGCACCACAATTTCTGTCATGTGCAGGGCACAGAGTCAGGTCCTGAATCCACCCTAGCCAGAACAGGGATTGAACCCCAAGCCAATCTGATTGACACAAGCTAGACAGCCAGGCTGCTGTGCCAACTAGATCCGCCAGGAGTCAAATTTGCCGCAGCAATTCTGTGGCAGTTCACTTTTACATGTTGTGGTTTGCAGCAGCGAATAGTGATGGTAGATACAATTTTGGTGAGTCCAATTTCATTCCTATCAAATGGTTGACAAAAATCTCTCCCATTCTTCCTGCCGTTGGCAGATGTGTTGCTAGGATTTGCAGGTGGATGCCCAAACTCTTTGGCTATGTTATGAATGCCTTTTCTTTGGCTATCAAGATCTGGAATGGGGCTTGAACCCAGAGCTTCTAGCTCAGAGGCAGAGATGCACAAGACTGCCTTCCTAGATGGTTATTAACTCTCGACTTCCAAGGTTAAAATTTTAAACCATCACAGGTATTGTGCTGAGGCTAGAGAAACTGTTGCACCTGGTGACACTTCGGATACTAGGCTGAACGGTGATGATTGGGTAATTCCCCATCAATCATGATTGAGGACCACATGGCAATAAGTAATTGGGACTGATTTTATGCACACTATTTGAGTTATATAATTATCCTCCAGTCACTGTATTCTGGAGAAATAATCAATTTGTATGAGGCAACAATCCTTCATTTAGCTCATTTGTTCTGGAAAAATAATTTGTATTATAAAACAATCCTCCACTTACTGTAATCTTTATGGAGAGATAATCTAGAATCAAAAAATTATAGTGTCATTGACTTCTATAGTGCAGAAGGAGGCCATCGAGTCTGCCCCTACCACAATAGCACCCAGGCCCTTTCCCCATAACCCTATGCATTTAACCCTAGCTAGTTCCCCTGACATTAAGGGGTAATTAGCATGGCCAATCCAGCTAACCTGCACATTTTTGGACTGGACAATCTGGTTGTATTATGAAACCAACTTCCACTCCTTTGATTTTGCAGGAGAATCTCCCAAAGTGTTTGGCAGGGGGATGATCAAACAGATACTGGCACCAAACCACAACGGCAAAATGTATGGACAAAGATTATAGAATTCCTGCAGTGCAGAAGGAGGCCATTTGGCCCATCAAGTTTGCAGTGACAACAATCCACCCAGGCCCTATCCCCATAACCCACATATTTGCCTTGCTGGTTCTCCCGGACAATTTTAGCATGGCCAATCAACCTAACCCACACATCTTTGGACTGTGGGAGGAAATCAAAACACCCGGAGGAAGCCCATGCAGACACAGGGAGAACGTGCAAACTCCACAAGACCGGCACCAAAGGCTGGAATCGAACCCGGGTCCCTGGCGCAGTGAGGCAGCAGTGCCACCACACTGCCCAAAGGTACAGGTTTTGAAAAGCATTTTAAAAGAGGGAGTGGTGGGGATGTGAAGCAGTTTAGAGGGCAAATTCCAAAACTTTGGGTTCAGACAGCCAGAAGCACCGATACCGTCTTAATATTGTACACTAATTGCACATGAAAAATGACCTGTGGTCAAGCTATGGCAGGTGTCTGGTACCTTGCCTGAATATTAATGTGACCCTTCAGGAGAACATTGGGAAAATTGAAACAAAATAAATGCAGAAGCATTTAATTTTTGGAATTAAGACAATAAACAGACAAAGAAAAATGATGTGCTGTCTACCATAGTCAAATGCCAATGAATATTCCCCCGACAATTTAACATACTTACCAAGTTTGTTCAAATTCATTGGTAAGAAACAATGAAGTATAATTGGAAATGTTCCTGCTCATTTATCATTCACTTTCAAGGGTATTGTCACTGTCACTGTTTGGGCCTTGCAAAAATACTTTCCAAATACCCATTTTGACAGTGCTGTCACTTTTAAGCAGGAATAATGTTTTGATATTGACTAAAACTGATGTAACTCCAATATTTCCACTAATTTGCAAAAAGAGAATGAGAACCTGTACTTTCTCCTCAAACAAAGTGAAAACAAAACCATTACTTTGCAGTTTTCCTTTGACGGTGAAGTATTTCTGTAAATGTTCACTTCAGTTGTCATTCACTGTACTGTATTCAGTGCTGCACTTTCTTACACTGCTGTCTAGGTACCTCAGTGCCTTCCTCAGTCTTTGCAAGCTAATCAGACACAGAGGCAGACCCATTCTAACCATGACAAAGGTTCCAAACCTGCCAACCGAACAATGGGATCCTGAGATTAGATAGCATTATCTGACCCCACTGGCACCTTTAGTTTCCAGCTAATTGAAAGAATGTTAATTTGACATAAAAGACCCGGGTGTGGGAGGTCTACCATTTTCAAGGGAGTGGGATTAATTTTTGTTGTTCCTTCAAGGAGCTGGCTCAAGCATGAATGGCCTTCTTGGCGACACGGTGACAAGGTGGTTAGCATTGCTGCCTCACGGGGACCCAAGTTCGATTCCAACCTCAGGTGACTGTCTGCTTTGAGCTTACACATTCTCCATGTGCTTGCGTGGGTTTTGTCCGGGTGTTCCAGTTTCATCCCATAGTCCAAAGATTGCGTGTTGGGTTGATTGATTGACCATGCTGAATTGCCCCTTAGTGTCAGTGATATAAGAGGATAAATACATAGGGTTAGAGGGATAGGGCTTGGGTGGGATTGTTGTCGGTGCAGTCTGGATGGGCTGAATGGCCTCCTTCTGCATTGTAGTGAATCTATGACTCTATTCTATATTGTTCTCATAATTCTATGCGTGATCCATCAGGTAAATCAAATTCAGTACACTTGGTTAAATCTTAAACTAACTAATTCCCAATGGGTGGTTTGTGATTGACATTTATCCACTAAGTAACAATAAGGAGAAGAAAAATACAACGTGAAAAATATTACTGAAGATTATGGGTGTCTTATAATCCTTCAGAAAGCAACTGAGCAAATTCCTGACAGAGTTAAATATTACAGGATGTACAGGTCAATGATAGAATGGAGTAGTTAGTCATAAGGAGGTTCACATATGCTGGACTTGGTTTTTATTTATTAGTGTCACAAGTGGGATTACATTAACACTGTAATGAAGTTACTGTGAAAATCCCCTAGTCGCCACACTCCGGTGCCTGTTCGGGCACACCTAAGAGAGAATTTAGCATGGCCCATGCACCTAATCAGCACGTAACCACCTAACTAACACATCGTTCAGACTGTGGGAAGAAACCAGAGGAAACCATGCAGACACGGGGAGAACGTGCAGGCTCCACACAGACAGTGACCAAAGCTGGAATCGAACCCAAGTCCCTGGCACTGTGAGTCAGCAGTGCTAACCACTGTCCACAAAATTTCTAAATTATTCTTAAATTGGCTACAAGAGCTATTTCTTGCTTCTTCCATTGTTTCCTAGGAAATTGTATGATTAATTGATGGTGTACGCGGCTACACCATGTTTAGATGGAGTATGCTGATGGGAGCTTTTCATATGTTGACATGTTTATTCATCCGTTGCCAATTCAGCAAAAGGTTCTGTACGTCTAGTTGAATTCACTGCAACATAATCCAATGATTTTACATTGCAGGGTAGAGTCCACAAGCAGATGCATATGTAACAGAGTGATAGTGAGAGATCGGCCCCGGCTCAGTGGTAAGAGCCTTAGCTTTTGATCCAGAAGACTGAAGGATCACACCACAACCCTTAACCTGGCTGACACCTTCCTGTCCCACCAATGATGCACACTCACTGCAGGTTTTCTGACAGCGATGGACGGGGTATCGTGTGGACTCATTGGGTACCCTCATTGCCAATGGCAGGACCAAAAGATCAGGCCACCAGCCAATGGCAGGCCACTGCTTGCTGCCGGGAAGTACATGGTGTACGGGCCAGAAAGTCCCACCCGTTTTCTTTCCAATGATTTGTCAAAGCCGAGACCTTGCCTCTGAATCCATGCCCGCTGTCAGAAAGCCTCCCGCGAGTGAGAAAGGCAGGAAAATTGCACCCAGCAGCACAAACAATGCAGCATTTCCTCAGTACTACACTAAGGTGTCAACCCAGTTAAGGATTATGATGTGATCCTTTACTCTTCTGACTCAAAAGCTAGGGCTCTTACCACTGAACCAGGTCCGAGCTCTCACTATCGTGTGGATGTGAAAGATTTCGTGGTGCTACTATAGAAGAAAAACGGAGTTCTCCAGTCTTCTGACTAACTCACTCAATGTAACATCTGTCTGATTTTCTCATTATTGATAGTGAGAACTTATTGTACTGTTACACTGCAACAGTACAACATAGAACAGTACAGCACAGTACAGGCCCTTCGGCCCTCGATGTTGTGCCGAGCTATGTCCGAACCCAAGATCAAGCTATTCCACTCTCTATCATTCTGGTGTGCTCCATGTGCCTATCCAATAACCGCTTGAAAGTTCCTAAAGTGTCCGACTCCACTATCACAGCAGGCAGTGCATTCCACACCCCAACCACTCTCTGAGTAAAGAATCTACCTCGGACATCCCTCCTATATCTCCCACCATGAATCTTATAGTTATGCCCCCAGTAGCAGCTACATCCACCCGAGGAAATAGTCTCTGCACGTCCACTCTATCTATCCCCCTCATCAGCTTATAAACCTCTATTAAGTCACCTCTCATCCTCTTCCGCTCCAAAGAGAAAAGTCCCAGCTCCCTCAACCTTTCCTCATAAGACCTACCCTGCAAACCAGGCAGCATCCTGGTAAATCTCCTCTGCACTCTCTCCAATGCTTCCACATCCTTCTTATAGTGAGCTGACCAGAACTGAACACAACATCCCAAATGTGGTCTCATCAACATCCTGTATAGTTGAAGAATAACCCCACGGCTCTTAAATTCAAATCCTCTGTTAATTAATGTTTACATATTATAAGCTTTCTTCACAGCTCTATCCACTTGAGTGGCAACCTTCAGACATCTATGAATATGAACCCCAAGATCTCTCTGTTCCTTCACATTCCTCAGAACCCTGCCGTTGATCCTGAAATCCGTATTCTAGTTTGTCCTACCAAAATGAATCACCTCACACTTATCAGGGTTAAACTCCATCTGCCACTTTCCTGCCCAGCTCTGCATCCTATCAATGTCTCTTTGCAGCCCCTACCTCATCCACTACTCCACCAATCTTGGTGTCATCAGCAAATTTACTAACTCACTCTTCAGTACTTCAAAACATACTTAACTGTTGAGGACATGAATGGCACGAGGCCAATGCAAATTATTTCTTACTGATCCTGCCGACTACATATTTTCGATGGCATGGTGGTGGAGTGGTTAGTGCTGCTGCCTCACGGTTCCAGAACCTTCCAAATTTGCAATCACTACTGCCTCGAAGGACAAGGTTGGCAAATACTTGGGAACATCATCACCTGCAATCTTCCTCCAAATCATACATTGTTCTCAATTGGAACTATCACTGGATCAAAGCCTTCAAACCCCCTTCATAACTGAATTGTGGCTGTATCGACATTACATGGATTACTCAAGATGTCAGGTTACTGCCGTGTTTTAAAAGGCAATTAGCGATGGGCAATAAACTAGCCATTCTCAACAATGAGTTAAAGAAAAACCTGGGTGGTCCCCACTGCTTCCAAGAATGCTGGGGGCAATGCTTCTGGAGGTGGGTCCTTACACCTCAGGAATAAGAATTGCCACCTCAGTTACATTACAATGTACTGCCAAAGTTAGAGATGATATTATCAAAGCTCCAATGTCAATTGGTTTAAGGATAATCAAAAGTTTCAAAGAATTGGCCTCGCCTTTGTCAGATGTTTCTTCAAGAGTCTTTTGGGTTACCAGAAATGTCTGACTAGCCAGTTGGTACAAAGAACTACCCAGAACTTCTCGGCCTTCAATTGCACCAACAATCATTGGTATGATATTCCTAAGGCTTCAGTTATTGTTGTCATTGTCTGGTTGTCTTTTTCTTTAATGTTATTTTTATTGAATGGGAAGACTTGAGTTGGTATCAAAGGATAAATGTTTATTTCCATTCCTCTTCATGTTTTTAATTTAAAATAGCAATGTAGCCCTCAATGAACATTCAGGCAGCATGGTGGCACGGTGGTTAGCAGTGCTGCCTCACAGACCCAGGGACCTGGGTTCGATTCCCGGGCTTGCATCATTGTCTGTGTGGAGTTTGCATGTTTTCTCCATGTCTCCCATAATAGGAAGATGTGCAGGTTAAAGTTGTAGGCCATTGTAAATTGGTCCTTGGTGTCCAAAAATGTAGGCTCGGTAGATTAGTTGTGATAAATACGTGGGGTTACTCCCTCCAGTCACTCAACTTGGAGCTGGAATGTGGCTACTCCTTGCAAACTATCCCCAGCATACCCTCTAATTCTATCTTTTACTCGTGTTCTATGCTTTAAAACTCTACTCTAACTCTAATAAATAGTGCTCCAATTCAGTCTCTTCCAGATTTGGTGAAGTTGATCTTTCTCTACGCTCTGGCTATGACCGAAACATTACATTCTGCACCCTCTCCTTTCCTTGTCTACAAACAGTATGCTTTGTCTGTGTAGTGCACAAGAAACAACACTTTTCACTGTATCTCAATATATGTGACACAATGAATCAAATCAAATCCAGTGTCACAAGTAAAGCCATCTTATCTCAACCCTAAGAAAATCCAATCCAAAAACTCTGAGGAAGATGACTTGTACTCGCTGAAACTTTCAAAGAATGAAAATTGCAAGCTTCCTTGTGGATGTTTACCATGTATTAAATCATCCACCACGGAGTCAGTAGTTGCACCTAAATACATCCTTCTAATCTGAAGTTCCATTGCTCTGCCAGGTAAAGATTTTTTTTAGAGGAGCACAATGAACTATGTCCCCTGGTTGTACAAAATTCAATTTCTTCAGTTTATCATTAGAATTTAGAGTTTCCTAGGTTTTAATCACCCTTTTTTTTCCCTGCTGAATCATTTCCAAAGGGTTGATGTCTTTGTGAAGATCCCAAATCATGGACTTTGATGAGACCACATTTGAGTACAGTAAATTGTTGATAGATAAAATAAGTTCCTTTGATCTGTTGTCAAACTCTCTAAAGATGCATTCTCAATCCCGATTTCCCTCATTAACAACAGCTTCACATTGACCAGATACTTTCAATGCTTGCACAACAATCACAGGACAGTTCTCACCTTGTTAATGGAAACCGAACCGCTGTATATGTCACCCTACATCAATACTCATCACCTCACAATCCTTTCTAATAAGCTCAATCTGCAATTCCTTAGCCCATTTTCATGACTGCTTCAGGTCTAATTGAATGTTTTCTTTCTCCTCCACACATGAGACCTGATCTTGCAGCTTTGTGTCACTAGCAAATTTCAGAACATGAATGTTGGTACTTGTTTCCATCGTGATTTGTGAGAAGTGTAAACAAAAGCTCACTCATTATGGACTCCAATGAATTTCCAATTGTCACTAACATCCAGACAGTCTCTGCCCCATTTATCAGCAAGTTCTATTACTTAGTCAATTTACAAGTAAAATTACGTGTTTCTGTGTTCTTTAAAAGCTTCAAGCGTAGAAGTTGATCAATTACTTTGAGAAAGTCCATTGCAATTGTTGAGTACCTATCACTGAATATCTCACACTCACAAATTTGGTCTCCTCAGAGAATTCCTGTAGATATTTGAGGCACAGCTTATCACACTGACAATGGCTTATGTCCTCAGAAGTCTTTAGGGTGAACCTCAATCATATCTTATATAAAAAAATTTGTTGACTCTGGAAGGCAGGCTGATAATTACACTTTTTTTTGTCTCTGTTCTTTTTTCGAATTCTGGAACCATTTCAGCAACCTTCCAGTCCTTGGGTGCAGCTCAAGAGTATGCAGAATGCCTAAAAATTTAACTAGCTTCTCATGTATTTCATCACTCAGTTCCTTAATGACTCCAGGGTGTATCCCATCTGGTGGAGGTGGCATATAAACATTTATTGCTCTGTGTTTGTTTACATCAGAAGCATAATTAACCATATCCTTTATACATTCTACACCAACTTCACTGCTCGCCATCATAATTTATGAAGACTGTAGTGCGGAGTCTGTTCATAATGTTAACCATTTTTTGACCTTCCACGTGTCCATTCGGAGAATAACAGGCTATGCATGCCCGATCAGATGGTCACTGAATCTTAGATTAAAGTTTCAGGGAAAAGCTACTGAAACAGACATTGTAGAATCATACAGTATAGAAGGAGGTTTTATGTCAATCTCCTATGTCCTCAGCTCCAGGGTTTGATTCCAGCCTTAGGTCACTGTCTGTGTGGAGTTTGCACGTTCTCCTGGGTTTCCTCCGAATGCTCCGGTTTCCTCCCACACTGCAAACTTGTGCAGGAAATAAAATGATGTTTGCTGAGGGAGATGGCAGCATAGTGGTATTGTCACTGGGCAATAATCCAGAGGACCAAGATAATGTCCTCAGGATATAGGTTCAAATCCCATCATGGTAGCTGGAAAGTAAATCTAATCTCACTAATGGTGACCATGAAACCATTGTCAATTGTTGTAAAAACCCATCCTGTTCCCTAATGTCCTATAGGGGAGGAAATCTGCCATCCTTACCTGGTCTGGGCTACATGTAACTTCATACCCACTGCATTGTGGCTAGCTCTTAAGTGATCTGTGTAAGGGTCTAGAAAGCCACTGAGTTCAAGGCAAATTAGGAATGGGCCATAAATGTATGGGCCATAAGCCAGCACGACCCACATCCCATGAATTAATAACTAAAACTCTCCATCTGCATCACTCTTACACATTGGGTAGTACTTTCTGGCCAGGTTTGAAACTGGAAAACCTGCTCGAGACCTTTCCACGATTTGCCCCTTACCTGCTCCGATTCCCGAGGTGGGCGGGATGGGTACATCTCCCCCAGTGTAACCTTACTTACCTCTGTTTCTGCCTGTGGGGATGGGATAATCTGTCCCCTATTCAGTTAGGATTGCACTTTCAATCTCCCAACTCTCTAACTTCTGACTCTTTGTTCAGCACAACATTTCTACAGTTAACGATTTCCTAAGCTGTATCTTCACCGTGTTTGATGCTCTGATCCTAAGCCAGGGGTGGCACGGTGACACAGTGGCTAGCACTGCTGTCTCACAGTGCCAGGAATCTGGGTTTAATTCCCAGCTTGGGTAACTGTCTGTACGGAATCTGCACATTCTCCCCACGTTTGCGTGGGTTTCCTCCGGGTGCTCCGGTTACCTCCCACAGTCTGAAAAACATGCTGGTTAGGAGCATTACCCATGCTAAATTCTCCCTCAGTGTACCCAAACAGGTACCGGAGTGTGGCAACTAGAGGATTTTCACAATAACTTTATTGCAGTGTCAATGTAAGCTGACTTGTAAGAGTAATAAATAAACTTTAAACTTTAATTACTCTTACTCTCACCTTGGTTGTTCCCATTGGTACGACCGTCATCTCGCAATATACAAGATCTTAAACAGTTACGCTGGGCAACTGGTTTAGCCATTAACCACCTCCACTGGCTGGACTCCCTATAGCTGGTCTGGTCTGCCAGAACTGCTTACTATTCCTGGATCACCCTGGAACGTACAGCTTTGTTTATCCACTGCAAATTGTCTTCATCCAGCCTTTCCCCAGTCTCTTCCAGCCTTATCTAAAATGAATAATTGATGTTCCTAGTATCTAAACAAGCATTCTGAGGCTCATAGAATTCTTTTTCACTAAAATTGCAATGATCTGGTCATTGGCCCTGTTATTCCCTCTTCCTCTAACACACCAGCTACTTCATTGCTAGCGCATCTCCCACATGCGTCCTGAATTTGGCCTCCTATCTTCACTCAGACCCTCTTCAAGCTTGTTGTGTCCACAAGATGCACCTCCTACTCCTTCAAGCCCACTCCCACTGAATTGCTGTCCTCCCAACATCTGTTCCTGGCCCTCACCTTCACTGTTATTATTTATGGGTCCCTCTTTTTAGGTAATCTCTCTCTCTTTAGTACTGCCACCATCACCCCTCTCGTAACATAAACAACCCTTGACCCAACTTTACTTGCAAACGGCCATTCAGTCTTCAAACTGCCTTTTCATTTCCAAAGTCCTTGGATATGTTTGGCATGTCCTGAAACTGTTCCCATCTTTCCCAGAATTTCAAGACTAAATCCCTCACAACCCTTCAATTACAAAATGGCGCATTAGGAAAGCAAGTGGGACCTACAACTAATAGATGATCCAGAGTTCTTCAACTAACTGCCCCAGGCATCTGCTGCACCTTATTTTCATTGCGGCCCCATAACTGAGTGTGGTATTGCTGCAGAAGAAGCTAGAATCATAGAATCCCGACAGCACAGAAAGAGGCCATTTGGCCCATTGAACCTGCACCAGCAATGATTGCACCCAGGCTCTATCTCTGAAACCTCACATCTTTGCCCTGCTAATCCCCCTGACACTAAGGATCAATTTCCCATGGCCTAACCTGCACATTTTCTGAGCATGGGATGAAACCCACACAGACATGGGGAGAACACGCAAACTCCAGACAGATAGTCACCTGAAGCGGGAATTGAAGCCAGGTCCCTGGCGCTGTGAAGTAGCAGTGCTACCCACTGTGCCACCATTGCTTTAATGCTCCAGTCTCTTCTTCAATATCAACATCAATATTGACGATTTTGTCGTGGTTTTCGATTTGCGACGAATGGAGAAGACTGGAATGTGAGGGGAAGGAAGGTTGAGTTTTGAGAAAGAAGAACGACTATGGTTGATTAAAGTCAAAAATAAAGTACGTGACAAGTTCATCAGCACCTGAAAGGAGGAGACTTGAATTCAGGTTTGAGTAGAAACGCTTTGTTGGGAGTACAATTACTTTGCGTTTGTTAGTTTTCATTTTCATTCATTCACACGCTGCCCAAAAGGAACATTGGCTACTGATTTTCCATCCTGAGCTCTCTTTTAATCTTTCATTAGATCTGGCCATTGCTGTCAAGGCCAGCATTTGTTGGTTCCCCTTACTACCCTTGAACCAGATGGCCATTTCAGAGGGCATTGTAAGAGTCAACCACATGGCCATGTGTCTGGAGTCGCACGTAGGCCAGACCAGGTAGGCCAGACTGCAGATTTCCTTCTCTGAAGGGAACTACTGAACCAGATGGGTTTTTATGACAATTGATGATAGTTTCACAGTTACCATTACTGAGACTAGTTTTCAATTCCAGATTTTTTTCATCAATTATTTGAATTTATTAATTAAATTCCAATTCTACCAGCTGATATGGTGGGATTCAAACATTTGCCCTCGGGGCATTAGCCTGAGTCTCTGGATTACTAATACATTGACCTTACCACCACGTCACCAACTTGCCCCAGGTTTCTGTCAGTGGTGGTTTGCCGCTGCCCTCTGCTCTCTGGCAATAGAGGAGGTAAGTGCAGGGCCCACCACAGCAGAATAGGAATCAAACCCAAACTGTTGACATTACAGGGGGGCGCGGTGGCACAGTGGTTAGCACTGCTACCTCACAGTGTCAGGGACCCAGGTTCAACTCTTGGCTTGGGTCACTGTCTGTGTGGAGTTTGCATGTTCTGCCCGTGTTTATGTGAGTTTACTCTGGATGCTCTAGTTTCCAAAAGATGTGCTGGCTACGTGCATTGGCCATGTGAAATTCTCCCTCAGTGTATCCAAACAGGTGCCAGAGTGTGACAAATTGGGGATTTTCACAGTAACTTCATTGCAGTGTTAATGTAAGCCTACTTGTGACAATAAAAAATAATCCTTAACCACATGGTCACCATTTAGCCAATGAGATAAATATTTCTCAACAATTCTGAAGAACTGAACATAGAGAAGGGAACAGGGAGCGGGGGAGTGGGGGGGGGGGGGGGGGGGGGGGGCGCTGCAAGAGAGGCAGGCATGTGACATGATGGTTTGTGTTTGAGCTATTCAGCTAACAAGGCCTTGTTAAAACCCATTGTGTCAATTAATTATGGAGATGAGGAGTCACAAATGGCTCTGCACTGCATTTGTCCAAAGCTACCTCAGACAGACTTCTCATTTGCTGATCCATAATGTTGGCTTTGCTGAAATATTTATACAATGCAAGGCATTAATGTGTTATCCCTTGCCTTTGTTTAAACCACTCAGAAACCTCAAGACCTTTCAGCATGTGGTCAGCAACAACCTGTGATCAGTCCAATAATTTGTCCATTTTAAAAAATAATTTTGTATTGTAGCCAGGCTGACATTAATGTATATATTTTCCTCCTTGTCTTCTGGATGGGACACTATCCTATATCAATGATCCTCGTTGGAGCAGCAGATTAGGAGCTTAAAAATGGCTAGGATGAGGAGTTATGAGGTAGGAATTCCTTTCCTGCTGAAGGAAGTAGATTACAATTAACGTCTTTTGTGTTAACCAAGGACAATCTTACTTCTGACGCAGTGTTAGTTTGTTTTTCTCCTAATGGTGACATACTCAGTTATTAAATACCTTAATTATTACAAATGACTTAGAACTTCAGACACAGAGCAAGAGTTGTCCAGGCAACACTGTAGGAATTCCTCAAGATAGAGTCCTAGGCTCTCTGATGCTCCCTGGAAAATTTGTGGGTATAAGCATCAGGGGAAGATGGGATTGTGCTGAGCTTCATTGGCAACATGGCCTCAAAATCTTTGAAGCAGAATTGCAAGATATTGGAGTGTCTCAGAACTCATGTAATTGTGCTACAGTAAAAACAAAATCATTGCCCTCAGGACAGGAAAGGAAATCACTGAGGGGGACAAAACAAGATGACATTAAAGGCTTTGATAATGCATTCACTAACCCTGTGTACAGAAACTGTTTATTCACAAGTTCCCTACTTCCGCCTGCGGCCAATTTCTATATAAATATGTAAAACGTTATTTGTTTAGACCAGATTCAAGAATAAAATACCGAAATTGTCAAAAGGAGCAAATTAAAACCTTGTTCCTTTGGGTGCTGGATGTCATAAAAAATATCCATTACATAAATCTTGTTTATGAAAATGAATAATTCCTTTTGCAACAGTGTCCCGTAAAAGGGAAAAGTGCTCAAAATTTGATCCAAGGCATATCTTCCAGTGGAGTGACTGAACAGCTGTTTTTTGACTGCTAACTGATCTTGTTCATACTTAGTATTCAATTAGTTCCTTACAAAACATCTGTTCATTGTTTACGTGAGGTACCAACCTACAAGGAGACATTAAGTGTAATTTACTTCCTCCAGTTTTGACTCTTGCAAAGAGTTGCCATTTTACGCTGGTCTATAAGCCCTCTTTGAAGGTTTTTCTACAAAGTCTAATATAATCAAACAGTGTCAATATGGTTTTATCAAAGAATTCACATTTGCCAAGTTTTTTTAATGATGTGATAAGGGTGTAATGAGGGGGGAACAAGTGGATGTAATATATTTGGATTTCCAAGAGGCCTTCAAAAAGGAATCACAAAAAAGTTACATTATTAGGACTCATAAAGTTGGATGGAAAGTGTTAGCGTGGGTTGATGGTAAATTAATGCACGGGAAATAAAGTAAGAATAAAAAGGCTGGTTTGAGGATGGCAACCTAGTGGGATTCTCCAAGGATCAATGCTGGGGCCTTAGCTATTTACAATCCATATTAATGACCAAGGTGATGGGAGAGAGAATAATGCATCCAAGTTTGACAAGACAAAACTAGGTAGGGAATCAAAAGCTGCGCAAAGCATATAAAGAGATTGCAACAGCAGGATATAGTGTGCTTAAGTGAATGGGCAAGAAGGTGGCAGATTGAGTATATTGAGGAAATGAGGAAATACCTACCTGGCAGGAGGAATGCAAAAGCAGATACTTTTTAAAACTGGTAAATGTTTGTGGTAAGAGCACCAGTCAATTGGGCTACTTTGTTTCGGATGGTGTTGAGCTTATCATAGAATATCGATAGTGCAGAAGGAGGCCATTTGGCCCATCGAGCCAGGACTGACAAAAATCCCACCCAGACCCTATCCCCATGTCTTTCGCCTGCTAGTTCCCCTGGCATTAAGGAGCAATTTAGCACGGCCAATCAACACGAACTGCAAAGCTTTGAATTGTGGGAGCACCTGGAGAAAACCCATCCAGACACTGGGAGAATGTGCAAACCCCACACAAACGGTGACCCCGAGGCCAGAATCGAACCCAGGTCCCTGGTGCTGTGAGACAGCAGTGTTAACCACTGAGCTACAGTGTCACCCAAACTCCTTGACTGTTGATGAAATACCATAAGGCAGGTGGAGAATATTCCATCAGACTCTTGATGGTGCCTTGTAGATGGTGAACAAGATTTGGGAGTCAGCAGGTAAGTTATTCACTGCAGGGTGCCTAGCTTCTGACCCGCTCTTGTTGCCACGGTATTTATATGGCAAGTCCCGTTCAGTTTCCGGTCAATGGTAACCCCAAAAGTTGTTGATAGTGACCAATTCTTCAATTGTAATGCCATTGAATAACAGGGGGCAATGGTTAGATTCTCTCTTGTTAGAGATGTTATTGGTCACTTCTCAGCCAAAGCTGGATCTGGGTCTTGCTGCATTTGGACATGGACAGCTTCATTATCTAAGGAGTCACAAATGATACTGAACGTTGTTGTAGTTATCAGCGGACATCCCCACTTCTGTCCTTATGATGGAAAGAAGGTCATTGATGGTGCAGCTACAGACGATCGGGCCTAGGACTCTACTTTGAGGAACTCCTGCAGTGATGTTTGAATAACTCTTGCTCCATGTTCTTACGTTCTAAGTCATTTGTTATAATCATGGCATTAATTAACTGAATATGTCGCCATTAAAAGAAAAATGAACTAACAGCTATGTCAAAACTAAGATTGCCCTTAGTTGACTCAATATGACAACAATTTGCACTCAGTGGATGGGATTTTGAGCCAATGTTTGTCATCCATGCGAATGCCGGCCGGGATCAAGATCTGAAAGTTGTAGATCTCAGATCTTACCACCACCCCGCCAGTGATGTCATCACACTCACACCCATAATAGATTTAAACCTGCCTTATATGAAATGTAATAAATTTCAGTTAACCCACCACTTCACCGTTTATTGACCCCCTGCCATACATTGACACTGCGTCGATGTGACGTCACGTTGGCATGGTTTACATTCACTTCACCTAGATGTGAACCTGTCGTGTGGGTCTCCCTGGTGTTAAGGCCTTGACCAGAAAGTCCAAGGTATTTTATGAAATTAGCCTAGACTCAAAGGTTTTTATTTGATTCTGGCATTAGGATGAACATAAGGGGTTTCACTCTAGGTATGATTCAAGTGACCCTCTAGGAAGCTTTTACCAAAACAAACTTGATTTAATAACATAGTTAGAATATAACAAAAATAATTAGCATCATTAAAATACTTTAACATGACAAAATATAATTCTTAACAGTTAGCTATCTCTGTTGTTCCAATTTAACTGTATCCCCGACAGACTTGAGACCCTTCTTTAAAATCAGTTAGCACAGAAATCAAAGATGCTTTTATTGGTACTAGACTTCCAGCCTTTTGACACATTCTGGAGAGTGATCCAGACAGATACCTGTCTTCTAATACTCACGCTGCAACTTCTAGAGTAAGATCTATCCCCAAAGAGTAGAATCTCAGAGAAAAAGGTTTATTTCTTGGCAGATTCCAGCATCCAGACCTATGAGAGGGGAAAAGAGAGGCACCTCTTCTTCTCTCAAAAAAGTCTGAGATTGGGTTCTCGGAGTAAGCCTAATTGTACTTAGTCATATGACCTTACTTGTCAATCAACCTAATCCAGGCACATTCTGAAATAGCCCAGGGGAAAACACAAAACAACAGAACACTGCATTAATTTAAACCAAAACAAACAATGCATCAGTTAATATCAATTATGCTGCTGCAGTAACAATACAGTGCTACTGGATCCAGACACAATGGCTCTGAATAAATGGGAAGGACCAGTGAGCACATTCAGCACAGAAACATGACTAAGATGCATTTCTTAAAGGCATAGAATTGTCACACCAGGGTGTAAACGTGTGTGTAGCCCTGAGGGGGAGGGACAAGACTAGACAATGCCTTGGCACTGCCCTCTGGCATAGGTTGGCACTGCCATGTTAGCACCATACCCATGCAAGAAGGGGACTGATGTTCAGGATGGTGGGGGTGTGGGGAGAAGGGGCCGATGATTAGGGGAGACAAGAAAGTAGGTGCTCATGATCAGGGGGGCGTGGGGGAAGAAGAAGCCAGTGATTGGGGAGGGGTGGTGCAGGGAAGAGCTAATGATTGGGTGAGAGGGCTGAAGGAGCTGAAGATCGGGGTGGGGAGGAGGGGAGAAGGAGTTGATAATTGGTGGTGTGGTCAACTTCAATTGGGGGTGGGGAAGGGAGCCCCTAACACCTCTGTGGCTAACAGGAGGGAGGTTTGTAGCTATTATGATTGGATTGCTCTTTAAAGATGGTGCTCTGATCCCTTTGCAGCTGAACTTTGGAGTGTTGAGGCCCCGCCACCACCCCCCACCCCCCCCCCCCACCACCCCCCCCCCCACCACCGCCCCCCCCACCCCCCCCCACCCCCCCCCACCCCCCCCCCACCCCCCCACCCCCATTAAATACATCCCTTTGATTTTTTTTTGGCAGAGCATCGTAATATCTGGAGAGAAAACTGACTGAGAGAAACACACCAGTTTTCTCACCAGAACCAACACTCTGCCATTTTATGGTAAGATTCCCCCCATCATTGTCTACCTTTCCACAGCAGAGACTGAAGAAAAGATCTGCATCCATGTAGGAATGTGGGAAATTTTCAAAAAAAACAACAGCACAAGATTTGCATTCTATTCACGAAGCAGTTTAGGGTCAAGGTGTAGTCACCATAATATTGAAAAGCCTGATCAAAGTATAATCGGAATGCACCTCTTTGGAAGGACTGGGTCAAATCAGGTGAATTGCTTTCAAATCAACTAAGATTCTGCATAGAGACACATGCTTAAAGAAAAGCCTCTGGTCTTCGATAGTGAAAGCCTGGAACAGTAAATTAGGAGCTTTGGGCTTTAGGATCAAGAAGCAGAATAACTTATCAGGAATTTATAGAGACCTGCAGGGCATCCAGAGTTCCTCTTTGGGAAACTGAAGCTTGAATGTTTACTTAAAGACAATCTATAGGAGCTTGCAGGAGGAAGGTTATCGATCTTCCAGGAGTCACTGAAAGTTCGGCTGGTTCTCATGTAGCTGTTAATTTTAGATTATTGAAAACATTTGCCTAACAGAGGGATACTAGGCTTGGGCATTCTTGGAAACATCATTCATCATTTGGTATTTGATCATGATGGCCACCAAACAAATCACTTGTAATCTTCCCAAGAATTGATTACGGGCAGTATGGTAGCACAATGGTTAGCACTGCTGCCTCATAGCGCCAGGGACACGGGTTCAATTCCCAGCCTGGTTCACTGTCTGTGTGGAGTTTGCACGTTCTCCCCATGTCCGCGTGTGTTTCCTCTGGGTGCTCTGGTTTCCTCTCGCAGTCCAAAGACGCGCGGGTTAGGTGGTTTGACCATGCTACATTGCCTCTTAGTGTCAGGGGGACTAGCTAGACTAAATGCATGGGTTTATGGAGATAGTGCCTGGGTTGGATTGTGGTCGGTGCAGACTTGATGGGCCAAATGGCCTCCTTCTGCACTGTAGGATTCTACGATTATCATGTTACATTTTATAGTCTAATTCAATGGTAAAGTATAACAGTTAATCAGGTCACATAACTATATCTCAATGTGACTGTATCTATGCAGTTGGTATAATTACCATCTATTCTTAAGTATGAACCCTGTGCTGGATCTTCATTTAGGAATGCAATAAACACTGTGTTTGCTGCCTGCTTACTTGCCTATTGTCTATGAATGGACAGCTGACAGGGTCTTACAGATTTGCATTCGATGCCCTTGAAAGGAAATCAGTTTTAAAAATAATGGCCCAGACTTTCTTGCTACTGGTACACACCCTTCATCATACTGACAGCTGCCACAGAGTGGAAACTTAAGGCCGGAACATTCACTTCTCGGGCTCAGAACGCAGAGTCAGGATGATTCCAGCCACAACAACTCCAACCTGGGAGAAGGTGCCCTGGATTTTGTGATTTTGTTTGTAGGGTGGTACGATTTCCTGGGAGTCAGGGTGGACAATTCGGGAAGAAGCGTAGAGTCTGTAGGCAATGGAGGTGGGCTGGGTGGAGGGCCTGCCTTGGTGCACCAGCACCTACTTAAAGCTTTTGGAGCACTGCTCCTTCATCAGGTGAATTACACTCACCTGACGAAAGAGCAACGCTCCAAAGGCTTGTCCTACCAAATAAGCCTGTTGGACTTTAACCTGGTGTTGTGAGACTTCAGCCCAGTCCAACGCCGGCATCTCCATATCAGGCATATTAATCAGACTGCTTCTTCCCCTCGATCCAGCAGTCTAACTGAATGGATGACTCACATGGTGAAACCCCTAATTTTCAAATGTAGACAGACTGCGCAAGATCCACACATTGCAATGTTACTTTTGAAAATGACACATAGAAGTGCAACTGTTCTATCTCCAGAGGAGCTCATGTTTGATGGACCATTTGCCTTCTATCACCTATTCTACCTCTAGGACCTAGTGTTCTGATGGTGAGCTCCTAGTGTAGTTCTGCAAGTTCCTAGTTCTCTTCCCTCTTAACGCATTAGCAGTTGTTTGTAAGTATGCAATTGATTATTGAAACATTATGGTCGCAAATGTATCAATTTCTAAATAATTACAGTCTCCCCACCTTAAGGATCACAGACATTTGTGGATCCTTCATCACTTAATCAAGATAGATTATTGGTGTATTTTTCCCAGCAAGATATCTCACATACTTAAACCAACATACCAAGATAATGAATATAATCTCTTAGCCATTATAAAGAGTGGGCAGTACAGTGGCACAGTGGTTGGTTCTGCTGCCTCACAGCTATAGGGACCCAGATTCAATTCCAAACTTCAGTGACAGTCTGTGTGGAGTTTGCACGTTCTCCCCATGTCTGCATGGGTTTTCTTTAGTCCCCCGGTTTCCTCCCACATTCCAAAGGTGTGCAGGTTAGGTGGATTGGTCATGGTAAATTGTCCCTTAGTGTCCCGAGCTATGTCGTTTAAATGGATTAGCTATGGTAAATGTGTGAGTTTACGGGGATAAGGCAGGGGACATGGCCTGGTTACGATGCCCTGTTAGAAAGTCAGTGCAGACTAGATGAGCCAAAAGGCCTTTTCTGTATAATAGGGATTCCATGGTTCCGTGATTCTATTCAATAATATGGGTGCATTCCAACATTATAGAACAATTCCCAGCACACATGATTGCCTAATGTTTTGTGTTTGTCACTCAGCTGCCTCACTGGCCTGAAGCACGTATATGTGTTTACAGATATATATTTGACTGGTCCTTGCATGCAGCTACTGAACAGATGGTCATTGGGTTAGACGTTTAGAAAAACACTCTTCCTACAGGCATAAATTCTCATAGAAAGTTGTTGTCATCGGTTTTAGTGGTCAACTTCAAGTCAATTCAATTTCCTTCTATAATGAGAGAAAGACACAGCCTAGGCAACTATTAGCAGAGATGAATTGCTGTTGTTGTTGGAGAATTATAATTGATGGTGCCACTATTAAACAGTCAACATCTTTTAAAAGGCTAATTTTTTTGAAACACTGTTGCTTACGTGAATAATTATTCTGAGCAACTGCAAGGTACTGGCAAAAGTTCTAGCCATTGCTGTTGCCTTAAAGTTTAAAGTTTATTTATTAGTCACAAGTAAGGCTTACATTAACACCGCAATGAAGTTCCTGTGAAATTCCCCTAGTTGCCATATTTCGGTGCCTGTTCAGGTACACCAAGGGAGAATTTAGCATGGCCAATGCACCTAGCCAGCACACCTTTTGGACTGTGGGAGGAAACCGGAGCACCCAAAGGAAACCCATGCAGACACAGGGAGTATGTATAAACTCCACTCAGACAATGATCCAAGCCGGGATTCGAGGCCAGTCCCTGGTGCTGTAAGGCAGCAGTGCTGACCACTGTGACACCATGCCACCCAGTAAAAGGTGAACAATTTATATGATCTGAAGAGAAATCAGAGCATTCAGAGCATCTGTTCCTACTGTGGGGCCATTACAATTAAATTGTTCATTCTCTTAAAATGGAAAAATAATTTTCAAATTTGCCTCTTAAGTCACAAATCAACATATTGTATTCTCCTGTCCTCTTCCCTTCCCTGTTTTCTTTAAGGATTAGCTATCACACCAGGAGCTGCATGAATGCAGTTCCATTGCTGTTCATGTTCCCCATTCTTCATGAAGTTCTGAGTCTGAGCTGATGATAAAGAACATTACAGCTGACCGCATTCCTATTGCCACCCAGTAACCACATACATAGTCGCCAGAAGGAGTCATTGGGAAAGAGGAAATGAGAATAACCATCTCCTTATTGCAGTGAAGTTGAGGCCAATGTATCATATCTGCGTCCTCTTCAATAAGATCATTCTTTGTTTTTATTCAGTCGTGGAACATGTCCATTGCTGGCACATCCCTAGTTGTCCTTGTTCAGAGAGCAGATGAGATTCAACCACATTGCTGTGTCTCTGGAGTCACACGTAAGCCAGACCGGGTAAGGACAGTAGATGTCCTTCCCTCAAGGACATTAGTAAACCAAATGGATTTTTCTGACAATCGACAATGGTTTCATTGGTCATCAGTGGATTCTTAATTCCAGATTTTTTTTATTGAATTCAAATTCAGGATTCGAACATGGGATTTGAACCCATGTAACCAGAACATTAGCTGACTTTCTGGATTAATATTCTAGCGATAATACCACTAGGCCATCATTTCCCCTCTTCAACTCATCGCAAACTGGACATCAATCCCAATGACCTTCATGGTCTATAGATTCAGTTCTACACTGAGCGGTGCATTTACCAGAATCAACTTGCCCCTTTTAGGGGAGGCCTCGTGGTGTTATTGCTAGAATATTAATCCAGAAACTCAGCTAATGTTCTGGGGTACTGGGTTTGAATGCTGCCACGGCAGATGGTGGAATTTGAATTCAATAAAAAGAAAAATCTGGAATTAAGAATCTATTGATGACCATGAATAACCCAACTGATTCACTAATGGCCCTTAGGGAGGGAAATCTGTCCTTCTTATCCAATCTGACCTACCTGTGACTCCAGAACCACAGCAATGTGATTGATTCTCAACAGCCAACCAAAGGCATCTCGGGCTGGGCATCAAATGGTGGCCCAGCCAGCGACGACCATGCCCCACGAATGAATAAACAAAAATTCAATCATCCATTGATACATGTTGAAATCCTGTAAAACAGAAATTCGAGAACAAGAAATTGTTGATTTTAATTTAGAATGTACATTTGTGATTTTTTTTTAAACCGTTCAATTTAAACTAATGTTATCATTTTACACCTCAACATTGGATTTAATTCAACTCCCTGCTGCAGAAAACCAGCTTTTGGCTGTTTGGGTGAAATCTCTCTCAGATACTCTCCAAGAAGAAAACATCAGCAGAGTGCTTGAATAACTAAAATCAACCCACTCAAAGATTCTATATTCAGAACTCAAGTTACGTAAGACACCAAATTATCCCCTTCACCGGCTATTTATGTTGCTCTTGATTGGAAAAATAAATGCAAAAAAAAAGTAGGTAATGATTATTTTATAAATATATGAATTGATATTTCAGTTGCAAGAAACTTCCGATGAGTGTTCCGATTGGATTTTGGCCAGGCTATTTAAAATATATACTCAGCTCCCCTCTTCCCTTCTGCAATTTTATTCCAATCATCAATGGGTGTGATTTGCATCTAAATGCTTAGCACCTCACTTTATTTAAGAATTCTTCATGTCCTTTACAACTGTCAGTGCACTAACATTCATCACCAGCCCATCTTTTCAGTTATGTGTTTACAGGATATGTGTAAAAGGGACCTGGTCCTTTGAGCCTGCTCCACCATTCATTATGATCATGGCTGACCATCTAACTCAATAACCTGACCCTGCCTTCCCCATATCCTTTGATCCCCTTTGCCTCAAGCGCTACATCTAACTGCTTCTTGAAAACACACAACGCTTTGACCTCAACTACTTTCTACAGTAGTGAATTCTATAGGCTGGTCACTCTCTGGATGAAGAAACCTAAATGGTCTACCCTATATCTTCAGACCTTGACCCCTGGTTCTGGACACCTGCACAATTGGGAACATCCTTTGTTCATTTACCCTGTCTGGGATGGCAGTTTTCCTTCCCTAAATGGCATTAGTGAACAGATGAGTTTTCATGACAATTGACAATGGTTTTGTGGTCATCATTGGAGATTTTTTTCTGTGATTTTTAAAAATTGCATTCAAAGTTCACCATTTGCCTTGCGGGAGGGTTTGGGGCGGGGGGAGCAGTGGTGGATTCTTTCCCAGATTATTACCCTGGGTCTCCAAATTACTAGCCCAGTGACACAGTGGTTAGCACTGCTGCCTCACAATGCCAGGGAACTGGGTTCAATTCCAGCCTTGGGTCACTGTCTATGTGGAGTTTGCATGTTCTCAGTTTGCGTGTGTCTGCGTGTGTTTCCTCCGGGTACTCTGGTTTCCTCCCACAGTCCAAAGATGTGCTGGTTAGGTGGATTGGCTGTGTTAAATTGCCCCTTCGTGTCAGGGGGTCTAGCTAGATAAATGCATGGGATTATGGGCATAGAGTTTAGGTGGGATTGTGGTTAATACACATTCGATGGGCTAAATGGCCTCCTTCTGCACTGTAGGATCCCATAATTCTATGATTCTATAATACTACTACACCACTACCTCCCCCAACGTCAAAATATCAAAGATTGCTATGGGATTCATGTGAGTTCAACTAATTAATGCTCAGTAATAAATGCAAATGTGACATCCCCTTGCAGCTACTGCCTGATGGTAGCCATTAACTACTTGGGAGTGCAAAATAAAAATAATAGCTTCCATTAATATAGTGCCTTTTACGTAGCAAAACATCCCAAAGTGTTTCCCAGGAGCCTATAATCAGGCAGACTGGGCCAAAGGAGGACAGGTTTGGAAGATGGCCAGAAACCTGGTGAAAAAGAAAATTGCAAAGGCCAATGATTCTCTGAGAGAAACAAAATCCTCCTCATCTCCATCTTAAATGGAATATTTTTAAACAATATCTCCTAGATTCCGTCTTGAGGCAAAATATCCGTTCAGCATCTACCCTGACAATCCCTCTCTGAATCTTATATGTTTCAATTAGATCAGCTTTCATTCTTCTAAACCTTAATGAGTAGAGGCCCAAACTACTCAATCTCACCTCAGAAGAAACCCATTGGCAAAGGAATGGAGTTGGCAGCTGACCCAAAGGCAGTGGCTTTGAAATTGTCAACACTACTGAATAAAATACATGGGAAATTCAAGTATCTGTCAGTGGAAAACATTAACAATGAAATCATGCAGTGTCAGAGAAATACTTTTAAAAGAACGATGTAGGGGAACAATATTGGAATTTGCAGTAAATCAAGAAGAGTGAGCACGAGTTACTGCGACGCGGATATGGAGAATGGTCAGGGAACTGGAACTAAAAGGACAACTCTTCCAAAGGGACAGCATAATCATAATGGCAGAATGGTCTGCCTTCGTCTTAGAAAATTCTAATGAATGTTGTGCATGTCCAAAGATTTTTCTCACCACTATTCTTTCGTTGCTATGTCTAATGTCACCATGAGTTCATTATCATTAATTGACACAATTTGCCAACAAATCAGGGCATTTGATTATCTTATTTGCTATCCACAGCTGAGGGGTGAGTGACAGGCCCAAGAACGACAACCCCTCAGGCTACGTCCCTCAGTGTGGTCACTGAGGAAAGGAGCAAAGAGCTACAGTGAAGATGCTGAAGAAATAATTCACATATGCCATTCATTGTTGACCAATTGTCTTCATCTCCCTCAGTTTGCCATACATAGCCATCCTTTACAATTATTTATCATTCATATATTAAATATAATATCCGTGGCTCTCAGTTAGAAAGTTGGGAGTTCAAGCCCTGCTCAAGAGACTTGAGATGTAGAGATGCTGGTGTTGGACTGGGGTAAACACATTAAGAATTCTCGCAACACCAAGTTAAAGTCCAACAGGTTTGGACAGAGATAGAGGAGGTACAGAAAAAGCGAGGGGGCATGGGATCCAAGGGGACATTGCTTTGTGGATCCAGAACTGGCTTGTCCACAGAAGGCAAAGAGTGGTTGTAGATGGGTCTTTTTCTGCATGGAGGTTGGTCAACAGTGGAGTGCACCAGGGATCTGTTCTGGGACCCTTGCTCTTTGTGATTTTTATAAATGACCTGGATGAGGAAGTGGAGGGGTGGGTTGGTAAGTTTACTAATGATACAAAGGCTGGGGGTGTTGTGGATAGTGTGGAGGGATGTCAGAAGTTGCAACAAGACATACATAGGATGCAAGACTGGGAGGAGAAGTGGCAGATGGACTTCTACCCAGATAAGTGTGTGGTGATTCATTTTGGCAGATCAAATAGGGTGACAGAATACAATATTAAGGCTAAGACTCTTGGCAGTGTGGAAGATCAGAAGGATCTTGGGGTCCGGGTTAATAGGACGCTCAAATCAGCTTCACAGGTAGAGGATGCGGTTAAGAAGGTGTATGGTGTACTGGCCTTCATCAATCAAGGAATTGAGTTTAGGAGTTGGGAGATAATGCTGCAGCTGTATAAGAGCCTGGCCAGACCCCACTTGGAGTACCGTGCTCAGTTCTGGTCGCCTCATTACAGGGAGGATGTGGAAGCCATAGAAAGGGTGCAGAGGAGATTGACAAGGATGTTGCCTGTGTGGTATCCCTTGTGAGGATAGGTTGAGAGAGCTCGATGTTTTCTCCTTGAAGAGACAAAGGTTTAGAGGTGACCTGATAGAGGTGTATAAGATGATGAGAGATATTGATCGAGTGGATTCTCAGAGGCTTTTTCCCAGGGCTGAAATGGCTGCCACAAGAGGACACAGGTTTAGGGTGCTGGGGAGTAGGTACAGAGGAGATGTGAGGGGTAAGTTTTTCACTCAGAGGGTGGTGGGTGCGTGGAATCGGCTGTCGGCAGTGGTGGTGGAGGTGGATTCGATAGGGTCTTTTAAGAGACTTTTGGATAAGTACATGGGACTTAGTAAGATAGAGGGTTATAGGTAAGCCTAGTAGGTGGGGACATGTTTGGCGCAATTTGTGGGCCGAAGGGCCTGTTTGTGCTGTAGTTTTTCTGTGTTCTGTGTTCTAGGTTTATTTGGTAGCAAACGCTACTAGCTTTCAGAGTTCTGTCCCTTCGTCAGATGAGTGATGAAGTCTCACCTGACGAAGGGGCAGAGCCCTGAAAGCTTGTGGTTTGTGCTACCAAATAAACCTGCTGGACTTTCACCTGGTGTTGTGAGACTTCTTACCAAGAGACTTGAGCACAGAATACATTCTCTGACTTCAGTGCAATACTGAAGGAGTGTTGCACTGTCGGCGATGCTATTTTTCCAATCTGAGACGTCTTCTTTCCACCCCAAATGGATGTATATTCTCCCTTGGAATTATTTAAAAATATAAAGTCGCCCTGGCCAACATCTATCCCTCAATCAAAAGTGCCAAAATGGAAGATGTAGTAATTTGTCTCCTTGCTGATTCTGGGGCCTTGCTGTGTGTAACTTGGCTGCCTGATTTGACTAAACTTCAAAAATGCTTCCTTGGCTGTGAAGCATTTTGGAATGACTTGAGTGGGCAACGGATGCGCTGGCTGAATGTAGATTCTATCTTTAGCTTTGGCTGAAGGAATGTTTAAATTTGTAGCACATTCATATCCAACACAGATAAATTTCTGACTTACAGTCAAATACAAGCACTAACACCTCTAGTAACATATTTGAATGAAACATCCCAATAGATTTGGTGATGCATTGCAGATGGTTGATCCCCCCCTGCAGTTTTTGATGGCACACTTAACTCCTCACGCATTCCTTCTGGACCGTGTCTGGGTCTGCTGTGATTTGCCTGCTACCTGGGCTGCTACCTGCTGTGTAAGTCATGTACCTTTATATCATCGGTGCTCCCAGAATTTCGCTTCTGCTTCTGTTCCACTACAAGAAGATGCTACATTCACTCCCAGGAGAGAAAACTCCTCTATCTACTTCTGTTCTAAGCACGCTTTGAAATCTTTTCTTTTCTCATCCTTTCTAGATGCCAAATCTAATCGCCAAAATCTTGCTGCCGTTTCCACCAGCGGGATCTTATGGTCCCAGCAATGGTACACCCCAGCCATGGGTTTCCCAGCGGTGAAGGGTGCAGTCAACGGGAAACCCTGTTGACAAGGATGGGACATAAGATCCCACCACCAGTAAGCAACATGCTACTTTCCGCAGCCATGAAACACGACGTGGGGGAGAAGGAAAATCCCGCCCATTATTTTATCCGAAGTGCGGAAGCATTGAAAAAGACATGTATCTTGGGTGGTGACAAAATATATGCTGAATAAAGTGCAATGGAGAATCCAATTTGCAGTATTTTAAATTTTAAACTAACGCCAGTCTGGATGAACGAAACAAGAACAGAAAATGCTGGAGAAACTCAGCAGGACAGAAGCTACTGTGAACAGAGAATAGGACTCCAGTATCTTTCCACAGATGCTGTCAGACCCGTTGAGTTTCTCCGGCAGTTACTGCTTTTGTTTTGGATTCCAGCGTTCCATGCCTTTCCCTGGATGAATGGAAGCCATGATATGAAGATGCCGGCTTTGGACTGGGGTAAACACAGTAAGAAGTCTCATAACACCAGGTTAAAGTCCAACAGGTTTATTTGTAGCAAACACCACTAGCATTCAGAACTGGCTGTTCCTTCGCCATGTCAGGGAGGATATGGAGTTCTGTATTTGTCTCTTTTGGGAAATATTAAATTGTATGAGTCCCAGGAAATATTTTGAATGCAATTCTTGCCTTTAAAGTACCACAGATCGCATAAGTTGACCTAGCATATAAGACAATTCCATTTTATCTGTTCAAAACTCATGTACTCAGTGTACAACTCGAGCGTTCTTTTTCAACCAGGACAGGCAATTCCTACATTAGTAGTTGGTCTCAACTTTTCACCCCACTAGTGGTATTTTACATACTAGTCTCTTAAAAACTGGGTGCAAACAACCAACCAGGTGATATGGTTGAAAATGAACAGGAATGTAAGACAGGCCCACACACTCCAGACCTCATGTGATGGATGAAAAAGATGGTGAACAAACACACGCACACCAGTGGTTCACCTTTATACTCAATGTATAAGTCAGCCCCTATTTTTGGGAGGATTCGTCGAGGCTTCATATGCCGATATATGTGGCTTATCCTTTTTGCATATCTGACCGAAAGTGACAGAAATGGAAAACATTGAGATTTGGCTGAAATTTCCAAAGTAGGCC
Organism: Carcharhinus amblyrhynchos; assembly: GCF_965287045.1. Taxonomy (NCBI): domain Eukaryota; kingdom Metazoa; phylum Chordata; class Chondrichthyes; order Carcharhiniformes; family Carcharhinidae; genus Carcharhinus; species Carcharhinus amblyrhynchos. Next base: position 38,728,455 of record NC_137344.1, on the reverse strand, counting down.
TGTTCTGGGTAAAATTGAACTCATCCATAATGAATGTCCCTATCTCACTTTGGATCACTGATCTTAAATTGAACAATTCACAAAGAACATTAAAACATTTGCAACAAGATTAATCTTGCCTTGTAAAATTTAAGGTTTTAACTATTACAAATGAAGATCTTGAAGAGCACATACTTCACCTTGAACTTTCATGCTGCACATATGCAGGCAGCTGAATTAAAAGGTACGCTGGAATGGAGATAAATTAGGAATGATGACTCATCTAATTAGGAATAGCCTAAGGACCTCTCTTACAGACCACAGAAAGAAATTTCAAAGGACTGAAAACACACAACCCATTTTCAACTTCCATGTTGTGCGCTTCTGAATGCATAATTGAGTTTTCTTTCTGATTCATGGGGTGGAACTTAAAAGCCAAGCTTTTGCTGCCGTTAGCATTGATTTTCTTCATTATTGAGGAACCTAGGCGATGGGCTAGATTTAAAAATGCAGCACATCACTAAAATGTAGCAAATCAGATCAATCAAGAAGCTGTCATTCGAGGCAGCCCAGTGTGTGTTTAACATTCTGTAAGTTAAGAATGAGAGGCAAAAATGAGAGAGATTCCTTTCAGTATCGGGATCCTGATAAAGGAAGGTGAACGGAGGGCATCTTGAAACAGCATGGGACCCTCAGTCTTAGAGCTAGCACATGCATTTGGTACACGCCAATGTGCAGCAATTTAAAATAATAGTGGGCCATAACTTCAATCCCCAATCTCGATTTACGGAGGTAATGCGCCTCACATGTGCATTGGGACAACACAGAGGTTCCAAAGCATGAACATGCACACAGAAAGCACACCAAGCTGAAACCTCTGTTAGAGCTGTAGGGGTTGAAGCGCTGCTCTGAAAGAAAACTGACAGGACAGCGCTAATAGAACATAGAACATTACAGCGCAGTACAGGCCCTTCAGCCCTCAATGTTGTGCCAACCGGTGGAACCAATCTAATGACCCTCTAACCTAAACTATTCCAATATTATCCATATGCCTATCCACTGATCATTTGAACGCCCTTAAAGTTGGCGAGTCCACAACTGCTGCAGGCAGGGCATTCCACGCCCTTACTACCCTCTGAGTAAAGAACCTACCCCTGACATCCGTCCTATATTTATCACCCCTCAATTTAAAGCTATGTCCCCTAGCTTCACTTACATACCCCATGACTGATGAGTATTTACAGTTCTATAAGTTTAAGTTTATTTATTAGTGTCACAAGTAAGCTTACATTAACACCGCAATGAAGTTACTGTGAAAATTCCCCAGTCACCACATTCTGGCGCCTGTTCAGGTAAACTGAGGGAGAATTTAGCACCTAACCAGCACATTTTTCATTTGCAGTATTGAGAAGCAGCAGAATCCTTTGGGTGGGCTATTTAAATGTGTTTAAAAGATATTTAAAACATATGCAATACACAGTGCATTTTTTAATATTTTACAACTTTGTCATGACATACTGTTAATTCCATTAAAAAGTACATTCATGTAACAAAGTGGGTTTGAACTGTCTGTAACAAGTTTCGCCTAAAGTTCATTTGGATTTTGCTGTGCATTATAAGCAGTGTTGTTTATCCCAATTTTAAGAGTCTCCTTATTACAATGTTGATTCTTAGAGGCCTCTTAAGATATAGGGTGAAATGAGTTCTACATTTACAATGGGAAGTATGCAACTTGGCTATTTCAAATGCTTTAGGAAAGTGTATTCCTTATGATGACACATATGCAAGCCTCCTGTAAGCTGATGTGAACTATCTCTCTGACAGGTATCACAGAGTCCAGTGCAGGTTGGAAATCTGGAATCATGTCCCACCACTGCTGGTGCATCACACTTCTAGCTTGTCTTCTTAAAATCACTGAAGTTCTTTTGAGGGTTCAGTGTAGGTGCAGAAATCACAAGAGAAGAGTCAGGTTACATGTAAAATATACAATTAATATGGTCAAATCTTCACATCCCCTCACCTCGTCTCCCTATCCTCCCCTCCCCTCTCCTCACCTTCCCTCCCATCCCCCCTTCTTCCCTCCCCCTCCTCACTTCTCCTCCCCTCCCTATGCCTCCTCACATCCCTCCCTTATTTTCTTGTTAACACGGACCCATCGTGTTAAAAATAAAAGAATATTTTATTGATTGCTGTATGCTGTATTCAAAAGAAAATAATGTTTCATTGCAAAGAATTTGGAAAAGATGACACAATTAAACAAAATGTCATACTGCAGCTGCTACAATTAAATGTTTAGTTAACTGTTAACACCATATCAAAGTTTTGTGTTTATGGCATTATTTTTATGAATAAATGTTTTCCACTAAACTTTACAAAAATCTACAAATGTTTTATTGAAACATTAAAACACAATATTTAAATATGATATCATTATGAATGAAGTAAACAAGGCAGAAGAATACTAATGATGAATACACAGTGGTTTAGATTTTCCACCATCCAGAACATGAACTCTCTTTTGTTCAACCCCAAATGTTGGCATAGTGGCACAAAGGGGGGCACAATGCCACAGTGGTTAGCTCTGTTGCCTCACAGTGCCAGGGACCCGGGTTCAATTCTGGCCTTGCTGACTGTCTTTGTGGAGTCTGCACGTTCTCCCTGTGCCCGTGTGCGTTTTCTCCGGGTGCTCCAAGTTCCTCCCACAGTCCAAAGATGTGCAGGTTAGGTGGATTGACCATGCTGAATTGTCCCATAGTGTCCAAAGATATGTAAGTTAGGGATAAATGTGTGGGGATAGCAGGATAGGCATGGGGGTAGGCTTTGGTAAAGGTGCTCTGTCGGAGAGTCAGTGCAGATTCAATGGGCCAAATGGCCTCCTTCTGCACTATAGGGATTCAATAAGGTACCCAAATCATAGTCCGAGAAGTTCTGACTTCTCTCTTTCTCAATTACATTTCCAGTTTCCTATATTCCAAACAAAATCATATGAACACACATATGTATCCCACAAGTAAAGTTATACAATATTCTAATGCAGATTTAAATAGTATTTTCACAGATTTAAAACATGTAACAAACTTATATTCATGTATGCAAATTAAATAGTACTCATCTTCAAATATAAAAATAAAACTAAAAAGCTCACTTTAAATGAGTCAATAACAATAGCATTAAATGTTTTGAAGAAATAGCACAGAAAAGGACATCAACATATCTTTATAAAAACAGGGAACCCTTTTGTTCTCTCTGCCTTCATGGTAAACTGTTATTTCAAAGTTTGATCTCAATAAGCATTCACAAATCATACTCCAAGGGAATGTGGTTAGGGTCATCCTGTGCCATGCTGAGGCCTATGGAGATTGTTCCACTGAAGGTCAAAGGCTGCTGCTCCCATCAGGAGTTAGATCACAATTTCTAAATGCAGCTAAGCGAGCATAAAATTCTTTAAGTTTACTTATTAGTATCACAAGTAGGCTTACATTAACACTGCAGTGAAGTTACTGTGAAAATCCCCTAATTACATTTACAGAATTTATCATATTTGTTTTATTTTTTCAGTCTATGTTGCTCTAGTTAGTTTCTGGGTCCATCATCCTAGTGCGTCCTTTGGTTTAGGATCTCATAACATGGTCTATGCCATTGTTTATATTGGAAATAAGTTTACTTCCATTCAAAGTACATGAATCAAGTGTTAGTTAGGGGAACATTTAGGTGACAGTGATCATAGTACCATAATACTTAGGTCAATTGTGGAAAAGGACAGGGAACTATCTGGGTCAGGTGCATCGGAGGAAACTGAGGGAAATAAGATGGAAATTATAGAGACACTGACCATCATCTTCCAGTCCTTCTTGAATGCAGGGGTAATGTCAGGGGACTGGAAGATTATGCTATAACTTTGCTCAAAAAAAAGGTGTAAAGATAAGCTTATACAGCCAACTGGTTTAACCTCGATGGTGGGAAAGATTTTTGAAATAATATTCTGTGGGAAAACAGAAAATCACATGGCCTAATCTGAATTAGTTAAGAAAACTCTGCACAAATGTGTTAGATGCAAATCATTTTTAACCAACGGCATTGAATTTTTATTTGAAAAAGTAACAGATGAGTTGATGTGGTGTACACTAGGATTTTCCAGGCACATTTTCTCTGAAACCAGAAATTCCTGCCCAAGGCCACCAGATCTTTGCAAGATCCGTGTTCCACCTGCTATAATTCCCGTGGCGGGCAGGATGGGAAAATTCAGCCCATAGAGTTTTAAAAGGTGTTTGGTAAAGTGCCACATAACTGGCTTGTCAGCATAGTTAAAACCCATGTGATAAAAGAAACAGTGGTGGCATTCGAATGAGCAACAGGAAATGAGCGACAGGAAATAGAGTAGTGGTGAATGGTTGGTTTTTGGACTGGATGAAGTTTTCTGGTGGGGTTTCCCAGGGGCTAATATTATGACTCCTGCTTTTTTTTATATACTAAGTATCTAAGCTCCTATGTTGCTAGAAGTTTCCCTTCATAAGATTTTCTTAATAACTTTTCCAGTTATCTTGCCGTGAAAATAAAGGGAATCTTTCCATATGTGTTCTTGTCTACTGCTATTAAAAAATGCTCAGCTGGAACTCATTTACACAAAGTGTAACATTTTTGTTAGTTTGTGCAATTGTAATTGAGAGGGCAAAAATTTTGGATAATCGTAAAATTCGCTCTTTTGAGATCGGAAAATCCCACCCAAGTATAATGGATCTTTCCATTCACCAGCCCTTGCCCGCTCCAATTCCATGGTGGGTGGGCGGTACAGTTCCGGCAGTAATCTTTTTGCACTATAGAAAAGCTATGTTGATTTTTGTTTGCAGGAACATTGACAGTCATTCCAAATATACCTTTCATTAGAATCACCGATTTCAAATTAGAAAGATAACATTATATGACAAGTAGTAAACATTGCAGGGGCTGTATATGCTCGAATTAAATAACCGGAGTGGATGGTTCATGCTCTAAGGGGCTAATAGTAAAGAAAGATGCTAGAAATTTTAGCAAGATTCACTAAAGGCTTTTTCAAGGCAGACTCTATTCTGGCAATAGCCGAGGGATTGTAAATTGTCCAAATGAGTTTCTCCTTAGCAGATATGTTTTGTTCACAAGAATATTTTGCCTGACGGGTTAGAACATAGAACAGTACAGCACAGTACAGGTCCTTTGGCCTTTGATGTTGTGCCAAGCTATGTCCGAACCCAAGATCAAGCTATCCCACACCCTATCATTCTGGTGTGCTCCATGTGCCTATCCAATAACCGTTTGACAGTTCCTAAAGTGTCCGACTCCACTATCACAACAGGCAGTGCATTCCACACCCCAACCACTTTCTACCTCGGACATCTGTCCTATATTTCCCACGATGAATCTTATAGTTATGCCCCCTAGTAACAGTTACATCCGCCTGAGGAAATAGTCTCTGCACGTTCACTCTATCTATCAGTCTCATCATCTTATAAACCTCTAATAAGTCGCCTCTCATCCTTCTCCACTCCAAAGGGAAAAGTCCCAGCTCCTTCAAACTTTCCTCATAAGACCTACCCTCCAAACCAGGCAGCATCCTGGTAAATCTCCTCCGCACTCTCTCCAAAGCTTCCACATCCTTCCTATTGTGAAACCAGTGGGTTGACCAGTGTGTTTATTGTTAAGAATATCTGCTAATCAAGTAGAATTGATTACAGTGAATCACTCTTCTTTCATAAATATGTCTTCTGTGTTAGCTGTCCTCCTTTTTGATTTGCCTTTTTAATCTCCCTGTACCACACATCATCATGCCCATGAGATCCAGGAGGGTGCCTCAAGTTAGTGCAAGTTTATATGTTGCATATTCTATTCCCTGCCCCTTCCCACCCTTCTCCTTGTAGCCCTGTCAGGAAGTGTTTGCACACCGTTCAGTTCTGGTATCATCATGATAAGTCCTTTTATTGTACTTTTTCAATGGTTCCGTGTTATTTTTTACAAAATGGATACCAACTCAATGTTCAGGAAGATCCTGATGAACTCTTATTATGATGTAGACTGTTGAAGCATCCCTTTCTCACTCTCTATCTTACTACCAGCTTTTAGTTAAATATTTAGTTAACCTGGAGCTGACATCAGTGGACTCAGCCATACAACAAACCTACACAGTCCAATAATTTTGGAAATAATTAATTTGCCATGGGAAACTCCACAATAATTTTGAGATGTAAAGGTTTTAATAGTACCAGCTTCTCGTATTCAGCTTTTTCAAAAACTCTAACAACTTTAACAGTGATATCATTGGCCCGTAGACCAAGAAATGCTTTTAATGAATTATTGTTCAATGGGTTTTCTTTTACAATCTTGTCTGTCTGTTAACCATTGAGTGTTTCAATGATGACAAATGTCACTGTCTATCCATTGTATTTTAGACCCCTGGTTGTACCAAAATCTTATCTGAAAGCAAACGCTCAGCAATTGCAGGGAAGAACTTGATGTTCCACTTCTTTCTAAGACTGATTGTTGAAAAAGTGCAGATATCAAAAGTGGTTAGTACTACTGCCTCACAGTGCCAGGGGCCTGGGTTCAATTCCTGGCTTGGGTAACTGTCTCTGCATGTTCTCCCCGTGTCTATGTGGGTTTCCTCCGAGTGTTCCAGTTTCCTCCCACAGTCCGAAAGATAATGTGGAGATGCTGATATTGGACTGGGGTGGGCACAGTACGAAGTCTCACAACATCAGGTTAAAGTCAAACAGGTTTATTTGGTATCACAGGCTTTCGGAGCGCTGTTCCTGCCTTCAACATTCGATGAAGGAGCAATGCTCTGAAGTTTGTGTTACCAAATAAACCTGTTGGACTTTAACCTGGTGTTGTGAGACTTCTTACCCAGTCCGAAAGATGTGCTGATTAGGTGCATTGGCCATGCAAAATTCTCCTTCAGTGTATCTGAACAGGTGCCAAAGTGTGGCAAGTAGGGGATATTCACAGCAACTTCATTGCAGTGTTAATGTAAGCCTACTTGTGATACTAATAAATAAACTTTAAACTTTAAAATCATTTACTGAAGACAAGGATTTTTTGACCATGAGCTCCTTGAGAAAAGGCAATCTCCAGAATCCAACTGAAGAATAATTTGCACTTATCCTCTAATGCATGGTGATAACAGAGAGTGCACTGAGGGATGGTTATATAGGAATAGGTACTCAAGTCTCCTTTTGATTTATCCCGATTCTGGACATCCCAGTTCATGTATCTACAAGGGTGAACATATACAGCAAATGTTATTTCCTAAGTCAATCTTCACTCATTCAAAAGGCTATCATTTCAATGGAGAATAATTGATACCTCAGAGGCATAACAAACCATTAATTACTTATTGCTGAAAAAAGAGCCATGCTACCAAAGCTTTTCATCTTGTATTCATCAGGACAAATTTGCAATACAAATCTAAAAGGAACAACACTTTATATTGTATACAAAGAGAGTTCTGATTGGTTGGCAAATGGACTTTGATTAATAGAGGTATTGTTATAATGAATGCACCAGGGGAAAGTCAAAAGCCAAACCTTTAGTTAAATTCAAACCAATTAGGTTGAGTCTGGTCAAGATATTGTCATGGGGAATTAACTAGGGAATGACAATCACTGAAGCTTTTGCTTAGTTTTTAAGAAAAGATGCAATGCATGGATATGTATTATGTTTGCAAAAAACAAGGCCCTTGTGTGTGAATATATGAAGCTTCTAGCATGAGTAAGTGAACCACACTATGAGCCTGACTGATAATCTTAAATTGGCTGTTGGCAGTAATTTCGCTCAGAGTTTTGGGTGATTCTATATGCTATAACAGAAAGACTCAATTAGTTGTTAAATGCCATTTGAACCCTGTGACAAAGCTGTGTCCTCAAAATAGCACCATTGTACTTGATACTCTTGTACTCTGAACTTGTGGGTGATTTTGGTATATTTTAGTCTGATGTTTGTATGAACAGTTGGTATCAGTGCAGACGTTAATAGTTATTTCACTCCCTGGTGTTGATACACATTGTTGAATTAAGGATTGTGATATGAAAATTGCAAGTCTATATTTGCGGAAACAATGGGGATGATTCTCCCAAAAGTGCTGAACTGGTGGGAAAACAGTTCCGGATCACGACTGTATTTTTCTAGTGCAGCTTCCCACACTCGAATCTCTGCACTCTGTGCACTGCAGAAGTCCCAATCTGGACTATCCTTAAAAAGCCAAGGGGGCCGACCTATTCACGCCGGAGTCTAACAGTTCTGGAACTCTGCGCATGCGCAGTGGTCCCAAACTATCAAACTCCCATTTGCTGGCCAGCCCAGGACCCCTATTCTGCTGCTCTTCCAATGCCCCCCCACAGGGCCCAGTTGCAGCCCCCCGCAACAATTCCCAGGCCAGCCCTGACCCCTGGCCCCGGAGCACCCTGATGTCCAACCCACCCCACTCAGCAGCGTCTATCCCCTACCTCCTTCACCCCGGCAGACCCCCTTCCCCTCGCTGCACCCCCCACCCCCCCGGGGTGAGAAACCCCCCCCTCCAGAGGCAGATTCCTGGCATACCACCCCCTCCCCTCCCAGCCCACACCGATCATGGGCCACCCTCCAGTCCAGACCGATCCCCATGCAGAGTGGCAGCAGGAACCCAAACCCCCCCCCCATCTCCACCAATCATCCCTAGGCCCTGCTCACAATAGGCCCCACTCCTTTGGCACTGCCCAATGCCCATTGTGGCAGTGCCAGGGAGCACAGGCAGGCACTGCCAGGTCACCCATGCCCAGGGGTACCACCATCCCCAGCACCTGAACCCCTGGGGCCCCGATTGCACCCCCCCCCCCCCCACTTCATTCCAGCAGTGTCTCCTACTAGTTCCCTGAACATGGGGGCCTTCTCTAAACCCCTCTGGAATAGAATACTCCTGGCAGGGTGGGAGGTGCTACTGGGGCCAGCACAGAATGGATAATCACTTTGAAATAACATTTAAATTATATTTAAAACATATTCAAATTACATACCTCACTTCCTACCAGACTTCTGCGCATTCCTGATAGCACCATTTTCTTCCTGTGGGAGATACACGCAGATCCCCTGAAATAGATAACACGTATCTCCTAATCCAACCCGCCAGGAAAGTTGCGGGTCGCAATGGGAGAATCGGGCCCAATGTTTCAGCTGGCTAAGACATCAGTTTAGACGTAAAGAACTTCTTACTGTGTTTACCCCAGTCCAACGCTGGCATCTCCACATTGATGTGGGTATGCCGGCGTTGGACTGGCGTAAACACAGTAAAAAGTCTGACAACACCAGGTTTTAGTCCAACCTATTTATTAGGTTGGACTAAAACCTGGTGTTGTCAGACTTTTTACTGTATCTCCACATTGAGACATAAAGAACCCAGATAATTGTGGCTTTATCTTAGCAGGGAGTAGTGTCAGGATCCTGAGATTGGTTTTGACACCTCTGGCTTAAAGGTACGAGTGTTGCTAATTGCTGTATTCTGACCCCCCTGCTGGGCATCCGTGTATGGACATCTGGCGAAGTCAGGGACGGGGCTCAGCTGCAATGCCTTGGTCAGCGAAACAGCCCGCTGACAGTCACTATCGAGGCTCACACTGGAGAGCAGCTGTGCTGAGAAGCACCAGAGGGCAAAGCCTGCCCGTGGAACCATGGAATCGACACTACTTTCAGCACAGGAGGAATGGGCAGAGGAGGGGAGTTAATTCCTGGAGCCAGGAGGGAAAACAATTATACTTATTTTCAAAGTAATTACCCTGACATCAGATACTTAATTTACAGATTAATACACGTTGCTTGAGACAAACTTTGAAGTGTACGTGATCACAACTGATCTTTATGCCAAAATACTGAACCATCTTGTATCAATGTTAATGTAACACTTGCATGCATTCTTATGGCATCCAATTTTATATTCTTCGATCTTTTCATAAAGCGTAAACCTAAAGTTTTAGAACAGTGTTTCCCCCGTAGCATTTCGCTTGAAGCAAAATCGTAAGCCAGTATTTATTTCTCTCAGTTTGCTGCTTTTGTGTCTCTGTTACCGATATCAAAGAGGCATTTGGAAGTTAAATGGGGTGACTGTAACTCTTCCTGTCTCACTGCGAAGCCCATTCATAGCTTCAGCTAACCCTCACACACTTAACACTGTTACAGTCCTCACACCCGCATCTCACAGCTTGCAAACATTGTCAGCTTTCAACTGTGACACATCCACATCACCCAGATACACTTGCACCACATTCGCTGACATTTTCCTCCTTCTTGCAGGTAGAGTTGAGCAGAGCCCTGGACAACGCCAGCTAACCGATGCAGGGGGTGTGGGCACAGATGGTGCCATAGACCACTTAAATACCATTTAAAGTATAGCCAGCACCATCTCCACATGCCCACACCCCCTGCATCGGTTACTTGGTGTAGGGCTCTGCTCATCTCATAGAATCATAGAAACCCTACAGTGCAGAAGGAAGCCATTCGGCCCATCAAGTTTGCACTGACCACAATCCCACCCAGGCCCGATCTCCATATTCCTACATATTTACCTGCTAATCCACACATCTCAGGATTCTAAGGGACAATTTTTTTTAGCATGGCCAATCAACCTAACCTGCACATCTTTGGACTGTGGGAGGGAACTGGAGCACCCGGAGGAAACCCATGCTGACACGAGGAGAATGTGCAAACTCCACCCAAACAGTGACCCAAGCCGGGAATCGAACACAGGTCCCTGGAGCTGTGAAGCCGCAGTGCTAACCACTGCGATACCGCGCCACCCTCGATCTGCAAGAGAGAGGGAAATGTCAGCGAGTGTGGTGCAAGTGTATCTGGGTGATGTGCGTGTGTCACAGTTGAAAGCTGACAATGTTTGCAAGCTGTGAGATGCGGGTGTGAGGACTGTAACAGTGTTAAGTGTGTGAGGGTTAGCTGAAGCGATGAATGGGCTTCACAGTGAAACAGGAAGAGTTACATTCACCCCATATAACTTTCAAACGCCTCTTAGATAACAGTAACAGAGAAAAAAACACTTGCTTATGATTTTTGCTCATGCTAAATTGCCTCTTAGTGTCAGGGGGATTCACAGAATAAATACGTGAGGTTACGGGGATAGGGCTTGTGTGGGATTGTTGTCAGTATAGGCTCAATGGGTCTGATGGCCTCCTTCTTCACTGTAGCAGTTCAATTATTTTGCTTAAAGTGAAATGCCCTGAGGAGAAAAGGGGCGAAACCTTTGAGCAAAGCAAATGTTCTTACTTAACTGACCTTTTAATGTCTCCCTTCCACCTGGTCCCACATTTTCTTTTGTTTGACAGGTCACTTTCCACGTAGGTGTGAACTTCTTCCTGCCCCGCCTCTCACCGTGACCCCAGCCCTGTGCTGTCTTTCTGTCAGAGATCCAACAACTTCCACCTGACCCGGTGGTATTGCAAGAGCAAAAAGTGCAAAAAAGAGGCTTCGATGGTCAAACATTGTAACTCGATCCCTCACTCACAACCATCAGCGCAAGGTAACATACAGGTGGGATCCACAAACAGTGACTCACCTGAGCACAAGGTCAGGTAGGAAGGGCAGTGAAGGTGTCAGAACTGGGATGTTACGACTGGCACCACAGCTGTTGTGGCAATCGCAGCCTGGCCAGTATTAGTTACCTCGTCCCTTCATCCTCCTCCTCCTCAGCTGTTCACTCTGTACCTACTGGCAGGCACTGTGAACTCATGATGACAAGGATGTATATCATGCAGCAGAGCAGCGGAAACTGTGACTCACACACTGGTACGTATTACAGGAGTGCTCCAGCCAGTCAAAGCACAATTTGAGCACCCCTTATGTTTGTTCTGGCACTGCCCCTGGTGCAGGATGGCACTGCCAACCAGACCACACCGACTTGTGCCAAGGGGCAATGCCAATAGTGGGTCTTCAAAGCAGCCCCATGGGAGGGATAACCCAATATGTGTTGGGGGGGGCTAATGCCTGTCAGTGGGGAGACTGTGGAGGTGAGTTGGAGGTGGGAGCAGCAGAGGGGTCGGGGAAGAAGTGTCCCCGATATTGCGGAGGTTGGGGGATATGGCCTGCAAAGTGGTGGGGGTGGGGGAGGGGAGCAAGGTTGGCGTCGTTGTGGGGAGAGGACAGAGCCCTGTGTCTTGTGCTGTAGGGTGGTGGGGGTGCTGGTACTTGAGAGTGCGAGACCTCCATGTCAGTGGGGATTGGTGTGTGGCTGGGAGGACATTTGCTCTCTGTACTGATTCAGGTGGCCTGATCTCTGTGAAGCCAGCCTTGTCTGTTCTATCAGACCCCGCACCCTGAAGGCCAAAACCATGCCCACTCATTTTCTGGCCCAAAACACAGCTGCACAGCTGGGGAGAAACATATCAGGTTTCTGTGAGATGCAGACACTGAAGAAATATGGGAAAATTCTGAACCGGGCTAGCCAAGCAGGTCAAAGGTTAGGAACCTTGCATCCTCCTGATTTCCCAAAGCTTGTCCACTATTTTCAAAGCACAAGTCAGGAGTGTGATGTGATTCTCTCCAATTGTCGAGATGAGTGCAGTTCCAACATCACTCAAGAAACTTGACTCCACCCAGGACAAAGCAGCCCATGTATAGAATCATAAAATTCCACAATGCAGGAGGCCATTCAGCCCATCAAGTCTGCACTGACCACAATCCCACCCAGGCCCTCCCCTTATAACCCCATTTATTTCCCCTACCTAGTTCCCCTGACACTAAAGGGCAATTTATCATGGTCAATCCACCCAACCCGCACATCTTTGGACTGTGCAATGAAACTGGAACAACTGGAGGAAACCCACTCAGGCACAGGGAGAATGTGCAAACTCCACACGGATAGTGACCCAAGCTGGGAATCGAACCCAGGTCCCTGACCCTGTGAGGCAGCAGTGCTAACCATTGCGCCACTGTGCTACCATTGCCCTTTGCTTGGCAACCCTTCCACAAGCATTCACTATATTTTCCACCAACAAACAGTGGCAGCAAAGTGTACCATCTACAAGATGCACTGCAAGAACCCACCAAGATTCCTTAGTTTGCACCTTCCATGACTACTGCCACCTACAAGGACAAGGGCAGCAGACACGGGAACCTGATTGAAGCGGGGAGAGCATTCAAAGCTGCGCTCATTCTCAATTCTGAATGGGCCTGAAATGGGAGTTGGGCCTCTGATTTTCGTATGCAACAAGCTCCCATTTGAGGCAGGGCCCATGGATCGGGCAGCCCAATCCAATATGGTGGATCGTGCACTTCTGGAGTGGGGCCTGTGTCGTACATGGCTTGGAGTTTTGGGTACGATTGAACTATTTGTCCGGTGGCCACTAATAAAACCAATCAATCAGGCTGGATCAGGTCTCTAGTGGAACAAGTGCTTTCTCGGTGGCAGTTTTAATAGTAAATGCTTGAAATATTAAGTCATCATTCTCAGTGTAGCCGCGCCGCACCTCTCAGAGATTTGTTAGTTTAATTTGGTGAACAAAAAGACTATCTCGACTGTTCAGAGGAATTCTCTTCTTTGCCTGCATAGGTGAAGCAGCACTTACTCCAAAATCAATCTGCAGAGTTAAAAAGTCAGTGTCTGTATGAAATATGTCTGCAGGCCATGGCTGGAGGGAAAAGAGAAGTCACTTGGGAGCTAATTTACTTCCTGCAGATATACCATAATAAAGCACTTCATGCTGCAACACAGACAAATCCTGTTTCTGTCAGCCTCTGAGCAAATCCTGTTTTCTCTTCAGCGCTGTTTTATGTCAAGGCAAGACAGTATTATATGCAAATGTTCAGTGAAACACGGATCCTTAGTGCATGGCAGAAAGCAATTTGTAGCAGGAATTACAGCCTTTTGAGCAGCTGAAATCTCTGAGTATCTTACACTTAGGATGCAGACAGTTCAGCGAAAAGTGCAAGGTGTGCTGCAATAGTGGATAAAGCATGGCAGCTAATTGTTGTTGTGTATTCTCCTCAGTGTCATTCCTAAAATTTTGGGCTTGACTAGACCAAAGACTGCACTTAGTTCTTTTGCCATTTCCAGTGAAAGCTGACTGTTCATCAGATACTCTATAATTTTCTCTTATGTTCTGATTTGCATGCAAAATTTGTGCCCATTGCAGCAAAGTTGTAGCACAAGTGATGCACGAAGATACAGAGATGGGTATTAGCTAGCCAGGCTGAGTGCACACAGGTCTGTCCCTCTGTTCTACTTGTAGCTACTCCAACCTGGAGATCTGCTGTTATAGTGTGGTACACTCTTGCACCATCATCACACATTTACTACAGCTCACCTGCAATTTCTCAGCGATGTCCACCATCCAACTAGACCTAGGTTGACCCCTCTTTCTGCTGTCTTCCGCTTCACCCTCTAGGAGAGATCTTTATAGCTTTTCAGCTCTGACCAAAAAGCTGAAATACTGACATTTTCTTTTCTGAATGTCACTTTTTCATGTAAAATTCCACCTGCTTTTCCCTCATGAAATCCAAGAGATTAATCCTGAGATGAAGTCCCCATCAGCATTCCATGTTGAATGAGGAGATTAATATTTAAGAACATAAGAAATAGGATCAGGTGTAGGCTATCTAGCCCTTCGAGCCTGCCCCGCCATTTAATAAGATCATGGCTGATCTGAAGTGGATCAGTTCCACTTTACAGCTTTCTTCCCATAACCCTTAATTTCCTTGTCTATCAGAAACCTATCTGCCCGTGACTTAAATATATTCAGTGAGGTAGCCTCCACCACTTCAATGGGCAGAGAATTCCAGAGACTCATCACCCTTTGAGTGAAGATTTTCCTCCTCAACTCTGGTCTAAACTGCCCCCCCTTTATTTTGAGGCTGTGCCCTCTAGTTCTGCTATCCTTTCTAAGCGGGATTTCCTCACTATAACCACCTCCTGACCGATACTCATTGTCTTTGACTATTTTCTTTCAGTCAGCTGCAGACTACTAGAGTCCAAATTGCAATAAACTGTCTCTGGAACAATAAGTTAAACAAAAGAACCTCCCATTTCTAGTACCATATCTCCATGCCAACTTGGCAGTTTTGGGATGTCCCCAAAGAGACCTTTAGGTTAATTTACCCTACAATGAAAAACTTCTGTGACCTGAATTACAGCCTTTCCAGTTTATAATCTGTTTATAAACTTCCCTTTGAGTCTGGGATCTATATAAATAATTTATAAATTTAGTTGCCCTTTCTTCCAACTCTCTGACTCTCAAATGTTTGGCAGGCTTTTATCAGCTTTCTTAATCATCTGAAAATTCTATATCAAATGCAAGTAAATGGAGATCTTTCAGATATATATGAGACTAAAGAGTGGGCCATCCATATTTTTTAGAAGTTTGCACCACTCCTTGGACTTATAAGGTAAATACAAATTAGCATTTACATGGTTGGCTTGTTTGATTGTTTGCATTGCATCTACTTCAGGCTTGCATATCAGTTTCTTAACTAGATGCTTTCTTAACCAGATGCACCATTTACTTTTACTTTCAACCTAAAAGTTTTATTTCTAAAACTAAAAGTTATTTTCTAAAGCATATAAATTATGAACTAGATATTCTTGACCACATGGATTCATCCATTGATTGCCCTTGTCTCTGCAATGCCTCAGGGATCTCGGGAACCTATTCACTTCTGATGTTCCAGTAAGATTCTTCTTGTGCATGACACCCAAGGCCACGTGTCTCTATCCAGGACAGCATAGCAAGTTCCTGTTCTCCTTCCTCTGAGGGGACTGCCCACAGCTGACTCATTCTTCTCCTCCTGCTCATTGGTGATGTCCTTCTTACCCATTGCTCGCACTCTAATCTTGATTAAAACCCAGCCAAGCTGAGTGTGCCTGTACTAATGGTAGGTGCAGAGATGTGACGTTACACTGCAGAGTCTGTGAAATCCCCCTTCCTGAACAAGTCACTGAGATGTGTGCCAGACCACTTTGTTTCATCCCAAAGATGGGCCTTATAGGAAACACAACAAGAAACACAACATCTAACCCTTCACCCTATCGGTAACTGCAATACTACATTCTCCTCTCCTTCTCCCTATGTGCTCTATGAATGGTATGTTTTGCCTATACAACGTGCAAGAATCTATCCTTTTCACTTTATCCCAATACACATTACAATAATAAATCAATGATAAGAATTTGCATATCTCCACAGGTGCTCCAATATAACAAGCCCAAAAGTGATAGTTATCAGGTAGACATAGCGTACACTGGCCAGGAATTGCATCCATTTCCTTCACCTGAAGCTATTACATGGTGCTGCTGTACACTGCTACTTGTCTCCGTATTGCCAAATGCCTGACACAATGGTACCCACATAATGCCCAGTGCCATGGGTATCAGCATGGCATTGTGTGGTAAAGCTACTGGAATTTTATGGATTAGAAAATCTATAAGGACATCAAAAAGAAGTTTAACTCTGAGAATATCTAATCACGTTTTTTTGGAAATGTTAGAAAAGTACTGTTTTCTGTAGAAGGGTGTTATTTTCTTTTTTTTATTTTAATATAAAAAATGTATCAGGAACCAGATGGGTTTTTATGACAATCACTGATAGTTTCATGGTCACCATTACTTTCAGATCTTTCAATTGCAGATTCATTAATTGAGTTGACATTCCACCAAGTCACCACAGCATTAATCTGGGCCTCTGGATCACTAATCCAGTGAGATTTTCACAATGCCTCTTTCCTGCTCAGGTCGTGTCCGTGCTGCTGTGTTAGAGAGTTAAAGGTCTGTTATTCAGGTGATACTCTCACCTTCCTATATCCTATCAGATTAATAAGTCTCTTGGCAACTGGGCCCAAGTCTTCCTTATGATGCTGCAACTATGAACAGAGAAAATAGGAGCAGGAACCATTCAGCCCTTAGAGCCTGCTCCACCATTCAATATGATCATGGCTGATCCTGCATCTCAACACCATACTCCCCTGCTCTTCCAATATCTCTTGATAACTTTGCAGCAATCTTCAATCACACCCTTTAGGACTCTCTGGGGGAAGGAGAGAGGGTGGGGCCCACCTGCTAGATGCCAGGAAGTTTCTCATCTCCGAGCAATGGCCTCCGTCTAAACCTCTGCAAATCGTGGGGCCACCCCTTCCCGCCTGTCATTAGCCAGGGCTGGACTGATCTTCATGATGTCCTCAACGAGTGAGCAATCCAATCGTGGCTGTTGTTAAGGCTCCCTATTCCGTGGCTCACCTCCATGCCACTACCGGTGGCATCGATTGGGCACCAAATTTAAAATGA
This sequence comes from Carcharhinus amblyrhynchos, assembly GCF_965287045.1. Classification (NCBI taxonomy): domain Eukaryota; kingdom Metazoa; phylum Chordata; class Chondrichthyes; order Carcharhiniformes; family Carcharhinidae; genus Carcharhinus; species Carcharhinus amblyrhynchos. The sequence continues at coordinate 38,711,204 of NC_137344.1, read as the reverse complement.
CCATTTGAAAATTCACTCACACTGATAAAGCTGGTATCCAGATCCTGGGTGGAAAGTCTGTATCTTTCTGTTTCGGCTCCCACAGAAAGAATAGTCATGAGGGGTGCAGGACCATAGAACTAATCAGGAGCCTGATTCAATGTTTCTCGATTGATGGAAATTGTCAAACGGATGAAATGGCTACACTGACACTAAGAATAGATATCCACCCAAGCTTTCACTTGCAGCTCATGAGAATACTGTATTTTGATGACCACTACAAATTCACAGCTGCTTCTTCACTAGCCCAGTAAATTAGCAGTTTGAATATAAATGGCTTCTCAGTTCGTCTTGACATTTATAATTAAGAAATTCCTGAACATTTGATCTCCATTAAAGATCAGGTTGGCAGTTCCATTTGACTACGTTTTTAAAAAATCTGTCAAACTCTGACTGTTCACGGACGTTCTCTCAACCTAGCATGAGTTCTTTTTTTTTAGTTCATAATTACAGCATTTTACAAGTATAGCAAATCAATGCCAATTTCCCATTGATACGGATCTCACCATGAGCGCTTAAATGTACATTTTTTCCTTTGTTTCTCATAGAATCATAGAAACCCTACAGTGCAGAAAGAGGCCATTTGGCCCATCAAGTCTACACCAACCACAATCCCATCCAGGCCCTATTCCCATATCCCTACATATTTACTCGTTATTCATCTCAGGACTCTAAGGGGCAATTTTTAGCATGGCCAACCAACCTAACCCGCACATCTTTGGACTGCGGTAGGAAACCGGAACACCCGGAGGAAACCCACACAGAGAATGTGCAGACTCCACACAGACAGTGACCCAGGCTGGGAATCAAACCCAGGCCCCTGGAGCTGTGAAGCAGCAGTGCTAACCACTGTGCTACCGTGCCACCCCTATGTGTAGTTTTCTTTGTCAACATGCAATGCATTTAAAAACTTGCAAAATATTATGAAATTCTTTAATGTTCCAGTGTATACTCACGACAACAAATCTCCAAAGAAAATAAAACTTGACAAAATAAACAGTCCAGATTGAGGCAGGAAGGCCTCAGGCTTGATCCTCAGCCTATGCTGGCGGAGCAGGCTCAAAGGCCGAATGGCCTGCTACTACTCCTATTTTCTATGTTTCTATGTTCATAGTTGCAGCATCATAAAGAGAACACAGGTCCAGTGGGCAAGAGATTTAATGACCTGATAGGATTTAGGAAGGTGAGAGTATCACCTGAGTGATAGACCTCTAACTCTGCACACATATGCTAAGGTAGCCACAATCACAGGTTGTCTTGTATCCAGCCTAGAGAGTGGGGAAATTAGCTGGTCCACTTGACTTATGTTCACTGACTCTGGCTGAAAACCGTGTGTGCAAGTTTGTTCTTTGGGGAACAATATTTAAAAGGCATTTGGACAAATGCATGGTTAGAAAAGATTTAGAGGGCTATGGGCCAAATGCAGGCAAGTGGGGTTAGCTTAGATGGGCATTTCGGACAGCATGGACCAGTTTGGGCTAAAGGGTCTTTCTCTGTGCCAGAGATTCTATGATTCCATGAATCGGCCTCTGTCGCAATATCATCTTGAGATCAAACAGCCTTGCAGCACTCACTCATCTTTGGGACATGGGTACTGCTGGCTGGCCAGCATTTATTGCCCATCCCTAGTTGCCCAAAGGCAGCTGAGAGTCAACCACATTGCTGTAGCTCAGGGGTCAGATGTAGGTCAGGCCAGGTAAGGGCAGATTTCCTTCCCTCAAGGACATTAGTGAAGCAGATGGGTTTTTCCAATGGTTGACAAAGATTTCATGGTCATCCGTAGATTCATAATTCTAGATTTATTTATTGCATTCAAATTCTACCATCCACCATGGCAAGGTTCAAACCTGGGTCCCCAGAACATTAGTTGAGTTTCTTGATCAATAGGCTAGCGAGAATACTACTAGGCCATCATCTCCACCCTTGGACATTTGGGCAAAATAGAAAATTGGGACCTTCATCATATGGCCATCTCAAAATTCTTAGGAGGAGAGGGGAGGTACATTTTTTACACACTGACCATGCATTTTTGGTGATTAATTGGCACATGTTATAATGGAGATTAGTAAATAAGGAACCAATTTTACAATAGTAAACTTGTGTCTGATCCTCACCTGGGACTGTCCAGCCATACAATTTTGCTAGCTATGGAGAGGATTACCTTTCAGATGAGCAACTGTTATCCAATCATACAGCTCTGTGAGTCCTGGAGTGATTTCAAGAGTACAGCACACTGCTCTCAATGAGGAACCTCTGTCCCTCAGCACCCTGATACTCAATGTATCTCTACTGATGTTAATCCAACTCCCTCATTCAGTAACCCCTCTCCTCCAGCACCCTGTGTTACTGACTATATCTCTACTGATGTTAATCCAACTCCCTCACTCAGTGACCCCTCTCCTCCAGCACCCTGTGTTACTGACTATATCTCTACTGATGTTAATCCAACTCCCTCACTCAGTGACCCCTCTCCTCCAGCACCCTATGTTACTGACTGTATCTCTACCGATGTTAATTCAGTTTCCTCACCCAGTAACCTCTCTTCCCTAGCACTCTATGTTACAGTAGTGAGAGTAGTGTTATGTTTCAGCAAGCAATCATCTGTTTCTCACTGTAATCCAAGAACCAGAAGTAAATGGCCGTATCTTTTTCAGACTGTGGTGATTGCCCCTTTAAGGATCAACATGGAGGGGAAGGGTCACGTGACCTATGGAACCAATCAGCGAGCAAGGTGGGAGACCACCCTGGTAGTGTGGCCTGCTATACACAGAGTAGTTCAGGATCTGATTGCAGCCATGAGTCTCTGTATAGTTTTAACCGGTAAATAAACTTATTGTGTACTTCCTAACCTGGTGAGCAAGCAGTTTTATACAGTTGTAGAAGCAAGTTTTTTTAAAAGTTCATTTGAAACAATGTTTTATCCCAGCATAAGGTAATGTTTGCATTGTGTCACTGCATAAATAATTCTTTATGATTACACGTCACTTTGTATTGTTTGGTAACCACTGGTGGAGGGATACCTCTGTGTCAATGATTAGTTTGATTATAATCTGTGCAACATAATAGCCATGAACATTGTTGTTCCAAATTTAGATAATTGACTGTGTTATTCTGTGTCAATGGATTGCTGTCTGACCTGAATTTATGTTGAGACAGTTGAAAGTGTGCCACTTTCTACAATGATTTTTTGCTTTCTTTTTGGCTGCCCTTTTCACATTTCACTGGCTCATTTGGAAGCCTGCTCATGTCTAAGTCAAGGAGATTGTGGGTACAAGCCTGATTTCAGGATTGGAGCACGTAATCTAAAATCAGTGTTTCTCCAACATTTCTTTCTGTTGTAAGCCTATTTTATTGGCCTAGGCTACATGTAATTTCCCAGAGTGAAAATTTGGCCATCCAAGAATTGTTGAGTGATGAGGGATGTGTTGGGCTGAGCTTCAGCTGCTGAGTGGGGAACAGAATGAGGTTAAACATTTTGGGGCGTGCCCGAACTGCAGGATTTTTGAAACAATTACCTTTATTACTGCCTGCTCTGCAGCAGGAATCAGGCCTCAGAGATCTGGCCATTAGGCTGCAGCCAGCATTAGGAAAAAGACTTTTCACCACACAAATTCACTTGCGTGTTGTAGCTTTATGGAACTTTATATAGGCCGCACTTGGAATATAGTGTTCAATTCTGGTAGCCACACTACCAGAAGGATGTGGAGGCTTTGGAGAAGGTAAAGCTTTACCAGGATGTTGCCTGGTTTGGGGGGTTATCAGCTATGAGGAGTGGTTGGAGAAACCTGGTTCGCTCTCACTGGAACGATGGAGGTTGAGGGGAGACCTGATAGAAGTCCACAAGATTACGAGGGGCATGGGCAGAGTGGATAGTCAGAAGCTTTTTCGCAGTGTGGAAGAGTCAGTTACTAGCGGACGTAGGTTTAAGGTGTGAGGGGCAAGGTTTAAAGGAGATGTATGAGGCAAGTTTTTTTACACAGAGGGTGGTGGGTGCCTGGAACTCGCTGCCGGGGGAGGTAATGGAAGCAGATACGATAGTGAATTTTAAGCGGTATATTGATAAATACATGAATAGAGGGATGTGGTCCCTGGAAGGGTAGGGTGTTTCAGTTCAGACGGGTAGCATCATTGGTGCAGGCTTAGAGGGCTGCAAGGCCTGTTCCTGTGCTGTAATTTTCTTAGTTCTTTGTAAATTGCATGAGATTATAAGTGAGATTTTAATCTGGGCTATTTAGAAATGTTAGTATTGTATCCAGCTTATATAGGCTACAGTTTGGATGCATTTGACCCCTTTAAGTCAAGAAGTGATGCTGTGCTTTTACAGAATGACAAAACATCTTTTTGTCAATTTACCATCAGATTCTGCGCAAAAGAGACAGACACAAGAATTGGAGTTTTTACACTGGAGGGATTCTCTGGTCCAACTGCAATGAATGGAGATTTGGCTGAATGCCAAATTCTCCGTCATCGCTTGTAGCAACAGCGGGGCGTGAAGGACTGGAAAATTCCGGCTGAGGATTTAACAGGGCCTTGCAGCTGTAAGTGCTCAGTCCAAGCTCCAAGCCTGCTGTTTCTATCGCCAAGCTTGTGATCCCAAATTTCATTTTGGGAAGCCTTGATCTAGGCTGATGCAGGATTTTCTGACTCCGACATCGATTAGCATTGTTGAGGGTGGGACAGGGAAAATTTGGACAGCCGTTGACTTGTAAAGACTCTCCAAATTTCCCCCCCCCCATCTATGACAGTGTTTACCGTTGGGAGGGCCAGTGTGAGGTATACAGCATGCTCAGTGGTATTATCCTTTTGAATGAGATGTTAAATTAAGTTGTTGAGATGAATGTATTGACCAATATTCATGTGTCACTCAAGGCCAGGCTACAAATTAAATGGCATTTCATTCTTCTACAGCATTGCCAGTTCTGCCAAGAGACAATTCTCTCTCTAAAGTAATTTGGTGTTTGTGATGATCTGTGAAATATGACTAGGCATAAAATTCCACGGTTTGTAAAATAATGAATGCTTGCCAAAGAAAAAGCCAAGGAAAGGCCAGATATGAAGATGCTGGCTTTGGACTGGGGTGGGCACAGTAAGAGGTCTCAACACCAGATTAATGTCCAGTAGGTTTATTTGGAATCACAAGCTTTCGGGACACTGCTCCTTAATCAGGTGAGTGGAGACGTAGTCTTCACAAACACAGCATATATAGGCGATGACACAATTACATAATAATGGTTGGGATGCAAGTCTTTTGAGGTAACAAGTCTTTACAGGTATAGACAGTGCGAGTGGAGAGGGGGATAATCATAGGTTAAAGCGGTGCGAATTGTCTAAAGCCAGGACAGTTAGTGAGATTTTGCAAACCCAGGCCAAATAGTGGAAGTTACATGTAGTGTGACATGAATCCAAGATCCCGGTTGAGGCTGTCCTCGTGTACGGAACTTGGCAAGACAAGATCTTGATATTAAAATCATTGTTTTCTTGACAATCTGTATGGTTTAAACCATCATGGAAGTTTGTAACTTTTGTTTCATTCTTCTCTAACCAAAATTTAAAATGGTTGACTCACAATTCAAAATACTTAAACTAAGCTGATGTTCCAGTGCAGCACAGAGGAAGTGCTGCATTGTTATAGGTGCCATTTTTCAGATGAGACTTTAAACCCAATGCACTGATTGCCTGCTTTATTGGACATAAAAGATCCTCGACGGAATTCTCCCATTTTGAGACTGGGTGCCGTAGCAGGGTGGGAATGTGGAATGTTTCCTGTTGGGAAGGCTGGCGGAAAAACACTCCAAATGTTCAGGCCCCGACCCCATTAGTTATGCACCTGAGTGCATTCATTACTAGAGAGATGGGGTTTAAAAACAGCGAGGTTATGTTGCAGCTGTATAAGGTGCTGGTCAGGCCATATCTGGAGTACTGTGTACAGTTTTGGTTTCCTTACTTGAGAAAGGATGCACTGGCACTGGAAGGGGTGCAGGGGAGATTCACTACGTTGATTCCAGAGATGAGAAGGTTGGCTTATGAGGAGAGACTAAGTAGACTGGAGCTGTACTCATTGGAATTCAGAAGAATGAAGGGAGATCTTATAGGAACATATAAGATTATGAAGAGAACAGACATGATAGAAGCAGAGAGGTTGTTTCCACTGACAGGTCAAACTTGAACTAGGAGACATAGCCTCAAAATAAGGGGGAGTAGATTTAGGACTGAGTTGAGAAGGAGCTTCTTCATCCAAAGGGTTGTGAATCTGGAATTCCCTGCCCGGTGAAGCAGTTGAAGCTTCCTCATTGAATGTTTTTAAGGCAAGGATAGGTAAATTTTTGAACAGCAAAGGAATTAAGGGTTACGGTGAGCGGGCGGGTAAGTGGAGCTGAGTCCATAAAAAGATCAGCCATGATCTTATTGAATGGTGGAGCAGGCTCGAGGGGCCAAATGGCCTACTCCTGCTCCTAGTTCTTATATTCTTTTGAATGTTGCATGTCATATTTAGTGGTGGCACAGGTCTGGCTGGCACATAGTCCATCGTGTTTGGGCACCACATTGGTAAGGCCCCCAACACCACTGCCCCACTATTGAAGAAAAATGTTGGATCTCCTGCAAATGAAGATCAATCTCGGAGAGCACTCTGAGGCTGGAGGATGAATACCCCCCCCCCCCCCAGGACACACGGTCTGGAAGGTCCACCTGCAGATGCTCCCCTGACTCACTGCTGTGATGTTTCAGGGTTGCAGATGGCTTCCATCCTGATCTCTGAAGACAGCCCTGGGCATTGCTCAGTCCCGACATCTGTGCGAAACATTGTATGCACATGTTTCACGCTGGTATTGTGGAGAAACCAGAGTATGGGTCATCACCTTCATTAACGAGATTCACACTGGCCTCTGGAGGGTTTTCTGACCTGCCATGATGGGCACCAGTGGAAAATCCCACAGTAAATTCACACTGGTGTGAAACTCATTTCTGGCCCTTCCACCATCGTCTCCCCCATGGCTGTCACCGAACCTGCCAGCAGAGCCTTGGGACTATTCTGCCCTAACGTCATTAATTTGAAGGAGTATAGGGGGGCTTCTCCCTGATTCTGATAATTGTTTATGTCTCAATCAGTATTGTGGTCAGATCGCTGTTTCTGGGCTTTTGTTTGGTGCCATTTTACTGCTATCTTCCTGCACCCAATCGGGAATACATTTCATGGGAGACTATTGGCTGCAAAGTGTTTTGGAATATCTGGAGGGCATGAAAGACATTAAAGGAATGTGAGCTCTTTCTTTCCTCTGTAAATACTTCTTTGTCAATTTATTCATGTGTGATTCTCCTTACAGTAAGAAGTCTCGCAACACCAGGTTAAAGTCCAACAAGTTTATTTGATAGTAAACCCACTAGCTTTCGGGGTTTGCCCCTTCGTCAGGTGAGTGGAGAGTTCTGGTCGCAGACAGAGCATATAAAGACACACATACACAGTTAACAGAATACTGATTAGAATGTGAATCTTTACAGCTAATCAGTTCTTAAAGGTGCAGACAATGTGAGTGGAGATAGTAAGTGAGACGTTCCAAGTTCAGGCAAGTCATGGGGGTTACAAATAGTGTGACATGAACCCAAGATCCCAGTTGAGGCCGTCCTCGTGTGTGGAACTTGGCTATCAGTCTCTGCGCAGCGATTCAACGCTGTCATATGTCGTGAAGGCGCCTTGGAGAACATTTACCCGAAGGTCAGAGACTAAATGCCCATGACCACTGAAGTGTTCACCAACAGGAAGGGAACAGTCTTGCCTGGTGATTGTTAAGCGGTGTTCATTCATCCTTTGTTGTAGTTGACTGCAACTTTAAGAATTGATTAGCTGTAAAGACTCGGATTTTAATCAATATTCTGTAAACTGTGTGTGCCTTTATATGCCCTGTGTGTGACCAAAACTCGCCACTCACCTGACGAAAGGGCAAACCCCAAAAGCTAGTAGGTTTACTATCAAATAAACTTGTTGGACTTTAACCTGGTGTTGTGAGATTTCTTACTGTGTTTACCCCAGTCCAACACTGGCATCTCCACATCATGATTCTACTTGCCACAGGCCTGTGCACCAGTTCCCCAGTTCCAACCTATTCCCAGTCTATTTTCAAGGAGGCAAGATGGCAAGCCCACCTGCCCATAAACAGCAAGCAGGGTCGCCAATAGTTTCAATATAAAACTTATGAAGACTTTGTTGAAGGCTGTCTTGGGTTTTCTGTTGGGCCTCCGGGTTCCCACAGGCAGCAGGGGGCAGTGTCGCTGCCTGCAAGTGGCCCTGCTGGCAACAGTTAAGGGATTGGATGCGGGACTCCAGGCTGTCTAAGAAACATTCCCTCCCTGCCTGTGTCAGCAGCAGGCACAGGCCACCTTGTGGGGGGGGGGGGGGGGGATCCCTACACCTTTCTCTCTCCTCCCCCACCCCCCCACCATCCCCACTGATGGTTGGCTGAAAAGGCCACTTTTTAATTCAGATTTTGAAAAAAATTGGAGTGAGGGCGTCTCCATGTTGAAGGACACTCTCTCTCCCTAAACCCCCCACATCATCCTGGTACTGCTGCTGCTGCTTTCGGGGTGGGTGGTATGGTGGCACTGTGGTTAGCACTGCTGCCTCACAGTGCCAGGGACCTGGGTTTGATTCCTGGCCTGGGTCACTGTCTGTGTGGAGTTTGCACGCCCTCCCCGTGGGTTTCCTCCCACGGTCCAAATTCATGCTGGTTGGGTGCACTGGCCATGCTAAATTCTCTCTGTGTACCGAGGTAGGTGCCAGAATGCTACGACTTGGTGGATTTTCACAGTAACTTCACTGCAGTACGCCTACTTGCGACACTAATAAATAAACTTCAAAATTTAAAAGGAAGCCTCTGCTTGGCATTGCAGCTTAACGATCTTGCCCTCTGCTTATTAATTAGCTGCTCCAGAGAGACTCACGTTGAGTGACTGTTTCCCAAATATCGCAGCTTCAGATCTCCATTTGTACCTTCTGCTGGGATTCAGAAACCCACGGGGAAAATCCTGCCCTTAAACTCAAACGTAGGCAATTAGGCAGCGTGTTTACAAGATGCACTGCTCTGTATCATAAATGGAGAAAATTGCATCTTTACAGCACCAGGCCTCTGCATCACAAAATAGTGCTGGCACACTGAAGGTATTTAATCAGAACTATTGTGTATTTTAATTGAACTGTACATACAAAGCAGATTTACTTAATGCTGTCTAAATACACTAGAAGAATTTAACAGAGTAGCAACCTGTAAAGACGGATTAACTTCCGCATTGTGAGGATTTATGTCAATAATTAAACCCACCATTTGTTTAAATCTACGTTGAGTTTTAATAGAATGTCTCCACTCTGCCGACATCTTGCAAACAGATTCATTCTTTGTCTTAGTCTCTGCAGTCAGCTATTTTGACAATGATGTGGCCGTCTAGGAAAAGTACACATTCAAAAGATGAAATATGTATAAAAAGTGTTTCCCAAGTGTGCCTTCACATTCAGGATCATTATTGGATAAAGAGAGTGCCTTTTAGCTCTGACCTAATGATTCAAAACATTGGCTCTATTCTTCTTCCACAGATGCCATCAGACTAGCTGAGATTTTCCAGTATTGTTTCTGTTTCAGATTGCAGCGTCCGCAGTAATTTGCTTTTATCTTTTTTCTCTTGTGTTTTTTGGCCTCCAGTCAGAATGCCAGGTGTTTCAATTTAACTTAAGTTGCTTTTCTCCACACACACATTTGAAAAGGGAACAAGCAGGAAACTGGTCAGTCATGAGGCATACACTTATGATATGGCACGCAACTGAGCTCAATGCTGAATATTTTATTCATTCGACTGGTCTGTATGCAAATCTATATTCAAAATGGTGGAAAGATTACTATTGCACTTTTTCTTGTGTAAGAACACAATCTAAGGTTATAATAACTCCAGGAATCAGCTGTAAAGCAACAGTGCTTTATTGCACAAAATAATGTAAAGCAAAACCACAAGTCTGTGGTGAACACAAACTGGTCCCATCCAGGACAATGAAATAATGGATCCACTCGAGGGCCTGCTTTATATTGGGCTTGCTATGAGCTCCACTTAGTTAAATGATTATCAATCCCCCAGGGAACTCGTATTCCATGAGTCCTACAGGGAAGTCAATCAGTGCTTCTTTATGCAAATCCTGGGGGTTATCACAGAGATCCTATAATATGCCCTGGTAAAACTGCCCTGACCTGATTTACTGAGCCTGCTCCATTCCTGCTGCTGATGCTCCCTTGACCTTTGCAGCTGGGAGCTCTGACCCAACCTACTCAAGCTGACGGCTCTAACCTGATCTGATAGAGGCCCCAGCCCAATGCCTCAAACGCTCAAAGCACTGAATTTACGGATATTGGCCAGAATTCTCCAGCTGTTCACACCTGCGGAATTCTCCAGTCTCTTCACCAGCGCCCTCCTGCCCGTGGGTTTCCAGTCGGTGTTGGGTAACGTTAATGGGAATTCCCACTGACAGCGGGAGGACCCGAGAATCCCTCCGCTAGCAAACAACACATCACCTCCCACTGGTAGGAAACACACTGGGAAAATTTCACCCAGTATCAGTCAACCTGAATAAAAATTAAGAATATATAAAAATGATATTATGAGCATTAACTTTTAAATATCTGAATGAATCTACATACTTTAACAATAGAACTTGTGACTGTTCACTCCTTTTCTCCTTTTTCTGAAAGTTGCATTATTTAATTCTGATTGCTCTTTAACAAGATCGTAGAATCATAGCATGCCCACAATACAGAAGGAGGCCATTCGGCCTATTGAGTCTGCCCCGACTCTCCAACAGAGCATCTGACCCGGGCTCTATTGTTGTAACCCCACATATCCCCCTAATCTACACATCTTGGGACAAAGAGAGAATTCAGCATGGCCAATCCACTTAGCATGCACATCTTTGGACTGTGGGAGGAAACCAGAGCACCCAGATCAAACCCACGCAGACACGAGGAGAAAGTGCAAACCCCACGCAGACGTTCACCCCATGTCCAGCTGTCAAAGAACTGTTGAAGAACTATCCAACCGTAAAGGAAACGTTAAAGGTCTGCCCAGCCATCAAGGACTTGTTAAAGAGCTAATCAGCAATCAAGGTACTGTCCAAGTGTCGAGGAAATGTTAAGGAGCTATGCAGCATTCAAGGTGTCAAAGCTATCTAGGAATTGTCAAGACTAGTCAAGGAGTATCAAAGCTGTCAAGGAACTGTCCAATGTGAGTTGGCATTGAGGGAGGTAAAGGCAAAACATTGAGTGCATGAGCCATATGTTGGCTCAAGTGGGCATATTTGGCATAGGGAACATGGGAGGGCCATGGATGAGGCAGTTTGTGTGTACAGGGAGGGTTAGAAGAATGTCTTCTATTTTATTATTATTTATTTAAATACAGAGCTGGAGCACAGAGGCAAGCCTTACGCCCAGCCCAACTGTGCACCCGATGGCCTGGACGATTACAGAGTTACCGGCCCTGAAATCTTTCAGCTCATCCCACTCCCCATTCTCTCCCCCCACACCCCAAATCCTGATCGAAAATTCAACCTGTGGGCTGACATGTTTAAAGGTAAAGTTAACCAATTTGGGAAATCGTTGGATTCAGCAGACAGAGTCTGGGGTGAAATTCAGTGGAAGCAACTAGTGATTTCAGTGGCCAGATGCCTCAATCACGAATCGCAAATGTGCAAAACTTGGCTTTACTCCGGTTCTGCCCCGGCAAAGATAGGAAATGCTGGGTTCGGGAATGGGATTTTTTTCGGGAGTCTCTATATCATGAAAATCAGGGCCACAGAAGTTCAATCAGATGAAAATAAGTGGAAACGAAATGAAAAGTTCTGTTCTGAAAGTGGAGAAACACAAAGAAAAAGAAAGATCAAAAAGAAGGATTGCTCTTGGCTATTTAACTTTAGAAAGAATTTCAAAATCATGGCGAGGATACAGAAGTGAGACAGTGTGATCCTTTGCTTTGGTGGATTGAGTTCTAGCTTTGAGCATAAAAAGAACAGGCCACTGGGTATAACTTGTATTTGAAATTCTGCTGGTTACATTATAGTTCAGCCTTCTGCTAAAGTCATTTGCATGATCACAAGTGTGAAAACCAGGAAAAGGATGGTCCCAGCTTTGGTATGCAGCAGAATTTATTACCAATTTCCTTAACCAGCTCAAACATCTGTTGTGAAACAGTAATAAATTCAGGCCCCGTGGGATGGGTTTAAAGGTACCCTTCTGTCATCACTAAACTTCATCAACAAAACACTTTACACAAAATAAATTCGTTCTCTATAATTCTGAACTGAAACATCTGTTAGGTTTATTTGTTCTGATTCTGGTTAAAGAGAATAATTAATAATTAGAATTAATAATAAGCCTGCTCGTGACAATAAATAAACAAAATTGCTGGGTGTCTAACTTTACTTATTTATGTCAGATAGACTTGCATTAACACTGCAAGGAAGTTACTTTGAAAATCCCCTCATCGCCACACTCTGGCACATGTTCAGGTACAATGAGGGAGAATTTAGCATGACCAATGCACCTAACCAGCACGCCTTTTGGACTGTGGGAGGAAACCAGAGCAAACAGACTCACGTGGAGAACACGCGACTCCACGCAGACAGTGACCCAAGCCCAGAATCAAACTTGGGTCACTGGTGCTGTGAGGCAGCGGAGTTCACCACTGTGCCACCGTGCTGCTTGTGCTAACCCATGTGCTTGTTGCAAGACTTTTGCTACATGTTAACTTCCTTAACTTTCATGGTAAGTCAAAACACACTGAGGCAATCTAATCTTACTATCTTAATGTTGCTAGTTTTTTCTCTCTCTCTCTCTCTCTCCCCCTCTCACCCCACTCGCACCACACCCCAGACATCTGCTTGTCTCTTCAACCTGGATAATTCTTCCCGTGCCAACTTCCAGATGATATCATCAACATTCCCGGTTGAACTAGAAATAGTTCAAAAGATCTGTCAAGTGTGGGATTCATTTTCAATGCCTGTCCACACTTACGCAACATTCATTCTATTCTGATGAGTATTTTCCCCATTCATTTTTAGAGAGGGGTTAAGATATTTTGGAAAATGCAGCATAATTGGCAAATGTCCACAACTCATCTGGTAGCTTTTACAGAATCGCTACAGTGCAGAGGAGGCCATTCAGCTCATCAAGACTACACTAACAACAATCCCACCCAGAACCTATTCCCATAACCCCAGATGTTTACCCTGCTATCTCCCTGACACTAAGGGACAATTTAGCATAGCGAAGCAACCGAACCCAAACATCTTTGGACTGTTTGAGAACCTTGGAGCACCCAGGGGAAACCTATGTGGACAGGGGGGGAACATGCAAACACCACACAGACAAGTCACCCTGGCACAGTGAGGCAGCATGCTAACCATTGTGCCACCATGCTGCCCAGTGCAGTGCCTGAGTAAATAGTTCTCATCTTTAATCTCCACTGAGATTTAGCTCATTCCTGGAGGGAATTCTCATTGTTTGTAATGATGAATAGTCCAGATCTGAATTTTCTCAGAATTCCCATTTTCCTTCCCCTTGGAATTTTATGCAATTCCAGTAACAGCGAAAACTTTTTGATGTTCAACACTGTGGTCCTTTCCATACATTGTTAACATTTATTTTATTGACAACAAAAATTGGTTCCAAATTTAATTTTATCACTTACATTGAACAGCATTGATGGCAACTTTTGAACGAATCCTCCCATTTGGAAACTAACAGAATTGGTCATAACGTTAGTTTTATACCCTGGCAGATTTTACTCTCCATTGAGGCCATTAAAGTGTAATATTGGATAGGGTGTCAAGGTTGAGAAACCTCCCCATTCTGATAGTTTATCAGTTGGAAACCAAATTCAATTCACTGTCTCCAGACAGGTGGAACTCAATATTTTGGGAATCTAGGGCCAAAACATGTACGGCCTGGGAGATCTTTGAAAGTTACAGGGCACAGAAGTTGAATTTACTCTTGTTATAATTAAGTTTGTGGTTAAATTTTGTGCTACAGTAATGTACTTGTTGATGAAACATGTTAAGGACGGTGTATCGGTAAAGAAACCTACTGACTTGACACTTTTAATAACAGGTGAGATCGATGGAACTGCACCCACTGTGTGTGTGGAGAGGGGGTGGTGCTGGCTGGTGGGGGGGGGTGAACATCGGTTAAGAATGCAGAAGTAGTGGATCTAGCATTGTTGCCATCATTTAACTTGGGCCACGTTCTTCCCGGCTCATCACACGAGTTGATCAGTGTGGTGAGCCAGTAAGATAGGGTGAGAGGTGAAAAATCAGGATCGCGCCTGATTTTTCACCTCTTGCGATCTTACCGCCACTGATTTGCCAGAAAGGGTAAAAAGCCAATTTCAAAATTCATATTTAAATATCATTCTTGAGTCCTGGGCACTATCATCTGGGCTCATTTGGACTTTTGCACCCCCCCCCGCCCCCTCACCGTTTGAGGTCCTCATCAGTGAGGATCACATCTGGTCCCCACCAATGGGAAGATATGATGGCTTCACCCATGGGACCAAAGACCATTGAAGCCCCGCCCCCACCCTGAGTAGTTGAGGGCAGGCCCCAGCAGTGCCTCTTGGGCAGTGTCAGCCTGGCAGTGCCCACCTATCATCCTGCCATTGCCAATTTGGCACCCTAGCACTGCCCATCTGACACCCTCGCAGTGCCAAAGGGGCAGGGCCTGAGGGGGTGGGGCCTGAGAGGGTAGAGCCAGGACATAAGTTGGAGGGGGTAGCTCTGTAGGATGGTGCAGGAAGGGGAAACTCTGCAGGGGGGATTGATCAGCAGGAGGGGCGGTAGATGGGGGGGCAGGGACAATATCTATGGAGGAGATGTTTATGGGGAGAAAAGCACAGGGGGTGGTCGGCAACGGGTCCCAATGTCCATGGGGGGTATGGTGGGACTGGCAGAAGACCTCCACCCTAGAGTTTAGCAGTCAGCTTCACCAGTGAGACTAGGTTCCACCCCTCCATCTATTGGCGAGAATCACATCAGGTGTCTTGTTTTACTTAAGTGGTATACAATTGTGACTGGGAGCTTACTCATAAAATCAGTGTGATTCTCTCCCTTTGCTCATTTTGCACTTAGAATTTTTTTTATAAAATTCTGCCCCCTTTATTAGCATCCTACTTCTAAGTTTCCCAAACCTTCTGAGGGGATGGCCGTGATCGAGATTTTCAGCTGGCAATTCAGACTTCACTATTCAAAGAGATACTGGTAAGGCCCCGAAAGAATGCATACCAAGACGATCAGGGAACTTCAATAATTAATAAATGGAAGCTAAATATATATTAATACACAGGTGGCTGAAGAGAAGCTGGTACAGTTAGAGGGGAGATGTGATCATGTTCTTTAAAATGTTTAAGGTTTGCAGTAAAATAGTTGCAGAGAAATCATTTGATTTGATGGGTGAATTAGGGACATAGTTTAAAATGACTACTAAGCCGATAAGGAGTGAAGTCAGGAGAGGAGATAACCTAGATAGCAGGAGATGATATCGCTCGACTATTAATCCAGAAACTCAGCTAATGTTCTGGGGACGCAGAACATTCAGTTTAAAAAATCTACAATTAAGAATCTACCAATGACCATGAAATCATTGCTGATTTGTCTGAAAAACTCATCTGGTCACTGAAGCTCTTTTGGGGAAGGAAATCTGCCATCCTTACCTGGCTTGACTTGGCCTACATGTGACTCCAGAGTCTCAACAATGTGGTTGATTTTCAAATGCCCTCCAAGAGCAGATAGGGATGGGCAATAAATGCTGGCCAGCCAGTGATGCCCATGTCCCACAAATGAATAAAGAAAAACACAGAAGGGGATGTGGGATTCTGACCCTCTCCCCTAAAATCCTTTTGATAGTGAATCCATTGAAGACTGAGCTCAACAGAATTTAGTTGGATATATTTATCATAGGATGAGGAATGAAGGTGGCTGAGTTGAGCTGAGTACAAAGCAGCTATGAGTTAACTTGTTTCACACCCTTGAGTTAACAGAATGATGGAGCAAATTTGAGGAGCAGAATGGCCTACTTCTGTACCTGTGTTTCAATCCATGTTCAAATGAGCCATTCAAACCCAGCAACCGATCTTTTGGTCAGATCTTCTCTCTGAGTTGGCAGAAGCAAGCTGGTGAGATTGTATTGAAATAGCCTCCTAGTTGAGCGGAAGCAATAATATGAATTGTTTTGAGTTATGACCTGGTAAGACATATTGCCGACATGACCTTGCCACCCCATGATATTCATCTTCCTGCCCAACTCAACTCCCACGATGTGCCTTCAGTTGATAAGATTGAGTCCAAAAAGTTAATTTGGTATTGCGAGCTTTCGGAACGCTGCTCCTTCATCAGGTGACTCATCTGATGAAGGAGCAGTGTTCCAAAAGCTCAAAATATCAAATAAACCTGTTGGCCTTTAACCAGGCAGGTTTTTACCAAGTTTTCTAATTATGGCTATTAAATGAAAAACCAATGGGAATGGCTTAGCTTCTGATTTAGACTTCTTACTGTGCCCACCCCAGTCCAATGCCGGCATCTCCACATCTTTGACAGGATTGAATTAGACTTGTTTCATACCCTTGCACCTGAATTTTACTGCCCCACCCACCATGGGTATTGGAGTAGGCGAGGGGTGGACCATGGGAAGGTCCATTGACCTCGGGCAGAATTTTATGGTTGTGGGAGAAGCGAGGCCATAAAATCCCACCCATGATCATCAATTCCCCAGTTTGTAACGCCACTATTGTTCGACGAAGCACGCATATAGAACAATCATGCCACAGTGCATATTGATAAACATCACATTATGATGATAGCAGTAATTCTTTAATGTGTCTTCTGCTAAATCCTGGAGTGATTGAATTAGATCCTGGCCTCTACGAAACTGGGCAGTGCTGTCAACTTAGCAGACATACTTTCACTTCTAATGCACAGAGGTGATTATTAGGATGCTTGGTACGTTCTTCTACCTTATAACCTAAGCATGAAGTTACATATAAATTTACATTTCCATAATGGAAATGCTTCTGGAATATATTATGAGCTAGCTAATCAGAGCAGACAAGCTCCATAATCGGAAGTAACGCAACTGGAATAAAGCAGCAAAATATTCCACTAGAAAATGGAAAGCCATGTGTGACCATTTCTGTCGAATATTTTGAGCATGGTTCTAACACAGTGCGACTGATAAACTGTCCTTCTCCCTGTCACTTAGCACCACTTTATCTTCCTATTACTTGTTTTATTTGTAGTATCATCACAATTTGGCTCCTGCTGCCATGACAATTTCTCAATAACCCGATTTTCTCTTGGACCATAAGGCAAAACGCAGTGCCGAAAGGAGGTTGTCTTCTCATCGTGCTTGTCTCGTGAGTGCTATCCGTGTACACGTTACGCTTTAACTCTCCATAATATCCTGGTTCACAAGAGGCGTGCGGTCTGATATCTTAGTACCATTTTATTCCCTGAATGAAAGCAGTTATGAGAAAATGCACGATTGGTAAGCCAGGACTGTTTGCTGCGCCTCAGCTGCACATCTATCTGTCATTTATTATCTCAGAATGAAAGACTGTCCTTGAGATTTGGCACTCTGCGGCGCAGTTTGAGAGACGGCGACGCTTTTCACTTTATTTGTCAGTCTCCCGCAGGTAGGATCAGCACCACGTTGAGAGCATCATAATGCACCCCACCACCTGACAGCTCATAATTAGTACTAATGCGTTCCTAATGAACGCCCAACTCTTAAGTCAGAAGCTAAGCCATTCCCATTGATTTTTCATTTAATAGCCATAATTAGAAAACTTAGTAAAAAAACTGCCTAGTTTCAGGAATTGATTTAAAAAAACATTGTCTACTTATCCAAAAGAACCAGCTCAAGGGTGGATTACACAAAATAATCTCCCTGAGATGGACTCAAAGGATCCTAAATGAAATAAGTCCTTCTGTTTTAGCCTAACTAGATATCAGAGAAATATTTCTTATACAATTTGATAGTTTCTGTTTTTAGCATGTATTTTCTGGACTCGTATCCATTTGTGTAACTGTTATTAGGATCAATAGTTTTGGGTGGCACAGTGGTTAGCATTGCTGCCTTGTAGTGCCAGGAACCTGGGTCTGATTCTGTCTTTGGTCACTGTAAGTATGGAATTTGCACGTTCCTCGGGGTCCTTGTGCATGAGTCGCAAAAACCCAGCCTGCAGGTGCAGCAGGTGGTCAGGAAGGCGAATGGGATGCTGGCCTTCATAGCGAGGGGGATTGAATATAAAAGTAGGGAGGTCTTGCTGCAGCTGTATAGGGCATTGGTGAGGCCGCAGCTGGAGTACTGTGTGCAGTTTTGGGCGCCGCACCTGCGCAAGGATATTTTAGCCCTGGAGGGAGTGCAGAGGAGGTTTACTAGGCTGATACCGGAGTTGAGGGGATTGAGCTATGAGGAGAGGCTGAATAAACTAGGCTTGTACTCGTTAGAGTTTAGAAGAATGAGGGGAGATCTCATTGAGACGTATAAGATGATGAATGGGATGGATAGGATAGAGGTGGAGAGACTCTTCCCGCTCAAAAAAGACAGTAGGACTAGGGGGCACAGCCTCAAGATAAAGGGGAGGCGGTTTAGAACGGAGTTGAGGAGGAACTTCTTCACTCAAAGGGTGGTGAATCTCTGGAATTCTCTGCCCGTTGAAGTGGTGGAGGCTGCCTCGCTAAATATTTTTAAGAAGCGGGTTGATGGGTTCTTGATAAGAGAGGGGATTAAGGGTTATGGGGAGAGGGCGGGAAAGTGGAACTGAGCCACGACAGATCAGCCATGATCTTATTGAATGGCGGGGCAGGCTCGAAGGGCTAGATGGCCTACTCCTGCTCCTATTTCTTATGTTCTTATGTTCACATGGGTTTTCTCCGGGTGCTCCGGTTTCCTTCCTTACTCTGAAAGACGTGCTGGTTAGTTTCATTGACCCGAACAAGCACCAGCGTGTGGCAACTAGGGGAATTTCACAGTAACTTCATTGCAGTGTTAAAGTAAGCCTTACTTGTGACACCAATAAATAACCCTTCATTTTTTCATTTTAATCACAAAGCATGTTTTGAGAGCTGCTACAGGTGAAATAGAATGAACTTGATCTTTTAGTCATCTCCAAAAGTCCCATTGAGGTATTGGGCTTAAATTCTATTGAAGATGATGATGTTGTAAGACCTATAGCAATGGCTGATACGAACCCAATGATGCCAGAGATCGAGCCCGTGCTTATACTTTGCATTGCTTGCTTTTTTTATTCATTTATGGGACGTGAGCATCACTGGCTGGGTCAGCATTTATTGCCCATCCCTAACTGCCCTCCATTGCAAAAAGCATTTGAGAGTCAACCAGACTGTTATGGATCTGGAGTTACGTTTAGGGCAGACTGGGTAAGGATGGTAGATTTTCTTTCTCAAAACACATTAGTGAACCAGAGAGGTTTTACAACAATCGACAATGGCTTCATGATCATTATTAGGTTTTTAATTCCAGATTTTTATTGAATTCAAATTTCATCATCTGCCGTGGTGAGATTCGAACCCAGGTCCCCAGATTTTGCCCAGTGTCTCTGATTACTAATCCAGTGACAATACCAGAAATTTACAGCCACTTCCATTAGTGTGATTTCTCAGTCCTGCCAAAATCAATGAACTTTTTGAACATCTAGCCGTACTTACCACCCCGCCCTCGCTGTGATGGGGCAGTAAAACTCTGCCCAGAATTTCATCTAATTCCTTACAGAAATGTTTTTCAGGTGGAGTTATGTATGTTTCCATGCAAGACAGAAAGAAAATTGTAAATTCCAGTCATTGAAACCAGCTGGTTGTGCCACTTTGTAGAATTCATAACAATGAAAATCAAAAGCTTCACCCTAGCTCAATTTGGTATCTTTCATTCATATTTAGAATAGTAGAAGATGTTCTCCTTAAATGTCACACGTGGCTATATTATACACTCACGCCTCAGATGGTTATATGTTCAAGTGCCACTTCTGAGACTTGAACATCAAATCTAAGCTAACAATCCTGTGCAAGTCTTTTAGATGAGATATTAAACCGAGCCCCTGTCTACTCTCTCAAGTGGATATAAAAGAACCTGTGGCACTATTTCAGAGATGAACAGCAGCATTCTCCCTAGTCAATGTTTATCCTGTGGGGCCTTGGCTATTTAGTACGTTCAAGGCTAAGATAGATAGATTTTTTTACTCAGTAAGTAAAGAGATACGGGATAAGATGGAAAAAGTGGAGTTGGGGGTTATCATATCAGATCAGTCATGATCTCATTGAATGGCAGAACTTCATTGCAGGGTTAATGTAAGTCTTACTTGTGACTAGTAAATATACTTTAATTTGTACTTTAAACAGATGGCCAAATGGCCTATTTCAGCTCCTGTTCTAATGATCTTATAGCTTATGATCTTATGCCCCAACCAATGACAAGAAAACAGATGATTTGGTCATTATCGCATTGCAGTTTGGGGGAGCCTGACCAGTGTCATTTGGCTGCCATTTTTCAAACATTACGGCAATTACTACACTTCAAACGCATTGGCGGTAAAGCACTTTGGGATACCCTGGAATCATGAAAAGTGCCATATAATTACAAGTCTCCTCTTTCTTTCAAAATTCACACCCCAAGGAGGAGCAGTTGAACTGATTTTAATTGTTATGTGCCCACTGGCAAATTATCACCCGTCAGTGTCACTGCCCACATTAGGGACACAGGGGCAGACTGTTCTTAAATGAATGCAAAACCTAACACTTAGTCCAAGGCTGACCTGGAAACTGAAAGGTCAGGCCGTCTTTCATTTAGCTTCCCCTCAAACAGAAAATCTATGCCAAAAACATGAAAATGTGACAGGATGTATGGGTTGTTCTTTTGTCCTATTTTTCATGGAGATAATTGAGATTCAGTTCAACAAATGGAATTTGCTTTCACTGAGAGATTTCAGACATGCATGTAAATGATGTACAAAATGCATAGCCTCCAGTTTGAAATCATAGGCTTCTGTGAACCCTGGGTTAAACTATTTCATAATTAAATACAGGGCAGGACAGGATGGACATAAACAACTCACAGAAATTGTCAGCAGTTCTGTACTTGAGTCAATGCACGTGATGAAACTCCTAAAATCCAAAATCTGTATGGCTATTTATAACAACTTTTGAAGATCTAGCTATTCAATGTGAGGGGATATGATCAGTTCAATTAGCCTGAATCAGGTGATGCGTGAATAGCAGATTGTAGCGCTATGTATATTGGCATGTAGCCCCTTTAAGAGAAAGTGTCAGGTGACCCTGGCTGTGGGGTGATTTACCTGGGGACTGCCCTGAGAGAACAGTTGTCGTTTGGAGTGTGGAGGGAGTAAGACTGCAATAAAAACTTGTGTTTCCTGACACCTATCTATGGAGTGAGTTCTCAAGGATACTCCCTGAGTAGTGAAGAATTTAACACTGAAAGGGGTTACACCCTCTCATACACGACAGATAGCATTTAATTCATAGAATTTCAATGGATTTGATCATATCGTGGGGCAGCATGGTAAAACAGTGGTTAGCACTGCTGCTTCACAGCACCAGGACCCGAGTTCAATTCCCGGCTTGGGTCACTATCTGTGGAGTTTGCACGTTCTCTTGTACCTGTGTGGGTTTCCTCCAGGTGCTCCGGTTTCCTCCCACATTCTGAAAGACGCGCTGGTTAGGTGCATTGATCCGAACAGGTGCCGGAATGTGGCAACTAGGGGAATTTCACAGTAACTTCATTGCGGTGTTAATGTAAGCCTTACTTGTGACAAATAAATAAATAAGCAGACTAAGTCATCAGATAGGCCAATGTCCATTGGGTCATGACATAAAACATGGAACATGTTAACAATTGACATGCCCTTTGCCAAAGATGAAAAAGTAAAGCCATTTGGATATAATTATTGAGCTTTCATTGAAGGTACCTGTAAGTAACTTGGCTCCGCCTGCGAAGAACAAACCATGAACATGAATTACAGAACATTTACAGGCTGATGCTGATTCAATGCTTCCAGACATATCTAGGATCTAACTGCTGGAACACAAAGAACAAAGAACAACACAGCGCAGGAAACAGGCCCTTCGGCCCAACAAGCCCATGCCGCCATTTTAACATTCAGTGAATGCCTCATTCTAATCCTCCTTCTACCTATGACTTTAGCCTGTGCCTCTAGGATTCCACAATAAAGGTGTGCAAATTTGGAGAATTATATATGTGTGCCAGATTGAGGGAGGTCTAATTTAAGGACAATTTGTTAACACTAATCAGCCTAAAAGCACATCTTTGGGCTGTGGGAGGAAACCGGAGCACCCGGAGAAAACCCACGCCAGCACAGGGAGAATGTGCAAACTCTCACAGACACCGACCCAAGTTGGAGATCCAACCCAGGTCCATGTATCTGCACAGCAAACAGTGATAGTCACTCAGCTGTCGTGTTGCCCACCAGTTGGTCCAGTTTAAGCGTACACTAACAACATGAAGCACTAGGCAACTCTCAAAGCAACATCCAAGAGCAGCCCTGGCACAACCCACCGTGTGTATGCCCCTTGTTGGCCAATAAGGCGGACCGAATCACCTGTGGATGTAAAAGAAAAAGACATCAATAAACATACACAGCTTATACAGACATCCATGGAAGATCCCCAGAAGCTCAATGTAAGACAGGTGAGCCGTACAATATGTTGGACGGCCCATAGGAATCTATTGATTCCCAGGAACGTCCTGAGAATCTTGATCCTTATTTAGAGCAGTCTTTTGTACCCCTCCATCTCTCGTCTGCACATGTGCCTATCTAGGTAAGCCACATCCAGAAATGTTGGAGTGAAGCCCAACTTAGTTCTGGATTTCTCAGTATGGGTTATGTGACCCTTTCAGAAGACTTCTCCTTAAAGGGACCAGACACCACAGTACCCTATCTTTAACAAGTTACTCCTCTAATTTGAGAGTCAATTATGAGGGACCATAAATTTAAAATTGTTATGAAGACAGTGAGCAGAGAATTATGGAATATTTTGAGTTAGGGAGTAGTTCATAAAAGGATCATTGCATCTTTTAAGTGAAAATTGGTTAAATATTTGATAGACCTATGCAGGAACCATAGAATTAATTCTAGATTGCTCCAGAAAAAGCCAGCACAGATACTATCAAATAATTGATTTCCTCTGAGCTATGGGATGGTATCTAACAAACATAGCCTCTCCAGACAGCAGGGTCTGACTTTTTTTTTTGGAACAGATTTGACTAACTAATGGGCTTTGTCAAGGCTCTTAAGCCAGAGTAAAATCATCTCCAGATCACCTGAGTAATAGGAATGTATCCATTCTGATTAGAGGATGTAGTATGGATTGTTCTGAGTGTGCAGAATGGAGAGGAGGCCTCGGAAGGCCATTCCCCTGGAGTTTCTGCTTTGGGATGTGAGAGGCTATAGTAAGAAGATCTTCTCAAGGAAGGGGAAGAAAACAACTTCTCCAGTCAAGCAGATGGATATATTTGTGGAAGTCAGGAGCAGGCATGTGCTCCCTCAAACCTGGAGAGAGTGCAGCGAATCTAGGCCCTCAGGAGGGTATGATTAATGAATGGAGTAACTCTTACGGGTGCTGAACCTCACCCTCTGACTTTCACAACTGTACAATACACCTTGGATCAACACCAAGTTGTAGCCCTGCATCTTTATGTCCTTCTCCCCGGCTCCCACTTCCTCTATGGTTCCTAGTGCTAAGATCCCTTTAACGGAATTTGATTGTGAGATTGTTAAATCGTAACAGGGAAACTCAGTGTGAAGACTACATTGTTACAGAATCAGGTCTCCCCACATTTCATAAAGTTCAGAAAGGAATAATTGGCTAACACCTTGATTTAACTGTTATATTATGAGGAATTGTTCCCTGAACTAAGTTGATTGCATTGATAAAAAGATTGAGCAGAAACGTGGGGGCTGAATGGCCTCTTCCTGTGGTTTAGGGATTCTATGAGAATTCATGTATTAAAAATGCTAAAGCAGAACGTTAACTCAAATATAAGTTGTTTCATCGACATTAACAATTATTGCAAAACTAAAAGAACATGAATACAAAATTGACAAGTCTAGAATTAGAGATTGGAAAAAATGTTCTTTTTCTATTAGTTTCATATGAAAGGTACATAAAAAATGCTGTGTCAATTAAGATAAAGGTGTTGGATGAATAGCTAGTTACAAAAGGAATTGAAGTACAGTTGTGTATTGTCAAATATTGTGTAAAAAAAAACTACAGGTTCCAGTCTTGCTAACATGGCAACTGTTTTGGTGGCTAGACCACTATGCATCAGATCCTGAACCTAGTCGATAGTCAAACCTAAACCTAAATACTTAAAAATGTGAGAATGTATACAATGAGGAAAGGTGAATCTCTTTCAGCAGACCCATGCGAGTATAATCCTTGAAATGTATCCAATCAAAGCTGAATAACAGCGATTGCAATTTCAGATAGCCCTCCAGGACTTTTTTATTTGATTACCTTTGGGGATGAGGAAGAAGCTGCACAAAGTCTTATCTACTTGGAAATTTTACTTCTGGGTCTTCACCCGCCTCAGGATATTAAATAGAAGTGTGGCTGCAAACAGTATGTGGTCTGTTATCATGATTGGTTTGAATGGACTCTTCCCATCTCCTGAATTATGATCCTATAAGTCTGGGATTGCCTTGCCACTAAACCCCCCGATATGACAAATCATTATCCATCAACAAAAAGACCTGTCATGTCAATACCTTTGGATCATTGGCCAGCCTGGGTTCCTGATGCTACGCTCCAGCTATTAGATTCTCATTTAAACCTCCTCAAGAAAACATTTTAGCCTGG
Organism: Carcharhinus amblyrhynchos; assembly: GCF_965287045.1. NCBI lineage: Eukaryota > Metazoa > Chordata > Chondrichthyes > Carcharhiniformes > Carcharhinidae > Carcharhinus > Carcharhinus amblyrhynchos. Next base: position 38,686,243 of record NC_137344.1, on the reverse strand, counting down.
CAAATCTGGCCATATCTCAAGCTATAATGCAGTTAGAAATGCATAGGCTCAGAATCATGAAATCATAAACTCCCTATAGTTCAGAAGAAGGCCATCAGCCCATCGAGTCGAGACCGACTCTCAGACAGAGCATCTTAACCAGGCCCAGCCCTGCACTACCCCACATATTCACCCTGCTAATCCCCTTAACCTACCCACCTTGGGATACAAAGCGGTAATTGGCCATGATAAATTGGCCCTTAGTGTTGGGGAGTAGGAGGGTAAATATGTGAGGTTACAGGGATAGGACCTGGGTGGGATTGTTTTTGGTGCAGGCTCGATGGGCCAGATGGCCTCCTGCACTGTAGATTCTATAATTTAACATGGCCAATCCACCTAATCTGCACATCTTTGGACTGAGAGGATACCAGAGCACCCAGAGGAAACCCATGCAGATACTGGGAGAACACACAAACTCTACTTGGACAGTGACCCAAGTTTGGAATCGAACCCATGTCCCTGACATTGTGAGGCAGCAGTGCCGCAAGATGTGCCACTGTGCTGCAACAGGCAAGATGTTAACTTTCGAGTCCAGTAACGTTACTTTAGAAGATTAACTACTATAATCCCACACCTGTACTCATTTGTGCCCAACATGTTCTGATGAACTGTTTTGATAGATGCTGGTTAAGATAATCTAATTGGTTGTTATGTGAATTGCATACTTTCATAATGCTTCTGTCCCTTTGGATATGAGGCCAAATTAACTTCATCTGCTGAGTTCTCCCATGAAACAGGAATCAAGGAAAGTGTTTCATTTTATTCATGGCAAATAAAGGATTGTCTTGCTCATTGCCCGTCATGTCCAAAGATGTGAAGGTTAGGTGGATTAGCCATAGTAAATGCAGAGGGTTATGAGGATAGGATGGGGTGAGTAGGACTGGGTAAGATGCTCTTCGAAGAGTTGGTGCAGACTCAGTGGACCAAATGACCACCTCCTGCACTATAGAGGTTCTGTGATTGCTTGACTGATATGACTGTGGTGTGTCATAATAAATAAATCTGAAATGTTTAGTTCTGTGCTCTACATTCAGTCCCATTTGGCTGTTCTTATAATTTAAATGAAGGCATTTGCCAGTTTACCTTTTTATATTGTTTAATGTTCTTAAATGTGTGCACACAATTAAAATGTTTCGAGTGATTAAATCATCTCAAATGTTACTGGAAGGGATTTTGAAGAATGCAATTTGAGTGTATCGTTTTTGAAGTAATTGACATTTTAATTATTTCAACCATCCCCAAAAGGGATGATGCAAGCTTTGATGAGCAAACAAAATTAAAATCCACTTTATAAAATATTAACAATAAGTTAATAATTAAGATTATTACCGAGTGTGAGTAATTCCTTAATTCCATCCAATCGGGAAGGATGGAATGTTGACATTGTTGAGGTAAGTAGGTTATTTGCAAAATAAATAATAGTTTGAATATCTCCCAGTTGACTGCTTGGGAAAATTCTCACACTGTGATGTGGTGAAAAGAGGATGGTAGTGAGTCCACAGTCTGCCTTACATTTCTTTCGATTTTATTTCTATTGCGAGCACGAGAAGTAAGAGTTGGACAGGATATAAACTGGGTAGCAGGTTAACTATCACCCATTTTATACGACTGCATCAAGTCTAAGTTGTTTAGGTTTTGAAACGTAACCTTTCCGACTGACAGCTCAGGTTTTCTGCGGTCGTGTGACCACGTCTCTATCTGTAGAGGCAGACACCTTGAGATCAGCTCAATAAAAGCCTGTCACAGAAACCTTCCATCCTTTCCCATTGTATGGAATTAAGTATTTATTCACACTCAGTAATAATCTTAATTATTAATTTATTGTTTATTGAGATGTCAGTCAGAAAAGTTACATTTCAAAGCCTAAACAACTTAGGCTTGATGCAATAGTGTAAAATGGGTGATAGTTAACCTACTGCCCAGTTTATATCCTGTCCAACTCTTACTTCTCGTGCTCCCAACAGAAATAAAATCAAGAGCGATGTAAGGCAGACTGTGACTCACTAATATCCTCTTTTCACCACATCACAGTGTGAGAATTTTCCCAATCAGTCAACTGGGAGATATTCAAACTATTATTGAGTTTGCAAATGATCTACTTACCTCAACAATGTCAACATTCCATCCTTCCCAATTTAATGGAATTAAGGAATTACTCACACTCAGTAATAATCTTAATTATTGTTAATATTTTATAAAGTGGACTTCAATTTTGTTTGCTGATCAAAGCTTGCATTATCCCTTTTTGGGGATGGTTGAAATAAGTGAAGATTTGTCCTTATACTTGCAACACGGTGCTAGAAAATGGCTTTTTAATTAAAGGAAATCAGACAGGTCATTTGACTAGTTTCAAGTTGTTAAATGTTTGAAAGTCACTATGTGTTGGAACAGGTCACGTTTAGACCATTAGCAACAAATTGGAGAATAGAGGCAGGACTTTATGGCTGCGCTTGCACCAAAACCAGAAAATCCTGCTCAAGATCAACAGAACTTTTGAATGGTCTGCCCCTGCCCGTTACGGTTCCCGCGGTGGGCAGGCTGGGAAAATTCCACCCTAGGAGTTGCAGACACCTGCCTTTGTTCATAGTTGGCTGGGACAGGCATCTGAAGCCTGATCGGATCTGAGCAAAATGGAGACATGAGAGCTCAAAGACCAAAATGAGTACATCAGAGTTCAAAGTCAAGAATCCCAGTCTTCTATATACGTTTGCAGTTGATGGGAAAGTTTCGTTTTGGACTGAAGGGTGCAATCCTTGTTTCTGCTGTCACTTTTCAAAGGTAAAAGTTGAAGAAACAAATGATAAAACGAGAGATATTTGCTGATCAAGAACTCAAGTGAATGGCTGGCAACAGTAACAGTCTCCGCGTTCTCTTTACATTATATTGTAAAACTTGCCTCAGTTCACTGCAAAGAATAATTGAACATGAGAAATGACTGCCAGAAGGCAAGGTAAGATAATTGACTATTTTGATTAGCGTCTTCCTTACAGTGGCACATTGTAACTGTTGAAACCTATTTAATCTGTCGCTTTATTCGGTTGCTATTTTATTGTAGTTATTCCCCATTTAAATTACTTTAGATGAACCAGATATGATTTACTGTAAAACCATCAAAATAAATATCTTTATTTTATTGGCGAATATAGAGCTTTAAGCAAGTATATGTTGTACTAGTTTATTATAAGAGTAAATGTGGAGAAGATGTCCCATCAAAGCCATGATATTTTAAATGTTTGATACACTAAGATTGGTGACATTCTAAAAATTTGATGCAGTGATCATTTCTCTTTGTCCTTTCAACTTCAATATATTGAGATTCCATTGTGTATCATGATATACAATTCTTTCTCCTTCCAGACCAGTTTCTTACAAATGGAATTAGACAGTTAAAATGATGTGAAGTATTGGGGAATATGAGATGATAGAAAAAATAGGAGGGTTTGTCTGTTATTCACTTCTAATGTTGAGGGATGGCTATCAGCACTGAAGGAAGAAGTAAATATCAAATTATTATTCTAAGTGCAGTGGGCATCATTGGAGTTGTAGTGGATTTCAGTAGCTCTGCAGTGGAATTTCAGATGGATTCTCAGCCAGGGGAATGGACAACTGGTGGGGTTGGGTTCAGTGCCACTTAGGGACAAGGAAATAGCACTGTTGAGATTGGGGCAATTTCACAGTTTTGGCAACAACTGAGTACAGGGTATCAGAATGTCATTAAATTTGATGCTGGGACGTAAGTTGGAAAAAGTCGGTGCAGACACAATGGGCCGAAGGGCCTCTTCTGCACTGCAGAATTCTGTGAATGTTCAAATGTCAGACTGGCTGATTTTTAAAAGTCGCGTCAATGAAATAGAGGAGAATTAATTCAGAAAAGTATCCAAAGGAGAGAACTCCAGACAAAAATGGGGAATCTTTGGTGATGTTGGGTTGGGCACACTATTAAAAATGAATATCTGCAAGGTGTTGAGAAATAACAGACCCTTGGTCATCAGATGGTTGATGTTTTATGTTTTTAAAAGGAGACTTAGAAGGAAACTTGTGGAAAAAGGAAAAGTGGCTTGAGTACTGGAGAGGCTTTGCAGGAATATTTAAAAAATGGTTCCTCTGCAGCCTCCCCCACCACCACCACTCACATTATTCTGCCTGCCCTGCCTGTCTTTCCATTTTCGGGTCAACTGCACATTTCAAGTGCACCCCATCAAAGGGACAATCCTTATCAGGAAGCAATTGATGCTCTAATTAGAAAGTCTTACTCTTTGGGTATCACTGCTGACCCACTATAGGCCTTCCTCATCCTCTGACCCAAAGATCCTGGGCAATAGGGGTATTGCTGCTGAGTACACTAGCCATTGGACCTGTCAACTGAAGACCCCAAAGTGGGAGGCACAACTCTCTCACTCCCAACTGATTAGAATATAACTGCAATGCTTGTATTAATTTTAAACTAAGCACGGCAACCTACTTTACAGAAAACCCTTTAAGTGCAAGGGAATGATAGTGGGGTCCAACTCATTTTCTTCTGTTGTTACTTGACATACAAAAATTTCTGGCTGTCAAGTGGAGGGTAGACTCTCGTATCTGTAGTTAACAAAGAGGACAAATCTACTGTCTTATCAATATCCAAAAAGGATTTTCTGAAATAACTTGACAAGAGGGACATAAGAGAGATAACAAGGATATTTCAGAAACAATAGGAATGGTCATCAAATTAAAATGGGTCATAATAGGGAAACATGCGCTATGTGAGAAAGATTAATGACTAACCATTGCTAAGCACAGATAGAATCCCCACTTTTAATTCTATGAAAATTCCAGACTTTGAGTTGCCTCAGCAAAGCCAGATCCAAAGTAATAAAGGCACCAATGGACTGATCACTTAGTCCAAAAGCCTGATCATATTTTATGCTACAGTGAGAAGTCTGCTTTAGGAACTTTCAAATGATTATTGGATAGACACATGGAGTCCACCAGAATGATAGGGAGTGGGGTAGCTTGATTGTGGGTTTGGACAAAGCTTGAGGGCTGAAGGGCCTGTACTGTGCTGCATTGTCCTATTTTTCTATGTTTCTAACAGCAGTTTAAAGTCCAATAGGTTTCTTTGGAATCACAAGCTTTCTGAGTGCTGATCCTACATCAGGTGGGTGAAGGAGCTGATCTCCAAGAGCTTGTGATTCCAAAGAAACCTATTGGACTTCGGTTGTTGTTGTGAGACATCTTACTGTACCCACCCCAGTCCAACACTGGCATCTCCACATCATATTTTATGTTGTGAGCTGATGCATGGTGAATGTTGTCATAGTGGTTCGTTCAAAAGAGTTAAGGATTGCCCAAATACTAATATAGCAAAAGTGATGTTCCAACCAACACATAAGGGAGCAGGAAGCCTGTGACAGGAAAAAAATTATAAGCGACATTCATAATGGCATGTCAAAGCTTGAAGCAAATGATATGCAGTTAACTCAAGGGAAGAGAAATGAAGGAAAGAGCAGCACCCAGGTAAATCTGCCTCACACAGTCATGTATGTGGAAAAATATTTCTTGTAAAAATTGCACTGCTCAGACATATGAGCACCCACAATATTGAAGATAAGTCATCAGCTGTCATCACCAACAATGATTGACAACACGCCATTAACATTATGGTTTTAATCCTGGCTCCCCCCACTATAGTTAAGAAAGCCCACCAACACCTCTACTTTCCCAGAAGCCTAAGGACATTTGGCATGTCAGCTACGACTCTCACCAACTTTTACAGATGCAGTAAAGAAAACATTATTTCCAGTTGTATCACAGCTTGGTATGGCTCCTGTTCTGCCCAAGACCGCAAGGAACTACGAAAGGTTATAAATGTAGCCCAATCTATCATGCAAACCAACCTCCCATCCATTGACTTTGGGTCTGATTTTAACATTTTCATTCTAAGTGCTGAATCTGGATGCAATCCAGATCCGGAATCTGCTTTCCAGGGCCCCCATTAGCACTTAGCCTGAAAAAAAAACATGAGTTTGAATCACGCTGTAGGTGAGGCTTAGCACGGCCAAAATGATTGGATCTCTGAACTACACACGCACAGTTAGAAAAAAATTGAAAAAGCGCGCCTGTGTCACATCGCTCCCAGGCCACACAAAATGGAGAAAGTGGCCTGGGAGCGAAAAGTGTGAGCGCTGGGCCCCCGCAGACATGACTGTCTTCCTCATCCATCCATCCACCCACCCACCCTGCTACCTAAACCAACCGTAACCCCCTGCCTCCTTTCCCCCATCCCCCCCCCACTGATCACCCACAGAGTGGCAGTGGACTCCCCCCACCAGAGATTCATCTGCCGTTTCCCTCCCGCTAACTAGTGAGCGATCGGGCCCCGCCACCTTCCTTCCGCCCAGCCCACCCCACCCACGCACCCCGAACAATCTGGCCTCACTTTCCCCCACCCCAGAGACTGATGTGGCCTTACTCGGCCCTCCCCCACACCACCGCCCCCCCCCCCTCAATCCCACAACCAGGCAACGATCACCCCACCCCCCCCGCCCCCAAACAGACAATGGCCAGCCCTTCCCGCCCCTCACCAGACAACGATTGATCCCCACCCACCATCAGACAACGATCTGGCCTCACTCCCACCCGCCTCCCATCCCCAGAGAATGACCTGACCTGCCTCCCACCCCCCACAACCACCAATCCACTGATCTGAGTCAGAGAGCCGTTGGAAGCATTGAACTCGCTTCTTCAGCAGCTGGAGCACCCAACTCAGACTTTAATTCAGCATGTCCACTTTGGCGCGATTCGGATTGGCGAACACGGTGGTAAAAGGGGAAACCTGATAAAGTTGGGCGGGCAGTTCTTTAACTTAATTTAAGTACATGAAGATGCATTTAAATTGTTGTTGCACCAATTTGGGGCACGAATCGGTTCACGGCCATTCCCGGGTCTCAGTAAAGTGACCATTTGCACGGACGTGGGTGCGGATTGCATTAATGGTCTCACGCGCAATGGTAAAATAGGGCTCTTTGTCTACACTTCCCATTGCCTCAGCAAAATTAAGGACCCCACGCAACCCGGTCATAATCTTTTCCACCTTCTTCCGTGGGGCAAAGGATACAAAAATCTGAGGACACGTACCAACCGACTCAAAAACAGCATCTTCCTTGCTGCTATCAGACTTTTGAATGGACCTAGCTTGCATTAAGTTGATCTTTCTCACACCCTACTTATGACTGTAACATTACATTCTGTATCCTCTCCTTTCCTTTTCTATGCACGGTATGCTTTGTCTGTATAGAATGCAAGAAACAATACTTTTCACTGTATACTAATACATGCGATTAAAATAAATCAATCCAATTCAAAACTTGCAAATTCTGAGTGCATAGCCCTCCCTCCCGCTGCCCACAAATATTTCCCCTTGCTTAACTCTTGAAAATGTTGCACTCATTCTTCAGGTCCTGCAGATCGAAGTTGAAGTTTCTAAATGGTCCTTGCCCTTCAGTGTTTTAGAAACTCAGTTTGTGTCTGCTCCCAATGCTACATTTTTCCAATAATACGCTCCAGATCCATCTGTCTAACTTTAGTGTTTTGAGCCCGATGGTTTTGAATCCAGGCAACATCAGTCATGCAGACATAAATACCCTTATCCCTGCAATCACTCAGTTTCACCCTGTAACCAATCTGGGGATTACATAATTTACAACTGAAGGTGCATTAATCTTGGAACAAAATACATCAGTTTTGTTTGGGCTGATTTCTCCTAAGTTACTTCTGGGAGCGTAAACACTCCCTAGATGGATGATCACTATTTTGGATTTGACTCTGTTACTGCTCCTTGATTAGATTTCATTGCTTCTGAGCTCAGTGTATGGTTAATCCCCACCCAAACTAGTCACATGGATTGAGACTTAACCTGGTTTGCACAGGACAGCGACACCGAGCATCTATATTGCAGTTTTAAAACTTTGGAATACTGAAGAAAGGATCAACACTTTGTGCTTTTGTATAATGGAGGCAGTGGGATTTAATGCGGGTAATGCTCTGGGGACCAAGGTTCAAATCACACAATGGCTGGTGGTGGAATTTGAATTCAATAAAAATCCAGATTTAAGAAGTCCCACGATGACCATGAAACCATTGTTGATTGTTACAAAAACCCAAGTGTCCTTTAGGGAAGGAATTCTGCCGTCCTTACCTGGTCTGGCTTACATGTGACTCCAGACCAAGAGCAATGTGGTTCACTCTTAACTGCCCTCTGAAATGACCTAGCAAGCCACATAGTTGTTTCAAACCATTGAAAAGTCTCAGTGAAGCTGGATGGCACCATCCGGCAACAACCCAGGAACCAGAAACACCAACGGCAAACTCAACCCTGCAAAGCCCCCTTACTAACATCTGGGGACGAGTGGCAAAATTGGGAGAGCTGTCTCTCCGACTAGTCAAGCAACAGCCTGACGTAATTGTACGCAAGGAATTATGTCCTAGAGAAAATGGCCCATAACGACCAGGTTCCCCAGCATCGCATTTGGAGAATGCGATGACGCGCTGGGGATTCCCTGCAGGAAGTTCCCTCGGAAGGGTTTACTGGGCAATTGCCCAGAAGTATTAACTTCCTCTGGACAGTTGTGCTGAGCTGGGTACCATCTGACAGAAGTGATTTAAATCGTTAACTTTGGTTCTGCCAGTTTTACCCTGATAGTTAATAAACAAAAATCCTTCCCAACTCCAGAGATACCATTTTAAAACCGTGACTGAGCCTCACAGAGAACCCACCGCTCAACCCCCTCTGGTGCCAATTACCCCTCTAATCTGACCCCGCCTTCGGCTCCTGCCCTTACCCCCGAGCCCCCCCACCCCCTTCCTGGTTGCACCCCTTCCTTACCAATCTGATTCCCGCCCTCCAACTCCCCCCTCCTCCCCCCCCCCCCCCCCCCCCCCCAATTCTTTCTGAACCAGCTCATGTTTGATCCTCCCCACGCCCCTTACCACATTCTCTGGTTCCAGCCTGAGCCCCTCTCTCTCCAGCTCCATTCTGACCTCTCCTTCCTCCTCCCTGGCTACGATCTGACACCCCTCCCACCCCCGCCTTCCCCCTGCTCTCCCCACCCCCCCCCCTGCGGACGGCACTCGGGTAAGTAAAGCCCTCAGTGGGGAGAGGGACATGGACAGGCTGTACCCTGGCAGGGCTAATGCCAAGGGGCTGTGTCAGGGAATCCCTCTGGGGTCTCCCATTTTGGGGGAGTGAGGGGGTTCCTAATCGGTTAGGAGGATTGCCCTTTGCCAGTGGAGATTGGGGAGATCCTCTGTCTCCATAGGGGGTCCCTCATATCTGTGGCAGGCGGGTGGGAAGAGGATATCTCTCAGTGCAGGGATCCCTCTCCTCCCACACAAGCACAATCCGAGATCAGTGCAGCCTTTAAAAACTGCACCCCGGTCTCAGGATTCCTGCTGTTGGCCCTCTCCAGCCCCACCTGTCAGCATCATGGCATGGGTCACGCCACCAGATTTTTCTCTGAAAAATGCTGGATTATCTGTTGAGAAAAGTCTTCTGTGCAGCCGGTGAGCTACACGCTGGATTTCCCACCTCAGTAAGAACTCTCACAACACCAGGTTAAAGTTCAACAGGTTTATTTGGTAGCAAACACCACGAGCTTTCGGAGCACTTCTCCTTCATCAGGTGAGTGGAGAGTTCTGATCACAAACAGGGCATATAAAGGCACACACTCAGTTTACAGAATATTATTTAGAATGTGAGTCTTTACAGCTAATCATTTCTTAAAAGATGCAGACAATGTGAGTGGAGATAGCACCAAGCATAGGTTAAAGAGATGTGTATTGTCTCCAGACAGGACAGTAAGTGAGATGTTGCAAGCCCAGGCAAGTCATGGGGGTTACAAATGGTGTGACATGAACCCAAGATCCCGGTTGAGGCCATCCTCCGTGTGTTGGGAACCTGGCTATCAGTTTCTGCTCAGCGACTCTGCACTGTCATGTACCGTGAAGGCCACCTTGGAGAACGTTTACCCGAAGATCAGAGGCCGAATGCCCATGACCGCTGAACTGTTTCCCAACAGGAAGAGAACAGTCTTGCCTGGTGATTGTCGAACGGTGTTCATTTATCTGTTGTCGTAGCGTCTACACGGTCTCCCCAATGTACCGTGCCTCGGGACATCCTTTCCTGCAGTGTATCAGATAGACAAAGTTGGCTGAGTTGCAAGAGTATGTACTGTGTACCTGGTGGATGGTGTTCTCATGCGAGATGATGGCATCCATGTTAATGATCCGGCATGTCTTGCAGAGGTTGCTGTTGCAGGGTTGTGTGGAGTTGTGGTCACTGTTCTCCCGAAGGCTGGGTAGTTTGCTGCAGACAATGGTCCCACCTCAGCCAGCACTCTGTGCAGAGAATGGAAAATTCCGCCCCTGAATACTTTCATTCCATTGTATTCTCTGCTCTCGCCTGAACCCCCCCATTATCAGAGAAGCAAAATTCCAGCCTGAGACAAATAGGATATCATTACAAATAGTTCCCTCTTCACTACTGTTCCTGTCAAAGCAGACACGTCTTTTATTACACCAATTGATGAGTACTTTCACTACCTGGTGCATTCTGCAGCTCACAACCCCAATCTGCTGTTTTAAACACAAACGTGCTGGGGACACTCAAAGTCGTCCTAAGCATGTCATAAAATAATCTGATTTAGGGGATACTAATCCTCTAAAACAAGGCAAGCGTATCATCGGGAATAAATACATCACACAAATAAAACACTTGAAGAAATAGAAGATTAACAACTAATGCTTTGGTTTCGTAAATCGTAGAATCTCTACAGTGCAGAAGAAGCCATTTGGTTTGTCGTGTCTGTACCAACTCTCTGACAGAATAACTTACTCAGGCCCCCTGTAATCCTACACATTTCCCATGGCTAATCCATTTCACCTCCACATCTTGGGACACTAAGGGGCAATTTAGCATGGCCAATCCACCTGAACTGCACAATATTAAGATATATTCAACAACAGCTACTTGCATTTATGTAGCACCTTTTTAAGATAGTACACTGAAGGTCCTTTACAGATGCATTATCTAACAAAATTTGACACTGAATCACATAGAGGTATTGGAACAAATGACCAACAACTTGGTCAAGGACAGAGATTTTAAAGAGTATATCAAATGTGGAAAGAGGAGTGAAGCAGGGAGCTTTAGGGAAGGAATTCCAAAGGTTAATGGCCTTGGCAGCTGAAGGCATAACCACCAATGGTAGAATAATTCAAATCAAGTTGGAGGATGTGACTTAAGAGAGGAAGGCACGGGGATCCAGAAGAATATTCATGGGCATTTGGCATTTTGTAAGGACAGGAAGAATAGATAAGGAGACTGGTGTGGCTCTGTTAATCAGGGATGAGAGAGGATCAGTACACTCAATGAAAAATGATCTTGATTCAGGGGCAAAATGTTGAATTAGTTTGGGTGGCAATATGAAAAAGCAAAGGAAAGAAGTCATCTGTGGGAGTTGTTTATTGACCCATTCATTATAGGACATCGTGTAAATCAAGAAATAAATGAGGTGTGCAACAAAACTACTGCAATGATCATTTTAGTCCATACATCAGATCCATTGTAGCTAAATATGCTGATGATACAAAGATATGTAGGAAAGCAAGCTGTGAGGTGGATACCGAGTCTGCAATGTGACATAGGTAGATTAAATGGGTCGGTAAAGGAGTTGGGAGATGGAGTATAACGTGCTAAAATGTGAGGTTGTCCAGTTTGACAGAAAGAATAAGGCAGTAGAATATTATTTAAATTGCAGGAGACTGCAGAATTCTATAATACAGAGGATTCTGGGTGTCTGATTACTTGAATAACAAAAGGTTAGCATGCAAGTACAGCATTTAACATGGGGGGGCAGTGGTGTAGTGGTATTATCTCTGGACTAGTAATCTACAGACCCAGGGTAATGCTGTGACGACGGGTCATACAGACCCAAAACATAAACTCTGTTTTCTCTCCCTACGGATGCTGCCAGATCTGCTGAGTTTTTCCAGCATTCTCTGTTCTTGTAATGCTCTGGGGACCTGAGTTCAAATCCTACTGTGGCAGATAATGAAATTTGAATTTAACCCAAAATCTGGCATTGAATGTCTAATGATGACCATGGGACCATTGCTGATTGTTGTATGATCAATAATTATATGCCGTTCAATAATGTCCTTTAAAGAAGGAAATCTGCCATCTTTACCTGGTCTGGTCTATGTGATGCCAGATCCACACCAATGTGATTAGCTCTTAAATACCCTCTGAAATTGACTAGCAAACCACACCATTCAAGGGAAATTAGATATGGACAATATATACTGCCCCAGCCACATCCCATGAATGATTTTATTTAAAAAAAAAAGGAATGTCAGTCTTTATTGCGATGAAATAGGAAAGTAAGGAAGTCTTACTAAAATTGTATAACGAATTGGTGAGACTGCACCTGGGATGCCAAATACAGTTTAGTTTCTTAACTATCTTGAGGATATAATTGTATTGGAAATAGTGCAGAGAAAGTTTGTTATTCTGATTCCTGGAATGAAGCAGGAAAGTTTGAGCTGGTTGGACCTATATTCACTGGAATTTAGAAAAATGATCTTGAAACGATTCTGAGGGGGCTTTACAGGGTGGATACCAAGCAGATATTGTCGAGAATTAACCAGATGATGCACGGTGAATACTCAAACTATGCCTTTATTTCTTGTGAACAAGGAGAACAAACACAGTGGGTCTTGCTGTGATGTTCTGATCAGATTCTGTTAAACAGTTCCAATTATAGCATTCTTTAGCCAATACATGCCAGTTAAAACACCAATAGCATTACAACTTGGTATGCACTTTCAACCAATACAATCCAGCATCTTTTCAATCCTTAGTTTGCATTTTTATCGCTACACGCACAGATGAACAGAGTCCTTGACGTTTTTAGCGCACAACATTTGGTAAACATCTTGCTAACGTCTGACTCCAACTCCCATGTTATCCCCTCTCATGGGGGAATCTAAAAGTAGGGAATACAAGTCTTCCATTTAAATGGAGATGAGGAAGAATTTAATCTCTCAGAATTCTCTTCCACACAGAGCAGTGGAGGTTAGGTGATTGAATATATTGAAGGCTGGGTTGGACAGATTTTTCATTAAGAAGGGAGTTGAGCTTGTGTCGGGCAAGCACGAAAGTGGAATTAAGGCCACAATCAGGTCAGCCATGACCTTATGGAATGGCGGAGTAGTCTCGAGGGGCTGACTGGCCACCTCCTGCCTCTATTGCTTACAGCCTGATGATCATAGTGTCGGGAAAGTTCTTGCTCCTCTCCTTGCATGCAGAATGTAAATCCATTTCACTTCCCAACACTCCTGTGCCTCACCTTGATGAGCGCATATCAGGGAAAAAAACGATTTCTATCATTGTTTAGAATTTATAAGTGGTTACACATGGCTGCATTGCAATTCATTTCATCAATTCTTTGAAAATGACTCATGAAACTTTCAGAGGTGTTAAGCCTTTACAGTGCACCATAACCGCAGATTGCTGTATTTACATTTTGTAATGGGCTTTCACTTGAAGGCAGTGATTCCTGTGTGTGCAAAATAAAGCTCCAGGTGTGAAATTAACTGTTTGTTGTGAGTCGTTGCAGGTGTGGCGTCTAATATTCGGAAAACAGTCGGTAATCAGCAAAGGTGTCCCTGATTTTTTGATTTGGTTTATTAATACATGTATTAATGAAAAGTATTGTTTCTTGCGAGCTATATGAACAGAGCACACCGTTCATAGAGAAGGAAACAAAAGAATGCAGAATGTAGTGTTACAGTCATAGCTGCTGTTGTTCGTCCATCGTCACCGATGAGGACCTCGACACCATTAGTCATTTTGAGGTTGGTTGCGGTGTGCCCGAGGATGACTGATCAGGCCAATTCCGGCACGGAATGTCCTGGCACATATTGGACAGACTTGTGTAGACACTGTAGTTGTTGCGCTGGTGGCTCTGGACTTGCACAGCTCACGCTTAAGTTGTGCTTCAGCAATACACCTTGCTTCGTGAGCTTGACAACCTTTATGGGTGAGGCAGCGCCAGGTAGAGCGGTTTTGTGCCAGTGTTTCCCAGGCGGTCGTGTCTATGTCAAGTGACTTCAGGGAGGCCTTGAGTGTGTCTTTGAAATGTTTCTTCTGCCCTCCGTGCGAGCGTCTTCCAGCAGAGAGCTCCCCAAAAAGGAGCTGCTTGCGTATGCGCTCGTCTGACATACGGATGACATGACCTGCCCACCGGGTCTGCGCTCCCATCAGCAGTGTGTGGACTGATGGCAGACTTGCTCTAGAGAGAACTTCAGTGTCTGGTACTTTGTCTTGCCATCAGATGCGTAATATTCTGCAAAGACAACTCATGTGGAAATGATGGAACTGTCTTGCATACCTTCGATACACAGTCCACGTTTCACAGGCATTCAGTCATGGCTAGGGTGTAGAGAAAGATCAACTTAATGCAAGGTAAGTCCATTCAAAAGTCTGAAGGCAGCAGGGAAGAAGCTGTTCTTGAGTCGGTCGGTACGTGTCCTCGGACTATTGTTTTTTCTGTACAATTACTCCCAGCTCCTTTTCCTTTTCATTCAACATTTTGCTGAGTTTTAAAATTTGGCTCCAATGAAAGGAGATTTTCCAGCAAAAAAGCATTGCTATCATTTTAATACTGGAATCAAATCAAGGCTTTGATAGTCCCTGATTTCTCCAAAAGATCAGCAAAATTACAAGCTCAAACCCAGATGAACAATGGCAAATGTACCTCCCAAACCCACACTCTCTGTTTCTGGTAGCCCCCTTGAAACAGGAGGATGACTGTCGTGGAATACATTTCATGGTAAGGACATGAGCTTGGAGTTTTTTTAATGTGGGAAGCCCTTAAACTCCGATCCCTCAATTACTCCAAACTTGCACACCTACCCAATATTAAGTATCCAATAATCCAATTATGTCGCTTTTTTTAACTTCATTTATGGGATATGGGTATCGCTGGCTAGGCCAGCATTTATTGTCCGTCCATTGATGCCCATCAGAAGATAGTAGTGAACTGCCCTCTTGAACCACTGCAGTCCATGTGGTGTTAAGTACATCCCTAACAGTGCTGTTTGGGTGGAAATTCCAGGATTTTGACCCAGTGACAGTGAAGGAACACCGATACAAGTGAGGATGGTGAGTGACTTGAAGGGGAACCTCTAGGTGGTGGTGTTTCCAAGATTGTGCCGCCCTTGTTCTTAGATGGTAGTGGTTGTGGGTTTGGAAAGTGTTGTGGTGAGTTGCTGCACTGCATCTTGTAGATGTTACACAGTGCTGTTACTATGTCAGTGTGGAGGGAGTGAATGTTTGTGAAAAGGGTAGCAACCAAGCAGGCTGCTTTGTCCTGGATGGTGTCAAGCTTCTTGAGTGTTGTTGGAACTGCACTATCCAGGCAAGTGGAGAGTATTCCATCACTCCTGGCGTGTAACTTACTGACGGCAGACAGGCTTTTGGGAATCAGAAGGTGAGTTATTTACCAAAGGATTCTTAGCCTCTGACTGGCTCCTGTAGCCATAATATTTGTGTATCTAGTCCAATTCAGTTTCAGGTCAATGGTAACTCCCAGGATGTTGATAGTGGGGGATTCAGCAATCATAACATCATTGAATGTCGTGGGACAATAGTTAGATCCTCTCCTGTTGGGGTCATTGCCTGAAACTTGTACGATGTGAATGTTATTTGCCACTGAAGTTTATTTATTAGTGTCACAAGTAAGGTTTACGTTAACACTGCAATGAAGTTACTGTGAAAATCCCCTAGTTGCCACACCCCAGCACCTGTTTGGGTACACTGATAGAGAATTTAGCATGGCCAGTGCACCTAACCAGCACGTCTTTTGGATTTGTGGGAGGAAACCGGAGCATCCGGACGAAACCCGTGCAGAGATGGGAAGAACGCACAGATACCGCACAGTCTGTGACCCAAGCCGGTGTTGCAGTATTAATGTAAACCTATCCTAACTTGATATCGAATCTGATGATCAGCCATGATCAAAATGAACGGTAGTGCAGGCTCAAAGGGCTGAATACATTAAAAAAAGTACCATCTTTGTTGGTCCAGGGGACAAAGACAATATGCAAACCTGCGAGGTTAGCTTCAGAAACATGGCCAATTTTAGTCAGTGCTGCTGATGTAATCTGCTTAGGTCAAATTTGCTTAGTTTTTACCATAGCTTTCTGAAATAATATTGCATGAAATCTTGCAATCGTGGGGAAAGATGAAGAAAATTCCAGGAGACTTTGTATAAGACCACATGACTTGGCAGTCTGCAAAATGGCTGTTATTAAAACTTTACCTGCCTGATGTATACAATTTCTTCATAGCATGTGGCATATCTAGTGGGAAAAAGGTTGCTTTGTTCTGCAATGTTTGTTAAAGAAGGCTGCCTCCATTTCAAAGGATTTTTAACCTTTATATTTTGGGACAGCTGTTCTTGGAAGTTTAGTTCCCAGTTTGCCTTTTTCGTGATGCAGCTTTGAGTCTGCTATGGCTCATTCGGTAACACTTGTGCCTCTGGGTTGTGGGATCAAATTTGTACTCCAGAGGTTTTAGCACAAAAGTCCAGTCAATTAATTTGAAACCTAGTTTAGCTGTAAGTACTGAGGGAGTGCTACCCTGTCTGAGGAGCTGTGTTTCAGGTACAATATTTAATTGAGTTCCTCCTGTCCTCCCAGATGCACTCAGTAGGGTGACCAGATTTACAAAACCAGGGCGCACACAAGAGTCATAGAGAAGGCAGGCTCTGTGTTGATTGACATGTTGGACAACCAATGGTATAGATCTGGGGGAGGGGCAGTTGAAGGAGGGAGGTCATGTGATGACTTTTCCCGCAGTATGTCCAGTCAGAATTGGCAACCCGTTTAGGAGGCATCATTGGTGCCACTAAGGCCATGAGAAGGCTTGGAGACATTAAGGGCGTGGATGGTGGTGGGGGTTGGGCAGGACTGGGGCTGGAGGCAGTAGTGGTTGCATGTTTACAGGAAGGATGAAATTTCACACTGATTTTCTCCCTCCAAGCCCGTGTTTATATTTGACAAAAAGGGAAAACGTGAAAACTTTTGAACAAAGGGACAATTAATGAAAAATGTGGAATGCCCTGGCAAAACCACATGGTCACCCAATCCCAGTGTGCTGTCTGTCCTTCCTTAATAGTTTACTACCTGACAGGATGACCGTTTTCTGGAACAAAGGGCGGGATTTTCTGGCTGCGCTCGCCTCAAAGCTGGAAAATATTGCCCAAGGTCAACGAACGATCCCACCCACTACGATTCCCATGACAAGCGGGATGGGAAAATTCCACCCAAAGGGTTTGACGTTTCCAATTCTTTCTTTAATATCTTTAAGGGTCCCTTCTCTGCTTGCGAAATGTGTGTATGAGGAGTTCGGGCTGTGTCAAGTAGACATGGGGCCACAATGCAAACTGACATTCTGGTGACAATCTGATTCAGAGAGGCCAGAGGACGGCTGGTGTGTGAGAACTAGAATGGTTCACAGTGCCAGAAGAGGTTTGCACTCCATGATTGGGATTAAGCCGTGTTGTCAAAGCAAACAGGAGGAAATACACACTAACCATATTTACAGCTGAGCTGGAATTACTTGGTCATAATCCCAATCGTTCAGACCATTCCAGGAACCCTGCACAAACATCCTTCATCTCGATGAGCGCAAAATTCACCTGAATGAAGAGAGAGAAAGAAAATGTCAGAACCTGTGCTTTGAACTGACTCAATTCCAACACGAAAATAAGTAATGCCTCGTCCGAAATGACCTCTCTCGTTTCAAGGTTCAGCCCCAATGCTTCTAAAATCCTAAATATTTAATATGTTCTCTTTTATATTCCAGAAGCTATTCCAGCTGTAACCTTTAATAAAGCCTTTGGCAGATGGCAGGCTGTGATGTGAAAACTTATTATTTAGGGGCACGGTTCTTGGTCTGTATTGTTAGTGTACACTAATAGCAGGGAAAGGTACTAAGGACATTCACCAGAAAATGGAAAAGTCACTTTGATTTAAAAAAAAGAATTCTGGTTTCATTAAGAAAACGTAAGACTGCATTTTGATACATAAGCTTCAGTGTATAATTACTACATGTTAAACTATTACAGCAGTAAAACTGTCAGCGTTTTAATATCTAACCTAATTCAGTAGCACGAACATAAAACTGTAATTTATTGCTGATATGCAACCATCTTATTAAACCAAACAGTCTCACTGAGTTTCTTGTTGTCAGAAATGATTATTTTAAAGTTTTTTTTTGTGTGGCCTGAGCTGATAGGTATGAATTAAAGCTTCTCATTGTAAAACATCCACCTGTGAAAATTATCACCTTTCTATAATCCTGCGATTTTAAAGTCAACTACCATAATTAAAAGCTTCGTTGGACACTTTTTAGCTGCCTCCACATCAGATAGTAAAGTATCTGCTGGGTGAAAGCTCTGCTGAGTGCAAGGGACTCCGACGGGGGCGGAATGGGTTGGTGTTTTCTGGGACTATCTATGATGACTCATTTAAACCATCGCTGGAGTTATTTATCCTCAAAAGCCAGGGGAAATTAAGGTTTGAATGGGTACACTGTATCTGAAACATAACTCCACCTTGCCTCCTTCATCATCATCTTCATCCTTCCCCCCCGAGGCAGCTTCCAGATTCCTCACCTGAAAGTTGTTGTTTATTATTATTTATTTGTTAGTCACAAATATGCTTATATTAACTGCAATGAAATTACTGTGAAAATCTCCTAGTCGCCACACTCCTGTTTAGGAACACTGAAGGTGAATTTGGCATGGTTAATCTACCTAACCAGCACATCTTTTAAATTGTGGAAGGAAACCGGAGCACCCAGAGGAAACCCACGTAGACACGGGGAGAATGTGCAGACTTCGCACAGTCAGTGACCCGAGCCAGGAAGTGAACCCGGGTCCCTGGCGCTGTGAGGCAGCAGTACTAACTACTGTGCCACCATGCCTCCCATTGTCACTATGCTGCCCATTGGAGAGTGTTGGCTGCAGGCGGCACAGTAGCACAGTGGTTAGCACTGCTGCCTCTCAACTCCAGGGACCCGGTTCGAATCCCAGCTTAGGTCACTATTTGTATGGAATTTGCACATTCTCCCCATGTCTGTCTGGGTTTCCTCCGGGTGCTCCAGTCTCCTCCCACAGTCCGAAAGTTAAGTGCTTTGGCCATTTTAAATTCTCCCCTCAGTGTACCCGAACAGGCGCTGGAGTGTGGCATCTAAGGGATTTTCACAGTAACTTCATTGCAGTGTTAATATAAGCCTACTGTGACACTAATAAATAACCTTAAGCTGTTCCTTTAAATGGTGCAAGTGGAGTGGTGGGTGGGGTCCTCATTCAGCTGAGCGCAATGATGGCATTCAGGAATTGGGAGGGGTGTCTTCCGGGTGCTCTGGTTTCCTCCCACAATCCAAAGGTGTGCAGGTTAGGTGAATTGGTCATATTAAACCGCTCCCTAGTGTCAGGGGAACTTGCTTGGGTAAATGCATGGAGTTATGGTGAGTGGGCCTGGGTGGCATTGTGCAGTGCAGGCTCAGTGGGCTGAATGGCCTCCTTCTGCACTGTACAAAGAGCAAAGAAAATTACAGCACAGGAACAGGCCCTTTGGCCCTCCAAGCCTGCACTGAACATGCTGCCCGACTTAACTAAAACCCTCTACCCTTCCGGGGACCGTATACCTCTATTCTCATTTTATTTATGTACTTGTCGAGATGCCCCTTAAAAGTCACTACCGTATCCACTTCCCATTACCTCCCCCAGCAACGAGCTCCAGGTATCCGCTACTCTGTGTTTTTTAAAAAAAATCTGCCTTGTACATTTTCTTTAAACCTTGCCTCTCGCACCTTAAACCTGTGCCCCTAGTAATTGACTCTTCCACCCTGGGGAAAAAGCTTCTGATTATCCACTCAGTCCATGTCTCTCACAATCTTGTCGATTTCTATCAGGTCCTCCCTCAACCTCCGTCACTTCAGTGAGAACAAACCAAGTGTCTCCAACCTCTCCTCATAGCTAATGCCCTCCATACCAGGCAACACCCTGGTAAATCTTTTCTGTACCCTCCGCAAAGCTGCCGCATCCTCCTGCTAGTGTGGTGACCAGAATTGAACACTATATTCCAAGTGAGGCCTAAGTAAGGTTCTATAAAGCTGTAACATGACTTGCCAATTTTTAAACTCAATACGCCATAAGCCTTCTTGACTACCTTCTCCACCTGCATTGCCACTTTCAGTGGCCTGTGTACCTGTACACCCAGATCCCTCACCCTATCAATACTCTTGAGGGTTCTGTCATTTAATCTATCCTCTCTATCTGTATTAGACCTTCCAAAAATGCATTACCTCACAATTGTCTGGATTAAACTCCATCTGCCATCTCTCCACCCAAGTCTCCAATTGATCTATTATTACTGAAGCAGTACAATAGACACCATGGTGTAGTATTCTGTTGTTTTAGTGTTCCCCTGCGATGGCATGATTGGGATACTTGACAGGTCAGATCATGTGAGTGGGTTTTGACAGAGAATTCCAGCTTGGTTTTTTAGATCCTGTTTAGATGTGAGACAGACAGTGATGTCTCTTCCTTTCCCTCCCTGGAGTTGGAAATTTCTGTTGTCTGTGTGTTGCTGTTTTAGAAGCTGCAGAAAGAGGTATCCTTTCCTGTCTCTAGACTGCCAGCTGATAGAGACTCCTCTGTTTTGCTATCTTGAAGATGTATCCTTCTCTGAAAATGGCTGTTTGGATTTCTGTGCGAAGGTGTTAAAAGTTGGAGATCTAGTATCACATGAGCATACTGGTTTTAGCGCTAACTAATAAGAGGGGTATATGCCTGTGTCTATGTCTACACTGGCTTTTACATTGGAATAACAGAGATAGCTAGCTGTTAAGAGTTATACTATGTCATGTTTAAGTCTCATCGGTAAGATTTTTTGTTCTATTTAAACTGTTTGTAAATCAATTGTTTTTGATAAAAGCTTCCTAGTAGATCATTTGAATTATACTTGGAGTGAAACGCCTTATGCTCACCAATGCCAAAATCAAATGTCCATGTTAATGTCAAAAACAACTTGGAGATTCTGGCCTGGGTCACAATACTTCAGAAAAAGGAAGTTATTTTTCATATCGTTGGATCAATTTTTTAAGGGAGGTGTTATGATAATGCAATTTTTTTATGTTTAAGGGAAAAGTTTTAAAATTTCAGACTTATTCTGTGGGCAGTTGGTGTGTTTGGAAAAACATTTAGTTCAACAATTGTATAAGTAAGCAATTGCTCAGAATTTATTACTTTGACAGAGCTGGTGGGCTGTTGTTTACCCAAAAGATACCTTGGGAAGTTGATTGTCATGTGATAATGTGAGTCTGTGCAGCGAGAAAGACGTTTTTGCATTTTAGAGTTGCAGTTCTATCTAGGAACTGTTTGAATTCAGAAGATTTCTACAGGTTGTTCTGAGACTCACTTTGTGAAAGTTTCAAAACTGTCTACATTCATTGTAGCAAATATATTTAGGGTTGCAAAATGTATTTAAAGTGGCATTTACATCTCAGAGGAATTTTGCTTATTTGTAAATGAAACAGTGATAAGTTCAAAATTAAAGTTGTTTCCTTTCATTTTTAAATATTGTCAATCATTAATAGTTAAGCTATTTCATTTGTTAAAGTTAAATTTAAACTATGTTATCAAATAATGTTTGTTTTACACTAAACGATCCTTAATTTTTCTGTAGAATTAGAATAGAGTAAAGCATTTAGAAGCGTGAGAGGGGATCTCATAGAAACGTATAAAATTCTAACAGGGTTAGATAGGGTAGATTCAGAAAGACTGTTCCCGAAGGTAGGGAAAAGAACTAGAGGTCGTAGTTTGAGGATAAGAGGTTAAACCTTCTGGACTGAGGTGAGGAGAAATTTCTTCACCCAGACACTGATGATTCTATGGAATTCACTACCACAGAAAGTAGTTGAGGCTAATGCTTTGTGTGATTTCAAGAAGAAATTTAGATTCAGCTCCTGGGGCTAAAGAGATCAAAGCATATGGGGGGAAGGGAGGAATCAGGATATTTGAATTTGATCAGCCATGATCAAAATGAATGGCAGAACAGGCTTGAAGGGCCAAATGGCCTACTCCTGTTTCTAGTTGCTATGTTTCTATGGATCCTGTCCTCACATTTATGCCAAAATAAGAGTGTTGGGGCCTAGTTTGGCTGCATAATATACTTTGTGGTTCTGGTATGGGAATCCGAGCAATTAGTCAGGAAACATGACTATTATTACTGCTGGAGTTCCTCAGTGTCCTCGGCCTAGCCATTTTTAGCTACCTCCGTCATAAGGCCAGAAGTACATGATTGCATAATGTTCAATACCATTTGTGACCTGTTAGATACTGAAGCAGTCTCTCTTCATATGCAGCAGGATCGGGACAGAATTCAGGCTTGGGCTGATAAGTAGTAGGTAATAGTCACACCACATGAGTGCCAGGCAATGACCATCTCCAACAAGAAAGTATTTACATATCCTTGACATTCAAAGGCACTATCGTCACTGTTTACCAGCTCATGGGTATACCATTGACCAAAAACTGAACTGGAAAGGCAAATATAAATACTGTGATTATAAGAACAGGCCAGGGGCTAGGAATTATGTGACAAGTAACTCACTTCCTGACCCCACCAAAGCCTGTCCACCAACTACAAGGCACAAGTCAGGAGCGTAATGGAATACTCTCACTTGTCTGGATGGGTGCAGCTCCAACAACACACAAGAAGCTCAATACCATCCAGAACAAAGAAGACCACTTGATTGACACCCCATCCATAAAACTTCATTCCCTCCTTTACCTATACACAATGACAGCAGCATATACCCTATACTACAGGAAGTCACCAAGGCCTGTAATCTAGCTCCTTCCTAACACATGACCGCTAACATCTAGAAGGTCAAGGGCAGCAAACACTTGGGAGCACCATCACCTGGAAATTCCCCTCTAAGCCACGTGCTATCCCGACTTGGAAATATATTGCTTTCACTGTCACTGGATCAAAATTTTGGAACTCCCTTCCTAACAGCACTGTGGGTGTAACTATAGCTCCTGGATTGTAATGGTTCAAGAAGGCAGTTCACTGCCACCTTCTCGAGGCAATTAGGGATGGGCAACACATGCCAGCTGGACTAGGCAGCGATGCCCACATCAAATACAGAGCCAATCAAGTGACACACTTCATTGTTCAGTGTGACATTGTCAATATGAGGGTTGCACCCTCAGTAAACAATAAAGGTAAGCAGTCCATTCTTTGAGATAAATAACTAAGTACACGAAAGCACTCTGTGTGCAGTAAAGAAGCAGGCAACAATGGTACTGCCTGAGGAGACCAAGACAGGGAATTCTGCATCAAAGCATTGAGGAGATGGCAGCTCATATCTCATTTTGGCTCAGTTTTAGTTGAATTAGAAGAGGAAAGAAATCATGGACAGTTTCCATGCGCAGCATTGGTGGTTTTGCCAATCAGGCCAGTGGATCAGTAGTCAACAATGCTTGAGCTGCCTTTGGAGGCAAAGTAGTCACCAGCAACTTCAACTGTGTTTTCAATGATACCGCAGTCCCAGTTTGGGTGGACTCGGGCCTCCTGATTGTGCTGCGTTGGTTACAAGGCTGTAATTCTGGACCCAGGCAGATTTCAACCCTAATTTATTTCAACCCTAATTTATTTCAACCCTAATTTATTTCAACCCTAATTTATTTCAACCCTAATTTATTTCAACCCTAATTTATTTCAACCCATTACTAGTAATGTTCCCAAGCAGAGAAAAGTGTGTCACCTTCTCACAGTTCCCAAGTGTAATGGATCCCTTCAAGTATCACTGTGTAAATGGCTGTTCAAATCCTATGACCTTTCAGAACAAGTCTTCACAAACAGATATGAGGCTGAAGTGTACTAAAGGAAAACAATCAAATTTGATATCTGCACCAAGCAAGCAAGGTGAAATTTATTTAGACTGACTGACACAATATTTCTCAAAAGAATTTAGCATGATATGATAGTACATGCCTGCTATTGTGTCTAAATTGAGCTTTGAGCAGACTTTCTATCCTAAATCTGACACTGATGGGATAAATGATGGATTTCACCGGGCTGGAGTGAGAGGGTTAGGGCCTAAGGGAAGTCTGCATCATTTACGAGTTGAACTCCAGATACCGAGAGCATTTTGAAGTAACTACTGATTTTTTTTTTCAGAAGCAGTTTTTAAAGGAAGTAGATTCTTTACCAATTTCTCCTCAGGTGGAATAAGGTTTAGAAAATCCTATTTAATGACTTTGTTATGAGACTGACGCGCTACCTACTGCGCTAATGAGGCTCTTAAATGACTTTATCGTATAGAATTTGGACCAAGGACACAGGCCTATGCTTATGGCTCTTGTAAAATCATTCAGTTGTTTAGTACTTTTCTCCCAATGTACTATGATTTTTAAAACTAGCGTTCAGCTAACACCATTGCGGATCTGGCTGTGAGGAGGATCGTGTATGCAATTTCATAGGATCCCATCCCTCCTCTGCAGCAAATGTGTGGGCCCCTCTTGACAGTCACATCACAATATCCGTTCAATCTCACAGTGGGAGTCACACACCACTTGCCGCCCGGCTGGGAATTATACCGTTACTGTCACACTTGACATTGCTTTGCTTTGACGTAAAATTGCATGCTGCTGCTCAAAACACTTTTATCACACTCAGTCTCCTCCTGGTCTCCTGACAACTCATTACAAACCTCAAAATCGGAATATTATCCTTTTGTTTATTTCCCCTGTTGTGAGATGCCGGTTTCTTCAGACACTCTCTTAGGATACATTTACATACCAACTTTAGTGAACGTGGGTTGGCACAAATGAACTGGGCCTAGATCACATTGGAAATAAAGAAACAAAATATCTCCAGCACCTGATGGCTGTAGTTTGGATTCAGCACAGGAGTGGTAAAATCATTGATTCGGGGAAAATCATCAGCAAGACCATTAAACCTTGTTGTAAAAACTAATGAATGTGTTTTTCCATTGTATATTAAACTGTGCCAACCGTATCATTTTTTTTCTTATTCATTCTTGGACATCTCCGGCTGGTCAGCATTTATTGCCCATCCCCAGTCACCCTTAAACTGAATGGCTTGCTGCGCCATTTCAGAGAGCAGTTGAGAGTCAACCACATTGCTGTGACTCTGGAGTCACAGGAAGCCAGACCAAGCAAGGATGGCAGATTTCCTCCCCTAAAGCGCATTAGCGAACCAGATGGATTTTTTCGAAAATCAGAAATGGTTTTGTGGTCACCAGTAGATTCTTAATTCCAGATTTTTTTTTCTATTGAATTCAAATTCCACCATCTGCTGTGGTGGGATTTGATCCCGGGTCCCCAGAGCATTAGCTGAGTTTCTAGATCAATAGTTTAGCAATAATACCACTAGGCCATCACCTCCCCTTCGATGCACGTGCTTCCATTGTCACCAGAGAACGATGCAAAACCAGGAACCAAAGTTGCTAGGGCATCATGGTCAGTACAATCTTAGAGGGCTGAAGGGCCTGTTCCAGTGCTGTACTTTTCTTTTGTTCTTTGTTCAGTTAATTCATTGAGTTCAGGGAAAGCCAATTTGTGAATGGACTCCACAAAACACCAATCGGTTGGGAGTTATTCACTCTTAGCAGACTTTTAGAATTCCGGCTGGAGTGGATTTTCAAGCGCCTCAGAGTTGTGTACTGTTGAACTAACTAACTTTAAAATTTCTGAATATCAGACTGAAATTTCTTTTTGAAATGCCTTGCTAACAACTGATGTGCTAACAGCTAAGAACTGACCTAAGAACACGTGGAATGGAAAAAATAATTAATATCTGTCAGACATAACTATGATGTGGGTATGCCGGCGTTGGACTGGCGTAAACACAGTAAAAAGTCTGACAACACCAGGTTTTAGTCCAACCTATTTATTTGACATAACTATGTCAGTGAAATATGTCTGGACATATAATGTCATGCCACCTGGTTCTCAATATCATCAATTGCAAAAGAGAAAGAACATTACAACTTTCTAAATTATTTACCACAAAGACGTAAGGTATATACATAGAATCATAGAAACTTACCGTATGAAAGGAGGTCGTTTTAAGCTATTGTATTCAGTGGTCAACACACAACCAGGTAGCCTAACTCCACATTCCAACTCTTGGTCCGTGGCCTAGAAGGTTCACGTACATACCTAAGTAAATATTGAGAGTGTTCTGGCTCCATCAGCTTTCTCAAGGGCCTGAATATTACACTCCCCTCCAACTGCCCACAAACGGGCAAGACCTCAGGCAAGAAGGCCACCCTTGCTCCAAAATCGGCCTTTTTGAAGGCCATAATGACAACATGAAGGCCTTTACAAAGACAGCCTCAATTTTTAGGCAGATTTCCAGAATCCGTAGTATTTTACTTTTTACTGCTTCAACTTTTAAGCAAGCAAGCATGAAATAGATTGAGGGTTGGGGGAGGAAATAGTAACATTTTAAATCATCAATCTCGGGCACAAAGTTGGGGGGTTGTGTGACTACCTGAAGTTTGCTTCCGACTGGGAGGCCCTCCACTCAAGACTCAGACACCCCCAGGGTTCCCAGAGTTCCTTCCCGCTCTGGTCTAGCCATTGCTACCTGAGTCACCCCCTTCACGACTTCCCACCCCATAAGCCACCTACTCACCTCTCACTGGGACCCCTGCCATTCACATGGTCTCCATGTTCCAATGCTAGGGCCTAAATTTTCTGATCCCATCTGCAACAGGAACTGTCATAGGTAGGACAGATAGCTTGGTGGACCAGCAAAAGATCGATTGACCTCAAGCAGGAATTTCCGGTCCGAGGCCGGGGTGGGACTTGGAAATCCTGTCCTTAGTCCCAGGTGCGTTGCTGCAGTACCTCTTCCAGCCTCTGTAGTGCTGTGCCTGGAGAGGTTGGAGAACCTTTGTCCAATCTGACTGGCCAATAGCACTACAGTCCCTCCAAGTGAGGAGGGGCATCCCGCCTGCTGCCAATCAGTGCTCACTAGAGCATTAAAAAGACTGCAGGCCTATCGGCGCCAATGGGCATGTGCTCCTTGCTGACTTTTTAGAAGGCAGGGAGCGAGGCCAGTGTCCTAAAAAGTAAGCATCGGCTTATTAAAAGATAGCAAACAAGAAACTTGGTCAACTAGATCATTAACCTCCACCTTGTCTGAAAATATTGGTATAAATATTGCACTCATGTTACAAGATAATTTTTTTCTTCATTAAAATATCTGCAAGGAGCTGGCCTCTGTAGCTTTTACAACGATTGTTTTTCATTACATGGAATCTATTGACCTTCTGAAAATAAGTAAATTGTACAATATAACAGTGGTGGGTATAAACCACAGATGTGTTGAGCATTGTCAATTACTTGAGGCGAAAAAAAACCTCTGGGTCGAATATTTTTGAGTGGTTTACTGGGTCAGTTAAATCCAATATTTATCTGTAATTTACTCCACCCACTCTTTGTTTAACATCTCTTGTTGATATCTGATAGTGTTATCTACCAAAATCTAGTTTTATTTTGTCTTCTAATCCACTTACAAGGTTTAGATGTCTGACAAGCATGGCATTTCTTTCCTATTCTTACTTGAGAAACTGACTGGATCTTTGTTCTTGAATCATTGAGGGTAGGGCGGTGGGTGTTGTCTACATGAACTTCAGTAAGGCCTTTGACAAGGTCCCTCATGGCAGATTGGTGCAGAAGGTGAAGTTGCATGGGATCAGATGTGAGTTGGCAAGGTGGGTACAAAACTGGCTCAGTCAAAGAAGACAGGGTAGTAGTGGACGGGTGTGTTTCTGAATGGAGGGCTGTGACAAGTGGCATCCCTCAGGGATCAGTGCTGGGACCTGATGATTTGGAGGAAAATGTAATTGGATTGATTAGTAAGTTTGCGGATGACACAGGTTGGTGGATTTGCAGATCGCAATGGCGACCATCAGAGAATACAGCAGGATATAGATGGTTTGGAGACTTGGACAGAGAGATGGCAGATGGAGTTTAATCTGGACAAATGTGAGGTAATGCATTTTGGAAGGTCTAATACAGGTAGGAAATATACAGGAAATGGCAAAACCCTTAAGAATATTGATAGGCAGAGGGATCTGGGTGTACAGGTACACAGGTCACTGAAAGTGGTGATGCAGGTGGAGAACGTAGTCAAGAAGACACACAGCATGCTTGCCTTCATTGGCCATGGTATTGAATTTAAAAATTGGCAGTCATGATGATGCTTTATAGAACCTTAATGAGGCCACACTTGGAATATACTGTTTAATTCTGGTCGTCGCCGCACTAACAGAAGGATGCGGAGGCTTTGCAGAGGGTACAGAAAAGATTTACCAGGATGTTGCCTGGTATGGAGGGCATTAGCTATGAGGAGAGGTTGGAGGTTTGTTCTCACTGGAGTGACGGAGGCTGAGGGGAGACCTGATAGAAGTCTACAAGATTGAGAGTCATGGACAGAGTGGATAGCCAGAAGCTTTTTCCCAAGGTGGAAGAGTCAATTACTAGGGGGCATAGGTTTAAGATACAAGGGGCAAGTTTTAAAGAGATGTAGGAGGCAGATTTTTTATAGAGAGTGGTTGGTGCCTGGAACATTTTGCCGGGGGAGGCAATGGAAGTGGATGTGGTAGTGACTTTTAAGGAGCATCTTGACAAGTACATGAATGAGATGGGAATAGAGGGACATGAAGCGTAGGGGCTTTTAGTTAAGTCAGGCAGCATGGTCAGTACATGCTTAGAGGGACGAAGGGCCTGTTCCTGTGCTGTGATTTTCTTTGTTCTTTGTTCTTGGTAGTTTGATGTTTTGAGTGGTTTTCTGGGTCAGTTAAGGATTAACCACATTGACGTGGAACTGGATTCACAAAGGTCAAGTTGGATAATGCTGGCAAATTTCTTTCGTTTGAGTAAAACAGAAGGTTTTTATGATGATCCAATTGTTTCATGGACACTTGATTTTTGTTTAAAATGAATCAAAATTCTGAAACTTGGGTGAAAGTTGAACTTGTCTTTAGGAAGGTTAGCTCAGATAGTTGGATAGCATGCTTTGTGCTATCCCAGTGGCACACAATCATGGGAATAGCAACCTTGCCAGCTTTGTCAATGTCAACATGCTTGATCAGGAACTGAAAATACCGAACATAGAAAATAGGAGGAGGCCAGTCAGCCCCTCAAGCCTGCTCCACTACTCAATATGATCATGGCTGATGTTTTATCTCAACATCATGCTTCCGTTTACTCCCCGTACCCTTCGATGCTTTTAGTGTCTAGAAATCTATCTATTTCCTTCTTAAGTATATTCAGTCATTTGGCTTTCATAAGCTTCTGTGGTAGAAAATTCCACAGGATCACCACCCTCCCTGCCTACCCCGCACTCCCCTCCACCCACACCCCCCCTCCACCCTGCACTTCTGTCTAAGTGAAGAGGTTTCAGCTCATTTCACACTGAAATGGTTTACCCCGTATCCTAAGACAATGCCACCTTGTTCTAGATCCTCCAGCCAGTACGAACATCAACCCTGCATCCAGTCTGTCCAACCCTGTCAAAATTTTGTACGTTTCAATGAGATCCCCTCTCATTTTTCTAAACTCCATTGAATACAAGCCTAGTGTTCAAAAACTAAGTTGTAATAACCCCCATGATCTGCATGGGGAATCACTGACCACCCAGTTGGCCCCATTGAATATGAGTTCCCTAGAGATTGGTAATTAGCCAACCAAGTGGAGCTCTCATACTGAGCCTTGTATAAAGCAAGACCCTGAGAGGCTCCATTAACTTCTTAGTCCAGGTTGGGACCTACTGTGTTCACCTTAGGCATGTTATTGTTTATTTTAATTTTGTACAATAAAGCACAGTTCTTTTACAGTCATCTCCTGCAGTTATGTAAGTGAAAATTTATTTTATAGTTATATGTAAGGCAGCAAGGTGCACAGTGTTTAGCAATGCAACCTCGCAGTGCCAGGGACATGGGTTTGATTCTGGCCTTGGGTGACTATGTGGAGTTGCACATTCTCCAGTGTCTGCATTAGTTTCCTCCAGATGCCCTGGGTTACTCCCACAATCCAAAGATGTGCAGGTTAGGTGGATTGCCCATGCTAAATTGCTCCTTATGTCCCAAGATGTGTAGGTTAAAGGGATAAGGCCTGGGTAGGATTGTTGTTGGAGAGTGCAGGTTCAACAGGCCAAATGGCCTCCTTTTGTACTGTATGATGTATTTAGCATAGGGAGACAAACATCTTTTTATTGTAAAATAAATATTTGAATTATTTCTTTTAAATATTATATTAAAATTATCTCTTGCTAAATAAACAGAGATTAAACAGTTAAAACATCAAGTACTGTGAAACTATGATTTGTGCTCATAAATCAGTCATTGAGGGGAGATACAATTGTCCCTAAATTATTCTCCCCTTAATCTGGTTTCCAATGGGGGGTCCATCAGCATGGACATGGGTTAAGGGTGGAGGAGGAAAAACACATTGTTAAGACGGTGGCGTGGGCTCGTTGGGCCGAAGGGCCTGTTTCCTTTGCTGTGTTGTTCTTTGCTTATACTTAAGATGGAATTCTCTAACCTCATTTGCAGCTGGAATTCTCTGGTCCCGCTGCTGTGAATGGAGGGTTGGCTGGGTGCCACGTTCACCGTTCTCACTGGCAGCAGTGCTGGGAATGAGAGACTGGAGAAATCCAGCCCTTCATCTTTAACAATGATAGGTAGAGCCTGGAATCCAAAGTTCTTCCCCCATTTCTGCCAGATTCCATTTTCACCAGTTAGAGGAAAGGGTGTGAGGCATGATTCACACGAGGGAGTAACCTGAACTCCATGCTAATGCCTAATTGACCTCATTTACACTGTATAAGGACCATTGTACGGGGTGGCATGGTAACTCAGTGGTTAGCACTGCTGCCTCACTGCTCCAGGGACAAGGTTTTGATTCCCGGCTTGGGTGACTGTCTGTGTGGAGTTTGCATGTTCTTCCTGTATCTGCATGGGTTTCCTCCAGGTGCTCCAGTTTCCTCCCATAGTCCAAAGATGTGCAAGTTAGGTTAATTGGCCATGTTAAATTGCCCCTTAGTGTCCCAGAATACGCAAGTTAGAAGGATTAGTGGGTAAATATGTGGGGATATGGGGATACAGCCTGGGTGGGATTGTGATCTGTGCAGACTCGATGGGCTGATTGGCCTCTTTCTCCCTGTAGGGTTTTTATAATTCTATGGTTTCCTGCAGTGTCAGAGTAACACATTTCTGGAGAAAGTGCCAAAGTTCATGATGGGTAGATAAGGTCTACATAACTGTCAAGTTGCAAAGCTTTTTAAATCCCCAACCTTGTAAAAGTTATATAACAAAAAAGCCTGCTTGTGTCTGTGAGAGTAAACAGAGCATTTAAGCTGTGAAGTTCTTTAAATCCCCAGCCCATTAAAAATAAAACAAACTATGTCAGTGATATCATAAATCAAATTCTAGCAGATTCAATAGCTGTCTGTTGACATTACCCCAAAGGCTATCATTGTATCATTATTAATGAAATAGGAGCAGGAGTAGGCCATCTGGCCCTTCGAGCCTGCCCCGCCATTCAATAAGATCATGGCTGATCTGTCGTGGCTCAGTTCCACTTTCCCGCCCTCTCCCCATAACCCTTAATCCCCTCTCTTATCAAAAACCCATCAACCCTGCTTTCCTCAACTTACCAGTGGGGGGGTGGATTGGGGTTTCGATTGAAAGCACAAGGAAATTATTAAAGGATTTGTTATCTTCAATGTGGGGTTATGAACACAAGCCTATTTGTTTTTATAATGGATTAAGCACTTGAGGTGTTTTACAGGTTTGAATAGGATTTCATGATTATTTTCTTTACCATAGTAAAGACTGTAATAGATATTTAGATACTTATTTTATTTAACCTCAACATGGTGGCACAGTGGTTAGCACTGCAGCCTCACATTGCCAGGGACCCAGGTTCAATTCCTGTCTTGGATCACTGTATGTATGGAGTTTGCATATTCTCCCTGTGTGTGCGTGCATTTCCTCCCAGGTGTTCTGGTTTCCTCCCACAGTCCATAGGTGTATGGGTTAAGTTGATTGGCCATGCTAAATTGCCCTTTTGTATCAGGGAGTTAGCAGGGTAAATAAGCGGGGTTATGGGGATAGACCATGGGTGGGATTGTGATTGGTGCAGATTCGATGAGCCAAAAGGTCTCCTTCTACACTACAGTGTTCCTATGGCTCCTGAGTTCTGCCCATGATCAATACTGGTTGAGTTTGAATGGAGGGTGAGAGGGCAAAGCATAATAGCTGGGAGATGTGGGTTGGAGTTACCAATAATTTGGCATGGGGGCTATAAGAAGCCTTATGATAGGCAGGGTACGTGAGAAGGGATTACGTCGGGATGGAGGTTTGGGGATTAGTTTGGTAGGAATATAGGATGGGGGCTGGACGACCTCATATTTAACAAACCAACTGGGATGAAGTCCCAGAGAACATAAACCTCATTCATTAAAACAGTTTGTCTTGGCACCCAGCAGCCCCTGAGGCTACCTCCGTTCTGTGTCCAGTGGCAGTGAGCCCTATTAAATCCTAGAATCATCCTCTGGGAGTAAAATTCCAGCCTGTTAGGACACATTTCCCCAGTACAGGTACGGGGTTATGCTATCCTTCTGTGAATGGAGATCTGGCCCTGATTAGTTAAGCATCTTCTAAAGCATTCCCATGATTGGCAGTGCCAGTGTCTAAACTGCCAAAGCAGAAAAACACCAGCAATCAATCTGATCAGGTTCCTTGTGTCTTAAATACGTTAACAGCAGTGGGCCATCTCACCATGAGGGAAGCGATGGTCAAGATGGTCACTAAAATCACCTCAATTCAGCACAACGTCTCTCCGTTCAATAATTAAATCTGCTTTGCCCAAAAATAACCTACAATCGGATGTAGCAAACTGGGAAAAAGCTTAGAGGAAAGCAACAAACAAACTAAACTGCACCAGTTGATTCTAAGCATTTGGCATTATCAACCAATCTTATTCTTAAATTGAATTTATCTTTAATTTAAGAAGCAGACTGGACAGGCACCAAAGTCTAAATGTTTCAGAGGATCTTCATTTTTCCATTGTTTTCCCTCTTTGATATAAAAGCATCTTCTAATACATTTTTTTATATTTGTCACTATTCCTCTCATGATGATGATCTCCTTTCCTCTCTGCTAGCAGTTCCTGGTTGAGTTCCACCCTGCCATTTGACCTGTAGCGTGTAAAAGTTGAAGGGTGGTGCATCTTAATGTCTGTGCTCCCAAACTCCACGCTCAGTTTTGCCTGAAGGCTGTGGGTTTAATCTGCAATTAACAGACCTTAGCGCACGATTCAAGTTATTGCTCTAGTATAAAAACCACTCGAAGTACTGTCTCTCAGATGAGAAGTTTAAGCTGAGAGTCTGGCCAGGATTTTCCAAACCTTCCTGCGGTGGGATGAAAAATTTGATGGACACCCTACAGTGCAGAAGGAGACCATTCTGCACCTTGCGTCTGCACTGACCACAATCCCACCCAGGCCCTATCCCCATAACCCCACATATTTACTCCACTAATTCCCTAACACTAGGGTCAATTCACCATGACCAATCGACCTAACCCGTATATCTTTGGATTGTGGGAGGAAACTGGAGCGCCCAGAGGAAACCCATGTAGACATAGGGAGAATGTGCAGACTCCACACAGACAGTGACCCAAGGCCAGAATTGAACCCAGGTCCCTGGTGCTGTGAGGCAGTGGTTCTAACCACTATGCCACCGTGCTACCCCAAGTCTGTTGACTTTGTGTGGGAGAATCCACCCCCGTCTGCAGGTGGATATGAGGAAATCTCCATTATTTGAAGAACAGCAGTGATACCAGATACTAGAAGCAACAATTTTCTCTAAAGCAACACCGATAAAATCAACTGAAGTGGTCATTCATCTCATTTGCTGTTTGCGGACCCTGGCTGAATGTAAATTGGTTGCTGGCTCTGTCTATATGACAACAATGGCCACATTTCAAAAATAATGAATTGACTGTGAAACATTATGGGACCTCTTGAGAATTTTTATCGAATGTTACATAAATATATGCTTTCTTTTCTCCCTTTAATTAACACAGATACTGAGGTGAAGTGACTGCATTTTGTAACAGCAAAAGATATTGTCTGTCCGAATTATTATTGCATTTTGGTTTACATCATTCCCCATCCTTAACAGTTACAATTGACTGGGAGCCATGAGTATGAAGATTAAAGTGTTCCTGCAGTAAGTTTTCAAAGAACCATAGAATCCCTACAGTGCCATTCGGCCCATTGAGTCTGCAATCCCACCCAGATCCTATCCCCATAACCTCATGTATTTTCCCTGCTAACTCCCTGACACCTAAGGGGCAGTTTAGCATGGTTAATCCACCTAACCCACATATCTTTTGGAGCGTGGGAGGAAACCCATGCAGACACAGGAAGAACGTGCAAACTTCACACAGACAGACAGTTCCCGAGGCTGGAATTGAACACAGGTCCCTGGCACTGTGAGGCAGCTGTGCTACCATTCTGCCCCATTTAATTCCTGTCATTGATGGCATTTGCAGATGAGAGCTGGTGATATATAAAGTCACGGGTAATTGTAGTAATCCATTTTATCAGACTTTGCTAAATACGAAAAGAAAGAAAAAAAATCATTATTTATAAATTGCTTGAAGCGAGTCGTGCAAGCACCTCAAGGGTTTTTTATCCTTCAGCTACTGCATGGATTGAACTTTTTACCATCTGGAAAACCTTTACAATAACTCTGCCAACTTTTTGTTTTCTTAATTAATCATGCTTCCCAGCTAACTGAGGCTTAGTATGCCAATTACTTCGGAAATCCTTTATATTTATGAGATACAGTTGCCTATTAGAGATGTAAATTTTCATCAGAAAGTCCTGGGTAAGTGCTGGCAGTGGTAATTCATTTTGCCAGGAAGAGTAAAAGTTCATTTGATCAATGCTCACAAAATCGTGCTGTATTATAATGATTACAATGATGGGCATCTGAAAAATGTTAAGCACTTTACGTCTTTTAAAGCCAAGTCACTTCAGATTATGCTTAAAGAACAGTGATTGCTACGTGCCTATTTCAAATTTTAACACTGCAACTTTCTGCAAACATTGCTAAAACACACAGAATTACATTCATCTGCAGCTAAGTAAAGCTTATTTATTCATCACAAGCAGGTTTACATTAACGCTGCAAGGAAGTTATTGTGAATATCCTCGAGTCACCACACTTTGGCCCCTATTCAGGTACACTAATGGAGAATTTTTTTGCCTAATCAGCATATCTTTCAGACTGTGGGAGGAAACCAGAGCACAGAAACCCTTCCATACATGAAGAATACATGCAGACTCCACAGAGATGGCAACCTAAGTTGGGAATTGAACCTGGGTCCCCAGTGCTGCAAGGCAGCAGTGCTCACCACTGTGCCACCATGCCATTGTTTATGAATGGGAGTATTCCTTTATTTAGTCTGTTATACCACTTCCACCTATGGAAGTTGCTGAAATAAAAATGACATTTGCTTTTCAATTTGCAAATACATTCGAGTCGATTGAATGATTGTGAAAACACCAGATGGGGAGGCAATGGAGACAGTTGTTGATTTTGTTTCTTAATTAACTTAAAATTCCGGTAAGTTCATTATGTTACCTTTTAATTGTCCAAACTTGGCGACTCTACTGTCTTCAGAATGCTGGCATCAGCAGACAGAATTATTTTATGGCTCCTCAGGAACGAGGTACAAAGTAGCCACTTGGAAATCATTTCTCCATCTGTTTATCATCACTCTCTGCTATTGACATCGGTTGAGTGCGTCAATAGCAATGGTGCCATTCTTAACCAGAGACATCAGGCTCAGTCTCGCAAGGTTCTGCCAGTTGGAGTAAAGTCGAGTCAGTAGGCTCCTGTGCCTGAGGTACAATATGCTGCATTTTGTGACAAAGAAGCAGAGGACATTGCCAGAGGCAGTACTGCAGGCCAACAGAAGCATCACAAGGGACAGAATAACTAGGCAGATGGTTCCCTTGCCCGATTACTCATAGTTTGTGACCAGCTGCACTTCCCTTGCTGAGTTCACCCGTCTAAAATGAAGGTGTGACTAACTCTTTGTCCTGGCCTACTCAATTTGGATCCTTAAAATGAAGGTAGCCAACTGCGATTAAGTGTATTCCTGGAGGTTTCAACGCATGACTTGTGCCCTACTGCCCCCATGTACCAGCGCCACTGGTCAGCCAACACATTTATCCTTGTGTAATCCTTCCTCCGCCAACTGGAAAGCATAAAAACCCATTACCTAATTGGATGATGTTTGACTATCAGCCAAACAACCTTTATTTTTAATATTTTTATGTCTGGTGAGGAGAAATGCTCAGAACATGTTTAAAAATGATATCCTGATGACTTTTCTTCAGTGTTCTGGAAATTGATCTTTATTTCAGGCTAATTTTGGAGGATTTAGAAGGGTAGATATGTGGGGTTAAGGGGATAGGGCCTGGGTGGGATTGTTGGTGAGCATCAAACAACAGTACAGTTCCCGACTAGTTTTGTATAAATTTGCACTTCTTCCTATAATAGAAAACTGCAAATGTGCAGAAAATTGCTGGAGTATCATTGAGCAAAAGTAACTAAGCATATTGAGACACATGTACATTGGTCACCTCCAAATCTGAGTTGGCATATTTGATTTAAGTTTCTGAAACAACTTATCCTGACCAACTTCTGTATATTTGAATACAGGAGAGTGTTATGTTCAGTAACCTTTCAACATGACTCCCCTTCTCCCAAACAAAAATGCTTTCAGAATTTCCAATGTTTCCTAACTCATCTCTCACCTGATCTAGTACAGGGTGGACACACAAAGCCACACATTCCCACAGTGACTTATGTTGGTGCGACATATGGTGTTTATGCCATATCTGCACTGCAGATGGATTAATACAAAGCAGGTGCTGGGTGCAGGCCTCGGTGGGATTGTTGTCAGTACGGGCTTGATGGGCTGAATGGCCTCCTTCTGTACTCCAGGGCTTTTATGATTCTTATGTGATTGGCAACCCTATGGAAAACTCAACAGGAAATCATCGCAGGTTATTTCTTTCTCAATTAGCATGTGGTTGTATTTGCCCTCTGCGTTAGTGACTATCGCTGGGCACCACGGATGAACTGGTTGACTATCCCATCTGCCATTTGTCAGACTTTCCTGTTTGCAGATCAGCTGCCGTTTTTGTTGATGTGATAATAGAGGCTGCACTCCAAAACAATTTGCAGCTCCCTGAACCATCCAGAAACATCTTGGTGCAGAAACCTGGCTCCTCACTAGTCTGACTTGGAACACTGCGAATAGCAAATTCAACTGTCTCCTGAATAATGCCGTGCTATAGGAAAGCTGTTATTAAACTGGAGAGAGTGCAGAAGAGATTTACAAGGGTGTTGCCAGGACGTGAGAGAGTGAGTTATAGTGAGAGATTGGACAGGCCACGACTTTTATCTTTGGAGCGTAGGAGACTGAGGGGTAATCTTATACAGGTGTATAAGATCATAAGAGGCACGGATAGGGTGAATGCACTTTTCCCCAGGGTTGGGGAATCGTGAGCTAGAGGGCACAGGTTTAAGTTGGGAGGGGAAAGAATTAAAGGGAACCTGAGGAGCAACATTTTTACTCAAAGTGGTATCAATGAGGAGGAGGTGGTTGGGGGCAGGGACATTGACAATATTTAAAAGGCATTTTTGACAAGATATATGGCTAAGAAAGGTTTAGAGGGATATGGGCCAAATGCAGGCAAATGGGGTTAGCTTGGATGGGCTTTTTGGTTGGCATGGACCAGTTTGGGCCAAAGGGCCTGTCTCCATGCCATTGATTCTATAACAACTAATGAGCCTCCTAGATCTGGAACTGGTGCTGAAATCTTGCTGCTGTTTATGCCAGCGGGATCTAATGGTCCTGTCGACGGTGCAACACCGCCACGGATTTCCCAGCAGCAAGGGGTGTGTTCAACGGGAAACTCGATTGACAACCACAGAGCTGTAAAATCAGGCAAGCGGCGTGCTACCCCCTGCCACCGCAAAACATGCCGCAGAGGAGGAGGAAAAATCCTACCTTTGAGGAGACATAGAAACACTGCAACGCAGAAGGAGGCCATTCAGACCATCGAATCTACACCAACCATAATCTCACTCCCGTAACCCCACATGTTTACCCTGCTAAATCCCCCTGACACTAAGGGGCAATTTAGCTTGGACAACCTAACCAGCCCGTTTTTGGGCTGCAGAAGCAAACCGGAGCACCCGGAGGAAACCCATGCAGACATGGGGAGAATGTGCAGACTCCACACCGACAGTGACTTGAGGCCGGAATTGAACCCGGATCCGTGGTGCTGTGAGACAGCAGTGCTAGTGTGAACAATAGTTCCAAAATGGTAGTAGTAGCTTAGCTGCTCTTTTTTGCAAAATTAAACCCAAGTGCCATAAATGTGATCATGGAACAGGTATGGTGGTCTGAATAATGAACTCTTTCTGTGTTGTATCATTCTATGATTTTATAATCACAATGGATTAATCAAGGTACACTGGAAGGTTTTTGTTTTGAGTGTATGTGTACTGTCCTGATCAGTGACCAGACTGCAGGCTTTTCCCTATGCTGACAATTACAGCATGCACTTTCTTTAAGATATTGGAAATCAATTGGAAAGGATTTTATCTCTTGCTGTGCGAGCATTTGATACATTGAACAACAGAGGGGAGGTCCAGGGCTTTAAGCAGGACTGAACACTGAA
Organism: Carcharhinus amblyrhynchos; assembly: GCF_965287045.1. Taxonomy (NCBI): domain Eukaryota; kingdom Metazoa; phylum Chordata; class Chondrichthyes; order Carcharhiniformes; family Carcharhinidae; genus Carcharhinus; species Carcharhinus amblyrhynchos. Next base: position 38,647,268 of record NC_137344.1, on the reverse strand, counting down.
GACCATGCGGGAGAGGCCAATCTTGCCTACTGCTTCAGAATTAAAATTCAAACCAGGATTAGTGAGGAGGAATGTGCTGAACAAGCTTTAGATCAGTTACGACACCTTAATGAATTGAGAGCAGCGCGATTTTTTTTGTGTGAAGCCGCGGTTTCGCAGTGAATGGCAATTAGGGCAATGTAACACATCACCAATACCAGGAGCTACTTACAGTGTGCTGGACACTGACACTGGCTGTGATCAGGGTAATAAATCACAGGCTGGGGAAGGGAGGCGTGGAAATACCTGGGACCATTTTCCCATCCATCTTCAAATTGCAAAGGGATGAAATTGGGCTCGATTGGAAAATCATCCCTTTACTGACACTTACTGTCCACAATCAGACCAGTGAGGTAGCAGAGAGAAACTGAGGACACTTTGTGTGGAATCATCAGGATCCTTGCTGTGTTTAAAGCCATTGAGATACTTGCTGCATACACAAACATGCCACTGATCGTTTGTGCTTCTTGGAAAGAAAGAGGAAAAGAAAGGAGAATAAAATGAAAGAGAAATCTTGTTATAATGAGGACTGACTTTAGTGATTTACTATGCAGTCCTTTGGCTATAACACGCCTACTTTACCACCTTGTTTATAACTGGCTCGATCTCAAGTTCCACACTTATCAAACCTACATAAAGAGTGATAGAATGTTTGAGAAATTATGGTCACAAATTATGAGATGGAAAAAGTCATGGGCTACGTGAAAAAGCTTAGAAAAACGACCAAGAAAACTGTGTTTAAATCGCACTGCCCATTCTAGAAAACAGCAGCCAACATCCACGTGTCAACCATGAGTCAGATGGAAAGCATCATGCAACGCAAGCAGCACTTAGAACCAGCATCTCATCACTAATCCAGAGCAGAGTTCCCTGTCCAGAAGAATGAAAAACAGTTTGCACTCTAACCTTTCTCTTGAGCCTATCTGTAACAACTGTATATGGCACACTATCCTGTCCTTCTCCTTTATGTACTCTATGAATGGTATGTTTTGTCTGTATGGTGCGCAAGAAACAATACTTTTCACTGTATCCCAACGCATGTGATAATGCTAAATCAAATCAAAAAAATCTTATTTCTCCATTTCACTGGGTGTTCCATTCTGAAGAATGCAAGACCAGTTGGAATCTGTAATTTTATTTGCCCATTTTACTGGGTTTTTTTCCCTTCTGGATAGATACAGCCTCCTTAGACAGTGGATTGTGCTTAGTGAACACTGTGCAGAACATGGACAATGCAGCCACTATCTTCATAACTGGAAGCTGAAAGACCATCCAAAGTGTAGCTGTGGCCATGAGTCCCAGACCAAAGAGCACAACCATGAACCTTCCCACTTTGATCCGTTGTGAGTGTCGACTCTTTTCTCCACTCAGCGTCTCATACGGCTGTCAAAAGAAAGGCCACGTTAGGCATCCTATTATTAGTTTCTCCTGTTGCACAAAGGTGCGAGTATCACAGGATTGAACTGTCATTGGCGAGTTGGGGAGATAACCTTCAGCCATTCGCTGTCAATGCTCACAAATGGAGAATAGCCATTTAAATTTGGGCTTCACGGTGGTACAGTGGTTAGTACTGCTTCACCGGGGTTTCAGGTTCAATTCCCAGCTCGGGTGACTGTGCAAACTCCGCACATTCTCCCCATGTCTGTGTGGGTTTTCTCCGGGTGCTCCTGTTTCCATCCACAGTGTGGTTTAGGTGGATTGGCCATGCTAAATTGTGTCTAGGAGACTAGCTAGGATAAATACATGGGGTTATGGGATGGCACCTGATTACAGTTGTGGTCAGTGCAAACTCGTTGGGCCAAATGGCCTCCCTCTGCACTGTAGGATTCTATGAATAAGCTCTTGTGAAAGTCTAACCCAGGAAAGCGACTCTTGCATTTGCATTTCATGAGGCAAGATGTCACAAAGTGCCTTACAGCCAATGAAATGCAGAAAGAACCTTTTTCAGAGCAAATTTTATCCAAAAAACCTGGTTAGTTTTGCTTTTTATTCATTTTGGGACGTGGCTGTGACCATCCCTAATTGCCCTTGAGAATATGATGGGTGATGTGCTGCCATCTTGAAGCTCTGCTGTCCGTGTGTTGTAAGTATACCCACAGTGCCAGAATTCTGACCCAGCAACAGTGAAGGAGTGGCTATGAAGTTCCAGGATGGTGTGTGACTTGCGGGAAAGGGGGAAATACTTGGAGATGATGGTGTTCTAATGCATCTCCTGTCCTTGTACTTTGATGTGGTAAAGGTTACAGGTAGATTGTCTTGAAGAAAGAATAGAATGAATCTTTTTGAAAGGATGAAGAGAAACAGTGAAATAAGGGATGATGGCCTAGTGGTGTTATCGCTGGACTATTAATCCAGAAAGCGAGCTAATGTTCTGGGGACCTGAGTTCAAATCCTGTCACGGCAGCTGGTGGAATTTGAATTTAATAAAAAGTATAAGAACATAAGAAATAGGAGCAGGAGTAGGCCAACTAGCCCTTCGAGCCTGCCCCACCATTCAATAAGATCATGGCTGATCTGTCTTGGCTCAGCTCCACATTCCCGCCCTCTCCCCATAACCCTTAATCCCCTTGCTTATCAAAAACCCATCAACCCGCGTCTTAAAAATATTTAGCGAGGCAGCCTCCACCACTTCAACGGGCAGAGAATTCCAGAGATTCACCACCCTGTGAGTGAAGAAGTTCCTCCTCAACTCCGTTCTAAACCGCCCCCCCCTTTATCTTGAGGCTGTGCCCCCTAGTCCTACTATCGTTTCTGAGCGGGAAGAGTCTCTCCACCTCTATCCTATCCATCCCATTCATCATCTTATACGTCTCAATGAGATCTCCCCTCATTCTTCTAAACTCTAACGAGTACAAGCCTAATTTATTCAGCCTCTCCTCATAGCTCAACCCCCTCAACTCCGGCATCAGCCTAGTAAACCTCCTCTGCACTCCCTCCAAGGCCAAAATATCCTTGCATAAGTACGGCGCCCAAAACTGCACACAGTACTCCAGCTGCGGCCTCACCAATGCCCTATACAGCCGCAGCAAGACCTCCCTACTTTTATATTCTGGAAGTAAGAATCTATTGATGACTATAAAACCATTGTTAATTGTCAGAAAAATCCATCTGATTTACTAGTATCCTTGAGGGAATGAAATCTGCTCTCCTTATGTGGTCTGGCCTACATGTGACTCCAGAACCACAGCAACGTGGTTGACTCTCAACTGCCCTTGGGTAACAAGGATGGGCAATAAATGTTGGCCATCCAGCAACGCTCACATCTTATGAATTTTTAAAATGCAGATGTTGAAGTGTGTTGTATCTGTCCTTTCACTGATGAAATGCTAAGTTTGATGCATGTTTCCCTACACAAATTTAGAATTTACTTTGTCATTTCCACTGACCATTTCCTCAAATAGCTGTAATGCAATTCATGCCAAACTTGCCCTTCCAAAAAAGTATTGGTATCATCAGTGTTAATGTGAAACTTTTCTTTGACTCTGAGGAAGTTGACCGATCTGTTCCTGTCTGTACAGTTGTTGATAATTTGCATAATGTTTCAGATCTGCTGAAAAGGTGATGATTTGTTTCCAATAAAGAGCGCTGTAATCAGTACAGATCTAATTGAATATCTTAAAGACTCAAACAGACTGCAGCGCATCATGGAAATTAAATTATGCACCAGGCCAAGGTTTATCTCTAGCAAAACAGAAAGAGGCCACCGTGCCAAAAAGCTTAATGAGATGCGTTGGTGGCTAACTACACCCAGTTATTTCCCAGTGATATGCCATCTGCTGAGACAATAAAAGATTGCTTCTAAAAAATAAAATGATCGTGCTGCCAGATATCCAGAATTGTGGGCAGATTGCTGCAATGCGAGATAGTGGCATGGAGATTAGTGCTAGACCATGGGCAGCATCGGATCAACCACCCATTGGACACAGTGGCTAAAATTTAATTCCATTGGCTGCAGTGGAACTCAGTTTGAGAGTTGTGTTTCTGGGGCAGCTGCTCTGATACTGCCCGTCCTGTGCCAATGCCTGCAATGAGTTTCTGCCCCAATATGTTCTTACTCTCTCAAGAAATTTATGAGGTTGTATTCCTGTATCAATTAACTATTTAATAGTTTGCCAATTAAGAACTGAACTTTAACCAATATTTGGCATAAATTCCTCTTTTCCAAACCAGTTTGAATTACAAATTCCCATCACCAACTCACCTTAACTGAGGACTACTGCTGTTCTGACTTATTTCGCCACTGGGTTAAATTTATTTTATTATTAGTAAAGTGCATGCACAGTCTATAAAATTTTGCTTTATTGCAAATTGACTGTGCCAAGCAGTTGCTTTTGGTATGGATAACAATCTCAGAAACCAGTGCCACCCATCATATGGTTCCTTCTTCACATGTTGCTGAAAGAACATGGGGCGGCACAGTGGTTAGCACTGTTGCCTCACAGCACCAAGGACCTGGGTTCAGTTCCGGCCCCGGGTGACTGTGCAATCTCCACACAGACATTCTCCCCAAGTCTGCGTGTGTTTCCTCCGGCTTCCTCACATAGTCCAAAGATGTGCAGGTTAGGTTGACTGACCATGCTGAATTACTCCTTAGTGACAGAGGGATTAGGGTTGTCCATATATATGGGTTAACAGGGATAACCTGGGTGGAATTGTTGTCAACGCAGGCTCAACGGGCCAAATGGCCGCCTCCTGCACTGTAGATCCTATAAAATGAAGCATAATCGGTGGAATTTTCCCATCCCATCCATTAAGGTGGGATTTTCCAAAGATTTTTTTAAAGTGTCAGTCCCAGTGAGAAATCCGGAGAGAACTCTGCTGGTCCCATCAATGGGAAAAGTCACCGTATGTTCAGCCTCTTTAACAACATTTTTTCTTCCACCCTTGTGGAAGCTCATCTCTGATTCGCTCGCCCCAGCACTATTTAATTTCTGTCATCAGTGGGGCGCTTGTTTTAAATGCCTCCTCAGCACTAGTTCCAGATCCAGTCAGGGGAATTACCTCCAGGAAGACAGCACCATGTTTCATGGAGGGAGCCCAACTTCTCTGTTGCTGAGCAGAAGTATGACACCTACCTGAGATCCTTCACTATGGACTCCACCCTGGCAAGTGTTGGTTTCATTGCATCACTCCCCAGTAGGTGATGGGGCTCCTTCAGTGGGCCTTTCAGTCTGAGGTGAGATGCTGTCATACCACTACACATGCACTCCATTTTCCCTCCTCATATCTGCTCTATGGTTCAGGTCATGACTTCCATGGCTGAGGGCATGAGCTCCATGGGACCAGGCTTCAACTGCACGGTGCAGACACTGGTGGGAATCCATGAGTGTCAGCACCAGAGGACAGTGGGGTTTTGGATCTCGCTCCAGTTTCCTCTCTATCCCAGAGAGGAGCCCCTGAGACCTCCAGCCCCGGAAGGGAAAAGGATCAGTAGGACAACAGACCACGGCCTTCCATTCAGGATACTCTAGGAGTGTCCAGTCCATCTGAATCCAACCCCCACGGCCTCCCTGTGAGTGACACATCACCAGCCCCACACACTGAGGAGGGCAGGACTGCAACACCTGTGCAGCCCGGAAACAGGTTCAGAACCTCAGGGGACACCCACCAAGGTTATTTGAAGCAACAGGATGTGGAAGTGAGCAGGCCACTTCAATCTCAGCTGTGGATCCTGAGGATGTATCTAAAAGCAATGGGAGGGTGAAAAAGTGTAGGAAATGAATTGGCATGGGTGAAGTAGGCATTGGTAGAGAGCAATTAGTCCCCATTGCTATAACTCACTGGTATTAAGCATCACTTTGTTCACCCACATAGATCCTCCACATTACATGTCATGACACCCAGAAGATCAGCAGGCACAGCCTTCCCCTCCCCCTCGACTTTGGTCCTAGCCACATGCAGTGGCACGTTAATGTCACTATCCAAAGAACTGCCAGCTCCTCGGGCTCCATGATTCTCTCAAACCAAAAACTGATCTTGTGTCTCTTTCAAAGTGAGCAATGAGGGATCCTGACATCTCAGGCTTCCCAAGAGTGCAGGGCAACAGGTTCATGTAGCTATAGAGGGTGGCATGGTGGCACAGTGGTTAGCACTGCTGCCTCACGGCGCCAGGGGCCCGGGCTCAATTCCCAAGTTGATTGTGTGGAGTTTGTACGTTCTCCCCATGTCTGCGTGGGTTTCCTCCAGGTTCTCTGGTTTCCACCCATGATCTGAAAGACGTGCTGGTTAGGTGCATAGGCCATTCTAAATTCTCCCTCAGTGTATCCAAACAGGTGCTGGAGTGTGGCCACTAGGGGACTTTTGTAGTTACTGCTTTGCAGTGTTAATGTAAGCCACTAATGTTACACTAATAAATAAACTTTAAACTATACAGGCTCTAGGGCAGCAGCAGCTAATGTTTATAAACTGCAAAGGCTATTGTTTCATTAACGTGTAATTGATATGTGACCATCAGAAGCACATCTACACATCTGTGCACCGTACCCTCAGAATTGACATGATTCCTACATCCTGAGTCACTCCCAGGTGCCTGGGATTTTTGAGAGATCAGAATGTCGATAGGGATGATGGACGGTGATGCCATGGAGGAAGGAAGTAGTGAGAGACGTGCCCATGATACTTTAACTGCTGACACGTTCCGGGAAGTGTCAAGTTAAATGGGGGCACATGGCCACATCTCCTCTAGTTCTCAATGCAATTCCCTTTCAACTCTAAGACTGTCCAACCAGTCTCTGCGAGAATGAATCCAGCACGTTCTGGCCTCATGAATGGCCAGACCATAACCTCAGCTTTGGTTTGCAGTGCCCTGTGAACGCGTTCACTCTGGCGACTGAGCAGCAACAGCGATGAGAGAGAGGACCTGATGCATTCACCACCATGTAATGGTGGGTGGCACAGTGATTTGCACTGCTGCCTCACAGTGCCAGAGACCTGGATTCAGTTTTGGCCTCGGGTGAGTGTCTGTGTGGAGAGTGCACATTCTCCTCATGTCTGTGTGGGTTTCCCCCACGTGCTCTGGTTTCCTCCTGCAGCCCAATGATGTGCCGGTTAGGTTGATTGGCCATGCTAAGTTGCCCCATAGTATCAGGGGGATCAGCAGCATGAATACATGGGATCAAGGGGATAGGGCTTGGGTGGGATTGTAGCCCAGTGTAGGCTTAATGGGCCACATGACCTCCTTTTGTACTGTAGGATTCTATAATCTAATGATGCAGACACTGCTGTGACTGAGATGAGGACGTGCTGAGGGATCTGTCCTCTGGAACAAGTCTTGCTTTCTGGCACCACTGCTGAGTGGACGCAAATGTGGCTAGAATATCAATGCTGATGAGCTTCTCTCGCTCAATGGTGTTCCTTGCGCATTAGAAATACTTATATTACACATATCAAATAAGGGTTTAAGCACATCTCCCTGGCTTCACACAGGGGTGTGCAGACTAATTCAACTGAGGTTGACAACACATGGATATTAATCTCACAGTGAGACACCATCACTGAGACGGAGGATGGCTGAACCTTGACATAAGTGCTTGCAGTTGACCAAAACATTCAGATACCCATCAAATGTATTCACAAAAGTGCATTTTTTTTTTACAGTGAGAGCAGACCTGAGACATCAAAGTGCCTTAACTTTCTCAACCCTACCACCACACCTTGGTGCAGGCCCGACATCCACAGCAGAGGTGGAGGCAGCCTCACTGCATACCTGTGATGACCTTGGTATATGTCCTTTGGTGGCCTGAGACCTGGAGGACCCTGACCTGATAAGGGTCTCCTGCTCAGGGGCAGAAGGAACGTTGGGGGCTGCTTCTGCTGGCGTGGATGTCAACAGAAGCAGAGGGGACTCTGAACGGCTGCACACCCTAAGAGGCTCCTGAATGGAGGCCCCTTGCCCCCTGCTCCCCTGGGTTTTTGTCTGAAACTCATCCTTCCCATGGCTTCCTGAGGGCCCCCCCTCAAGGCACTTGCATGTTAGAGCCGTGGCATCAGACAGAACGACGGACTCCTCCATTGTTTGTTCTAGGCTGATGTCTGACTGTTGAAACTTTTCTCTTCCACTACCTGCCATTACATCTCCAGCATCGAGCTGGCAGCCGCTTCCAGAGGCTCGTCACCTGACTCAAACTGAGCGGGTGGCTGTTCTCCAGCAGCCCTCTGGTGGAGAGCTGGGGCTGTCCCTGCCTCTGACTGCTGCGGGGACGTGTCAGTGTGGTGTCCTCTACAAAGTCAGCCTGAGTCCAGTCTATAGCTGTGGCTCATGGAGGTGTGTGTCTCTGTGCTGGTAGAGGGTGAGGGTGAGCACTGTGATGGTTCTTCTTGGGCCTTCTTTTGGACGTGATCTGGGGCTCAGACTGGTGATCAGCTGCCTGTGGACCTCAAGGTGTTGATGCTTAGGAAATAAAGAATGGAGTTTCAGTTCATGAGCGTGAGTTACATAAGATTGCACGCAACTCACCGAGATAATCGGTGTTTAATGAAGCATTGGAGTTGTGGTCCATATCAGGTTGTTGGGAAAGTCTGCTCTCCCCATCCCCACAGGAGCAACCCCTCTCCTCCCCAGCCAGCTCAGTGAGGGCAATGATGCAGCCATCTCTCCCCCTGTCTGCAATATTTCCCTTCTATTCTGCACCAGCTTGGCTTGTATGAATTTTGATTTATTATTGTCACATGTATCAACATACAGTGAAAAGTATCATTTCTCACATGCTACACAGACAAAATAAACTGTTCATAGAGAAGGGAAGAAGAGAGTGAAGAATGTAGTGTTACAGTCATAGCTAGCGTGTAGAGAAAGATCAACTTAAAGCAAGGTAAGTCTATTCAAAAGTCTGAAAGCAGCAGGGAAGAAGCTGTTCTTGAGTTGGTTGGGACGTGACCTCAAACTTTTGTATGTTTTTCCTGATGGAAGAAAGTGGAAGCGAGAATGTCCAAGGTGCATGTGATCCTTAATTGTGCTGGCGGCTTTGCTGAGGCAGCGGGAAGTATAGACAGAGTCAATGCATGGGAGGCTGGTTTGCGTGATGGATTGGGCTACGTTCACAATCTTTTGTAGTTACTTGTGGTCTTTGGCAGAGCAGGAGCCACACCAAGGTGTGATAGAACCAGAAAGAATGCTTTCTATTGGTACATCTGTAAAAGTTGGTGAGAGTCATAGCTGACATGCTAAATTTCCTTAGCCTTCTGAGAAAGTAGAGGCTTTGGGCTTTCTTAACTAGCCCATCAAAGCCGCTACCAGGACAGGTTGCTGGTGATCTGGACACCTAAATACTTGAAGCTCTCAACCCTTTCTACTTCATCCCCATTGATGTAGACAGAGGCATGTTCTCATTTATGCTTCCTGAAGTTAATGATAATCTCCTTCATTTTGTTGACACTGAGGGAGAGATTATTTTCGCCACACCAGTTCACCAGATTCTCTAGCTCATTCCTGAACTCTGTCTCATCATTGTTTGAGATCCAACCCATTATGGTGGTGTTGTCAGCAAACTTGAAAATAGAATTGGAGGGGAATTTGGCGACACAGTCATAGGTGTATAAGGAGTTTAGTAGGGGGCTGAGAACACAGCCCTCAGGGCACCAGCGCTGAGGGTGATCGTGGAGGAGGTGTTGGTGCCAATCCTTAATGATTGTGGTATGTGAGTTAAGAAGTTCAGGATCAAAGGAAGATGAAAGAAAGGCATGTGATCAGCAGGATGGACAGAGATGGGCGAAACGCACGCCCCTTGTGTGGGTGGTGCACCCTAGGGACAGGGAACAGAGTGTGAGCAACATGATAGATGGGATGTGTAAGTCTCTTGTGAGAGAATGAGTATTGATATCTTACTAATGGATGTGTGAGATCTGTGAAGAGAGTAGAAGTTTGAGGGCATGTTGCCGTGATGAGAGTTTGATACTGGAGGGAGCTGAGAGATGACTAACCCTGGCAAAGTGGATGAGATTATTCGCTCTGTTCCTGCACTGAATGACGCCTGGGTGACACTTTGGGAACAGTTGACAGCAGCACTGACCTCTCGGCATTTGGGATCCTGAATTCCCTCAGGCCAGAGATGGTGGGGGAAATTCTCTTGGCCTGCATGTCACAGGAACCCTGGCGGGGGGAGTGACGGACCATGCAAAGGTTCATTGACCTTGGGCAGGATTCTCTGGAATTGGGGCGAGCGTGGCTACAGAATCCCACCCATGATGTTTTTGTGCTTTTGTGAGTCATCCCTGGGATACGGGACATGCCTGTACATCCACAGTGCTAAGATCAAGGCCTTGAAGGCCTGAAGGTCGAAGCAGGGTCCTTCCTTCCTCTTGAGGCTGAAGGCCTTGTTCTTCTGCTGGCCAGACATTTGTGATGGGCTCCATTTTATCCAAAAAGTGTTGCGAATGAGGAGCTCCTGACCACATGGAAGGATTGAAGCAAATAGAACAGATTTAAGACGAAGCTAGACAAGCGCTATGAGGGAAAAGGGAGTTGACAGTTATGATGGTAGATTGAGATGAGCAAAGATAGGAGGAAACTTAAGTATAGCATAAATGGGGATAGTGTGGGAAAATGGTGTTGAGATAGAAGATCAGCCATGACCTAAATGGCAGAACTAGTTTGAGGGGCTGAATGGCCTATTCTTGTTCCTATTTTCCTTGTTCCTAAACACTGGCATGGGCTGATAGACCATTTGGTTCAACCTCTACACTGTGTATCGTGTGTAATACTAACTAAACTCAATTACTGCCCCATCTGCTGCAGGGAGGGGGGGTGGGTTTGGAGTTAAAATCTCCCATTTTGAATCTCTGCAATCCATGATGATTTCAAAAGGTAGGTTGAAATCTTCAGGTCAAATGAAACTTCAGGCAGAAAGTGAAAACGAACCTGAGAGCTTCTTGAAAACTGACTGCGCACCAATGACAGTTTTCTCCTGAACCCTTGATGTTATTTTAACTCCAACTGGAGAGAAGTGCACTTCAGTGCAGTTCACTTTTCTCAAGTGTGTGCTCAGCACTAAGCTCTGGTAAGCACCTCAGGCAGGTGCCCACTCAGTGCCACCACGACAAACAGCTCTGAAGAACAATGTTATTTTTCTCATCTGATTTAGGATTTTTTTTTGCAAAACAAAATGCGTGAAGCATGCTGTTTAAAAATGAGGGAGCACCATCCTTCTGGGGAGTTAACAAACTTGATATCAATTTAAAACAGCAATGATCTGACACAAATCACTATGATCCCATTAATCCTTGACCGAATCCAACGCCTTGACATTGCTGGGGTTAAGGGCAGGGTTTTCCCATTCCACTGAAATTCCTGCCCAAAGCCCCCAGACCTTTCATTGGTCCATCAAATATTCCATCTCGCCATGTGACAATCTAGGGTGGCAACTGGCACCAGAAAATCCTGCCCTAAGCTATTTCTGAATCTATCTGTGCATTGCGACAGGCAAGGTTAAAGCGAGGGTTAAATACATGGTTATCTACAACATTGAAAATTAAAATCTAAATTTACGACAACTTAAGTTCTTAATTTGCAATGGAATGATTGTTAACTGTACCGGCATTGAAGTAAATATATTAGGGTGTAAGTTAGTCATGTCTTGTTACTCAAAATAGGCATGTAAATCAACATGGGATGGCACGGTGGCACAGTGGTTAGCACTGCTGTCTCACAGTGCCAGGGACCTGGGTTCAACTATGGCCTCAGGTGACTGTCTCTGCAGAGTTTGCATGTTCTTCTGTGTCTGTGTGGACCTCCTCCAGGTGTTCCAGTTTCCTCTCGCTGTCCAAAGATGTGAGGGCTAGGTGGATTGGCCACACTAAATTGCCCTTTATTGTCAGGGGGACTACCTAGGGTAAATACGTGGATTATCAGGGTAAGTTTATGGGGTTAGGGCCTGGGTGGGATTGTTGTGGTGCAGTCTCAATGGGCCAAATGGCTTCTTCCCACACTGCAGGGATTCTATGGACACTATTTTACACTGTACATAATTTTCTTTCCCATTGAGTTCAAGAGCAGTTTATGAAGCAAGCTCTCAATCTGACAATATTTCTCATCCCTCGTCATTCACTCCATTGCCTCAATTTGATATAACTTTTTTAGGTTTTAAAGATTAAAGTGTATTTATTGATGTCACAAGGCTTACATTAACATTGCAATGAAATTACTGTGAAAATCCCTAGTCGCCACACTCTGGTGCCTATTCGGCCACACTGAGGGAGAATTTAGCATAGCCATTGCACCTAACCAGCACATCCTTCGGACCGTGGGAGGAAACTGGAGCACCCGGAGGAAACCCATGCAGACACTGGGAGAACATGCAAACTCCGCACAGGCAGTGACCCAAGCCAGAAATCGAACCCTGGTCTCTGGTGCTGTGAGGTAGCAGTGCCAACCATTGTGCTACTGTGCTGCCATGCCACCATAAGGTCAAGCACCATGGAAGCATAAGCTATTTTTTGAGGTGAATTTGTTTCAGAAACAATTTCTTGTAGTAATCGGATATAAGGTTTAAAAAAAAGCAGAAAGTTCTGGAAGTATTCAGCAAGTCTGGCAGAAGCTGTGAAGAAAGGAACAGAGTTAATATTTCGAGCCAAATCTGACTCTTTTTCAGAACTTCTCCAAAAAGTCACATTCTACTTGAAAAGTTAATTCTGTTTCTCTCCTCAGGTGCTGCCAGACCTGCTGAGTAATTGTAGTACTCCTGTTTTTATTTCAGAAGTCCAGCATCTGCAGTATTTTACTTTGATTCCTGTAGTCATCAACCCTGGCAGCCTTCTGTTCTGGGTGGCAATGATTTGTTCCTTGTGTGAATCAGGTGCCCTGCTTTGGCCAGGCAGTCTCTGCTACACTTAGCGCAGAAAAAAGCAGTGGGCAGAAGAGGTGCTTTGTCTGGGACCTTTTTTCAATGAGCTGAGCTTTCTGTTCAACCTCATCTCTCCTGCTGCCTCTCCAGTCAGCCTCCAGAGGTCCTAGCCATTGGATGTTGTCTCCCAGAATTTCACATACTACTTGTTCAGTCAACTCTGATGATGATTCATCAGCTGGAAAATGCTTCAAAGGGTTCTTATAGGCATCACTTGCATGCACAGTAAGTTGGGAGTGTGGGAGTGTTGGGGTAGTCACTTCAGATATGGCTTTAATCATAAAATCCCTTGAGTAGAAAATGCTCATTAGTTGAATAGTGATAAGAGGAACTTACTAAGATATATCAGCCTACTCTCTCCATTATATTTGTAATGTTGCTTACGTATAGCAACCTGTTGCACCCAAAAACTGTAAACACACTTAATTTAAACAACCCTTAGTTTGAATCAAAGGAACTGGACATAAAGGGTTAACATCAGACTGATTACAATGCTGCCCAAATAGTGGGCAAAAGACACATGAAGGCACTTGGCCTAGAACTTGGCAGTCTAGAAATGAGTAGCAATATGTAAGGACCTAGTACGGACTCTTCTCCGTATCTTCTGTACACCAACAACCATGCTAACGCGATAATTAAAAAAGAGTTAAGAAACTCTTTTTTTTTTCTCAGAAGACTGAAGAAATTTGGTTTGTCCACTACAACTCTCACCAACTTTTATAGGTGCACCACAGAAAGCATTCTTTGTGGTTGTATCAGAGCTTGGTATGACTCCTGCTTTACCAAGACCACAAGAAACTACAAAGGGTCGTGAACGAAGCCCAGTCCCTCGCTCAAACCAGCCTCCCACCCACTGATACTGCCGACACTTCCCACTGCCTTGGAAAAGTAGACAGCGTAATTAAGGAACTCACACATCCCAGACATACTCTCTTCACCTTCTTCCATTCGGAAAAAGATACAAAAGTCTGAGGACATGTACCAACCTACTCAAAAACAGCTTCTTCCCTGACTTTTGAATGGACCTGCCTCACATTAAGTTGATCTTTCTCTGCACGCTAGCTATGACTGTAGCACTTCATTCTACATTCTCTCCTTTCCTACTTTACAAATGGTATGCTTAGTCTGTATAATGCACAGCAAACAATACTTTTCACTGTATATCAATACATGTGGCAATAATAAATCAAATCAATGACATGTATATAGTTAAGTATTGTTAATAAAGACTTCCTTGTAACTTATACAGCACAGCTTCGTGGTATCCAAACAATATCCTTCATAGCTACTGACAACAGAATATATCATGGTAATGGTGGTAGAATCCAACAAGTTTGAAATATTCCTCACTGTAATATTTCCACTCACTTACATTTGCAATACACATTAGGAGATTGATAATAGTTCATAGTGTTGTATTTACAACTTTACCAAATGCATCTCGTTTTGCATTGAGATCGTACTGTTACTGGTTGAATGCACACTATAATTTTCATTTGTTTGCTTTGTTCTACATTGCTGTGATGCTTTGCTCTTAATTAACACGCAAAAGATTTCAATGTTAATGTTGCGTGTATGTAACACACTCAGAAACACAATTAGAATTATAAACGCCTATACTAGTTGCATACATTGTGCAGCACTGGAAAAGGCCATTTTGTCCAATGGATCTATGCCAGTGGCTAGGTTTTGCACAGGCCTCCTCTCCACCTCCCACCCTTTCATCTAGCCCTATCAGTAATTGTTTAGCAACTTTCATAGAAACATAGCCCTACTCCTGATGCTAGTTTCTCTTAGTCCTTCAAGCATGTGCCACCATTTATTTTGATCATGGCTGACCATCGAATTCAATATCCTGATCCCCTCTTCTCTCCATATCCCTTGATTCCTTTAGCCATAAGAGCTATATCTAATTTCTTCTTGAAATCAGACAATATTTTGGCCCCCAACTATATTCTGTGGTAGTGAATTCCACACATTCACCACCCTCTGGGTGAAGAAATTTCTCCTCACTTCAGTCCTAAAAGGTTTACCCCTTATCCACAAATATGACGTCCAGTTCTGGACTTCCCCATTGGAAAGAATCTGTGAGATCCCCTCTCACTCTACTAAACTCCAGTGAATATAATCCTAACCGATTTAATCTCTCCTCAAATGACAGACCTGCCATCCCAGGAATCAGGCTGGTAAACCTTTGCTGTACTCTATAGCAAGGACACCCTCCCTCAGATAAGGACACCAAAACTGCACACAATACTCCAAGTGTGGCCTCACCAAAACCCTATACCTATACTCAAATCCTCTCGCTATGAAGGCCAACATACTATTTGCCTCGTTTACCACCTGCTGTACTGTGCGCTTACTTTCAGTGAGTGATGCACGAGGACTCAAGTCTCACTGAGTACCCACTTCTCTCAATTTATACCCATTCAAGTAATAATCTGTCTTCCTATTATTGATATCAAAGTGGATAACCTCGCATTTATCCACATTATACTGCATTTATCGTGCAGGTGCCCACATACTCAGCCTGTCCAAATCACGCAGAAGCATTTCTGCGTCCTCCTCACAGCTCATCCTCCCACCAACTTTCTATCATCTGCAGATTTGGTGATAATATATTCATTTTCCTCTCCCAAATCATTAATGTATAACAGTTGGGGTCCTAGCACAGATCCCTGCAGACTCCCACTAGTCACTGACTCCCAATCAGAAACGACCCATTTATGCTCTTTGCTTTCTTTCTGATAACCAGCTTTCTATCTATCTCAAGACATTACCTGCAATCTCATGTGATTTAACTTTACATAATAGTCCTTGATGGGAGACCTTGTCGAAAGCCTTCTGAAGATCTAAATAAACCACATCCCCTGGTTCTCCTCAGTGAATCTACTAGTTACACCCTCAAAAAATTCCATGATTTCACTTTTGTAAATCCGTGTTGACTTTGTCTGATTATATCACTGCCTTCCAAATGCCGAGTTACGAGATCCTCCATAATAGACTGTAGCTACTTGCCAGTACCTGATCTATAGTTCCCTGTTTTCTCTCTACTTCCCTTTTTGAATAGTGGGCTTACATTAGATACTCTCCAATCTGTAGGAAATATTCCACAGTCTGAAGAATTTTGGAAAATAGCCACCAATGGATCTCTATACCCAGGGCTACCTCTTTAAAGTAAAGATTAACTTTATTTATTAATCACAAATAAGGCTTACATTAACACTGCAATGAAGTTACTGTGAAATTCCCCAGGTCGCCAGCGTCTGTTCAGGTCAATGCACCTAACCACCATATCTTTCAGACTGTGGAAGGGAACTGGAGAACCTGGAGAAAACTCACGCAGACATGGGAAGAATGTGCAAACTCCACACAGACAGTGACCCAAGCTGAGATTCAAACCCGGGTCCCTGGTGCTGTGAAGCGGCAGTGCTAACCACTGTGCTAGTCCGTACTCTGGGAAAGAGTTTATCAGGACCTGGAGATTTACCCACTTTCAATCCCATCAATTTCCCCAAAACCATTTCTCTACTAATGCTGATTTCCAGGTTAAAAGTACAGGTTAAAAGCAGCCTGCAATAACTTGCTCTTTGGCTGGAATTCTCTGGCCATTCACACCAGCAGGATTCTCCAGTCCTGCCGACAGCGCCCCCCCCAGCCCCCCCAATCTGTAGGTTTCAGGTCTGGATAGGATACTATCAATGGGAATTACCATTGACAACAGTGAGACCAGAAATCCACCACCAGCAAACAAGGTGCCATCTCCCACTGTCAGGAAACATGTGGCTGGAGGCCAGAGAATCTTGCATATTGTATTTCTATGTTTGCTTAAGATAAGCTTATCAATTTCACACAGGACTAGTAAAATAAACATAGGTTCAGTTTATTCAAAGATGTAGTACAGGTTTGCTCAGTGGACAGATTTAATAAAAAGATCCAACAGCTATTGTTAGTAGGAAAGTATAGTTACAACTCCTTTACATCACATACTGCTAGGTAAACTGAATGATCCTCTGCTGATATATCTGCATATAATAAACAATGTCTGCTGATCGCATGGTTTACATCCTGGCTTACTCAGTCCTGAGTATCTTTCCTCTTAAAGCAACATCACAATACATGCTTCTGGAGGAATATTTCTGTATGACTGTGGGGGTTTTTTTTGTAAATGGTATGAGGCATAGTGGGGAGATTAAGGAGCACCAAGATGTTTCCCTAAAAATTTCAAAACATTCTAGTTGGGAGAATAATTGGTGAGCAATGTGGGTATGTTTAAAACATGATGTGGAGATGCCGCGTTGGACTGGGGTAAACACAGTAGAAGTCTCACAACATCAGGTTAAAGTCCAACAGGTTTATTTGGTAGCAAACATCACTAGCTTTTGGGCTTTGCCTGTTGGACTTTAACCTGGTGTTGTGAGACTTCTCTGTTTAAAATAGGCAGACAATGCGCAGCAACAAGGACAGAGGATGCTGGAAAAACTCAGCTGGTCTGGCAGCATCTGCAAAGGGAGAAAGCAGAGTTAAAGCTTCGAGTCCTTTGGTTCTTTGTCAGAACTGAAGGGAGGGGAAACAAGTTAGAGCTGTGTTAGAGAAAATCAGCAAAATATACATTCTGCATGTTACATGGAGGTTTGAAGCTAAATTGGGCACTTAAATGTCACTAGTGAGCTTCAGATACCGAGCGGGTGACTTATTGCAGTTCAGTGATTGTGGATGAATGGTTGGGAAATCTGTTAGCTTCCATGCCAGACTGGTCAATCAGCCAGATTGGTGGATATGGAGGAGACCATGGGGAAGGTAGCTCAAAGGGGCCAGGATGTATGGCATAAAATGTGACATTCAATGAATGTTGTCCTCACCTCACGAAGGTTAATAGACAATGGGCGGAATTTTATCGGCACATCCGCCCACGGTTCGTACGATCCCAACCGAGGCCAATGAAGAATGCCATTCTCCGAGCCTCGCACGCTCCCGGAATTGGGACGGGTGCTGGTAAAATTCGGGAGAATCACTAACCATCGTCACACCCGTGTAAATTAGCACATACAAAAGGAAGAACTAATTATGGTAAAAAGCTGATAAAATCTCCATTATGCTTTTCTCTTTAATTTTCTGAGCACATCCATCAACAGGAAAACATGACGGCTAAAAGCTTTGCCAGGCGTTCATTAAACACTGAAAGAGGGACATTTAAATTGGCGAGATACTGGTTTTCTTTGCAGTGTAATTACAGCATGAATAGTAATGATGGCTCGAAGATCCTGTATCCCTGACAGAGAAGTAAGGGCGTATAGATCTGGGGGCTTGATTCTTTGATCACCTCCACAGGTTCAGAATAGGAGAGTACAATAGAATCAAATTTAATGGATATAGTTACTAAGGTGGTCATGAATCATAAAGGCGTAGTTCATAACTTTCTCTAAACAGTAAATGTTTTGCCTCTTTTCATCTTTTCAGTGTCTTAACATAGAAAATAAAAGCAGGAGGAGGCCATTCAGCCCTTTGAGCCTGCTCTGCCGTTCATTTTGATCATGGCTGATCATCAAATTCAATATCCTGATCCCCCCCCTTTTTCCCCATATCTCTTGATCCCTTTAGCCCCAAGAGCTGTATCTAATTTCTTCTTGAAATCACATGTTTTGGCCTCATCTACTTTCTGTGGTAGTAAATTCTCCAGATTCACCACACTCAATTCTTCAATTTTTCTTGGAGTCTTGGCCAATGCTCATCTGTAACTTGCTACATGTAGGTCCTTGCATGTGGTATGACTCTCCTTTCAGCTTTCTCACCAACCTCAAGTGAGTGAGGAGGCTAAAGCACCTCTTTTATATTGATCTCATAGAGTCACAAAGGTTTACAGCGTGGAAACAGGCCCTTCGGCCCAACTTGTCCATGCCACCCTTTTTTTTAAGTTAGTCCCAATTGCCCACATTTGGCCTATATCCATCTGTACCCATCTTACCCATGTAACTGTCTAACGGCTTTTTAAAAGTCAAAATTGTACCTGCCTCTGCTACCACCTCTGGCAGCTTGTTCCAGGCATTCACCACCCTCTGTGTGGAAAAATTGCCCCTCTAGACCTTTTTGTATCTCTCCCCTCTCAACTTAAACCTATGCCCTATAGTTTTAGACTCACCTACCTTTGGGAAAAGGTATTAACTATCTAGCTGATCTATGCCTCTCATTATTTCATAGACCTCTATAAAATCACCTCTCAGCCTTCTACACTCCAGGGAAGTCTATCCAGCCCCTTCTTATAACTCAAACCATCAAGTCTCGGGAGCATCCTAGTAAATCTTTACTAACTCTTTCGAGTTTAATAATATCTTTTCTATAATAAGGTGACCAGAACTGTACACAGTATTCCAAGTGTGGCTTAGTTTGTCTTGTGCAACTTCAACAAGACATCCCAACTCCTGTATTCAATGTTCTGGCCACTGAAATCAAGCTTGCTGAATGTCTTCTTCACCACTCTGTCCACCTGTGGCTCGACTTTCAAGGAGGTATGAACTTGTACCCCTGGATCTCTTTGCTCTGTAACTCTCCCCGACACTGACTATTAACCGAGTAAGTCCTGCCCTTTTGTTCAATCTACCAAAGTGCATCACCTTGCATTTAATTAAATAAACTCCATCTGCCATTTGTCAGCCCACTGGTCCAATTGATCAAGATCCCATCGCAATCTGAGATAAGTTTCTTCAGTGTCCACTATGCCATCAATCTTGGTGTCATCTGCAAACTTACTAACCATGTCTCCTATATTCTCATCTGAATCATTAATATAAATGACAAACAAGGACCCAGCACTGATTCCTGAGGCACACCGCTGGTCACAGGTCTCCAGTTTGAAAAATAATCCTCTACAACCACCCTCTGTCATCAAGAATAAATAACTCATAAATAAACCTGTTGGACTTTAACCTGGTGATATGAGCCTTCTTATTCTGTCATTAAGCCAATGTTGTATCAATTTAGCTACCTCACCCAAGATCCCATGAGATTTAACCTTATGCATCAACCAACCGGGCAGTATTTGTCAAAGGTCTTGCTAAAGTCCATGGAGACAACATCAATTACACTGTCCTCATCTACCTTCTTTGTTACCCCTTCAAAAAACTCAATCAAATTTGTGAGATATGATTTTTCCATTCACAAAGCCATGCTAACTGTCCCCAATCAGTCCTTGTGTCTCTAAATGCCGATAGATCCTATCGCTCAAAATACTTTCTAACAACTTACCCACCACAGATGTGAGGCTCATTGGATCTCATCTGGATGAGATTAATCAACAATATCCCCTTCCTTTGTGATACAACGAGATCTCCAAACAACTGTACACTGCGTCATGGGGCTTCTATGCTTTCAGAGCAGATTAATTACACAACGCTTTTGCACTGCAACCTCAACTTTTGTTATCTCATTACAAATCCACTGTGGTACTGAGTTACCTATTAGTAATCAGCATTTCGATGTAACAGCTTTACTCGAGAATTCAGCTGTCAGCCAAGCGCAATCAAACAGAAGAGCAGGCTGGAATAATTATTCTGTGCAAGTCAGCACGTAACAGCAAGTCATTACTGATCACAGAACAGAAGGTAAGACTGACATCTGCACAATGAAATATTGTTCAGATTGTACCTCACTCGACTGAGAACTGGTTGGATGTAGATTTGACTTTCATTCGTCTGTTTTGAAGTAACTTTACGCATTTCAGTTAAGCAAATTCATGACTTGAGTGGTTTTCAGTAAAAACTTTGAATTAGCGTTATGTAAATCTGCCCTTTATGTTGTCAATGCCAAATGCACCAAGATAAACATTGGTTTCTAAAATTCATGATTAGGCACTGTAACACTTCAAGAGTAGACACTCGAATGTAATCAGTTGGTTTGTAGGCTGCATCAGACCATCTGGTCGTCCTCATGTAAAGCGTTAACAGGTGCCTCTCTGACTTTCTGTTCCTGCGTTTCCTATCGCCCAGAGAGAGCGCATTGCCAGTTTGTGCCTGAATGTTTTTGAATAGCACTTAGCTTTCCAATGTATGATGTCTCAGGTGCTGTGGTACAGCTTTAAGAGGTGTGGTTATGTTTCTAATGCAGGAGAATTGTAAGGAATGTGATGTGACGCATCATGTGACCTCTGTGGGCCGGAATCTCCAACCTCATCTGTGGCTGGGATTCTCCAGTCCCGCTGCAGTGAAGGGAGATTTGACTGCGCACCAAATTCCCCACTCCCGCTGTCAGCAGCGGCGGGGCATAAATGGTTTTAGAACGGCCTGTGCTTCAGAAGTCTGAAGGAGATACTCGTGCAAGTGTGGAGAACCATCCCTGAACAAAGGACCTTGTTTATATTACTGATCCTGTCCTGAATGGCCAGTGTCTGATGCCAGCTATCACAGAGGTTGGAAAACACAACAGGAAAGATTTCTTGTAGTGCCAAGTGTTAATGTTAAATGTGTAAATAGACACGCAACATCATCAGTGTTTTTTTTAAGTTTTATTTATTAGTCACAAATAAGGCTTATATTAACACTGTAATGAAGTTACTGTGAAATAAGAACATAAGAAATAGGAGCAGGAGTAGGCCATCTAACCCTTCGAGCCTGCCCCGCCATTCAATAAGATCATGGCTGATCTGAAGTGGATCAGTTCCACTTCCCCGCTTTCTCCCCATAACCCTTAATTCCCTTGTCTGTGAAAAACCTATCTACCCGTGACTTAAATATATTTAGCAAGGTAGCCTCCACCACTTCAACGGGCAGAGAATTCCAGAGATTCACCACCCTTTGAGTGAAGAAGTTCCCCCTCAACTCTGTTCTAAACTGTACCCCCCCCCCCCCAATCTTGAAGCTGTGCCCTCTAGTCCTGCTGTCCTTTCTGAGCGGGAAGAATCTCTCTACCTAGAAATTCTTCTAGTCGTCACCATCTGGCCCCTGTTCAGGTCAATGCACCTAACCTGAACATCTTTCAGAATGTGGGAGGAAACCAGAGCACCCAGAGAAAACCCACGTGGACACGGGGAGAACGTGCAAACTCCACATAGACAGAGACCCAAAACCGGGAATCAAACCTGGGTCCCTAGCACTGTGAAATTACTAATATCAAATGCTCTTACCACTTGTTATACAGGTGAAAAGATACCAGTATACCAACCTCTCATACCAGAAACATTGGTGTCTATTCTACTTAATGTGAACAAAAAGGCTGGTATAATTTGGAATAGAAACTTTCCCACTATTCTAATTATGCACTAAATATAAAGCACAGGGATGCGGATAGCCACACTAAATAAGTACTGCCCTGGCATAAGGAAGTACTGTATCATTTTTCTTCTATGGAGATCTTAGCCAGAATTTTACTGCCCCATCCGCCAAGGGCAAGGGGTGGACCATGGTTAGGTGTGCTGACCTCAGGCAGGATTTTACAGCTTCGGGATGAGCGAGGCTGAAAAATCCTACTCGTCTTATTTTAGTATGGAATTCCAGTTATATAAAGAAGCTGGGGTTCTTTTTCTTATGGCAAAAAAGGTTAAGAGGAGATTTAATTGAGGAGTTCAACATTATAATGGGTTTCCATAGAATCATCCCTGCAGTGCAGAAGGAGGCCATTTGGCCCATCGAGCCTACCAACAACAACCCCACCCAGGCCATATCCCCTTAACACCATGTATTTATTCAGCCAGTCCCCTGACACAATGGCCAATGCATCTAACCTGCACATCTTTGGAGTTTGGGAGTAAACCGGAGCACTCCAAGGAAACTCTCTCAAACACAAGGAGAACGTGCAAAATCCATACCGGAACTGAACCTGGGTCCCTGGCACAGTGAGGCAGCAGTGCTAACTACTGTGCCAGCCTCAGGCAAATCGAGCTTGATCAAACAAATTGGGAGAAACTGTTTCTACTGGCAGGGGGGCTGATGACCAGAAGTCAGAGATTGAAGTTTATTAACATTTTTTTTAAAAACGAAGGGGAGAGGAAGATGAGATTTATTTTCCGTACAGCAAGTTGTCATGATTAGGAGTGCACTGGGTGGAAGCTGATCCAAAGTTACGTACAAAGGGGAATTGGGAAATAGGGCTAAGAGGAAAGAGCAGAGAAGTGGAACTAATTGCATCGATCACTGTAGAATTGAATAGCGATAGTCAACACCAGTACTTCTGTCAAACATCATATGAAATATTTAAAGGGCGCTTTGCCACTATTCCTCAACTATTAGGTGACACTGCATTGCCACTTTGTCTTTTTATTTTCTTGTAGAAAATTGTGACACTGATGCCAGTATTTGCATTAAAATTTATATTTCCCTTTGTTCAACAAAATGCAACTCTGGAGAAAGCTTGTGAGCAGCAAAGTGAGAATAGTCACAAAACAGAGGGATGGGTTTTGTGCATATGCGCGTGTGTGTCTGTCCATGTAGGCATGTGTGTCTGCCTGCCCCACACCTGGGAGCCAATGTGAATGGTAATTGAAAATTTCAACAGTTGCTTGTTTTTCCTTTCCAACGATCTGTGCTATCTTTACTTTATATATTCCAATAATTTAACTGCTACTATTCCCTGGATTAAGCAAGTGTAGAATAAGACATTTTATTTGTGTAGCTGAATCGAATTTGCTATTTGTCTAGTTTCTACATCTAGAGAATTGGATGATGTACCCAGGTTTGGAATTGGCTCTTGAGGATCTGATATGTGTGAGCTAAGCTGTAATTCTGATTACACAGGCACTCTGATCGCCCTGCTCTTGCCTAATCATGTTTGAAGCTTAGGAGCCCAGTGTTTGCATTGGAGAGGAAGAAGCGAAAGTGAACAAGTCACAACATTGTGCTTATGGTTCATATTCTGTGGGACCAACGTAAAATTGGCATTTTTCCAAATGCTCTTCAAGGAAAATGTAAATTAACATTATAAATAACATGCAAAGAACAGGACAGCACAGGAACAGGCCCATCAACCCTGCGTTAACTCATGACGTCTTTCTCAACTGAAGACCTTTTGCCTCTGCTCGTTCCACATCCCTCTATTCCCTACCTATTAATTAATCTATGTGGCGAAGATTTCTTTTTGAAAAGTGTAAATATTACAAAATAGATGTTATCAAATTGGTAAACTTCAATCTTTTATAATTAGAATGCATTATTATCACTGAATTTCACTGGAAACTTGACACTTATCAAATGGAGACACGTGCATTATCACAGTAATCTCACTACTTTCCATCTGTATATGTGCTTGCAATGCTGAAGTGTATATCTCAGAAAGAAGCAGCATTTTCCTATTGTTAAATTCAAAATGGAACCCCTTGTGTGACAACCGTTTATTTAATGTAATCCGAAACCTCCTCTTCTATTTGAGTTCACCCATGTGGCATATTATCAATTGAGATTTGGTGTAATATCGGTGTACATTTTTTCTTTAACTTTGCAAGCCCTTAGTTAACTGAACCAAATAGTTACAATTAGTGGACCTTGATTGGATTAGCTCCAATCAATTCTTTTCCTTGTAATTAACTAAATGGCCTTCAACGCATCCATCCTTCATCGTCTGCCGGCTTTTCTAGGTCCACTCACTGCCTTTTAGGGAATGTGTTACAGCACCATTTATTTGAGAAAGTATTACAGCAAATCTGAAGGCTTGTAATTGATTTAACCCCTTAAAATTCCTGACATTCTGTTGCTTTCATTCTTGTTGGTGCCCAAACCAGTTTGATAACCCTGTCAGTGAAATGTTGGATTGGTCTCACAGGCTGGGCTATGCTTGAAAGTTGATGGTGATTTTCGTTTCATTTTCCAAGACGGAGTAACATGTGTCAGAGTGGCTCTGCCATGTGGTAGAGAACAGCATGTTGGCACAGTGGTTAGTGCTGCTGCTTCACAGCGCCAGGAAACCAGGTTCAATTCCAACCTTGTGGAGTTTGCACATTCTCCCCATGTCTGGGTGGATTTCCTCTGGTTGATCTGGTTTCCTCCCACTGTACAAAGGCGTGTAAGTTAGGTTAATTGGCCGAGCTAAATTGCCCCTTAGTGCCTCAGGATGTGTGAGCTCAGGGGATTAACAGAGTAAGTACATGTGGTTACAGGTTAGGGTCTGGGTGGGATGCTCTGTCGAACAGTCAGTACAGACTTGATGAACCAAATGGTCTGCTTAGATTCATAGGATCATGGAATCCGTACAGTGGAGCTAGAGGCCATTCAGCCCATTGAGCCTTCATCAACAATAATACCTATCCCTGTAACCCCACACATTTACCCTGTTAATCCCCTTGACACTGCAGGGATTCTATGATCTTAAAGTCCAAGGGACTAGGGGATAGGGAATTATAGTTGCAGCATGGAATCTCATTGGAGTGTTGTGCTCTTATCTCAAAAGAAATAGTCACTCCCAGTTTAGCAAGGTCAGGTGTGAGCCCTGGGATATTAGGATCCAAATGCTGAGGATGTGGAAGAATGAGTTTAGAGCAGTACAATATGTCATGGGATACCCACGGAGAGATGGTGGCTTAATGGCAATGTCACTGGATTAATAACCCAGAGGCTCAGCTTCATGCTTTGGGGAAGCTGGTGGAACGTGTATTCCAGATTAATTAATTGAATTGAAAGCTCATCTCAGCCACGGTGACCATGAAACTAACATTAATTATATCTGATTCGTTCATGCTCTTCAGGGAAGGAAAACTAATATCCTTTCTTGGTCAGGCCTGCATGTGACTCCAGACCCACAGCAACAGTTGATGCTTAACCAACCTTTGAAAGGGCCTGGCAAGCCACTCAGTTCAAGGGCAATTAGGAAGGGCCTTGGCAGTGACTCCCATGTCCCATGAAGAAATTTTAAAAAATCAGCTTGCCTTTGGAGTTTGAGGTAGAATTTCTCATGGTTGTTCTTGAAATTAGCTGGAAGGTGCTTTTCACCCAAATTTGTGAGCTTTTCCCAACAGTTAGTATAGTGTGGGATGAGGGTTGGTGGGTCTGGTGGTCTTTTCTTTCCAGTTTATAGCCACACTCTAAATGCTATAAAGGTACAAGATCTCTTTTTAATCACAAATCATGTACCGAAAACCTGAAATAAAACCAGGAAATGCTGGTGAGATCAGGAGAAATAGACAGATTGGATTCTGTTGGAGCAGCGGCTATTCTCACAACAGGCTAGAAAATGAGGGCCAGGCCGACCTTGGGCCACTTGAGGGAGCCACAGTCAGATTCTATTGCAATCTAGCAGCGAATGAACCGCCTTCGAGGTTCCAGTCCCATTAGGGAAAAGACCCCACCAAAATGCAAAGCAATCCTCCTAAGTGTTTGTAGAACTCAAACCTATAACATTATTCAGAATCTCACAGGCCCAAGTGCACTTGACACAAAATCATTTAGCAAGTTCATAGGTTTAGTGGAGGGCCAATTGCAACCTCAACCATACACCAGAGTTTCAAATTTAATTTGATGGTGAGAACCCCAGCTGAATTGAACACGACTTACGCTGCTAAACTGGAGCAATTATTGGGACCCTAAATGACATGTTATGGGATAGGTTAGCCTGTGGTGTGAACAATGACACAAATCAATATGAATTGTTGACTGAGGTCAATGTAGCTTTTAAATCAACAATGGCACTGGCCATGCAGAGCTCTGAAAAGGGAAAATCATCACAGTGACACACTCATAGAATCCGTAAATGCAGAAGGAGACCACTCGGCCCATCTGTGCCAACCCTCCAATAGAGTATCTTACCCAGGCTCCATCCCTGTAACCTCATATTTACTTCACCAATCCCCCTAATCTACACATCCCAGGTCACCAAGGGGCAATTTAACATGTCCAATCAACCTAATCTGCAGACTTTTGCAGTGTGGAAGGAAACTGGAGCACCCAGAGGAAACCCACGCAGACACAGAGAATGTGCAAAGTCCACGCCACCAGTTACCCAAGGCTGGAATTGAACCCTGGTCCCTGGGACTGTGAGGCAGCAGTGCTAACCGCTGTGCCACCATGTCATGCAACAAAAATGCAGAATGTGGAAACCGCTCCACAGATCAGATAGTGGGCCCGATTTTCCAACCTCACCTGCAGCTGGGATTCTCTGGTCCCACTGCAATGAACAGGGATGTGGCTGAGAACCAAATTCCCAGTTCCCGCTGGGAGCTACGGCAGGGTATGAATGGCTGGAAAATCCTGATGTGGGTATGCCGGACGCCAGTCCAACGCCGGCATACCCATATCATGACTATTACTTTCTTTTTACTGGAAAATCCTGGCCAGTTTCTGATAAAGGCAAAAGAGTAAGGAGAGAAAAGGCAAGCTGATATCATGGGTGCAGATCCAACTGTTCAGCCCCTTTTGAAGGGATTTCAAAACAAAGCACTTGCCATAATAAAAACAGAAAATGTTGGAAAAACTCAGCAAGAAAGAAAGAGTTAAAATTTAAAGTCCATATGACTCTCCTTCAGAGCTTACCATACAGCCCCAGTCTAATGCTGACTAATCCTTCTTCTTCATATGTGTCCCAGCAATTGAACAATTTTCCAAAATAGTTAATGGCATTGTTTAGGCCAGAAAATTGCAAGATAGTCATGAAAAAGATGAGTCTGTTATTGATGCTGGTTTTATGCTTGGACAGAACAGCATAGGAATAATTCTCTGTTCCTGTAGGACAGGCCGTGTCCTAAAGAACTGCACAACCAATGAATCACTGTTATTATGTGGACTTTTTTTGTGTTGTTGATGGCATTATTTAAGGGAGGAAAGCTGGTCTATGAATATTGCCAAGGCACAAGGATATCAGAGCATAAAATCATAAGATCAGGTGACACAGTGGCATAATGGTGAGCACTGCTGCCTCACAGCACCAGAGATCCAGGTTCAATTCTGGCCTCGTGTAAGTAGTAAGGGCGTGGAATGCCCTGCCTGCAGTAGTTGTGGACTCGCCAACTTTAAGGGTGTTTGAATGGTCAGTGGACAGACATATGGATAACATTGGAATTGTTTAGGTTAGAGGGTCATTAGATTCATTCCTCTGGTTGGTGCAACATCGAGGGCCGAAGGGCCTGTACTGCACTGTAATGTTCTATGTTCATGTAAGTGTCTGTGTGGAGTCTGCACATTCTCCCAGTATCTGCTTGTGTTTCCTCCAGGTGCCCCTGATTCTTCCCACACTCTGTGCGGATTAGGCTGATAAGCCATGCTAAATTTCCCCTTCGTATCAGGAGGATTAGGAGGGCAAGTATGTGGGGTTACAGAGATAGGGCCTGGGTGGGATTATTGTCAGTACAGAATCGATGGCCTCCTTCTGCATTATAGGGATTCTAATTCTATGAAACAGGAGCAGGAATGGGCCATTCAGTCCCTCGAGACTACTCTGACAGTCTAGAGAAACATGGCTGATCTGATTGTACTCCACTTTAATTGCAATCCACACTAACCCTTAACTCTCTTGTCAATCACAAATCTAAGCCAGCCTTGAATATATTCAGGCACCAACTTCCAGTGCCTGATGGAAGAATGAACATACTGAGGGAAGAAATTCCTCCTCATCCCCATCTTAGATGGGAGATTCCTTATTTTAAAACTGTTCTAAATTCTAGATCCCTCCCATGAAGAGAAACAGCTCAGCGTCTATCCTGTCCAGACATATTTTCTGCCTATATGAGGAGAGAGGCATTGCCTTGATTAAATGCTTCATCCAATAGACAACTCTTCGAAAAATGTTCTACTTCCTCAGTGCCATGCCAAAATGTCAGTCTCAATGAGGCGCCTGAGCCTTGGAGTTGGGTTTTGGAAGCCCGGTTATGATGTTCAGACTGGAATTTCCTGGTGACGGCTGTCATGCTGGTTGGCCAGCATCTTCTCACCTCCAGGAGCTTTTATTGAGATAGACTGAGCGGGGGGACCTGGAGCTTGTTAATGTCATTCAAAGACCTAGTTAGGCCAATGATTTGTGACACAAATAAATAAACTATTAAGCTTTAAATGGGGAGAGATTGCAGAAGTCAGCAGTACAGAAAGATCTGGCAGTTCTGGTACAGGAATCACGTTGGAAGCCTGATAGAATGCTGGGATTTATTGCAAGGGGAATGAAATATAGAAGTCAGAAATTTTTACTGCAGCCTTATAGGGCATTGGTGAGACCACATCTGGAATATTGTATACAGTTTTAGTGTCCTTATTTGAAAAGTATATAATTGAGTTAGAAGCTGTTCAGAGATTGCTCACTCAACTCATTCCTGGGATGAGGGGTGCTTCCCTTATGAAAAAAGTAGACTCTGATTGGTAGAGGTGTTGCTAACCAACCTCTTCTCATGCAGTATAAATATGTTGATATCCCTTACACGATATTCTTGTGAATATCCTGATGAGTGCAAGACCCAAAGCTTTAATAAAAAAAACTCCTTTTCAGCAACACTCCAGTTCTGTACTAAAGATTTGCATTCTTTCTTTCCCTATTGAATAAGAAGACAAAGGGAATGGGGTACCCTGTCATCATTGAGAACAGCAGCACAGAGAATGGGTTGTATGTGAATAATGGGTTTTGTTCGGAGAATTCTTGTTCAAAGTCCTTGTTGACTGAGTCAGAGAAGAAAAGAGATACATTTTGAAAGTTCACCCTATTATAGAAAGGATATTATTAAACTAGAAAGAGTGCAGGAAAGATTTACTAGGATGCTACCACAACTTGATGGTTTGAGTTATAAGGAGAGGCTGGATAGACTGGGACTTTTTTTCTCTGGAGTGTAGGAGACTGAGGGGTGATCTTACAGACCTCTATAAAATAATGAGGGGTATAGATCAGCTAGATAGTCAATTTCTTTTCCCAAAGGTAGGGGAACCTAAAACTAGAGGGCCTGAAACTCTAGTTTTGTACATCCTTGTACAACCAGCCTCTGGCTTCTGTCACCAAGCCAATTTTGATTCCATTTAGCTCCTTCACTCTGGATCCCGTGAGATTTAACCTTATGCAACAACCTACCATGCGGTACCTTGTACCTTGAGAAGCCTCGGCAGAGTAGATAGCTCTCCCATTGGTGGAAGATTCGGAAAGAGACGGCATAGTTTTAAGGTAATTGGCCAAAGAAGAAATAGCGACATGAGGAATAGGCAACACGCTGGCACAGTGGTTAGCATTGCTGTCTCACAGCACTGGGGACCTGGGTTCGATTCCCAGCTGGGGTCACTGTCTGTGTGGCACCTACATGTTTTCCCCATGTCTGCATGGGTTTCCTCAGGGTGCTCCAGTTACCTCCCACAGTCTGAAAGATGTGCTGGTTAAGTGCATTGGCCATGCTAAATTCTCCCTCTGTGTACCTGAACAGGTGCAAGAGTCTGGCAGCTAGGGGATTTTCACAGTAACTTCATTGCAGTGTTAACGTAAGCTTATTTGTGACACTAATAAATAAAGTTTAAAATGGAAAAACCTTTTCTTGCAGAGAGCAGTTAGGATCTTATGCGCTGCCTGACAGTGTGGAGGAAGCAGGATCGATAAAGGTTTTCAAAATGAGAATTTGCAGGAGCTTTTTGTGGAAGGGTTTGGCAAAGATGGAGAAGCAGAAATGTAGGAAGGAAATTACCTACAATGTTTGATACTTCAGAGAAATCTATGCGAAACTGAGGAATTTTCTGAGTGATTCATTTATCCTTTTGGATCAGACACTAAGACTGAAGGATGCAGACTTTGATGGAAACCTGATGAAGAATGAATGATCCCTGGTATAAAGCTAGATCATTTCAATTTCGGGCGAATGAGGGGGGGAATCTCATAGAGAGTTAAAAAATTCTAACAGGAACTATACAGGATAGATTCAAGGAGGATGTTCCCAGTGGTGGGGAGACCAAGGGTCACAGTCTGAGGATTCAGAGTAGACCATGTAGGACGGAGATGAGGAGGCATTTCTTCACCCAAAGACTGATGAGCCTGTGGAACTCATTACCACAAGAAGTAATTGATGCCAAAACATTGAATATATTCCAGAGGCGGCTGGATTATAGCATTTGGGGTGAATGGGATCAAAGGTTATGGGGAAAAAGCAGGATTAGGCTGTTGAGATGGATGATTGGCCATGATCGTAGTGAATTGGGGAGCAGTCTTGAAGGGCCAAATGGCCTCCTCCTGCTCCTATTCTCTGTGTTTCTATGTTTCTATAATAGAAACATATTCAGCAGATTGAAACCCAATGCATTGGACTGGGAAGAGTGACTCGAAGCACAGTATAAGTCTCAGCTGCAGCCATGAGTGTTGCAAATATCTTGTTTGTGCAAAACAATTTTCTTGTTTGTTTAGAAGAATAAAGAGAGAATATTCAGGTCAGGCAGTTCCAAAGAAGAGGGCTGCAGACCAGCAGTAAAGGACTCCCTCTTGTTAAAATAGGCTTTGTTATTTTAAGTGCTGCTTCCTGCATTGTGATGTATTGCAGGGTCAGTTCCAGCAAGATTACCACATCTTCTAGTTGCCTGAAGAGAAGTTCCTGCTGCTGATCATAAATTAACAGCACGGAGACAAACCCTTCAGCCCAAATTGGTCCTTGCTCACCAAAATGCCTATCTAAGCTAACCCCATTTGCCTGCATTTGGCCCATGCCCCTCTAAACCTTTCCCATTCATGTATCTGTCCAAACGCCTTTTAAGTGGTGTAAATGTCCCTGCTTCAACCACTTCCTCGGACAACTCATTCCACGTATGTACCATCCTCTGTGTAAAAAAAGTTGCTCCTCAGGTTCCCATTAATTCTTTCCCCTCTTAAACCTATGCCCTCTAGTTCACGATTCCCAACTCTGGGGAAAAGACTGAGTGCATTCATGCTGCCTGTGCATCTTATGATATTATACAGTTATGTAAGATCACCCCTCAGTCCCATACACTCCAAAGAAAAAAATCCAATCTCTTCCTATAACTCAGTCCCTTAAATCCTGGCAACAACCTTGTAAATGAGTGGAGTGAGGCCACAGCTGGAGTACTGTGTGCAGTTTTGGCCTTCGAGGGAGTGCAGAGGAGGTTCACTAGGCTGATACCGGAGATCAGGGGGTTGGACTATGAAGAGAGACTAAATAGACTGGGTCTGTACTCGTTGGAGTTTAGAAGGATGAGGGGGGATCTTATAGAGACGTATACGATAATGAAGGGGATGGATAGGGTAGAGGTAGAGAGATTAGAAAGGATAGCAGGACTTGAGGGCACAGCCTCAAGATAAGGGGGGAGCGCAATTTAGATCAGATTTGAGGAGAAACTTCTTCACTCAAAGGGTAGTGAATCTCTGGAATTCTCTGCCCGTTGAAGTGGTGGAGGCTACCTCGCTAAATATATTTAAGTCACGGTTAGATAGGTTGCTAATAGCCAGGGGAATTAAGGGTCATGGGGAGAAAGTGGGAAAGTGGAACTGATCCACTTCAGATCAGCCATGATCTTATTGAATGGTGGGGCAGGCTAGATGGCCTATTCCTGCTCCTATTTCTTATGTTCTTATGTAAATCTCTTCTGCACACTCTCCAGCTTAATATAGCAAGGTGACCAAAACTGAACACAATACTCCAGGTGTGGTTTCATTAATATCCCGTACAACTGTAACATAACTTCCCAACTTCTGTACTCAATGCCCTGACTGATGAAGCATGTCAAAAGCCGCCTTCACTCCCTAGCTACATGTGACTCCATCTTTAGAGAACCTCTATAGTTATATAGTATATGTTCTCTTTAGAGAACACCTTTAGAGATAGGGAGTGAAGAAGGCTTTTGACATGCTTCATCAGTCAGGGCATTGAGTACAGAAGTTGGGAAGTTATGTTACAGTTGTACGGGATATTAATGAAACCACACCTGGAGTATTGTGTTCAGTTTTGGTCATCTTGCTATATTAAGCTGGAGAGTGTGCAGAAGAGATTTACGTAAGAACATGCACCTGAACTCGAAAGTCCCTCTGTTCCATGATACTCCCTAAGGTCCCACCATTCTCTGTGGAAGTCCTACCTTGATTTGGCTTTCCAAACTGCAACACCCTCACAGTTATCTGAAAAGAACTCCTTTTGTCATTTCTCAGCCCACTTCCCCAGCTGATCAAGATCCTGCAGCAATTTTTGCTACCCTTCCTCACTGTCTACAATACCAACTATTTTAGTGTCATCTGCAAACTTATTGATCATGCCTTGTATATTCTCATCCAAATCATTGATATAGATAACAAACAACAATGGGCCGAGCACTGACCCTGAGGCACACCACTAGTCATAAGCCTCCAGTCCAACAAGCATCCTTCCGCCAATACCTCCTACCTCCTACCATCACACCAATTGTATATCCAATTTGACAGCTCTTTCTGGATTCCATATGATCTAACCTTCTGGAGCACCTTACCATGTGGAACTTTATCAAAGGCTTTACTGAAGTCCATATAGACTACATCTACTCCCCTGCCCTCATCAACCTTCCTGGTCGCATCATCAAAGAACTCTAACAAATTTGTAAGACATGATATCCCATGCACGAAGCCGTGCTGACTACTCCTAATCAAACACTTTCCGAATACCTGTATATCTTATCCCTCAAAATCCTTTCTAGTAACTTACCTACCACAGATATTTGGATTATTGGTCCATATATCCCAACTTTTGCAGCCTTCTTAAATAAGGGCACAGTATTTGCTGCCCTCCAGTCTTCTGGTATCTCACCTGTGGCTAATGATGATGCAAATATCTCAGCCAAGGCTCCTGTAATTTCTCCTCCAGCTTTGCGTAGGGTATTTGGGTATACCTGAGGACCAGGAGATTTATCCACCTTTATATATTTTAAAGTGTCCATCACCTCCTCTACTGTAATGTGAACTGTCCCCAGTATATCGCCACTAACTTTCCCAGGTTCCCAAATCTTCATGTCTTTCTCCACAGTAAACACAGAGGAGAAAAGTTCATTGAGAACCTCGACCATCCTCTGTGGTTCCACGCATATGTGTCCACTTTGGCCCTTGGGCGGGGGGGTCCTGTTCTCTTAAGTTTTATTCTCTTTAATGTACTTAAAAAAATTCCTTTGGATTCACCTTAATCCTCTCAGCCAAAACTACATCATTCCCCCATTTTGCCTTTTGCCTTCCTAATTTCCTTCTTGAATATACTCCTGAATCCCCTTTTATACCTCCAAGGAATTCCTTGATTGCAGCTGCTTGTATCTGAGCCTTGCCTCCTTCTTTTCCCTGGCCAAAACCTCAATATGTTTTGTCATCCAAGGTTCCCTACTCCTGCTAGCCTTGCCCTTCCTCCAACAGCAGCATTTAAACTCTAAACTCCAGCTATTTCACTTTCAAAGGCCTCCCACTTGACGGAAGTCCCTTTGCTCTCAAACAAGCTACTCCAGTCAACTCTCATCTTGTTCTGATCTCTTTCTGTGGCCAAGGACTCTCTCTTTATTTGATGTGAGCATCATTCACCTGGGTGGCTGTAGAGATGGGTCTTGTTTCTTGTTCCTTGTCTCCATCCGGATCTGAATAGTAAACCCAAATTTTTAGTGGCCTTTTCTCTAAGGATATTAAGGCACTGTGGTTCCTCCTTA
Source organism: Carcharhinus amblyrhynchos (assembly GCF_965287045.1). Taxonomy (NCBI): domain Eukaryota; kingdom Metazoa; phylum Chordata; class Chondrichthyes; order Carcharhiniformes; family Carcharhinidae; genus Carcharhinus; species Carcharhinus amblyrhynchos. Next base: position 38,612,884 of record NC_137344.1, on the reverse strand, counting down.
TAGTTCCTTGGTCTGTTTTATTCCAATAGGATCTTGGTTGTGGAGCTCTTTCTATTATTATGCCATCATTCTTTCTGTTGGTCTCTTTCCCGTACTTTTCCCTAGGCTGCAGTACTGCTAGATTTCATACTGTATGTCTGAATTTTAAGTTATAAGTCTAGTTGCATCTATGTTTCCCCTCAGGGTCTTTAGCCATCTGCTGGTGACTCGAGATGAAATTAGGTTCTAGTTTCTATTGCAGGACTTGATCTTGTGTTCTCAGTTGCCTTTTTGTTAATGACTCCAATGGCAGGAACCCATGTGTAGCGGTGAGGTTTGACAACTGAACTGAGATCTTCATTCTTCTTCTTCAATGATTCGAACACCTCTCAGCTTCTCCCTTTGCTTGAGGTTACTGAGGTGAGCTAGTCACATGGATGAATCTGTATCCCTTTGCAAAATTGAGGAAGGATTCATTGTCAAATTGAGGACCATTGACTGACACCACTGACAATATCTGGAATGCTATGTGTGGCATTGATTCTCTTCAATGATTGAATGACTGCTTCTACCTGATGCTGTGCAATCTTTTCACTTCAATTCACCTGGAGCAGAAATCGATGACAATAAGAAATATCTTGCCTTTAAGCTCAGATAAATCCATCCTCAGTCAGTCTATTGCATCGTCGATACACCAGCATCAGGTACTTCTGACATTAAGCCTTTACTCTGCGCCAACTTCTTCATCCCGGGAGCTGATCTTCTTCCAATTCTCTGGTTCATTTGTTTCCTATCCATCCTGTAGTCTGCTCTACAGGTGAGAGAGTTCAATAGTTTCGGTAAGAACTAGGAACATGGGGAGGCTGGCTGATATCCAGATACACTTTAAGCTTGACGTGAATCAATGGATGTTTCTCTGGAGACAGTAAAGCACTCCTATTGAGTCTCCAATGATCAAACATTGATACTTTATTGTGAAGGATCAACTAATATCCTACATCAACCCTAAAATTGTAATTTAATATAGAACGTGGTGCCGTTTTCAGAAACTGATCCTCTGAATCAATGACACCAGTTGGAAAGTGCTAAATTCAATGCTACATAATAACACAACCTGCATTTATACGATACCTTCATGCAGTAAATATCCCAAAGGTCCACAGGAGTATTCTTCTTCTTCTTCTTCTGTTCATGCCCGAAGGCAGATCTGACCACAGCGCCACAACCTCCACCTTGGCTAAAGCAAAGAAGCAGGTCCCACTCCAACCAGAACAGGGATCGAACCCTATGCTGTTGGTGCCAAGCTGACCCACATCAGCCATCCAACCTCAACTGGCTAAAACTTACACCCCATCATACGGCTGACCAGGAATTTATCCTAATCTTACTGCCGGCCATTGGGAGGATTTACAACTCAGTGCTTATTTGGCCACATTATGAACACATCATCCTTGGTCATCAAGCCCTTGGATGGGACTTCAACCCAGATCTTTTGGCTCCGAGGTAGGGACAATATCCATTGTGACACAGGACCTCCAACAGGAATTTGACCAGAGATTATTTGACAAAAATCCATAAAAAAAAAGAGGGCAAGTGACCAAAGGCTTGGTCAAAAGAGATAGCTTTAAAGGAGCTTCTTAAAGGAGGCAAGAGAGGTGGAGAGACAGTGAGGTTTAGAGAGAGAGAGAGAGTCAGCAACATCTGTTAGTGTAACAGCTACATTAATGTCTTAAAAGAATGCCTAATCTCAATCGCAAAGTTGCAGATATTATCCCTTTCATACACACTTTAACAGATTATGAAGGGAGGTACTTCTCTTTGAGTGGTTGAGTGTTAGTTCTCAGAGAGGAGATCAACCTCCCGTTCGTAACACCAATAAGGGGACAGAATACTGCAAGGCTGGGTATCATCTGTTGTGGGGGAGAGGCGATAGAAGTCCTCACAACTCAATTCCACATGAGGTTGTAACCTAATCCTGCCCCACTCGACACTCGTTACTTGGTCGAACTCCTGGAGTATCACTGATCACACTTGGGGATTCCTAAGCTGTCTCCATTAAACTGCACTGAAGCTTTCTTGGATGAGTGGGCACTGTCTCTATTGGAGATCAGTGTACACTGCATGTGATGGAGAACTCCTGGAGAATGGGTTCTGAAGAGAAATCCCACATGGGTCAAACCTTAACTCTGTTTCTCTCTCCAAAGAGGAGACCAGACCCTCGGAGCTTTTCTAGCACTTTCTGTTTATATTTTAAATTTCTAGCGCCTGTGGCATTTTGCTTTCACCCTGGAGAAGGGGCTAAGTCAGTATATTTGAATGAAGACACCTGATGATTATGCTGACTTTCTGGGTGGGATTTTAGGGCCTCTCACAAGCCAAGACCAGAAAATCCCACCCGAGGTCACAGGACATTTGAATTGGCGCTCCTCACCCACTCTGATTCCGTGATGGGCAGGGTGATAGAATTCCAGCGTCTGTGTCCATCCGACCCCCAGCTAACCAACAATAAAACTTCATTGTTAAGACAACAATTCCATTTGTAAAAATTGTTGCCTTTGGAAAATTAATTCAATTGCTAATTCAATTGTGTTTTGGTTAAATACATTTTGTTTAATGAGATTGTCTCTGCAGGTCAGGGAATTTAAAACATGGGAACACTGTCTCAGGATAAGGAACCAATCATTTACGATTACGTAAATTACATAGATGTTGGTTAACGGTGGAGAAGATAGTTGTAGTTTACAGGAAGATATAGATGGGATGATTGGATGAGCAGAACAGTGGCAGATGGTATTTAACTGCAATAAGTGCAAGGTGATGCTTTTTGAAAGTAACAAGACTAGGGAATATTTAATGAATGGCAGGACACTGGGAAGCTCAGAAAACAGATGGATCTTGGCATATTTATTCACAGATCCCTGAAGGCAGCAGAGCATGTAAATAGGATAGTTAAAAAGGCATATGGGACACGTTCTTTTATCAGTCGTGATGTAGAGTATACGAGCAAGGTGGTAGTGTTGGAACTGTACAGAATGTTGGTTAGGTCTCAGCTGGAGTACTGTATGAAGTTCTGGTCACCTCACTGTAAGAAGGATATGATTGCACTAGAGAGGATACAGAGGGTCTTCACCAGGATGTTGCCTATAATGGAGCATTTGAGCTCTAAGGGGAGACTGGATAGGCTTGGATTGCTTTCTTTAGAGCAAAGGAGGCTGAGGGAGGACATGATTGAGGTATATAAGATTATGAGGAGTATGGAAAGGATGAGTAGGGATTGGCTGTTCCCCTTGGTTGAGGGGTCAATAATAAGGGGACATTGTTTTAGGGTAGGGGGCAGGAGATTCAAAACGGATTTGAGAAAAATGTTTTCCAGTCAGAGGGTGCTGGGAAGCTGGAATGGCCTGCCTGGGAAGGTAGTGGAGGCCGAAAAACTTACAACTTTGAAAAAACATTGGGATGAGCATTTGGAACATCATAACGTTCAAGGGTAGGGGACAGGTGCTGGAAAAAGGGATTAGCATGGTTTTAGTGGATCTTTCTCAACACCCTTGCTATGACTGTAACACTACATTCTGCATCCTCCCCTTTCCTTCTCTATGAGTGGCATGTTTAGTCTGTATAGCATACAAGAAACAGTACTTTTCACTGTATACCAATACATGTGACAATAATAAATCAAATCAAAGGTAGTTATTGTTGGCGCAGACTTGATGGGCCGAAGGGCCTTTTCTGTGCTGTATGACTCTGACTCTGACTCTAGGAGGAAAAATTACTTCACACAAGGGGTTGTAAATTTTTGGAACTCTTGACTCAGAGGGTTATGGATGCTCCATCACTGAATGTATTTAAGACAGAGAAAGACACATTTTTGGTGTCTCAGGGAATCAGGAATGTGGGGAATGGGCAGACAAGTGAACTTGAAACCCAAAATTAGCCATGATCATATTGAATGTTGGGCAAGGCTCGATGGGCTGCATGGTCCAATCCTGCTCCCTATTTCTTGAATTCTTGTTCTTGTGTTCAGGCAGACAGCATCTTTGTTATTGAAAATCGTCTACAAAACACTCCCTGTACACTTGACGGAATTCAATTTGCCATGTCTTGTTCAGCAGCACCATATGATGTCAATGAATGAAGGTCACATGACGATTTCCATCTAGACATTGACAGTTTCCCAACAGAAGACAGATGTGATAATACATAGCAATTCTCAGTAGGATATCTGATGCCAGTGAATGTTTGTCATCAATCAAAGAATGGACGGAGCTGGACAGCTCTTTCGGAGATATTACAGGGTTACTCAATTATTAGATCTAAAATGTAACCCGACTTCAAGAAACCTGAAGCAAAAATGGAGCTTTATTGACTTTTTAAAACAATGCTTTGCTCTAAAATGATTGCAATATATCAAAAACCAGCCTCTCAAATCCAGGTGGCAGATAGTGTTTTAGATCAAACTAATAAAGACAACTCAGGTTGAGCTACATTGAGTTGGTGCATTCAGCTTCATTTAACTTTACTTGTTTGAGTTCATCTGTCTGTCTTTATCAGTTTTGTCCCATGTATGTTGTCACGGGTCCTTCTTGATAGCTGAACTTATACAAGCTAACCTTTGAGAAATAGCCATCTTGCAGTTGGGAATTAACATTAGGTGAGTTTCTGGATTAATATTCTAGTGATGGTCTAGTGGTATTATCACTAGAATATTCATCCAGAAACTCAGCTAATGTTCTGGGGACCCGGGTTCCAGAGCAGACGGTGGAATTTGAATTCAATAATAAAATATCTGGAATTAAAAATCTATTGATGACCGTGAAACCATTGTCGATTTTTAAGGGGCACTTGGACAAATATATGAATAGGATGGGAGTAGAGGAATATGGTCCCTGGAAAGGTAGGGGGTTTTAGTTCAGTCAGGCAGCATGGTTGGTGCTGGCTTAGAGGGCTGAAGGGCCTGTTCTTGTGCCGTATTTTTCTTTGTTCTTTGTTGATTGGAATGCAGTCGGGATCTAGAACACCCAGAGGAAACCCTCACAGGCACGGAAAGAACATGCAAACTCCACACTGAAGTCACCCAAGGCCAGAATCGAATCCATGTCCCTGGTGCTGTGAGGCAGCAGTGTGAGCCATTGTACCACCATGCAGCCCACAGTCACATTTTCTTTTATTCATTGAGGGAATGTGGGGCCCATCCCTAATTGCCCTTGAATAGATTGGCTGGCCAGGCCATTTCAGAGGGCATTTAGGGGTAAACATCATTGCTGTGGGTCTGGAGTCACTTGTAGCCAGGCCAAGATTGTCGGAAAAATCCATCTGGTTCACTAATGTTCTTTAGAAAAGAAATTTGCCGTCCTTACTTGGTTCGATTTCAGTCTTGGGTGACTGTCTCTGTGGAGTTTGCACGTTCTCCCTGTATCTGTGAGAGTTTTCTCTGGGTGTACCAGATCCCTCCTGCACTCCACAGGTGTGCAGATTAGGTGGATTATCTATGGTAAATGCGTGGGGTCATGAGGATAGAGGAGAGGGTCTGGATGGGATACTCTTGGAGAGTCAGTGCAGACTCAATGGGTTGAATGGCCTCCTTCTGTACTGTAGGTCTATCATTCCAAATCCTCAGCACTGCAGTTGATTCTAAACTGGAAAAGCCTAGCAAGCCATTCAGTTGTATTCAGGAAGATGACTCACTATAACAAGGGTAAGAGATGTGCAATAAATGCTGTTCTTGATGGCCACATCCCATGAATGAATTAATATGAACCGTGTTTTATGGCATTGAAGATATGAGTGCCTTTAGTGTGCACGTATGAAGCGTGTAGCAAGCCTAAAAAGTTCATTACGTTTTGCCAGTACAAATGACCCCTCTTGTCCTTAACTGGAAGCTGACATAGTGCACGGCTCTGTAATGTAACAGGGACATTCAATATTCCTTTTATCTTGTAAATGTCAGTACTGGACTGTTGTCAAGCAAACCTTTAGCTAGATTACATTTAAGTGTAACTGTCAGAGAGCATGAAGAGGGATGGAAAAGTGCCATTAACTTACCTTTTGTCAGTAGTGAAGCCTTCATCGGAATTCTGTTCAAAATGAAATATTTTAGAATTTCCCATCTTTCTTTCCAGTCAATACATTTAGGAATTCCAGCAATATGAGGAGACATTGAACAAAGGCTATCAACATGCTTCAGAGCACTGACTTTAAAGCAGTGAGTGTGCTTTGACAGGAATCCTTTCCAGCATTGAGAGGAAAGAACTTCGATAAATGGTCAAAATCACTTTGTTAACTTGAATACTTAATAGATAAAAAAAAAGACAAAGATTTGTGCTGTCAATGGGAGCAGTTTCATCTATAGCGTACATTCCCACCTGATTCCTTTAGCAGAGAGGAGATATGAGTGCATGTAGTGAATATTACATTAATTCTCTGCATTAAACTTCCGGATGAAGATGTGCCTTCATTCTTGATGTGTCTGATGTTCTTTTAAGGGCATTCAGAAGAATGCTCATTCTGTGAGTTGGTATCTATTCCGGCAGTTTGCATTAATCATTCAATTGTCCAAATGTGTGGGCTCCAACTCTTGCTCAGAGTCCATCTCCCGGTCCAGTGTGGTGTGATTGTTGTGTGCAAGGAGCCCAGACATGCTGGTACATTGAGGCTCCAAGCCATTGTAACTCTCATGCCCCATTTCCACATGCCGGTTCTGACCACTGTCAAAGCCTGATATGAATCATATCCTGAAGTCTCCTGCTTCTAGCTACTCCTATCAGGAGATCTCTGTCATGGAGTGTTGATGATTTTCCATGACTAAACATGAGGTTTACACTGAGTAAAGTCTCACAAACTTCAGAGCTCCCCACTGCCCCCACCCCTGCCATGTTCCTAAGCATCATAACATTGCACCAGATGTATCACACCCTCGCTGGCGTCTGCCCTCCGAGCCATTGTCCTACTAACTCATCAGAACCTTCCATCTCATCAGCCATCCCACAGCCTTTGTGTAATTAGAAGGGGCGATGCTCCTACACCTTAACATGGGTCTTCATTTAGGTGATTCAGGATTGCGGGACATGGCCACTTGTGTTCACACGACCGGTGACTTGGAGTCATGAGTGAGAGTTGTGGGGCAAAAGTTTTCCCTGACCCACACCTCCCTTGACCTGGCTTGACAGGGATCAAACATTTGAGTTCACACAAGCGTTTCTTTATTAGCCCAGTGTTGCCTGGTAGGCGGATGCAAACATTCTGGCTACAGGCAGCCATTCCTGGGAACCTAGGTGCAGGAGCATTCAGGTAAATGGTGCAGGACGTACATTGAGACAAGACAGAGAGAAGAAGCATGAAGGAAGGGAGACCAATAGACAGGAACTCATCATCACGTTGTACGATCTAACCTAGGCACCGAATGCAGGGCTCGAGTGTGGGTGGATAGTGAGAGCACAGCAATAATTTTACTGTTAACAGCCAGTTAAGAGGCTGTCACTGGAGATCACCGTTCCATTAACGACTTGGGGCTGTGTCTCAGAGCTGCTGGCCCAAATGGATCTGCTAGTAATGGCTGCTGCTGATGAGACTGCACTGAGCTATTGCAGAGCCCTCAAAGGGCCAGTCAGAAAGGTATGGATATGCCAGGGCCAGGCAGGCTGTCCTGGTGATCAGAGGCCTTTTGCGGTGCTGTTGGGGCCACAAGCCCCTATCGTGAACTCTCGAGTTTCTAAAAAGGAATGGCACCCCGCTCCCCCACCCTGGGAAGCCATTGAGAGGTCACCTCATTGCCACTGGTGCACACATCATACAGCGTCAGGCTGTTCCGACACTTGAAAAATATCAACATTTTGGCTAAGTGGCTGTTAAATGGACTAATTAATCGCCATAACTGATTGCCCACCTCAGGGACAGTGTATAGCCCAGCCACTGGTGTTCCTGCCACTGAGGATATTCCTGGGACAACAGTTGGGCTTCCTTCCCAACACCATATTATCACCCCTCCCTTCTCCTGGCCCATTCCAGGGGACAAGTAAAAATCTGGTCCTGTCAAACATCTCCTTGCTTCGATCACTTTTGGCCTAGGACCCAGCTCCTGGCAGGTTTGACCTAGTGGGTTCACCAGGTTCCAGCTAAAATAGCAGTTCAAGCACCAATGATGTCATCAGAAGACATCATTGGATTACACTATCAGATTACATCATCAGATGATGTCATTGGATTACATCATCAGGTTGTATTATTCGATGATGTCATTGGATTGCATCATCAGATTACATATGATGTCATTGGATTTCATTATCAAGTCATATCCTCAGATAATGTCTTCAAATTATCTGTGCAATCTGCATATTTAAAGAGGATGTTTACAGGTTTGGAGCTGATGTCCTTGCCACTTGCAAATTAAAATTACTGTTGATCAGGAAAGGAGTGGAGAGTTAAAATCAGGACTAATTATTCTGCAGGTTACAGTTTGCTTTCCTTTTCAATATTGTATTTGCCCTTTTTGTTTAGGTTATGAAGAGTCGGTTCATACCCTGCATCACTCCACATTACCAGCTGCCAAGTATGCAGTTCAGTTTTAGAAATCTAAATCTTAAAAATATCATTGAAGCTGGCTGTGGCTAAACCAGGTCTTAATTTGTTTAGTAAATGTTGAAGGCTCATTACAGTAATTTGCACAGACAATGGCCACCGCAATTATGCATAAATTATAATTAATTCTTACAATAATCAGAAGATTGGTGAAATATCATAATTGGAAATAGAAGCAAAAGAATAGGCAAAAGTTAATCGCTTGCATTATCTGTCATCATTTGTGCAGGCAATTACAGTAATCTCCACATGATTGCTACATTCTTTTAATCTGTCAAGCACTGGTAGTGATTAAGTCTAAAACACAGATAGAATGAGCAGCTGTACAGTGTTTATTTTGTACAAACAATTATCCATCGTGAAAATAATAGTTTTCCTTCAAATTTGATACATTGATTCTGATGGCTACAAACACAAAAATAGGATTTTCCCTCAATATGAGTACGGTGGATGAATCCTTGACAGGCTGCCTGTAAGGTCGCTGAGTCTCTCATCAGTTCTTTCCCTTCATGTCTACATGCAACTGACAGGGAGCGAAGGAAAATTATTGGAGGTTCCTGTCCTCTGCACAGCAACATGATACATTTCCCTTCAGACCGCTCTCAAAATGTTACAAATGTTTGAAAATTGGCCCAAAGGAAGTTATAAACAATGCTTGGGCTTGCATATTAAAAACATTGACATTGCTAAGTACTAAAGTGTTTATAGGTGGTACAGTGATTAGCACTGCTGTCCCCAAAGCGCCAGAGACTGGTGTTCAATTCCACCCTCGGGTGACTGTGTATTGTTTGCATGTTCTCCCCATGTCTGCGTGGGTTTCCTCCAGGTGCTGTGGTTTCCTTCCATAGTCCAAAAATGTGCAGGTTAGGTGGATTAGCCAAATTAAATTGCCCTTTAGTATCCAAAGATGTGTAGGTTAGATAGATTAGTCACGGTAAATGTGTGGGGTCTAGGGTGGAGGAGATGGCTTGGGTAAGGTGCACTGTCAGAGAGACTTGGTACAGACTTGATGGGCCAAATGGCTTCCTTCTGCACCGTAAGGATTCTCAGTTGAAGTATATAACAGTGTGAATGATACACGTGGACTTATGTAAAAATCTCTGAGCAAGAAAAATTTAAATAAAACTTCTATGGCAATGGGAAATTGATGGATATATCTCTAGTTTGCACGGGGTGGCTAGAAGCTAAATTCCACGATAATGCAAAGGCAACCTCATAAATACTACAGCAACCTGTACACAAGTAATTATTAAATAGTCTGACCCTTTCAAAAAGTAGTAAACCTAGGCAAATGGAGTGGAGATACTCTGTTTCTTAATGCCAATATCAAAACAATAAGATAAATGGTTATGTACTGGGTACTTGTGCAATAGTTTGTCTCAGGGCTTTGGGTTCCTTTCATAATTAATCCAGTGAGATTCTGTCCTTTTAAACAAAAAGAGATAGCCAAGGTCCAAAACTTAATGTTTCTAATCAAGGACATGAATAAAAAAGAAAGAAAAATAAGCAAAATGTAATAATGAGCACAGCTTGTAAACTAGTTGGTTATTATACTGAAGCTGAATTTATGATCAAGGTTTGCCCCACAAGGTTAAAACTTAATGGGCTTCTGGTACAATATATTTATTACAAAGCCTGTGGGAGGACAGCTCTTATGAGCTTGGTATTATTTCATATGTAATGTTACTCCTTAAGGCTGCCACAGCCTGACTGCATTGTACTGCAGCTAGATCACAGTAATCTGATCCAGTTGCAGGATAAGGGTTGAGCAGCTATTCTCCCCTGTGTGAGCTGCATAATATTTTAGTTTACATTTGAGGAAGCTGCCTTTCTAGTCTGTAAAATTGCATGAAATCAACAAAATGTGCAATACATTTTTCATTTAGCAGGCACTGTGATTTTTAATGTAAACTTTAAAACACACAATTATTTCCAAGGATACCAAAGATCACAGGTTTTAGTTATGAAGATACACTGAAGATCTTTATTAGCACAGAGAAATTAAAGGTTACAGATGATAGAAATATTCAAAATTAGGAAGGGCTTTGATAAGATAGCTGTAGGGAAAATGATTTCAACTGGCCAAGTGGATTGGGAACTAGGGTGTACGAGGCATAACTTTAACATTATCAAATGAACAATGGGAGAAGTTAGAGTTCCCTTTGTTATGGCACAACAGATGGTAAGTGCCAGGCTGTCTAAATCCCGAAGGGAAATTTGAAAGGAGGTGCCAGAATGGTTTGCAATTTGTATATTGTGAGGCGGTATCTGAAGTCAAGATAAATAACCCTCAGAACATTTGTGATGATTTAAAAATTTAAATACAAACATTTAGTAAAAGAAAAAAGAAAGTAATAGTTAAAGATACAAGAACACCTTGATGCTGTTAACTTCCATCAACATTTCCTAGGTCATTGGCTTAAATAAACTCAAGGCTGTAACCCCTTTCCTGGGCAACAGTCTTTATTGCTTTTTAAATCTATAAAGTAAAAAGTTAAAGTTTATTTATTAGCCACAAGTAGGCTTAGAAGAAGTTACTGTGAAAATCCCCTAGTTGCCACACTCAGTGCCTGTTGGGGTACACTGAGGGAGCATGGCCAATGCAGCTAACCAGCACATCTTTCGGACTGTGGGAGGAAACCAGAGCACCCGGAGGAAACTCATGCAGCCACAGGGAGAAGGCACAAACTCCACACAGACAGTGACCCAAAGCCAGAATTGAACCTGAGTCCCTGGCACTGTGAGGCAGCAGTGCTAACTGTTGTGCCACTGTGCTGCCCCTGACTCACCTGACGAGGAAGCAGTGCTCCGAAAGCTCGTGGCGTTTGCTACCAAATAAACCTGTTGGACTTTAACCTGGTGTTGTGAGACTTCTTACTGTGTTTACCCCAGTCCAACGCCGGCATCTCCACATCATGACTGCCCCAAAACTTGCAAGAACATTACCACGCAATGCCCTGCTCCTCCAGGGAATATCTGATACTGACTTCTCTCAGAGGGTGGCAACAAACTGGTGTTGCATAGGTTAGGCTTCAGTATGTACTGTATTGGTCAAGATCTCACAGCCACATCACAACAGTCTTCACTCTCGCTTTAAAAGTGTTTTCACCTTTTGATCTTGCGCTTTATTATTTCTACCATTCTTTAGAAGTTCCTTTTCCCAGAATTCATCAACCTTTTAAAAAAAAAAGGCTAATATATTGATAAAGGAAACTTATTATTTTGCTTCACGTATTTGTGATCTCCCAACTGTACATGTTTCTTTTGAAATCCAACAGTCAACTTTAAGATCACTTCTCTTATCTGCCTGATGTAAATTCCGAGCTTTCCTGGCTCCCTTTTCATTCTCATTTCAACCATTTGCCGTCACATCCCCAATATTGATATTTGAACTATTGCAGTCTAATCATCTTCAGTTTAATGAAATCAGTCAGACCTACATAGAACATAGAACATTACAGCGCAGAACAGGCCCTTCGGCCCACGATGTTGCGCCGACCAGTTTTGTAAAAAAAAACACTGACCCACTAATCTAAACCAATCCCTTTTCGTCCATAAACCTATCCACAGATCTCTTAAACGCCCCCAAACTAGGCGCATTTACAACTGCAGCAGGCAGGGCATTCCAATCCCTCACCACCCTCTGGGTAAAGAAGCTACGCCTGACATCCGTCCTATAACTACCCCCCCTTAATTTAAAGCCATGCCCCCTCGTGCTAGCTTTCTCCATCCGAGGAAAAAGGCTATCACTATCCACCCTATCTAAACCTCTAATCATCTTATATGTTTCAATAAGATCCCCTCCTAGCCTCCTTCTTTCCAGCAAAAACAACCCCAAATCCCTCAGTCTCTCCTCATAGGACCTCCCCTCCATACCAGGCAACATCCTGGTAAACCTCCTCTGCACCCTCTCCAAAGCCTCCACGTTCTTCCTGTAATGTGGGGACCAGAACTGCACACAGTACTCCAAGTGCGGCCGCACCAGAGTCTCACACAATACTCTCACACAATCTTATTTCCCAGTAACAACAATGATTTTTGCAAAAATATTGACTATAATTTTCCTCACACCTCCCTCCTTGTGGGAAAATGAACCTTCATAATTCAACATTAATTACAGTCAAATTAACTCTCCAGATTTTCTGGCACTCTGTGTGCACTTTCCGCCTACGTGCTGGTGGGGGTAGGGTCTGATGGAGCCAGCCAGTGATTGAAATGTTAACATGACACTCCCCCGTGGATATGGGGAGCACCCCTTCAAGTTCTGGGGCAATTCACGCCACATGCATGTGTGCTGAACATAGGGTGGGGAAGCCCTTTAAGCATATCCAAATTGATTATAATGGAATTAAGTGAGGTTCCAACCCAAAACCCTCATTACATCACGGGCAAAGGGTGGAGACCATCAGAGAATGAGATCTCACCACCGAGATTCTCACTTCCAGGGTCTAGCAGGAATTTCCACTGGCATCACCATCTTCAACCGTGGAAAATGCACCCCCTCCCCCTGCCCAGACTAATTGACCTCATACATTTACAATGCAGAAATGCCAGCGCTGGACTGGGTTGTGCACAGTAAGTCTCACAACAGCAAGTTAAAGCCCAACAGATTTATTTGGCATCATGAGCTTTTGGAGCACTGATCCTTCATTGGGGGAGTCACCTGATAACGGAGTAGGGCTCTGAAAGCTCGTGATTTCAAATAAATTTGTTGGACTTTAACCTGGTGTTGTGAGATGTCATACATTTACGATCTCCCAACTGTATATGTTTCTTTTGAAATCCAAGTCAATTTTAAAACTCTAATCTGCCCAATGCAAATTTCTGAGCAAAGTTATTCCCTGGCCCCCTGTTCATTACCATTTCAAACGCTTGACTTCACACCTCCTGTATTGATGTGTTGACCTTTGGAGTCTAATTGTCTCCAATTTAATTAAACTAGTCACACCAATACTCTCGCACACAAGCTTGTTTCCCAGCATATGACAATGATGTTGCACAAATATTCAGAACTTTCATTTTCCTCACATTTCAAAGCAAGCAATAGAATGCTGTACTAGAAACAGTTGGAGAAAGCAGAATCTCTAATGACCACAAAAAGAAAAGTAGACAACATTTTGAAAACAAAAAAAAATGAAGTTATGGTGAAAGTGCTTTGGAATGCAAATAAGGGGTTAGTATATTCAAACAGCTGGAGTTGATATAATAATGGCCTCTTCTTGAGCTGTAATGGAGCCTTAGAATCTTGAACTGGTTGCCATTCACACTGTATGTTGGGTACACCATCTATGCAGTGTGTATCATCTACAAGATGCACTGCAAAAAACTCACCAAGACTCCTTAGGCAGCACCTTCCAAACCCACAACTTTAAAGGCAAGGGCATCTCACATATGGGAACATTCCCCTCTAAACCTGACTTGGGAACTGTATTGTTGTTCCTTCACTGTCACTGGGTCAAAATCCTGGAACTCCCTTCCTAACAGCACTGTGGATGGTACCTACACCACATGGACTGCAGTGGTGCAAGAAGGGAGCTCATCACCTTGCCAAGGGCAGTTAGAGATGGACAATAAATGATGGCCTCGCCAGCGATGCCCACATCTCATGAATTAATTTGTTAAAAAGTGGTACACGATGATAGTGCACTGGATAGAGTGGCCCAAAGATTGTAGTAGTTCATCCTCTAACCTCATCAGAGCTAATCAGGCTCCACAGCACTGCTCACTTTGGTTCTCACCAAGGCTGAAGGCAGAAGGGGAAAGTGGCAGATGGTGGCATATATTTGGGAGGAAGAACAGATGGTGGCCCATTGTTAATTTATGGAGAACTCTTAATCCTTTTTATATGCTGATGGCTCTTTAAGTGTTTCCACAACGAAGCAGTCAAGCAAGGGCCCTCAGTTTATATTCTGACCAGGAAAGTGTCAAGCTTTTGCATTGCAAGTTCTGATTGAGGCAAACACTGAAGATTCCGAGACTGAGAGAGCACAGGAGCCTCATTTCAAGTTTGAAATGTGGCCAGGGCTGAGCCAAACCAACTTATGATGCGGAGATGTCGGCGTTGGACTGGGGTAAACATAGTAAAAAGTCTCACAACACCAGGTTAAAGTCCAACAGGTTTATTTGGTAACAAAAGCCACTAGCTTTCGGAGCGCTTGCTGCTCTTTTGTCAGGTGAGTGGGAGTACTCACCTCACGAAAGAGCAGCGAGTGCTCCGAAGGCTAATGGCTTTTGCGACCAAATAAACCTGTTGGACTTTAACCTGGTGTTGTGAGACTTCTCACTGGGTCAAACCAACTTAGCCAGTTTTTCATGCCGATTGGGAGTGAGACTCTGCACTGCAAAACTGGTTCACGTCCGACTCATTGTAGACCCAAAAATGGGTGCTGTGATGTTAATTTTAAACACCTATGTAAAATTCACTGTTCATACGTTGAACAAAAGATGAATCTGGACTCAGCCTTTCCCTTCATCCATGTTTAGTCACAAGACCATAAAGTACAGGCACAAACTCCCCTTGATCCTGCTGCAAACTGTTCCTTATGTACTAACAATAATTCTCTAATCCTTCTCCAACTGTTGGCAGTTGCTGCCAGGTACAGACTGATCCATGCACTCCATTGTAACTTGATTCCAACATGAACATATATGATACTGTTTTATTCAGGAGCAAATAATCCAGAATTTTATCGTGCTTCTACCCCAACTCAAAACAGAAGCAAAGTCCTCAGCAAAAGCTTCAAAATATCCATTACACAAACGCCTTGGGACTGCACCTCCAAAGTGTTCTTGTAAACCAAAGAAAAGATGAAAAAGCTCCTGAAAATTCTATTTCTGTAAGACTTCCTTTTAGATGCTCTGAGCATCTAAAGCAATCAAAGAAATTATATACAATATGTTGAAGCCAGCCCATTTTTTGGACTATAATGGGTTCAGTCCATCGAGTCTACACTGACTCTCCAAAACAAGTATTTTACCTAGGCCTACCTCTGCTCCCTACCCCCGCCCCCCCCCACCTCACCCCAGCCCTATCCCTGTAACCCCTCACATTTACTGTGGCTAATCCTTCTAACCAGCACATCTTTGGACATTAAAGGGCATTTTAGCATGGCCGGACCACCTAACTTGCACATTTTTGGACGGAGGGGAAACCGAAACACTCAAAGGAAAGCCACGCAGATGCACGGGTAACAGGCAAACTCTACACAGGCAGTCACCCGAGGCCTGAATCGAACCCAGATCCCTGTCGCTGGGAGGCAGCAGTGCTAATCACAGTGTCACCGGGCCACAGAAGAGAGGGGATTGCAGAAGATCCAACTTGAGTGATGCCGTGATAATGGTATAAAAACCTATCACGTCTATACTGACCCACTCAAAAAAAACTTGACATTTTCTGAAGGTCATTTGTGCCATCTTCCAGTGGAAAATAAAAATATTTCATCAATGGCTGAGTCATTAAATAATTAATAGCTTGTTTGCCATGTGCTACAATCTTCACAAGCATGCTGAATTACAAATCACTGCTCTGATCGAATCCATTCATAAAATGCGCATTGACCTTTTCAATCTGATACTGGCTGTGATCTATTGACCTGGAGAAATGGTTGGATGATGATGGCAGGCGTGAGAATTAAATGTTTTTGGTTATGTAGAAAAACAGAGTTCCTGACTCATTAAGATTCATGTTGAATGTTTATCCGACAATTTTTCAATTTATTGTCACCAAAAGGACAAAGATACCTGTCACCGCAAATAATTAAACAGCCTTCAAATGCGTTGTACACGCAGTAGCTGAGAAGTTGAAAATAAGTTTGAATAGAGCTTTCGGCCAAATTTTTCCAGCCCTTCTTGCCAATGGGATCTTCCAGTCCCGCCAATGACAACCCAGCCTTTTCACCGCTCACGGCAAATTCCCTGGCAGCCAGTGTTCAAACCGCGGAGGAAGCCGTTTTTTTATTCATTTGTGGGACATGGGCATCGCTGGCTGGCCAGCATTTATTGCCCACCCCTAGTTGCCCAAGGGAAGTTGACAGTCAATCACTTTGCTGTTGCTCTGGAGCCACATGTAGGCCAGACCAGGTAAGGGAGGCAGATTTCCTTCTCCAAAGGGCATTAGCGAAGCAGACGGATTTTTACAACAATCAACAATGGTTTCATGATCATTAGTAGATTCTTAATTCCAGACATTTTTTATCAGGTTCAAATTCCAACATCTATCGTGGCGGGATTCGAACCCGGGTCTTTGCCATTGACAGCAGCAGGACTGGAAGCTCCCGCAACCAGCCAATTGCATGCCGCACTGTCCCCAACCAATGATGGACCATCCCTGGTAGAGGGATTGAATTTCGGAGCCATGTTGCAACTGTACAAAACTCTGGTGCGGCCACACTTGAAGTATTGTGTACAGTTCTGGTCGCCGCATTATAAGAAGGATGTGGAGTCAATGGAAAGGGTGCAGAGGAGGTTTACCAGGATGTTGCCTGGTATGGTGGGAAGGTCTTAACAGGAAAGGCTGAGGGACTTGAGGTTATTTTCGTTAGAGAGAAGAAGCTTAAGAGGTGACCTAATTGAGGCATACAAGATGATCAGAGTGTTAGATAGGGTGGACAGTGAGAGCCTTTTTCCTCGGATGGTGATGGCTAACACAAGGGGACATAGCTTTAAATTAAGAGGTGGTAATTGTAGGACAGATGTCAGAGGTAGGTTCTTTACTCAGAGGGTAGTAAGGGCGTGGAATGCCCTACCTGCAGCAGTTGTGGACTTGCCAACTTTAAGGGCATTCAAATGGTCTGTGGATAGGCATATGGATAACATTGGAATAGTTTAGGTTAGAGGGTCATTAGATTGGTTCTGCTGGTCGGCGCAACATCAAGGGCCGAAGGGCCTGTACTGCGCTGTAATGTTCTATGTTCTAACCAATGATGGACCGCTACTGCCTCCAGCCAATGATGGACCGCCACTGCCCCCAGCCAATGGTGAGTCACATTCGTGACAAAGAGCTCTGCGGGGCAGGGTGGGAGTGGGGGGGGCATAGAGTGGAAAAACCACCCTCAGATTCTAAGTTTGAATGGTCTTAAAAACTTTGGGCAGAGGGGATGAGAGAAGAACCTTCAAAGATTATTCCTTCATTGTAAGCAGCCTGTCTGCCACCTGGTTTAAAGATGGAGCTAACCAGTGCTTTGTAATCTCAGCACTAACACGTTTCTAAATTGCCTAAAGTCACCGATGCCTAGAAATTGTTTCTCTCTTAGTATCCAATAAACAATCAACTGCAGCTTTAAATATTCATTGATGGCTGGATTTCCATAAATTTCATACCCCTCACTGAAGGAATCTTTGAAAGCCCTGGAAATTCTGATTCAAGCAGACATGAAATTAAAATTTAATGTTCTCTGTCTGAGGATTGTAGAAAGTGCTGATTGTGGTGTTGTAAATAAGGCAATTCTTTCATTCTTTCCACAGATTCCTGATCCTAATTACTAGACACTTGTGTTCAGTGGCTGAATTAGGAGAAATGCTGTTTTTTTTTCCTTTTGGGGAATTTGAGAATTCCCTTCCTCTGGTAATTTTGGAATCTCAATGCCAGTCCCACAGTACTTTGGGCACTGCCAATGAGCCACTGTCCAGCCTGTGTCCTCATTTGAACCTGAAGAGGTAAATCAGTCACTGGGAATGTTCCTGCTGATATTTTACCCACCTGGCTCCTACTATTGATAAATGCCTAATGAATATGGTGGTCCTAATTGACCAAACAGAGCTAATGACTTACCAGTGACATTCGGCTTTGCTCCAGAGACTTTGCCTGATACTTTGTGAGGTAGTGATCAGTGCTGGCACCTTTGTTGTTCGTAATATATACAAATGATTTGGAGGAAAATGCAACAGGTTTGATAAGTAAGCTTGCAGAAGACACAAAGGTTAGTGGATTTGCGGATAGTGATGAGCACCATCAGAGGACACAGCGAGGTATAGACCGGTCAGAGGCTTGGGCGGAGAGATGGCAGATGGAGTTTAATCCAGACAAATGTGAGGTAATGCATTTTGGAAGATCTAATACAGATAGGAAATATACAGTAAATGGTAGAACCCTTAAGAGTATTGATAGACGGAGGTATCTAAGTGTACAGATACACAGGTCACTGAAAGTGGCAATGCAGGTGGAGAAGGTAGTTAAGAAGGAATATGGCATCGGCCGGGGCATTGAGTTAAAAATTGGCAAGTCATGTTGCAGCTTTATAGAACATTATTCAGGCTGCACTTGGAATACAGTGTTCAATTCAATCTGGTTGTCATCAACTACCAGAAGGATGTGGAGGCTTTGGAGAGGCACAGAAAAGATCTACCAGGATGTTGTCTGGTATGGAAAGCATTAGCTATGAGGAGAAGTTGGAGAAACTTAGTTTGTTCTCACTGGAACAACTGAGGTTGAAGGGCGACCTGATAGAAGTCTTTAAGACTATGAGGGGCATGGACAGAATGGATAGTCAGAAGCTTTTTCTCAGGGTGGAAGAGTAGGAAGCACAGTTAGAGGTGCCAATTTCTTAATAAGACTTTGAACTAAAGGCCCACATGACCTCTCAAGCAGATGTCAAAGATGGTAAGGCATTTTTCAAAGCCAAGTGGGAGTAGTTGACCCAGTGTTCTGGCCAGCAATTATCTCTCTGTCACATGCAGACGTGCATGCACATTCTCACATACACCTTCATATGCAAACACACACACTCGTGCACACACGCTTTCATATGCACACATGTGCATATACACCCCCACATGTGCAAACACACAAGTGCATGCACTCTACACAGATGCGCTTGCACACCCTATGTACACACACGGGGATACGCATCGTCACATTCATACATGCACATGCAAGCACACTCTCACAGTCAAACACATGCATTCATGCACACCCTCACCTACACAAATACATGCACACCCTCACAAACACACATGCATTCATGCACACCCTCACATACACAAATGCATGCACACCCTCACAAACACACATGCATTCATGCACACCCTCACCTACACAAATGCATGCACACCCTCACATACACAAATACATGCATAAAAAAACCTGGAATTAAGAATCTACCGTTGACCATGAAACCATTGTCGATCGTTGGAAAAACCCACCTTGTTCAGTAATATCCTTTAGGAAAGAAACTTGCCGTCCTTACCTGGTCTGGCCTACTTGTGACTCCAGAGCCACAGCAATGTGGTTGACTCTCAAATGCCCTATAAGGGCAACTGGGGATAGGCAATAAGTGTTGCTCAGCCAGCAATGCATATGTCCCATGAATGAATAAAAAAAAGACACAACCTCACATACACAGACGTGTATGCACATCCTCACACATACATGTGCTGGATACTTTAGTTGGACACTTTAGGAACTTTCAAGTGGTTATTGGATAGGCACATGGAGCACACCAGAATGATAGGGAGTGGGATAGCTTGATCTTGGTTTCGGACAAAGCTCGGCACAACATCGAGGGCTGAAGGGTCTGTACTGTGCTGCACTGTTCTATGTTCTATGCACATCCTCCCAGACACACCCTCATACACACACACATGCATGCATACAAAGAATAAAGAAGATTATGGCAGAGGAACAGGCCCTTCGACCCTCTAAGCCAGCACCGACAAGGCTGCCCAACTGAACTAAAATCCCCTACCTTTCCAGGGACCATATCCCTCTATTCCCATCCTATTCATGTATTTGTCTAGACATCCCTTAAAAGTCACTATCATATCTGTTTCCACTCCTCCTCTGGCAATGAGTTCCAGGCACCCACCATCCACTGTGTAAAAAAGCTTGCCTCGTACGTCTCTTTAAACCTTGCCCCTCGCACCTTAAATCTGTGCCTCCTACTAATTGATTCTTCCACCCTGGGAAATAGCTTCTGACTATCCACTCTGTCCATGCCTCTCATAATCTTGTAGACTTCTATCAGGTCACCCCTCAACCTCTGTCGTTCCAGTGAGAACAAACCAAGTGACTCCAGCCTCTCCTCATAGCTAATGCTCTCCATACCAGGCAGCAATCTGGTAAATCTTTTCTGTACCCTCTCCAAAGCTTTCACATCCTGGACCCTAGCACCAGGGAGGAAACATACCATCCTAGAGTCTCTTTCACATCCACAGAAGCTGCTATTTGTGCCCCTCACTATAGAGTCCCCTATAACTATTGCTGTCACTCTTTGTCCCTCCCTGCTTAACAACAGAGCCAGCAATGGTGCCACTGCTCTAGCTGCTGCTGCTATTATCCCTGGCAGGCCGTCCCCCACCAACAGTATCCAAAATGGTGTACTTGTTAGAGAGGGGGACGACCATAGGGAATTCCTGCACTGACTGCTTGCCCTTTTAGCGGTCACCCATATAAATGTCTGCACCTTGGGTGTGACCACATCTCTAAAGCTCCTATCTATGGCACTTTCCGCTACCTTCATGCTCCTCAGTGCATCCAATGGCTGCTCCAACCTTTCCACGTGGTCTGTAAGGAGCTGCATTAGGGTGCACTTCTTGCAGACATAGTCAGCTGGAAGTGTCACGGATCTCCTACATCTCACATGTGCAACACCTAACCCCACTGACCGACACTTCTCGCACCAATTAAATTATTTGAAAAAATTTCTAAAACTCTTACCTTCACTTATACCTTCTCACAGTGGCCTTTCTTTTTCATTAGAGGAGGGAGGGAGGGAAACAGTAGTGTTTCAGTCTTATCGCTCCTTGACACCAGGTCTTCTGCTTCCCACTCCTTCATTGATGTTGCCGGACTGACTTCTTCCAGAATGCACCAGTGAAGCCCCTGAGGCGCCTCTATTGGATACACCCTCGGATACAGACTCACATGCACACACACACACACACACATATGCATACCCTCACATACACTCCCTCATATACACACAAATGCATGCACACCCTCGCATACACAGACACGTGCATGTACACCCTCACACACATATACACACGTGCACACAACACACATGTGCAGACATGTGCAATGTTTTTCTACATCCAAGAAATGTAATGCAATTTATGCAACTGTTTTCCTCCCAGAAATGCTAAAAAGCAGAACACAACTGCCCCACCTTTCCTCAACTTTGATTTCTTACTCCTTTTTGGATTCCTGAAAATTGGGTCTGGGAACCTGACATTACCCTGAGATTCAGCATACCCCAAAACAATTCATAAATGTAGAAACTTGCCATCTCTGGACGTAATGTTTTATTATTTTTCTGTTCGTGTAAAAATGTTACTCAATGTTACAGATTACATAAAGAAACAGGATGCTAGCCAGAAGGAGCTATTCAGAAAGAAGCCAAAATCCTACTTGTCTTGAAAAATGTAAACACGTGCTTGACATTCCTCACAAGCAGCATTGTTTGGGAGGAGATTGGAGGTTCCATTTGTGAAGGGTTGATTAACGTTAACTGGAAGCTTTTGCCTTTATGCAATGTTACTCATTTCCCAGAAGATATTTTGTTACCAGCTCTTAACTTTCTCGTCAAGTTCTACATTACGCAAAGTGATTTTGATTTGATTTGATTTATTATGTCACATGTTTTAGTATGCAGTGAAAAGTGTTGCTTCTTGCACGCTATAGAGACAAAGCATATCATACACAGAAAAGGAAACGAGAGAGTGCAGAATGTAGTGTTACAGTGTATGCATCATTCTTGAGTACAGCAATATACCAGTCGGGTTAACAGCGAGAAATACACAGTTTACACTCAACAGCCCCCAGACTGTTGGAAAATGATAACATAAATGAAAAGTGCATTCCAAAACACTGCCGAATTTGTAAATATCAATAGCTTACATAGAGCAAATGTATTAAATGATGCTGTTTTATCTGAAGGCCAAAAATTGATCTGGGGGCAGCCCTTCTTTTCAGCTAGCGCTACAGGATCTTTTATATTCACTTGAACAGAGGGGTAGGATGTTGAGTTAATAGCATATCTGAAAAGTGAAGCCTCTGACAAGCAGGAC
The DNA here is from genome assembly GCF_965287045.1 of Carcharhinus amblyrhynchos. Lineage (NCBI taxonomy): Eukaryota > Metazoa > Chordata > Chondrichthyes > Carcharhiniformes > Carcharhinidae > Carcharhinus > Carcharhinus amblyrhynchos. The sequence goes on along the minus strand of NC_137344.1, from coordinate 38,590,327 downwards.
TCTCTCAGAATTGTCAGTTTGAGCGAGTGAGGCTTGAAGTCGCAGTCTCCTGCCTCAGAGATGAAAGTGTTCCTATCAAATATTCCCCCTGAACCAAGATGACAAAAACATAAGACTTAGGAGTGGGAGTATACCATGTGGCCTCTCGAGACTGCTCTGCTGTTCAATGTGATAATGGCTGACGTTGGACTTCATCTCCATTTTCCCGCCTGCTCCCCATATCCTTTGATTCCCTGAAGAACCAAAAATCGGTCTTTCTCAGTCTTCAGTGTATCCAAACATGGAGCATCCACAACCCTCTTGGGTAAAGAATTCCATAGATTTGCAACCCTTTGAGGGAAGCAATTTCTCTTTGGCTCAGTCCTAAATGAATGCCTCCTTATCCTGAGACTGTGCACCTCCCCGCACCCCCTGTGTTTTAGACTCTCCAACCAGGTTATATTCTCTGTCACATCTCGGCATCCAAACCTCCCAGTTCTCTTTGCAAATACACAGTGGCACATGGTCAGTACGGCTGCCTCACAGCGCCAGGGATCCAGGTTCGATTCCCAGATTGGATCACCGTCTGTGTGGAGTTTGCACATTCTCCCCATATTTGCATGTGTTTCCTCTGGGTGCTCCGGTTTCCTCCCACACTACAAAGATGTGCAGGTTAGGTGGATTGGCCATGCTAAATTGCCCCTTAGTGACAGGGGGACTAACTAGGGTAAATGTATGGGGTTAGGGACTGGGCTGGGTTTGTGATTAGTGCACATTTGATGGGCCAAATGGCCTCCTTCTGCACTGTAGGATTCTATATATTCTCATTGAGCCCGTTTAAAGCCAGGCTTTGCCTGGCATCTTCCTATAACTCAGAATGGTAGGAATTCGCACCAAACCCTTCAGCATTAGAGAAGGGCTAATTCCTTTCTTCAGGAAGGTCCCAGGGAACCATGCAGCAAATTAGCAAGATCTTTGAATCTTTGCAACTGGATCAGGACCTGGAAGTTCCACAAGGTGGCACTGTTTTAACCAACAATTCATCCCAAGTTGGCCAAACCAGCGCAAACGGGCGGTGAATTTCAAACACAAATTACTCTTTCGGCAAACTGAATTTCTGCAATCTTTTGCACTCGTGTCACAAACATTGCACCAGGAACTGATCCCAGCCACAAAATTTGCCAAGTCTGCAGCTCAGATTAATTTTCATTGGGGGGGGGGGTTTCTGTTAATGACTGACATTTGCCACTCTTTAGAGAGGATCTTAAAGGGAAACTTTTTTGTGTCGCTGGGGGCATGTTAAGGACATATTTTAAAAGCTTTTCAGTTTTTTTTAATTTGTTGAATAATTCATTTGGAGTACTGTGCGCAGTTCTGGTCGCCTCACTATAGGAAAGATGTGGAAGCTATTGAAAGGGTGCAGAGGAGATTTACAAGGATGTTGCCTGGACTGGGAGGCATGCCTTATGAAGTTAGGTTGAGGGAGCTGGGACTCTTTTCCCTGGAGAGACGAAGGTTGAGAGGCGACCTGATAGAAGTTTACAAAATGTTGAGAGGAATAGATAGGGTGGATTCTCAGAGGCTATTTCCCCGGTTTGAAATGGTCGCTACGAGAGGACACAGATTTAAGGTGCGGGGAGGGAGGTTCAGAAGTGATGTTAGGGGTAAGTTTTTCACTCAGAGGGTGGTGAGTGAATGGAATCGGCTGCCGTCAGTGGTGGTGGAGGCGAACTCGCTGGGGTCTTTTAAAAGACTTCTGGATGAGTATATGGGGTTTAATGAGATTGAGGGTTATAGATAGGTCTGTAGGTTGGTAGGTGATGTGGTCGGCGCAACTTGTGGGCCGAAGGGCCTGTTTGTGCTGTAGTGTTCTATGTTCTATGTTCTATGTTCTAATTCAACGCTCCTGTTTGGCAGTTTGTTTGTATCACTCAAATTTAATCTAATTCCATAACTTGAATTTGCCGGCAGGGAGGAGTTAAACAGACAACTCAAGGTACAGCATTCCATCTTGGATTAGGCACAATGTTTTGCCTTGCTGTATATGTGGACTCCTCACGCCCACTTCCGCTGAAGGTGTGGTTAGTGCGTTTGACACATCAGCAATTGACCCAGGGCATGAGTGAGAGGACGTACATGTTCTCAGATGTACCACTGGATCTCCTGGTAGAGGAAGCCCAGGAGAGGAGGGATACCTCATACTCCCAAGAGGGAAGGAAACCACTTCCCGCGCTTCCCCTCGCTCTCTGTCCGAGAGAAGTTGATGCTTCTCTGTCTGCCCCGATCTCACCTTCTCACTCCTTCAAGCAGTTTTCCTTCTCCTGGTGTCTCCTATAAGGTATCCAATCAGCTATAGTAACACAGCATTTACTCTTTTCTTAGGTAAAGGCCTCAGAGATTATGCTGAATTTGAGTGTTGGTGAAGCCTTGACAAATTGCTCTGGAAATCCTCTCAATGTGTTTCAGAAATCCATTTCCTATCTTCAGCAGCAAGTGAATGGCAAAAGATGATATACTGTTAAGTAGCTTTCAAAATCCGGTGCAACAATTTCTTTAATTCCAAGCAAGCTGGTCTCTGTTGGTGAAGGGCATTAGGACAAGTACTCAGCATCAAAAGCCCATGCAACCTTTTAATTCTAGCAGGTAACAGTGGCACAGACTCAGGTTCAATTCCAGCCTCGGTCACTCTGTGTGGGGTTTTCACATTCTCCCTGTCTCTGTGTGGGTTTTCGTTCAGGTGCTCCAGTTTCCTCCCACTCTCCCAAGATGTGTGGGTTAGGTGGATTGGCCATGCTAAGTTGATCCTAGTGCCAGGTGGGTTATCAGGGTAAAGAGAATAGGTTATGGGAATATGGCCTGAGTGGGATTATCTTTGGTACAGGCTTGATGGGCTGAATGGCCTTCTTCTGCACTGTAAGAATTCTATGGTTCGATGAACAAATGCACATCCAGCTGGTCATTTCTAGACTAAATTTCAACTTCTTTACCACAATGCATTCTTTCATTAAATATGGGCTAAATTAATGTGTCAGCTTAAGATTCCAACATAACTGCCATGGAGAATCTGTAGTATTTTTTTCTCAATCATCAGCAGAGTGATGGATGGTATCTTCGACAATACTATCAAACAGCACTTATTCAGCAACAACCTGATTCGCCAATGCTCGGTCTGGGTTGCAGACCCCTGAGTTCATTATAGAAATATAGAAAATAGGAGCAGGACGAGGCCATTCAGCTCTTCAAACTTGCCCTGCCATTCATTATGATCATGGCTGATGATCCAACTCAATAGTCTGATTCCCCCTTCGCCCCAAATCCTTTGATCTCCTTCACCCCAAGAGCTATATCTAACTGCTTCTTGAAAACATCCAAGGGGCAATCTTACCAAAAAAAATTCTAAGTGCCGAATGAGTGTGAAAATGAATAAGAATCACACCCAGTTTTTCAGCAAGATAAAAATTGGAATCTTATTCCACTAGAGAAAAAAATGAGGGGAAGTGTGATTTGTGCAGGGGGAGTGGACAGAGTCTGTACATGCCGGGAAGCCGACTGCTGACAGCTAGTGAGTGCTATCGCGCAAGCGCATGATCTCCTGGTGCATGAGTTAAGTGTATATAGTTAGCGCACTGGGAATCTGTAACTCACCCAACTCCTGATCACACCCCACCCTCCCAATTCCAACCACCTCCCAATCGCAGCCCCCATTATGAGCGTAAACCCAATAATGATGCCAATGAGTGGCGGGGAAGATCTGAAATTGCAATCTCACCAGTGAAATTTGTAATTTCTGGATCTTGTGCCCTTGTCAGCATTCCATGGACACTGGGAGCGGGCTCAAGATTGCCCTAAAGGCCTGTGTCTATGTATTAAGCAAGAAACTAAATGAGAAGAGAAACAAAGAGAGCTCAAAATACAGATTATACATTGTTAGAGGTTGCAGTACAAATTGATACAATAGAATACAAACAAGGTATCAGAGTTTCATTTCGAAAGGAACAGAATAAAAAGTGGGGAACGATTTTAAAATTACATCAAACTTGTTATAGAACTTCTATAGAATTATAACAGCTATAAGAACAACTCAGAAGCTAGAAATTCTGTGGTGACTTTCCCAAAACCTGTCCTCTGCCTAAAAATCACAAGTCAGGAGTGTGACACAACATTCTTTCTTCTTGCCTGGATGGGCGCAGTTCCGACAATACACAAGAAGCTCAACACCATCCAGAGCAAAGCAGCCCATTTGACTGGCATCCCTTCCTCACAGTAAAAAGTCTGACAACACCAGGTTTTAGTCCAACCTATTTATTTGATAATATTCTCACTAGCTTTCGAGGGGACAGCCTCTTCGTCAGGTGAATGGAACTCTCCATGTCCCCTCGAAAGCTAGTGAGAATATTATCAAATAAATAGGTTGGACTAAAACCTGGTGTTGTCAGACTTTTTACTGTGTTTACGCCAGTCCAACGCCGGCATACCCACATCATCCCTTCCTCAACCATTGACTCCACCGCCACCCCCCTCCTCTCCCCTACCAATGAACAGCAGTGTGTACCATCTACAAGATATACTGCAGGAACTTACCAAGGGTCCTTAGGCAGCATTTTCCAAAACCCACGACCACTACTAGAACAAGATCAGCAGACACATGGGAACACCACGTCCTGCTAGTTCCCCTCCAAGACACTTACCATCCTGACCTGGAAATATATTGCCGTTCCTTTACTGTCAAAATCCTGGAACTCCCTCCCTTCTAGCCATATGCTCATAACATGATGGAAGTTTTCATTCGGATGAAAGGGAAGGAGTCTGATCTCAAATTCGATTCCTAAATCTAAATAAAGGGGATTATGAAAGAGGAATTACATATCAAGTTGCTAGAAAAAATAGCAAGCTCAGGATAGGGAACAGTTCAGGATTCAGCATAGGAGGACCAAGGCATTGATTAAGAAGGGCAACAAATAAAGTATGAGAGTAAACTTGCAAATAACATAAAAGTGAGTGTGAGTTAGCTAAGAGAGATTGGGGAACCTCATTAAAAGGTATGATTGTAGATAAGCAATGAGTAATATTTAAGGAACAAATATATGGACTGCAGCATTATACATTGCTTTCTGGAAGAGCAACACAACAATAAAAATGACCAACCATGGTTTACAAAAGAAATTAAGGACAGTATTAGATCCAAGGAAGACACATAAATTTGCTGGAAAAAGTAGCAACATGAGGATTGGGAACAGTTCAGAATTCAATGAAGGAGGACCAAGACATTGATTAAGTGATGAAAAATAGGAGTATGAGAGTACACTTGCAAGTAGCATAAAAGCAGACTATAAAAGTATATAAGAACATAAGAACATAAGAAATAGGAGCAGGAGTAGGCCATCTAGCCCTTCGAGCCTGCCCCGCCATTCAATAAGATCATGGCAGATCTGAAGTGGATCAGTTCCACTTTCCCGCCTGCTCCCCATAACCCTTAGTTCCCTTATCGATCAGAAATCTATCTACCTGTGACTTAAACATATTTAACAAGGTAGCCTCCACCACTTCAATGGGCAGAGAATTCCAGAGATTCACCACCCTCTAAGAGAAGAAGTTCCTCCTCAACTCTGTTCTAAACTGCACCCCCCCCCCCCCCAACCTTATTTTGAGGCTGTGTTCTCTAGTTCTGGTTTCCTTTCTAAGTGGAAAGAATCTCTCTACCTCCACCCTATCTAGCTCATTCATTATCTTGTAAGTCTCTATAAGATCCTCCCTCAGCCTTCTAAACTCCAATAGGCCCAGTCTATTTAATCTCTCCTCATAAGCCAACCCGCTCATCTCCAGTATCAGCCTGGTGAACCTTCTCTGTACTCCCTCCAAGGCCAATATATCCTTTTGCAGGATGTAAAAAGAGAAAGATTAGTGAAGACAAATGTGGGTCCCTTACAGTCCCAAACAGGCAAATTTATAATGGAGAACAGGGAAATGGAAGAGCAATTAAACAACTATCTCAGTTCTGTCTTCACAGAGAAAAACACAAATAACTTTCCAGAAATATTAAAGAACTACAGTCTGGTTAGAAGGAGGAATTGAAGGAAATTATTAGCACCAAAAAGAAGTGCTGGAGAAATTTATGGGACTGAAAGCTGATAAAGGAAGTGGCCATGGAGATAATCACTGTCATCTTCCAAAATTCTGTAGATTCAGGAATAGTCCCAGTAGATTGAAGGGTAGTAAATGTAACCCCGCTATTTAAAACAGGCGGGAGGAGAAAAGAGGGAATTATAGACTGGTTAGTCTGATATCAGTAGTCGGGGAAATGAGTCTATGATAAAGGATGCGATAGCAGGACAGATAGAAAACATCAGTAAATTAGACAAAGGCTGGAAACCTCTGACCTTGTCCACAGCTTGGATTTTTCAATGCCACCGTAGTAAATGGAGTTTTGACTGCGCGCCAAATTCTCTCTTCTCACTGGCTGTAGGGTGGGAAAAATGAGACTGGAGAACCCCGCCCAAAGTCAACATGGATTTACGAAAGGGAAATCATGTTTAATATACCTACTGGAGTTTTTTTGAGCGTGTAAAACAGGTAAGGGTGAACCTGTAGTGGTGGTGGATTGGATTTTCAGAAAGCTTTTGATAAAGTCACACATTAGAGTTTAGTGTACAAAATTAAAACTTGTGCAATAAGGAGGAATATATTGGTATGGATTGAGAATTTGTTAGCAGACAGGAATTAATGGCCCTTTTTTGAACAGGCCAGTGGTGACAAGTGGGGTCCCGCACAGATCAGTGCTTGGGCTCCAGCTTTTCACAGTATATATCAATGATTTGTATAAGAGAACCAAAAGTAATATTTCCAAATTTGCTGATGGCACAAAACTTGTTGGAAATGTGATTGCTCAGGAGGATGTTAGATGCTTAAACATGATTTAGGAAAATTGAGTGAATGGGCAAGTAAATGGCAGATGCACTTTGGATGGAGAAACAGGATGGCAAGATATTTTTAAATTATTAATAGATTAGGAAACATTGATGTACAAAAGGACCTGGGCATCCTAATACACCTGTCACTGAAAGTGAGCATGCAGATATAGCAAGAAGTCAGGAAGGCAGATGGCATGTTGGCTTTCATTGCAGAAGGACATGAGTATAGGAGCAAGGATGTCTTACTCAGGGGAGGGGGAGAGGGCCTGGGTAAGATACTCTGTCAAAGAGTTGTGCATACTCAATGGGCTGAAAGGCTTCTTTTGCACTGTGGGGATTCAATGATTCTCATTCCACCAAGGCCTGAATTCTAAAACTGACATCCTTATTTTCATACCCCTCTGTGATCTCAAACCTCCCTGTCTCAGTTGCTTCCACCATCTCTACAACCCTCTAAAAAATCTGTATTCCTCCAACTTTGGCTTCTTATGCATCCTTAACCTCCTTTGCCACACCTTTGGTGGCCCTGCTCTCTGCCACCTAAGCTCTGGAAATTTCTCCACAACCTCTCCATCCCATTTACCCCTTTCTCCTTTCAAACTTCTGCTTGAAATCCACAGTTTTGACCATGAATTTAGTCACCACCCTAATGACTCCATCTTTGGCTAGGTGTTAAATTATCATCCACTATGCTCCTGTGAAGAGCCTTGGAGGTTTCCAATGGGGGTACCATACGCATACACACGGGTCTAGGTAGGTGTAGGAAAATGCTTTGTTAAGATGGCGGCACGGGTTCGTTGGGCCAAAGGGCCTGTTTTCCGTGCTGGGTTGTTCTTTGTACTTTGACATATTTTGACTGATCTGTGCGGGACCCCACTAGTCACCACTGGCCTGTTCAAAAAAGGGCCATTAATTCCTGTCTGCTAACAAATCCTCAATCTATACCAATATATTCCTCCTTACTGCGCAAGTTTTAATTTTGTACACTGAACTCTAATGTGTGACGTTATCAAAGGCATTGTAGAAATATAAGTTGTTGTTATTTAGATTGGACCCGACTATCTCATGAAATCCCCTCTGCATTACATCAATGCAGCCAGATGTTAAAGAGGTGTATTCAGTTCCAGGAGAGGGTCGTCAGTTGTTAACTGAGGGGTAAGAGAACCAGCCATGGAGGGAAAAGCAATCAGTGCAAGCTGGACAGCGGTAGAGCTGCATTGATTACTCGGAGCTGCAGATTACTGGGACTGCTGTGTCACTGAGGCTGTTTCTCAGCATCAACCTGGCATCACAATTGTGTAATGGGTGAGTTTTTGATCTAAGCAGCCAGTGTCGCGGTTATCTTTTCTTACTGAAAGTTTCTACTCTGAGGCAAAGAGATGAAGTTGTCAAATGTGCCAACCTAATTATTACCGAAAGAATGCTTTCCATGAGATTCCCCAGAGACCGGTGACACAAGGTGTTGGTTTAGTTTGTCATGGCATTGACCATTCCCTGGCAGATTAAATTGTGGCTCTCTGACCAGATGAAAGTATCCCATTTTTCCACCACGCTGATCAAACAGCAGCCAACAGTCTCTGCTTCCACAAAGACACACTGACAACTGCCCTCTAAATATTTCATTCCCTCCTGCTGCTAATTTATTGGCAAAACATTGGTGGGCTGGAGAGGGAAATGACTGGGGACTGGTTCTGCCATGTCCCTTCTGCTATACACTCCTGTCATTCCCCACAGGTAATGTGGATATTATATGGAAATTACACAGTAATTTAATAAATCCAACATGTTTCCTGTTAGATGTGACACAGTACAAGGGTATTCTCTAATGCCCTACATTGCGATGCAATGGATTGTGAGAATTTCATTTTTCATCTCAGGTCAATCAATTTCACAGGACAGGACATTAAATTCGCTATTCCATGATTTTTTCATTCGTTCATGGGATTTATTGCCCATCCCTATTTGCCCAAGAGGTCAATCACTTTGTTGTGACTCTGGAGTCACATATAGACCAGACCAGATAAGGATGGCAGATTTCCTTCCCTAAAGGACATTAATGAACCAGATGGGTTTTTCTGACAATTGACAATTGTTTTATGGTCATCAGTAGATTTGTAATTGCAGATATTTTCTCCTGAATTCAAATTCCACCATCTGCTGTGTGGGATTCAAACCTGGGTAACCAGAACATTAGCTGAGTTTCTGGATTAATAATCTAGCAATAGTTTTTGATTTGATTTGATTTATTATTGTCACATGTATTAGCATACAGTGAAAAGTATTGTTTCTTGCAAGCTCTGTAGACAAAGCATACCATTCATATGGAAGGAAATAAGAGAGTGCAGAATGTAATGTAACATTTATAGCTTGGTGTAGAGAAAAATCAACTTAATGCAAGGTAGGTCCATTCAAAAGTCTGGTGGCAGCAGGGAAGAAGCTGTTCCTGAGTTGGTTGGTACGTGACCTCAGACTTTTATATCTTTTTCCCAATGGAAGGAAGAATGCCTGGTGCATGGGATCCTTAATTATGCTGGTTGCTTTGCTGAGGCAAAGTGGGAAGTGTGGATAGAGTCAGTGGACTACCATAAGGTCTGTTGACCTTGGGCGGGATTTTCCAGTTTTGGGATGAGCAAGGCTAGGAAGTCCCATTCGTAGAATCAAAGAATCCCTAAATGCAAAAGGAGGCCATTTGGCCCATCGAGTCTGCATCAATCTCTCATTAGGTCATTCTCACATTGTTGTTTTTTGGGATCTGTTGTTCACAGCTTTGTAGCTGCTTTTTCTACATTCTAAAAGTGACTACACTTCAAAAGTGCCTCATTAGATGTAAAGAGCCTTGAAAGGTTTGATGTCATGAAAAGTACCACAAAAATGCAAGTTGTTCTCAGATATGTAAATAGAGTTGAGGTACAGATCAACCATGATTTTAGTTGAATGGAAAAGCATGCTCAAGGGACTGAATAGCCAGCATCTGATTCTATGTCACAAAATAGCTAAGCTGCCTCCATGCTAAATATTCAATTCTTCTAAAGTTGGACTTAAAATGGATCAGCAAGTAATTAACAAAGCTAACAGAATGTTCTCATTTATTGAGAAGGGAAATTGAATACAAAAGTGGGAAGGATATGCTTCAGTTGTATAGGGGCATTGGTGAGAACACATCTCCTACATTGTGCACAATATTGGTTTCCTTATTTGCGGAACAATGTAAATGTATTAGAAGCAGTTCAGAGAAGGAAATGCTTGTATCCATTGGAATTTAGAAGAGTAAGAAGTGACTTGATCGGAACATATCAGCCTCTCGTAAACCTGCTCCTGGGCCTGACCAAGTTGGCCGTGAATAACAGGTTCAGGAAATGGTCAATCTGGGAGGAGGGGGGGTGGTGTCATCTGACCTGACTGATTGCCTCTCTACCATGATACATAGGCAGCCAGGTGGCCTTGGAGAGCGAACAGGTGGCGTCCACTAGCACGCTTCAGACCGGTCCATGACCGGTGGGCACTGCAGGAGCTGGGGTGCATCATCACCCCAGGGAATGATATTGTGTACAAATTTTTGAGGGACATCGATATGGTGGGTAGGAAGAAACTTCTCCCCTTAGTAACCTGGGGCGTTGATTTAAAGTAAGGAGCAGGGGATTTGGGGAAAAGCTTTTTCACCCAGAGGGTGGTGACAATCTGGAAATCATTATATGACAGGGTGGTGGAGGAGGGAACCGTCACAACATTTAAAAGCTTTGAGATGAGCACTTGAAATGCCGTTGCATACAAGGCTATAGAACAAGTGCTGGAGTCCGAGTAGTGATTTGAGATTTTGGGCCACAATGTGTAAATCGAAGTTTCCCTGTATGCAGGAAAGTGTAGCCACGTCCTCAGTGGTGATCGTCTGCTCACTGTAAGCAACAAAGTGAAACCAGTGGTGGCATCCAGTTTTGCCTCCAGGTCTATTTCTCACAGTTTATTTCCAGATTGAAAAATGCACTTCGCCCGATATCAATTTTAGCTTTTAACTTGGCATTTGTTGAGATTACCCGTAGTGTGGTGAATATCTTTCCTCTTGAAAAATGCCACTATATAGCATTGATTATTGTAATAGCATGGATGATTGTATTGGTAGTTTCATTCAGATGACACTGTAACTCACTGATCCCACTTACACTCCTGTCATAGAGTCACAGGGTGGGATATTATGGCCACGCTCATCCCGAAACCGTAAGATCCTACCTGAGGTTAATGGCCTTTCTATTGTTCGTCCTTCGCCTACTATGATTCCCGCGGCAGGCAGAATGGTAAAATTCGCCCCTAGTGTCATAGAGCAATACAGCACAGAAACAGGCCCTTCGGCCCAATCGGTCCATGCTGACCATGGTCCCTCGCAGTTAGCTCCAATTGCCCACATTTGGCCCATATCTCTCTAATCCTTTCCCATCCATGTACTTGTCTCTGGGAAAGTGACTAGCGGGGGTACTGCTACCATCGGAGAGACCCTGCTGTCATTTGAATCTACAGCATTTGGTGAAGTAATTTCATTTGCTACAGTGATTACACTTCCAAAGGTGAAGCACTGAGCTCTGTTTGGAAGGTGCTGGCTTTCTCCAGCTGGTGCAGGGTGACAATATTGAACTGAAGGTATTTAAGTGTCCTGCTGAAATGGTGTCATTTCCCAGTGAATCTTTATGCAATGTTTCAGATTGTTTATCAGTTGTGTCCACAGGCTGCTGGCTGCTGTATTTGATGATCTCAACAGGGATCTTGGGTTCATGTCGCACTATCTGTAACCCCCGTGACTTGCCTGGGTTTGCAAAACCTCACTTACTGTACTGTCTGGAGACAATACACATCTCTTTAAACTGTGATCAGTGCTCCTTCCACTCACATTATCAGCCACTTCAGGTCTTGAACAGCAGGTTAGGTGTAAGGATTCGCATTTTAATCAGTAATCTCTAAACTGTCTGTGCTTTATATGCTCTGTCTGAGGCCAGAACTCTCCATTCACCTGACGAAGAGGCAGTCCCCTCGAAAGCTTGTGAGTATATTATCAAATAAATAGGTTGGACTAAAACCTGGTGTTGTCAGACTTTTTACTGTGCTGTATTTGATACAGACTACCACTCCCTGTACCGAACAGATTTCTATTTCCCTCATAAACTGTACTGTTTCCCACCTGGATTCTCTGTTCAATCTCTCACACTGTTCTTTTTTATTAGTTTATTTATTAGTCACAAATAGGCTTACATTAACACTGCAATGAAATTACTGTGAAAATTCCCCAGTCGCCAAACTGCCTGTTTGGGTACACTGAGGGAGAATTTAGCGGAGCCAATGCACCTAACCAACACGTCTTTCGGACTGTGGGAGGAAACCGGAGCACCCGGAGAAAACCCACACAGACACAGGGAGATCGTGCAAACTCCGCACAGGCAGTGATCCAAGCCGGGAATCGAACCCAGCTCCCTGACACTGTGAGGCAGCAGTGCTAACCACTGTGCCAACGACCATGCCATCATCTTTTAAAGCAGACTGCAACTTCAGGTCTTTCAGTAACTGTTTGTGGAGTACATCATTTTCTGTGCCCTCTACCAACCGATCGCTGATAAATTCATCAGTAAAGGGTCCAAAAACACATTTTTTTTCTAAGACCTTTAATGTGTCTATGTAAGACTGGGTTGATTCGAATGGCTTCTGATTAGTAGAATGGAATATGTGATAGTCTAAAATTATGTTTTTAGCACGGAGCATATTTCTTTGATTTTCTGTGGGATAATTGTGGAGTCCTCTTTATGTTCTTCTGAACTGAATTTAAACAATCTAAACTTCATGACAGCTTTGGGACCTGCTAAATTCAACAGAGTACAGCCTTGTACCTTTCTGGTTTCTTCTCAGACAGCGTGGCACCACAGATGATCCATTCCTGCTTGAGTCTGTCCCAACTGTCTGCCAAATTCTCATTGCAGACAAATGGCTCAATGTTTCAAAGTCATCATAGAATCCCAATGGTACAGAAAGAGGCCATTCAGCCCATCCAGCCTGCATCAACAACAATCCCACCTAGGCCATATTCCCATGCCCCACGAATTCACCCTGCTAACCCTCCCTGACACTAAGGGACAATTTAGCATGACCAATCAACATAACACAAATTTTTGGAGTGTGGGAGGAAACTGGAGCACCCAGAGAAAATCACACAGACACGAGGAGAATGTGCTAACTCCGCACAGACGGTCACCTGAGGCCAGAATTGAACCCAGGTCCCTGGCATTGTGAGGCAGCAGTACTATCAACTGTGCTACCCTGCCATCATTATGCCATACTGCAGATATCAGGGCTGATACCATGTAGGTCTGCGTGGTCCAGTGAATAAGTAACATAAGGGATTTTTAACAAATGGGAGGTGTATTAACAAAACAAAAAACTCTCCTTAACACACATACTCTGCGCGAGATGCGGGTAATCCAACCCCATGATCCTACATGTGACCATTCATTACATAGTCATGTTGACAACCTGCTCTACACAGTGTCGAACTTTAGATGATGTGGAGCCTTGTCAAATGTCTTCTGGAAATCCAAGTACACAACATCTACAGGTTCCCCTCAATTCATGTTGTTCCTTACTTCCTCAAAAAATTCCAAGAAATGAGTGAAACGTGATTTCTCTTTCACAAAACCATGTTGACTCAGCCTGATGGCATTGAGATTTTCTATCGTTTTAAAAACATTGTGCTTCTGAATTAGTAGCATTTCTCCATTGCAAAAGTTTTAATGGAAAATTGAAGGTTAGATCACTTGAATTTCATTACCTAAGCTGAGGAGGGAGGCAGTGAGGCGATTTGAGGAAGGAAGACATATTTTCCAGCTGGCCTCTTTTTGTACCTGACCTGAGAAGGTTAGATCTGTCATGGGGTGTGAAAAGTTGTTAAATCTTCCATTCTACAGCACTGAAAGAACGAGGCGTAGGATACATCCTGCAAGTCTCTTAATGAGTACTGCCTGTGCTCCTGAGAAGCATGAATTTTCCAACTCCTGTTTCTCCTGCAGTTCAATTTTGTTGGCAAGTGTGCACACAAGAATATTATTTATAAATAGAAAATTGTTTGGCAGCTTATATCCCACATTAAGCACCTTCTTCATGGCAATGAGCAGCTTACCTGCCTCAATAAGAGTTTATCCATTATCCAAAATGATCAATATATTTAAAGTTGTGGGGATGTGTGGTTCCCATGGTTGTACATGACTAAATTTTTATCTTTAGCTTCCTACTACTTAAATACTTCCACGCCAAACATCCTCATAATCTCTCGACCCTGAGCAGTTTTGAGTTGTGCAGCCATACTTATAAAAAACTGTGTCGGAACGGTGAGTTCCCCACCCAAGGGATTTTTATAGCCTACACAGAAAAGAGACAGTTATCTCTATATTCTGGGGTAGATTCTGAGGTGGCATTAAAGTGTAAATGAAACATCCCAAAAGTGAAAGGAACAGCTTCAAAATAATGTTCCATGAAGGACATTTCTCCTGCTCCCCAGAACTCCCATGTTTAATTTTGTATCCATGATCCCTGTTCTGCATCCTTTTTGCCTCTGTCTGCTGACAGATTTTTAGGTCGGGGGTATCCCACAACATGCTTCGGACGCCCTTCCCACTGAGCTCTTGCTCATCTAGGCCTCGCCACAACTCTACAGTGAGATAGCCGAGGCCTAGGCCAGGCCCCAAGACCCTGAAATGGCTGATTAATGACCACTTAGAAATCACAAAATCATAGCAATTCTCCTATGCAGAAAGAGGCCATTCAGTCCATCAAGTTTGCACTGACAACAATCCCATCTAGGCCCTATACCCACAATCTCACACATTTACCCCGCTAATCCCTCTAACCTATGCACCCTGAGACACTAAGGGACAAGTTAGCGTGACCAATGCACCTATCCTGCACATCTTTGGACAGTGGGAGGAAACTAGAGCACCCGGAGAAACCCACACAGGCACGGGGAGAAAGTGCAGACTCCACACAGACAGTAACTCAAGCTGGGAATTGAAATCAGGTCCCTGAAACTGTGAGGCAGCAGTGCTGCCACTCTGCGCCCACTTAATGGTCATTTTCTCAATTTTCAGGCTGCCAGGAGGAGTTCAGGGGCAGTGGGCTGTACTTGGGTGTGCCCCCGTGCCCCTCCCTCCCCCCACCCCACTCACAAAGGGTGCACACCCGTCCACTGGCCTCTTCACCAACTCCCCCAAACCCTCTCTGTCCAACTCCTGCCTTATCTGAAACACACACACTTACCTGACCCTCAATGCTTGGAACTTTGACTTGGGACTGCTTGCAGTCCCAGTCCTGGCCACTGCAGCTTCTGGCACTGTTGGGACAGATTGGCTCTCAGTTCTCTGAGTCGGGGCTTTGGCCCGAGTGAGGGCTGGAAGTCCCATTCCCAGTCAATAGCAGTGGGATATCCAATAATGGTGGGGACAGGGTTGCCATTGATCCTTTGGATGGCAGAAAGGGAAATCCCATCATTCAAAAAATCCTGTCCTCTGTTCCTATCTACCCTGTCAAATCTTTTCCTGATTTAAATACCTATTGTATCACCATGCAACCTGAATTCCAACCAAAGGTCCACCATCCTTTTTCAAAAACAAAACACTGGGGATGCAGGAAATCTGAATAGAACTGCTGGAAATGCTCAGCTGGTCTGGCAGTATCAATAGAGAAAGGAACAGAGTTATTTGCTTCTGATCAACGACCTTTAATCAGAACTGGATGAAAGTTCATCCACTTGAAATGGTATCCAAACATTTCAAGATTTTCTTCAAATTTGCATTTCCACATACCAGATGGTCTAAAAACTCAATACCCCTTCTTAATATTCGGAATTGGTCCCTGGGATGTCCTATGATGAGAGGCTAAGTAAATTGGCCTTACATTCTCTGTGGTTCAGAATAATTTTAGGCCACCTCATTCAGACCGAGTAAGTTCAGAGAGATTGCATTCTTTGGTCAGGGAATCTAAACCATGGGAGCACATTCACGGGATAAAGGGCCAATGACTTAGGACTGAGACAAAGAGAAATTCACTCAGAAGATTGTGAGAGTTGTTGGAATTCTCTAGCCCAGAGGGTGTGGATGTTCCATTTAAGGCTGAGTTTGATGGATTCTCGGTTTCTCAAGGAATTAAGGGATATGGCGAGGGGGCAGGAAAGTGGAATCGAAACCCAAGATCAGTCCTAATCATATTAGACGGAGGGCTATGTGGTCCAGTCCTGTTCCTATTTCTTGCAGTCATGAGCGTACACTGCATACAGAACTCTAAGATTTTATTCAGGTTTATTTTGGCTCACCATTACCTTTTTAATATTCTATATCTCTTGTGATAAAATCATGAATTCCAGGAGCTTTTTTTTAATGTCCATATTATTTTAAGTTTAATATTTGGTGAAGCTTCACCCTCAAGTCTCTTTCTTCTTTTGCATCACTGAACTCTCTTCCACTCAGAGTATAATTGCTGCCGTTATTTTTACCAATCTGTGTGATCTTTCTGACTTGTGTTCCTCTGCCACTTGTTCGACCATTCCTTTATCTTGTCACTCACTCTTATCAGTGTTCTTTAGTTTACTTAACAAATTGGCTTAACTTCCTATTTTAATATTATCTGTAACTGTTAACATGGTTCCTTTTGAAGGCAATATTCAAATCATTGAGATTCACAATAACCAGAAGCGAAACCCGTGGACCTTACAACCTACCAGTCAGCAAAACTGCTCTTAGCTCCTATTCTCTGTTGTCTCCCTATTAACCAATTTGTAATCTGATTTATAATTCTCCAACTCATTTCATGCTGTTTAATATCCTCTAGTAATCCCCCATATGTCAAAGCCTTTCCTAAAGTCCATGTACACCACATCCGTTGCATTTCCTCCATCTTCCATGTCTGTTATCTCCTCAAAGTAATTCAGTGAGGACTGTCAGTATGAACGTCCCTTCTGAAATATATGCTGGCAATTTATAATTACTCTCTCTTTGTCTGGATACAGATATTTTTTAACCTTTAATTCAAGATTTTAATCTCTGCAAGTAAATAAAATGTTAAACTAAATGATTGTAATTACCCAGATTAACTCTGTCCCCTATTTAAAAATGAAAGCTACTTTGACCTATTTTACAGTCTTCCAACACCCATCCAGGCTTGATAGAGCTTTAAAATATCCTTTAGAATCTATCCTGTTAGCACTGCTGCTGTCTGCTTTTAGTCTACCTGATCCGGAATGTTCCTTTTGTCCATCCGTGTCACTCATTTCACCATCAGCCATTTCAGGATTTGCCTCATTCTTCTCTGTATTAAAGGCTGACGCAAAGTACTTATCAAATACCTGTGCCATTTTCTGCTCATCAACTACAAATTGACAATCTTCTCTCTTTCTGGAAGCTGGGTCTGACCTTAGCCTAGAAAAATAGGAAGAAATTTCCTACTCTGTTAACTGTAAGTGTCGCATGAAAAATCCATTTTGTCAGTTTTATCTTGGCTCCCACTGTATGTGCCGTAAGTACAGGTCGAGTATCCTTCATCCTATACCCTCGGGGGGCGATTGCATTTTGGTTTTCTGATCATTTCTGTTTTTGGATATCACATTTAAACTTAGATTAGTAAGCTGGCTATAGTCTAAAGTAAACGAAATGGCTGGAAAAGATATAATACTGAATAATAATTACAGGCTACCTGTACTAACTTTATTTTTGACACAATCACCGCAAAATTCACAAGGTAAACAGTGTAGACAAACTGCTCGACTCCCCATGCTAAATCATAGAATCATAAAATTCCTGCAGTGCAGAAGGGAATCCCTACAGTGCAGAAAGAGGCCATTCAACCCACTGAGTCTGCATTGACTCGCTGACAAAGTATCATACACTCAGGCCCACCCCCTGTCCTATCCGCATGACCCCATTTATCCTGCTAATCTCCCAAACCTACATATCCTGAGACACCGAGATAACATCTGGCCATGCTAAATTATATTTGACCCATCCTTGGAATCTCATAATGTGATATATGTAAGTTGGGTTGTGTGTGCCCCTTTAAGGGTGTGGGTCATGTGACCCCTGGGGTTGGCTCCACCCAGGAAGGAAGTCAGAGAGCCAGTCTGGGATTGAACAGTACACACCTCCAATAAAACAACTCCCATTGTTAAGTTTTCAAGGCCTACCTTGTGGCCTGTCCTATACGCTGCGATATGATACCCATGCATACTTCAGGACCCTGATACATGCTGCAAATTTGGTTTCAGTGTGAAGTGGAAACTGGTTTGCGTTGACACAAAATGTGTTATGTAACTGCACAGTCACAAGTTAGGTTGATGCACCCATATTAAACCAAATGTTAACCATATTAAACCAGCACTGACATGGAGGAGGTGCATTAACACAGGTGCTGGGACTTTTGAGCGGCAGAAGTGGTTCAGTTATTACTATCAAGAACAAGCCAATGAATCTTTGAGAAATCATTAGACAGACAACTGTAAACTCTCCTGAGGATCATGCAAAGGATATTACTGCAAGGATATTTCTGCAAGAAATGAATTTCTGAGAGTCACGGTGAATGTACGCTGGCAAATTGCTGCAGTCCTCATGGAATCAAACAAATGGGTTTGGGAAATGAAAAGAAATGACAGATCATTGCTACTGGGCGTGTATGGGACAAAAAAGACGTAAGTACGTGGATCCTTTAATGACATTGATGTCAAAGTAATTTGTATTCCTTATAGTTTTAGCTGCCACTTGCCCTGCTCCGATTAGCTGATTTGTAGGATTGCAGGCTAACATCCTATTAAAACCAATATTCGTTGAGGAAAGCAGGGAGATGAATTACACGTGAGGCGCCGTCCGTTGTTCTGTGGAATAATTGGGTACGTTTTTGCACCAATGGTTCACAAAAATTTGGTTATGAATTCAGGAATGGAATGAGTGGGAATCTGGCAGTTTCTCGCTGGGGATGTAGAAGGGGACTGGAGATTGTAAAATCCCGTCCTCATCTTGCATACCTTCCAGTGCCTGTTGGAAGAATGATACCCTCGGGTGAGGGTGCTTCATTGGGTGGGGACCGATTACATACAGATTAGACAGGAACTGGGGAATGTGGACTTGGAGCGATTATTTGAGGGCAAAACCACGTCTGACGTGGGAGGATTTTAAAGGCCAGTTGATTGAAGTGCAGGACAGGCATGTCGAAGGATAGAAATGACAGGATTCAGGAACCATGTGGATGACAAGGGAAATTGTAAGCTTAATCAAAAGGAAAAAGGAAGCATACATAGGTCTAGTCATCTAAAAACTAATGAAGCCCTTGAGTATAGTGAAAGTAGGAAGGAACTTAAACACGGAATTAGGATGGCTATGAATGAAACGTCTTTAGCAGACAGGGTCAAGGAGAATCCCAAGGCTTTTTATGCATATATTAGGAGCAAGAGGGTAGCAAGAGAAAAAGTAGGCCCACTCAAGGACAATGGAAGGAAGTTATGTGTGGAGCCACAGGAAGTGGGTGTGGTCTTTAATGAGCATTTTGTATCAGTATTCACCAAGGAGAAGGACATGGTGAATGTTGAGGTCAGGGATAGTTGTGTGAACACTTTAGAGAATGTCAGTACATTGAAGGAGGAAGTGTGGAGTATCCTAAATTGCATTAAGCTGGGCAAATCCTGGTGCCGGATGGGATCTATCCCAGGTTACTGCAGGATGCAAGAAGAGAAATAGCTGGGACCTTAACAGATATGTTCACATCCTCTTTGACCAAATGAGAGGTTCTAGAAGACTGGAGAATTCCCAATGTTGTTCACTTCTTTAAGAAACGAAGCAGGATAATCCAGGAAATTATAGGCAGGTGAGCCTGACATCAGTGGCGATGAAGCTTTTAGAGAAGATACTGAGGGACAGGATATATGCACATCGGAAAGGAAATGGTCTATTTCGTGACAGGCAGCATGGTTTTTATGGGGAAGGTCGTGGCTAACAAATTTGATTGAATTCTTTGAAGAGATGACAAAGATAATCAATGAGGGAAGGGCTGTGGATGTAGTTTATATGGACTTTAGTAAGGCATTTGACAAGGTCCCACATAGACTGTAAAAAAACTAAAATCGCATGGGATATGGGATGGGCTGGCTAGATAGATACAGAACTGGCTTGGTTGTAGAAGACAGAGAGTAGCAGTGCAAGGGTGTTTTTCAGAATGGAGATCCGTAGTTAGTGATGTTCTACAGGGATCAGTGCTGGGACCTTTGATATTCGTCTGGAATATATAAATGATCTGGAGGAAAATGTTGGGGGTCTGATTAGTAAGTTTGCGAATAACACGAAGATTGGTGGAGTTGCTGATAGTGCCAGGGATTGTCAGAGGATACAACAGATTATAGCTGGATTGGAGACTTGGGCGCAGAAATAGTAAATGGAATTTTATCTGGACAAATGCAAGATGATGCACTTTGAACGATCAAATTTAGGTGTGAATTATACTGTAAATGGCAGAACCCTTAGGAACATTAATGTACAGTGGTTTAGGACATGCAGGTCCATAATTTGCTAAAAGTAGCAACACAGATGGCCAAAGTGATTAAGAAGGATACAGCATGTCTGCCTTTATCAGCCAGGGCATTGAATACAAGAGTTGGGAAATCATGTTGCAGCTATATAAGACTTGGTTAGGCTGCATTTGGAATATTGCATGCAGTTCTGGTCACCACACTACCAGAAGGACATGGAAGTTTTGGGGAAACTTCAAAGAAGGTTCACCAGGATGTTGCCTGGTCTCGAGGGTGTTGGCTATGAGGAGAGGTAGAATAAACTAGGATTGTTTTCACTGGAAAGACAGAGGCTGAGGGGAGACCTGATAGAGGTCTACGAAATTATGAGAGACATAGGCAGGGTGGATAATCAGAGGCCTTTTCCAATGGTGGAAGTGTCAATTACAAAAGGGGGCATAGGTTCAAGGTGAGAGGAGAAAAGTTTAAGGGCGATGTGCGGGGAAGTTTTTCACACAGAGAATGGTAAGTTCCTGGAACACAGTGCCAGAGGAAGTGGTGGAAGCAGGTGCATAGCAACGTTTAGGAGGCATCTGGATGGATACTTGAATAGGGAGCAAATAGAGGGACACGGATTGCATTAGGGCAGAAGACTTTTTAAAAATTTAGCTAGGGCATCATGATCGACATGGGCGTAGAGGGCTGAAGGGCCTGGTCCTGTTACTTTGCGGTACTTTTCCGTGTTCTTTATTGTTTGTCACGTATATCCACACTATAGACATAGTTTTACAGCACTTCCATCATTATCTAGATGGTTGGACTGAGGTGCTGAGTAGAAAGGACTGAAGAACCAATCACATTCATGATTAAGTGAGGAATGCAAGTTTGTCTTCCTGAGTGAGAGCCCAGACACCCACAGGTACAGCATGGAAAGAGGAAAGAAACATACTTCTAACTACCAAAAAAATGGATATCCCAGCACATGAATGTTGATGCCATATCACTGCCATTTATGATTTAAACTCTTTTGTGCCTATTGGTTTCTACACAAACTTGTGATCATTTCTTACTATTTTCGTAACATAACACAGAAATGACAGTGAGCAACAATATTCAGTCCATTGAGCTCATTATTTTCAATAGATGGTGTAGTTGCAGAACTTTTCTGATTTATTTGCTTCTCTCAGGGAAATGAATAAGTATAAATGTTCCAAAGGAGTGCTCTCTACCCCAATTCTTAATTTATTGAGCATGTGGACAAGTTTCAGGCAATCAAAGAGCATCAGCATAGATTTCTTAAGAGTATGTCACATCTGACTAGTATAGCTAATAAAGGAATGCATGAGTTCTAGCAGACATCTGTTAAGATTCAGCACAAATGCTTAGAAATGCAAGAAACCCTGTGATGTGCATTGGTAATTGGTTGAGAGGTAGGAGACTGAGTATTGATTACAGGAGCATGCTATAATTAGGAGGATGTGACACTTTTTTTAAAGTTTTAAATTTTACTTCTTTCTGTCGCAAGGAGGCTGACATTAACACTGCAAAGAAATTACTGTGAAAAGTGCCTGTTCGGGTACACTGAGGTAGAATTTAGCATGATCGATGTACCTAACCATCACATCTTTCAGATTGTGGGAGGAAACCAGAGCACCCGGAGAAAATCCACGTCGACACAGGGAGAATGTACAGACTCTGCACAGACAGTCACTCAAGCTGGGAATCGAACCCAGGTCTCTGGCGCTGTGAGGCAGCAGTGCTAACCACTGGACCGCCATGGCACCATGTCGTGATCTCATGATCATGATCTCATTGAGTGGCAGAACAGATTCGATCTTCTGAATGGCCTACTTCTGTTCCTACGTCTCATGATCTAATTTAGCAGGAATCCACACCAGATCCTCAGTTTAAACACAGAGATTAAAGAATGCAAATCTGAGAAAGACAAATTGGAATAGTTTCTTAATGGTGAGATACTTTAGAAGCTTCAGATGAGCAAAGGCACTAAAGTGTCCACATACAGAAATGATGACAATCTATTGGACAGATATAGAATATTAGTTTTGAGTCCAAGGGGATGGAGGTTCAAAACTAAGGATGATGCTTCACTTGTATAGAGCCTTAGACAGACCCTATGCGGAGAACTGATTTCAATTCTGGGTACAGCTAGGAGGAAAGGTGTAGATTTACCAAAATGATACCAGAGAAGTTTGTACTATGCAACCCAATTCCCATTTGATTGGCATCACATCGACATACATTCAATACCTACACCACCAACACTCAGTAGCAGCAGTGTATATTGTCCACAAGATGCACTGCAGCAATTCACCAAAGCATCTGTCAAACTCATGACCACATCCACCTAGAAGGACAGGGGCAGCAGATAAAGGGGAACACCACCACCTGCAAATTCCCCTCCAAGTCACTCACCATCCTGAATTGGAAATACGTTGCCATTCCTTCTCAATCGCTGGGTGAAAATCCTGGAATTCCCTCCTTAACATCACTGTGAGCCAACCCACAGGACGTGGACTGCAGCGATTCAAGAAGGCGTCTCACCACCACATTCTCAAGGGCAACTAGGAATGGGCAATAAATGCTGGCCAGCCAGCGACGCCCATGTCCCATAAATGATTTTTTTTTAAATCCTTGACAGGACACGTAGAGCAAAAAGACCATGAGCTCACATTGAAATTGTGAAAGCTGGAAGTTTAGTGTAGCATAGTGAAAATCTGCTCTGCTAAAATATTTGTGGATTCTGGGACAATTAAAGAGATTGGTAAGTGTTTATTTGAAGACTGAGATTGGTAAGTATTTGTTAGGTGAAGGTATTCAAGAATATGGAGCAAAAACAGATATGTGGATCTGAAATACAAATTCCCTGTGATCTGATTGAAGGGTGGAATGGTTTCAAGGGTTTGAATGATGTCTTCCCAATGATCATCTCCTGTCACTCAGTAAACTGGCCTGTGTTCAGAAGTGATGATTAGAAGGTGTGTTTCATGTTAGGTTCATGAAGGATCTTTATTTGCACTCTTTATTCACATGCATTGGGGTAATTAGATTGAATTAATGCAATTATAGAATCATACAGTGCAGGAGAAGCCCTTTGGCTATCAAGTCTGCACCAACACATAAGAAACTCCTGACCTCCCACTTAATCCCATTTACCAGCACTTGGCCCATGGCCTTGAATGCTATGACATGCCAAGTGCTCATCCAGATACTTTACAAATGATATGAGGCAACTCGCCTCTACCACCCTCCAGACCATCACCACTCTCTGGGTAAAAAAAGTTTTCCCTCTAAACCTCTGCCCCTCACCTTGAACCTATGTCCCCTAGTGACTGACCCTTCAACAAAGGAGAATAGCTGCTCCTTATCCACTCTGTCCATGTTCCTCATAAGCTGGTATATCTCAATCAGGTCACCCCCTCATTCAACAAAAACAATCCAAGCCTATCCAACCTCTCTTCATGACTTAAATTGAATTTGACTCTGTTCCATTTTCCTCAATGTACAAAAATCTGCTTAAAAAAAAGTGGAACAAAGTTGTATGGATCATAAGAATCGTAGAATCATACAGTGCAGAAGGAGGCCAGTTGGCCCATCAAGCCTGCACCGAACACAATCTCACCCAGGCCTTATCCCCATAAGCCCATGCAGTTACCCTAGCTAATCCCCCGATAGTAAGAGGCAATTTATCATGGCCAATCCACCTAACCTACTGATCAAGCATCAAAAAAAATTGTTGTTTCCCTGTGGCATTGCTCTTATCATTTACATTTAATCAAGTATTATAATGCGCCATGTAACTGATGCTACATTAAAAACACATTTATTGTTGCAATGAAGGAAATGTTTTTGGTTTATGACTTTGTAAAATGCAGTTGAGTTTTGAGATAACCGTTTTCGGTAGTTCATATCTCCCAACATGCGTTCAACAAGTTACTCAACATAAAAAGGAGTAGTAACCATTTCCCATCAATCACGATTGCCAATTGCCAGCAGTAAAATAGGTCAATGGGGGACAGATGCAGAAAGCTACTGCAGCGAATATCAGTGCCGCATGAGACTGGGGTCTGATGAATGAGCAGCTGCAAGAGACTGGTTAGATTGTATGAAAATTCTCCAAACAATAGGATCAGATTGCTTTAAAGCAGATTCCTTTCACCTTGTTAACATGGTTTGTACATTGTATCAGGAGTAATGGCTTTGGTAATACGGATTATATTAAAACCAATTCTTTCTGCATGCTGGAGTGTAACAGCAGCATCATGTTAATCTAGATTCAATGTGAAGTCTCCCATCAGCACAGCCAACAGTTAGTTATTGGGTAATCTAAGTAATTGTGGCTGATAAAATTACATATCTAAGAGGGATGCTTGGGGAGGAAAATGATAATTACAGATTAATGGTACCCATCGAATGAGAATATGCAAGACGTCTCATGATCACTTCTCTTCCTTGGGTTTAAAGCGCTGTTGGACACTGGCTTATGGAGATACAATGGGATGAGATTCTGTTATAGAATTATGCAGCACAAATGGTGGCTATTCAGCCTATTGTGGCTGTGTGTGCTCTCTGTAAGAACGCTTGCAATTAGTTCTGGAACTGATTGCAAACGTTCATTTCCTTCATTGTTCTGATGGGAATACCTATCCATTATTAAAATAAAGGTAAAGTTAAAAAGCAAAGGACCTAAATTTCCTATGAACTCATTAAAAACCGTCATTAAAATTGGAAATATTAGTGTAGGTTGAGCAATTAATTGTTTTGCATCTGATTGAATAAATTACAGAGAGGGTCTCGGGGACTGGAAATAAATCTTCGTTAAAAATCTGAATCCTGGCTCTACTGACCCACTTCTGGGTTTAATGGAGAGTCTGACAACCAGCCCATTCCTAGGAGGCAGGTTACCAATTTAAATCTTACAATGAGCTGATTGCCTTATATTTAGCCACCATTTTAAATATAATAAAAAGCACTTTGGATGCTGGAGAGCTGAAATTAAGGCACTGAGGGTAGGACTTTCTGTCCCACTCCGCCCACCTCCCTCCCCTCCCCCACCCGGCGCCATGGTGGCAGAGGCAACTCGCCATTGGCCACTGGCTAGATCTTCCAGTCCTACCAATGCTTTGCGTGGCTCACCCATCTCGCTGCCGGGGAACCTGCCAAGGGCGAGGTGGGGAGTGGGGTGGGGGTGGAGTGCGGCAGACAGGCTCACCTTCTGCAGGACCAGAAGATCCCATTGGCGGGAAATTCCACCAAAAATGTTGGAAAAATTCAGCAGGTTTAGTAGCGTCTGAGCGCAAGATACAGAGTTGAGTCTTTCTCTCCACAGGCTTGTTCAGAAGAGGAGACATTTCAGACTCGAATTGTTAACTCTGTTTCTCTTTCCACTGATGGCGCCAGACCAGACCTGCAGAATTTTTCCAGCACTTTGTTTTTTTAAGCATAATACTGACAGGCTGACTTCTCTGGGGCTCAGGAGAACTGGCTGCTAAAAGATGATGAGGACAATTGCATTCAGGAAGCACATGCCTTTCAATTTATGTGGGATTCACTTTACCAGCTTTAGGAAAGCCTACAATCTACAGTCTCTGCAATCTGACATCCCCCTGACTCTTTCAGCACATTCCATGAAGCCTCTAATCTCACCAAGCACGCCCTTCCTTCACACAATTCGGCACCTTTTATCCACTTCAAAGTCCGGTTTCAGGAATCGAATCTAGACTGGCACTTCAGTCCAGTCCTCAGGGAGTGGTGCTGTCACTGAATAAAGCATTAAACTGATGTCTGTTCCATTTATTCAAGTTGATAACAAGACATGGCATGGCCGTATTCAGCAACAGCAGAGAGTTCTCCCAATAGCCAGTGTTGTTCTTCATTCAAGCACGTGATATAGAGATTAAATGATCAGTCGTTCAACCAGAGCTTGTGGGATCTTGCTGTGTGTTAAAATGGCTGTCATATTTGCCAAGACAACAACAGTTCATGTACTTGGAAGCAATTCATTGCAGCTTAAGTGCCCTGAAATGTGATAAATATATGTCTTTAAGCAGAGTATCAATATTCTCAGAATTCATTTAACAGCTAAATGGGATTAAATGCAGTGTGTGTGTGTGGGTTTGGGAGTTTCACAGAAATAAATTATGTACAGCATTCAAGCCAAGATTAGCTGGATTACCTTTGACACTCTGCCAATTGACAGAAGAGGATCTGCCTGGGCTTTTGTCTTCTGGGATAGAAAGAACCATGCCCTTGAACTACCTACTTATTGGCAGCCACATTTTGAAGATTAAACCATTGGATGTGCCTACCGCTCACTTACAATGATCTGTAGCTTTGTGTTGCCTTTTGCTTTTGCACACCGAATGTGAGGGATGTGTTATTTTTAAATCAACGCTCGTTTGCAAATCTCAAGGGGCCACATTGAAGTGCACTGCTTTTCAAATTTTTCAATGTTCTTGGAAGTGGTAAATGCAGAACAAAACTGCACAGATCTCTCATTTTTCAGACCGGTGACATATTGAGAATCACCCTACAACATCTCTGGTATATTATTCACACCATCCCTGCTGTTGAGAAAGAGGATGTTTAGTCCATCCAGAGTCCATTAGTCTGATATCGGCGGATCTCTGGTGGCATATAGATTGATGTGGAGATGCCAGCGTTGGACTGGGATAAAACAGAAAGAAATCCCACAACACCAGTTTAAAGTCCAAACAGGTTTATTTGTAGCAAAAGCCGCAAGCTTTCGGGACAGCCTATCCCTTCGTCAGGAGTTCTGATCCCAGATAGATTGATCTGGCAGATAGATTGGCAGCGTGCAGTAATTCCTATTCCCACTTGGCAACTGTAGATGTAAGACGGATGTTCCTGATGGTGGGGGTATCCGGAACCAGGGGTCACGGTTTGAAGATATAGAATGGACTGTTTAGGATAGAGATGAGGAGAAATTTCTTCACCCAGGGAGTGGTTAGCCTGTGGAATTCGCTGCCACAGGAAGTAGTTGAGGCCAAAACACCGTGGGGGTGATCTTACCAAAAGGTGCCAAACGAGCATGAAAAAGGAAGAGGAACATGTCCTCTTTTTACGCAAACTCCCACACCCAATCATACAGCATTTAGGAAATACGAGGCACAACGTGATTCTTGCTAGTTGGGAGAGTGGGCAAAGCTGGCTGCTGAACTCTAGGGGTGCCCATGCAGATCTGTCACTACCCTCAGTGCCTGACATTGCCCACCCCCTCCAATCGCTCCACCACCGCCCCCCCCCCCCCAGATATTGCGCCCCCAACCCAGCCGATCACTGAACCCAGCTGATCCCCCACCCGTGATGCAGTGGGGCTCCCCCACCTCCCTGTCATGGACCTGCCCCCTTCGAGACCCACACCTTTCAGGCACCACCCCCTCCACTTAGCCTCCTGTCAGGGTGCCAGACTGGCACTTCCCAAGGGGCACTGCCCGGCCATGCTCTCGACAGCCCAGGGGTCTCAGTGGCCTCTGGTCCCATTGATGAGGCCATCACATCAGGTTGCCGTGAGTGGAGACGATATGTGATCCTTGACGGTGAGGAGGTAAGGAGACGTCAGCCTGAACGATTGCGTCCAGGAGTCACTAATTGCAATGAGATTAACAGGTGAATATTTAAATCAGCTTTGCGCCAATCCCTATGTTGGTTGACTGCTCCCAACATGGTTTGTGGTCGGGACACATGTTTTGTCATGATGTTGATCTCCTAATCCAAAATGGAATGTCTTACCAATGGTGTGCAAGGTCTGAAGATGGATTGAGTTTGGAAGAGTTCTGGTTGCCGAACAGGTCTGCTGGTGGTTGTTTGTAAAACTCGAATGGTGATATATCACACAACGATCACCATTCCTGGAATAAGTTATTTTCATTAAGGCACCATGTTCAAAGAGTCCACAATGCAGAAGGAGGCCATTTGGCCCATCGAGCCTGTACTGACAACAATCCCACCCAGGTACTGTCCACACAACCCCACATTCACACCCCCAACTTCTCTGGCACTGAGGGGTAATTTATCACAGGCAATCCATCCAACCCGCACATCTTTGGACTGTGGGAGGAAACCGGAGCTCCTGGAGGAAACCCATGCAGACACGAGGAGAATGTGCAAACTCCACACAGACAGTGACTCGAGGCCAGAATTGAATCTGGGTCCCTGGTGCCATGAGGCAGCAGTGCTCACCACAGTGCCAGCGTGCCACCCCAATTCAGGAAATACGTGTTGAGTTTCATTGCATTTTGGTAGAAATATTTTCATCCGTTTTAATCCAATTAGCGTTTCTTTCCACAGAGAAAGGAACAAAGCTTCACAACCTGGTGAATACAGGATTAAAGCAATCCTTTAAGCAGAGAACATAACAGATTGCTGCAAAAAAGATGTTGCCATATCTGAGTCGCTTGCTGGTTTTGACTGTTTTACTTTATTTGTTCATGAAATGTGGCATGGCATTTATTCCCCGTCACCAGTTGGGCTCAAGGAAGTAACACTATTGTGGCAGGAGAAATCACAATCTCCTGGATCTTGTTTGATTTGCCTCAGTGATGAAGATCCCAGGGATTGTTTTTTCGGAGTAGGTTATGATTCATTTTACTGACATTTGTCTTGTCAGGAAGATGGCGCCATCATTGGTTGGTAGGAGTGTACACCAAAGGTTACTTTAACAAATGGATGAACTGAGCTTAATGGGAGCAATGACCTTTCCGTATGTTTGCATTGCTCCGCAAACCACTTTTTCTTTAGTAAATTCATCAAAACAGCATCTTGAATATTATTCTTTGAGGTCCACTTGACAATAGTTTCACTGGAGTGAACAATCTAGATTTATCTCTTAAAGATTTTTCTTTGATCATATTTCGTGTAAAAATCTGAGTTCTCGCATTGCTCTCTATCTAACCAAGTGATTATTTTTCTGGGAGAATTTCTAAATGTTATTATCCTATTCGATTAATATGTTTCTGGAAGATTTGTTTCTAATACACTAACAAATCTTTGTTTGCAGACGCTGTGAAATAATAGGATCTCATTACAGCACTAACACTATTCAAGCAGTGTTTGTGTGCGCAAGACATTAAATGTGAAAATTGCATCCACAGGTAGTGCTCATTGAGAGACTACATTGCACAATATAGGATGTAGCGGGTGAGTCTCCTCACAGACCTGGCACCTCAGGGGAGGGGAGGGCATCCACTCCCAGTGGAAGTGAAGATGACAGCAGCCCTGAACTTCTATGCCTCTGGATCGCCCCAGTGGGGACATCTGTGGCATATCACAGGACTCTGTGCACAGATATGTGAGCCAGGTTATGGCTATCTTGTATGCCCTGCAGGACATCAACTTTGATGTTGGCCAGGCGCAGCGGGAGGCCTGGGCTGCAGGCTTCCCCACCGGAGCCGGAATGCCCCACGTGCAGGGGTCTGTGGATGGGACGCACATCGTCCTGCAACCTCTACAAAGTGAGAACAAAGAAAGTTATAGCACAGGAACAGGCCCTTCGGCCCTCCAAGCCTGCACTGACCATGCTGTCCAACTGGACTAAAACCCTTCGAGGGAACATATCCTTCCGTTCCCATGGGCCAGGGGTTAGGGCGGGGAGGAGGGGCACATGTCAGGGTCTGGTGGATGCTGGGGAAAGTGTGGCAGGTGATCTGTAAGTTTTGGCCGAAAGGCTGGTATCCCCCAGCAAGCAGTCTGCGCCTCGATGCGTGAGGTCAGGGTACACTCAGCTTTCGGGGGGGGGGGGGGGGGGGGGGGAGATTCAGAGAGAGATTAGTCGCAGCTGTAAAGTGCAAAAACCATTTAATTGTGATCTTAACATTGATTAAAACCTTCACCCTGACTACAGCTGACTTTCACCTGTGCCGTCTTAGTGACCTTCGAACTTTCTAATCTTATGTGGCCTGCTGCTTCACGTAGATGCTCCCCCAGGATGCACATCGAGGTGGAGGTGTTCACTGGTGATCCACACCCCTGTGATGGCCTTGGGAGCCATTCCCTGGGCGGGCACTGAGATCTGGAGGACCCCCGCTGACTTGTGGATGACGCTGATGCTTCTCTACCACTCTGTTCATCCAACTGGCCCTAAGATGGCCTGGTGTAATGATGGGGGGGGGGATTCAGAAGGTCTGGGAACACATGGAGTCTCCTGACTCATGGGCTCCAACCCTTCCTCTTCCCTCGGGATGCCATGAAGCCCTGGAGACACTCCATTGAATGCCAGGGTAGGTGGACTGAGTTCCACAAGCCTTGGCGTCACCTGGCTCTGCTTGTCCTGGAGGCCCAGATTCCTCCGCCCCATGGTTTGTGATCCCTCAACACTGGGTCTCTGAGACTGGGTGAAGCTCTGGAACCGCTCAGCATTAGCCCTGTGAGACTGGGTTAAGTTGTGAGGCCCCAAAGCCAGGGCCTGCAGTTTCTCCAGAATCTCTGCGAGAGCCTCAGCCCAGGCCAGCTGTGCTCCCAACACCCATGGCCATGGCCCCAGGATGCCAGTGACACCCTCGGCCAGGACACGCTATGTCTCTGCCATGCCCGCTGTGTCTCCAGGATGGCCTGCAGCCTGTCACCCATGAGGCCAAATCCCTGCGCCAGACATTCCACTGTGGACGCCACCCTTGCAGTGTTGGCCTGGTTCGCACAGTGTGCTGGCACCACCTCCAGTGACAGCACTCTGACTCCTCTGAACAGCCTTACAGTCGCAGCACGGTTGCTGACAGCCCATCCACAACTACCTGGGTTTGCTGAACAATCTCCATCAGCTTCTGGATGACCGATTCCTGAGGCCTGGCACCTGGTTCGGGGCCAGCTGAGTCCTGGCCTCCGGCAGACTCCCTTCTACCCGAGTGAGCCCTCAGATGTTCCCGCCTCCAGCTGATGTTCAACAGCGCCTGTGATGTGCTCACAATTAAATGACACAGAAGCCTCACCACTAACATGTTCCATCATTGTGACAGTCTGTGAGTTGTTGGTGCCTGTGCCAATTCACTAGTGCTGTCCTTGGACCGTTCCTCAGGGCCCCCCTTCTCCAGGGTGTTATCTGAGATATCCTGGGGGGTCTCAGCAGGAGCAGCAGGGGGGGTACCCACACAGGAAGGGTTTGGAGCATCAGAATAGGGGGTGGTTGGTGGCTGCTCTTGAGGTGTCTGGGGGTGCTTTCACATCGTAAGCGCAGCACGTGTCCTGGTTTCAGAATGGGATGCACACTCGCCCTTACTGCCCAAAGAAGCTGGTTCATCTTTTTATTGGTCTCCAGTCCAATGTGCCAGTGCATGGACACTTACACCTGCAGCCACAGCCTCACAGATGACATTTTCTGCGTGACCCCTTGGGCAATGCCCTTCAGTGGGGCAGAGCAACTCGCCCACAGTATCCAGCAGCCTGCTCACCCTCTGAAAATCTGGGGGCACTTCTCCTCCGTGCCATCTAGATGGTGTGACTGCCAGTGTGTCCATACTTGCAGCTTATCTACAGCTCTGCCTTGTTAAAGGAGTCCAGGTGCAGTCAGTTTGGGCTGCCCACAGGCCGGTTAGTTCAATTCCATAACGAATAATGTACAGGCAACCTGATTTCAACAGAGGGTGAGCCATCTCCGAAGGTGCTGAATGGAGATGGCCCGCTTATCCGCTGATTTCAGCCTCCTCGGCAGGTATAGGCCCCGACCATCACTTTTCAGAGTGATCCGTGCTCGGGCACTCACGGTGCGGGAAATTCGTTATGAAAATCCCGCTAAAATAATCGGCGGGACTCACTCCAGTTTTTACACGAATTTGGCACGTAGAAACTTTTTTTTTGGGGAATCCTGGCTGGACAATTTCAGTCAAGCCCTGTCCTGCCCGGTTCCAGACGTCATTTCTCACCGGAGTTTGTAAGGTGAGAATGGACTTGTCACGGAAGACCCATATCTGACACACTAACGCCAACGAAGACATTTTGAAGTTTAGTCACGGCGCTAATGTAGGAAAGTGCAGCAACCAATTGTGCATGGCAAGCTCCCACTAACAATGACTAGATAAATGGGCCTGCAATCATTTTTTTTTTTGTAAAGGTTTTACTCGTTCTGTCAAGGTCTGATTCCCCGCCAGGCAGTTACGCGTCACGCATTATATTTTTGTGATAATGCTTTGAATTGCAATTATATATGTCACATTTCAGTCACAGCTGTGGATGTGGAATGGCTGCATTAGCCTTAAGAATGGGAGTGTGACTGTGACAAAGAGCCAGAGTGAATAACCATTCTTTAATAACATGAGGCCTCGATGGTTGGAGGGTGCATTCCTCTTTCATGGGAAAATTAAAAGCAAAGGAAACACAATGGACTGGCTGGATTTAAAATACTTGAGCCTGCAGCATTCCATCTCGCTACAAGATGCACGTCTGCAAAGCTTGAGTCTCTTCCCACCCAGCATCCAAAACCGCACGCTCCCAGCACAGGTCACAGCTCAGTGATTGTGCCTCATCCATCACCTGGTCAGCCCTCCCTGTGCCCAGAGCTGAAGATGGATCTTCTGATTTCTACGGTTCACCACCCACGTTTACCCACATGGTTATCAAGGGGACGTAATGTCCTAACTATGTAAGGCGTTGTGGGTTTTAAACAAAGAGTAAAAGAGGTGGGGTGTGGTTTTCCTGGCCCGCTGCACTCACACAGTGCAGCAGGCTGGCAAATGTTGGCAGGAGGCCAAAAAGTGGAATAGTGACCAGTCAGTCACCAGTCGCGATCTTCCTAGGCCGTTACGTTCAACCTCAGGCTGGGGAACAGCACGAGGCCGATTTACACTATGCAAATACAGATTTGCATCTATTTAGCGAGCCTGGGACACAAGGCCGGCTGGTGAGGGGGAGGAAGTGGGGAGGGAACTCTGCATTGAGGGAAGTGGGAGCTGGTGGTAGGGCCAGCGCTCAAGCCCAGCCATCTGTAGGGTGTGGGGGCAGGGGACGGGGCTAGACATCAGGGGGAGGGGAATCGAGCACAGTGGGCAGGAGTGGGTTTGGGGCCGGCCTGGAGGGGACGAGGTGTCAGGGCCGGTGATCCGGGGGGTGGGGGGAGAAGCATGTCGACGAGTATACTGGAAGATTGGTACATGCGCAGTGGCCCCCTCAGCTGTCCAATGCTGGCCTCTTGGACAGGATTAGCCCCAATCCCCAGCTCTCCCTACCACTGGCACAAGTCTCCTGATGGGTGTTGTGCCATACAGAGTACCATAAATTCATTTTGCTAAATTCACCCAAAAACCGGATGGAAGAAACTCTCATTTTTCTGCTGTTAACATAGAACATAGAACATTACAGCGCAGAACAGGCCCTTCGGCCCACGATGTTGCGCCGACCAGTTAAAAAACAATGACCCACTAATCTAAACCAATCCCTTTTCGTCCATAAACTAAGTTGGGCACTTAGTTTTTATTTTCGCAAAACCATGCCAGTGGTTTCATAATAACAACAATATTTTATTCCAGGAATGGAATATTCCAGGTTGCTTGTACAGAGAAACTAAAGCAGAAGCCTGTGAAACACCCCAGTGACAGCACCAGCAAATCATTCTGACAGACAAGGGAATTAAGGGTTATGGGGAGAAAGCAGGAAAGTGGAACTGATCCACTTCAGATAAGCCATGATCTTATTGAATGGCGGGGCAGGCTCGAGGGGCTAGATGGCCTACTCCTGCTCCTATTTCTTATGTGACTGGCTATTAAAACAATTGTGCAACCACTTAAAGATATAACACACATATCGCACAATAGATTCTGGCACCAGAGAATGTAGCAAACATCAGTTTATTTAGCTCGTTCAACGAACATGTAACTGATCCTACACTTCTTTTATTTTATCCAAGTGTTAATGCACCACCATCTGTGTGAACATAAAAAATGAGTGTTGCAAGATTGTTAAACCTGGAGAAGCATTAGAGCTAAATCAAATCCCATCCGCACTCGACACCGACAGACATGCACTTTCTAACTGAAGTCGCTGGGTAGCCTTTAAAATGAGACGTCTCAGTGGTGTCTTCTCTCCCGGTGACCTAATGTCTAAAGTGCCACTTCTCATATTCTGCTTTAGCTGGGATAAACTGACTCATTTAACATTAGAAATCTAGAGGGTAAAAGATTTGAAAGGAGATATTTTGACATGTAGACCTGGTGGAGAACAGTCACAGTGTTTGCTGCTATTTCATGAAGGGGTCATTTTAGTTTAAAAATTTCTTGTGGGCAGTAGTTAGAGATTTTTGATGATTCAACATTTGAATCGAGTCAGATTCCCAATTTGACTGATTCTGTCATCTACAGTAATGTATAAAAACAGCATTGCCTGGAATCTATTCCAATATCCAAGAATTACGCAGAATTGTTTTGTTCGCAAGAAGAAGGGCAAAGCCACAAGATGTATTTTCATTCGGTTCTTAAAACAATGAGTACTCTACCGTGAATGTTTGTTAAGACAGAAACTATTCTATCGTTTGAAAGAGAACTTGATAAGGAAGAATATAAAAGATATAACATGAGTACATGGAGATGGGATGAGAGTCCGGAGTTCCTGTTGAAAAGCCATGTTGCTGTAGCCTTTATGTTTCTTCTTAAAGTCCTTTATTGAATTCATTAATTTCCTGCACTGTGAAATTCATGAAACGACATTAAAATGCTCCTCACATTTAGTGATAAGAGTGACAAATGCTGAAATATTGAATTAAAATCCAGTGCTTCATTAACATTTAAGTGAAATATACTATTAGGTGGTACTGCAGGTCAATTTAAAAAGCAAAGAATAATGTGCATCCAATCACAGAATACGCCAGCTAAGCTTTGATTCACATTGGACAATGTTAACTTGACTCAATTTGTAGCACATGTATCTCCGAGTTCAAAGGTCATGGGGTCAAGAATGTTTATGGAATGGCACACAGCATTCAGCAAAGTGTTTCTGTTGAGCATTGAGGCAATGTTGCTTTGTTGCATACATCTTCTTTCAGGTGAGGAACTAATTCCTGAATTTGCAAGCAAAGTGATGGAGATAGAAAACCTTACATCATTTATAAAGATGATTAGGTGAGATAATGGAGAGAGAGGCGGTGTAGGGCTGTACTGGATGAAAGTGATAAGGACAAAAATGGCCTTCCTCGGCTGTACGTATCTTGTGTTCCTTTGAGAATGTAATTGGGCGCTGATTTCTCCATCTATTAAAGTGCTGCTCAGAAAACGGCGCACAACACGCACCGTATTTCCAACATATTCTGCTGCACAGCAAAAGCTCCCTTTCTCCCCACATGTGGGAAATCAGAAAATTGTCCTGGTATTGTCGGACACTTTTTCAGTATCATCTCCAACTGATGAAGGAGTAACGCTCCGAAAGCTCACGCTACCAAATAAACCTGTTGGACTTTAACCTGGTGTTGTGAGATTTCTTATTGTACCTACACCAGTCCAACGCCAACATCTCCGCACCATGATCTTCAACTGAAACCACATTGGCTTCCAGTGTTAACAAGAACTTTTGGTGATGGGTTTTGTTGCATGCTGTATGTCTTGAAAAAAGGTTGTGAATCTTGACTGACTGAACAGTAAATTGAATTGAGTGACGTTTGTTGATTGGGAGTTTGAGTTATAGTCTGTATATAGTGTGTATTTCTGTAACTTGGCTCTCTTCTTCTGATACGCTTTGTCCACTTCTTGGATCTGAAATTCTTTTTGTCAACTCACCATCTGTTCTGCTTGGGGGCCACCAGCTTGTCCCAGCAATTCTGAGAGAGTGTTCAATCCATTCATTCTTGATACCCAGTTTTTATTTTTCTCTGTGATCTGCTGTGATCTTTATGGGAGTTGAAGGTGCCTCTCCCTATTGTTTGGATGTTTCTCATCAGTAGGCTCATCTTGTATTCTCCTGTGTGTCTCTTTGTTTCACTGAGTATGCTCTGGTGAGCTGATGGTCACGAGTTCCTTGCTCCAGCATCAATTTGCAGCTTTGCACATTGGCTGGAGGTTGCAGTGAATGTGCCGTGATGCCGACATGTAGTGTGACAGCAACTGCTGGAGCCTAGGGCTGGAGCTTATTCTTCTGCTGCGGAACTTCAGAGGTGGTTCACCAGATTGATTCCAGGGATGAAAAAGTTGATATACAAGGAGAGATTTAACAGTTTGAGCTTATATTCGCTGGATTTTAGGAGGATGAGAAATCCGATCGAGGTATATAAAATATTATACGGGAATGACAAGGTAAACATAGCCCAAATGTTTCCCCCTGTGGCAATTTCCAGTGGGACGGCATGGTGGTGTAGTGGTTAACACTTTTGCCTCACAGCACCAGGATCCCAGGTTCAATTTCAGC
Organism: Carcharhinus amblyrhynchos; assembly: GCF_965287045.1. Taxonomy (NCBI): domain Eukaryota; kingdom Metazoa; phylum Chordata; class Chondrichthyes; order Carcharhiniformes; family Carcharhinidae; genus Carcharhinus; species Carcharhinus amblyrhynchos. Next base: position 38,553,589 of record NC_137344.1, on the reverse strand, counting down.
CTCGGGTCACTGTTTGTGTGGAGTTTGCACATTCTCTCCGTGGCTGTATGGGTTTCCTCCGGGTACTCCGGTTTCCTCCCACAGTGCAGGTTAGGTTGATTGGCCATGCTAAATTGACCCTAGTATCAGGGAGATAAGCAGGGTAAATGAGAGTTACGGAAATAGTGTCTGGGTGGGATTGAGGTCAGAACAGATTCAATGGGCTGAATGGTCTCCTCCTTGACTGCAGGGATTCTATGACAAGAGATCACAGGTATAGGTTGAGAGGCGGTAGATTTAAACCTGAGATGAGGAGGAACTACTTCTGGCAGGGGGCGGTGAATTTGTGGAACTCGCTGCCTCATAGCGTGCTGGGTTTTGAATCATTGAATGGTTTCAAGAAGGAGATGGATTTATTTCTGATTTTAAAAAAATCGGTAAAGGGAGCAGGTTGGGAGGTGGACTTGAGTCTCGGAAGAGATGAGCCATGATCTGATTGAATGGTGGAGGAGGGCTGAATTTGCCTACTACTCCTAATTCCAGTGTTCCTGTATAAAAGCAAATTACTGTAGGTGCTGGAATCTGTAACCAAAAGAGAAAATGCTGGGAAATCTCAGCAGTGGCTTTGACAAAGGGTTGCCTGGACTCCAAACGTCAGCTCTTGTCTCTCCTTGCAGATGTTGCCAGACCTGCCAAGATTTTCCAGGATTTTTTCTTTTGGCTCCTATGTTGTCAGTTTCCTGTGTGCTCTCCACTCAGGATACAGAGTCCGTTATCTGAAAGTTTGGCTGGTCTGACCAAAGCGGAGATTCTGTTGCCTGCGATGAAGCTGGAGAAACTGACTCTGCGAAGAGTGAAGACAAAACGCTGAGGTCCCAGCACTGATCCTCGGGGCCGCATCACTCGCCACAGCCTTCCAACCAGAAAAAGATCCGTTTATGCCAACTCTCCAGGGCCCTTCACATAGCGGTTATTAAGACCGGAACTTTATCTTCCTCTTGAAATCCGCAGTCTCTTGAATTTTGGAGCTTTGAGCCGAGGGGTCCGGAAACACGCTATTATTGTTGGCAGCAAAGAATGGTGTATATTTAACATCTTGCGATCAGGAACAGCAGAGCAAGACTGGCCTTCAAAGCTGTGGAGTCTGCTTTGTCATTTTTATAGATTAGCACTGCATGTGGTCCTCCGTTCTTTATGTTTTCAAGTCATTTATAAATGGGCAGGTTTCCTATTGTCTGGCAAACTGTTGCGGCATTCCGGTATATTTCCTCCTCGTTCCTTGAGATTTTGTGAAAGGCCAAATATTTTCTGACTGCTGGACAATGTATCTATTTTAACCTAGTAGCAATCCCAAAAATTCTAAATTAATAATATCCTTATATTGGTCATTAAGTCATTCGTTATCTATGTTTGTGTTACTTAACATTTTGCTTCTGATGCCTCTGCTCATGTTGAGGACTATTTATTAGTCAGAGGTAGGCTTACAGTAACACTGCAATGAAGTTACTATGAAAATCCCCCAGTCACTAGGTGACTAGTTACCACTGCTTTTTCGGATACACTGAGGGAGAACTGATATACAGCTCAGTAGCTCTATATAGATAGTGGTATGAATGGAACTCTTATGGATCAAATCGCACTACGCGATGTGAGCTGTTTTCAAATGTTGTTCTTTAAATTCATGCTTAATTCTGAAATCCAGGGCACGTCCATAAATTTGAAAACTGAAACAGGGTATTATGCTTTGGAGCTCCGCAGTGTGGGCTGTTTTCTCAGAGGAGAAACTGATAGGAAACTGCTTTATTCTTTTATGGGGCCAGCTTTGAATTACTGTTCATAATATATTGGTGTGTCTATTAGTTGAAAAACTATGACACTTAGAGAGCGAATCTGAGTGATTACAACAGCTGTTGTTTCAATCTTTTATTCCTGACAGTGGCCAGTGAACAGGATAGTAACTGTATGGTTTTTGGAAACGTGATGAAATATATTGGGGTATTATAATAATAATAGACCGGCACAGTGGTTAGCACCGCTGCTTCACAGCGCCAGGGACCTGGGTTCAATTCTGGCCTTGGGTCTCTGTCTGTGTAGGGTTTGCACGTTCTCCCTGTATCTGCTTGGGTTTCCTCCAGGTGCACCAGTTTCCCCCCACAGTCTAAACGTGTGCAGGTTAGATGGATTGGTCATGCCAAATTGTCCCTTAATGTTAAATTGTCCCTTAGTACGAATTGCAAAAACCCAGTCTGCAGGTGCAGCAGGTGATCAAGAAGGCGAATGGAATGTTGGCCTTTATAGCGAGGGGGACAGAATATAAAACCAGGGAGGTCTTGCTGCAACTGTACAGGACACTAGTGAGGCCACAGCTGGAGTATTGTGTGTAGTTTTGGTCACCGCACTTGCGGAAGGATATATTGGCCTTGGAGGGAGTGCAGAGAAGGTTCACTCGGCTGATACCGGAGATGAGGGGGTTAGCCTATGAAGAGAGATTGAATAGACTAGGTCTGTACTCGTTGGAGTTTAGAATGCTGAGGGGGGATCTTATAGAGACATGTAAGATAACGAATGGGGATAGATAGGGTAGAGATAGAGAGATTCTTCCCGCTTAGAAAGGATAGCAGAACTAGAGGGCACAGCCTCAACATAGCGGGGGGTTTAGATTGGAGTTGAGGAGGAACTTCTTCACTCAAAGGGTGGTGAATCTTTGGAATTCTCTGCCCATTGAAGTGGTGGAGGCTACCTCGCTGAATATATTTAAGTCACAGGCAGATAGGTTTCCGATAGACAAGGGAATTAAGGGTTATGGGGAGAAAGCAGGAAAGTGAAACTGATCTATGTCAGATCAACCATGATCTTATTGAATGGCGGGGCAGGCTCGAAGGGCTAGATGGCCTACTCCTGCTCCTGTTTCTTGTGTTCTTCTGTTAGGGAGATTAGCAGGGTAAATATGTGATGTGACAGGGATAGGGCCTGGGTGGGATTGATGTCAGTGCAGGCTCAATGGGTCTAATGGCCTCCTTCTGCACTGTAAGGATTCTTTGGGTAACTTCTGCCATTAGTTAGATGAGTCTTTTTGCTTTACATTTTCTAAGTCTATACCAGCCATGCAGACAATGTAACACACCATTCAAAACATTTCAAAAATCAGGCAAAAGAAATGACATGCCATTTAGCAAAGCCAATGGTCATCAACGATTGGATACTTGAAAGGGAATGTTTGGACACTTGAAAGCAAATGACTGCAGATGTTGGAATCTGAAACAAAACCAAAAAATGATGTAAAATCTCAGCAGTTATGACAGCATCTGTGGAGAGAGAATTGAGTAAGAGGTCTCACAACACCAGGTTAAAGTCCAATAGATTTATTTGGTCGCATAACCTTTTGGAGTGTCGCTCCTTCATCAGGCGAGTGAAAAAGCCTTTGAAAGCTTGTGCTTCCAAATAGACTCACTTGAAGAAGGAGTGACACTCCGAAAGTTGTGCTACCAAATAAACCTGTTGGACTTTAACCTGGTATTGTGAGACTTCTTACTGTGCTTACCCCAGTCCAACGCTGGCATCTCCACACCAGAGAGAGAATAGAGCCAATGTTTCAAGTCTGGATGACCCTTAATCAGAGTTTAATCATGTATTTCCTTGGATGATGAAGCGGCATGCAGTAGGACCTGCACAATAATTCAGCTTTTACCTGACGGGTGTCAAAGTAACTCCATCTAAATAAAGATCCGCACTTATAGGGAGTTTCGGTATTGAAATAAGCCCCAATCAAACTTTATTTCTGGAGTTTGACCACAATTTTTGTGATGACGTTTCAAAAGAAATAAAATTTGCACTGGAGTTTTGAGGAAGGATGTGAAGGCATTAGAGAGAATTCAGAGGCGATTGACAGGAATGATTCCAGGGATAAAGAACTGGAACAATGAGGATAGATCGGAGATGTTGGGAATGTTTTTCTTGGAGAAAAGAAGGCTGAGGAGTGACTTGATAGAGATATTCAAAACCTTGAGAGGGAGGGACAGGGTAAATAATGAGAAACCTGTCCCTCTCGGGGGAGCATCAAGACTTAAAAGGTGCAGATTCAAAATCATTTGAGGAAAAATAATTTTCACCCAGAGGATGGTTGGAATCTGGATCAAACCTCCTGAGAGGGTGGTGGAGGCAGGTTCAATCAAGATATTCAGAAGGGAATTGGATTGCTATCTGACAAGAAAAAATGTGGAAGGTTATGGTCATAATGTTTATAGTTTATTTGAATAGTTTAAAGTTTATTTATTAGTGTGACGAATAGACTTACATTAACACTGCAATGAAATTACTGTGAAAATCTCCTAGTCACCACACTCTGGCGCCTGTTTGGGTACATTGAGGGAGAATTTAGCATGGCCAAAGCACCTAACCAAGCATGTCTTTTGGACTGTGGGAGGAAACTGGAGCACCTGTCGGAAACCCATGCAGACACGAGGAGAACATGCAGATTCCACACAGATAGTGACCCAAGCCGGGAATTGAACCTGGGTCCCTGGCACTGAGAGGCAGCAGTGCTAACCACTATGCCACCCTTAAGGTAAGAGAGTGTGACTACAGAGATTGTTCTTCCAGAGAACCAGTGCAGACCAGATGGGCTGAATGGCCTCCTTCTGCACTGTAAAAATTCAGCAATTGATATTCAGCGTCGTTCTTGTATTTTTTTAGATATTTTAATTCTTTTTATGCTGTCAGAATCAGTGATAAGGAAAAGATGAACAACCTCCCCAAGTGCGTCTGGTTAAAAATGCTGTGCTGAATGTGTATAAACAGCGGTTTAATTGTTTCAAATCAATTTACACAGTGCCAATTAAATGAAAAAAATGAACTTGAATTTTTGCATGTTTGTTGGGCCCTCAATCATTACACAAACCAGACCCACTGCAAATATCAACACAAGTTGTCAGAGACTCAACTGGTTTAAATCATGAGCTCGATTTTGGCATAATGTCAACCTCAATCAGATGCCGGTAGTAGCAGCTCTGCCTGTCACGCTCTGTCATGATGTGGGTATGCCGGCATTGGACTGGCGTAAACACAGTAAAATGTCTGACAACGCCAGGTTTTAGTCCAACCGATTTATTTGATAATAGACTCACAAGCTTTCGGGGTTAGTCCCTTCGTCAGGTGAATGGAGAGTTCTGGCCTCAGACAGAGCATATAAAGCACAGACAGTTTAGAGATTACTGATTAGAATGCGAATCCTTACACCTAACCTGCTGTTCAAGACCGGAAGTGGCTGACAATGTGAGTGGAAGGAGCACTGATCACAGTTTAAAGAGATGTGTATTGTCTCCAGACAGTACAGTAAGTGAGGTTTTGCAAACCCAGGCAAGTCACGGGGGTTCCGTCACCAGAGAAACTACGGTCTCAGGATTATTGTTCATTCGTAAACTTCAGTAAATCACGGAGTCTGGCGCTGGAGAATGCGAAGACACTGTGAATAATTTTGATTAGCGCAGGAATCAAAAGAATAAAAGAACGGAATCTGAAATAACTTCAAAAAAATGACAAATTAATTCAGACATTCTATTGGGAAGGACAATATGCATAAAAAATAAGAATTACCAAGAAGACATCACAAGAGAATCGACACTGAGTCAGTTCAAGATAAAACGCATCAAAATAAGGCACAGGAGCAGTACGTATGAGCAATTAAATCTGATGAATAATACTATAGACCAATTTACATTCATATTTATAATGGACCATAATTTGCTGTCAAAATAACGCTGAAGAAAATGGCATTCACTGTAATTTATGTGTAAATGGTCAAGAAACTTCAGCCACCACTGCTTTCCCTGCCTCTGTGCTTTATCTCTAAATTATTCTGTTGAAAAGTCAAAGGCCTAAAACATAGGGTTGAAATTTCCAATGGGCCCACGTAGTCTATCCATTTTGTCAGCAAGTCTGTTGGAGGGATCTTCTAGGAGGTGGCCTGCCGACTGGCTGCCCCTGTGCTCACCACCCCATTAAGAATGTTGGGCAGGATCCTGATTGTATCAGCCCGACCAGAGGCCTGTCAACCCCACCAGGGGAGAGGTGGGCAATGCCAAAGCCGGGGCCTTAGCCACCTGCATTGAAATCATCGAATAAAAAAGTCCCAAAGAAGGTTGGGCCATTGAGGTGGAATGGAAACCGTGTCCCGGGGGCTATTCATCACTGGGGCTGCATCATTTCATTCTCATCGTTGGGACATGGAGTGTCTTACTCTGATGGTCGCCTGGTCTGCCACTGGTAGGCCCCTCAATTGAGCAAGCAGCCTCCTCACGCAGTGGAGGGCAATCCAGTGGTAAATACCAGAATCATTACAAAGTGGCACCTCTTATTTGTACTAATTGGCTGCCCATTTCCATGGGGCAGGCAGGTCACCCAGTTCCCAGTCCAGCCCTGGGAAAACTCTCCCAGAGGCTGCAGTGCATTGGGGGGTTGACCCCAGACATCTATTCCTCCCCCCCCCTCCCAATTTTCCCACACCATCCCTCTCTTCGCCTTTGAACCTGTCTCCAAATTACTGAGGATTCATAGAATCCCGACAGTGCAGAAGGAGGCCATTTGGCCCATTGAGTCTGCATCGACCGCAATCCCAACTATCCCTGTCCATGTAGACCCATGTATTTACCCTTCTAGTACCCCTGATACTTTGGGCAATTTACCATGGCCGATTAGCCTTAACCACATACCTTTGGTCTTCCGAACTTCTAGGAACTTCAGCCCAGTTTCTTTCTTGACAGATAATGCTAGACTTAATGAGTAAGTCTAACGTTTTCTGTTTGTATTTCAAGTTTCTAACACCTGCGACATTTTTCTTTGGTTTTGTACTATGGTGAATATACTGTAAATCCAAATAAGCAAACTTGAATGTTTCAATCTGTCTAATCTCAGGCTGCAATTCTTTTTAGTCCAGCATTTTGGTTTATTTTATCATCTTCTCTGAGTGAATGGCAGCCTTTTATGTACTTTGGATAGGATCTGTGTTTATTTACTACTGATCTATTCTAACACTTGTAAAAACAAAATACTGCGGAATCTTGCAATCTGAAATAAAAGCAGAAAGTGCTGGGTAAACTCAGCAGGTCTGACAGCATCTGTGGAGAGAAACAAGTGGGAGTTTATGGCCTTGCTCATCCCGAATCCATAAAATCCTGCCCAAGGTCAACGGATCTTCCCAATGTCCGCCTCCCGCTCTGATTCCCGTGACAGGCAGGACGGTAAAATTCTGGCTGGTATTTTGAGCCTAAATGATGCCTCTAGAGTAGAAATATCATTTAGATCTGAAACTTTAACTGTTTCTCTCCACAACTGCTGCCAGATCTGCTAAGCTTATCCAACATTTTCCGTTTTTCCTGCAGTTAAATAGGGTGGGATTCTTTGGCTGAGTGAGCCCCAAGCTTGGAAATTCCCATTCGAGTTCAATGGAGCTTTGAACGGTTCGCCAAATTTTCTGTTTCGCTCGCTACAATTCCCGTGATGGCGAGGTGGTAGAATCTTGACCATAATCCTGACTTGTCAGAACAGTTGGCTAATTTCCTCCAATCTGCTTGGATACATATACTGCCATTGTATCTCTTCTAGCATGCTTTTAAACGCTATTAAATGGGCAGCACGGTGGCACAGTTGTTATCTTTGCTGCCTCACTGTGCCAGGGACCCGGGTTCAATTCCAGCCTTGGGTGATGGTCTGTGTGGAATTTGCATGTTCTCCCCGTGTCTGCATGGGTTTCCTCCGGGTGCTTTGGTTTCCTCCCACGGTCTGAAAGACGTACAGGTTAGGTTGATTAGCCATGCTAAATTACCCCTTAGTGCCAGGGGGATTTGCAGGATAAATACGTGGGATAGGGCCTGAGTGGGATTGTTGTCGGTGCAGGCTCAATGGAGTGAATAGCCTCTTTCTGCACTGTAGGGATTCTATGATTGTTCTATGAAGTTCCTTCCAAAAAAAGGTACATATTTTGCTCATATTTTCTTAATTGAAGGTGCGTGAAACTCCTTTGATGATATTTGGTCTGAAAAAGTCTTCGTAGGTACGAGGTATTCTCAGTCCCATCAACAGGTATCCTGGTCACAGAATGGCATCTCCAAGCATCATGCATTCACAAACCCAACATTGGATGCATCCTTTGACCTTCTGTTTTCAAATATATTGCAATTTGGACAGCCCCATCTCCCTTCCCATTGGATTGTTTGTGTTCTACTCCCCAGGTTGCGTACTTGAATCCATAAACCTCACTGAATTTTTACACACTGTGGTCCATTGTCTGAAACAATCTCATCGGCGCTGCCAGGTTCAGCAGACTGCTGATGTTCGATGACATTTGGGGTATTGGCTGACTTACTGTGTGCAATAGAAATAAAAAAAAGTAGTCTTTCATGATTAAATATTGATTTGAATTGCAATCAAATCTATCAGTCCAGCTTTCTGCCATTGTATGCCCAGAATGTCACTGGCTTTTACTGGCTTGTTCTGCTGGTTCTTCATGTTGCTCACTGGTTTATCATTCTGCAAGGCCAGCGCAAAGATATCACACGCTGACCTTTTGGATATTTTTCAGTTCCTCAGTGGCTTTGACAAATCTCTACTGATACATCTTTTCTCAGACACATAGGCATTAAGAACCTTCTGATGTTTGAAGATAATTCCTTCTTCAACAGGCAGTTTATCGACTTTGGGTTTTATATCTGGAAATCCTTCGGAGATAAGGAATTTCTGCTTTCACAAGGACTGATCTTTCTCTCTCGGTTGCTGCTAATATCTCAACGAGTCTTGATCAGGATGTCAAGAGGCAAGATTTCACACACACAGTTACTTTTTGCATGGTGAGTTTCAAGTGAATAGCTTTTTACTAATTCAAAGACCTCATGCAGGTCTATGGGGGAGATATTCCCGTCTCGTCTGCCAAAGGAATCGTCGCTGGAAGGATGGAAAATTTGACAGGCCATTGAGGGGTCTGTTGACCTCAGTTAACCTGGAAGGCCTGAAAGTCCCACCTGTTTTTTTTGCATTCTAGGTGTCAGCCCCAAGAGGGGTTGCTAACCTACCAGGATCGGCCTGTAGACTCCAGGAATTAAAGATCCAGGTCAAAAATGGACAAAAATAATTGTGACCTTTTTTTTAACATTTCTTTGAACACTTCTCTTTACCAGATATAAAATATTGAAAGTCAGAGCTGAAAAACCATTTGGCTGACACTCAAGTATCATCTAATTAGATAATGAGTCGTTTTTGCTTTCCAATTAGTGTAGGAAGGTCACAGGATGGATGTGTTAGTCGGCAAGTGGTTGGGAAGGCGATGGCTTAGTGGTATTATTGCTAGCCTATTAATCCAGAAACTCAGCTAATGTTCTGGGGATCCTGGTTCGAATCCTACCATGGCAGGTGGTGGAATTTGAATTTAGTGAAAAAACAATCAGGAATTAAGAATCTACTGATGACAACAAAACCATTGTCAATTGTTGGAAAAACCCCTCTGGTTCACTAATGTCCTTTTAGAGAAGGAAATCTGCTGTCCTTACCTAGTCTGGCCTACATATGACTCCAGCAATGTGGTTGACTCTCAACTGCCCCCCAAGGGCAACAAGGGATGGGCAATAAATGTTAGCCAACCAGCAATGCCCATGTCTCAAACATGAATAAAAGTGTGGGGACAAGCCATATGATGCAACCTCCAGGAATATATTTAATCGCAGTTGGCAACCCCTAGCCATGGTTCAGTGGTAACCTTTTTGTCAGAATGTTGTAGGTTCAAGTCCCATTATAGAGATTTGGTCTAGCCTAAAGCACTGGAGGTCGATTAAGTGAAGGTTTTATCAAAGGTGCTGACTTTCAGGTGAGGCCGTTCCATCTCAGGTTCATTCAAAAAAAAACCCACCAAATGTTTTTGAAGGAGAGCAGGTGAATTCTCCTCAATGCCCCGATTGATATTAACATCTCAACAAACATCACTTAAACAGATTGTCTGGTCATTACCACAGCGCTGTTTGTGAGGCCTTGCCAACTGCAAACTGGTCCCTTCATCTCTCGCATTGCAACAGTGACTACACTTCAAAAAATACTTAGGGTGAGATTTTCTGACCCTTCCTGCTGGCAGGATCTTCAGTTCCCCCCCAAAGCCAACCACTCATGACCGGTTCCCCGGTAGTGGGGTGGATGAGCCATGCAGGAGCCCATAGATCTTGGCAGGACTGAAGATCCCAGTGGTGGCTGATGGCTGACTGCTCCGCCGCAGGAAAACTTGTCATCGTAGAAATCATAGAAACCCTACAGTGCAGAAGGAGGCCATTCAGCCCATCGAGTTTGCACCAACCACAATCCCATCCAGGCCCTACCCCCATATGCCTGCATATTTACCTGCTAATCCTTCTAACCTACACATCTCACGACTCTAAGGGGCAATTTTTAGCATGGCCAATCAACCTAACCCGCACATCCTTGTCATTGTGTGGGGGTGAGAAAGGGTGGAAAATCCCAGTCTTAATTGATTGTAAAGCATTTCAGAATGTCCTGCCTTGTCAAAGGTGCTCTATAAGTACAAACCCACCTTAATCTTTCTTTGTCAAACTACTCTCTGAAAAATAAGTAATTTGCTGTGGAACTGGATTTATTATTGTCTCCTGATTTATGGTCGCAACATTTTTTGAATGCCTATATGGGTGAAACCCTTCGCGCCCGATTGTTACAGCCTGTGTACAACTGCACTGTAACAGAGTTCCAATGTGTGCCAGCTACTCTATCTAGGTTCCTTTTGTTTAATGAGTAGCTGAGATACATTTGGAGATTAGAAAATGAACTGAAGACTGAACTGATGGTGTACGGAATCTTGGAGCACATTGAAGGGGCAGCATCATCCTGGTTCCCATCCAGTATTCTTCTCCTTCAAGAACCGTAGCCGGAATTCTCCGATCGTTCATGCCCCACCACCGCTGCCAGTGAGGATGGAGAAATTGGTGCTCAGCCAAACCTCTCCTCACTGTAACGGGACCAGAGAATCCAGTTGGCATGAACGGCCAGTGAATCCTGCCCCAGGTATATAAAGTCATGAGGGGCATTGATAGGATAAATGCAAATAGTCTTTCTCCCAGGGTAGGGAAATTGAAAACTAGAGGGCATTGGTTTAAGGTGAGTGGGGAAAGATTTAAAAGGGGCGTAAGGTGTAACTTCTTCACAGAGAGAGTGGAATGAGCTGCCAAAAGAAGTGGTTGGGACAATAACAACACTTAAAAAGCATTTAGATAAGTACACAGCTGGGATAGAATTAGAGGAATATGGGCCAAATGCAGGCAATGGGGGCTAGCTGGGAAGGCATGGACTGGTTGGGCTGAAGGCCCTGTTTCTGTGCTGTAATTCTCTATGTCTCAATGACTCTATGCCTTAAGAGAGCATTGACTGCAATGAGTTTCCATTGGAGTGGTCCATGGTTATATGTAGTGAAATACTTCGATGGTTTGCAGTTGCCTCCTGCAGGATGGCTGACCAGGAAGCTCTCCCAATCTTACCGCCTGCCATCAGGCATAGTGGAAGGATTTACAGGCTGATAATCAACCTGTTTGGCCAGGTTATGAACTCACCTTCTATGGCCATCAAGTTCCGAAGTGGGACTTGAACCCAGAGCTTCTTGCCCAGAGGTAACAATGCCACAATACCCCTCGTATATAACTACTACCAATACAAAAGTAATTTTGAAAAATTGGCCCGGCAGTCCAAATTTTAACACTCGCAAGTCTGTACCCAGAGGCCTTCATTGACCTTTACAGAACAGAAATACACTGGAAAATGTCACTCAAAACTGTGAATGAGCTATTGGTCTAAGTTATTTCCTGGTGCCAATAAGATAATGTTTCTGATATGAACCTGTTCAGGTTTCCCAGCTCCCAGGATTGTCCTCTAATATCCAGCAATTCCAAATGATCGCCTAATACAGACTTTATTTGCGATAAAAATATTGAGTTGACTGGATTCGGAGGTTGCGAGGCACAAGGTCATGAAATCTTTTGGAATGTGTCCAAACAGAGCTGGCAAAGCACAAACTTATACAGGCAATTTGAACATTAAAGTTACATTGACTCCTTAATGGTTATATGTAGAAAAAGGCAGACCTTTCCAACCTATTTCAAATTGGCCAAGTAACGTGTTGTAATAGATGTGGAAATGTGTTAACCAGTGCACAATAGAGAAAATAAAGCAACATTGTTCTGTGAATACACCTCAATCAAATATAGAATTTTTTTAAAATTAAAATCTTGGCTTTCTTGAAGCAACCTTGCCCACAGCTTTTCCTGCCCTGCTCTAGGCAGTGGGACCTGAACGGCTGGAGAATTTGGGCCCCAATCTTTTGCACACAGCCATTCGTTACGTTCGCACACTCACCTTCAAAATTCCATGGCCATCACCTGAGATTCACAAACCAGCCTCCAAGCTCACTGACACAAAGCAAGACTCATTACAAAACAGGAAGAAGACAGAACAAGCTATTTAGCATGATAGACCTCGAGTGGAATTCTCCCAAAAATATAAGTGTTCATTACGGTGATAATAATGGGGAGATCCACACCGGTCTTAGCCACGCTCCTCACCGCAATCCTCCCGCACTCAGTTTTTTTTTTGGAGAGTTGGGAGTTGTGCATCAGTCCTGGGTCGGGGGTGGGGCCTAAACACAATGGTGAGCCTGGCTTCAGAGTGCTTGGGTGCCATTTCACACAGGCATTCCAATTTCACAGTGTAATGGGAGATTCCCTCCCCCATGGATATCGGGACTCCCTCCCTCCCGCACCACCTCCCCCCTCCCCCCAGGCCCCTCTCCCCCCCCATATTTAAATAGCACTTTAAGTATTGGCTTTGCGTCCTTTCTCGGCCCAATCTGGTTTGTGCCATTAGAAAGGGCCAGGAGATACTCGAACAGTTTAGCGCTGGGCATGAAATGGCTTTTCAGGCCTGCACACTGTTCCCTAGGATTGGCGCAATCAACTAGCGATGCAACAAGATCAAAGAATCACCCCCCAACCTCCCCACTAACCCCCCCCACCCCCAAAACTTCAACTCATTTTACATTGCATCTAAGTACTTTTCTGCATTTTGGGAGGTTTCTCATTTTACTGTCTTTTTGGAGTAGATAATTTAAAATGTTAATTAATCTTCAAGTGTCTGTTTTAAATTTCCTTTTCACTAACTTAAACATGTTTCCCCTGATCCTAGTGGTCTGATATGCATTACTATAATATTTTTACTTTAATTGCCCTCTGAAATGGCCAACCAAGCCACGTAAAAGGCAATTGTGGATGGTCAACAAATGCTGGACTTTCCATCAATGTCCACATTCCACACTACAATAGATAAAAATAAATTTTAAAAATATAGTATCTTACTTATTTCTTTGAAGTGCGCCATTAAATCTTTCTGTCATCTGTCGAGCAAAAGCTTAAATCTTAAAATTATTGCAAGCCGATAAAATTTATTTCTGTTCTCCTGTGTCTTTCCCAAGCAACAGTGTCCTGTTTGCTACTTGATGTTCAAAACTTGATGTTCAAAATCATAAATGTAATCTTCATGTGTTACAGAATTGGAAAGCATTAGATAACTGCAGTTTACTTGTACACCCCAACATTTTATTCCCTTGGTAACAAATCTACTGTTTCCACCTATCTAACATCCTGCGTTCAAACTGTATTCTCTTCTTTCTATACCCAGGCTCTTCACTTTTCATTAACCCTGTAAGAAATACTTTACGTTTATCAGTGTTAAATCAGTTTGCTGTCCATTTTGTTAATTGAATAACTGACCTAAATCCTTCTGCAAATTGTTAATAGCATCATCTGTGCTTATTGGGTACAGTGAGGAGGGTGGCAGCATGTGATTAGCATTGCTTTCTCACTGTGCCAGGAACCTGGCTTTGATTCTTGGTTTGGGTCACTGTCTGTGTGGAGTCTGCACATTCTCCCCTGTCAGAATTCTTCTGCCCTACCTGTCACGGAATCAAACAGGCAAGGGTGGGGGCCAACAGAAATGTCCATTGACCTTAGATGGGAACTTCTGATCTCGTTCAAACGTGACTGTACAATCCTGCCACTCGTGTTTGCGTGGGTTTCCTCCGGGTGCTCCAGTTTCCTCCCACAGTCTGAAAGATGTGTTGGTTAGGTGCATTGGCCATGCTAAATTCTCTGTCCGTGTACCCGAACAGGCACCGGAGTGTGATGACTAGGGGATTTTTGCATCTTTTCAGTGTTAAAATAAGCCTACTTGTGACAATAATAAATAAACTTATTGATCCTATAGTAATGTTGTCTATATATTCGGCAAGTTTAAAATTGTTGGTTGATGTGTTGGTTACTTATATGGATGAAATAACAATTGTGGTCCAAACAATGATTTCTGCAGTATTGCACTCAACACCTAGCCCATCCCATCAATTATTACACACCCGATGCATACTCTTGGTTCCTATTCCATAATCAAGCTATTTATTCAGTTGCACATTGTTACCTTATCTGCAGTGTCCTTTAAGCACATTCATAATGACGAATATGGTATGGTTCCTTGAGAAAACAAAACCTTGTTGTAGGACACAGTAAGAACTGAGCATTTTGTTGTACTGCCCTCTCTGTATCTTTTGAAGAAGTATGAACAATGGCTGGTTGAAGTTGTTGGCCTTTACTCCCTCAACTACCATCTCCCCTCCCCCAGGCACACCCCTCCACCCCCCAGCCCCCTCTGCTCACTGGCTTCCCTCCTGCCCCCATTAATCCCAATGCAGAGTGTCAGCAGGAGGCCCCACCCCCATCAATTGCCCCATCAGGTCCTGCCCCCAAATAGCCTCCACCCACTGGCACTGTCCCATGCCCAGTGGACAGTGCCAAGGGGCACAGTCTGGCACTGCCAGCATGCCCATGACCAGGAAGCACCACCCCCTGCCCGGAAGATGGTGACAAGTCTGGAATGGAATTCTTGCTTTGCATTTCATTTGAGATGTGGAGGAATGAAGCAAATTGTGACGCTCACTTTGGAACTCCTTAAGTTGATTTTCAGTAGGTTTGAGCAGTTAAAAAAAATTGTTCAAGTTTGGGTCAGTGAGCGAGCAGAATTCATAAATGAAAGAAACTGACACTGACAATATACTTGGGGAGAATGGGGGAATCCAATCTTAGTAAAGCAGATTGGTGTAATTACAAACAAAGTTTATATATTTGTCTGAAAGAGAACAAAATAGCAATAAAGTAAATGTTTTCCCCACTCTGAAAGGGTCAGATGCTTTTAATGTGGTGTCTAACCAGAGTTGTCCAAGAGACCACAGCATTATAGAATATGCTGAAATTAATGAGATTGTGGACTCATATTATTGGCATCATTAAGAATGAAATTGCACTTGTTCAGTCAATGGAAATAGTTGCTAAATGTGACTGCAGTTGATTACATTTTTTTTATTAGCTCGTGGGATGCGGGTACCGGTGGCTGGGACAGCATTTATTGCGCATCCTTGAGGACATTTAAGAGTCAATTACATTGCTATGGGTCTAGACCAGATAAGGGCAACAGATTTCCTCCTCTAAAGATCATTAGTGAACCAGATGGATTTTTACAATTAACAATGGTTTCATGGGCATCATTAGACTTCTAATTCTGCATTTTTATTGAATTCAAATTTCACCATCTGCCATGGTGGGATTCGAACCTGGTTCTCCAGTGTATTACCCTGGATTACTAGTCGAGCAAAAATACTACTACACCACAGACTCCCCTTCGGATGAAGAAATTCTCTAATCACCGTGGGTATGGCACAAATTTAGAAGTTGACTTGAGAGACACTTTCATGGAAGGCTGAAGGAACCTTAAAATCCACATCAAGCTTCTGACTAAAGGCAATAAGGTAGTGTTGAAGCAGGACATTGATGAGGCCACAACCTTGGATGGGCAGAATGGTCTCCTTCTGTGCTGTAATGCTTCTGTGGTAGAAAGAGATAACAGTACATTGCAAGAGAGTTCTTTTTCTGAGCTGGCAGAGGACGTCCATCAGATTTCAATGGGATGCAGCCGGCCCTGGCAACCATGTTCGCAGTTTGAGAGTCAGAAATTGAGATTTTTACTGTTGCCATGCTAGCCATCAACTATCCAACGTCAGTGCTCCAATTTCCAGTCAAAGTGCTGTGCCTGTGAGAAAGCTGGTCAAATTCACATGGTATGTAGGAGTAGAGGAAACAGTAATGCTCCAAGTCATTAGGGCAGCACGGTAGCATAGTTGTTAGCACTGCTGCTTCACAGCTCCGATACATGGGTTCGATTCCCAGCTTGGGTCACTGTTTGTGTGGAGTTTGCACATTCTTCCCATGTCTACGTGGATTTCCTCCGGATGCTTCGGTTTCCTCCCACTGTCCAAAGATGTGCGGGTTCAGTTGATGCTAAAATTGCCCCTTGGTGTCCTGACTTGCATAGTTTAGCGGGATTAGCGGATAAATGTGAAGAGATGGGGGAGTAGGAACTGGGTGGGATTGTGGTGGGTGCAGTTTGGGTGGGCCAAATGGCCTTTTTCCGCACTGGCGGGTTTTTATGACTTCTATGATTCTAAGTCATGGTAAAGCTCCAACATGTGATGGCACACCAGGTCCTGGCTGTGGGCAGCTCTTAAACTGGATCAGGCACCTCAGTCCCCATATGATAGCTATGGGTTGGAATTTTCCATCCATTAGTGCTAGAGGGAGCTTCCGGTCCTGTTAACAGTGAACTCCCTCCCCAGGTTTCTCAGCGGTCGGGGTGCATACGATGGCGAACCCTGTTGAGAGCAGTGGGACCAGAAGACCTTGCCTGCTGCTGACCAATCGCACCACAGGGTTTATGGTAACTCCTACCCATGGAAACAAAAGTTGATGTTCTTGAGCGGCAAGGTCACGATTTGGACTCGGTCAGAGAGCAAGAGAAACGATACATGGATGAGAGATATAGGGCTGAAGATAGAATTCTAGCACCCACGGTAGAAATGAAAATTGGAAATTCACAACTGACTTTGATGTGTGATATATAAGGCAGTGACTGCCATCTCACAATCAGAGTACAAGCAATCCTTAAGTCACATTCCCTAATGCAAAATTGGTATCAACCTGTTATTTTTCCCAAAATATCAGTATTCTTTGGCCAAGTTAGTGTTCGAGTGGAATATGGTAATACAACCTGTTACTTGCCATTGGTATTTCTAGAAGGGAACAAAGCCACGCTAATGGGAAGGAATTGGCTGGGAGATACAGTTAAACTGGGCTGAATTATTTACAGTCACAATCATTGAGAGCACATTCCAAACTGAGAAAATGCCAAGACAGCATAAAGTGGTCTATG
Source organism: Carcharhinus amblyrhynchos (assembly GCF_965287045.1). NCBI lineage: Eukaryota > Metazoa > Chordata > Chondrichthyes > Carcharhiniformes > Carcharhinidae > Carcharhinus > Carcharhinus amblyrhynchos. Next base: position 38,536,276 of record NC_137344.1, on the reverse strand, counting down.
AGGAAGGTGGACCAATTAATATTAGGAATCAGCTCGATATTAAATCTCATGAATCAGCAGATGTTGCAAATATGGATGTTCTTACAAGATTTTCCATGAAGACTGATCCATTCTTAACAGTTACTTGTGAATTAATTTTTTACATAGAGAATAGCGGAGAAATTAGTGAAAAAAGCTCACATGAGGATGTGCTGCTTAGTAAGGTGGTCAACTCGGTTGTTACTGACTGGCTTAAAGAATGCAATGGCTCAAAATTGCAAGAGTATTTAATGCATAATACAGGGCAGCATAACAGAGCGGTGGTTAGCACTGCTGCCTCACAGCGTCAGGGACCCGGGATTGATTTTCGGCTTGGGTCACTGTCTGTACGGAGTCTGCACGTCCTCTCTGTGTCTGCGTGGGATTCCTCTGGCTGCTCCAGTTTCCTCCCTTGGTCCGAAAGACGTGCAGGTTAGGTGCATTGGCCGTGCCAAATTCTCCCTCATTGTGCCCGAACAGGCGCCGGAGTGTGGCAACTAGGGGATTAAACATTAACAAATAAACATTATTTTAAACTTTATAACAATGACATGAATGAAGATCAGAGCTGCCTCATTTGGTGTTTAAAAGTCATTGTTTCGCCAAGATTTAGAGAGATTGTTGGAGGATCTTCATCAAGAACGCACAAGGACAGTCCAGACGAAAGCAGTAGCAAGAAGTTATTTTTGATATCCAAAGGTAGAAAGGAATCTTTAAAGGATTTGTGAAATCTGTCTCAGAATGAGGAATGATCCAACCAATGTTCCTTTTATTCTGTGAGATTAAACATCAGAAATGATGTGGAGATGCTGGTGTTTGACTGGGGTAAACACAATAAGAAGTCTCACAACAGGTGAAAGTCCAACAGGTTTATTTGGTAGCAAACACCACTAGCATTCGGAGCACTGCTCCTTTGTCAGGTGAGTGGGAAATCTATGTCCCACACCTGACGAAGGAGCAGCACTCTGAAAGCATGTGGCATTTGCTACCAAATAGACCTGTTGGACTTTAACCTTGGGTTGTGAGACTTCAAACAGCAGAAAACCATGGAAACAGGTACATGTCAATTTCTTTGCAATGGAAGGGAATGAGTGCTTTGTTTGCTAGCTATTACAAGTGGATACATGTATAGATGCCCAATACCACATGGTGCCAAAACTATTGAGGTTTTGAGAAGTATGTTTGTAGTTTATGGATTGCAAGAGGTATTAGTGTAAGACAATGCTCTACAATTTACATCAGAGAGTTTGAAATACTTCTGAGTCAGAATGGTGTCAAACACTGTAATATTACCATATCATCCAGTTTAAATTATGCTGCAGAAATAATTCTACTAATTATGAAAAGCTCTTTGGAGGAGTATTTGTTGATGTCAAGCTAGGAACTAATTTCTTTTTTTCTCTTCAACACAAGTTAGAAGATTTCTGTTATCTTATAGAGTAACCCCACAGTTTACAACATGATGTTCACTTAAGAATTAGTGTTTACACAGACTCCTCGGACAATGTTTATTTAGCTTAAACCTGACATCAATAGCAAAGTAAAAAAAGCAAGACAAAGTGAGAATGAGTCCTAATACACCAGGATGAAGCTTAGAGTGTCCTGTGCTGCACTGTAGCAATTCTATGATTCTATGAAAAACCAGAAGGATAGAGTTGCTGTAAGGAGACTATGTGCATTCAGATATCTAGTAGAAATTGGAGAAAAACTCCATGAGGGTCCTGTAGATCATTTGCTAGGAAGAGAAAGTTTGACAAGAGGAAAGCATGATAACGCATCCCCTTCATCTATATTCCACCTACAGTGTAAAGTGATTGTCACAAAAAAATTGGAATTCTCCCATTATCACAAAATCTACCAGTAGAGCAAAGCCCACCCAAGTCTTTGATTAAGACTATTCAGTCAATGTCACAGAGCCAACTATTAAGTGGAGCTGGTGGTCAAAGTCAGAATTTAGTCAGAGATGTTGGGAAGCAGAGTCACGCGAATGGAAGTGGAATTGGGACGATATATCCAGACAAAGGGAAAAAAGACATATAGACTCATCTAAAGCATGTAGGCAGAAAAAGGAAATTGTTTCATTCATTATTTCTTGTAAAATGATTTATATTTATCAAAGACATGCTGGTGTTAAGGAAAAACATTATTCTTGCAGGTAAACTATTCTGGTAATATATGCTTTATGTGCAATTGCAATAACAAAAAGTGCTGTGACCAACCTAACCTTTTAAATTGTTAATCTTGGTTTAGTCATTTTATACTCCAGAAAATTGTATACATTTACCATTTTACATTTTAATGTGTAAGTATTTTTTAAGGATTGGAGAGGGCGTGCAGGAGTTGAGCATTCAGCCCCCTCTGCTGCCCTCTCTGTTGGGGAGGTGTAAATAATGTTAGTTTTTTTTTATTAATTTACAGGATGTGCGCATCGCTGGCTAGGCCAGCATTGATTGGCCATCCCTAATTGCCCTTGAGGAGGTGCTGTTGAGACGCCTTGAACTGCTGCAGTCCCTGTGATGTAAGTACACCTGTAGTGCTCAAGGGAGGAAGTTCCAGGATTTTGACCCATGAAGAAACTGCGGTATATTTCCAAGTCAGGCTGCTGAGTTACATGGTAAGGAACCACCATGCCACGTGGTGGTGTTCCTAGGTATCAACTGCCCTTGTCCTTCCAGATGGTAGCAGTCATTTGTTTGGAAGGTGCTGCCTAAGGAACCTTGTTGAGTTCCTGGGATGCATTGGTAGATGGTATAAGCAGCTTGTTGGTGGTGGAGGGAGTGAATGTTTCTGGAAGGAATAGCAATCAAGCTGGCTGCATTGCCTGGATGGTGCTGAGTTTCTTGAGTGTTGCTGGATCTGTTCTTATCCAAGCTAGTGAAGAGTATCCCATCACATTCCTGACTTGCACCTTGTAAATGGTGGATTAGTTTTAGCTAATCAGGGGGGGTGAGTTACTCACCGCAGGATTTCTAGTCTCTGATTTTCTCTTGTAACTATAGTATTTATATGGCTAATCCAGTTCCGTTACTGGCCAATGTTGATAGTGGGGGATTCAGCGATGACCATTGAATATCAAGGGCAGAGGTTAGATTCTTTCATGTTAGAGATGGACATTACTTGGCATTTGTGTGGTATGAATGCTACTTGTCAGCCAAAGCCTGAATGTTGTCTAAATCTTGCTGCATTTGAGCATGGACTGCTTCAGTATCTGAGGAGTAGCGAATGGTGTTGAACATTGTGCATTCGTCCATGAACATCCCACTTCTGATCTTATAATAGAAGGAAGGTCATTGATGAAATGCCTGAAAATGGTTGCACTGATGTTGGGGAGCTCCTGCAATGATGTCCTGGAGTTGAGATGATTGACTTCTAACCATCACAACCATCTTTCTTGGTGTCAGGTATGATGTCAACCAGTTAATTCCCATTGACTGCAGTTTTGGAAAGGCTCCTTGATACCACAGTCAGTCAAATGCTTCCTTGATGCCAAGGGAAGCCACTCTCGCCTCACTCCTGGAATTCGGCTGTTTTGTCCATGTTTGAACTCAAGCTGTAATGAGGTCAGGAGCTGAGGGACCCTGGTGGAACCCAAACTGAGTGTCAGTGAGTAGGTTAAACCATTTGATGGCATTGTCAATCATCACTTTACTGATGATTGAGTGTAGACTGAAGAGATGATGATTGGCTGGGTTGGATTTATTCTGCTTTTTGTGTACAGGACATCCCTTGGTTTGGTTTGATTTGATTTATTAACGTATGTATTAGTATATAGTGAAAAGTATTGTTTCTTATGCGCTATATAGACAAAGCGTACCATACATAGCGAAGGAAAGGAGCGGGTGCAAAATGCGATGTTACAGTCATAGCTAGGGTGTAGAGAAGGATCAAATTAATATACAGTAGGTCCATTCAAAAGTCTGATGGCAGCAGGAAAGAAGCTGTTCTTGAGATGGTTGGTACGTAACCTCAGATTTCTGTAGTTTTTTGCCGATGGAAGATAGTGGGAGAGACAAGGTACAGGATGCATGGGGTCCTTGGCTATGCTGGCTACTTTTCTGAGGCAGCGGGAAAGATAGACAGTGTCAATGGATGGGAGACTGGTCTGCGTGATGAACTGAGTATCGTTCACGACCCTTTGTAGTTTCTTGCGGGCTTGGAGCCATGACAAGCTGTGATACAACCAGAAAAAAATGCTTTCTATGTTGCATCTGTAAATTAGCTGGGCAATTTTCCACATTGCCGGGTGTTGTTCAATTATTACTTCAGCAATAGCGGCTTACAGTTGAGGATTTGTTAGTCTTTTCTCAGTGCAACACACAACACTTGTTTTACACGCTTATTAAAAGATAGGTGGGATTTAAAATAACATTGCGAAGTATGGAAATGGCTGTGTTTCTAATAGATTATTGATCATGATCACTACGTAGAGTGACATTCCCCAATAACTGATCAATATCTGTACTAGTTAAGTTAATGCAGTAGAATATTAATGGACAATGCAAAAAGTGTGCACTTAGGCACCAAAAAAAGAGGATTCCAACCAAAATATGTATGTATATAGAAACACATCCACACATATCCAATTCAAGAAGAATTGATGCATGTTATTTGCTTCCCTTTCATCATAATTAATTGCCAAACTTCATTAACAAATCTCAATGATTATTCAAGCATTGATAAGCTGTGCATTCAGCTCTTCCATTTTATAATTTTAACTATTGGTACTTTGCAACCTAATAGAGCATTTACTTTTCCATAACCTCTGTGCTCAATAAGGCAAATGACCCTCAGAGCATTATAATTTGACAGTGTTGTAGCAGTCAGTAAATTGAAGCAGAATAAATAATGGATACTTACTGTAATAAAATATTTGTAATCATAATTTGAGTGAAACTGGTCCCAAGAGGAACCGAAAGTAAACTTAATACTGTTGAGATATAGTGGGCCTTGCTGCGTATGAGTGACAGTTGAAAACTGGATCCAATTTTATAATGTATTTTTATTACATTTCAAAATCAAAGCATCAAGCTCTTACACCAGACAGAACTGCATATTCTGGGAGCTTAGTATTTGTTTGCGGCTTTGCAAAAAATCAATGCAATATTTTCAAGGACTGCATCCAGCAATAGGAGTTGATGCTTGGAAAAGATTATTGCTTCTGGCTCAAGCTGGGATGTATGGTTTTCTTGAACTTTCCAAAAAAAAATTCAATGACATCAATGTAAAATGCAAGATGAATTCAAGGGATTAAAAATAAAGTTGCTTGGGAAACATTGCCTTTGAGTGTGTGCATGTCAATGAAGTTTAATACCCTTCCCCAAGCTGGGGGGAGGGACATTTAATCAGGGGTTGGGGGGGGACAGTGGAGAATGGCATGGTCTCTCATTGAGCACTGGCTCTCAATAGACAGGACTTGTGCCACCTTCATCCCAGAGAAGGCCCTCTGCTGTTCAGTGAAGTGGCTGAGTGGTATTTAATTTAGCAGGCCTCCCTTAAAGGGCACACATGGCTCCCGTGGGCTCACTAGCCAGCGGGCGAGGCCAGTGTCACCTCCATTAAATTCAGCCCAGGACATTGGCACAGTAAACAGCACTTCTGCCTCACAGCACCGGGGACCCAGGTTCGATTCCCAGCTTGGATCACTGTCTGTGTGGAGTCTGCACGTTGTCCCTGTGTCTGCGTGAGTTTCCTCTGGGAGCTCCTACCGTTCAAAAGATGTGCTAGTTAGGTGCATTGGCCATGCTAAATTCTCCCTCAGTGTTACCCGAACAGGCGCCGGAGTGTGGCGACTAGGGGATTTTCACAGTAACTTCATTGCAGTGTTAATGTAAGCCTGCTTGTGATGACAAATAAACTTAAACTATATAGAATTATAGAATCCCTACAGTGCAGAAGGAGGCCATTTGTCTATCAATTCTGTACCGATAACATTCCCACCCAGACCCTATTCACATAACTCAACATATTTACCCCAGCTAGTCCCCTGACACTAAGGGTCAATTTAGCATGGTCAATGCACCTAACCCACACACCTTTGGACCATGGGAGGAAACCCACGCAAACACAGGAAGAATGTGCAAACTCCACACAGACAGTGACCCCAAGTGGAGAATTGAACCCCGGTCCCTGGTGCTGCGAGGCAGCAGCGCTAACCACTGTGCCACCATGCTGCGCTAGCTCAGATAGTTATTAGTTTGATTAATACAAATGTCCTTATTGATGCAACCCATCTATACACCCTTCTTACAAAGGGCCATTTACACGAAAACTGTAGTGGAACAAGGGTTAATCTGAAATACACTCTTCTCATAGCTTAGCAATGATTTATGCCGTTTTTCATTTGCAAATGAGCCAAGCAATGTATTTGATATGGACTTCAGGATATTTTTGATCGTTTATTAGTCACACTTCATTTGTAATTGCTGTTCAGTTATCACTGCTTTTGAGTTCCTGTTAGGTTTGAAAAATCCATAACTGAGATTAATCTAAGACAGCAACAACGAAGTCATTAATAATCCTCTATACTTGCACACCCAATCTAACATCACTGCTTCCTTCACCTGTGAAAACTTGGTTGTCACAAGTTTATGATCTAACATTAAAAGCAGAGAAGGTTGGAATAAGACTGCTTGTTCCTCAGCACCAGAAAAGAAAAAAAAAACATCATTGGGTCAATTAAACTTCTTTTGTTATGAACTTAACTTCAGATATTGACATTATTTATGCATTTCAGAATTTTCTGTTCTTTCGGGAGATGTAACATTAGCTATGATCATATTGAATGGCAGAGCAGAGTTGAAAGGCTGATTATCTTATTATTGCTCCTATTTCTTATGTACAAATGATTTTCAGCATGGATGGGTGTTTTCTTATTGTTCCTGCTGTTAAGTGTAGAGATGTTCTATGTTCTAGATGTGTATTATTTTCTTAAAGTAAGTTGAGATAATCCTGACCATCATAGTGTTGTTCCCGCAAATAGTTTTGCTCAATCACTTGTGTATTCACAAACATGCATGCACACACAGGTATGTGCATGTCCACACACACGCACGCACATACACACATGCATGTATACACACACACATGCGTGCATACACAGACAAGCATGCATATACACAAGAGTGCACATGCAACAACACAGGCACACACACATGCTCACACATGAATACACACAGCACATGCACACACATGCACATACACACACACTGCACATGCACATACATACACACTGCACATGCACATACATACATACACACATACACACACACATACACACGAGCACACATGTAAGAACACACACAGGCACACACACATGCTTACACATGAATACACACAGCACACGCACGCACACACACACACGTTGCAGCTTAAATGTAACTGGTTAATTTCTCTGCTGCCATTAACCAGGTGAGTCAGCACATTTCTGCACTATTTCCACAAGCCTAGAGACCGTCAACATTTCGCATGTTCTGCACACACCTTTAATGTGGTCCAGTATAAATAAGCAGAGTTAATTAGTGAAAATCAATGACTTTACTGAATGAATGTGAGGCTGTTATTTACCGAGCTGGAAGGGATTGGTGATGATTTGACAAGTAGAGGTACCCAGAATGCTGCTAATTTTCATCCATGTTTTCAATGCATGATTTCATCTCAAAAAGTTTATTTTCAACTGTGAGGTCTTCTATCATTTATCTTTCTTTGCTCCTGGCTCAACTATATCCGTGCAATCCTCCTGGGAAGAGTGTGATGCTTCCATGCATTGCCAAGATCGCTGTCGGTTCTGTTTGTCTCCAGAATCACAAAGAGACACACAATGAGACAGAATATGATGCGACCCTTCCCCCAACTCTGTAACGTTTCCCATCCTTAGTCGAGTAAATACAAGCAGTGCAATTCCTCGACTGCTTCTATGGATTTGCTGCTTTCTTGTAATTAACTCTGTTTAGCGCTAGCCCAAATAAAGGTATGGGAAATCACTTGAAGAGTGTGTTATTCTCCACTAGGGTCACAAGAACTTGATAAACCTAAAATGTAAACATCTGGCTGCAAAGTATTATCAATCATACATGTGGTACAAGTATCTGACTCAAGTTATGCTATGCTCTGTGTGTCTATCCACATGCATGGTTGCTGAATTTGGTGCCTGCCCACTCCCCCTCCAATATTATGGACGATGTGTAGCGTGGCCCCTTTAAGAGACAGTCCTTCAGGGGCCATGTAACCAGTCCTGAACCAATGAAGTGTGAGTACCTGAACCTTGGCCAGTGGGGAGCCAGGAAGTTTGTCGCTGAGGGCTAGAAGATGGCAGAGCGAGTTGGGGAGTTGTTGGGAGCAGAGATGTGTTGCTGTGTTGCAACTCCTTTAGTTGTAAGTAGTTCCTTCTTCTCATTGAATAAATCTTCTTGCTTTCTATGGTGCATCTGTAAAACTTGGTGAGAGAGTCATAGCAGACATGCAAATTTCTTTAGCCTCCTGAACAAGTAGATGCATTAGTGAGCCTCATTAAGCGTAGCACTGGCATGGAGGGACCAGGAAAAATTGTTGGTGATTTGGACACCTAGAAACTTGAAGCTCTTGACCATTTCCAGTTCGACCCCGTGGATGTTGACAGGGGCATGTCCTTCACTATGCTTCCTGAAGTCGATGACAATCTCCTTCATTTTATTGACATTGAGGGAGAGATTATTGTCGTCACATCGGTTCACCAGATTCTCTATCTTTTTCTCGTATTCCGTCTCGTCATTGTTTGAGATCCAATCTACTATGGTGATGTCATCAGCAAACTTGAAAATTGAGTTGGAGGGAGAGTTGGCCACATAGTCATGTATAGTAGGAGGCTGAGAACACAGCCTTGTGGGGCATCGGTGTTGAGGATGATCACGGAGGAGGTGTTGTTGCCTATCCTTACTGTTTATGGTCTTGGGTTGGGAAGTTCGGGATCCAGTCGCAGAGGCCCCTTCTCCAACAGTCTTCCCAGTGCTGAAGATGGTGGCTGTTCCTTCCCTCATCCTGCTCTGGATACGTGTCTATGGGGTGAACAGCACAGTGTGAGATCCTGTCTGAACTAGTTCTTCTACGCACTGAGGTATGTGTGTCCCTCGGCTGGGGGAAGGTGCAGGTGGATGCTGTGATGACCAAATAGGTGCAGCATCATCATAGTCATCATTCTCCACGTCCATCTGCGGGCTGGAGCTGGAGCTAGACATGGGTTCAGGATCTGGCCTCACCCTCTGCTTGCTGGCACCAGTAAAGGAAAGAGGAGAAAATGAGTGACTACGTGGCCATCCTCCAACACTGCACCGATCATGACTGCTATGCTTATACGTAAAGACATTAAGCATAGTTCCTCACAGGATGGCTGAGAAAGACCAGCCTCATCATCTCCAGATTCACTCTCTTGAACCTCTTCTGCCAGCTTGGAAGCTCATTCTTCGAATGGTGTGAAGGAGCGGATTTTGGGCATGCCCCTTGCTGTCCTCTCATTCACAAGCCTGTTGTACACTAACTTCTCCTGCGCAAGGAGAAAAAGTGCTTTGAGAGATGGTATCATGGTATCAGCAGTAAATGCCATTGCTCTCGATTCCAACCCCATTCCCACCATCACCAAAATGTGAGCTCTCGGTGTGGCAGCGTGAGAAACCTGGTATTACTTCCCTACCAGAAGACCACATGGACTCTGCAACTGGGCAGTCAGGCACCACTGCAACACACTGAACCTCCTTTTTATACATGGACAGTACAGATGGTGAGCCTTGCTCAACTCACATTCTATGAGGTGAGGATGGACAATAGAGGGTTAATTTCCCCGGCAGCATGAATAAGATTCTTTTCCTGTGCTGTTGAGCAGTCCTCTTTGTGAATGGAACTGAGTTTCACCACCCTCTCGACTCCCTCCCATTGAGGGGTAGGTGATCTCCTCCTCCCATCCTTCAGGTAAAGTGTGATGCTATTGTGCCTTTAATTTTAATCATGTTCTCTGCAAGATGTTTCGAACAGTCCCTAGTATTTCCTCAGAGCTGTCCTGTCTACTGGCATCCTTATTGTTACAACAGCATAATTGTTCCTCATGGCTAGAATGTTCGGTTTAACCTGCACAAATGCTGTTCTGCTGTTTTTCCCTGAGATTTTGCAGAGTGGGACTTCATTGGGATGATTGGCATATATGGTCTTTAGGAGTTAGACTTTTCACAGAATATTCAAGCTCAGAAGCTGCTTGAAACTGAGAGAAACAACAGTAATTTTTGCCTCTCTAATATCGGAATATTGGAAGCCACCAAAATCTAGATAAACTTAGTCTTGGGGATATATCCTTCTCTGGAAACTGCTGCTTGGATTTCTGTTCAGAGGTGTTACAAAACTGAAATTCCAGCTTCTCGTGAGCCTACTTTTTTTGTGCTAACCAATTCTGAAGAAGGGGGTACATATGTGGGATGTTGCTGTAACTTGGAATAACAGAGATAGCTAGCTGTAAGGAGTTGTACTGTGTCATGTTTGAGAAACATTGGGAAACACCTGGCTGCATAATGAATGAGCTCATCACCATGTATTCACGTTATTTCCTGTTGGGCTCTGTGGCAGAAAAGACTCCTGCTTTCAGCCCCTGTCACAGAAACCAGGCCTGGAGAGGGTGACTTCATTCAATGTATACACTATATACAATGTGTAAAAAATCCTCCGAGATATATAGACTGTCAAATAAAAATCACAAAAACTAAAGAAAGTGTAAAATCAGAGAGACCCAATTGGGTAACTGAACCATTCCATAAGAGCCAATGCATGATTATTCTATTCGAGGGATGCTTGGAGCAGAGGATTTGATCAGGACCACATCTGCTGGAAAATGTGCCCCTATCCCAGCCATAGTTGTTAGTACTGCTGCCTCACAGCACCAGCAACCTGGGTTCGATTCCAGTCTTGGGTGGCTGTCTAAGTGGAATTTGCATGCTCTCCGTGTTTGCGAGGGTTTCATCCGGGTGCTCTGATTTCCTCCCACGCTTCAAAGATGTGCAGGTTAGATGGATTGGCCGTGTTAAATTGCTGCCAAGATTAGATGGATTATGGAGAAAGGGTGGGGAAGAGTACCTGGGTAAGGTAATCTGTCAGAGAGTCAGTGCAGACTCAGTGGGCTGTGTGACCTCCTCCTGCACTACAGAGACTCTGCGATTCTATATTGCTCCCACTTTCAGCATGAATTCTCATTACTTGCCTTTGCCAGTCACCTCCTAAGGCTTGAAAGCCTGATTGTCTCTAAGGTGTGATCCTACCTGCCCACAATAAGGACACCGCATTTCAGCTTACAATACAATGGTCTCCTTCGTTCATGCTTCATCTGCACAGCTCCTGAAGACCTTACACATACTGCTGTCACCCCTAAATTTGATTTCTGCAAACATTTCCTTGCTGGTATCCCATCTCCACCTCCCACAAAGTCCATCTTGGATAGAGCGGAAAATGGTTTTTGGACAATTCTGGTTCTTGGATTTGACATTCATAGAATCCCTACAGTGCTGAAGGAGGCCATTCGGCCCATTGAGCCTGTGCCAGCAACATTCCTACCTAGGGCCTATCCCTGTTACCCCATGTATTTACCTTGCTAATCCCCTTGCTATCATAGGAAACATAGAAACCCTACGGTACAGAAAGAGGCCATTCAGACCATCAAGTCTGCACTGACCACAATCCCAACCAGGCCCTATCCCCATATCCCTACATATTTGCTCACTAAACCCTCTAATCTACATATCTCAGGACACTAAGGGGCAATTTTAGCAGGGGCAATCAAATTAACCTGCACATTTTTGGACTGTGGGCGGAAACGGGAGCACCTGGAGGAAACCCACACAGACACGAGGAGAATGTGCAAACTCCACACAGACAGTGACCCAAGCCGGGAATCGAACCCAGATCCCTGGAACTGTGAAGCAGCAGTGCTAACCACAGTGCTACTGTGCCGCCCTTATTAAGGGACAATGACTGAGACCGGAATTGAACCCGGGCCCTTGGCGCTGTGAGGCAGCGGTGAATTTTAGAATTTTATAAGTTTCTAAGTTCTGTGCCTATAATTGCATTTCCTATAAATATAAATGTTGCTGGGTAAAATCTCCCGGGCCTGTGTTCCACAAGCACACAGGCACTAACTGCAGAAGATTTATCACACCACTTAATCTTCCTGGCAATAGCACGCCATTGTTGAAATAAAATATACAAATTGCACGGCAAATCTGTGCTATTTTCAATCTTTCTCCAGGATATTTGACTGCAGTAGTGAATTGAGAAACACTTTACAGGAACAGAACAAATGTGTATACTTTTTTTAAATTTGTGTAGCTTGCCAGTTGTTCAGACACATACCCAGAGAAATCCACTTCCATTTAGACAATGCTTTTAATTTTTAAAAACATTCACATTCCCTTTGCTTTGATGTGAGAAGGTTTTGCAGAGGAGTTTGGGGAAGGGCCTAGGAAGAGAACAGCGATGAAATGTGTAAAGGAACAGGCATCAAGAGGTTTTGAAAGGTAGGACAGGGGGTTTGAGAGTGAACAGCACCTTTAGGTTCTGGGTAAGGTGATTCTGGGTACAGTGCATTGGATAGAAAATGTAGGGTGAGGAATCATAGAATTCCTACAGTACAGAAGGAGGCCATTTGGCCCATCGGTCCTGCATCAACAACAATCTGACCCCGTAACCACACATATTTACCCTGCTAATCCCCCCTCCCGAAACAAGGGCCAATTTACCATGGTCAATCAACCTAACCCACACATCTTTGGATTGTGGGAGGAAACCGGACCACCCGGAGGAAACCCACCGCAGACATGGAGAGAGCGTGCAAACTCCACACAACCAATGACCCGAGGCTGGGAATCGAACCCAGGTCCTTAGCGCTAACCATTGTGCCACTGTGCCATCCTTTAGGAGGGGAAAGTTTTCGGGATGCATAAAATGTCAGTCAGAAAGCTTTAGTAGAACATAGAAAGTGGTCAGAGGCAGATGAGGGAGAGCAGGTTTGGAGAACCTTGGAGACGAAGACTTTGGATGTGGTTCACCGGGTGAAAGGAAACCAATTGTGAGGGTGGAAGCGATTGGTGAGGACGGTAAGTCCACAGCACGTGGTGGCTAGTTTCTTTGAACCAATTGGTCTTTATGAAGGATGGAAATGGGATAACGTCAAAGAGGACACTGGAGAAATTAAATATGGGGGGGGTGACAAAAACATGGGTAAGGTTTTCAGGGAAGTGGAGCTGAGACAGGAATGAAGAAGAATGCTACATTGTAGGTTGAAATAATCGCTTTTAATTCTGGGTAGATTGTGGGATTTGGATCTCAGCTTTGAGGCAGGCAGGATTCGAAAGTTTCCAAGCTCTGTTATTCAGCCTAAGTAGGGAGAGGGCTGAGGGGAAAGATTGCATGCCAGACGCTGAAAATGATGGCTTCTCCATGTTCATTCGGAAGAGGTCTTAACTCATCCTTGACTTGATGTCAGGTACTCTGTACTCACAGATTGTTGTGGGATTGAAGGAAATGGTAAAGGGATGTCTTTATTATATTTCATTTTATTTAAGGTAAGGTAAGGCCAGATAAGTCAATTGGGAACCAATCCTCATTTAGAATAACGACCTGGCCAAGAGGCTAACGTCACAGCATCAGAAAATACGCAGCAATACAATTCATTTAAACACTAAAAACAGTAAGGTACAAATTAGCAGCGGAAGACAATTGACAGTGTAGTGAGGACAGGTTATCAGTCAACAGGCCCTTAACCCTTTGGCGAAAGGTATCCATGGTGATAAAATAAGTTAGCTTCAGCTTTACCTCATTCCAGTCAATGTTAGCCACAAACTGAAATGAGTTACATCCAAAGACTGCGCTCGCTCTTAGAGTGACCAATTTGATCAAATCACAAGACATCTGATTATAAGAAGAGACAGTGATATGTAACAAACTTTTCAAATAGGCAAGTGTTTTCCTTAGCAAGGTTAGATAAATAAACAGTGGAAGTGGTACCTTGTGTGCTTTTGCAGTGCTAAGGCCCAGATTAGAATCTCCGAGGTATTTTGTGAAGATAGCCTGGACCCTAACTTTTCCATTGGATTTTGGCATTAGGGTGAGCATAAGGTGTTTCACTCCAGGTATGATTCAAGTGGCCCACCAGGAAGCTTTCATCAAACAAACTTTATTTAAGAACACAGTTAACATATAACAGAAACATAATAGAATATAACAAAAAGAATTAGCATAACTTTTACCAATTAAAATACTTAAATATGACAAAGTAAAATGCTTAACAGCTACTTACCTCTATTGTTTCAATTTAGTGGTATGCCCCACCAACATGAATCCCTTCTTTAGAACTGGTCAGCACAGAAACGAAAGGTACTTATGTCGGTAATAGATCTCCAGCCTTCTGACACTTCTGGAGCGCGATGCATGCAGACACTTGTCTTCTAAGTCTCATGCAGGAATTTCCTGAGAATGCTTCAACCCCAGACTGTAGAATCTCAATAAAAAAGCTTATTTCTTGGCAGATTCTTGCCAGACCCGAGAGAGAGAGAAAAGAGAGTACTACTTCTCCCAGAAAGAAGACTGAGCTTGAGTTCTCTGTGTAAGGCTAGTTGTGCCTATCGGAAAAACCCATCTGGTTCACTAATGTCCTGTAGGGAAGGAAATCTGCCTCCCTTATTTGGTCTGGCCTACATGTGATTCCAGAGTCACAGCAATGTGGTTGACTCTCAACTGCCCTCCGAGGGCAACTAGCAATGGGCAATAAATGCTGGCCAGCCAGTGATGGCCATGTCCCATGACTGAATGAAAAAAACACATAAAACCTTTGGCATGTGTAAAGCCACTCAAGCTGTATTTTTGCACCAGTTATGCATTGTTTACCCTACTGTGGCCTCACCCACTTAATTTCTGAACCTGAAGTTCTGTGTGAAATCCTGCCTGGCAGGGATGTACAATGGGTTATAAGAGATCAAGTCTGATGAATATACCAATGAAGTATCTTAGTTGCTTTATTCGAAAGGGCTGGAATACTGAGCTTTGAGCATTCCCACCCCCACTTTTAAACCAAATATTAACCAAGCTTTTCTATTGGCTCTTTATAGAACAGTGCTTTCAGAAGTTTAACTGTCTGATCTTGATAAGGATATAGTGTTACAATCACAGCAGATGTTCATTGCTGAGTAAAGCAAACCCCAGAGGGAAACCTGCCTTGTGAGCCTTAACCTTTTTTTTGTATTCTGAAAATGAGAAGAAAGGTACTGGTTGCAGCAGAGAGACGTAAAGGATTTATTAACAAGAAGGAAAGAAAATTTAAGCATGCAAGATTACAGTTACACAGTTAAAATTAGGCTTATAAAACACTCTCCCCAAAAGAGTCCCTGCTTGGTCAGACCCACAAGTAAACACCTTCCAGGTGACACTCCCTTACTGGTGTTTAACTATAGAAATCCAGTAATGTTACCTGAGGCAAACTGATGTAGCTTTAATAAATGCATATACATAACCCTCAAATGCTTTTCCACGCTGACATGGATATATAAGACTTCGGAACAAGATTGCTTTTGTAGCCAAGACTTTTCAGGCTTAATTTGATGGATGATTTAAACTGTACCTCCTCTGAGCCCAGAGCTGTTTCCAGGAAATCTTGCTCACACAGCAAACACCTAAGCTGTCCACAATAACTCAACATCTCTGCTTAAATATCCTTTTTCCCTTTCATTTATGATTCCATTATCCTCAGCATTTCATTGAACTCAACTTTACCATATTAAAACTTCATGTTTTCCTATAGCATCCAAGTTTGGGTCAAATAAAATGTGACAAACTTTTAGTTTTTACTTATGAAACATTTACAAGTTGTACAAGTTCTTTGCTTCCCCTTTGAAATTTAACAGCTGAAAAATAGCAGATCCCTCTGTATTGTGCAAAATTGGGTAGAATAATTGTAGATTGGGAGGTAGGATATCAGAATTTGGTATTGGTAAAATTATAAAATGCTCAGGGGGAGGGTGGTGGTAAGCGTTATGGTGGTCCTATTAAAAGGTGGTGCTTTTTCTGTGCTTAGAGATTTAAAATGTAAGTACATAGGCCAAACTGAAACATTAGCATCGAAAAGCGAAGCAGCAATTTTTACTAAGACAGCAGGCTTTTAAATTTAGCCAATCAATTTGAATCAGGCTTTCAAAAGTATGTTGACCAGGGTTCAGGATAAACACATTCCTCTTAGAGTGAAGGGCAAGGCTGGCAGAAGTTGGGAACCCTGGATGACTTGGGATATTGAGGCCCTACTCAAGAAGAAGAAAGAGGCACATGATGTGCATAGGCAGCTGGGGGTAAGTGAATCCCTTAAAGAGTATGGGGAGTGTAGGAGTAGAGTTAAGAAGAAATCAGGAGGGCAAAAAGGGGACACGAGATTGTTTTGGCAGATAAGGCAAAGGAGAATCCAAAGAGCTTCTACAAATACATAAAGGGCAAAAGAGTAATAAGGGAGAGAGTAGGGCCTCTTAAGGATCAACAAGGTCATCTATGTATGGATCCACAAGAGAATGGGTGAGATGCTAAATGAATATTTCTCATCAGTATTTACTGTTGAAGAAAGCATAAATGTTAGGGAACTTGGGGAAATAAATAGTGATGTCTTGAGGAGTGTACATATTACAGAGAAGGAGGTGGCGGAAGTCTTAAAGCACATCAAGGTAGATAAATCCCCAGGACTCAAAGTGTATCCCACAACATTGTGGGAGGCTAGGGAGGAAATTGTGGGTCCCCTAGCCGTGATATTTGAATCATCGAAAGTCACGGGTAAGGTGCCTGAAGACTGGAGAGTGGCAAATGTTGTGCCTTTGTTTAAAAAGAGCTGAGGGAAAAGCCTGGGCCAGTGAACCTCACATCTGTGGTGGGTAAATTGTTGGAAGGTATTTTGAGAGACAGGATCTACAGATACTTAGAGATGCAAGGACTGATTAGGGACAGTCAGCAAGGCTTTGAGAGTAGAAAATCATGTCTCACAAATTTGATTGAGCTTTTTGAAGGGGTAATCAAGAAGGTAGATGAGGGCAGTGCTATTGTCTACATGGACTTTAGCAAGGCCTTTGACAAGGTACCACATGGTAGGTTGTTGTATAAGGTTAAACCTCATGGGATACAGGTTGAGGTATCTAAATGGATACAAAATTGGCTTCTTGACAGAAGTCGGAGGGTGGTTGTAGAGGGCTGTTTTTCAAACTGAAGGCCTGTGACCAGCGGTGCGCCTCAGGGGTCAGTGCTGGGTCCACTGTTATTTGTCATTTATATTAATGATTTGGATGAGAATATAGGGGGTATGGTTAGTAAGTTTGCAGATGACACTAAGATTGGTGGCATAGTGAACAGTGAAGAAAGTTATCTCCAATTGCAGTGGGATCTTGATCAGTTGGGCCAGTGGGCTGATGAGTGGCAGATCGAGTTTAATTTAGACAAATGCGAGGTAATGCATTGAACAGGACAGGACTGGTAATGGTAGGGCGTTGGGGAGAGTTACAGAACAAAGAGATCTAGGGGTACAGGTTCATAGCTCCTTCAAAGCGGAGGCACAGGTGGACAGAGTGGTGAAGAAGGCATTTGGCATGCTTGGTTTCATTGGTCAGAACATTGAATACAGGAGTTGGAATGTCTTATTGAAGTTATACAAGACATTAGTAAGGCCACACTTGGAATACTGTGTGCAACTCTGGTCACCCTATTATAGAAAGGATATTATTAAACTAAAAAGAGTGCCGAAAAGATTTACTAGGATGCTGCCAGGACTTGATGGATTGAGTTATAAGGAGAGGCTGGATAGACTGGGACTTTTTCTCTGGCGCGTAGGAGGCTGAGGAGTGACCTTATAGAGATCTATAAAATAATGAGGGGCACAGATCAGCTTGATAGTCAATAGCTTTTCCCAAAGGTAGGGGTGTCTAAAAGAGGAAAAGAGGGCATAGGTTTAAGGTGAGAGATACAAAAGTAATTTTCCACACAGAGGGTGGTGAATGTCTGGAACAAGCTGCCAGAGGTAATAGTAGAGGCAGGTACAATTTTGTCATTTAAAAGCATTTAGATAGTTACATGGATACGATGGATATAGAGGGATATGGGCCAAATGCGGGCAATTGAGATTAGCTTAGGTGTTTTAAACAAAAAAGGGCAGCATGGACAAGTTGAGCCAAAGGGCCCGTTTCCATGCTGTAAACCTCTATGACTTTAGACACTTTGTTACCAAAAACCTAATGGTATTGACAACCTAGGACCAATTCTATTGTGATATGTCATCACAGGAATAAAAGAAGGGGACAATGGAACAAAAAAGGAGAGCAACTGCCACCTGCCAGAGCTAACAGCTCTCAGCTCTCTCTCTAGAGAGAGAGAGAGAGACACTCATAGCTTCATCTATGTCTTCATCTAGATAGCAATGGTACCAAGGAAAAAAGAAGTTCCAGACAGAAGAATCAACAGAGAAGGCTCAGAATATTCCAGAAGATACAAAACCCGGTTGTAATTTAGAGAGTGACTAAATTCTATTTTGTTAAGGAGTGGGAATTGTATTATTTGAACAGTGAACCATTAGAATCTTATTTTATTCAGGAATACTTAATAGTTAGAAGGGATTTATTCCTGTATTTCCTAGTCAAATTTCTAAACTTAGCCTATTTACTTACAAAACACTCCACCAGACAAGTCACTTTAAAAATTCATTCAGCTGGCACCTTTACTCTTTCATGCCTCAAACCTTCCAGACAACCTGCCTCTAGTAATCTTTACCCAACTTAATTATGTCATTTATGCACAAACAACAGCCTTCTTTGAAGATTAACACAATATTTTACCCAAAAATGACAAAAATACTTAAATTCTCACAAAGGTTGATCATAGCAAACCAGAAGAAAAGAAAGTGGAACAAAATATAAAATAGCTTAAAGTTAAAGTTTTTTTTATTTGTGTCACAAGTAGGCTTGCAGTAACACTGCAATGAAGTTACTGCAAAAATCTCCTAGTCCACCACACTCGGGTGCCTGTTCGGGTACACTGAGGGAGAATTTAGTATGGCCAATTCACCTACCCAGCACTTCTTTGGACTGTGCGAGGAAACCAGAGCACCCGGAGGAAACCGATGCAGACATGGGGAGAATGTGCAAAAACCACACAGACAATGACCCAAGCTGGGAATGGAACACGGGCCCCTGGCACTGTGAGGTTTGCAGAGGTAAACGAAATCTGGCTCTAAAGTTCTCTAGATGCATTGGTAAAATAACATTCAGTGAACAAGCAGAGCTATTCAAATGTCTGCATTCAAATGTTGTCCAATTCATTTGTCTTTGCAAGGAACTATTTTAATCAATTGATATCCCACAAGTAAACAATGCATCAAATGATGTATAAATTATAAACATGAACCCAAAGCTCTCCAGAATCAAATAATAACACATGCTTTTAAATAATTCTTTCACATGAAAACATCTCAATGTGCACTAATTTTTAAGTCAGCAAAAACAGCAACCAATTTGGGCCAGGAACATGCCACTCATTGCAGTGGAATGATTGACTAGTTCATTTCTTCTTATTTTAGTGCTGTTTGTTTTCAAAATGTTAGTTTGTTCTTTGATATTGTAGTAGCAGAGACACCAACTGAATATCTAAGTAGCAAGAGTTGGTTTTTGAGCTGAAAGCCACAGGAACATGCACATTACTGGTAGAATTAGGCCATTCAGCCCCTCGTAACTGTGCCATCATACTGATCTGATTATGGCCTCAGCTCTACTTCCCTGTCAACCCCCTATTCCCTTTGACCCCCTTGTCAATCAAGGATCTATCTAACTCAGCCTTAAAACTATTCAATGATCCAACCTCCACTGCCCTCTGGGGAAGAGAATTTCACAGAATGTTGACTTTCTAAGAGAAAAAATTCTCCTCATCACAATTTCAAATTGAAATGTTTGATTTGATTTGATTTATTATTGATATATGTATCAGTACACAGTGAAAATTATGGTGTGCTACACAGACAAGGCATACTGTTCCTAGAGTACATAGATGAGAAGGAAAGGAGAGGGTGCAGAATATAATGGTACAGTCATAACTAGGGTGCAGAGGTATGTCCCCGAGTTCTCGGCTTTGCCACATTGGGAAATATCCTTTCAGTATCCAGTCTGTTAAGTCCCCTCAGGATCGTAATGCTTTAATAAGATCACTTCTCCTTCTTGGAAATTTCACTAGGCAGGGACCCAGTTTGTTCGACTTTTCTTCATTAGAGGCCCTCTTCATCCCAGGAGTCATCAAGTGAACCACCTCTGAAATGCTTCTGTTGAAAGTACATCCTTTCCCAAGCAAGGAGGCCAAACCTGTCCATTGTATTGTCACAGTGTGATTAGGTTATGAGGAAAGATTGAATAGGCTGGCAATATTTTCCTTGGAATTTGAGGAGTACCCTGATTGAGGTGTAACGATTATGAAGTGTCAATATTGAGGAGTCAGGGATCCACTTGTCTCTCCTAGCAGAGGGGTAGATTACCAGGGGCACAGATTTAAGGTGATTGGGAGAAAGATTAGACAGGGTAGAATGAAAAACTTCTGCACCAAGAGGGTGTTTGGAATTTGATCATGGAGGCAAAACCCCCTCAATTCATTTAAATGATGCACAGATCTGCATCTAAAATGCTGTAACCTGCAAAGCAAATGGACCAGGAGCCAAAAGTTTTATGTTTTTTTTTGAATCATGAATCATAGAAGCCTACAGTGCAGAAAGAGGCCCTTCAGCCTGTCGAATCTGCACCGAACACAATCCCACCCAGGCCCTACCCCTATATCCCGACTGGTGTCACAAGTTGACTTACTTTAACACTGCAATGAAGTTACTATGAAAATTTCCTAGTCACCACACTCTAGCACCTGTTTGGGTACACCAAGGGAGAATATAGCATCATCAATGCATATAACCAGCACATCTTGTGGATTGTGGGAGGAAACTGGAACACCTGGAAGAAACTTGTGGGCTGAAGGGCCTGTTTATGCTGTAGTGCTCTATGTTCTATAAACCCATGCAAACATGGGGAGAACGTGCAGACTCGGCACAGCCAGTGTCCAAGCTGGGAATCGAGCCCGGGCCCCTGGTGTTGTGAGGCAGCAGCGCTAATCACTCTACCACCTTCCTGCCCTAGAAGGCAGAATTAAATTGGGCAGCTAGCTTTTTTTTATTTTTCGGTCAGTGCAAATGCAATGGGCTGAATGGCCTCTTTCTATGGTTCTAAGTTTGCATTCACTGCACTGTGCTATCACTGTAGAGAGGCAACATAACTTGACTCCTCTGAAAGTGTGAATGTGCGAGTGTGTTGTATGTTTTACTGGTCTACATCTGTACCCTCTTAGATATGCATACTCAGTCTTTATTACAGTACTCTATAAATATATTCGGTTGGAAGTTGAACCGTTTCTGTTTTTAAAAAGAGTCCCAATTTCCCACTGCATTGCATAGGAAGCACAATCCTTAATAAAAACATATTCCTATTCTCTTGGTGTGGCTGTCAACTTTGCGTAATAAATCCTTACAAGAGTTAGATGTATTTAGACATGATTTATTCATCCAGGGCAGCAGCGAAGTGCCTACATATGATTTATGAGCCCACTGGATCATGCGTAATTAGCTATTTACTAACTACTAGGATGTTGCATGAGTCAACACAGGTATAGAGAAAGTCACAGCAGCAAAGTCGCTGATAGGTCCACGAAGAGGCTAATCAGAGCTCATGTGCTGAAAATTATAAATTTCCCAAAAAGGAAATGTAATAATATATGCACACTAAACTCAACATCACAATATTTTCATTGCAATTATCATGTCAACTGTCTAATAGAATATGGAAATAAATTAGTGTGAAACTCAGGTGACAGACTTATTCTAAATAAATTAATAAGCCCTGATTTTGTAAAGATCACAGAACTGTCAGCATTTGCCGTCACTAAACCATAAATCTGCTAGGAACCTCTGGTATCTGCATGTACGCAGGTAAATGCGGAAAGCCAGAAGTGTGATTCCCTGCTCCTCCATGGGATGTGCTGTTGCAGTCCTTGGAAAAATGTAAATCAAGTAGAAATCAATGACATGAACTGCCAACTTTTATGTTCTGGTTTCACTTTAAAAACCCTTGGAAATGTAAGCCTTTGTTGAGTTTTTAATGGTGTACTAAGTAATAAATACTCCTGAACAACCTCTCAGGCCCTGAAAGTTAATTTTATATTCGTGAAATATTAAGGACGGAATTCTCCGTCAGCGCTGGTCTAAAACCCAGAAATTCTCGCCCGACTATCAATGGGCCTATACATTGTCCGCAACCCCCCCCAGCTACAATTGCAGCGATGGGCAGAGTGGGAGAGTTCCAGCCTAAATTTCTCCGTTTCATGATCAAATTCTGTAGGCAATGCCGGAATGAAATTGACAGTGAAGAAGGGGGATACCACATCATATAACTTTGTGGGTAGCTTTTTTTGAGTTCAGAGGCAAATGCCAGCACTTTTCCAAAGTACAGTGCTTTTGTTTTACAAAATTATTGCTCTGATTTTAATTGAGCTATTCGAGTGAAGTAGAGAGGAAGGCTTGCAGGCTGAAGGCTGGAAAATGTCACTTTAATAGACTCTTGAATGCAGCAGCTATATCGCATAGAAAGTCAATGGCCTTCAGTACAGCTGTTGATCAATTACAGACTTAGTAGATCCAGTTATCCAAGCTGAATTGAGCCCTTAAGATGCTGAAAATAAGTCAATTTTTACAGTGCAGATGTAACTGAAATTCTGATAGTGGAGATCGTTGGGGTAAACTCGGTATGGATTTGCAAGTCTAGGACATAAATCCCGTGAAATAGAACAGCTACTGTGTAAAGCTCATAAAAACTATCACACAAAAGTGAGAGCAAGGTCTTTGAAAAGTGTTTGCCACTGCAATACCAGAATAACTATTCCTCAAAATCAATTTATTTCTAAAGCAATAGGTGTGGATGGTGCGAAAAGATTAATAATGCTAATATTGACCGTATGACAATATCGTAAAACTTACTGGTAAACATTATGAACTGGGCTACGAATAAATATAACTTTCTCTCCAATGTTTGCTGCTCATTTCCTTCATAATCGATATAACAGTCTCTAATAAAATATGACTAGTGTAAACATGAATTAAAAATAGCACTCAGATTAGATTGATTGAGAACTTTGAAGCTGATCTGATATTGTAGTGTTGCAACATTGAGAGCAAAAAGCATTTAGATAATGTGCGTCACTGAATATTGAAAAGGCAATGTACTGCGCAACAACAAATGACTTTTGAAGTGTTATCGCTAGTGTTGAGAAGGCAATGAAAAGCAGCAGGTTTGTCCAATTCCCACAACCATAAAATGAGACGAATGAGCAAAGATAAAGGCAAAATACTGCGGATGCTGGAATCTGAAACGAAAACAGAAAATGCTGGAGAACCTCAGCAGATCTGACGGTATCGAGTGGAGAGAGAATAGAGCCAACGTTTCGAGTCTGGATGACCCTGATTCGAGTCATTGGCTCTATCCTCTCTGCACAGATGCTGCCAAATCGGCTGAGATTTTCCAACATTTCCTGTTCCTGAGACAAACGAGCAGTCCATCTGTTAATGGTAGCTGGAACATAGAACATTACAGCACAGTACAGGCCCTTCGATGTTGTGCCAAGCTTTGTCCGAAACCAAGCTCAAGTTATCCCACTCCTTATCATTCTGGAGTGCTCCATGTGCCTATCCAATAATTGCTTGAAATTCCCTAAAGTGTCCGACTCCACTATCACAGCAGGCAGTGTATTCCACACTCTGAGTAAAGAACCTACCTTGGACATCCCTCCTACACCTCCTACCATGAACCTTATAGTTATGCCCCCTAGTAACAGCTACATCCATCTGAGGAAATAGTCTCCAAACGTTCACTCTATCTATCCCCCTCATCATCTTGTAAACCTCTATTAAGTCGCCCTCATCCTCCTCTGCTCTAAAGAGAAAAGCCCCAGTTCCCTCAACCTTTCCTCATAAGACCTACCCTCCAAACCAGGCAGCATCCTGGTAAATCTCCTCTGCACTGTCTCCAATGCTTCCATATCCTTTCTTATAGTGAGGTGACCAGAACTGCACATAATATTCCAAATGTGGTCTTACCAAGGCCCTGTACAGTTGCAAAACCAAGTTCAGGTCAATTCATTGATTTCTACTGAATTTCCATTTTTTGCAAGGACTTCAATAGCACATCCCGTGAAGGAGCAGGGAATCACATGGCAGAAACTTCTGGATCTCCACATTTAGCTGAACACATGCAGATGCTAGCAGTTTGTGATGCTGCTTGAGGAAGGACTGTTGAAGGACCCAGTGGGGGACATCCCTCATCTTCAAATAGCGATGTGGGTAGTTATAAGTTCACCTAAATGGGAAGATTGGGATTCACTTTCGTGCCTGATCCAAAGGAAGGTGTCACTGGCAACATTGCACTTCATCAGTGCTGCATGGTTGTTGACTCTTGGTTATGTTCCCCTTATCTTCCAGTGAGCTTGAGTTTCTGACTTAAAGAGTGATGGTGTTGTCTGGAGCAATCACAAAGCCCTAATTTCATCGAGACATTGGGGTGAGCATGTTAACACAGTTGGACAATTACAATAAATTATTTTACAGTAAATAATTGAGGAAACATCATTGCTTTTTGCAGAATTTGCCGTTCTGAAACTGAACTGTAAAGGAGAGCTTTTGGGTTGTCCTGATTTAACTTAACTTCCCTGCTGTGATTGTAAAAGCCTAGAACTTATGCCAGTGATCCAAACCCAAAAGTATGCATGGTACTCCACCCCTAAGCAAGGAGGCCTTTTGGTGCAGTGGGTAGTGTTCATGCCTGGAAAATCCAGGTTCAAATCCCACCGCAGGACATGATGGCCAAGGAAGATTGACACGCTGGCAAAGTGGTTAGCATTGCTACTTCACGGTGACAGAGACCTGGGTTCGATTCCAGTCTTGGGTAACTATCTGTGTGGAGTTTACATGTTCTCCCCGTGTCTGCATGAGTTTCCTCTGGGTGTTCTAGTTCCCTCCCACAGTCCAAAGGTGTGCAAGTTAGATGGATTGGCCAGGCTAAATTGCTCCTTAGTGTCCAAAAATGTGTCGGTTAAGGAATTAGCAGGGTAAATACATGGAATAACGAGGATAGGATGGGTGTGGGCCTGACTAAGATGCTCTGTCAGAGAGTCAGTGCAAACATGATGGGCCAAAGATCTGTACTGACCTGAAAATCTTTCCAACACATGTCAATGGCAGGCAGTAAGAACCGCAGAGATTCCTAGTCTGCTATGTGATGGAAAGAATATTGGAGCCTTTATCATAACTCCAGATATGCATTGACAAAAGAAAAATGCACATTGCCATCGCAACTTGGGCCACCTGAGTGAACTGTAACCCACCGCCATTCCACTAAGGAAGTGGGACGTCCATCCAAAAAAAAATATTTAAATCAATGTTCCCTTTAAAATGTTGTGGTTGTGCTCAGCCAGTTTTCTCAATGCACGATACCTATGGCCACACACATGCAATATTTAACACACAATAATACAAGTGCGTTATTGTCCAGGCCATTGTGTAGTCATATATATGCATAGTTTAGCAGAAAGTTTGGTTCGTATGTTATCCACATTTTTGACGGGATTCAAAGACCCACCTCCTAAGGATGTGACATTGACTGGGATTGATTTTCCCTTACTATATATACTCAAAACCTTAATTTGAAAAGGAAATGTTTAGGAGCGCATTTCTATACAAAGAAGCCAGACTCAAAAGCAGAAACATTCCTCAAAACATATATCAGTTGCAGTAAAGGGAGCGATAACTCCCTTTGTAGAGGCATTGACACTGGACTTGTAATCCAGACATGCAGGATAATGTTCTGGCACCCAGGTTTGAATGCTACCATGGCAAATGTTGAAATATGAATTGAATAAAAATCTAGAATTAAAAGTCTGCTGATGACAATGAAACCATTGTCAATTGTCATAAAAACCCACCTGGTTCACTAATGCCCTTTAGGGAAGGAAATCTTCTGTCCTTACCTGGTCTCGCCGACTCCAGACAAACAGCAATGTGGTTGATCCTTAAAATGATCTCTGAAATAGCCTAGCAAGCTATTCAGGATGAGCAGTGCTGCCTCACAGTGCCAGGGACCTAGATTCGCTTCCTGGCTTGGGTGTGGAGTTTGCATGTTCTGCCCATGTCTGTGTGGGTTTCCACCAGAAGGCTCCAGTTTCCTTTCACAGTCCAAAAGACATGCTGGTTGGATATATTGACCGTGCTAAATTCTTCCTCAGTGTACCCAGACAGGTGCCAGAGTGTGGTGACTAGGAAATTTTCACAGTAACTTCATTGCAATGTTAATGTCAGCCTACTTGTGACATTAAAAAATAAACTTTAATTCGGAATGCCAGTAATTGTAAGTACATGGTAAGAAGGCAAAGGAATGACACTAAATTGCTGCCCCCACACATTCCATGAACAAAAGAGGGGTGACAGTGGTGTAGTCCTATTGTCACTGGACTAGTAATCCAGACGCCCAGGTCAATGCTCTGGGGATGTAGGTTCAAATCCCATCATGTCAGACGGTTAAACTCGAGTTCAGTAAAAATCTGGAATTAAAAGTTAAATGATGACCATGAAACTATTGGAGATTGTTGTAAAAACTCATCTGGTTCACTAATGGCCTTTAGAAGGAAATCTGTCAACCTTACCTGGTGGCCTATTTGTGACTCCAGACCCACAACAATGTATTTAACTGAAATGTCTTCAGGGATGGGCAATAAATGATGGCCCACTCAGTGATACCCACATCTCATTAATAAAGAAATAAAAAAACTCCAAGCAGTGTGAACTGAACCAGGATGAATTCTTTCTTAATGTTTTTCCATTTGTTCCCTTTGGTTGTTTATTGGTATTAGAAGCATGACTGTTACTTTAACTTTGATGAATATATTTTACGTCGGAAGAACACATTTACAGAGCTTTGCTGAATCAAAACTGACTGCAATGACAACCTAATCATTTCACATCCTGTGGTGAACATAACAACATTCAAAGTAGGTACCTGTCTCAAATTATTTCAATAGCACCACATTATCTAAATGGTAATTTGAATGTTGCTTATATTTAGATTGCATTACCTGAGAGTGTGGCAGAGAGACGCTCAACTGAGGCATTCAGGAAGGTATTGGATTATTATCAGGAAATGAAGAATTTGTAGGTTCGTGGTGAGGACTTAAGGAAATGACACTAAATTGTTCAGATAGTGAGATAAGGCCATAAAACATAGGAGCAGAATTAGACCATCGGCCCATTAAGTTTGCTCCATCATTCAGTCATTGCTGATTTTCTTCTCATCCCCATTCTCCTGATTTATCCACATAAACCCTGATCCCCTTATCAATCAAGAACCTATCTATCTCTGTCCTAAAGACACTCAATGACCTGGCCTCCACAGACTTTTGCAGCAAAGAGTTCCACAGATTCACCACTCTTTGGCTGAAGAAATTCTTTCTTGTCCCTTTCACCTGAGTTTGTGCCCTCAGATACAGAAATCTGAGAACATGCACCAACTGACTCAAGAATAGCTTCTTCACTGCCGCCATCAGACTTTTGAAAGGACCTGTCTTATATTGAACTGATCTTTCTCTACACCCTAGCTATGACTGTAACACAATATTCTACATCCTCTCTTTTATTTCTCCGCTATGTACTCTATGAATGGCATGTTTTGTCTGTATGGTGCGCAAGAAACAATACTTTTCACTGTATCCCAATACATGTGTCAATGATAAATCAAATCAAATCAAATCACAGCATTGGGAATTTCTGATGCTACCCCAAAATTTAAGCTGGCTAACCTTGAGCTCAAAGTATTGTATTTTTGCTGCATCTCACTCTGTGATTAGACTGGGCAGAATGAGTCAATCCCTGATCTTGATGTGACTCAGAACTAGTGAGAAGCAAATAAGAAATCACTGAATGGGCAAAAATTACTTGGCTCGTCTGGCCACCACCTTCCGACAAAGCATGAATAAATTGTACTGTCACGGTGCGTGGTAACACATGCTTCATATCCTGGGGGAAACGAATAACTTTCCAAAAGACAAACTATGAATGCTTTTCTTGAGCTGCAAAGTGAAAACTCCAGGAGATTAATGTAGTATTACAAATTGGCATTATCCAACCTCGATAGTTAAGGCTGCTGTGGTCTAAATTCGGTTGAGGTAATAATGGTCCATTCATTTATGATTGTCAGTCCCACATTGAATCATAGAATCCCTACAGTGCAAAAGGAGGCCATTCAGCCCATCGAGTCTGCACTGACAACAATCCTAACTAGGTCCTATCCCCATAACCCCATATATTTACTCCGCTAATCCCTCTAAACTACGCATCCCGGGACAGTAGTAGGCAATTATGCATGGCCAACGGACATAACCTGCACATCTTTGGACTGTGGAAGGAAACCGGAACACCTGGTTAAAACCCAGGCAGACATGGGGAGAACGTGCAAACTCCACACAGACAGTAATCTAAGCTGGGAATCAAACCCAGGTCCCTGGAGCAGCGGTAAGGCCACACTTGGAATACTGTGTGCAGTCCTTGTCACCCTATTATAGAAAGGATATTATTAAACTAGAAAGAGTGCAGGAAAGATTTACTAGGAACTTGACTGTTGGAGTTATAAGGAGAGGCTGGATAGATTAGGATTTTTTTCCCTGGAGCATAGGAGACTTTGGGGTGATCTTACAGAGGTCTATAAAATAATGAGGGGCATAGATGAGCTAGATAGTCAACATCTTTTCCCAAAGGTAAAGGAGAGACTAAAACTAGAGGTCATAGGTTTAAGGTGAGAGGGGAGAGATACGAAAGGATCCAGAAGGTCAATTCTTCCACATGGAGGATGATGAGTGTCTGGAACAAGCTGCCAGAGATAGTATTAGAGGTGAGTACAGTTTTCTCTTTTAAAGAGCATTTAGACAGTCACATGAGTAAAATGGCTATCGAGGGACATGGGTCAAATGTGCTCAGTTGGAACTAGCAGTTAAAACAAAAAGGGTGGCGTGGACAAGATGGGCTGAAAGGCCTGTTTCCATGCTGTAAGCCTCTATGACCCCCCATACTCAGTGTGGCAGCAGTGTTCACCACTTTGTCAATCTTGTTCGCATCCGGAAATATATTCAATTCTCCAATGTCATAATTATTGGCCCAGGAAGGTGACGGTAGATTTCTAAACCAAGAAAGAAAGGTGGTGCCAATAATGGGATACTGTGGCTTTCGAGTTCCACTGTCTGGAGTCAAAAAGTACTTCATCATTTGACATGTCAGAGAGACTTCAGAGAAAGCCTTGATTCAGTGATTGATAACAGGTTGGATGGATGGAGAGGTGGAACTAGAGTAATGGGTACACTCTGCCCATTATCCTTGAAATGACAGACAGCAAATAAACTACACAAGCCAATTATTCATGTGGCAACACCGCAAAGGTTCAGCTTAAAACTAGAACCAAATTGTCAGCTTAATGCCACCTTTGGGTATTTTCTTTGCAGGATAGAAGAATTAAAGCTCTGTGAATCTCCCAGGATGCTCCCCTCAGCGGGATTTATGCTTTGGTGTAAAATAAGGTTTACTTTACAGACATTTGAACGATACCAGTAGTGATATGGTAGATTCTGTGCTTTCTACTGCTATTTTACTCACCACTACTTTGAACAGTTTAGCACTTGTACCATTCCATCTCATTCAGGTACATCTCCAATTCAGGTATGGTTTATTACATTTATTTGTTAGTGTTACAAGTCGGCTTCCATCAATACCGCAATGAAGTTACTGTGAAAATCCCCTCATTGCCACCCTCCGCCGCCTGTTCGGGTACACTGAGAGAGAATTTAGCATGGCCAACGCACCTAACCAACATGTCTTTCAGACTGTGGGAGGAAACTGGAGAACCCGGAGCAAACCCACACAAACACAAGGAAAACTCTGCACAGTCAGTGACCCAAGCCAAGAATCGAACCCAGGTCCCTGGCGCTCTGAGGCAGTAATGCTAACCATTGTGCCACCATGCTGCTCTAATTATGCTAGTTCGCAGCTATTGCAGTGTAAGGTTCAATCACAGAATAAATTCAAATGCATGCTATTATCTCCCAATTTATATACAATTTAAATGGTAAATGTCAATTTCTAGAGGGTCTAGCCTGTGGCATGAAGCAAGTGGCAAACTTGGACATGTTAATCTATGCCCATGAGGCCCACCTGTCTCAGGTTTCATACTTAAGAATAAGCATCCTGATGCAACTACTCAGATATTGAAATGTTCCTGAAAACTAAAGGTCCCCAGTGTCTTTCTCAGCACCAATTTAGACTTGCACTTACAATCCCTTCGATACTGTTCCTCTGGAGTGTTCTAGCCTGTGTTCCCTAAGGAGGCTTTATCATTCTATGAATATCAGCTTTGCAAAGCACAAACATTGGTGGAGGATGTTTTAATCATTCCCATGAATGATAGCTTAAGAGTTTTTGAATTATCAAGAAATGTCCTGTTTAAAATAAAGATTGTTGTTGACTGTATTTTCAATAACCATATTTTCTACAATTTACTTCCCTATCCATTCTTGCTCACTTACGGTTCCACGGGGAACTTATAGTCAACTAAAAATAGTTTGGGACTTTTCAATGTGTCAGCATTAAAGTATGTGTTCATAGGTTAACACCTCTGAAATTCAAGTACTGAATCCGGAACTGTGGATTACATTTCCTACAATTACTAAGCACAATTGTTAAAATAAAAAAGAAAATGAGAAAGACAGGTAGGTGATTGTATCTAGCATCGTAACCAGTAACTAATCCATTATTACCGTAATGTTATTATTTCCATTGGCCGAGTGGTATTATCACTAGACTATTAATCCAGAAACATTTGTCCCACCGATGCCAGTTTCCAAAGTGGTGCTTCTAATATGTGCTCCTTCTTCCTCAACTGTAGTTTCCCACCTACAGTTGTTCATAGGGCCCTTAACAGCGTGTAGTCCATCTACCGCGCCATGACCCTCACCCCCTCCCCTCCCTCACAAAACAAGGTTAGAGTCCCCCTTGCCTCACATTTCACGCACCAGCCTCCGCATGCAAAGCATAATCCCCTGCCATTTTCACCAACTCCAGCGTGATGCCACCACTAAACATACCTTCCCTTCACTCCTTCTGTTAGCCTTCCGCAGAGACCATTCCCTCTGGGATAACCTAGTCCACTCCTCCATTGTACCCAGCACCTCTCCCATCGCCCATGGTACCTTCCCAAGCAATCACAGAATGTGCAACACCTGCCCTTTTACCTCTTCCATACTTGCCAACCAAGGTCCAAAACATTCATTCCAGATTAAACAGCATTTCACTTGCACCTCTTTCAATTTGTTGTATTGCGTTCGCTGCTCCCACTGTTGTCTCCTCGATATTGGAGACACCAAACATTGATTGGGTAATCACTTTGCTGAGCGCCTTCAGTCAGTGTACAATCAGGACCCTGAGAGTGAGAGAAGCCCCATGGCAATACCTCAATATTGTGGTTGCCTTGAAGCAATTTTACTGG
This sequence comes from Carcharhinus amblyrhynchos, assembly GCF_965287045.1. NCBI lineage: Eukaryota > Metazoa > Chordata > Chondrichthyes > Carcharhiniformes > Carcharhinidae > Carcharhinus > Carcharhinus amblyrhynchos. Next base: position 38,504,603 of record NC_137344.1, on the reverse strand, counting down.
TCTTTTTTTCTAGATTAAATATCTTGAAGGAATTGTTGTCTAACCAAGTAGGAAATCTGTCTGGAGGAATATTCTGTAAGACTAAATGTAATCTTGTGCGTTTAAGTTTCTTTTCTTTTGTTAACAAATGTTTTAATTTAATGTTTTAATTCAATATTTGAAATCTCCAAATGTAGTACTGGCATCTGCTGTCTCCTGGTTTCAATACCTGTGTCTCTTTGTGATAAAATACAAAAAGAAGAGTTGTGTTAGCTTGCCAAGTTTCCCTTTGAGATTTGGTTTGCTTGGCATTATCATCTGTCAGGTCATAACACAATCATTGATTTGAGTTTAGCTTCCTATAGTATTATCCAGGAAGCAAATGAAAAAAGAATTATATATTTCTGTCGGTGAAAAGTTTTGGGCAGGATTTTCTGGCTGTTGCCACCAATGGGATCTTCCAGTCCCACCAATGGTGACCTTCCTCCATGAGCTCCCTGGTGACAGAGGTAATGAACTTTGGGAAACCTCAATGACAATGACAGAACCAGGAGATCTTCTCACTGACCAATAACTCTACTGCAAAACACACCATGGGAGCTGAGGATGGAAGGGGTGGGGGGAATCCCACCCAATATGTTTGAAATTAACAAGCACTGAATAGTTTCTGGTTGTTTGCATGAGCCATAGTAGCATAGGGAAAAAATATTTTGTGCCATGTGAGTTTTTCCACTAAAGCAATCTGGTCTAATCCCAGAGTCAGGTCTCTACTCTTATATGATAACTCAACAAGAATTTATTCACAAGAAAAAGAGGCAGTGATGAACGCAGCATGGAATAAAATAAGAGGCACTATGCCTAACAGAACATATCCTTTCTCATCTTAGTACAAATGTGCACAGATAGCATGAACACCATTGTGTAGGATGCACACTACGGTCAGGATTTTCAGGATGGGAGGTACCCCACCCTACCACTTGAATAGTTAGTGGAGACAGCCGCTGAAACTGAAATCAGTTAACGCTCCAGTGGCGTTGGGGTTTTGGCCGCTCACTTGGAAGGTAGTCCCATCTCAAAGAACTCCAACCAATAAAATTGACTCTTAGTGTCAGGGATATTAGCTAGGGTAAATCTGAATGGCCAGCACTGTCTCATCCCAGCAGTGGCAGTGGACAAGATTATGGCAAGCAGCTTCCCAGCCATTCCTGCTGCCAGCCGTAAACTTGAAGCCGGGTGGGAAATGGCCTTTCGTTGGTCATTAATTGGCCATTTAAGTTCGTCAGTTTTAGCAAGGTCGAACAGCCAGGCCTAAAATTTGCAAAATTGTGGAGAGGCTGGGGCTGGGCGGAGTGGGGTGGGAAGGCCACCTGAGGGATTTTATGGGAGCATCCAGCCTGTGAATCCACCAGCGTGGAACAGTAAAATTCTGCCCAGGTATTTGTTGGGGCAGGGACAGGTCATTAAATCAGAAGGGTGATTGATGGTTTCTGGTAGAGGGACTTGTGATGGATATGAATTCTCTTGAAGTAGATCAAGGCATAAGCGTTAAGCAGATCTTCTCCAATTTGTCAAGTGAATCTAATCTGCCTCTTAGCTGTAAGCCAAGCAACTCTTTGCAGTTACATGAGTTACATGGCAGCCTGGCTGCTTGTGAAGTGTGAATAGAGCAGTATTCCTGGTATTTTGTGACTGACTCCTTTCTCTTTACCTTTTGGTGTACTTCTGCTTCGTGGTAACCCAAAGACAATCAAGTTTAAACACCATGTTTTAATTGGGGTGCTGCTAAAAGATGTAAACTAATCAAGATTTCGTAGAATCCCTACAGTGCAGGAGAAGGCCATCTAACCCATCGGGTCTGCACCAACCACAATCCCACCCAGACCCTATCCCTATAACACCATGCATTTACCCTAATTATTCCCCCTGACACTAAGGGGCAATTTAGCACAGCCAATCCACCTAACCCCCACATCTTTGGACTGTGGGAGGAAACCAGAGCACTTGGAGGAAACCCACGCAGACATGGGGAGAACATGCAGACTCCACACAGACAGTGACACAAGCCAGGAATTGAACCTGGCTCCATAGTGCTGTGAGACAGCAGTGCAAACCACCACGCCACGGTGTTGCCTGTATTTCAACCGTATCTTCGAGAGAGAGGAACATATCACCTTATAAAATCTATATCAATCCATATTCTCCTGCATTCAAGTGGGAGGGTGAATAACTCAAAATGGAAAGTCTTGAGATCTCTAACAGCATCATTAATTAAGTCAGGGAGTAATTTACTGAAGAACAACAGAGTCCAACTGTAAGACAAGGCTTTGAATAATGAAGATCACAATGTGTAAAGTGATTTATTATAAAGAGCTGGTGTTGAAACAAAAAATCCAAGATAAAGAACACTCACTACCATAAAATCATTAACTAAAATCAAGCAGACCAACTGAGCCTCCTTCTGCTGAGATGCTAAGTTTTGGTTGTATTTATTAATGTAAAACATCCATTAGTGTTAATATACTTGAGGTATTAGAAGTTTAAAGTTTAAGTTTTTTTATTAGTGTCACAAGTAGGCTAACATTAACACAGTGAATAATGGGGAGGTGATAGCCTGGTGGTATTATCACTCGACTATTAATCCAGAAACCCCGATAATGTTCCCAGGACCCGGGTTCGAAGTCTCAACGAAGAAATGAAACTAGACGAACCACCTGGCATCGACCTCGGCACCAGAAAAAACAACGGCAAAACAAACAGCCCTATTCGTAGAATCATAGAAACCTACAGTGCAGAAAGAGGCCCTTCAGCCCATCGAGTCTGCACTGAGCACAATCCCACCCAGGCCCTACCCCATATCCCTACATTATTATATCCACTAATCCCTCTAACCTGTGCAAGCCTGGACACTAAGGGGCAATTTCTTAGCCTGGCCAATCAACGTAACCCGCACATCTTTGGACTGTGGGAGGAAACCGGAGCACCCAGAGGAAACCCACGCAGACACGAGGAGAATGTGGAAACTCCATTGACCCTGCAAAGTCCTTATTAACATCTGAGGTTTAGTGCCAAAATTGGGAGAGCTGTCTCACAGACGAGTCAAGCAACAGCCTGACATAATCATTCTCACAGAATCATACCTTATAGATGACACCCCGGACATTATCATTACCACCTCTGGACAGACTCAGCAAAAGTGATGACACAGCGGTATACAGTCAGGAGGGAGTTGCTTAACATTGGGAGTCCTTAACATTGACTCCATGAAGTCTCGTGGCTTTAGGTTAAACATGGGAAAGGAAACCGCTTACTGGTTATCACATACTGTCAACCTCTGGTTAATGAATCAGTATTCCTCCATGTTGAACGACACTTGGAGAAAGCACCGAGGGTGGCAAGGGCGCAAAAGGTATTCTGGATGGGGGATTTCAATGTCCACTATCATGAGTGGCTCAGCAGCAGCACTGCTGATCGAGCTGGTCAGGCCCTAAAGGATGTAACTGTAGACTGGGTCTGCAGCAGGTGGTAAAGGAACCAACAAGAGGAAATAACTTGCTTGACCTGATCCTTACTGGCTGCAGATGCATCTGTCCATGACAGTATCGGTAAGAGTGACCACTGCACAGTCTTGGTGGAGATGAAGTCCCACCTTCATATTGAGAATAACCTCCATCATGTGTGGCACTATCACCACGCTAAATGGGACAGATTTCAAACCGATCTAGCAACTCAAGACTCAGCACCTATGAGGTCTGTGGCCCATCAACAGTAGTGGAACTAAACTCCAACACAATCTGCAACCTCATGGTCTGCATATCCCCCACTCAACCATTACCATCAAGCCAGGGGATCAACTCTGGTTCAATGGAGAATGCAGAGGGCATGTCAGGAATAACATCAGGCATACCTAAAAATGAGGTGTCAACCTAGAAGCTACCAAAAGGACTACTTCCATGCTAAATGGCAAAAACAGGAAGTGGTAGACAGAGTTAAGTGATCCTACAATCAAAGGATCAAATCTAAGCTCTGTAGTCCTTCAACATCCAGTCGAGAATGGTGGTGGACAACTAAACAACTCACTGGAGGAGGAGGCTCCACAATGTCCCCATCCTCAATGATGGAGGAGCCCAGCACACCAGTGCAAAAGAGAAGGCTGAAATATTCAAAACAATCTTTAGCCAGAAGTGCCAAGTGAATGACCCATCTCGGCCTCCTCCAGTGGTCCCGAGCATCTCAGATGCCAGTCTGCAGCCAATTCGATTCACTCCGTGCAATATCAAGAAACAGTTGGAGGTACTGGATGCTGCAAAGGCAATGGGCCCTGATAACATTCCAGCAATAGTACTGAAGACTTGTGCTTCAGAACTTGCCACTCCCCTAGCCAAGCTCTTTCAGTACAGTTACGACACTGGCATCTACCCAACAATATGGAAAATTGCCTAGCTATGTCCTATACACAAAAAGCAGGACAAATCCAACCCAGCCAATTACCACCCAATCAGTCTACTCTTGATCATCAGTATACTGATGGAAGGAGTTATCAACAGCGCTGTCAAGCAGCACCTGCTCAGCAATAACCTGCTCAGTGATGCCCAGTCTGGGTTTTGCCAGGGTCACTCAGTTCCTGACTTCATTGCAGCCCTAGTCCAAACATGGGCAAAAGAGCTGAATTCCAGAGGTGAGGTGAGAGTGACAACTCTTGACATCAAGGCTGCATTCGATTGATTGTGACATCTAAGAGGGCCCTAGCAAAACTGGAATCAATGGGTATCTGTGGGTAAACTTTCCACTGATTGGAGTCAACCATCTTCCTATGTACCAGCTATGAACATGGACTGCTTCAGTATCTGAGAAGTCACGAATGGTGCTGAACATTGTGCAAACATCCCCACTTCTGACCTTATGATGGAGGGAAGGTCATTGATGAAGCAGGTGAAGATTGTTGGGCCATGAACACTCCCTTGTGGGACTCCTGTAGAGATATCCTTGAGCTGAGATGACTGACTATAAACAACCACAACCATCTTCCTATGTACCAGCTATGTGGTTATTTATAGTCAGTCATCTGAGCTCCAGGATATCTCTACAGGAGTCCCACAGGGGAGTGTCCATGGCCTAACAATCTTCACCTGCTTCATCAATGACCTTCGCTCCATCATAAGGTCAGAAGTGGGGATGTTTCTTGATGTTTGCACAATGTTCAGCACCATTCGCGACTTCTCAGATACTGAAGCAGTCCATGTTCAAATGCAACAAGATCTGGACAATATCCAGGCTTGGGTGACAAGTGGTAAATAACATTCATGCCATACAAATGCCAGGCAATGACCATCACCCAAAAGAAACACTCTAACCACCGCCCCTTAACATTCAATAGTGTAACCATCACTGAATTCCCCCACTGTCAACATCCTTGGGGTTTATCATTGACCAGAAACTCAACCGGACTCACCACATAAACATAGTGGCTACAAGAGCAGGTCAGAGGCTAGGAATACTGCAGTGAGTAACTCACATCCTGACTCCCCAAAAGCCTGTCCCATTTACAAGGCACAAGTCAGGAGTGTGATGGAATATTCCCCACTTGCCTGGATGGGTGCAGCTCCAACAACACTCAAGAAACTCGACACCATCCAGGACAAAGCAGCCCGCTTGATTGGCACCACATCTCCAAACATTCAATCCCTCCATCACCGATACTCAGTAACGACAATATGTACTATCTGCAAGATGCAGTGCAGCAGTTCACTAAAGATTCTTAGACAGCACCTTCCAAACCCACAATCATTTCTATCTGGAAGGACAAGGGCAGCAAATAAATGGGAATATCACTACCTGCAAGTTCCACTCCAAACCACTCATCAGCCTGACTTGGAAATATATCGCCGTTCCTTCGCAGTCGCTGGGTCAAAACCCTGGAATTCACTCCCCAACGGCATTGAGAGTCAACCCACAGAACATGGACTGCAGCGATTCAAGAAGGCAGCTCACCACCACCTTCTCAAGGGTAACTAGGGATGGGCAATAAATGCTGGCCAGCCAGCGACGCCCATGTCCCACGAATGAATACAAAAATGTTACTGTGAAAATACCCTAATCGCCACTCTCCGGCCCCTGCTCAGATTCTCTGAGGGAGAATTTAGCATGGCCAACACACCTAAGCAGCCCGTCTTTCGGACTGTGGGAGGAAACCGGAGCACCTGGAAGAAACCCACGCAGACACGGGGAGAACGTGCAGACTGTGCACTTGCAGTGATCAACTTGGGAATTGAACCTGGGTCACTGGCGCTGTGAGGCAGCAGGGCTAACCACTGTGCCACCGTGACACCCTACAAGCTATTTACATCTCACCCACAATTAAAAAAATATACTATTAATATGTTTCACAAAAATAGATCTGATGAAGAATGAGAGTGGAAGACAGCGAGCATATCATGAGGTCAATAATCTAATCTCACATGAAAGCAAAGCTCATCTAAATGCAGGACAATGCTGGTTTAAATTGCTCCCATTTCTCTGTATATTTTCCCCTTACAGTATAAGATATGAGACGGGAAGGACAAATTTTAATTCTGTTGGCATTGCAATTCATTAATAATGAGAATGCGGATGGATTTTCCAACTAATACCTGTCTCATTTGCTGGTAATACATTTGTCCATTCCTATATTACCACTAAATGTAATGATTAAAATGCTCTTCTGGGCTTCTTATCTTCCACTCTACTTAAACTTGAGCTCATCCAAACACGCTCAAATCCTGCCTATGCCAAGTTTAATATTCCCAAGTTTAATATTGACTGCTCTGCGCATTGACCTACATTGGCCCTGGTTCAGAGACGACTCCACTTTACAATTCTCATCTTCATTTAAAATCCCTCCATGGTTTCACCAGTCTCTGTGATCTCCTCCAACCCCAGAACCCTCCAAAGGCTTATTGCTCACCCAGTTCTTACCTCTTGCACATCCAAAATTTTCAATTGATCCACCATTGGTGGCTGTATCTTCAGCTGTCATGTTCTAAGCTCTGGAATTCCCTTTCTAAACCTCTCCAACTTACTTTCGTACCTCTTTATCCGTATTTAAGATACATCGTAAAACTGAACTCTTTGACCAAGATTTTATTTGATTTATTATTGTCACAGGTATTATTGTCCAGTAAGAAGTATTGTTTCTTTTACGCCACACAGACAAAGCACATTGTTCATAGAGAAGGAAAAGAGAGGGTGCAGAATGTAGTTTTACAGTCATAACTAGGGTGTAGAGAAAGATCAATTTAATATAAGGTACATCCATTCAGAAGTCCAATGGCAACAGTGAAGAAGTACTTGAATTGGTTAGTACGTGACCTCAGACTTTTGTATCATTTTCCCGATGGAAGAATGTGGAAGAGAGTATGTCTGGTGTGCGTGGAGTCCTTGATTATGCTGGATGCTTTTCCGAAGTAGCAGGAAGTATAGAGAGGGTCAATGCATGGGAGGTTGGTTTGTGTGATGGACTGGGCTTCATTCACAACTTTTTGTAGTCCCTTGCGGTCTTGGGCAGAGCAAGAGCCACACCAATCTGTGATACCACCAGAAAGAATGCTTTCCGTGATGCATCTGTAAAATTTGGTGAAATTCAAGCTTTTGGTCATTGCTCTAATACCTCTGCAATGATACTGTGCTTTTAAGAAATGTATTTGAGTCATGTATCTTGTGCAGGATAATATTTTTTAACAATCTGTTCTAACTGGTGCTGCTGACAGCCCTGTATTGTTATTGCACCAGCATAATTACTCCTAATATTTGTTTTAACTAATGCTGAACCAATGCTGTTCTGCTCATTTTAATGATTTCCCCTGGGATTTTGCAGAGTACAACTTAATTGGTTTGATTGACAGTAATATTAGGTGACTGGGTGGAGCTAGGCTTCCACAAAGAACTCAAGCATAGTTGCTGAATCTGTAGAGAGAGGTAGCTGTTTTGCTCTCCGAAGTCTGGTAAACTGCCACAGATTATGTTTGTTTCTCTGACGTTTTGCTGTTTAAAGATATAACTTTCTCTGAGTCTGCTGTATAAGAGTCAGAAGACGGGTGTCTTTCTGAACCTTAGTCCAGAGATGTTAAAAGACTGGAAATCTAGCGTCCTCCTAAGCATATCTGCTTTTGGCACTAACTGGTTCCGAAGAAAGGGTTTATGTCAATGGGGATATTGCTAAGTTGGAACAACAGAGATGGATAGCTATTAAGAATTATACTTTGTCATGTTTCATGGTAAAACTTATGCTAATTCTTATATATTATATAATAACTTTGTTCTTAAACAAATTTTGTTTTGATTAAAGCTTCTTAATGGGTCACTTGAATCATACCTTATGCTCACCCTAATGTCAAAATCAAATGTAAAAGTTGAGGCCTAGGCTAACTTAATAGTATACTGTGGAGTTTCTGATCTGGTCCTGAATATCCCTCATGCAGTTCCTTGTCAGATTTTGTTTGAAAATGCTACTAAAGCACCTCAAAAGATATGACTTTGTTCAGGGTTACCATATTGTTATGATTGAGGCAATTAACCCAGTGAGTACTGCTGACATAGTTACTTCTCTGAACACTGGCCAGTATATAGGTCCATCCTGTGACAACAGTGGAAATAATTTCTTCCTATTTGCTTTTTCAATGTTGAAAGGAAAATAATTTGTTGAGGAGCGACAAGCATTTTCCTAAATCTATTGGCTTTTTAAAGTTCAAAGCGCAAGTTTTCAATCTATTACCAGTGGATTCAATGGCAATTGGCTGGAATAAAGCTTTTAATGAGACAGTGTGAGTTACATTGTGAACAAGGCAATGACACATCATGGTAATAAAATAAAATCATTGTGTAGATAACGGCATATGAGGGATTGAGTTTAGGAGTCGGGAGGTAATGCTGCAACTTTATAAGACCCTTGTCAGGCCTCATTTAGAGTATTGTGCGCAGTTCTGGTCGCCTCACTATAGGAAAGATGTAGAAGCTATTGAGAGGGTACAGAGGAGATTTACAAGGATGTTGCCTGGACTGGGAGGCATGCCTTATGAAGTTAGGTTGAGGGAGCTGGGACTCTTTTCCCTGGAGAGACGAAGGTTGAGAGGCGACCTGATAGAGGTTTACAAAATGTTGAGAGGAATAGATAGGGTGGACTCTCAGAGGCTATTTCCCCGGGTTGAAATGGTTGCTACGAGAGGACACAGATTTAAGGTGCAAGGAGGGAAGTTCAGAAGTGATGTTAGGGGTAAGTTTTTCACTCAGAGGGTGGTGAGTGAATGGAATCGGCTGCCGTCAGTGGTGGTGGAGGCGAACTCGCTGGGGTCTTTTAAAAGACTTCTGGATGAGTATATGGGGTTTAATGAGATTGAGGGTTATAGATAGGTCTGTAGGTTGGTAGGTGTTGATGTGATCGGCGCAACTCGTGGGCCGAAGGGCCTGTTTGTGCTGTAGTGTTCTATGTTCTATATATAAATGAAAAACTGACTTAGTTTCTAGGAAAGATTTGGGCTACTTTTAACCTAATCTCCACACCCAGTTTTACTTTCCATTGAAGTCAGTGCATGACCTATTTTCGCATTCAGAGTCATACAATCAGTATAGGATCGCAATTTGAAGATTTAAGGAACCTTACAGTACAATAGCAATGTTAAACCATTATTAGCCATTGCACAGACACTGGTTAGAATATTGCAGTTATGAGTACTAGTCTTTAGGAATTATGTCACTTCAGAATGTATGCAGAGGAGATTTACAAGGATGGTACCAATTGTCTGACAAGATTGGAGCAAATAGGATGATGAAGCTTTTTGGAAAAGCAAATAGGAAGAAATTATTTCCACTGGTGTAGTGGTAACCAGAGGAATCAGATTTAAGATATTTAGCAAAGAAGCAGAGAGGAGAGCTGTACACGGTAAGTTGTCCTGATCTGCAATACATCGTCTGAAAGGGTGTTGGAGGCAGCTTCAAGAGTAATTTTCCACGGGGAATCAGATAAATATTTCAATAGCAAAATATTTGCAGGGCTGTGAAGAAAGAGTGAAGGAATAGGACTAATTGGAAAGCTTTTTAGAAGAGCTGGCATCAGCATGATGGGCTGAATGAGCTCCTTCGCAACTCTGTCATCCTCTGATCGCTATCTTTAGGCCAGTACCTGTGATATGTCATCCGTATGTCAGACGAGCACATACCCAAGCAGTTCCTTTTTGGGGAACTCTCTGCTGGAAGATGCTCGCATGGAGGGCAGAAGAAACATTTCAAAGACACACTCAAGGCCTCCCTGAAGTCGCTTGACATTGACACGACCACCGGGGAAACGCTGGCACAAAACCGCCCTACCTGGCACTGCCCCATCCACAAAGGCTGTCAAGCTCTCAAAGCAAGGTGTATTGCTGAAGCACAACTTAAACATGAGCTGCGTAAGTCCAGAGCCACCAGCGCAACAACTACAGTGTCTACACAAGTCTGTCCAATATGTGCCAGGACATTCCGTGCCTGAATTGGCCTAATCAGTCATCTTCGGACACACCGCAACCAGCCTCAAAATGACTAATGGTGTTGAGGTCCTCATCGATGACGGTGGACGAACAGCGAACCTGTGATAATGAAAAGCCCCACAGTCCATTACTGCATCTGGAGAAATTCCTGTACGATGGATCATGACGCAAAATCTGACCTGCTTAATGTCGATTTTATGTCACAAAACTATTCAAATTGTGACTTAGAGGTAATCGAGCAATGACCAAAAGCTTGAATTTCACCAAATTTTACAGATGCCCAGGAAGGATGTGGCAGGGGAGCAGCATTCTATCATTTTTTTTGCACATACGCATTTGTTGGCGCTGATCGGAGCTTCAGGGTTTTGGGCGTGTTAAGCCCAGCCCACAGGCTGGATTTCTGTAGGCAGAGTGCGTATGGGGGCACCTCAGAACAGGCTTAAAAATCAGATCTGAGTTTCAAGTCTGCCCAGCACTTAGAATCAAAATGGTAAAATAGGGCTCAATAAATCATCCCCATTGTACAATGAAATTCACAAGTCCATCTCAATGACAGTACTCTTCTGAATTCAATGCCCATGAATCTCTCTCCATTTAAAATGAAAAATATTACTTTTTGTGATGTTTCTCAAAAGTTTATTTTCCCAATAATTATAGTTCTTAATTGCATCTGCAAAAGGGAATTGTTCATTGCTATTCACAGGGGAAGTTGCAGGCCCAGAATGTTCAGATGTCAGCTTCTAAATATTATTCTCTTCCATGGTCTTAGTTTCCTCATTGTTTCCCTCTCCGAAGAAAATTCCAGTTGATCCTAGCTTAGTTATAGCTATATCTTTTGTTTATAACTTCAGTATATAACTTCAGTTTTCATTCTCTTTTATTTTCCATTTTGAGATATAATGAGTTACAAATGGTTTCTTTTTGTATTGTTAATTTAGTCTTTTGAACACAATCTATTTTTGGCTGCTCCAAAATGTCGCTAAGATGCTTTTTTTTCTGTTCAAATGAAAGGGTTTGATGTTCTTGAATTTTCTGATCTTTGAACATCTTAAAAATCTTCCAAGCTTCTCCTGATCCCATTCAAATCAAATTTCATTTCATTCTTTCCTTTCATCCTCATTAATTTGGACCTCCAATTTTCCTTCTAATACTTGAAGTCTTCTACGAATTCACAAATTATTTATTCCAATCATTTTGGGGTTGTAACCGGTCTTTTGAAATCCTGTCTGTTTACTTGGATTTTTACGGCAGTATTCGATCTCTCGATGCCGAGAGGCATTGTTTCTTTATGTGCTGTCTCAGCACGGACCTGACCACTTAATTAAGTGTTGACTATCATTGACCCTTTGGGGTCGCTCTGAGGGTTCAGTCCTTTCTATGACAACTTTTAATTTGGAAATTCTGCAAACCGGGGATGGCCTAGCAATATTATCACCAGCCTATTAATCCAGAAACTCAGCTAACGTTCTGGGACTCGGGTTTATATCCCGCCATGGCAGATGGTGGAATTTGAATTCAATAAAAAAAATCTACAATTAAGAATTGACTGATGACTATGAAACCATTGTCGGAAAAACCCATCTGGCTCACTAATGTCCTTTAGGGAAGGAAATCTGCTGTCCTTACCCAGTCTGGCCTACATGTGACTCCAGAGCCACAGCAATGTGGTTGATCCTCAACTACCCTCCAAGGGCAAGTAGGGATGGGAAATAAATGCTGCCCAGCCAGCAATGCCCATGTCTCACGAATAAAAATAATAATTTTGCTGCCTCCATAATGTCCATTACCAGAATGATTCCCCATTGTTTTTGCATCAATGTGTTTCTTAATTGTATTGCAGATAAGCACGAAGGTTTTATTCACGAGGATCATTCCTAAACTGTGGCTTACTGTCCCAAAATGTTGAGAAATAACATGGTCTGCGATATCATTCCCCAATATAAAATCTACACTTTAGAAATAATGGTAACTACTATAGACCCCTTTTCCAGAGCACAATTTAACTTCACATTATGTAACTGGATAGGTACACACATATCCCATCAATGCAAGCTGCAAACCACTTGTGGTCCAAACTGGAAGCCTACCAGCAAGCACTTAGATAAATTGAAAGCAGAGTACTTTCCTAGGTGCCAGCCATCCTGATAAAAATGTAGTCTATTCTGGGCTGTCAAGAAACTGACCTTTCGATGAATTATCTCTTGTTTACAATTCCTTTTCTGATCTGACAAAACAAAATGGCTTTTTACAACATTTCAAGTTTTACTGAATGATTTTAAAGTAAATTAGCTCTGACTTTCAAGACAGAAAAATCGTTTGGAATGCCCTTCTTTGTCAGGATCAGAGACACTGCGCTTCTAGTTCTTTAGCCAAGGAACCCCTTCTCCCCACCCCACAACCCCTATCCCCCCACTCTATTTTACCTCTAACTCTTCTATACTCACATTACTAAACCGACATGGGTCACTTTTTCAATGGTTATCTCTTTAGACACTCTGGCAATCTCTAAAGCCCAGCATTTTAATTACTTTAACTTTAGAACGAAGCTCATCCCAAAAGTAAAAAGGACCTCTACAACATTAACACATTGATAACAAATTGCAGTGTGAATATAAGATATCTGAGCCAAGTACAATTGCCTACAAGAAGGTAGCATCACAAAGAGATGTCTTTTTTCCAAAAATAAATTGAAATTGGAAGCATTTAATTATTGCAGCTGGTACTCAACAAGATGGTCTCTTCAGTTTGATTATCATTTGGACCTAACTCTTTGTCAACATAGAACATAGAACATAGAACACTACAGCACAAACAGGCCCTTCGGCCCACGAGTTGCACCGATCACATCAACACCTAAAATGTCAAATGTTAATATTGATCAGGAAAAGTGAAGAACAGCCTTCGCCACCTGGTTAACAAATACAGTGTTGGGCTTAGAACATAGAACATTACAGCGCAGAACAGGCCCTTCGGCCCACAATGTTGCGCCGACCAATTAAGAAAAAGCAATGACCCTCTAACCTAAACCAATCCCTTTCCATCCATAAACCTATCCACGGACCTCTTAAACGCCCCCAAACTAGGCGCATCTACAGCTGCAGCAGGCAGGGCATTCCATTCCCCCACCACCCTCTGGGTATAGGGCACTGGTGAGGCCGCAGCTGGAGCACCGCACGCAGCCCTGGTCGCCGCACCCACGCAAGGACACCCTGGCCTTGGAGGGAGTGCAGAGGAGGTCCACCAGGCTGATACCAGAGCCGAGGGGGCTGAACCACGAGGAGAGGCTGAACAAACCCGGCCCGCACTCGTCAGAGCCCAGAAGAATAAGGGGAGACCTCACCGAGACGTACGAGATGATGAATGGGATGGACAGGACAGAGGCGGAGAGGCTCCTCCCGCCCAGAAAGGACAGTAGGACCGGGGGGCACAGCCCCAAGACAAAGGGGGGGCGGTCTAGAACAGAGCCGAGGAGGAACTTCCCCACTCAAAGGGTGGTGAATCTCCGGAACTCTCTGCCTGCTGACGTGGTGGAGGCTGCCTCGCCCAACATCTTCAAGATGCGGGTTGATAGGTCCTTGACAGGCAAGGGGACCAAGGGCCATGGGGAGAGGGCGGGAACGCGGAACCAATCCACTTCAGATCAGCCACGATCCCACTGAATGACGGGGCAGGCTCGAAGGGCCAAATGGCCCACTCCTGCTCCCACCTCCCATGCTCTTACGTTCTTATTTTGCAGACTTACTGCATCCTCTACACCCTTTGCTCTGCCACCATCTTAGTGTCATCTGTGAATTTTGACACACTACACTTGGCCCCCAACTCCAAATCATCTATGGAAATTGTAACCAATTGTAGTCCCAACACCAATCCCCGAGGCACACCACTAGTCACTGATCGCCAACTAGAAAAACGCTCCTTTACCCCCACTCTTTGCTTTGTTAGTTAACCAATCCCCCATCCATGCTAATATGTTACCCGTAACACCATGAACCTTTATTTTACGTCATCGAATCCCTACAGTGCAGAAGGAGGACATTCGGCCCATCAAGTCTGCACCGACCACAGTCCACCCAACTCTATTCCAATAACCTCACATATTTACCCTATTATTCCCCTGACACTAGGGTAAATTTAGCATGGCCAATCAACCAAACTCCCATATCTTTGGACTGTGGGAGGAAACCGGAGCACCTGGAGGAAACCCATGCAGACACAGAGAGAATGTGCAAACTCCACATAGACAGTGACCCAAGCCAGGAATCAAACTCAGGTCCATGGTGCTGTGAGGCAGCAATGCTAACCACTGTGCTACCAGCCTTTGGTTGTGGCACCTTGTCAAATACCTTCTGGAAATCCAGATACATCACATCCACAGGTTCCCCACTGTCCACTGCACATGTAATGTTCTCAAAGAATCCCATCAAATTAGTCAAACATGACCGTCCCTTCATGAACTCATGCTGCATCTTACCAATGGGACAATTTCTATCCAAATGTCTCTCTATTTCTTCCTTGATGATAGATTCAAACATTTTCCCTACTGCAGAAGTTAAGCTAACCAGCGTATCGTTACTCGCCTTTTGTCTACCTCCTGTTTTAAACAGTGGCCTCACATTTGCTGTTTTCCAATCTTACGTGGAATTCAGGTCATTAAATTCAGCAAGACCCAAAAGCGGCCGATCGTGATGCACTATTTACCTGTGCCCAATGCTTCCATTGTTGGCAGTACCCAGATTTCATGCTACCCCCTCATTTAAGTGATTGTAGCACACTGCTTGCACTCAACCCAGTGTTGAGTGCAGTGTGCCTGTGCAGTGGGTTCAAACTCATGAGAAGTGAGCACAGTCTCAAGCTAGCCGGATCCTCTTAAACCGAGCCTGCATCTCAGAAGTGGGAACTGTATTTTGGCTGAACTAAGTGCTAAAACAGAGTTTGCAGAAAGGAGTTTGACCTGGGAAAGACACAATATGGCAGAGAGTGCAGGTTCCAAGATATTTCCAAGTTGCACTGGACTTCTTAGTTGAGGTGGTGAACAGGAGGAAAGATATCAATTATCCAAAGGGTTGTAAGGATACACTCCAGCTAAACTCTCAAAAAACAATGGGACCAGAATGCCATGGCAATCATGGTTTTTTAGTGTATTTAGTGGTGTCACAAATGGGCTTACATTAACACTGCAATGAAGTTGCTGTGAAAATCCCCTAGTTTCCACACTCTAGCACCTATTTGAGTACACTGAGGGAGAATATAGCATGGCCAACGCACCTAACCAGTACATCTTTTGGACTGTGGGAGGAAACCAGAGCACCCAGAGGAAACTCTTGCAGACAGTGGGGAGAATGTGCGGAGTTCATACAGACAGCAACTCAAGCCAGGAATGGAACCTGGATCCCTGGCGCTGTGAGGCAGCGTGCTAACCACTGTGCCACCATGCCACCTGTAAGGGGATAGCATTGTTTCAAGAAGTTCAGCAATCTCACATTACGCAATACTTTTCCTTTTCTCTCCCATGTCTGTTTAGCTTTGCTGCAGTTAAGAACTGGAATTTTACCGTCCCGCCCACTGTGGGAATTGGAGTGAGCAGAGGACGGATCGCGGAAAAGCTCATTGACCTCGAGCGGGCTTTTACAGTTTCGGGGCGAGCGGGGCCAGGAAATCCCACTCGAAATCTTTGAAACAAGTTAAAAAGAAATTTCCTAAAAGATTGTGGAGTCAACTTTCATCTTCACCCCACCAACAATAACTTGGACAAAAAAATTGGAAAAGAGAAACTGGGACATCTTTGAAAAGAATAAAAATTTTTTCACATTATAAGAAACAGTTTGGATCATAAGCTTTGAAAGAAGCTATTTTGCCTCAATGGTAGCACACTCACATCTGCATCACAAGATTCCAGGTTCAAGTCCCTCCCTAGTGCTGAGCAGCAAGTTATCCCTGGTATCACGGCTGAGCAGGGAGAAATCATAGAATCCCTACTGTGCAGAAGAGGCCATTCTGCCCATCAAGTCTGTACCATCTCGCTGACGGAGCATCTCACCCAGGCCCTCTCCCCTGCCCTATCCCCATGGCACTTCACATTTCCCACGGCTAATCCATCCAACCTACACATCTTGGGTCTTCAAGGGGCAAGTTTACACTAGAAAATCCACCTGACCTGCAGTTCTTTAGACTTTGGAGTTATCCTTGGTGCTTGAGTCAATACTTATCCCTCAAACCAGCCCAGAAAAAGAATTACCTGGTCATTATCGCATTGGTGCGTGTGAGAGTTTGCTGAGCATATTGGATGGAAATCTCACAAAATTGTAACTTCATCAACTGCAAACTCTGTCAAAAGATTTTGGAAAATTGTTTGGAATACTTGTCGAGGTTGTTCCCAGCTTTATCAGTGTTTTTATATTCGGCAAGTTTCTGAGATGAATGCTCAGCCAGGTGAGCCAGGATTGTCCCTAAGGCATAATGTGATCGGACATGAGACATTCTGTGATCGTGAAAAGTGTTATGTGGTTACAAGTCTTCCTTCTTTATTTTTCTGATTATGAATATCGTACCAAGTTATTTCAGAAATAACAGGCAACATTTAGTGCAAAGATAGTATTTAACTGAGGCAGATTAGCTAGTTTTTGTTTGTTGCTGGCCCATGTGGGTAACAGTTATTGACCAAAATGGCACGGATGCTAAGAAGCTGAAGGTGTAAATGATCAATGGCATCTTCAGTAAACCATATCAAGTGAAATCTCTCATCCTGCAGAATCTCACTGCCATCAAAGGCAAGAACATTGAACTTCCTAGACTACAGAGTTTGTGCCTGTGGCATCTTTACTATTCGAGGCAATCATCTTGTAAAAAAAAAGAGACTATTGTGGTTTCTACAATAAGTTTCAGACTGTATTAAAGGCAGGATACTGGTCAAGAGGGCAGCGTCTCACGTCATTTTATTTTAATTTTTAAACATAAGATTGTCATTTTCAGATGGAATGTGGGAGGATTGGACAATTCCGGGTTCTTGGACTGTTGTGTTCCAAGTACCCAGCTTTCCGATGTTTTGTTTTGGAGAATGGCAGGCTCTGGTGGCCTTAATTTTAACCACTTGTGTTAAGGCGTGTAACATGAAAGCTGCGCAACAGAACACCTGCACTAATGTTGGGCTGGCTAGATCTCAGCAAATTAGCATGACGGAAAATGTCAGTCTGTTTAATGATAATTGGCATGTTCTGTGGCAGGATGCATCTGGTTGGGTTGGTTGCTTATTACCTGTTAATTGCAATGACCTAATTAATGGATTACTAAAGATTTGAAGATGATAATTTATGACAGAGTGTGTAAATCTGTTCCAACCATTGCTGCTTTGTGTCGCAGA
The DNA here is from genome assembly GCF_965287045.1 of Carcharhinus amblyrhynchos. Classification (NCBI taxonomy): domain Eukaryota; kingdom Metazoa; phylum Chordata; class Chondrichthyes; order Carcharhiniformes; family Carcharhinidae; genus Carcharhinus; species Carcharhinus amblyrhynchos. Next base: position 38,486,774 of record NC_137344.1, on the reverse strand, counting down.
ATCGCAAATTTGTTCCAGCGTAGGAGGAGGCCATTTGGCCCGTCATGTTTTCAACAGCTCTCCAAATGAGCATTATATGTTAGTGCCATTCCCCTGCAATTTCCCCGTACCTCTGCACTCGTGTCCATTCAAGTAATCATCTAATGTCCTCTTGAATGTCTCGACTGAATCTGCCTTCACCACCCTTCCCAGCAGAGCATTCCAGACCAAAACCATTCGCTCTGTGAAAAAGCTTTCTCTCACATCACATTTGATTCTTTTGCAAATCACTTGAAGTCTGTGCCCTCTCATTCTCAATGCTTTTACAAGCAAGAACAGTTTCTCCCTATCGACTCTGTTCAGTTCCCTCATGACTTTGAACCTCTCTAACAAATATCCTTTTAACTTCTCCTCTCCCAAGAGAATGGTCCCAACTTCTCCAATCTATCTTCATAACTGAAGTTCCTTATTCCTGGAACCATTTTTGTAAATCCCATCTGTACTCTCTCCGATATGTTCATCTCCTTCCTAAAGTGTGGCACCCAGAACTATACACAGTATTCCAGCAGAGGTGTAACTAACCTCCTATACAATTTCAGTGTAATCTCCTTGCTCTTGTACTCAACGCCCCTGTTAATAAAGCCTTAGATGCTGTTTATTAATTTCTCAGTTCACCGGTCCTGCCATCTTTAATGATGTATGTACACGTATACCAAGACCCCGCTACTCCATTGAATCCCTGCAGCGCAAAAGGGACTCTTTAGAGTTTTACCGCTTATTTTATATTATTTCTCCATGTTCCTCCTATCAAAATGAGTGGCCATACACTTCTCTGAACTGAACTTCATCAGTTCCCTATCTGCGCACTCCACTAAGATAAAAGCAAAATACTGCAGATGCAGGAATTTGAAACAAAATATTTTTTTTGTTCTCAACTCTGACAAAGGGTCATCTAGACTTGAAACGTCAACTCTATTCCCTCCTCACAGATGTTGTCAGACCTGCTGAGATTTTCCAGCACTTTCTCTTTTTGTGTCCACGCCACTAACTTGTCAATGCTCTTTTGAAATTCTGTGTTGTCTTCTTCACAGGTTACAATGCTTCCAAGTTTCATATCATTTGCAAATGTCCCCTGCTCTCCAAGATCTAGATCACAATAATCCAAAATGTTTTCCTTTTCTTTCTTCCCTGTCTTTTCTGAACAGCTCGTACCCAGGAATATTTAACACCCAGTCCTGCCCTTCCTTGAGCCAGGTCTCTGTTATCATCATAACATCATATTTCCACTAGGTAATCCCCAGTCTTATTCACTGCACTCCATGCATCTGCTTCCAGCAGTACACCTCGGATTTAAATGTCATTACTTTCTCCTTTTCTCCAGCTCACCTATTAATGCCTGATTTGCTGCTCTAATGATCGCTGTCTCTCCCAGTACTTTGTGCACCTTGGTATTTACTCGCTAATATTTTCTTCTGGTTTCCACATCCCTGCTAGGTTAATTTGAAGACCTCCATCGCAGTTACACTCCAGCTGTGATTCTATTGACACACAAAGGAGCTTTTATTAACATAAACTTTATTTAACAATACAATTTAACTGTGTTGTTGTTCGTCCATCGTCATCGATGAGGACCTCGACACTATTAGTCATTTTGAGGTAGGTTGCGGTGTGTCCGAAGATGACTGATCAGGCCAATTCCGGCATGTCCTGGCACATATTGGACAGCCTTGTGTCGACACTGTAGTTGTTGCACTGGTGGCTCTGGACTTGCGCAGCTCGCGCTTAAGTTATGCTTCAGCAATACACCTTTCTTCGTGAGCTTGACAGCCTTTGTGGATGAGGCAGTGCCAGGTAGGGCGGTTTTGCGCCAGTGTTTCCCAGGTGGTCGTGTCAGTGTCAAGCAACTTCAGGGAGGCCTTGTGTGTGTCTTTGAAATATTTCTTCTGCCCTCCATGCGAGCGTCCTCCAGCAGAGAGTTCCCCAAAAAGGAGCTGCTTGGGTATGTGCTTGTCTGATGTATGGATGACATGACCTGCCCACTGGGTCTGTGCTCTCATCAGCAGTGTGTGGACTGATGGAAGGCAATTTAACGATAACAAACGAATTAGCGTAACTTTTACCAGTTGAAATATTTAAACGTTTTAAACTGCTAATCTCTTTCTATTAGTGTTAATTTCAAGCAATATTTCTCTCATAGAGTCCTAGTCAAGATCAATTAGTGACACACAGGCTTACGCGTTTGTACTTGTTGACAATCCTAGAGACTTTTGAACACCTCTGGAGAGAGTGAGAGAGAAACTTGTCTCCTGATAGTCTCAAACAGCAGCATCCAGAGAGAGCGAGACCTCTTACTTCTTTCAGGACCAGGCAGAAACTGAGGGGACAAAGTTACCTGCTTGTCACACATGTCGATTGATGTAGTGAGCCAGTAAGATCACGAGCGAGGCAAAAAACCGAGTCCGCGCCCAGTTCGTCACCTCTCGTGTTATTACCGGCCCTGCTAAACTGGCGAAATCAGCCTCGTGCCCTTCCCTGATTTTAATATTCATGACCTTATTTTAATATGATTAGTGAACTCGGAACACATCATTTGGCTGCATTTGTCTTAATAGCCTCGCCAGTGGAGGTCCTCACGGGTGAAGATCATGTACGAACATCCACCAACCGAAACCAGAACTCTTGGCCTCATCATTGGGAATAGAGACCTTTAAGGCCCCCCAGGTGGTTGCCTGGGCATGATTGGAGGCAGTGATTGCGGGGGGAGGGGGTTGATGTCCAGGGAGTGGGGAGAGGGCGACAATCTCCTAGTGCACTGACTGTGTATACTTGTACAGATGCTTGATCAGGTGCGTATGCAATGCCACAATCTAGCAGTCACTAGCCAACCTCCCTGTGAGAATAGACTCCGTCCACTCCTCCTACTGGAGAGAATCACACTTTACCTCATTTTTCCAACTAAGTGTGATAAGATCTGAAATTTTCTTGCCAAAAAAAAATCTGAGACTCTCTCATTTTCGAGCTCATCTGGCACTTAGAATTTCTTTTGGTAAAATCGCGCCCTGACTGTTTTAAAATCAAAGAGAACTGTGTCCCTGCAAGCTTGCCTCTGCCCATCCCCATGACTCTGCCTCTGTCAATGAACTAATCATAACTCTACTCTGAAACCCCAGCAGATGAAACAAAACAAAGAAAAATGCAATAACTTATCTTAAAGCAAAAACATCCTTAGCTAAAATCATTATTATCCCACATTCTTAGCATGTGTACAGCCTGGTGCAGACAGGTTGGCACCATGTAAAACAGAGCTGAATTTTAAACATACCCCTAACAAGAAACATGGTAAAAACACATTTCTTAAAGGCACAGTATCACACTAGCAAAACACCCTATGTGGAATTCAGTCCCGGCTCTATTCAGAAGCCACCGGTCCAACTTGTGATAGTGCCATCTCCCCCAGAGCCTGTCTCAGACATCTAAAGCCCTCGGGCCTTGGACCATCTTTTCCATATATATTAGCACCAAGCTGCCCTGCCATGTCTTTACTTTCTCAACATTAACCTTATTTTACTTTGGTTGATTATATTAATTTACTTTGTTGGTCCTGCCTTCAGTAATCTTAATGTTTCTTACTCAAATACACCAACTGCTTCTTTAGAAATTATACACTTTTCAAATTTATAGCTATTCAAAATGTGTTTCTTACCAACCATCACCATGATGTGATATTACATTTTGAAACTCAGCTCTGAAAATAAAGTCAGAGCCCAGTGTTGACTAGAGGCAGGTGGGAAGTGGCCTGGAGGTAATGGCCTAGTGGTATTGTCGCGAGGCTATTAATCCAGAAACTCAGCTAATGTTCTGGGGACTCAGGTTCGAATCCCATCATGGCAGATCAATTGAATTCAATAAAAATAATACCTAGAAATAAGAATCTATTGATGATCACTAAACCATTATCGAATGTCAGAAAAACCCCTGAGGTTCACTAATGTCCTTTAGGGAAGAAAATCTGCTGTCCTTACCTGGTCTGGCCTGCATGTGACTCCAGAGCCATGGCAATATGGTTGACTCTCAACTGTAGTCCAAGATCAACTAAGGACGGGCAATAAATGCTATGACGTGGAGATGCTGGCATTGGACTGGGGTAAACACAGTAAGAAGCCTCAAAACACCAGGTTAAAGTCCAACAGGTTTATTTGATAGTAAACGCCACAAGCTTTCAGAACGCTGTTCCTTCGTCAGGTGAGTGGAGAGAACAAATGGAAACTTTAACCTGGTGTTGTGAGACTTCTTACAATAAATGCTAGCCAGCCTGCAATGCTTATGTCCCACAAATGAACTAAAAAAAATTCACCCAGAGCCATTTCTGCACAGCTACTACTGTTCCTGGCTTAGAATAATTCCCATGCATACTCCACCTCTCCCCCTCCCCCCCCCAAATCCCCACATGAACTTAATTTGCTACTCTCTGTCTCTGTCTCCGCCGTAGTCACTTGTTGCCTCATGCATCCCTCACTGATTGTATGGTTTAAAAAGCATTCCTCTTTAATAGACCCTCTGATGAGTCATTAGCCAGTTTAGCTTCCTGCTACACTAATTAATATCACTTAAACCAACTGCTTAATGAATATTTTTATTCACTTACACGATTTACACTGCTGGCTAGGTCCTCATTTATTTCCCTTCTCTAAGGTGGTGTTGAGCTGCTTTCTTGAGCAATTGCAGTCCATCTGGATTTTTAACACCAACAGTGCTATTCAGGAGTGACTTCCAGGATTTTGACCCAACATAGAATCGTAGAATCCTTACAGTGCAGAAGGAGGCCATGTGGCCCATCAAGCCTGCATCACCAACAATCTCACCCAGGCCCTCTTTGGGTTCACCCAAACAGCGTTACCCCAGTAACCCTATGTATTTACCCAGCTAGTGTCCCTGACACTAAGGGGTAACCTAGCATGTCCAATCAACCTAGCCCACACACCTTTGAACTGTGGGAGGAAACTGAGCAGACGTGCAAACTCCACACAGACATTGACCCAAGGCTGGGATTGAACCCGGGTCTCTGGCACCGCGAGGCAGCAGTGCTAACCACTGAGCCACCGTGCTGCCCGAAATGAATGAAGGAATGCCAGTGTATTTCGAAGTCAGGATAGTAAGTGACTTGGAGGGTGTCTTCCGGTTGGTGGTGTTCCCATGTACCTGCAACCTTGGGTTTGGCAGGTGCTGCCTAAGGAGCCTTGGTGAGTTCCTGCAATGCATGCTGTAGATGATACATTTTCAGGATTACTCCTGTGGTAAGGCTTTCTTTGTTGCGTGCGCAAGCAGTTGAAGTAAGAAGAGCAAGGTGGAATATGTGGGTGTGACTTGACATTAATAATTATTCATTGGATACAAATCTATGAAAGTGTTGCCACCTTGTATTGAGAATACTGATTTCTCAGAGCACAGTCTGGTGTAACAGCTCCCTTTGAACAAATATACAGCAACACATCATTTAATGGAAACTGCCAGTTACCCTAACTTGAAAGATCTTACAGATCCAGCTGAACATTCAATTTCAGTTTTAATGTGATGCTATCTTCCGTTCTAATATATACTCTTTCAAGAAATAGGCAATTCATCTAGTCAGAATAAAACACCATCATAGTAGCAAGGAAATGTGTGTTATCACCCAAATGTAACAGTACCAATCTGCAATTTGTCTGAATTGCAGCATAGATTTCAGCACAAGCTTTATAAAATGGCTGTTTGGGAAGTTTAGACTTTTTCGTAGCTTTTTTTTTGTCCGTATTCCAAAGTGATCTGAATGGCTATCAAGTCAAGAATAATGTTTGTTCATTAAGGGTGTCCTAATCAATAAATATCTCCTGGTTTGCTGGCTGTAGACTTACTCAAAGCACAAGAGTCATTTAGTAATGAGGATGATCCCAAGCAAAATGGAAATTCTTGATATATTGAGAGTTGGGGATCAATCTGATAACACCTAAAGTTTGGGACAACTGCTGCCATCAGGGCTACTCTACATTGCCAGATGCATTGCTGATATTTTCTTCTGTTCTTTTCCTGTCATTGCTGAACCAAAACTTTTACTGGGATTTTTTTTTTCATTAAATCAGGTTGTTGTGGAATTATTGCCTTTTCTCCAAAGGGAGGATGAACTGGACGGCAATATATTCCAATGTGCAGGATATGCAATCTCTGTATTTATGACCGACATTATCTCCCAATCCAGCAATGCCCCAATTAAAACATTCTTCTCCTTGCTTTCAAATCCCTTCCTAGCCTCTCCCCTCCCTATCCTCCTGCAGCTCTAGAATTCCTCCAAAATCACTGCGTTCATCAAATTCAGGCCTCTTACACATTCCCGTCAATTTTGTTTCTCCACCTTGGTGGTCATGCCTTCAGCTGTCTAGGTCCTAAACCCTGAACTCCACTTGCGAAACCTTTCTACTCCTTTGCTTCTCTCTCCTGCTTTGAAATTCTCCTGAAAACTTATTTCTTTAACCAAGCATTTTGTCACCAGTACTAATATCTCTTTCTGTGTCAAATTTTGTTTAATTTTATTCCAATAAAGCATCATTGGATATTTTACTGTTTTAAAGGTGTTACATAAATACAAGTTGCTATTCTACCTTCTGATCCTAGAATTAATTTATACTTTATTAATTTATAGCTATTGTAGTGAACTGAGGAAAATTAAGATTTAAAAACAAAGTCAGAGCAGAGAGCTGACTGGAGGCAGATGCCTGGAGAAATGATGAGATGTGAATTAACCTGTCAAAGGGAAATAAGTATTTGATATATGTGAGTGGAGAGAAAAATGGGGCTAGAGAAGAACTACAAAGTTAAAAGACAGGGAAATTGACATGCATTTACCAAAAGCCCACTCAAAAGGGGAATACAGTCAGAGAAAGAAATGGTATAACGACAGAACTGTAGGAAGAAAAGGCAGCGAGACAGTCAACATCAGAACTGCAGAAAGCTGCAGCGATAGTCTCCTGAGAGAAACAGCCGTTTCCCATCTTCGCTGAACCAGTAGACCTAGCTACCTCAACCTGGGTGTGGTAATTATTTGCTGGGTTTTGCTCATAGAGTTAATGAACATCAGATGTTGTTTGAGAAAAGGAATGTCCCAGAGTTCAGGTAAAACGTAGGCATGGTTTCATATAACATTAACTATGTTTAGCCATCAGTATCCTTAGATGTCACAGAGTAATCTGGTCCTTGTTGTATGTATTTTGGTTTCTTGTTTAAGTTAAGAAATATTCTTTACCAATTGTTCATAATTGACTGGACTTTTTTCTCACTGGGATGTAAATACCATTCCTCACACAATACCAAAATGTACCATTATGAATCAGTGTTCCAAGTTACCCTTTTGGGTTTTGGGATGTCCTCACATTTAAGATCAGCATGGTTCATAACACTGGGCATTGAAGGAAATGCTGAATGACTACTCTTTTTCCACTATTCCATTTCTACTAAGAAGAGTGAAGCATATTTAATAAGATAAATAATATATATTTCATTTTATTTTTGGCTCTATTTGACCACTTTGATTTTAAGTGCTGAGCAGACTTGAAACTGGGAGTGTTTCAGATCTGATTTTAAGAACCGTTCTCAGGCGCCCCCATACATACACTGCCTGAAAAAATAGCAATTCTGAAACGTGCTGTGAAAGCCTGTGAGTGGGGCTTAACCCACCCAAAACCCTGCAGCTCTGATCAGTGCCTCCAACTGCACATGCGCAGAAAAAAAAGATAGAATGTAACTCCCCTGCCACATCCCCCTCCCCCATGCTAGATAATGCCTCCCCTGGCCTCAACAGATATTACCCCAGCCCCACAACACTACTGACCCCCCTTATCCTCCCACCTCCTCCATCACCCAGAGCGATCGTGGCCCCCCTCCCCCCTACCAATCTCAAGCAGAGTGGCAATGGAATCCCCTTCCCTCCAACCGATCTCAAGCAGAGAGCTATCAGACAACACCCCGCGCCACCCCCCCCCCCCCCCCCCCCCACCCAACTCACCAATCTCAAGCAGAGAGCCATCGGACACTCAGCACTTACCTCCTCACTAACCAGAGCGCCCAAATTGAACTTCTATGGAGCGTGTCTATTTTGCACTGATTTCAGATGGGTGGTAAAGGGGAAAGTGCCAGGAAGGTTGGGCGTGAAGCCCATTAAGTCAACTTAAATGCAAACAGATGCATTTAAATGTCTGTCGCGCCTGTTGTGGGCGTGGTCCTGATCGCAGCCATTTTTGGGCTTTGGTAAAGGGGGAACCGGCACGGCGGCAGGCGCAGATCAGACTACTTGCCTCATGCCCGACTTTACCAAGGTTTCACGCCCAAAAATGGGTGCAACTTGATGGTAAAATCGGACCCAGTGTTTCTTATTTTTCACCACACCTTTATCACTGTGACTTCTCGGGACAGAAACATCTCTATATTCTGCCAGAGACATTTAGAATTAGAACCACATGAAATGTTAGTTGTGGATTATTTGACACTTAGTATCTCTTCCTGTTGCTTCAAGCTTGAATGGCAGCCTCAAATCAATAAAATGCACACTGCAATTTTTAATACGTTGCAGAAAATCTGTCCCATACACGAGTTCCTATGGGAATACTGTGCTAGTGGCATTCTCACTTCTAAATCTGAAGGCTAAGGATCTTAAGCATACCCTTTTAAGCTGGTATTTAATTGTGGCACTAAGGGAGTGTAGCATTTCCGGAGGAACTGACTGTTTGTGTCGGGTTATAATCTGTCCTCTTGGGTAAATGTAAATGATCGCTTGGAACTTTTTAAAGAAGTGCAAAATAATTTTCCCAATATTAGAACCAACATCTACTCCTCACCCAAGAACACCAAAATCCCATTTGCTGTTTGTGAATCTTTGCAACATACATATTGAGTGCTAGACCTTCAGAAAGCATAACCATAGCAACACTGGAGCATTTTTCACTGGCTGCGGAGAACTTTGGGGTGTTCCGAGGATATGAAAAGTGTTCTGTAAAAACAATAAAGGGGCCAACTAGTAACTTTTCTTTGAAGTGAAAGGTAAGCGAGCAGATGATTGTCATTTTAATATTAAAATTTAATTGAGTTCTACACAAGTAGACAATTCTCTGGCTAAAATACCTTGTGAAATAGACAATATTAGAGACTGCTGGATACATGCCAAGTTCAACATTCACTGCCTTCAAACCATGGACAGTTACATATTAGCAACAACATGTGACACAACATCTCAAACAATGAGAATTTTCACTCGAAAATATGTGTGTTTCAGAAAGGCTTCTTTACACCATTCTTCTTTCAGAATGAAAAGCGATTGCGGATTCTCTTTTTCCAAGTTACTGATTCTCAGCTTTGCTCAAAATGTATCTGTAAAGTAGCTTCTGCCATTCAATGTCTTTCTGACCCCTGTTGCCTAGGTGCAAGAATTGGTTGTGCATCAAACTCATCAACTTCAGCTGATTCTGACATGTCTGACTGAGCACTCGGTAAAAGGATATCACCCACAACAATATTGGCAGCACAAAACGCACCTGCATCCCTAACTTACAGAATCTTCAAACATTCAACCTGTGGCACCGTTCAGATTAACAATTGGCTTTACTGACCTACTCAAAATATTTTCTCTACACTCCCACATTTTTTCAGCTTTTTGCTGCTATCCTCCAATAATCACTTGTCTGAACATTTATGTGTGATTGTTGGTAATGGCAATCACCCATAGTCCACAAAGGACTTTAGGCTTCCTTAATGACACTTTTAAAGACTTCATTAGGATTTATTTATAAGGATCTGCAAGAGTGGCAGCACATCAGCTGCTAGTTCTAGAATACCTCCTGCCTAAAAGGACTCCTCCCCTTGGGGTGATTCATTGGTAATGAAATCACCCATAGCCTGAGCTCCAATTGGTCACTCGGGCCTGACTCTGCTGTGTTGCCCTGAAAGGGATAATCACCACAGCATCTCTCTCCAACAGAGTCAGACATTTGTTTAGGTAGCCTGAAGGATTCACATCAAGCATGAGGCAAGGTAATGAGACAGGTCTCCATGGACGACCACAATTGGTACAAGGATTTAATTTGGCACCACACTCCAGCCATAATGTCCTATCTACGTTAGAGGTTGTGGATTTCCAAACAAAAAGGAAAGGCTGTGATTTGTACGTGGACTCAAACTATTTATGCTCGGACTTTTTGCTCGTGCAAGTTAGAAAATTAAACTAAACAGCAGCCTGCGAAACACCCTAATGACATCACCATCAAATCATGTGATCAGCTCTTAAAGCAGTCTTGCAACCACTTAAATATGTAACATGAGCTAACTGATCTCTGCTTGTGCAATGACTCACATCCAAAGTTGTGCATTTGCATTTCTACAAGCCTAGAAGCTCATGTCACTATGATCGATTCAATCAATTTCATGCCCACTTCAAGCATTTTCCCGCTGTCTCCCCCAACTGGGTGATCTTCAGGTCACTTGATATCGATGTGGTCTTCCTGTGCAGTGGTTCAAAATTGGCTGAATAAAATTGTCATTAAACACTTCTAACACAGTGATGCACACTGCCTGTGAATGTGTTGCCAGTTGCTGAACATGTTGATTCCTCTTATCTTATTAATATATTACATTGCTGCAGCCCTAACCCATTGCATCGCTCACAGTCCACCAAAGAACATGCTCGCTTCAGCTGCTCGCAGAGCCACAGATGAACACAGGTCAGGGTTATTTAATGAAAACCACTCAACTCTGAAATAGCAAAAAACAGCCGCAGAATTAAACTAATGCCACTGCCTAAAAACAGAAATATTTAATCCAGAAGAGGAAAACGAGGCAAAATAAAGAATAAGAGAGCATTTCCAATAATTATCCCAGTGCAGTAATTCCGCTAATCAGTGCTCAGGCTTAGCTCCTCCTGGTGAGTCAACAAAATAAAAACACAAATCTAATTGCGCCAGCACCCAATAAACCTGTAACAGAATGGGGAATTCTATGTGTTTTTAATTGCTATCATCCTTCATTTTTACTTCAATTGGTAAGATCTTGGTAACTTGACTCATTATTTACATTCAGATATGTGTTTCCATTTTAAACTGCAGATATTGAGCTAGATTTGAGTTATACTTTAGTAGCTCACATAATTAGTTCACATTATAAAATTAATTGAATTTATTAGTTCATTTATAAAAATGTGCCTGCTGAACAATTTGTCACAGCTTTAGCTGAATGACAACTCCATAGAATCCCATGAAATCCTCGCAGATAGAATAAGGCCATTCAGCCAATCGAGTCTAAGCCAACTTTTGCATCTTACCCTGGCTTTATCCCCATAAATTTATGTATTTACCCCACTAATCCCCTCTAATCTACACATCCTGGGACATTAAGGGGCAATTTCACATGGAAAATCCACCTAACTTGCATGTCTTTGGACAGTGGAACGAAACCCACGCAGACACAGAGGGAATATGCAAAAGAGCGGCACAGTGGTTAGCACTGCAGCTTCACAGTGCCAGGGGCCTGGGTTTGATTCTTGGCTTGGGTCACTGTCTGTGTGCAGCTTGCATATTCTCTCCATGTCTGCTTCAACAGTCTTTAACATGGCTGTCCCACCATCACTCTCTGTACCAGTCAGGTCGTGACCTGTCCCCTTCCCTGTGCTGGTAATAATAGCTGCCATTGGAAATGGGGGCAGGAGTTTCTCATACGGTGCCTGTCCACCTCTTTTTTTTGCCTGACCTACACAATTTGCCCCTGTATTGGAACAGGCAACTCCAGCTAGTAATCTCTGTTCAACATTTCTTCAAGTTGCTTCATTAACATTAGGATGGCTGTTTTATTTTTCTTCTTGATTCGTTCATACTGGTATTACGTAGTTACAGAACTTGAACATATCTTTTTATTAGTTCATGGGATGTGGTCATCGCTGACTAGACCAGAATTGATTGCCCATCCCTAATTGCCCCTGAGGAGGAGCTGGTGAGCTGATTTCTGGAACTGCTGCTGTCCATGTGGTGTAGGTACATCCAAGGTGCTATAAGGGAGGGGATTCCAGAATTTTTACCAAGTGACAGTGAATGGAAAGTGATGTAGTTCCTGGGGGACACAGTGGCACAGTGGTTAACACTGCTACCTCACAGTGCCAGGGACCGGGTTCAATTCTGGCCTTGGGTCTGTGTGAGGTTTGCACATGTCCCGTAAATACATGAGTCTCCTCTGAGTGTTCCAATTTTCTCCCATAGGCCCAAGATGTGGGGGTTAGGTTGATTGGCCATGCTAAATTGCTCCTTAGTGTCAGTGGGATTAGCAGGGTAAATTAGTGCAGTTGCAGGGATAGGGCCTGGGTGGGATTGTTGTTGGCGCAGGCTCGATGGGCTGAATGGTCTCCTTCTGCACTGTAGGGATTCTGTGATTGTATGATGTCTGTGTGGTGAGTGGTGTTGTGGCTAGTTGGTAGCTTCCTCAGAATAAACTGCGACAAAGTCTGAATGACATGATACATTGCATTATTCCCCCTCTGGTAGCGCATACAGAAAACATAACCACGCTCACTTAAAGGTGTTCCACTGCAGTTATTATTATTCTGAACTTTCCACTCTTATTCCTTCCAAATCCCAAATCTTTACAAATATTCCTTTTCCTTTCCTCCTCATTGTGTTGAATTCTAGATTCCTCACAAACTTGCTGCTCAAATTCATAAGAAATAGAATCTTGAGTGGGCCATTCAAAAATTCAAGTCTGCTCTCTCATTTAATGGGATCATGGTTGATCTTCAACCTCAACACCAATTTCCTGCACTATCCCCATATGATATTATTAACGTGTAGATAGCTACCCATCTCACCACTGAAAATACTCAGTGACTGAGCCTCCGCAGCCGTCTGGAGCAGAGAATTCCAAAGGTTCACTCCCCTCAGAGTGAAGGCATTCCTCCTCGTTTCAGTCTAAAATCATAGAATCCCTACAGTACAGAAGGAGGCCATTCGGCCCAACAGATCTGCACCAACCACAATCTCACCCAGGCCCTATCTCCCCATAACCCCATGCATTTACTGTAGCTTATCCCCCTGACACTGTGGGCCACTTTAGCGTGGCCAAACCGCACATCTTTGGACTGTGGGAGGAAACCGGAGCACCCGGAGGAAACCCACGCAGACACAGGGAGAATGTGCAAACTCCACAGAGTCAGTGACCCAAGCCAGGAATCGAACCCGGGTCTCTAGTGCTGTGGGGCAGCAGTGCTAACCACTGTGCCACCGTGCTGCCTTTTCTTTATTCTGAGGCTGCTCCCCCTGGTTATGGACACCTCTCCCCTACACCTCCCAACCAGGGGGATGATCCTTCCTGCCTCTACACTGTTGAGCCTTGTAAATATTTTGTATGTTTGAGGGAGATCACCTCTCAGTCTGCTAAACACCAGAATTTTCCAGCCGTTTGCATCCTGTCGCTGCTGCAAGCAATGGCGGAGAATCTGGTGCTCAGCCGAATCTCCATTCACTGCAATGCGACCAGAGAATCCCATCGGATGAATGGCCAGAAAATTCCAGCCCAGAGAATAAAGGCTCAATCTATTTAATCTTTCTCCATAGGACAAGCCCTCCATCCCAAGATTTAATTGAGTGAACCTTCATTGCAGTCCCTCTGTGGCAAGTATATCTTTTCTTAGGCACAGGTGTAGTCTCACTAAGGATCTATATAATTGCAGTAAGGCATCTTCACACCTATATTCAAAACCTCCTGTAATAAAGGCCAACATATCATTTGCCTCCTGCTCCTACATGTTAACTCTCAGTGACTCATGAACAAAGACACCCGAGTTCCTTTAAAGTTCAACACTTCCCAGCCTCTCATCATTTAACAAATGACTCTGAATTTCTGTTCTTTGTACCAAAGTGGATAACCTTGCATTTCTCCACAATGTCTTCCATCTGCCAAATCTCTGCCCACTCCGTAAATCTATCCAAGCCTCCTTGAAGCTTTTGTACAGCCTCCTCAAGACATACCCTTCCAGCTTGTTTTGTCTCACCTTCAAAGCTGGAAATATTACATTATAAACCCACATCCAAATCATTGTCATAGATTGTGAATAGCTGTGGGCCCAAGCACTCATCATCACTGTACCCTACCAGCCATAGCCTGCCTACCTGAAAATGTTGCATTTATTCCTACTGTCTGTTTTTCTACCTGTTAACCTATTCTCAAACCATGTAATTACGTTATCCCCAATTTTAGCATTTTTTCCCACAAAGACAGACAAAATATTTGTTTAGTTTTTCCACTATTTCCTGATTCCCCATTATAAATTCCCCTGAATCAGCTTGTAATGGACACACACTTGTCTTCGCTAATCTTTTCCTTTTTACATACCAATAGAAGATCTTACTGTCTGTTACTCTCATATTCTATTTTCCCTTTCTTAATCTATTCACTCATTTTGTTCTTTAAAATGTGGAGATCCTTACTTTCCTCGCATTTCTCTTCCTTCTGCAATCTGGAGGCTTTTGAAACTCAGCCACTGTTTCTTGAGGTTTACCTTAGCTTCTCTCTTTCCAATCTTGATGGTCACATGAATAAGTACAATTGACATTAAACTGATGGAGTTCAACATATAGGCCAGAATTCCCCAGCCTTCCACTCCAGCTAGATTCTCCAATCCTGTTGGCACTGCACTCCGTCTGTGTGTTTCCCACCGGCGAGGGGTGACATCAATGGGAATTCCCATTGACAGGAGCAGGATCAGAGAATCCTGCCATTAGCAAACAATGTGCCATCTCCACGCAACTGGGAGGCCAGAGAATCTTGCCCGTGGCCTCTCACATCACAAAAGATCATCATGAATTTTACAAACTTCAATCCCAGGTGCCCGTCATTTTGTATTTAAACATATTGCTTTATTAACTTTTGGAACACTTCTATGAGGAAATCCTAATTGAAGTTGTGTACAAGTGCATCATACATACTTTTTTTCTGCACACAAAAAACTTATTAAAAAACATCCATCTCTTTCATCTCTTTTGATAAACTTGAGCTACCAGCGCTAATTGCTTACACATCAGGCAGAATTCAAATCAAAACTGAGACATTAGTGGAATGCCAATGAAGTATATAGATGAAAAGTTCTCTGATAGATTATTTTCATTTTGGAATTGCGCGAGAAACTTTCCAAAGTGTGGACATCTGTTCATTAAATTTATTGATTGAAGTTGATTGCGAACACCAAAACTAAAAACCACCACTTACGCACACCGGAGAACATTTGTTTCTTCACTTAATTTTCTTTATACTTTGGAAGCAAACTTCTGTTAAGTGGTAGCAGCTTCACAGCGGTGAATCCAAGTATAGATCATACATTGAGACTAAACTCTTCAAGTGAATTTGAATTGTTTGAAATAGATTTTGGCATCTTAAGATACAACTTCTTCACCTTTGGTAGCTTGTTACTTGAAGTAAAGTAACAGTAAACCTTGCTACAAAAGCACAATATGTGTACTAGGTGTATGTGTACATAGATCCCTGAAAGTTGGGAATCAAGTAGATAAGGTTGTTAAGAAGGCATACGGTGTCTTGGCGTTTATTGGTAGGGGGATTGAATTTAGGAGTCGCAGCGTCATGATGCAACTGTACACAACTCTGGTGCGGCCGCACTTGGAGTATTGCGTGCAGTTCTGGTCCCCACATTACAGGAAGGATGTAGAGGCTTTGGAGAGGGTGCAGAGGAGGTTTACCAGGATGTTGCCTGGTATGGAGGGGAGATCCTATGAGGAGAGACTGAGAGATTTGGGGTTGTTTTCGCTGGAAAGAAGGCGGCTAAGAGGGGACCTTATTGAAACATATAAGATGATTAGAGGTTTAGATAGGGTGGACAGTGATAGCCTTTTTCCTAGGATGGAGAAAGCTAGCACGAGGGGGCACGGCTTTAAATTAAGGGGGGGTAGTTATAGGACTGATGTCAGGGGTAGGTTCTTTACCCAGAGGGTGGTGAGGGACTGGAATGCCCTGCCAGCTGCAGTTGTAAACGCGCCTAGTTTGGGGGCGTTTAAGAGATCCGTGGATAGGTTTATGGACGAAATGGGATTGGTTTAGATTAGTGGGTTAGTGTTGTTTTTTTTTAAAAGCTGGTCGGCGCAACATCGTGGGCCAAAGGGCCTGTTCTGCGCTGTAATGTTCTATGTTCTATATTATTTGTCCTGTCCATTATCCATTCCTGTGTTTCTTTATCAGGCTGTCTTAGTCCTTAAAAGTAAATTAGAATAAAATAATTTATTAATCACAAGTAAGGCTTATATTAACTCTGCAATGAAGTTATTGTGAAATTTCCCTAGTCACCACAGTCCGGCACCTCTTCAAGTCAATGCACCTAATCAGCATGCCTTTCAGAATGGGAGGAAATGGGAGCATCTGGAGGAAACCCACGCAGACACAGGGAGGACATACAAACGCCACACAGTCCCCCAAACCAGGAATTGAACCCGGGTCCCTGGAGCTGTGAGGCAACAATGCTCACCACTGTGCCACCGTGCTTATAATAATTTACGTCTGTCCCTTAAATGTAAAATATTCATGTTGTATCAACTTTAATCAAGCACAGAGCTTTGCACTTCCCCATAAATGGGTAACATTATCAAATTTTCCAAAACTGCGGTGGTGGATTTTATCAAAAATAACTATTAGTGGAGAACCTCAAGAAAAAGATAGCACAGCGTTTTCTGATCATCAGTGATGTACTTTAAAAACAAAATAATCTCTCAAATTGTTTTCTCTTAAATGTATCCTGTTGCACCTAAATCATAGAAGGCAACCCAGTAATGCATTGAAAATATTTTAAAGGGATGGAGTAATGGTTTAAAATCTCCACATTTCCCCCAAGAGACATTGTATATCTGCATGAGTAGTGAGGGGAATAGGTCCTAAGACCAAATATTTGGTGCTGATGCATTGCATCTCCATCTCCTGACCTCAGCTTTGTGCTCAGAAACCTTTAAAGAGCTTAGCAAACGTGGCAAAGTACTTCTCAACTTCTAAGTGACACTATTAATCTTCATGAATAGTGAGGAGGCAGATCCTGGAACCCAGTACTTTGTGCTAACATATTGTAACTCCACATCTTGTCCTCAGATGTGACTCCAGATCCTTTTAGAGTAGGTAACAAATGCCTTAAAAGCTTCACATAGCTAAGCATTTCTCAGCGGCCAAGAGACACTATTAATCTTTGTGAGCAGTAAGAAGTAGGTCTTGAATCATAATGTTTGGTGCTATAAAGTCTCCACATCCTGGTCTCAGGGTTCCTGGATCCTGAAATTATGCTGCAGTG
Source organism: Carcharhinus amblyrhynchos (assembly GCF_965287045.1). Lineage (NCBI taxonomy): Eukaryota > Metazoa > Chordata > Chondrichthyes > Carcharhiniformes > Carcharhinidae > Carcharhinus > Carcharhinus amblyrhynchos. The sequence continues at coordinate 38,469,466 of NC_137344.1, read as the reverse complement.
TAAAATTGCCAAAGGAGCCTGTAGAATTCAGCCTTCTGTTAACTTGTCAGAGATGTTAACCCATTTAAACTAAATAATTCCTCTCCAAAATAATAAAGAGGACTTTCATTTAACTGTGGTGAATGCTAGACCATCAGGGCTCAAATGAGTGTGCGGCCACCGGCAAGATTGTGTTTTCAAATCCAGTCTGAGGTTAAAAAACAATGAAACATTTTTGAAAAAAAAAATGACTTTGTAACTTCATAAGGAACAGCTCAGAATTAAGCTACTGTCAGACCTCTGAGCACAATCTTTGTGAGTAATGGAGTGGCCCCAGATTCTGATTTTAACTTAATAGATTCACGGCCTCAGTTTCTTATTGCAACATCAGTCTGTTCTTTCTTCAGAGCACCTGCCGGAGTGTTTATCCTAATATGTGACGGAATACTATAGATCTGTCTGACTAATGGCATGTAAAGCACATCATCAGCCCTGACTGAAATCTGTTTTTCACAACAGAACTGAAGAAAGAGAACATTATTGTAGCTCATTTGCTGAACAGTAAATGTTTCCAAATTCTTAGCCATTCTATGTGAGTCCAAAATCTCAGGAACCTTCCTGCACGTATCAAAGAAGAGATATATGAAGATCGGCTGAGCAATGAAAATGCAGTTTTAAAAAATGCATTTGTTTTCGTATAGGGTGACATGGTGGCACAGTGGTTAGCACTGCTGCCTCATAGCACTAGGGACCCGGGTTCAATTCCAGCCTCAGGTGACTGCCTGTTTGTGTGGATCTTGCACGTTCTCCCATGTCTGCGTTGGTTTCCTCACACAGTTCAAAGATGTGCAGTTAGGTGGATTAGACATGATAAATTGCCCCTTAGTGTCCAAAGGTGTGTAGGTTAGATAGATTGGCCATGGTCAGTATGTAGGGTTTGGTAGGATAGGGCCTGGGAAGGACTCTCTGTCTGAGAGTCATCGCAGACTGAATGGGCCAAATTGTCACTTTCTACACCGTAGGTATTCATAAGAACATAAGAAATAAGAACATAAGAAATAGGAGCAGGAGTAGGCCATCTAGCCCTTCGAGCCTGCCCCGCCATTCAATAAGATCATGGCTGATCTGTCTTGGCTCAGTTCCACATTCCCGCCCTCTCCCCATAACCCTTAATCCCCTCTCTTATCAAAAACCCATCAACCCACGTCTTAAAAATATTTAGCGAGGCAGCCTCCACCACTTCAACAGGCAGAGAATTCCAGAGATTCACCACCCTTTGAGTGAAGAAGTTCCTCCTCAACTCCGTTCTAAACCGCACCCCCTTTATCTTGAGGCTGTGCCCCCTAGTCCTACTGTCCTTTCTGAGCAGGAAGAGTCTCTCCACCTCTATCCTATCCATCCCATTCATCATCTTATCCATCTCAATGAGATCTCCCCTCATTCTTCTAAACTCTAACGACTACAAGCCTAGTTTACTCAGCCTCTCCTCGTAGCTCAACCCCCTCAACTCTGGCATCAGCCTAGTAAACCTCCTCTGCACTCCCTCCAAGGCCAAAATATCCTTGCGTATGTACGGCGCCCAAAACTGCACACAGTACTCCAGCTGCGGCCTCACCAATGCCCTATACAGCCACAGCAAGACCTCCCTACTTTTATATTCAATCCCCCTCGCTATGAAGGCCAGCATCCCATTTGCCTTCCTGACCACCTGCTGCACCTGCAAGCTGGGTTTTTGCAACTCATGCACAAGGACCCCGAGGTCCCTCTGCACCGTCGCCTGCTGCAGTTTTTCTCCACGTAAGTAATAATCCTTCCTACCATTATTCCTGCCAAAGTGGACCACCTCGCACTTGCCAACATTAAATTCCATTTGCCATTTCCTGGCCCATTCGCCCAGCCTATCTAGATCCTTCTGTAGACTCTCCACACCCTCCGCACAATTTGCCGTTCCACCAATCTTGGTGTCATCAGCAAATTTCGACACCCTACACTCGGTTCCCTCCTCCAGATCATCTATATAAATGGTAAATAGCTGAGGCCCCAGCACCGACCCCTGGGGCACTCCACTAGTCACCATCCGCCAATCCGAATAGCACCCATTGACCCCCACTCTCTGCCTCCTATTTGACAACCAATCCTCTATCCATGCTAACACCCTACCCCCAACTCCATGTCCCCTGACCTTCTGCAATAACCTCTTGTGAGGTACCTTGTCAAACGCCTTCTGAAAATCAAGAAAGATTCTAATTCTATCTCTTTTATTTTCTGTGAACTGAGTGTTTTAGTGTTGTTTATTTATGTACTTCAGAGAAAGAAGAAAGCAAGTGAAAAGATGAACTTGAAGAAAATCATTCCTGGAAGGATGATACTATTATTTGAGTAAGATGTAGGCCAGAATTCTCCCATCCTGCCCGCCACAGGAATTGTAGTGGGCTGGGAGTGGACAATGCAAAGGTCCATTGACCTCAGGTGGGATTCTCCGATTTTGAGGCGAGCGCGGCTGGAGAATCCCACCCATAGAATTCCCAATCTTAAAAGGTCCTGAATGACACATAGCATATAAAAAAAAAACTCTTATGCATTATAAATATGATGCTTTAAGAAATACTGTTGTGAACATTGATGGCCTTTTATGATTCACATCTCAGGTCTATACAGGGATGATACTTTATAAGGGTGCAACAAGTTTTGTCCACAATGCTTTAAAATGTCTGCTCCCTGGTTCAGCTGTGATTTTCACCACTTTCTATAGTTTGTTTACTTTCCCCTTAGTCCACACCCAGGATTAACTGATCAAGTTCAGTGAGTATCAACAGTAAACAGACTCACAAAATCAAATTTAGTACGGCTGAACACTACACCTGGTGAAAGAGATGAGTCAGTTTGATGTTTTCTTAAGTTTTCCTTTTTTTTGTTCCCTACAATATGAATCCACTTTCTGGCCTAAAGTAATGACAGAATGGAAGAGTATTTTGAATACTCTGCTTGGTTTATAATTGCAGTTTAATCTTACAAAATCAATTCTGAAGTATCAGAATTTTTAACGATTCACTTTGCTTTCACTTAACCCTTTACTACAATTTAGAGTCACGGGGATTCAGAGTCTATTCCAATAGATACTAGGTGAAAGGCAAGATATACCCAGGACAGGACGTGATCACAGGGCATACAATCACACACTGAAGGTTAATTTAGCATGGCCAATCTACCTAATCTTGGACAGTGCCAGGAAACCAGAGGACCCCGAGTAAACCCACGCAGATATGAAGAGAATGTGCAGGCTCTTCTCAGTCAGTGACCCGAGGCTAGAATTGAACCCGGGTCCCAACGCTGTGAGGCAGCTGTGCTAACCACTGTGCTGACCGCTTTAACAGCTCACTTCATATCAATTTAACTCTGCCATTACAGGAATCATGGCAGGAACAGTAAAGCTGAGTATTTAATATATATTGCAATTAAAGCTTCTGTATTGTTGTTTGTTTGTCATAGGCAGAAGGTGTAAAAGTTGTTTCTTTGTAACACTGCGGCAAGACTTCAGTATCTAAATAAGACACAGAGAGAGAGAGATAGAGGCATGGCACGTACTAACAAGAAGAGTAACAACTGCAAAAGCACAATGCAGAGTACCATGGGAACAGGCCAGGTTTATTGTGGAGTTGCTGTCTCCTCCCTGTGGCACCAGCAGCTGTCATTGTTAGTCCCAGGTAGCGTTTCTAGCCTCAGAACTGTCAATCAGGACAACAACAAAAAAACAATGGCAGCAGATGGGCCCATTACAGTGGCACCTGGTGCTTTACAGTAACTATGTTTGGTTGTCTCTGTCATGAGAGCCCATTAAGCACACTACTTCCTGACCTGATCTGTTGCCAAATCAAACAACCTGATCTACTCTCTCTCAAAACAGCTTGCCATCCATTCTCGGCGCGACGTCCTGAGAGGGCGAGAAAACTTCACTTGTAGCACTATCTAGTTCAAGAAGATCGTCCGTTTATATATTCCTGCAGTTGAGGAAGAAATGCGTAATCACCACCTCGAGGGTGCATTTATCTGTGTGTAATTTTCTTCCCTTTATTCTTTGATGGGATGTCAGCCTCGCTGGTAAGGCCAGCATTTGTTGACCCATCCCTAATTGCCCTGTGTGACTCGTTAGGCCATTTCAGAAGGCAGTTAAGAGTCGACCACTTTGGTGCGGGTCTGGAGTCACAATTAGGCCAGGCCAGGTGAGGACAGCAGATTTCCTTCCCTACAGGGCATCAGTAAACCTGATGGGTTTTTACAACATTTGATGATAGTTGTGATGGTCACCATTACTGAGACTTGTATTGCAGATCTATGAACAGGACTTAAATTCCATGGTGGGATTTGAACCCAGGTCCCCAAAGCATTATCCTAGCTTTCTGGATTACTGGCCCCCTGACATTACCACCAGCCACCTATGCCTCCCCTAAGTTAGTTTGCTATGGTCAGATCCAGCTCATCATCACGAGACTTGAATATGGTTCTGAGCAAAACTTCCTTTCACAATTAAATGGTAGACTTACAAAAAAACACTTCCCACAAAGCGCAAAGCCAAAATGAGAATCTCACTGGCAAAGTCTCGTTTTCCAATTTTCCACCCTCCCTTTCCTCTCCCCTACCCAACTATCCCCTGTGCCCCTGCTCCCCCACCAGTAATGCAACAAAACTCCTGCCCAAAAGGGTCAGGAACGTTAAATTACAATCTAAATGAAGGCATCCAGCATATATTCTCCACACATTGGGATATAAACAAGAACCAGGAGGAGGGAAACCGCTGGGGGCACACAGGTAAGTATAGCCCCTGGGCAGAGTGGGACATGGCGGGTTGGCACCCTGGCACTGGCCAATGGCACCCCAGCACTGCCTCGGGAACTACCGGGGCCTGTGCCAGGGGCAGTGCCAGGGATGACATCTGAGGAGCTCCGTTGGAGGAGAGGTGTTCCCCTTGTGCAAGTAGGGGGAGGGGTATCCATGTTTAAAAAGCCACCCCCATCTCAGGATTCCAAACTGCTGGCCTTTTCTGTCCCCACCCCAGCAGCACGATCGCATGGGCCACACATGGATTCTTTGCGCACAGTGCAGTGCAATGTGACGCACAAAGCCCAGGGTGCAGTTGGGGAATTACACGCCGCTTTTTCTCGCCTCAGGCAGCACTCTGTGCAGAACGTGGATGGCTCCGCTTGCTGTGCAAACACCACGGAAACCAGCAGGATGAGCAAGCTGAAAGGGCACTTGAGCCCATTTCTGAAAATAAATTGTCAAAAAAACTTGCTGAAAAGTGCCTTTTATCACAGACGCCTTTTGCAAATTAAGAAATATGATAGGCAGGGTTTAAAATTAATTCTTGAAAAGACATCCACTATTCCTTAAATAGCATTTAGAGTTCTCACGTCAGAAATGTTATTTAGAAGCAGGCCTTCGCTGCTGTGTTTATGCAGTTTAAATGTGACCGGCTGCTTGAACTGTCCAAGGTATTCAACTTACTTAATATGGTTTCAGCAGCAGCGTTGTGAACAGTGGCAAATGTGCAGCTCTTTAAAATTATTTCCTTTGCTGTAAAGTGTCTTAAGAGGTCCTGAGGGCATGAAAGCCATTATTTATTTCTTCCTTCTGGACAAATCCGCGGTGTGCTCAGTGGTATATATCTTTCCTACAAATCGATGCTATTCCAAGTCTTTCCCAGGGGGCCTGGGATGTTCTTCTACTATTGTGTAACCCTGTTTCCCCCAGGACATTGCGTCATAAGCACCCTGCGTAATAAGTATCACGGTGGATTGTTTATTGCGGGTGGTTAAGTTCCCTCTCAACATTAACCCTTGCTGTTAATAAATGGGGAACCAATGGCTGGAGGTGCAAGTATGGCAGCACTTTGACCTCAGGAAGTGCAGTCTATAACTGCCTTGGGCAGTAGCGAGAATTGGCAACCCACCTTCTGGGCCCTTGAACCACGAGAGATTTTGTCCTTTAATGTTCCTTACGCTACGCTTTGTTTGTTGAAGTGTTCCTCAAAGGGAGGTTTGATATGACATCTGTAACTCACTCACTGACTATTTTGTTGAGCTAGATTCCTGCCCTGCCAAATCTGCCCCCCTTCCCCACATCCCATCAACACCACCAACTCCCTCCCTTTGTGCTTTCAGAACAGATTCGATTGTGTGAAACCCATGCTGTAAGCAGATTGGGCAAATCCTCCTGGACCTTTCCGGATTCTCTTTAATTTTCCTTAATGACCACTTGACAATCTAAAATTACATTAGTATTGGGTCATTGCGATAATGCGTGTTTCATTTATTTACTCAGAGAAGGGGAATTTGAGTGCCCAGGGAAATAGTGGCCATAAATATTAACTAACAAAATTACTGGACCTTAAAGCACAATTAACATGTAGCCCAACTCATGCTCGGAAGAAATGAAATCTCTGTGAAGGTAGGATCAAATTCTAACCATTGGGTGGAATTTTCCCATCCCACCCACCACAGGAAGTGTAGCGGGCAGGACACTGACCATGCAAAGGTACGTTGACCTTGGACAGGATTTTCTGGAATTGGGGCCAATGCGGTCAGAAAATCCCGCCATTATTTTTTGTCCAAAGTTGGATGATTATGGTTCCAAGATGTTGGGCATAGTTCAGTAGGTTTTATTAAGTTATTCATAGTTTTAGGTAGTTCAACAGTAAGTATTTATTAAGTACTAGAAACTATATACACAGGTACGTCAAGATCCAAGCTAGGAGCTGTCTCCATGCTTGCTTCTACACACGGCTCTATCCAACACTATCCTGGCCTCTAGGTGTGGATTATGTGTTCTCTTACATCGCTGTGTGGGTGGCATGTACTCAGTCCCACATTAACCCTTTATGTGCCAGACTACAGCTCTCATCAATTCTTTATAGAACTATAGAAAATTACAGCTCAGAAACAGGCCTTTTTGGCCCTACTTGTCTGTGCCGAACCATTTTTTGCCTGGTCCCACTGACCTGCACTTGGACCATATCCCTCCATACCTCTCTTCTCTAGTGTATTTACAAGTAATCCCAGTTTACCCCATGTATTACATCATTATTACTATCCCATCTCACCCTCTTCCCCACCCCTGTCAACTTTCTAAATTCATAGATTCAAGAGGCGGGGGGGAGCTTTACAGGCCTTCCGTAACTTGTTGCCACTGCTGTTTGGAGATCCAGGCAAGCTGTGTTGAATTCAAGGTGATTCTGGTATCTGGGTCTCTTTTCATCCTCTTTTGTCTGTTCTTTTGGCATTGAATCGCTCTTTTATTGATTCCCCAATTGTAGTGATAGATAACAGTTGATTAATCCTGCTGTTTATGTGGCAAAATAACTCTGGGCTTGTCTCTCTAGCTTTTTATTTCTCTCTTTTGTCTTCATGTGGCTTACTATGATGCATACTGGAATGGATGATGCCTTTTCCTGCTGTGAGGGTGTGACTTGGTAGTAAACTCACCTTTGCATTTGGCTGTGTGGTATGCTATTGTCAATGGATGGCTGCTGTTCTACTCCAGCATCATCTGTGTTACTGTTATGCTGGCAAGGGTTTGCAGCATCTGGCCTTGGTTTATCTCTCTAACTGGCATCTGAGCCAAACGTTGAGATTCCTCTCATTGCTGATTCCTCTCTTGACTGTCATCTACTTGAGTGTTGTGGTAACCATCTGAGTGGTTGACTGATCTGATCAGTGAGGGGCTCCTGACGCCTGTAATAAAAGTGGACAAACCTGCTCTCTGCAAAGAGAGAAGACAATTCAAAGTTGAAATCCTGATCAAGAGAATCTTTCCTGTTGGAGCTGTTAGGAAGTTGCAGTTCTGTGCAGTTTATGTGGATATTGGACTAGGGTGGGCACAGTAAGAAGTCTGACAACACCAGGTGATTGGAGAAGTAGACAGGTAGCTCTCTAGCTCTCCACTCACCTGATTTTAAAAAAAAGCAGCGCTCTGAAAACTCATGATTCCAAATAAACCTGTTGGACTTTAACCTGGTTTTGTGAAACTTCTTACTGGTTAATTTACGGCAGTGGTTGTCTTGACATCTTCTGCTGTTTTGATGTGATTTGGGGCCACAAAGGCATCTCTGCTCAAGAGAGAAAAAGGCTACTTTCAGATGATTTGTTTGTAGCTATACTTTAGTGGTTCCAGAATCATGCCTATGACCAGAAGTTGGATTCCTCCAGGCTCGTAAAGTGTGTCTGTTGTATGTAACCTGAGGTCCCTCAGTCATGGTTCATGTCTGACAGGACTGTAACACGGGCTTCCATGTCTATCTTAAAGTTTGTTAGATTAACCATGATGTCCACACAAAAGGATCTCTGACTGCACCCAAAAAGTATAGTTGTGTGCCTTCTTGGTGTGCTGTCTTAGCCTTGTGAACCCTCTTGGATCTTCTGTGCGTTTTGCTGTTTTGGCTTTGCACAGCTTCCTGAAGTGTCCTATCCACTTACATTGAAAACATTGGGCTGAAATTGCCAGACGTTGATCCCACTTGGGGGGCAGTTTGCTCCGCAAGTGGGAAGAAAGCTCTGCTGGTCAGTTAGGGTATTGTTTCCCTTGGCCTGATGTGTCCCTGTTTTTGTGTGGTACCAGAGTTTGCTCTCTCCCCTTAATATGGATCCATGCTGCTAATAGATTTCAGATTGCCTGAAGACCTGGTTGGCTTTTTCAATTTTGTTACATCTGAGATTAAAATAAAAGTTGAATGATTTTAAAATTTCATCAGAGTTTGCGAATGGTTTGTTGATTCATTATTTAATTCTTATTTTTTCAACTATTGGACCTGCTGAATAAAGCAGTGTGTTAACTTCAGCTTCTGTATTTTTGTCCAGACTTGAAAAAATCATGGAATTGGTTTCTCCAAATCCCAATTTTATGATTGATCAGGACCTTGGATAAATCCAAATTGACCCTCTACCCCAGTGGATGAACACAGGGGCCCCTGTGAACACAATGGCAAGAGGATCAGCAGGAATACAGCCCAGGGTTCTCCAGCCAGGAGACCGTGTGTGTCTCCAGCCCCTCTGTCACTCTCCTCCCTGTGAACAACACACCTCCAGTCCCTGACACTGAGGAGGGAAGCTGTCAAACATCCATGCTGACCAAAAGCAGGCCCAGACCCTCAAGGTCCAAGACGCCTGCCAAGGTCATCTGAGACAAAAGGGCAGCAGGCCACCTCAACCTCAGCGATGGATCCAGGAGATACTCCTAGATGTATTGGGATGGTCAGGAAGATTAAGAAACCGTAGTGGGCATGGTGAATATAGGCTCGAGTGTAAAAAGGTCACCATTTTGCTTTGAATGTTTGGCAATAAAATTCACTTTGTTCACCCTCAGAGCCTCCACCTTGTCTGTTCATGCCACCAAGCTTGGGGGGATCTACCGCACTCACCACCTGTGAGAATGGCAGTGCAGTGGCCAGTTCCCACTCAGGAAGGGCACTCCCTCAGCTGTGATATGGACAGGAGCCCAGGAAGGAGGACATGGGAAACGTTATCTGCATACCAGCCTTCACAACCCCTTTAAAGCAAGGGATGCCTCGAAAAGAAGGTAAGGTAAGGGCTGCAAGTAACCCCTCCTGATCCCTCTCCATGAAATGGCAACTCTGGGAAGCCAACCCCAGCCCTGAGTTGAACTTATCCGTGTCCCTCTCCGGTTCCTCCTGAGCCGTGCACACCAGGGTGGGCGCAGGCTGCCTAAGTGTCACCTCTGAAATGCCACCCCCCCCCCCAGACGTGAAGGTGCCAGGTTCACAACTCTGTAGACAGGTTGTAAATGGTGCCGGTGTGACATCACACTGAATATCGGGTGAGGAGGGAGAAGTCCCGGAGCGAGTACTCACTAACAACATGCTAATGTATTAAAATGAGCTTTCTCCAGTCCAGCGCGTCTCACTCCACTCCAACAGCCAGGTGTTGGTAAGATCGGAACTCCCCGGCAGGAATCACGCTCTCTGGATTTTGAGCACATACTGCCATTCCTGCAGTTAGAGAGTGCAGTCTCAAAATGATTCCATATGGAGGGAAATCTATTCCTTTGGAGGGTATTACATGAAAGATTGGCGTGCATTATGGAAGAGAATACTTTATATAAAGTGTGTTACTATTGTACTAATATTGCTTGTAGCGGTGCATACACCAAATCACTAGAATAGATTAGTGTGTGGCTCTAAATTATGAACAGGAAAAAAATTCTACAGTTTGTAACTAGCACTGTCGCACTGTCACCACTGTTGTAGTTGTCCAGGTTCACCATTAATGCCATAAAGCAGTTCGTGGTTCATATGGTGAACACTGCTGCCTCACAGCGCCGGGGACCCAGGTTGAATTGCAGCCTTGGGTCACTGTCTGTGTGGAGTATTCACATTCTCCCCATGTCTGCGTGAGTTTACTTCGGGTGCTCCGGTTTCCTCCCACAGTCCAAAAATGTGGTTAGGTTAGGTTGATTGGCCATGCTAAATTGCCCCTAATGTCAGGGGGATTAACAGGATAAATATGTGGCATTAGGGTACTAGGACCTGGGTGGGATTGTGATCGGTGTAGATTTGAAGGGCCGAATGGCCTCCTTCACTGCAGGGATTCTATGAACAGTCTCGGGTTATAACCTACCTTTAAATTTAATCAACACAACAGACTGATAACCTGGGTCACAGCAGTTACTAAGAGACTTCATATCCCTACAGCCATGGGGCTACACAACCAAATACCATGTGTTCTATTGAAAAGAGTAAGCCTAACACAAACTGCAGGGAGCACAAGTAAACTTTAAGTAATAACAACGAAAGAGCGAAACCAGTAATTTAAATAGGACACACAAAATCCTATGGATTTAATTGTTTCTTTTGAAATCTAGCAAGTTTGATGTGTCTTTTCCCCCTTCTATTTTATCCTTTCAAACTAAATCGGTGGAATTAACTTTTAAACTAATTGAGAGGAATTAAAAGTAGAGGCTTGCCTTTGTTGCCCTGCTGAAGCTGCAATTTTTCACAGTGGAGGTGATGGAATTTTGAATTTCTTTTCATGTTATGTTGGACTTTCATGAAACACATGAGACAACAGAACAAGCGTTCTTTGTAGTTTCTCCAAATCGATCACAAAGATTAGAGCATGAAAACATGTCAAAGGATTCAGATTTCACCACTGGCTCGCTCATTCTCCCTAATCCAAATATATAGAATTTGTATACCTATAAATAGAGATCCATAAAACTGACGCATGGATAGTCTATAAGGTTACTCACACTGAGTCATAGGGTAATTAATTTCTTAGTAACAGGGTGGTCTTATAGCATGTAATGCACCATGTGTTATCAAGATCATGATCAGTAAAGCCAATGATATTTTTATTAGATGATATCATCACTTAAGATACTTATTTTGTGCATTTTCCCCTTTTTTTGAGTGAAGTTATAAATCGGTGATCTTGTTCCTCCAATGACCCACTTCATTTTTTATCAGAATATTGAAGTCCAGGATACATTGATAGCTTGGCCAGGATGGAGACAGCTCCCAGTGCTGCAAATTCCCACTGAGACTCTCTAATGGGGGTTGGGTAAAAAGCATAGAAAAGAGGAGTGAACGGACAAAATCGTTATTGACGTCACTGTTCCATATTTTCCGCCAAGGGTACAGCACAGTTCATGACCGTGGTGACTCTGTGTCACAATGGTTGGCACTGCAGCCTCACAGCACAGTGGATCTGCATTCGATTCCCAGCTTGGGTCACTGTCTGTGTGGAGTTTGCATGTTCTCCCTGTGTCTGCATGAATTTCCTCCAGGAGCTCCCATTTTCTCCCACTGTCCGAAAGATGTGCTAGTTAGGTGGATTGGCCTTGCTAAATTCTCCCTCAGTGTATCTGAACTGGCATTAGTGTGTGGAATCTAGGGCGTTTTCACAGTAACTTCATTGCAGTGTGAATGTAAGTCTACTTGTAACTAATAAATAAACTTTAAATGGTCTCCCCAGTCCTCTCCCTGGTGTTAAATAAGAGAGAGGAGAAATTCTGAGGTTTAAAATGACTGCGGAGGGTTCCTGGACTTCCTGGGGCAATGGGGATGTTCCTGGGTTTTGGCAGTACAGGAAGGGATCCTGTCATTTATTAGTGTAGATGGTAATTGGACTGGCAGCATAAAGTTTTGATTTTAGCAAAAATAAGGTGAGAATTCTAGAGTGCGGTGATGGTGTTCCTGGGATCTAGGAGCATGGGTTTAATTAACCTTAGGATTTGCAGAATAGAATGGAGGAGAGGGTTCTTGGAATTGACAAAATGGAGAGGATGGTCCTGTCCTTTTGCCAACATCACTTGTCCCTCAATTCGAGGATGCATTTATTCAGGATCCCAAGTTTCTGCCAAGGGTCTTCATAGAATCCCTACAGGACAGAACAAGACCACTTGGCCCATTGAGTCTACACCAACTCTCTGAAAGAGCATCTTACCCAAGTCCTCTCCCTGCCCTATCCCTGTAACCCTGTCCATTTACCATGGATAATCTACCTAACCTACACATCTTGGGACACAAAGGAGAAATTTGCAATGGCCAATCCACCGAACCTGCACATCATTGGACTGTGGGAGCAAACTGGAGCACCCAAGAGGAAACTCACGCAGACTTGGAGAGAATTTGTAAACTCCACAAAGACAGTGAGCTGAGGCCAGAATCGAACCCAGGTCTCCGGTGCTGTGAGGCAGCAATGTTAACCATTGTGCCACCGTGCTGCTGGAAAGCAGCTTCAGCTATATGTTAGTCCTGTTTAACCTTTGTAAATAGTTAGCAAGTAAGAGCATTTTTTTTGAAACAAATGGTATTGGTGCTAGTGAGATCTTTTCGAGAATAAGAAGCTGATGAATCCTGCAACAAACCCATAGTTTTTGACAGTGGCTTTTGCTACCAGACAAACCTGTTGGACTTTAACCTGGTGTTGTGAGACTTCTTACTGTGTTTACCCCAGTGCAACGCCGGTATCTCTACATCAAACCCCATGGTTACAGAGATTGGGTCAGTGGTACAATGGTGCAGTTCTGGGCATCACATTTGGGGGATTGGACCTGGGTGCCTAGTGCTGTGAGGCAGCATGCTAACCACTGTGCCACCATGCTGCCCATCTGACAGAACAGGCCGATTCTCAACCCAGGGACCTTTGATCCAGAGTGTAGGATTTGCTTCCTTTTCTGTTGCCACTCTACCTCATTGTTAAGGCACTTTGACTCAAAGCATGATGCAACTGGATGGACTGTGAGCCTTGGCATTTAACAGCAGTGGGTTTGGAGCCTGGGATTTTCTAATATGCTGCAGTCGTGATATAAAAACCGTTGGTTGGAACACATTTTGATTTCTCGGTACCAGCAGAACAAATCATAGATGTTGTTAACTATCCATGTCACCTTGTGTAGATATTTCTTTAATGTTTGCTTAGCTTCCATTTTCTCTCAGTCTCCTTCTGAAGAAAGACATAAGCACTCATGTAAAACCAAAGGTTTCCTACATTCATCTTCTGCATGGTAAGCAAAGCAATAATCCAGAATGTTTTCCGTTTAAAATTCCAAAATGTAAACACAAGTATTCAAATACAGTTGTCTTTTTTTTCAGAACATTATTCTCACTCTGCATTTCACTTTAGTGGGTTAACTGCAAAAACCAGATTGAATAAAGCAGCCGAAATTGTATTCGGTAACTGCTTCTCAAACCATATGGGAAAACATAGCATTTCAGACTGGCACATCCGTGGAATCGTATCACAGAGTTGTACCTCCTGGGAAAATATTCAATTACAAGTCCAGACCTATAAGAAAGGATGAGGCCTTTGGCTGAAAACTTTTGTGAATCAATTTAGAGAAACAATCTTGCAGGCCACTTTAATTACATGATTATGAAATAGGTAATTTATAAATGCTTTAATGTGTTGCAAATCTTATTTTGAACCCTGAGTGTTATCCAGCTATAACTTTACAAAAAAAATTACTTTCAACGATTTAACTGGTGGAAATTCAGGTTTGGGTGATTTCAATGAATGCATATTTTACCAGTGAGTCTCGATAGTTACAGAATTGTAATTTGTTATTTGTGTTCCAACCAATTAAGAGCACTTGCACTGGAGAAAAGGGACCTTGAATACCCAAGAACACACAATTCAGATCAACAACAATGCCGCATAGAATAGAATAGAATCCCTACAGTTCAGAAGCAGGTCAGTCAGCCCATTGAGCCTGCACTGACTCTCCAACACAGCATCCCACCCAGACTCTGTAATGTCACTCATTACCCTAAGCTACACATCCTGGGACACTAATGGCCAATCAGCCTAACCTGCACATCTTTGGACTGTGGGAGAAAACCAGAGCACCCGGAGGAAACCCATTCAGATATGGGGAGAATGTGCAAACTCCACACAGCCATCCAAGGCTGGAATCGGACCTGGGTTCCTGGAGCTGTGAGGCATCAGTGCTAAACACTTTGTCACGGTGCTGCCCCACAGATGGTGCCTCAGAGACAGGAGTCTCTCCAAGTGGGACCATGCTGTGCCTTCTCCAGCTTCTGCTGCAGCCCATATGGTAACTAATGTTGGGAAGAGTGTCCTGCTGCTGGAAAGCAGAGGGAAGAGGGACGGGAGAGAGCTGGACGCCTACTCACCGGTGAACTGGTGCTGACATGACATACCTAAGCCTTACCAGCTGATTTGACACTCTGGGAAGAATTCTCCAAACATGCCGTGATGGTTTTGATGGCGTGCGGGTGCACAGAATCTGGCAAGATCCAAAAATTTGGACTGGCATAAAATGGTGTTACAATTCTCCCAATAGTGAGTTAACGGCAAGTTGGTCTTCTCACTGGCAAGTAGTGCAAAAGCAGTTTGCATTCATTTGCAAATTCATGTATGCTCATTAAAACAGCTGCCCACCAATGTCCTGTCAGGCCTTTCAATTTTGAGTCACGCCAGCAGGATATCACATCGGTGTCAAATCCAATTGACAAAGAGTGGCGTGCACAAGACCAAGACCAGAGTTTGTCAAAGACTTTGAGATGAGCACAACAAAGTTTCCACCCAATAAGATCACCCATATCACAGGAGCTTCCAATCCCCCCACATTTGGAACTCTCCTCTCACTAGTGTGATATCATGTTGTAAATGTTTATACAAACGTGAACCTAGCAAAGGGAACCTCCTGGGGGCACATAGTGACGACAGACCCCGGGGGGAGAGGGACATGCATGGCACTTTGCCTGGCATTGTTCCTAGCATTGCTCCAGCACCTGGTCCCTGGCACTACCCCAGCAGTGCTGCTTGCCATTATCCCTCACATTACCCTCTGGCATTGCCCCTGGCACTGCCCCTAGCATTGTCTCTAGCACTGTCCCCTGGCACTTCCCCCTGGGCTAATATAGGCCATGCTGGGGGAAAAGTTAGCTTTGCAACCTGCGAGCTATACACTGGCTTTCTCACCTCAGCCAGCATCACAAAGGGAGGTCTGGGCAGCCACCAAGTGATGACACATATGCAGTTGAATAAAGAAATCCAGTAGTTACTTAATGAAATGCCCTGGTCCTCCATTACCTTTCCAAAAAGTTCCATCTCGTCTTCAAGCTCCTTTTCAAATAACGTAATATGAAGTTTTTGACATTACCTCATGTGTGCAGACCAAACTTGCCAGAGGAAGTTAGAGTTGATCCATTCAGTATAATAACCCTTTTAACTGTGCAGTAAGGCTTAATTACTCCTAAATGCCCTCTCTGCTATGAAAAATTAAATTTGAAAGTATGCAATGAAACTCTATTTGATTTTAATTATCATTGGAGAGATTGAAGAAAAACACCAAATTTAAATAAGATGTTCTTTTTAAAACATTTTCCTTGTCTCTTTATCTCTCTCTCTCAATCCAATTTTCTTTCTATCAGTTTATTTCATTTACCTGAATTAAATACTCTGACACTTACTGGTGAGATAGTGTTGACAAGTTTAAGAAAGAACTGGTTAGAGAATTAACGCTAACAATTGTCAATGATGAACTGCAGAGGTTTTTTTGTTCCCAGTCCTGCACATTCTCAAGCTCCTATTAATCTTGAAAACGTCATATCCAAATCTCCCGAAGATTGTAAGACTTCAACAATACCAAAAATACGAATAAAGTTATTTTCTACAGCATTGTTAAAAAGTATGAAAAGAATAGCATGTATAGCATGGAATTAAAAGGTAGGATTTTTAGATACATTCATGGAACACGGGCATCACTCACTGGCCAGCATTTATTGCCTATCCCTAGTTACATAGAAACATTGAAACTAGAAGCAAGAGTAGGCCATTTGGCTCTTCGAGCCTGCTCCGTCATTCATTTTGATCATGGCTGATCATCAAATTCAATATCCTGATGCTCCCCCCCCCCTCCTTTTGCCCCCATATTCCTTAATCCCTTTAGCCCCAAAAGCTTTATCTAATTTTTTCCTGAAATCAGATAATGTTTTGGCCTCAACTACATTCCGTGGTACTGAATTCCACACATTCACCCCTCTCTGGATGAAGAAGTCTCTCCTCACCTCAGTTCTGAAAGGTTTACGCTTTATCCTCAAACTTTAAGCTTTATGACTCCTACTTGTGGACTCCCCCACCATCGCGAACATTCTTTCTGAACCTACCCTGTCTAACTCTGTTAGGCTTTTGTAAGTTTCTATGAGATCCCCCTTCACTCTTCTAAACTCATGTGAATATAATCTTAACCGACTTAGTCTCACCTCATATGACAGACCGACCATCCCAGGAATCAGCCTGGTAAACCTTTGCTGTTCTCCCTGTATAGCAAGGACATCTTTTCTCAGATAGGGACACCAAAAATGCTCACAATGCTCCAGGTGCGGCCTCTCCAATACCCTATATAATTGCAGCAAAATATCCCTATCCCTATCCCTATACTCAAATGGTCTCACTATGAAGGGCATCATACTATTTGTCTTCTTTACTGCCTGTTGTACCTGCACACTTACTTTCAGCGACTGATACACAAGGACATCCAAGGTTTCATTGAGTATCCATCTCTCAATTTACACTCATTCAAGTAATAATCTGTTTTCCTACTATTGTTACCAAAGTGGTTAACCTCACATTTATCCACATTATACTGCACCTGCCGTGCAAATGGCCACACACTCAGCCTGTCCAAATCTCTGCATCCTCCTCACAGCTCACCTTCCCTCCCAACTTTGTATCATCTGGAAATTTGGAGATAATACATTGATTTCCCTCTTTCAAATCATGAATATATAGTGTGAACATTTGGGATCCCAGCACAGATCCCTGCGGAACCCCACTAGTCATCGACAGTCAATCAGAAAAAGACCCATTTATGCCAACTCATTGCTTCCTATCTGTTAACCAACTTTCTAACCATCTCAATACATTATCTGCAATCCCATATGCTTTAACTTTACATGGTAACCTGTTATGTGAGACCTTGTCGAAAGCCTTTTGAAATTCTAAATAAACCACATCCACCGGTTCTCCTCAGTCAACTCTATTAGTTAGTTACATCAAAGAATTCCCATCGATTCGTCAAGCTTGATTTCCCTTTTATAAACCCATATTGACTTTGTCTGATTGTATCACTGCCTTCCAAATGCCGAGTTACGAAATTCTTGATAATAGATTCCAGCAACCTCCCGAGTATCGACGTTAGGCTCACTGGCCTATAATTTCCTGTTTCCTCTTTACCCCCTTTTTTGAATAGCAGGCTTACATTAGCTATGCTCCAATCTGTAGGATCTATTCCAAAGTCCAGAGAACTTTGGAAAACGACCACCAATAGATCTATTATTTCCAGGGCCATCTCCTTAACTACTCTGGGATGAAGATTATAGGATTAGTTACCCTTGAGAAGGTGGTGGTGAGTGGTCTTCTTGAACAGCTACAGTCCAAGTGCTGTGGGTTGGCCCACACTGTCATTAGGGAGGGAGTCCAGGATTTTGACCGAGCGACTGCGAAGAAGTGGTGATATATTTCCAAGTCAGGATGGTGAGTAGCTTGGAGGTGAGCTTGCAGGGGGGTGCTCCCATGTATCTGCCCTTGTCCTTCTAGATGAAAGTGGTTGTGGGTTTGGAATGTGCTGTCTAAGGATCTTTGGTAAATTGCTGCAGTGCATCTTGTAGGTAGTACACACTGCTACTACTGAGCATTGGTGGAGGAGGGAGTGAACATTTGTGGATATTGGAAGTGGTTTGGGAAATGTAACATTTTCAATTAGAGCTTTTCTCTTCACACTTTCATTTGCCCTGTAAAAGAATTATAAATGTTGCTGACAGCTTTGGGTACCAAGACAACATTTCATGTCCTGCCATGCATTTTATGAGTAGTTATGCATAGAGATTAATTTGGAACTGATTAAAAACACGTATTAAGTAAATGAACATTGATTGAAGCATCATAATTTGAGACTGGGCTTAGGCCCAGTCCAGAAGAAGAGATTGAATCCAATTTTATTTTTACCATCTGTTAAGAAGGATACAGTACATGAGTTATGAATGGCCAATTGAGGTCCTTCAGAAGAGAATGCAACGGCACTAAAGTTTTACAAGTTACCACTAAATGTTAACACACTGGGCAAGATTGAGATAATGTAAAGGTAAAGGATAACATTTTGTTTCCATCAAAAGTGAAATGATCAGTACACTATTTGGTTTTATCAACATCATAGAATCCTAAATACAGAAGGAAGCCACTCCGCCCATCGGGTCTGTGCCGACCGCAATCCCATCTAGGCCATATTCCCACAACCTCACGCATTTATCCTGCTAATCCCCCTGACATTAGGGGGAATTTAGCAAGGCCAATCAACCTAACCTGCACATCTTTGAACTGTGGGAGGAAACCGGAGCACCTGGAAGAAACCCATGCAGACAGGGGAAGAATGTGCAAAATCCGCACGGTGACCCGAGAGCAGAATTGAACCTGGGACCCTGGCACTGTGAGGCAGCAGTGCCAACCATTGTGCCACCCTGATGTCAAACAAGAAAAAAGACATTTAAGAGTATGGTTGCCACCTTGGCCCAAGCAACACTAACAGCTGGACAAGCCCTTTGTATTGGAGCAGGTTTTGCTCGAATGACCATTTTGCATTTTACTATGTTGCTTAAACTCGCTCAAGCACATTGACATTTTTAATTTCATTACCCCAACAAAGTTACCGGGCATGGAAGCTGTGAGTGATGAATCAATGGCAACAGAGCAGTTGGGATCTTAATGAGTAACAGGACAAATAGTGTATCTTCTAAACCCATGGGGTACAAATCAGGTACAGAAAGAGAAATAAATAGAGGGGCACAGATTGAATTAAAGAGAAAAGTTAAAGTTTATTTTTTAGTGTCACAAGTCGGCTTACATTAACACTGCAATGGAGTTACTGTGAAAATCCCCTAGTCGCCACGTTCTGAAGCCTGTTCGGGGACACTGAGGGAGAATTTAGCACAGACAATGCATCTAACCTGCACATCTTTGAGTAGTGGGAGGAAACCGGAGCACCCAGAGGAAACCCACACAGACATGGGGAGAATGTGCAAACTCCACACAGACAATGACCCAAGCCGGGAATCGAAACCGGGGTCCCTGGCGCTGTGAGGCAGCAGGGCTGACCACTGTAAGGGACGGAAATGAAAAGCAAGGTGAATGTTTTAAAAGTTTGTCATTTTCAAATCTCCTAAAATAATGCAAACTGAAGGAATGATGCACCACATTTACAGTTATCCCCTTTCTAAACACAAGAGACTGAGAGCAGCCATTGACAATGATCACATTGTGCAAAAGGCACACAAGCTGCTATTTGCTAAATTTACAATTCTGTCAGAAGTTTAATGAAGGGTTAATGTGTAAATATGGCAGCTTCATGACGATTAGAGAGAGTTCAAATGCAAAATGCCATTTTTGTGAGCTAATGGCAGATTGGTGCAAATTATCCAGCAACTCACAGTGATTCCTAATTCATGGAGTACCTTCTGCTCAGCAAACTTTTGGCTGGTTTTTGCTACAAGTACACTTGTGGGCAGAGTGATGCAGTGGGCGGAAAAAATGGCGAGGAGGCCATCAGCTCCAAAGGCAACTTTCCCCACCGTATCATTCAGATCATAGCTCAAAAGAAGTAAAGAGACATGCCCCACAACATCAGACTGGTGGGACGGCTGGATTTAAAAGGGCTTCCAATACAAGAAATTAAAAATGGAAACAACCCTGCACTCAACTTTGGAACATCTGGATAACAAGGACACTTAAGTCAGACTCCTATTTATCAACTCACAGCTCAGTCTTCAACACCATTATGCCAACAAAACTCATCTCCAAACTCTGTTACCTGGGGCTTGGCATCTTCCTCTGTGATTGGATCCTAGACTTCCTAACTCACAGACCACAATCCTCCACGATCATCCTCAACACCAGTGCCCTACAAGGCTGTGTTCTCAACCCCCTACTATACTCCTATACACCCATGACTGTGTGGCCAAATTCCCCGCCAACCTGACTTTCAAGTTTGCTGATGACACCACTGTACTGGATCGGATCGCAAACAATGGCAAGACAGAGTACAGGAATGAGGTAGACAATCTGGTGAGATGGCGTGGCGACAGCAATCTCTCCCTCAATGTCAGTAAAATGATTAAGATAGTCATCGACCTCAGAAAGCATGGTGGAGGACTTACCCCTGTCTACATCAACGGGGACAAAGTAGAAATGGGCACAAGGTTCAGATTTTTAAGTGTTCAGATCACCAAGAACCTGTCCTGATCCCTTCACGCTGACACTCTCGCTAAGAAAGCTCACCAACACCTCTACTTTCTCAAGAGGCTAAGGAAATTTGGCATCTCCGCTTACAGATGCACCATGGAAAACATCCCTTCCGGATGTATCACACCTTGGTATGGCCAAGATTGCAAGAAACTACAAAGGTTTTGAACATTGTCCAGTCCTTTTGCAAACCAGCTTCCCATCCAATGACACTGTCTACACTTCCTGCTGCCTCGGAAAAGCAACCAGCATAATTAAGGACTCCACACACCCCGGGCATACGCTCTTCCACCTTCTCCCATCCGGAGAAAGATACAAAACTCTGAGGACATGTATCTTCTTCTGTCGGGAAACTGGTATGGAACTGCCGAATGTATTTCAAACTTAATTAAAATTTAATTTCAATCCAATTAGCAGGCCTGGGACTGAAGTCTCCGAGCCCGCTAGCCTTTCATCCCTGTCAGGAGTGTTTTACTCCAGCGGGATTTATTATAGCCTCCTACTTGTGGGGAGCTGGTGGTCCAACCCCCCAAGTGAGGTGGGGACAATCAAGACGCCAAAGATGGTCGGGCGCCAGAGGGGTTGTGTCCCCTGATCATTGCTAGTGTGGGCCCCCTGGCACTGCCCAAGGGACAAAGTGCCAATACCTAGAGGGCAGCTTGGCACTGCCAAATGGGCATGTGGCAGTGCCAAGGGGCAGGGCCTGATGGGGACTTGATGTCTGGGGGGGGGTTGATCTGTGAGGGTGGGGAATCCCACTGCCACTTTGCCTGAGTTACAGAGGGACGGAGGACAGCAATTGGGGCTGGCCACCAGTGTTGGGGGGGGTGGAAGGTGTATGATGTCAGGACTGTGGGGTGGGTGGGGCGGGTCTGGTCTGCTGGCGGGGGGTGGTGGTCGGGAGGGGATTGGGAATCGGGGCTGCAGGGCGAGGGGTGTTGAGACTGACATGTATGGGGGAGGGGCTAGTGGTCAAGCTATGGGGAGGGGGTGAGAGGGCCAGTGATGCGGGAGATTGAGGGGATGGTTAGCAATCAAGCTGCCAGCAATTGGAAGGCTGGCAGATGGGACCATTGCACATGTGCCAATCTTGCCACTGACAGATCGGCATATGCGCAGTTGCCCAATTAACGCAATACTGCCGGTCTCCCCAGCAGGAATAGGCCCTGCCCACTGATTTTTGGCCTGATTACGCTGGTGCACTCAGCAGTGCGCAGAATGTGGGAGATTCATTTTGAAAATCCTGCTGCTAAGACCAGCCTGATTTATTCCAGGTTTTATGCGAATTCAACACTTAGAATTTCCTTGGGGGACATTCCCTCTCCCCTGTCCCCCGATCCTGTGACTGTTACAATGTCAGGCAGTTGCTTGTCTAATCTATGGGACAGCTCACCTAATTTTGGCCCAAGTCTCCTTGTGTGTTGAAGAAGACTTTTGCAGGATTGATTGGGCTGAATATGACTTTGTCCCATCTGGTGCCTTACGTTGACACCTGGTGATGCTGCTTTAATTCTTATTGTTTCTTGCAGTGATTCAATATGACTAATATTTAATAAAACTACGTTAGGCCATTCCTGAAGGCAGTTAAGAGACAACTACCTTGATATGAGTGTTGAGCCATTGGGTATAATGATAGGGTTGAGGTACATTATATTGGTAATGTGCAACACTGGACTTCCTGGTTTTAATCCTTAAAGTTTATTAATTAGTGTTGCACGTAGGCTTACAGTAACATTGCAATGAAGTTACTGTGAAAATCTAGTTGCCACACTCCGGCTCCAGTTCAGGTAGAGAATTTAACATAGCCAATGCACCTAAGCACAGTGAAAAAGACAGCATTGTTCCACATCACTCTTTTTCTCCATCAGTATAATCATGTTACTTCTATGATTTTATAACCAGAACAAGGGTAAATGACGGAAACTTCTGAATTATGTAGCAACAAGATGCCACAAACACTTTCTGATTCCAGAGATCTACCGTCCATATTTAAGCTCAGAATTAATAGCAACACTTCAAAAAGTTGAAATCTCCCATTTCTCAAGTGCAGAGAAGATGTCAACGTTGAAAGACTCAATCTTTTTAAAAATGCATCTCAGTAGAATTGCTGAAGAGATCGTCATCTGTCACCTCCCACAGAGTGATTTAATCTGTCATTCCATCTTGCAGCAAAGAAATGAGCTGATCCTTTTCTTCATATGCTCGCAAATCTGTACCTGGGAGTCAATATTCAGCATGATTCATTTGTCTCATTCAATCCTTAGCGCATCATGCTCGTAAACTCATTTCTATTACCACTGGAAGAATGGATAGCCTCAATTATCCGTGTAGCCGATCCTATTTCTTCTCATTCTCAGTTTGGCAGCAAGAAGACAAGATGCAAGAGGGAGCACTGCCAGATCTCAGTCCGGTCCGAATCCAGCAAAGGTTCACAGTTCAACACTTGACAATAAAATGAGTATGAATTAATGGCTAACTGGCTAAATTAGGGGTGCTGGCTTAAATTGAGTGCTGGCTATGAGCAAAGCTGCCAAGTTGCATGTTTACCTTAACCTCG
The DNA here is from genome assembly GCF_965287045.1 of Carcharhinus amblyrhynchos. Lineage (NCBI taxonomy): Eukaryota > Metazoa > Chordata > Chondrichthyes > Carcharhiniformes > Carcharhinidae > Carcharhinus > Carcharhinus amblyrhynchos. The sequence continues at coordinate 38,446,162 of NC_137344.1, read as the reverse complement.
GAACATGGGTAGAAATAATGAAGGAAAAGTTGGCCTTAGGCAATATTGCAAACCAAGTCGCGTTGAATTAGCCCAGTCTAACATTCAGTGCCATCAACTTCAGTAGAACAGAATGTCAGTGGGGCCTATAATATAGTCAGTATAATACTGCACGTTGCAAGCTACCATCTTAGATAAATTGTCTACCCCCTTGTGTGCATGATTTACTAGTCGCGTGGAACTGTCACACTGGTGAGCTATAGCAACTGTGGTAGACTGGCCGAGCAGTCTAAGACACTGGATTAAATTTAATGTCTCTGAAGAGCCATGGTTCAAATCCCTGAAGTGGTTTGTGTTTAGGGGTGGCACAGTGACATAGTGGTTAGCACTGCTGCCTCTCAGTACCAGTGACCCGGATTCAACTCCACCCTCGGGAGACTGTCTGTGTGGAGTCTGTATAATCTCCCCACGTCTGCATGGGTTTCCTCCAGGTGCTCCAGTTTCCTCCCACACTCCAAAGATATGCCGGTTAGGTGGATTGGCTTTGCTAAATTGGCCCTTTAGTGTCCAAAGATGTGTAGATTAGGTGGATTACCCATGGGAAATGTGAGGGGTAACAGGGATAGGGCCTGGGTAAGATACTCTGTGAGAGAGTTGATGCAGACTTAGTGGATTGAATTGCCTCTTCTGCATTCTATGAATCTATGATTATTGTTATTCTTTCAATTAGACACCTTATAGCCTTTCACAGTCAACACTAAGTTCAGATTATAAGGACCCTTTTCCAATGTTTCAGACAGCAGGCTCTGTTAAGGATGCTGCTATTGCCATTTACACCTCCTCTCGGTCCACCTGTTTTTTAATTTTTCCATTGCCCAACTCCTTTTTACTTCCACCATCATCCCTTTTATCGTTTCCTTCTTCAAGCCAATCACAGGCATTTTGGGCTGGATTTGCATCCTTACAACAAGTGGCAGGAGTCGGAAAAATTCCCAGCTGAGCCTCAGGAGAAAGTGCCCGCAAAGACACGCGAGGGGGTTGGGGGACAGGGCATGGAGGGAGGATGGAGGTTGCTGTTACAGGCTGCAGCTGACCAGGGCAAGGGTGCTGAGCCAGGAATAGGGGCTGCTAGGTGCCAGGGCAGGCTGTTTAAAAAGCCCGACTTGGTGCCACGTGACTTCATCCCAGTTGTAGTAAAAATAGCAAGTCCCTCCAGTCCTCACCCCTCATACCGCCTCACCCTGCACACTCCCCAAGTCTCCTCATGCCATGAGGGGCCTGAGGGGGCCACAGGGCTTATTTGAAAGGTCATACCTTGACATGGAGGGCATGAGGAGCCATAGGGCGTGGCTAAGGAGCACATCTAGGCACGGGGTATGAGGGGAGCCATTTGAACTTACCTTCCAAAAGGATCCCTTAAGTAGACCTCAGAGGTGCCATAAACTATGACTCTTTGAAAAAGTGGTCCCACTCCATGCAAATGGCGGAGGACTACCCTCCGCAACAGAGGCAGCCAGATTGGGAATGGAGGGTGTGGGTCTGTGACTCAAACCAATTGCACCTTTCAAATGGCTTGGTGAAAATTGGAAATCCCAGGAAAAGAGTCTGGAATACCAGGATCAGGACCCAGCCACTATCTTTAAAGATTTGCAGCGTGTACTGGACTTGGCAAAAATCCTTTGGCATTTCGTCCCCTCCCGTTTTCCGTGTTTTTGTACGTGGTTTAAAAAACTTCACCTCGCCATATTGTCTAGTTCTGATGGAAGATAATCAATTTGAAATGTTAACATGAACCTCTCACTACAGATGCTGACTGATCTGCTGAGTATTTCTGACATTTCATTGGGGAGATGGTGGTGTAATGGTTTTGTTGATGGAATCGTCATCCAGAGACCCAGGTTAATGTTCTGGGGATCCGTGTTCGAATCCCACCACAGCAGATGCTGGAATTTGAATTCAATAAAAAATATCTGAAATTAAGAATCCACTGATGGCTCTGAAACCATTGTCAATTGTTGTAAAAACCCATCTGGTTCACTAATGTCCTTTAGGGAAGGAAATCTGCTGTCCTTATCCGGTCTGGCCTCACGTGATTCCAGGGCTTAAATGTCCTCAGGAATGGGCAATAACTAGCCAGCGAATATATTCTAATTTGTTTGGAACAATCGGTTTTTCACAAACAGTCAACACAACAGTTTGAGCTGTGGCCCCCGTGTTGGTAACACCTCAGAGACAGAAAATTGTGGGTTCAAAACTCACTCCAAAAACTTGAATGGAACAATGCAAACTGACTATTCCACTGCGGTTCTGACGGAGTGCTGCACTGGTGATGCTGCTATCTCTTGTATAAGAAATTAAACCAAAGCCCTGGCTGCCCTTTCGGGCGGAGATAAAAGCTGGCGGAATGCCATTATGAAGAAGAGCAAGGAAATTATCTCCCTGGCGTCCTGACCAATATTTATCCCTCAATAAACATCACAAAAATAGATTATCTGGCCATTATCATATTATTGTTTACAGGACCTCACACACAAACTTGCTCTGCATTTCCTGCATTACAGCAATGAAAGCACTTCAAAAGTAATGAATTGGCTGGAAAGGGCTTTGGTTCAACCTGGCAGTGTGGATAAGCAGCCAAGTCTTTCTGCCTATTACTTTTTATGAATCAAAGTGCATCAATTTTACTTACGCTGGGCAAAACTGAAACTGTGAGAAGGTGCATCATAGAATCCCTCCAGTGCAGAAGGAGACCATTCGGCCCATTGAGACTGCACCAACAACAACCCCATCCAGGCCCTTTTCCCATAACCCACATATTTACCCTACAAATCCCCCTGACAATAAGGGGCAATTTAACATAGCCAATCAACCTAACCTGCACATTTTTTAGATTCTGGAAGGAAACCAGAGCACCCGGAGGAAACCCACGCAGACACGGGGAGAACACGTAAGCTCCACACAGACAGACCCCCGAGGCCGGAATAGAACCCAGGACTCTGGCGCTGTGAGGCAGCAGTGCTAACCATTGTTAGCGCTGCATCCCTGAGATAGTCTTACAAAAATTGCCTATATCTGATTCAAGCAAGTTCCGACTGTATTCTACGATGTATTTTACTTATGAAGCCAAAAGTATGCCAGTGAAGGTGAGGCACTTCCTGTAGCATTTTGCCACAATGAGTTTCGATTGTGCATTTCATTTGAAAGGAGCAACAGACGGCTGCTAGTAACTGGTTAACCGGGGAAGTAGATAAGCAGCGAAAGGCATGGCACATTGCATATGAATAGACTCCACAGAAACTAACTGACTCCCTGACCCCATGTTGAAATGAGATGTTGCGTCTGGCACCTTCGAGAAGCAGCCTAGTGACTGCCATTGGCCTGCTGTGGGAGCACACAGCGATTGGTTATGTAACCTGTGATTGGGGTGAAGAGTGCCGTCAAAGCTGACAGCTTGAGAGATTGAAAGGATACAGGATGAAAAGAAAAGCAACAGAGGGGTCAGGAGGATTATCTGAACCATCAGAGGAAATATATCTCTAATTAATCGGTAATGGTGAGGATACATTGACCCAGCTCACTCTAAAGGATGTGTTCAAATTTTGCAAACAAAACAGACTCACTCTCCAGAGGGTGGGAAAACACATCAGAGCAAGATCTATACATATTATAAATTAAGAAGGCAGATGTCTTAATTTTTAATATGTTACGAGGAAATTGGGTAATTATTTATCAATATAAATTACATGATGAAATGAAAATCAGGAATGAAATTGAAAGCTGTGTAATAAGTGGCTGTAAGATTTGGTACCATGTTTACTTTATTTTATCCTGTTGATAAAACATTTGTAATTCAATCAGTGACTATGATTTAGGCTAATTTACATGAACAGTTACGTATTACTGATATACGTTTATATACATATTTTATATATATATATATATACACACACTCAGAAAATTAACTTGTTGTGCTGCTAAACTAGCATCATGTCACACTCTCTTTAAGGTCAGAACATTGTAATTACTATAACCCCATTCAGCCTGTGTCCCTTGGAACATAATTATTAGACTTCAGGGCCTCTTACCAATCAGAATGTGTTCATCAGTTTTGAACTGGAGCCCAGAAGATCATTTTTCCTCAGTGAACAAATGTAAAATTTGGAGTATGAGGCCTAGGTGTGTTGGCTGGCTGTGTATAATATAAGTTAATGGCTGGAATTTTACCCCCACACCTGCCCCAGAATTGGGGAGGACGTGGTTCACAGGACAGAATTCTCAGTTGGCGTCGGGCAGGATTTTACAAGCCTTGCCTGAGCGAGGTCATAAAATACCAGCCAATATATCTATAGTATGCGCTTCAGGAACTCACCCAAAGTGTCTTGGATAACAGCTTCCAATCACATGACTGCTGCTATCTAGAAGGGCAAGGATGGTAGACACATGGGAACACCACCAGCTGAAAGTTCCTCTCCAAGTCACTCACCATCCCGACTTGGATAAATAAGTCCATTCCTTCACTGTATCTGGATCAAATTCCTTTAACTCTCTCGATAAGAGCACTGTGAAAGTATCTACATCTCAAAGATTGCAGCAGTTCAAGAAGATAGTTCACCACCACCTTCTCAATGGCAATTAGGGATTGACAATGAATGCTGGCTTAGCCAGCAACACCCACATCTTATCAATTAAAAGAACTACCTACATCTTACTTGATACTGCACATGCTAAGCGGTGTTGATTGTTTTCCCTCTTCTATTTCTCTCACTCTCTTCTTCTTTCCTCTCTTCTGTTTGCCTTTCTGTTCTTTCTTCTATTGCCTTCTTGTTCTATATTTAAGTATTTGCATGATTAACTTAAGAGTTAGTCACATGACTGATGGCAGTGTCATTGGAATGTTTCACAGGTTCCTGCTTTAGTTCAATTTTCTGCTTTTACAGACAACAGCTCCTAAATAAACCTGTTGTTGTTACCTTGAATCTACGTGTGCAAACTGCATTTTTTTTGTTTAAAACCCACAACCACTAACATAATTGGGATATTACAATGCTTCATTTATCTTCTTGATTTCTTAGCCTTTTCTGCTTCTCTTCTCTGATTGTTTGACTCTCTTTTATTTTGTGTCGGAGTTGATGAGTGATTGGGCATGGTAAGGAAAGGAGTCATTGAGCAAAAGGAAAGGGTCAATTGCGTCTTCAGGCCATCAGTTTGCCATTATGTTCTGGGTCACAGTAGCAACATGGATCTAGGGCACAGGAGGGAGTGTTGGAAACAGGGCATTGATTGTGGGATAGGATTTGGCCAGGGCTGCAGACCTGCATGTGGGAGTCTGAGGGTCTTAGACGTATGGCATAGACCAGTAGCTGGGAGGGAGAAGGGACCTGCCAGGGCTATCGGTCACCATGATGTGGATATGCCGGCGTTGGACTGGGGTAAAAAGTCTGACAACGCCAGATTTCAGTCCAACCGACTTATTTGATAGTAAATCCACTAGCTTTCGGGTTAGCCCCTTCGTTAGGTGAATGGAGAGTTCTGGCCTCAGAGCATATCAAGCACAGACAGTTTACAGATTACTGATTAGAATGCGAATCTTTACACCTAACCTGCTGTTCAAGTCTTAAAGTGGCTAACCATGTGTGTGGAAGGAGCACTGATCACAGGTTAAAGAGATGTGTATTGTCTCCAGTCAGTACAGTGAGTAAGGTTTTGCAAACCTAGGCAAATCACGGGGATTACAGATAGAGCGACATGAACCCAAGATCCCTGTTGAGACTGTCCTCGTGTGCGGAACTTGGCTATCAGTCTCTGTTCAGCGACTCTGTGCTGTCGTGTGTGGTGAAGGCCGCCTTGGAGAATGCTTACCCAAAGGTCAGAGGCTGAATGCCCGTGACCACTGAAGTGTTCGCCAACAGGAAGGGAACAGTCTTGTTGGCGAACACTTCAGTGATCACGGGCATTCAGCCCCTGACCTTCGGGTAAGCATTCTCCAAGGCGGCCTTCACCACACACGACAGCGCAGAGTCGCTGAGCAGAGACTGATAGCCAAGTTCCGCACACGAGGACGGTCTCAACAGGGATCTTGGGTTCATGTCGCTCTATCTGTAATCCCCGTGATTTGCCTGGGTTTGCAAAACCTTACTCACTGTACTGACTGGAGACAATACACATCTCTTTAACCTGTGATCAGTGCTCCTTCCACACACATTGTTAGCCACTTTAAGACTTGAACAGCAGGTTAGGTGTAAAGATTCGCATTCTAATCAGTAATCTGTAAACTGTCTGTGCTTGATATGCTCTGTCTGAGGCCAGAACTCTCCATTCACCTGACGAAGGGGCTAACCCAAAAGCTAGTGGATTTACTATCAAATAAATCGGTTGGACTGAAACCTGGTGTTGTCAGACTTTTTATTGGTCACCATCCAGGAGTAGGAGTAATCACAGTGTGGAAAAAAGGAAGTATGAAAGGTTCAGTGCATGAGCCACTTTAGTGATACCGATCTGGATCTAGGAATAGTGGCAAATATATGAGAAATTTATAGGTCACCAGCTGAAACTAATACTAACCTTAGGAATTTTTTTGAACAGAGAAAGTTATTTTACATAAATTTTTGTGCTCTAATGGATAGATATTGTGCACATAGCATTCTGGGATCAAGTTTCTTTAGGACAATGACTGCCCATTTGTCACATTACTAATTCCACTTTCATTGCCCTCTGCTGATTCACTTTAATGTTCCACTTGCCATCACTTGGAGCTAGGGTTAAAATGATGGAATTGCATTAAGTCCTGGAGAATTGACAGTAAACATCATGTACTAGCTTGTATTTAGTTACTAAGTGCAGATGGACAAAAGGGAGCACAGAACTATCTCAATATCAAACGTCCGTCTAACGCTCTTCAGAGCCAAGTTGCTCGGATGAGTGCAGAGCGATAGACACAATGTCAGGTTTACCAAGAAAAATGAATACTGAGACAAGAGCAGAATATTACGGATGCCGAATATTGAGCCGTGCCCCAGAAGCGGCCTGAAATGAAGGAGCAATTCACCTTGAACGTGGCTCTTAAAGTGACCACAGCCTTGAGCTGTCAGGCTGCGGTTTCAAGTGATAAGTGGGGATTTGACCACGGGTGCACTATTCCTTCTGATGTGCTGTACGAGCTGCCGCATCTTTCAGTTAGGGGAGGTGTCAGCACTCAGGAGACTGCTCGGCAATAGTCATCAGGGCATCAGCATGATCAAACGTTTGATCTAGGCAATGTGTTACGGCCAGAGCAGGGTCTGTTTATTAACACCATATCTGTCAGCAGAGTTTCAACACTGATACTGCTGAAGTGTCATAGGGACAAAAATGAATGATGTGCCCACCCCCTCCACTCCCCCACTGCACCATTTGTTCTTTGCGATGCTACACTAAAGCACTGAAGCTTATTACGGAAAACAAACGGTCCCTCATTGAGTTTGTTGGCTGCCAGGTGCCTGTCAACAATCAGTGGTATTCCTGTAGCAGTGATAGTGCTGTCTCCCAGGTGTTGTAATAGATTCACTGTCCTGGTTCTCTTTCTCACCTTCAAAATGCTCATTAAACAACATATATAGGGGAGGCGATTGTCTAGTGGTAATATTGCGAGACTATTAATCCAGAAGCTCAGTTAATGTTCTGGGGACCCAGGTTCAAATCCTGTCACAGCAGTTGCTGAAATTTGAAGTTAATAAAAAAAAATCTAAAATCTGATCACGAAGCATTGTCAAACTGTTGGGAAATTCCATCTCGTTCACTAATGTCCTTTAGTGAAGGAGATCTGCTGTCCTTACCTGGTTTGGCCAACAACCCTATATTAAATCAGGAGAAGGAATTATTTTGTGAAAAGTGGGTTTTTTTTTCCAGATGCTGTTGATGGTTGCTAGCCAGCCTGGCTTGACGATTGGACCTGGAGGAGGAGACTCCAACCCATATTCTACTATGTTGGCTTCAATTAACACTGAAAGCCCCCTTGCCATTCCAGATAATACCTAACTGGACAATTAATGGCTCTGCCTTGGTGAACCTAGTAGTTGCACCTGCTTAATCTCCAGCACTATTCTTAAATGCATTCAGGGATTTTTAAATATTGGCGTTGTTATATATTTAAGCTGGTGTATGATTGCTTTAAGATTGATTTGATGTTGATGCCATTGTGGTGTTCATAGGCTGCTGTTTAGTTTCAGTTTCCTTTCTGTGCAGAGAACAGCTCCTTCAATAAACGCGTTATGTGTTATTCTGACTCTACACGTGCAAACCATGTCTTTTCTTTGTTTAAAACCCACAGCCTCTAACGTAGTTAGGACATTACAAAAGGTTCTTAATCCCAAATTGCTTGTGCCACAGTTAGTGGGACACGTCAGCTGGGATTCTTCCAGTCCGCTCACAGTGGGCCGGGACCTTGGTCACGAGTCTCCCGAAAGCTTTTTATAGCGTTATCAGCTCCACACTGGAAATTGGCACGGAGGTGGTTATCATATTGAAATGAGGATTTCAATAAGATTAGTGGTCCCGGGACAGTATCTTCTGGGTCCGCTTGTGCCTCTTCACCACCACCCCCCCCAACCGGGAGTGGTTCTGCTCAAGGGGAACAGGTGGCATGACCCCACTGGAGGAAACAGATGCCACTGAGTATCCTCTGGGCAGTCAGTAGTAAGGGAGGGGTGCAGTGGCACTGCCCAAGGGACAAACTGGTACTGTCCACTGGGCATCTTGGCACTGCCCACTGGACAGTGGGCAGTGGGGGGAATTTGTGGGGGGGCGGTCAGGCTGCCAAGGGGCGGTCAGGGTGGGGAGGTTGGGACTGTCCAGTGAGGGGCATTTGGGACTGGCCTTGAGGGGGAGGTGGGTGTGGGGAGATTGGGGCTGGCTGGATGTGGGGGGAAGATAGGGGCTGGTGCGCAGAGGTCTGAGAGGCCAGCGATTGGGGGCGGGGGGGGGTGGTCAGAGGCCACCAATCACAGGGTTTGCAAGGCTGCCCGTTGATCAGGGGCTGGCAATGGGGTGGCCACAAGTCATGCACCGATCTCCGTACTGACAAATTGTGCACGCACGCGGTGACCTGCTCAGCAATAAGCTGCGAGCTCCTCGGGCGGGAATGGGCCTCGCCCCCTGTTTACCAGAGTGAATCACGCTGAGATATCCTGCAATGCTCAGGGTGTCGGAGATTCAGACTGGTAATTACACCCAAAAAACAGGCGGGGAAATACTCCCATTTTCCCACACATTGAGCACTTTTTTTTGGGAGAATTCCAACCGTCGTATAGAAGGATTGTGTCATGCAACCAGTAACTGGGTTAATGTGCGTTAATCGGGACTCAGGGATATTGGGACGTATTAAGCACGGTAATGTACTTTTGCTCGTGTCAGTGAACAAATGCTTTGGAATTAATTTAGCAGACAGCAGAAATGTACTTTTCAGTGCAGCACTAAAACAGAAATCTTTTTTTAACCAAAGCAGAGGTGGATGTAATTGATTGTAATTTGTAACTTCATTGTTACTCTGAAATCATTCTCTGATATCCGTACACCGGGTTGTATCAACTGAGAATACAGTGGCATGTTTAAGATAATATTAGAATTGGAGAAAACTGAGAAAAAATAATTACATTCATTTGCAATTTTGAGACTCCTGTCTTTTTTAGCAATTATATTCAGTCTCTTTGAAATGTGTTTTAAATTCACTATCAGTGTGACCCACAATTTTGTTTTGCACAGCAATGATGTTTTGTTTCCATTCGCCATAAACTGTAATTTAGTCCTTTTCCTGTTTTTTTTAAGATTTCCTAGGATTATTGCTAACTAGTTTCATTCATTTTCATTCCTCAACAAAACTTGCTACTCCATTGTGCTTGCACCCTTGACCCTTTGAATACTAATCTCATGGCGCATTAAATGTATAAAAGCAAAATACTGTCAATACTGGGCAGCACAGTGGTTAGCACTGCTGCCTCTCAGCGCCAGGGACCTGGGTTCAATTCTAGCCTTGGGTCACTGCCTGTGTAGAGTCTGTACGTTCTCCCCGTGTCTGTGTGGGTTTCCTCCAGGTGCTCTGCTTTCCTCCCATAGTCCAAAGATGAGCAGGTTAAATAAAGACAAATTACTGCGGATGCTGGAATCTGAAATAGAAACACAAAAAGTGCTGCAAAATCTCAGCAGGTCTGATAGCATAGGTGGGGAGAAAATAGAGCCAACATTTTGAGTCTAGGTGACCCTTCGTCATAGCTATGTGCAGGTTAGGTTGATTGGCCATTCTAAACTGCCCCTTAATGTACCAAGGCGTACAGGTTAGGGAAATTAGTGGGGTAAATATGTGGAGTTAAGGAGATAGGGCCTGGGTGGGATGATCTGTCAAAGAGTCGGTGCAGAATCAATATCCGTAGATTGGCTTCCTTCTGCCCTGTTGGAATCCTATGAAATAACCGGAGATCTGGTTAGGTTGATTGGCAATGCTAAATTGACCTTAATGTCCGGGAAATTAACAGGGTCTAAATGTGGGGTTACTGGAATAGGGCCTGAATGGGATTGTTGATGATGCAGACTCCTTGTCTGATGCTGAATGGCCCCCTTCTGCACTGCAGGGATTCTAGGATTCTAAGATCTGAAATGAAGACAAAAATTATTGTTAAAACTCAGCAGTTCTGGCAGTGGCTGTAGAAACAGAAATAGAGTTGTCATTTTGAGTCCAATATAGCTCCTCTTCATAACTATATGCTAAATGTATTACTAGCCTGGGGCACAGAGGCGTCCTTGTAAAGAAACTGTTCCCACTGCTAAAAGGATTAGGAACAAGAGGGTGCAGATTTCAATGACTAGCAAAAGGAGTAAATGTGATGTGAAAAAAAGCCTTTTCACACAGTATGAAGTTTGGGTTTTGAATGTATTGCCTGGAAGCGAGGTGGAGTCAGGTTCAATCAAGGCATTCACGAGGGCATGAGATAATTGTTTGAATAACAACAATGCGTGGAGTTACGGGGAAAAGGCAGAAGAATGGCACTAACTAATGCTCTTTGCGAAAGCTTGTGCCAATGCCATAGGTCAAATGGCTCCTCCTGCACTCTAAAAATTCTGTGTTTCTATAATCAGTGATAATGATTTGTGGTTTTTTTATTCATCTGTGGGATATGGGTGTTGCTGGCTAGCCAGCATTTATTGCCCATCCCTAGTTGCCCAAAGACAATTGAGAGTCAAGCACATTGCTATGGGTCTGGAGTCACATGTAGGCCAGACCAGGTAAGGATGGCAGATTTCCTTTCCTAAACGACATTACTGACCAGATGGGTTTTTACAACAATCGACAAATACTTCACGGTCATCCATAGATTCTTAATTCCACATTTTTTTATTGAATTCAAATTCCGCCATCTGCCTTGGTGGGATTCAAACCCGGGTCATAGAATATAGAACAGTACAGCATAGTACAGGCCCTTCGGCCCTCAAAGATGTGCTGAGCTATATCCAAACCCAAGATCAAGCTATCCCACTCCCTATCATTCTGGCGTGCACTGTGCCTATCCAATAACCGCTTGAAAGTTCCTAAAGTGTCTGACTCCACTATCACAGCAGGCAGTCTATTCCACACCCCAACCACTCCCTGACTGAAGAATCTACCTTGGACATCCCTCCTATATCTCCCACCATGAACCTTATAGTTATGCCCCTGGTAACAGCTACATCCACTCGAGGAAATAGTCTCTGCACGTCCACTCTATCTATCCTCCTCATCATCTTATAAATCTCTATTAAGTCGCCTCTCATCCTCCTCCACTCTAAAGAGAAAAGCCCCAGCTCCCTCAATCTTTCCTCATAAGACCTATCCTCCAAACCAGGCAGCATCCTGGTAAATCTCCTCTGCACTCTCTCCAATGCTTCCACATCCTTCTTATAGGGAGGTGACCAGAACGGCGCACAATATCCCAAAAGTGATCTCACCAATGTGCAGTATAGTTCCAGCACAATCCCACGGATCTTAAACTCAAACCGCCTGTTAATAAACACGAACACACTATAGGCCTTCTTCACGGCTCTATCCACTTGCGTGGCAACCTTCAGAGATCTGTTGACATGAACCCCAAGATCTCTCTGTTCCTCCACATTCCTCAGATCCCTGCTGTTGACCCTGTAATCCGCATTCAAGTTTGTCCTATCAAAATGAATCACCTCGCACTTATCAGGGTTAAACTCCATCTGCCACTTTTCTGCCCAGCTCTGCATCCTATCAATGTCTTTTTGCAGCCTAATTTCTTTTTTTTTTGCATTGGGATATGGTGAGAAGTATTGTTTCCTGCACGCTATGCAGACAAAGCATACCGTTCATAGAGAAGGAAAGTAGAGGATGCAGAACGTGGCGCCACAGCCAGGGTGCGGAGAAAGATCAGCCCAGTGCAGGGCAGGTCCACTCAAAATTTGAATGGATCTACCTCACACCAAACCGAGCCCCCTCCATACCCCAGCCCTGACTGCAACACCACACTCCGCAGATCTCTGTGCGGTCTCCAGAACATTAGCTGAGTTTCTCGATTAATAGTTGACTGATAATGCCACTACTCCCCAAAAGAGTAGGCCAACATTATGTAGCCCCTTTAACTTCAGCAGGGGCCAAATTAGAAGCGTCCAGCTACCTTATTTCAGTCAAAACTCTGTTTTCAGGAAGTTAGCTGTTAACCATCCATAGAGCGAGGTGGGTTTTGCCGTTATATCACCATGTATGAGTCTGTGTGAATCTTGTTCCGCCAATACGGCACAACACCAATTAGATGCTTCAAAGTTATACTCTATTTTCTTCATGTTAGTCCAGTGCCTGTAAAATTCTTAATTGGACCCCATCAAGATTGGAAAGAGCAGAAGAGACAAAATAACGATCAGGTGATGCCAATTTTCTTGCTATTAAATTAGTGTGCCTTTTCAGCATTTCGAGGTTATATTTTTGTTTTGTAATTTGCATCTTAAAAAATAAGCTTTTATGAAAACCATGACACCCCCGCTCCTATAGAATATTAAAAAAAATGCTGCTAAACCTTTTCATAATTTAATGATAGCCTTCAAATGATGCCACTGTAAATGGACGATATACATTCAGGGTCTTAAGCTCACAATCTCCGGCCTATCGGAGTACTGGGCAGCACAGTGGCGCAGTGGTTAGCACTGCTGCATCACAGCACCCGGGACCTGGGTTCGATTCCCAGTTTGGGCCACTGTCTGTATGGAGTTTGTACATTCTCCCTGTGTCTGTGTGGGTTTCCTCCAGGTGCTCCAGTTTCCTCCCACACTCCAAAGATGTGCAGGTTAGGTTGATTGGCCATGCTAAAATTGACAGTTAGTGTCAGAGGGTAGTAGGGTAAATAAGTACGATTATGGGTGGGACTGCAGTCGGTGCAGACTCGATGGGCCAAATGGCCTCTTTCTGCACTGTAGGGGATCCTATGACACCAAGACTTATTCACGGTAGATTTATTTTGACCTCCATCCAGTGCCCATCAATGAAGCCAAGAAAATCATAATGCCTACATAGCCTTTCAAACACAACTTCTCCCTTTTCCGAAGCCTAACTTACAGGCCCGGATTTTCCACTCCCGCTCGTGTCCGGCAGGTTTGGCAACAGGAGCGGAAAATATCACAGGAGTGGCCAAATCATATTTAACGTGGAGTTAAACGTTTGATACGATAGCTCCTTCCGCCGTCAGTGATAGGACACCTTTCCCGCTGCTTAACATCAGGAATAACATTGTATTCGTTAACGTATCATTATTAACATACCGACTTCCCAGGGAGCTAAGGTGAGTGCATCATTCAGGGGATAATGCCCAGACACTGCCCACTGCCCATATTCATCTTCATGAACTTGTACTGATTCCTTGCCTATTGAGCTTGCAGGCCGAAATCCATTGACACCATCTGCATGGTGTTTTAAATGTCCACCAATTCTCAGAGTGTACAACTCAAGTGTTGAATTCCCTGTACGTGTGCGGTAGATACAAGTCATTCATATCCTATCAAATTTAATCATGTCTCGGGTTCGTTGGCAGGTACGAATGTACGTCAACATCAGACATTAGCTGGAAAATTGAACGGCCAGAAAATTACAGAATAGAGCAGCCAATAATCACATTAACCCACTGGGGTTTCTCCTGTCCAGCCAGCCATGGAATCGTAGCGGGCAGGGGTGGACTATGCAAAGGTCCATTGACCTGGGTGGGATTTTCCGGACTTGGCAGGAGCGCAGGTGGAAAACCCTGCCCTCTGAGTCTGTCTGGGGCATCTCCTGTTCTGCTGTAATGTTAGGCAGGAAACATCAAGTTAAATCAATTAAACCAATAACATGGTCATTATGACAAGGGACACCATTTCCTGGGAATTAAATGAGATGAATTACATTCTATAAAGTTGCATATATCTTTGACAAATTGGTAAAGAGACACATGCAAGATCAGGTAAAAGCCCTCTTGTAGTTAGATCTCACAGCTGGAGCTTCAACTCTGCAGGAGTCACGATTGAAACCAGATTGCGTCAGTCCATTGTATATCGAAGATGGTTATTACACTATTCACGATTGAGTAATGAACTTGTCTTTGAACATATGCTTGAGACTGAACAAGGAGAAATCACTGAATGGAATTGAAAGAGATTTCCTCACAGATTACAAAGTTTTGTGTAGTATTTTTATAAGCTTGACAGCAGCAATCTTCGAGCATTTGTGTATGTTACTTTTGGATATGGACGAATGGTTTGATATCCCATTGGGTTTGAGGCAGTAAAGTATGAATATTTCCATCATATCAAAGCAGACAGGTAACAACACCAGCATGTCAGCCCCAGAATATAGAATCATTACAAATGTACTCGGTGGATATTGTATGGATCAGGCTCCTCCCCTGCTCAAGGAATTGTGTTATAGGGGAAAAGGTAAAGAAGGAATCAATGGATAAACACAACCACTGACTGCATGGTGGCATAGTGGTTAGCACTGTTGCCTTACAGCACCACTGTCCAGTTCAATTCCAATCTTCGATGACTGTCCTTATGTAGTCTACATATTCTCCCCATGTATGCGTGGGTTCACATCGGGTGCTCCAGTTTCCTCCTACAGTCCAAAGATGTTCAGTTTAGGTGGATTGGCCAGGCTAAATTGCCCCTTTGTGTCCCATTAGCCATGGGTAATGTGTGGGATTATGGGGATAGAGCGGGGGAGATGGCCTGGGTAAGATACTCTGACAGAGAGTTGCTGCAGACTCGATGAGCCGATTTGCCCCTCCTGCACTGTTGGGATTCTATGAGAACAAGGAATTAAATAGACGTGAAAATCATAAAACCTGTTTAAAGCTCATCAGGCTGCTAAATGTTCATAATATTGATCCGTCCTGGAAATCAATATTCCTAATGTTCATATATGAGGGCTGTGAAATTCTGCACAAAATGCTGTGGGTGATAGTCACTAAACTCCAATCAGTACATGGTGATAATCCAGGTACAATTCATCAGATTCCCCCTTGTACAATGAAACTGACTCTTCAAACAAAGAGATCATTAGTGAAAAGGGCACAATCCCATTCTCCTCACTCCTGGCATTTATTGCTGTCGTATCTCAGGAAATTGAATTTGGCAGTTTTATATGTACCATCGGCACGGCACAGTAGCACAGTGGTTAGCACTGCTGCTTCACAGCTCCAGGGTCCTGGGTTCGATTCCCGGCTCAGGTCGCTGTCTGTGTGGAGTTTGCACATTCTCCTCGTGTCTGCGTGGGTTTCCTCCGGGTACTCCGGTTTCCTGCCACAGTCCAAAGACATGCGGGTTAGGTTAATTGGCCATGCTAAGAAATTGCCCCTGGGTATCCAGGGATGAGTAGGTTCGAGGGATTAGTGGGTTCAATATATAGGAATATGGGGCTAGGGCCTGGGTGGGATTGTGTTGGGTGCAGACTCGATGGGCTGAAGGGCCTCTTTCTGCACTGTAGGATTCCATGTTCTATGTTCATGTTCATCTCTGGCTCAGTGGGTTGCAAAAATATCTAAGCTGACATTCCCGTTAAGTACTGAGGAAGAGGTGCCCAGTGTTGGAGGTGCCATCTGTCAGGTGAAACATTAAACAGTGGAACTGTCGCTCTCTAAAATAGATATAAAAAATCCCAAGAAACTATTTGGAAGAAGAGCAGGTGAATTATCCCGAGTAATGTAGCCAATATTTGTACCTCGATCAACATCAAAAACTGGTTACACCGTCAGTAGCACAGGGTAGTGTCCTGGATCCAATCATCTTCAACTATTTCATGAATGACCTTCCTTCCACCATTAGGTCAGCAGTGGGGATGTTCGCTGATGATTGCACAATATTCAGCATCATTCACAACTCTTCAGATGCTGAAGTGGTTCACCTCCAAATGCAGCAAGACCTGGACAATATCCAGGCTTGGTCTCATTAATTGCAAGCAGCATATCCTCTGTTCCTTCACTGTTACTGGGTCAAAATCCTTGAAATCCCTTTCTAATTACACTGTGGATATACCTACACCCCATGGACTGCAGCTGTTCAAAAAGGAAGTTTGTCACCACCTTCAAAAGGGCAACTAGGGATGGGCAATAAATGCTACTGTAGCCAGCAATAGCCACATCCAATAATTTTTTTAAATGCTATTTGAGAGGCCTTGCTGTACAAAAATCGGTTGCTTCATTTCCTACATGACTACACTTCAATAAAACTTCACTGGGGTAATGTGCTTTGGGATGTACCCAGGAAAGGCACTTTGTAAATGGAAGTCTGCTTCTTTTAATATACAATGATGACAAACATTTAAGTACAATCCAAAACCGTGATCTATCTTCCTTTCTTGGTGTCACAGTTCAGTTCCACTTCCTAACATGATTTAATTTTGAAAGGATTTCTTCAGTCTGTGAATAGGCAATTAGTTCAGTGAAAAACGAATGCGTTGGTGTTGATGGGTAATTTTACTTAGCGATCACTCTGTACAGATAAATAGTGTTGACCCTTTTCTTTGATCACTGATCATGCTTGCAGTGGATAGAAAAATTATCTCTTCTGAACTATTGCACTAGGTTAGAATTAATCCCATGCTGTTCAAGAAAACGGCTATTTCCTGAATCAGGTATAGTTTACCAACTTAGTGAATGAATACAGCACCGACAACACTCAAGCTTGACATCGTCCAGGACAAAGCAATCCATTTGATTCACAAGGAAATTTGACATGTCTGCTACGACCCTCACCAATTTATACAAATGCATCATAGAAATCATTCTTCCTGGTTATATCACAGCTTGATATGGCTCCTGCTCTATCCAACAGCGCAAGAAGGGTCATGAACGAAGCCCAGTCCATCACTCAAACAAGCCTCCCACCCATTGACACTGTCTACGCTTCCCACTGCCTCAGAAAAGCAGCCAGCATAATTAAGGACCCTACACACTCCGGACGTACTCTCTTCCGTCTTCTTCCGTCGGGAGAAAGACACAAGTGTCTGAGGGCATGTGCCAACTGACTCAAGAACAGGTTTTTCCCTGCTGCCATCAGACTTTTGAATAGACTTATCACACATTAAGTTGATCTTTCTCTACACTCTAGCTATGACTGTAACACTAAATTCTGCACCCTTGCCTTTCCTTATCTATGAATGTTATGCTTTGTATAATGCACAAGAAACAATACTTTTCACTGTACGCTAATACATATGGCAATAATAAATCAAATCAAACACTCCATCCGCAACTTTAAACATTCAGTCCTCCCACTACCAACACACAGTGTGTACCATCTACAAGATGCATTGCAGCAACTCACCAAGGGTCCTTTGATAGCACCTTCCCAACGTGTTAATAACACTTCCCATTGTCTTATTAACACTCCCCATTGTCTTGTTGCCATGACACATTTGCCCATATCTACTTTGCCCGACCTATATCCAGTCTTCTATCCATCTCCCTAGTCTCCTTTCCCACTATATAATTCTGTTCATTACTACCTTCCTTCAGTTCTGTCAAAGGATCAATTTAGGTCCGTAACATTAACTGCTGCCAGACTTGTTGAGTTTCTGCTTTTATTACTTTTCCTCAGTGCATATGAAGTATTTCAAAAGTCACTGCCTCTTATGCGATGGGAGAAGTGTGTCCACTTGTGTGACCCTCTCATTCTGCAGCAGGGGTGAAATTTGACATTTCAAAAGTCTGATGGCAGCAGGGAAGAACCTGTTCTTGAGTCAGTTGGCACATGCCCTCAGACATTTGTGTCTTTCTCCCGACGGAAGAAGATGGAAGAGAGTATGTCCGGAATGCGTGGGGTCCTTAATTATGCTGGCTGCTTTTCCAAGGCAATGGGAAGCTTAGACAGTGTCAATGGGTGGGAGGCTGGTTTGAGTAATGGACTGGGTTTCATTTATGATCCTTTGTAGTTTCTTGCGCTGTTGGATAGAGCAGGAGCCATATCAAGCTGTGATATAACCAGGAAGAATGATTTCCATGATGCATTTGTACAAATTGGTGAGGGTCGTAGCAGACATGTCAAATTTCCTTGTGAATCAGATGGATTGCTTTGTCCTGGATGATGTCGAGCTTGAGTGTTGTCGATGCTGTATTCATTCACTAAGTTGGTAAACTATACCTGATCTCAGAGCATTCTTGTTCCCAATTGACAAAGGGAACAAAGTGATGATCCTATCAGGAGAATGGAGAGAGGCAATGATGGAGAAGAAGAGAATTGCAAAGCTGGAAGTATCACTGATTAAATAACTAGTGCTTCCTTGTATTGTACAAAAAGTGGGAGAGAGAACCGAAAAAGGCTTCCCCAAATTTGGGTGCAATTTTCAAGGGGTACAGGGAACTAGAACACAATATGGTACATGAAAATTGAGGAACCTTCCTTTGCAGTTTGTAAGGAGCTGTTGATGATGAACTCTCTAAAATCTGGTGATACATTCTTTTACAATTGTCAGGTTTTACAGAAATGACAGCAGCACCACTATGTAAGTCAAGTATAGAAAACATTAAAAGCGGCAAGGCAATAGTAAGAAGAATTGACAGATTGTACAGTGATTGCTGAAATAAAAATGACTGCAGTGTTTCCAAACCAAGTCCCAGATTGTCAAAAATCATTTTGCAGTGTTCACTGTAGTCTGCTCCATATCCACTTAAACATTCACACTGAAATCATACTAAACACGAGTAGCAGAATGTACACAAACACTCAAGCTGTTAGTACCAACAAATGTGCAGTAATATGCAGCGAGACCGCCATGCACTTTCTAAAAGATTGAAGTGTGACAAATTATTTAACAGTTTTCCATATGTAGACACAAAAGGTGGTAACTACTTAGTTCCAAAAAATGCATGCCAATATCATTTATTGTAGTAACGTAGGTAATATCCAAAAACTGGGGGAATACATCCAGCGCATTACAATTCATTCTTGTATGTATCACTGTCAGGTAATGCTGTTAAACTGAGCTTCAGTTGTGATTTGTGATCTTTATTGATCCATGTAATTTAAAAATATATAATACTCTTGGTATTTTAGCATTGCTATCGAGTCCAGCATCTATTTCCCACCCCTAATTGCCCTTGAGAAGATGGTGGTGAGCTGCCTTCTTGAACTGTTGCAGAGCCTGTGATGCAGATACATCCACAATTTGGTTCAGCAACAATGCTGAAATGATATAGTTCTAAGACAGAATGGTGCGTGACTTGGAGGAGGACTTGCAAGTGGTGGTGTTACCCCGCATCTGCTGCCCTTGTCCTGCTAGGTGG
Organism: Carcharhinus amblyrhynchos; assembly: GCF_965287045.1. Lineage (NCBI taxonomy): Eukaryota > Metazoa > Chordata > Chondrichthyes > Carcharhiniformes > Carcharhinidae > Carcharhinus > Carcharhinus amblyrhynchos. The sequence continues at coordinate 38,426,420 of NC_137344.1, read as the reverse complement.
TAGAGGTCGTGGGTTTGGAAGGTGCTGTTGAAGGAGTCTTGCTGAGCTCCTGCAGTGCATTTTATAGATAGTACACTCTGCTGCTGCTATCGACGGTGGAGAGAGCGAATATTTAAGATATGATGCCAATGAAGCAGGCTGTTTGCAAGCTTCTTGAATGTTATTCGAGCGACATTCATCCAGACAAGTTGAGGGCATTCCATCACACTCCTGATTTGTGTCTTGCAGTAGATGGTGGACAGGCTTTGGAGAGTCGGGAGGTGAGTTACTCTCCGCAGAATTCCCAGCCTCTCACCTGCTCTTGCAGTCACAATATTTATATGGCTGGTCGAATTCAGAGTTTTAATAACGTCCAAACTAAGAAATATAAAAAATATACAGCCCTTTGAGCCTGCTCCCCCATCCATTTTGATCATGGCTGATCATAAAATTCAATATCCTTTCCCCCCCACCACCTTCCCTCGCATATTCTTTGATCCTTTTAGCCCCTAGAACTATATCTAATTTCTTCTTGAAATCACACTATCTTTTGGCCTCAGCCACTTTCTGTGGTGGTGAATTCCACACATTCACCACCCTCTGTGTGAAGAAATTTCTTGTCACACCAATTCTAAAAGATTTACCCCTTGTCCTCAAATTATGACTCTTAGTTCTGAATTTCCCCACCATCAGGAACAATCTCTCCTGTCTAATCCTGTTAGAACTCTGTAAGTTTCCTATAAGAGATCCCCTCTCACTCTTCTAAATTCCAGTGAATATAATCCAATTCGATTTAGCCTTTTTTCATATGACAGACCTGCCATCCCAGGAATCAAGCTGGTAAACCTTCGCTGTACTCCCGCTATAGCAATGACACCCTTCCTCAGATAAGGAAACCAAAAATGCACATAATAAACTTTGTTGAATCAAAATCTACCTATAAAAATTCACAATGTTTTGAATTATTTGGGTCTTTGGCTTAAGCAAATCCTCCCAGACATTATCAGTCGTATTTTCGTATTCCACATGTCAGCAATGCTGATGGCCTGCGGTGCAAAGCTACCTAATACTGTGGTTTAATCACCTGACTGCTCAAGAAGGACTTGACATGTGAAGACAGTGTTTTTCAGGGAAATGTGCTGAGGAGCAAAGTGCAGTACACAAGGGAGAACCATGGGGGAAGGAACAAAGTGAATTTGAGTTAAGTGTGTGTGTTGAATGCAGACTTGCACGCACTCACTCTTTGTGCCTCTACTGCAAAGCCTTCAGCATTTTGCAATGTTACACCCCATACTGCTGACTCTTAGTGCATGGTATGTATGCAAGATGCTGGAAGTCTCCTCAAACAGATGCTGCTCCTCCTTGTGTAAGCGGTTTCAGGCCTGGATTTTCCAGCCCTGAAAGTGCCAGGCATCATAACAGCTCTCCGGATTTTCCAGTCCCACATGTCGGGGGCGCAAACTCCCAGCCTCAAAATTAATTTGAAGCTCATGGAATTGAAGACAAATTATTCAAATTGCTAGAACACTGGCTGAGTGGAAGGAGATAGCAAATATGGGAACATATTTTAAATAATAGAATCTTACGCCGGAATTCTACCACCTCGTCCGCCATGGAGTCGGAGCGGGCTAGGGTTGGACAATAGAAACGTCCATTTACCTCAGGCGGGAATTTCTGATCTTGCTTGAGCAAGGCTGTAAAATCCCGCCCACAGAATCACCACAGAGTAGGAGGCCATTTGGCCCATCGAATCTACACCAACTCTCTGACAGAGCATCCCACCCAGGCCCAACCCCTGCCCTATCCCAATAACCTCCAGGGACTACTTATTTTTGTTTCTTAAAAAACCATTGCCATTCAGTATTGGAGGGGCAACCTCTTCACTCGACAGACAATGGCTTTAACTCTGGCCAGTAATCATTATGAGTCCATGGGGGAAACCTCTTGCATGATCCCTTGAACCTCCCCACATAGTCATATGGAGTTGACAATGTTGCTTTAGTCCGTATGGGAACAGAGTCTTCATAGGTCCCATGATTACATTTAATTAGTCTCAATTGGCAGTCCATCATCCTGCCTGTCAGATATTACATGATACTTGCTCTGGAATTGAATACAGATCCCTAGCATTGTGAAGCAGCAGTGCTAACACTGTGCTACCAATGAATCACTGTAGTCCCAACACAGATCCTACGGGAAATTATGGTTAGGATATTCAAAAGGGTTTGGGAGTCTCGATAGGAGGCGGGTATCTAGGTGTGAAATTTGGCTCACACGTGACTCCAGAAGCCACATCAATGTGGTTGACTCCCAACTGCCCCCTGAACAAGGGCAACTAGGGACGGGCAATAAATGCTGACCAGCTAGTGATGCTCGGGTCCCACGAATGACTAAAACAAATCTATCACGTTCCCGTCCCTGCGCCAACAGGACTTTCCCCCTCAGCAATGTGGGCAGCCCACCTGACACACAGATTGATCAGAAGGCCTGACATAGTATTCAGGCCTCACTACAAAGCAGGACTAAACAGAAGGCGGTGATGCAGATATTAACAGGTAACGGCTGAGCAATCAATTCAATTATAAGACCTGGAGAGTGAGACGAGGTAAGATGTTATCGTGGAAAATAAAAGGCAATTGATTACTAAACGTTCCCAGGAATCAAGCGCGTGTGCCTCAGCTCAGCGGCTAACGTTTTCATTAGTATTCACACTGCTTCTTCGCTTTTACTTTCCCCGGGTGATTGCTGTCTAACAGCTCAAGCGCTCAGATCAAAGTATACGCTGAATAAGATAGATGCACTGCGGCTGCAAACAATAGGCATGGCCCCATAGGCTCCTCTAGCAGATGTGAAAATGCACGTAATGCTTTTTATTTCAAAGTATTTGGACGCTAGCCTTTTTTGAGTATTTCTTCATTAAAAATGCTTACCATTTCTGTCAGTTTTTGTCTGGTGCCATTTGTTACTTTCTTTGCTCCTTGCCATTCCACGTATATTATTTGTCAACTTCAGTTTCTCGAATTTGCCAAGAGCCTGGTGCGTAAGTGACTAGACCGCAGATGCAAATAGTGCGAAGTCCTGATAATCTAGATGCGTGGATGCAGATATTATCCTTGTATTTCAGGGACATGCCAGTTTTGCTTTATCAAACAAACAGATTAAAAGAACCCATGTTTCATACTTGAGGAGTTTTCAGATCATTGTCAGGAGCAACTTGCCATAAAGACTCTCTTCCACTTCACCAGCAGTTGGCTGTGGGAGACAAGATCACACTTTAGTAGATGCAGTTTACCAAGTGGTGCAAATACTGTGGAGAGTACGGTTTTTGAAGATAGTTCCACTTTGGTACATTGGCAATTTCTATTTCTGTTCTCTACAGTGCATTGTGGGAACAGTTACTTTGCGAATTGCATCAAGAAGTTGAAATCTGTAATGGTCACACAAGTTTGACACAGTCACTTCCAAGTGAAGTGTTCTTTTCTCAAACACCTCCTACTCGTTGGAGATGGTCCTGTATGTCTTCCAAGCTGGCTGCTCGTGATGCAATTTTACCTCGTGCCTTTGCTGCAAATTAGAATAACGTTTCCAGGACGACAGAAAATTTACCAATGACCGGATTATTCCACATTTTGCCAGCTCAGAAACACCTTTGCAGCCGTTACATTTTAATTGATTCTGATATATGAGTTTCAGGAGTGTGCACACGCCTGTAGATTCAGTGAGCATCAATACACAGATATTAAACATTTACTGGGCACTAATAATTGCTGCTGCTATCAGCAACAGGTCAAAAAAGTTCCCCTTTGGGATTTTGTGGGGACAAGGGTAAGACGTAAGACCATAAGACATAGGCGCAGAATTAGGCCACGCAGCCCATCAAGTCTGCTCCACCATTCAATCATGGCTGATATTTTCCTCATCCCCATTCTCCTGCCTTTTCCCCATAACCCCTGATGCCCTTATTAATCCAGAACCTGTCTATCTCTGTCTTAAAGACACTCAATGACCTGGCCTCCACAGCCTTTTGCAGCAAAGAGTTCCACAGATTCACCACTCTCTAGCTGAAGAATTCCTCCTCGTCTCTGTTTTAAAAGATTGTCCCTTTAGCCTGAGGTTGTGCCCTCTGGTTCTAGTTTTTCCTATTAGTGGAAACATCCTCTCCATGTCCACTCTATCCAGGCCTCACAGTTTCCTATAAGTCTCAATAAGATTTTTGTTTGTTTGGGTCACCTTTGCAGGACTTCCCAGGGGAGGGAGGTGGCTAGGGAGATGGGGGTGTCACACTAAGTCTAGAAGAAGTTGGCACATTAAGATGCAAATGAGGTGAGATTCATGTCACCATCCTCCCGGCGTCATTTTCCTCAGTCAGCCCCATTAAATCCCAAGTTGATGAATGCCCACAATAAAAGGGTCTTAGAACTACCTCAGATGACCAGGTTTGAGAAGGAACAGACAGTGAAGAAATAGATGTCGACATCATCTATAAATGGCCGTGGGACTGACTAATCAGAATTAGCATTCCTAATCAGTAAATCCTCAGACCCAGTTGTGTGGCTAGAATTCAGGCTCATTATATCATCCTCTTTCTCGATTGTTTTCAGGGTGCAACATGAGACAACGTATCTGCTTTAATGGTGTAGCAGGAAGCAAAGTCACCTAATCTCAGCAGGATCATCAAATCCATCATGCAACCAAATACCATTAGCATCTCTGACTCTCTGAGCACCTTGGTGCAGCATCAGAGTAGATATAAGGAGAGTAACATAGGAAATAGAAGAAGGAGGCCATTGGCCTTTCCAACATGCTCCACCATTCATTTTCATCAACGCTAATCATTGAAATCAATATCCTGATCCCCCCCTCCCCCCCCACCTAGTTCTGGACTCTCCTACCATTGGGAACATCCTTTCTGAATCTACCCTAACCCTGTTAGAATTTTATAAGTTTCTGTGAGATGCCCTCTAAACTCCAGTGAATATAATCCTAACCCATTTAGTAAACAGAGGTAAACTGGTAAGAGGAAATAAAGGGTCGGATTTTCCAGCCTCACTCACCCGGATTCGGAAAATCCCACCCAAGGTCAATGGATCTTTCTATGGTTCCCCCCCTCGCCTGCTCTGATTGCCATGGCGGGCGGGATGGTAAAATTCCAGCCCATGTGTTGCTACCAACTGATTAAGAGGTCTTATGAGGCAACAGATAGATCTCTGTCTCTGAGCCAGGAGCTCTGGGTTAAAATCCCACTCCAGCGCTTGACAGCCAAGGAAGGTGTGATCATAACACAGTCAAACTTGTAAATCATTCAAACACATGACAATGGCAGGCTGTAAGAGCAAGTGCATGTAGAACCATGTGATGGAAAGAATGTGGGAGCCTCCACCACCGCTATCTATAGCCCTGGGATGCAGCATATATGTTAAAGTGCCTTTTGCCACAGCACTGGACGCACCTGAAGAGCTGTAATGCACCACTGCCATTGACTAAAACTTCCAACTGCATGTATACAGGGTTCCTGTTTGCATGGACAGTTCCAATATTAAATGTTGACATGACCAAAAATTGTGACAACGGCAAGGAAATGCGCTCCTCCGCAAGACTAAACAAGAAAGGATCATCTGAAAATTGCTCACAGATTCAAACCCTTGATTTCTCCATCTTCCTTGGCTCAGCTGAGTTCTGCCTTGCTGTTAGTCTTATCCAAAAAGGGTTTCTTTTCATTCCAGCCTGCCCACGACTGTTCCGATGAAGTGATATTGAACTCAAGACATTCTTTCAGAGGCAGCATGACTGGCGGTGGATGTTCTGTTTTTGTTTCTGATTTCCAATTTTGTGGTTTCCATTTTGCCTCAAAAGAACGACTTGCTTTCTTGGCCACCGATGTGCAAAGATAAACTGTTCCGACCTCCATTATAAATCCATTCCTCTTCTAGGCCAGCTGTTCCACCCTGACATGACCTAATCTACCAGCACTGGAATCCCAGACCAATGTGTCTTCACCAGACAAGGTGCCAACCTACCTGAACTCTGAAGCCTAATGTCCTGGAAATGGCAACATAATAAAAAGCGAGTATACCGACCACAGTTTAGAGAAACATTCTAGGATACTCCTTTCTGCCTGCCAAAAGCATTCAGGCTAGCTCCAGCAACTAATAACAGATAACAAAAGCATTTTTCTGGCCCTATATATCTTCTGTTACTTTAAGATGTCTTCCATTCGTAGGAACCCATGTCATTGATTCTTGAAGGCCAATAATGAGGCCATATTCACACATTGTGGCAATCTATATGAGAAACAATGATGGAATGTTCAAATGTAACAAGATCTGGACAAAATCCATACTTGGGCTGACAAATGGCAAGTAACATTGGCCCCACACAATAACCATCACCAATGGGAAATATTCTAGCCACTTTGACATTTAATGGTGTTACTATCACTGAATCCCCCACTGTCAACATTCTTGGGGTTACCATTGACCAGAAACTCAACACTTGTCTTTTCACAGCCTTCCTTCCACTTTGCCCCCTTTGTCTTCGTCAGATCCCACCCTCAGCTCGCACCATATCCCCGGTCAAACATTGAGTCGGTCAAAAAATATATCCCCAGTCAAATCCTCGGCTGTATGAGCTCGAAAGTGTTTTCGGGCACCAGGATAAGAAGGCCACTGGACTCCCCAACAGTACTGTTCAGTGTCTGAGTGGAGGCTGCATGAGCCACACAGCACAGTGTTGTCCTTACAATGTTGGCAAAGAGCAGGAGAGTATTGACCCTACTGCCCCAGCAGTGTGGCATCAAACACAACAAAAGTGACCGAGCTCTAGCGGACAGGCTATGTATGTTGACTCACCTCAAATTCATGAGCCAACTAAGGTCGGACTTGGGCACACCTCTCAAGATCAAACAGGTTTGAGGTTAACGCAAGTAATTTCCTGCTGATGTCGCGCAAGATTGGAAGGCGTGAGGAGATTCTGGGAGACAGCTGTTTTAAAGAGCATTTATGAAATGCAAATGAGTGCAAATTGCCTTCCTGCCACTACACAGTGGGATAGCCAAGCCACCATTAACTCACCATGGGGAGAACTGCAAACTGTTTTTACACTGATGGGATTCCAATTTTTCATTTGCCGTTAGATTATCCCCTCCTGCTTCCCACAAAACCCATTGCAGGTGGGGTGGAAAAATTCCACCCAATAATCCTGCAAACAGAAGCACCATTTGGTACCTAACGTACTTCATGTTTTCTTTTTTCTCACCCTTGCTATCTAGCTCAAATAACCTACCCATCTGAAAATAATTTCTTTCCTTCATCAGTTTAAGGACCTCAATCATATCCACTCAATGTCTACTTATCACAGTGTGAACTCTAGCACCATGACTTGAATTACTTAGTAAGCTGAGTAGTTTTACAATGTGTACAGATCTGATAGTTTAAGGGGCCATGATTATCTAGTAAACGATAAAGGTACCAGACCATGATATTTGTGAATTGACATTCACAGTGTGATGTCAACATGTCATCAATTATACTTACACTAAAAATATATACATTTTTGAAACTTAGCAGTAGATATACATAAGGAGTTTGTGCTGTTACAGTTTTCCATCTGGGATGCCTTGCAACACCTTGTACTCTTGGGTTCCCTGTAAGAAAAAGCATGGCATTTGATAGCTGATCATATGTTCCCTTCCAGCCTCCGACATTTCTCTCTGCTACAGCAAGTCCTTTCTCTATTTCATAAAAAGGCTGACACTGTTCCTTTAATCTATTGCACTTTCTAAGCTCCTGTTACAATCTCAGCTGATGATACTAAGTTTAAGTTTATTTATTAGTGTCACAAGTAGGCTTACATTAACACTGCAATGAAGTTACTGTGAAAATCCCCTAGTCGCCACACTCGGGCATCTATTCAGGTACACTGAGGGAAAATTTAGCATGGCCAATGCACCTAACCAGCACATCTTTTGGACTGTGGGAGGAAACCAGAGCACCTGGAGGAAACCCACACAGATATGGGAGAATGTGCAGACTTTTCACAGTGGCAGGGACCCAAGCTGGGAATCGAAGCCGGGTTCACGGTGCTGTGAGGCAGAAGTGCAAAACATTGTGCCACCATGCCGCCCATAAGTTATTAATTGAATTAACATCCACTGATTTTTGTGCACGTTGCACACTTTTATCATCCTTTGAGTGAAAAGGTTCTTTCATAACTTCTCCCCCGAATGATCCAGCTCTGAATTTAAGGTTAGCTTCCCTTGTCCTAGTCTCGTCCTCCAATTCCTTTCAAAGATCCCAAAACCCACAATCAAATCATGTCTTAAGCAATTATATTCTGGGGAATGTAAGTCTGGTCTATGTAACCTCTCCTCATAATTCATCCACTGGAGCCCTGGTAACATCCTGGTGAATCTGTGCTGACCTCCTTTTAAGGCCAATGAATAGTTTCTAAGGTGTGGTGCCTAGAAATGTACACATTTCCTCCAGATGTAGTTCCACCAGGCGGGCAGCAGGGTGGCACAGCAGTTAGCAGTGCTCCTTCACAGTGACAGGAACGCACATTCAATTCCCAGCTTGTCTGCGTGGAGTGTGCACGTTCTCCCTGTGTCTGCGTGGGTTTCCTCCAGGTGGTCTGGTTTTCTCCCACATTCTGAAAGATGTGCTGGTTAGGTGCATTGACCCAAACAGGCTCCAGACTGTGGCAACTAGGGGAATTTCAAAGTAACTTCATTGTTAATGTAAGCCTTACTTGTAACTAATAAATTAACTTTTACTTGAAAGGTGTTTGCATAGTCTAAAAATACTTCCCTCTGCGTTCTGATACTTTAGATATAAGAGAAAACATTCCGTTAGATGTTTTGATTTTTCTTTACCTTAATTTTATATTTTAGTGATCTGTGTACATGGATCTCTTAAACATCACTGTTCACCATTCAAATAAAACTCAATCTATTCTTTCTTGGTTCAAAATGACTTCACACTGATCTGTGTTAAAATCCATCTGTAATAATATTAGCACTTATTTAAACTATCATTGTCTCTTTCTGATTATATGGTCCTGTCTACATTACCTACTGTGCCAGCATTATCTGCAAACTTGGTTATATAATTCTTTATTGTGTGTCTCTGCCACTAGTAATTATGGTGAATAGCCCAGCACAGGTCTTTGTGGGATACTAATAGGTGAGATTTTATGTCCTTGCTCGTCCCAAAACCAAAAATCCCATCCAAGTTCAAAGGATATTTCCATTGTCCACCCCTTGCCCATGCTGATTCCCGCGGCAGGCGGTAAAATTCCAGCATATTATTCAGTTCCTTCCAATTCCAGCACGTACGCATAATCCCTGTGTGCAACCTGAAGCAAATGCCTTCTGGAAAGTCCATATAAATTACATCCATGGACATTCTTTCGTCTCCTGCTTGAGTTCATTTCTCAAAAATTCATTTAGGTGCATTTAATGTACCCTATGCTTTACCAATCTATGAAAATGGCAAAATACTGTGGATACTGGAATCCAAAACAAAAACAGAAAGTGCAAGGAAATCTCAGCAGATCTGACAGCATCTGTGGAGAGAGAATAGAACCAACGTTTCGAGTCAGGATGACCCACCCAGACACAAAATGCTGGCTCTATCCTCTCTCCACAGGTGCTGTCAGACTTGCTGAGGTTTTCCAACATTTTCTGTTCTTCTTTACAAAACTATGTTGGCTCCCAGATTTCTCCAATTACTTAGTCACTATGTCCTTCATTATCAATCTCAATAACTTCTACACAAATGTTAGTCTAATTTGTCCTTTGTACCTCAAATTCTCTCTCTCACCTCTCAGAAATAATGGGGCAATGACTGAATTGAGGAAGCTTTGGAAGATTATGATTCTGCATTTACAATCTCCTCAACCATTTCTCTTAAAACTTTGAGACTGAAACCATCAGACTGTAAACATTTATCAACCTTCAGTGCTTTTATTTTTCCCATTATTCTTTTATGGCCTGCATTAATTTTAGTGAATTCCAGTCCTAAATTTATCAATCATTTCCCTGTAAAATCAGACTTTTTTAATCCTCATCTTCTATTGTGAAGAGTGACTCTGGGTTATTATTCAGGAAGTCTGGCTTTTCCATATTTTGATGTGTAATATTATTTATATTTGGGTTTTAAAGGATACACACATTGCTCTTGACTACTCTTTCTCAACTAATAAAATTTTTAACACATTTTTGCTAATCTTGATAACATAACATCTGTGTGTTGTTGTTTGAAAGTCATGTCTTCTTTTTCTATTCTTAAATACCTTCCAACCTATGGTATTAATTGCATTTTAGCTACGTTGGTCGGGATTCTCTGGTTTTCCAGCCGTGTGTTTCTCATCGGCAGGAGGTGGCACATTGTTCGCAAGCAGCGGGATTCTCTGATCCAGCCACTGTCAATGGGAATTCTCAGTGACATCCCATGCCGGCAGGAAACCTGCGGGCAATGGTGCGCTGAAGTGTGACCGGATAATCTCTCACTTCTTCTGCTGACCATGGCTGCTTCAGTTGGTAAGTTTTTATGAGAGCTTTTGCGCAAGGGAAATCATGTTTAACCAATATATTGGAGTTCTTTGAAGAAGTAACAAGCGCTGGAGCTAAAGAGAAAATATACTTAGGACTTCCAGAAGGCATTTGATAAGATGCCGCATCAAAGGTTGTATTAGAGAACAAAAGTTCAAGGTTTTATGGATAATATATTGGTATGGGCAGGAGGTTGGCTAACTAAAAGGAAAGAATGTGTAGGCATAAATGTATCATTTCCTCCCACAGTCCAAGATGCAATGGTGGCCTCAACCTTCTATAATTTATATACATGGCTGAGATGAAGGGACCAAGGATATGCACTGGGATTCTCTGGCTTCTCCACAGCATTTTCTTGATGATGGGAGGAGGTGTGTGTTGACCAGTGGCAAGACTTTCTGATCACACCCCACAACCCTGGGAAACGCACTGTGGGGGTGCACCATTGGCCGAACCAGAAGATCCCACCAGCGTAAAGAGTCAGAAGATCATGCTGATGGTTGCCAAGTTAATTGATAACACAAGTATAGGTAGGAAAGTAAGAGGATATACAGAGGCTACAAAGATATATAGATGGGTCACGTCAGTGGGCACAGGTGTGGAAAATGGAGTATAATGTGGGAAAATGTGAAACTGTCAGTACATTTTGGCAGGAATAAAAAATAAGCATATTGTCTTAATGGTGCGAGATTGTGAGCTTGGAGATGCAGAGGGATCTAGGTGTCCTAGGGCATGAATTGGAACAGGAAGTAATTACGAAAGCTAATAGAATGTTTTTGTTTAATGTAAGGGGAATTGAATACAAATGGAAAGAGGTTACGCTTTAGTTATACAGGGCAGTAGTGAGACAACATTTGGAGTACCATGTACAGTATCAGTCTCCTTACTTAAGGAAGGTAGTAAATTTATTGGAAGGCGTTCAGCGATGGTTTACTAGACTAATATCCAGAATGGTTAGGTTGGCTTGTGAGGTAAGGCTTGTATCTACTGAAGTTTAGAAAAGCAAGAGGCAATTCAATTGAGAAATGTAAGATTGTGAGTGGGTCTTGACAGCATGGACAAGGAAAGGATGTTTCCTCTTGTGGGAGAATCTACAACTAGGGATCACTATTTAGAAACAGTGGATCACCCGTTTAGGCAGAGATGAGGAGAAATGTTTTCACTTAGAGGGTCATGAATTTTAATGCTCTTCCTCAAAAGGCAATAGAAAGCAATGTCAACTGCCCTCCGAAGGCAACTAGGGATGGGCAATAAATGCTGGCCAGCCAGCAACGACTATGTCCCACGAATGAATTTTTAAAAATCATTGTAACATTAAGTGTTGGTTCTAGAACAGTGGCTTCATGCGGCCTACCTGGATTCTGAATGCAGCCCACAAGAGATTTGCTGACTGTTGCTCATATGTCGCTACCTTCTGCTGATTTCTATTGTTATAGTTTATTTCTGTCCGGTATGACTGAAGTGATACACACATAAAGCCAGAGCAAGTGAAGAGAGGTGCTTGCTGATTGCCCACAACATTGACCGTGAGAGCCATGCACTCCCCCGTGTCCAAAGTGGAAATATTTCTCTTGTATTTACCATTTGAAGTTGATTATAGTTCAATTAATATTAAATGATTAAGCATTTTTGTAATTCATCATGAGATATTTGGTTGTATTAAATGTATTTAATCTTATTCATGGTGTCACGGTTAATGAACAAGCCCGATTTCAACCTTGCAGCCCACTGAGATGAAGGAGGGTGGCCCACTCACAAACCTAAGTTGCCCATCACTGTTCTTGAACATACCGCTCCAAGAAACTATCCTGGACAAATTCAAGAAATTCACTACCTTTCTGGCTTCAGCTTTTCTCAATCTTCATGAAAATTGAAGTCTTCCTTTAAAAGGATTTTGCTTGGGCAACAAGGCTCTCTAATGTCCTCTCTTTTCCTTCAGTTTGAACCATCGGCTGGAATTCTCCCATCCAGCCCACCACTGGAATATTAGCAGGCGGGTTACGGAGAATGTGAAACACAATTGACGATCGGGCGGGAATTTTCGGCTTTTAGATCAGCCAGAGAATTCCACCATAGTGTCTCCACTGATGACTTTCCCTTACTTGTATGCTCTCTTCCTAATATTGCAGCTGTGTATCAACACAGCTAACTTTCATTCACTTGAACCTTCCCAATTCTCTCCAAAGACCTTATAATCTTTGGAGAGAATTGGGAACATTTAACTTAAAATCACGATCATGACTCTGTAATGATCACTTTGCCAAAGCCATTAAGGTCTATTTGAGCCTTTAATTCATTTGATTTGTTTCTCATACACTTGTACGTTAATATATAAAATTCTTTTTTAGGCAGCAGACCCTTATATGTCCTTCAGCCCTGATGCTCTTTTCACACACCATTTAACTTAACACATTTTTAAGTTTCCCATTGTGACTGGGGCTACTTTGGGTGTCTTAGTATTCCCTTCATCTGAATCACCCATTGTAATCAAAACTCTTCCCTGATTGTTGCATGGAGATTGGCATAGTTTGGTAGGTCTAATTAGGATATTCATAGTCTTGGGTAGTTCACCAGTAAGTATTTATTAACTACTGGAAACTGTATACACAAGTAAAGCAAAGGTCCAAGCTAAGGGATGTCTCCATGCTTGTTTCTACACCGGGTTCTGTCCATCACTACACTGACCTCAAGGTGCATGTCTTGTGTTCTCAGTTCTCAGTATTGTACTCAGTTCCACGCAAACCTTTTCTGAGCCAAACCATTATCCCTGAGGTCTTTATTTAATGCATTACAAGTTATCCCAGTTTATCCTATGTTTCACACCACTACTATCCCATCTCCCTCCTTAATCTCTGAGCATATAGATTCAGGTGGCCTGGAGGCCTAATCACCCTTCCATATCTTGTTCTCACTATTGTTGGAGGAATGCTGGGCTCTGTCCAGCTGTGGGGAAATATTGTTGAAGTGGAGGTTTCACTGGTATTTCGGTCTTTTCTTCATCCTCTTTCTCCATTCTTTAGCATTGAATTGTTCTTTGTCGATTCCCCAGTTGTGATAATAATAACAGTTGATGTTGGGTGCTTTTTCTCTTCCTTCATGTGGCTGGCCTTAATGCTCACTGGAATGAAGATAGATCTTCCTATTGTAAATATGTGACTTGGTAATCGGTTCACCTTTGAGTTTGGCTGTGCTTTTTATTCATTTGTGAGACATGGGCATCACTGGCTGGCCAGCATTTATTGTCCTTTCCTAGTTGCCCTTGCACTGAGTAGCTTCCTAGGCCAGTTCAGAGGGCAGTTTAGAGTCAACCACATTCCTGTGGCTCTGGAGTCACATGTAGGCCAGACTGTGTATAGACGGCAGATTCCCTCTCCTAAAGGACATTAGTGAACCAGATGGATTTTTCCGAAAATTGGCAATGGCTTCATGGCCATCGATAGATTCTTAATTCCAGATTTTTTTTTACATTGAATTCAAATTTCACTATCTGCCTTGATGGAATTCGAACTTGGGTCACTAGGACATTAGTTAAGTTTCTAGATTAATAGCCTAGCAATAATACAACTAGGCTTTCACCTCCCATCCCACACTTTGGCTATGTGGTATTTGGCTGTGTAGTATTGGCCGTGTGGTGTTTGACTGTGTGGTGTTTGGCTGTGCGGCGTTTGGCCATGTGGCGTTTGACTGTGCAGAGTTTGGCTGTGTGGCGTTTGGCTGCACGGTGTTTGACTGTATGGTGTTTGACTGTATGGTGTTTGGCTGTTTGGTATTTGGCTGTGCGGTGTTTGGCTGTGCGGTGTTTGGCTGTGTGGTGTTTGGCTGTGTGGTGTTTGGCTGTGTGGTGTTTGGCTGTGTGGTGTTTGGCTGTGTGGTGTTTGGCTGTGTGGTGTTTGGCTGTGTGGTGTTTGACTGTGTGGTGTTTGACTGTATGGTGTTTGGCTGTGTGGTGTTTGGCTGTGCGGTGTTTGACTGTATGGTGTTTGGCTGTGCGGTGTTTGGCTGTGCGGTGTTTGGCTGTGTGGTGTTTGGCTGTGTGGTGTTTGACTGTATGGTGTTTGGCTGTTTGGTATTTGACTGTGCGGTGTTTGGCTGTGTGGTGTTTGGCTGTGTGATATTTGACTGTGTGGTGTTGATTGTATGTTGTGGTGTTGTTCAAACATTGTCAGGCTGACTCAACATAGCTCAGTGAGCACAGGAGTGATTGAGTGAATGGAACTTTGGTGCAAGTTAAGACGTGAGCAGCAAAGATTTGGGGAATTTTTGAAACCAAATTCCCAAAAACTTGCTGTATATTCTGCAATTTTTTACTGCCTTTAGTAAACATAACATACGTTCATACTTGAGTGGGCTTTACTTACCATGTGAAAGGTTTAAATCACTGTTTCCATTATTTACGTTTGCCTCAATTTGCTAACACTAACAGACTTTGATATTTTGAGTCAAATTTTAACCATCCGGCTAAACGTGCTATCAGCAGCTTCTTCCAAAGCTGAAGGACTAGAAATTTAAAAATAACAAACCAGGAAATGAAAAATATCTAAGGACAAATAAGACAGCCTCGGTTGAAAGGTGGGTGTCTGGAATCAGGTGACTGGGTAGGCAACAATATGAATGAAAAGCTAATATCTGTAATGCATTCCATTAAGGGCAGTGAAAAGGAATCCATTTGATGCCTTCAGATCAGATCTATCCTGAAGTGAGTAAAAAGGGTTTCATGTCAAGCACTATACAGTTCAGATGTCATCATCTTTGCTTGAGATCTTTATTTTGTGTTGATAATTTAAGGTGATACCTCAGTTACACTCAATTAGTGTTTGCTTTGATTAACCACTTCAAAATATTAGTATATATGGAAAAATAATTGAGTCTGTGTGTGTGTTAGAGTGTTGTGTGTTAGTATTAGAGATTGTGCATTAGAGTGTGTGGGTTAGTGTTACAGTGTGTATTAATGTGTGTGTGTTAGTGTTGGAATGTTAGTGTTAGATTTTGTGTGTTAGTGTTAGTATGTTAGTGTGTTTGTGTTAGCATTAGAGTGTGTGTTAGAGAGTGTGTGCATTAGTATTACAGTGTGTGCATGTTAGTGTTGGAGTGTGTGTGTGCGCGTGCGCGTAGAGAGTGTGTAATAGTGTTAGAGAGAGTGTTAGTATGTGTGTGTTAGTATTTGAGTGTATGTGTTAGTGTTAGTGTTGCTTGTTAGTGTTAAAGTGTGTGTTAGAGAGTGTGTATTAGTGTGTGAGTGTTAGTATTAGAGTATATGTGTTAGTGTTACAGTGTGTGTTAGAGAGTGTGTGTGTTAATGTTACAATGTGTGCATGCTAGTGTTGGAGTGTTAGTGTTAGAGAGAGTGTGTTTTGGTGTGTGTGTGTATGTGTGTTTGTATGTGTTGATTCAGAGAGCGTGTGTTAGAATGTGTGTGTTAGTGTTAGAGTGTGTGTTTTAGTGTTAGTGTTAGAGAGTGTGTTGGTGTGTGTGTTAGAGAGCATGTGTTAGTGTTAGAGGGTGTGTGTTAGAGAGTGTGTGTTAGTGTTAGGTGTGTGTTAGTCTTAGAGTGTGTGTGTTAGTGCTAGAATGTTAGTGCTAGAGTGTGTGTGTTTGAGTGTGTGTTAGTGTTAGAGTGTGTGTGTTAGGGTGTGTGTAAGTGTTGGAGTGTGTATTAGTGTTAGAGTGTTTGTGTTAGTGTTAGAGAGTGTGTGTTGGTGTTAAAGTTCGTGTGTTAGTGTTAAGAGTGTGTGTTAGTGTTAGAGAGAGAGAGAGAGAGTGTGTGTGTGTGTGTGTGTGTGTGTTAGCGTTAGAGAGTGTGTGTTAGTGTTAGGGTTGGCAACCCTTCAGGATTGACCAGGGATCTCCAGGGATTGCATATCAATTGCCAGGACACTACTGTGTGCAAGCCTGGAGACAAATCATAGGGACATTAAAAACAAATGTTTTTATTTAAATTCTCCCCAACGTTTTCTCAATTTTCTCGTGTTTCTCGATTTTCAAAAGGCGTTTGATAAGGTGCCACACAAAAGGTTGCTTCAGAAGGGTTGGGGGTAAGGTGTTAGCGTGGATAGAGGATTGGTTGTCTAATAGGAGGCAGAGAGTTGGTATCAATGGGTGCTATTCTGATTGGCGGTTGGTGACTAGTGGAGTGGCGCAGGAATCGGTGCTGGGGCCTCAGCTATTTACCATTTATATAGATGATCTGGAGGAGGGGGCTGAGTGTAGAGTGTCGAAGTTTGCTGATGACACAAAGATGAGTGGAAAAGCAAATTGTGCGGAGGGATCTGGATAGGCTGAGCGAGTGGGCGTGGACCTGGCAGATGGAGTACAATGTTAGCAAGTGTGAGGTTATCCACTTTGGCAGGAATAATAGTAGGAGGGATTACTATTTAAAGGGTGAAAAACTGCAGCATGCTACGGTGCAGAGGGACCTGGGTGTCCTTGTGCATGAGTCGCAAAAACCCAGTCTGCAGGTGCAGCAGGTGATCAAGAAGGCGAATGGAATGCTGGCCTTTATAGCGAGGGGGATAGCATATAAAAGCAGGGAGGTCTTGCTGCAACTGTACAGGGCACTGGTGAGGCCGCAGCTGGAGTACTGTGTGCAGTTTTGGTTGCCGCACTTGCGCAAGGATATTTTGACCGTGGAGGGAGTGCAGAGGAGGTTCACTCGGCTGATACCGGAGATGAGGGGGTTGGACTATGAAGAGAGACTGAATAGACTGGGTCTGTACTCGTTGGAGTTCAGAAGGATGAGGGGGGATCTTATAGAGACGTACAAGATAATGAAAGGGATGGATAGGATAGAGGTAGAGAGATTCTTCCCGCTTAGAAAGGACAGCAGGACTAGAGGGCACAGCCTCAAGATAAGGGGGGGGTGCAGTTTAGGACAGAGTTGTGGAGGAACTTCTTCTCTCAAAGGGTGGTGAATCTCTGGAATTCTCCGCCCGTTGAAGTGGTGGAGGCTACCTCGCTAAATATATTTAAGTCACGGGTAGGTAGGTTTTTGGTAGGCAAGGGAATTAAGGGTTATGGGGAGAAAGCGGGAAAGTGGAACTGATCCACTTCAGATCAGCCATGATCTTATTGAATGGCGGGGCAGGCTCAAAGGGCTAGATGGCCTACTCCTGCTCCTATTTCTTATGTTCTTATGTTCTTATTTACCTGTACCAGATGAAAATGGGGGAGATGGAATGAAAAGATGATTTGGCTAAGAGTAAAGCATTGGGTCATGAGCATTTCAGTTTTCCAATTGATATCAAGAGGCGATGCATCAAAAGGATGGATTTGTTGGCTGACTAATGGCTGGAGTGTGGGGAAAGTCACATGATCAAACCTCCAGCATTACATTGAACCCCAGTTGGCAACCCTAAGGTGTACATGTGTCTGTGTATGTCTGCATCTGTGTGTGTGCGCATCTGTGTCTGCACACGTCTGTGTGCGCATGGGTCTGTGTGTGAGCGTGTCTGTGTGTGCGCACATATCTGTGCATATGTGTTTAGCTCAAGTAGAGGTAACTTTTTATATCATTTTTCTGATTACGGAAACTCAACTGGTTCCCATCGAACTGGTTCCGATTTGTGAATTCATCCCTAATATCGGAATTAGGAAATAAAATAAACTGTTTTGATGCAGGACGGTTTTGCATTAAACTAAGATTTTTGCTAATAATGATACATTGTTTGAATTCTGATGCCAAGCTGAGGCAGCCCAGGGATGCAGTGGTACAGCATTAACTCCATTAGCAGCGTTTCCCTGAGATTTAGGGATGTGTAAAAGACACTGTGTGATTGTGCCATTTTTGTTTTAACTTGCGTATGGAAGAATTTGCATTCAGTATTAAGACCGACAGTGCACCCATGTGCATAGATAACTTGTCCATTAGAATATACAAAGTGATGGATTTAGCTCATTTGTTCAGTTTTATCCTGTCAGGTATTAATGCTGTATCTCACTGGATAGCAGACATTTTGCAAGATGTGTACTTCTTGAAACCAAATGGGAACAATCAATTGAGGTTGAGACAGATAGGGGAAAAAAAAGCAAGGTAATAAAAATTTACTGTAAATCGCAGCGTATACTTTACTGCCCGCTATAAGGCAACCCAAATTTTCCAGCTCCCAAAAATCATGTTTGTGCAGATACTTGGTGTATAAGCTGACTCCCTCTTTTCAGCCCCAATATGTTCACATCAGCAGTCAGCCCCACATTTGTTCCCCACAGCTCCATGTTTTACTTCCCAGTGCCTTATACCTGGGCTAAGGGATCAAGCAGGTGACATGGGCTGTGTTACAAAGACACATGGGAGTTTGAGACATGCTTCAGAATCCTATGACATTTAAAAAAGGCAGCCACCCATGAACCAGCGTGGTGGCACAGCGGTTAGCACTGCTGCCTCACAGTGCCAGGGACCTGGGTTCAATGCCGGCCTCAGTCACTGTGTGGAATTTACATATTTTCCCTGTGTCTGCATGGGTTTCCTGCAGGAGCTCCGGTTTCCTTCCACAGTTTAAGGATGTGCAGGTTAGATTGATTGGCCATACTAAATTGCCCCTTAGTGTCAGGGGGACTAGCAGAATAAAAACGTGGGGTTACAGGGATAGGGCCTGGGTGGGATTGTTGTCGGTGCAGGCTCGATGGGCCAAATGGCCTCCTTCAGCATTGTAGGGATTCTATGAACCGTGCCAGTGTTTCACATTCATTCTGTTTGATACAGACAAGAAAATTATACTACATAGAACAGAACAATTCTCTTTAGGATGGTTGATTTAATTTCTCTGCATTCCTGAAATGATTGCTGGTTTTGTTTACTGTTCAGGGTCCAGGAATCAGACTTTCACAGCTCAGAGGTAGCTAATTTTGACTATCATACCCAGGAGGACATATATAAGATATGCAGCACAGGCCATTTCGCTCAACCAATCCATGCTGCTGTTCATGTACCACACAAGCCTGCCCATATCTTCCCATAATCATAACTCACACTGTAACTCTGTCTTCCCCACACCCTGTGGCAATAAATTCCACATTCGCACTACTCTTCCAGCTTCATTTTACACGGTTGGCAGGGAAACCCGGATGGCTTGCCCTTCCTAGAAGGAAAGTTGGCAGTAAACCAGCTCATGGAATCATAAATCCTACAGTGCAGAAGGAGGCCATTCGGCCCATCGAGCCTGCACCAACCACAATCCCACCCAGATCCTATCCCCATAGCACCATACACTTACCCTAGCTAGTCCCCCTGAGACTAAAGGGCAATTTACTATGGCCAATCCACCTAACCCACACATCTTTGGCTGGTAGGAGGAAACTGGAACACCCTGAAGAAACATACACAAAATTACCTACCTCTGAGCTGTGAAAGTCTGATTCCTGGACCCTGAAGATGGGGAGAACGTGTAGACTCCACACAGACAGTGACCCAAGCCAGGAATCAAACCCAGGTCCCTGGTGCTGTGAGGCAGCAGTGCTAACCGTTGTGCCAGCATATTGCCCCATGCAGGCAGCTAGCAGTTTCAGCAATCCTGGCACTACAAAGAGCTCAGTAATGGGCACTACTGGGATTGCAAGCAGTCTCAACAAGAGGCTCCAATGGATCCCAGAGTGAGTTAAGTACAGGTTATTGGGCAGGGAGAGTTTGGCCAGCTTTGTGAGTGGATGGGGGTGGATTTTGGAGAGCGAGGGTAAGAAAGAACGGATGGCTATGATCTTTGGACATGTGCTCCAGATGCACAAAAAATATCCGCTGAAGATATTACCAACCACCCCCCTCACCTTCCTACCCTTTTAAAAACTTTTTAAAAAAACAGATCTCCCACGCTGCCTGTATACTCCAACTGAGTAAAATCCAGGCTTATTAACAAGCTCAATTGTCCCTTCATTATTTACTTACTTAGGGCAAGCTGGCTGTCAATCACAGCATTTGCCCACCGACCTCACTATGGGGGTGAGATTTGGTGGGTGGGAAGCACATGGGGTGTGTATCCATCTTATTTTACACGTATCCCACCACATTTAACATACCCAGAGGGAGCATGTTAAATCCTGCCCTTTCAGTTTAACAAAGTTTCTTCTGTATTCCCTGTTGGATTTCTTGGTGACTACCTTCTGTTGATGCCCTGCAGTAAGGCTCTTCCACACAAGTGGAAACATTCCCTCTGTGTTCCACTCTTGTAAACCTTTTTCTCATTTTTAAAAGGTCACTTTGCACAGTTGGTTAGTTAGTGACAGAATGGAACAAACTAACACCAACATCCTGGGTTTAATCCCCATACTAACTTTGATAATTCCCAGAATTCTGTCTCACGTTTGATGTGGTGTTGTGCCCTTACAGCTATATAACCACTTGTCTCTCTCTAATGGATAGAGTTTCATTGGTCCTTTGTGCTTGATGCATAATTACATCCTTACCATTAGGTCAGCTACTTCCTTCATGAGAAAAGAGACCCAGTTTCTCCTTCCTTTCCTAATATCCAAGCATTTGTAGCCTGATCCCTGTAAATCTTCTCTGTACCCTCTCCAGTATCTCCATATCATTATTATATTATGGTGCCCAGAACTGCATGTAGTAGTCTAAGCATGGTCTAACCAAAGCTTGATACAGGTTCAATATAACTTCACTACTTTTCTGTTCTATCCCTTTAGAAATAAAGCCTAATTTTTGGTTTGTTATGACCTTGCCAACCTGTAGTGTAATTTTTAATCTAGACTTGAACTTCCCAAGTAATAAGTGATAACCTCACTCTCCCTACCAACATGCAATATCACACATTTAGCTTTGTTGAATTTCATTTGACAATTGTTTGCCTATTCCGTAGGTTTAAGAATGCTCCCCTGTAATTTGTTGCAGTTCTCCTTAGTACTGACTACTGCCCTTCCCTCCCCACTATCCCCTACCATCCCACCCACACCCCCACCCATTTGGTGTAATCCACAAATGTAATCATTATATTTTTGATTCCTTGGCCCCATTGTTATTCCTCATTCTCTCCTTTCTGACCAAAAGCCAATTAGCAATCCATCTTACTGAGTGTATCCAACTCTACATTCTCTGACCTTGGGATTATAGAATCATAGAAACCTTATAGTGAAGAAGGAGGCCATTCAGCCCATCAAGCCTCTACCAACTACAGTTCCACCCAGGCCCTATCCCCATAATCCCATGCATTTATCCTAGTTAGCGCCTCTGACACGAAGGGGCAATTTAGCATGGCCAATTCACCTAACCTGCATATCTTTGGACTTTGGACTTTATTCATTGGTCGATTATAGGTCTCCTTATCAATAACCTTTTGAAAATACAGATAAATGACATCTACTGCATTACCATTGTCTACTCTCTTTGTTACTTCCTCAATAAGTGTTGATCAAACAAGATTTTCTTTTCAGAAATCCGTGCTGATGATTCATTTTTATATTTCACATTTCTACATGTTCTTCTATTCTCTCTTTTAGGAGGGATTCTTATGATT
The DNA here is from genome assembly GCF_965287045.1 of Carcharhinus amblyrhynchos. Taxonomy (NCBI): domain Eukaryota; kingdom Metazoa; phylum Chordata; class Chondrichthyes; order Carcharhiniformes; family Carcharhinidae; genus Carcharhinus; species Carcharhinus amblyrhynchos. Next base: position 38,404,442 of record NC_137344.1, on the reverse strand, counting down.
GATATTGCACTGACTGCTTTATAATTCTCTGGGCATGTTCTGTTCCTGTTAGACTTAGCTAACTGCCAGTCCTCTGGCATTGTCCTGTTCCAACATATGTGCAATAATGGCTCTGCTCTCTCTTCCCTCTTTTAAATCTATCTGGACCAGCGGTTATATTCTCCTTGAGTTTGTTTTGTCTATTCAATTTATCCTTTTGTTTATTTTACATGCATTCATCTCAATATTCATGCCATCATTGAATACCATGTCTATCCTGTTCTACCTCCCTGGTCTATCATTGTCTGCAGTATTATTCCATCTGTCCCTGGGTAGTCCTGTCTCCATTCCAACCTTCCTTTTTACTGATATGCCTGTAAAAGATGTGCAGGTTAAGTGCATTGGCCATGCTCAATTCTCCCTTGATGAGCCTGAACAAGCACCAGAGTGTGGCCATTAGAAGATTTTCACAGTAACTTCACTACAGTATTATTGTAATTATGACACTAACGAATAAACTTTAAATTTTAAAACAAAAACTGCTATTAAGGGAGGCACAGTGGTTAGCATGGCTGCCTCACAATGCCAGGGACCTGTGCTCAATTCCAGCAATGGATGGCTGTGCAGAAATGGTACACTCTCCCCGTGTCTGCGTGGGTTTCCTCCGTGTGCTCCAGTTTCCTCCCACAGTCCAAAGATGTGTGGGTTAGACTGATTGGCCAAGCTAAAGTGCCCTTTAGTGTCCAAAGATGTGTAAATCTGGGGGATTAGCGAGATAAGTGTGCGGGGTTACAGGGATAGGGCAGGGGGTGAGCCTGGGTAAGATGCTCTGTCGGAGAGTTGGTGCAGACTTGATGGGCCAAGTGGCCTCCTTTTGCACTGTCAGGATTCTATTTTCAGATGTTTTTATCATGTCTTTTAATTGCTTCACATTCTCTCTTATCACACACTGTGCTGCACAAGGCATATATTTGAAAAAGATATCCAATTAGTCCAACTCCCTTACATCTTTCTGATGGTCTTGAGCTTTTCTTTATTCTTTTATCAGGTGTACATCCAATTTCCTTTTGAAAGTAGTTGAAATTTCCTCTGCCATCATCCAAGATAGTACATTCTAGGTCGTAAAATCTCATCTCATTAAAAATATTCTGCTCACCTTCCCCGTGGTTCTTTTGCCAATTATCTGCGTGGTATGAATGAGGACCTTGGCTTTGATTGACTGATAGGTGTATTAAGAAGCTGTAAACGTTATGCAATCAGTGTGTGATCTCAGAGAAAAGAAGCTGAAACACATACAATAAGATGATTGTATTTCAATAAAAGAAGGTGTTCTACCTTCAATAAAAGTAGGTGTCAATTATCCCAGTTGTTTAAATGCTTTTGACAATTTGCTTCTGGTTTTTAGTTTTAATCCATTATGGAAAAAATGGAATAAAGGGGGAAATTAATGTTGAAAATCAATTACGTGGAAGGAGGACTTCATTGGATAAAGTAGAATAAATGTTCTTAGGGTTGAAATAAATTTTCTTATGATTAAACATGATTTTGAACCAAGTGCCTAACTAAAATAATATGTTGTTTTCATTGTAGTCGGACAAATCTAGGGAATGTGGACTGCAGCAGGAGAGGAATGGAAAGGGTTAAACAGGCAGCACTGTAGTACCCACACTCACTGCAGGCCGACAGGACAAAATACAAATGAATAAATCTCAGATGGCACGAGAAACAGTCACACCCCATATGGTATCGCTCCAAGGTTATAACAATCATACGAGAATTGATGTCACTTATCAAGGCTTCTAAAGGTCTAGAGGAACGATTGTGCCTTTGAAAACTTAATCAAATATCCAGGAGATGGGACATGGGCGTCGCTGGCTGGCCAGCATTTATTGCCCATCCCTAATCCCTCAATCTTCCCCAATAGGCGTAGACACAGGTCATGGGTAGAGGAAGGCACTCATAATGTTAAAATGGCGGCGTGGGCTCATTGGGCTGAAGGGCCTGTTTCCCGAGCTGTGTTGTTCTTTGCTCTTTGTCCTAGCTGGGAGTTAACCACATTGGAGTCACTTGTAGGCTAGATCAGGTAAAGACAGCAGATTTCCTTCTGTAAAGAACATTAGTGAACCAGATGGGTTTTTTCAACAATCAACAATGATTTCATAGTCATCAGTAGATTCTTAATTCCAGATACTTTTTATTCAATTCAAATTCCACCATCTGTTATGGCAGGATTTGAACCCTGGTCCCCACAACATTAGCTGAGTTTCTGGATTAATTGCGGAGCGGTCATGCCACTAGGCCATCACCTCACAGGCGGGGATATGTAGGAGGGTGATGATGGAATAAATGTTATAAATAGCACACTGAGATGCTGGGTGCATTGGCTGGGTCTAACTTCTCTTCAATCAGAGTGTTTGTGCCTTTAAATCACAACACTGTGAGTGGGCAGGTAAGTGGAGCTGAGTCCACAAAAAGATCATACTGATCTTTTTGAATGGCGGAGCAGGCACAAGGGGCCAGGTGACCTACTCCTGCTCCCAGTTCTTATATTTTTATGTTCTTATGTACCATGGATGGCTCCATCTGGCAATATGCAACCTGTTTTCCCTGGAGTAAACAAAGCAACCGTCATATGGACCTTGGTTGTTGAAACCTTCGGGTCTTAGTGTCACATCAGCATGTCACCAATCACTGAATCAGAACCTTCCGGTGTGTATAGCGGGCGCACCCCCTTCTCCCAACCAGAATTCTGTGCCAGGCACACACCATAAGTGTCCAGTATTGTGGAGCACTCGAGTAGACTGGCACCAGTCTTCCATACATGAGGCAATTTCACACCCCTTGAGCTTTGGTTAAAATATAAATTTAAATATATACGCAAAGATGCAAAGACATTTGTTTCAGGTGAACTGAAATCAGAATGTCACCCAAAAGTAACAGCATCACACAACTTTAATGTCACCACTGTTCTAGCTACGAATTTTTCAGCAAGTATCATGAGCTGATCCTTGACATTGTAACTAACTGCAATATAGAAGCAATACAGTTTAATAATGAGAGATCAGCATTCAGCTTGCAATTTGACATTTAATTTTGAGTGTAATATTGTCCAATTTGAGATTCAGTGATGTCCTTGTCAATTAATACAAATCTTCACATTCTCGTCCAGATTTCCGTTTCTCAGGTTTAATTTGCTCCACTGTAAGAATACATGGCCTTTTATAGAGAGACTTGCCTTGCAGGAACCACTGCAATAATCTGAGGCAGACATTGTCGATCTTCACACGTGCTATGTTTTGAAATAAGCTGTCGCTGCAGAGAAAGACTTGTAATTCAGTCATTTCTATACGATTCATGTCAAACAGGTTCAGGTAAGCTTGAAAGAGCAACGGCTCAAAGCTGTTGGGTACAAGAACCAGTTCTCAGCCCCTGCTTTCCACATCCCTCCTGAAGGGTCGGGGAGAAAATCAACGTGAGATTCTAATAAAATGCAGATTCCTCGCTGCCCCGTGAACTTTCCATCAGCCTTATCATCTCTAAGGGAAACATGTTGGCCCTCATGCCATCTCAGAACTCTACATCTTTGATTTTCATAGAGTCATACAGTGCAGAATAGGCCCTTCAGCCCATCGAGTCTGCATTGACAATAACAACCACTACCACTTCTATCAGGAAAAAGATACAGAAGTCTGAGGTCACTTACCAACTGACTCAAGAACAGCTTCTTCCCTGCTGCAGTCAGACTTTTGGGTGGACCTGCCTTGCGTTAAGTTGATCTTTCTCTACACCCTAGCTATGACTGTAACACTGCATTCTGCACTCCTTTCCTTCTCTATGAATTGTATGTTTTGTCTGTATAGCACATAAGAAACAATACTTTTCACTGTATGTTAATACATGTGAGAATAATAAATCAAATCAAATCACTAAACTATCACATGCTAATCCCTTGTGGTTTCCAAATTCAGCCGATTGTCTAAATTGCTGTTCCTGTCACATTGACATCAGGCCTTCTGTGCCTTGGGCATGTTGGGACCTAAGTCGGATATCTCCCAAAACCACAGAGATCATGATGCATATTTCCACTGATTGCAATGTAGGCAGCATGCCTTCTTCGTACTGCCTGCTTATTTGAATGATGCTTGTGTCCAGCTCGCCCCATCAGCAAAAGTTCATTGGCTGCACACATCAGCAGAGGGTAAATACTGTGAGAGGCTCACACTGCTTGAGACGGGTCTGCCCTACTCAAATCTAGCCTGCACCACAACGTAGGTATGCACTGTGGTCTGAGCAGTTGCTGAGATTGATGAGAATCTGACTTGGGAAAGATTGAGGAATGGTACAACACGGGACAGCTCTGGGGCTTACAGAACTTGCACTGCAGTTCCTGAGGGAGTTGCTGGCAAGAAGGAGAATGTCCTGTAGCCACAAAGAGCAGGAGCTCCTCTCGACATACAGTCAAAAGGCAGATAGTCAAGGAGGTCATTGCCAGTAAACACACCCTGAAAACCAAGATGTAGGTGCCACAAAAAGTTCAATGACTTCACTCGAGTAATCAAGGTCAGTGAATAAAGAAAAGGAAGGAAGTTTATTTATTAGTGTCACAAGCAAGCTTACATTAACACTACAGTGAAGTTACTGTGAAAATCCTCTAATCGCCACATTCTGACACATGTTTGGGTACACTGAGGCAGAATTTAGCATGGCTGATGCACTTAACCAGCACGTCTTTCAGATTGTCGGAGGAAACTAGAGCACCCAGAGGAAACGCGCACAGACGCAGGACGATGATTCTCATGTAAATCAATTGCATTGTTAAAGTCAGTCTTTGCTCAAATCACACCAACCCAGCCTCCTCCTATCGCTAACTTTAAGGGCATTCAAATGGTCATTGGATAGACATATGGATAATGTTGGAATAGTTTAGTTTAGAGGGTCATTAGATTGGTTCCACTGGTCAGTGCAACATCGAGGGCCGAAGGGCCTGTACTGCGCTGTAATGTTCTATGTTCTATATCACTCATCTACAACAATCTCTGTATTTGTACTGAACACGCTCTTTGCCTCACCCTCAAACACTTAGCACAGCCGCAAGCCTCCCACTCATATCCCAACTCTTGCCTGCACTGTCAGCTATTTAACCATGACGGCTACGTGAGCCACACAGTTTGTGCAACACTCAGTGACACACTTCCCTCTCTCTGAAAGGTAATTCTGGGATACAACAGGAAACAGGAGCTAACCGGAGGGAAACAAGTTACCTGCATAGCCTGTGAAGACACTGATGGCCATTATTGGGATGTCTGAAGCTGAGACATTGGTCAGTGGAGGGGGAGAAGCCTTTGAAGATGATGGTCTTTCATAAATGATCTTCCTTCTCGATTTTACCTCATCTCTCACACTCTTCTAATGTACAAGCTACAGCTGGTACAAATATTATCTCTTACCTTCACCCCCTCACCCTTTAGCCTCCCCACATCACAACCACATCACAACATGCACCTTCTTCCTTTCCAATATTCAGAAGGTCCCTCCTGGCCAGGAGGAGGATAAAGAGCAGTGGTGAAGACATCTGTCACTTGCTTTCACCCTGGCAGCTGCAAGCTCAGATACTGACACTGGTGAATCTTAAAAGACTGACTAGAGGTGGAACATGTCCTTGGTGAAACATTGGGGGGCTGTAGTTTGTCTAGGGGGAATGGATGGAATAGGTGCCAGTTTGCCAGAGGGTGAGATTGGAAACAGGTTCACCCACAGAGGATTCAGATGAAAGGAGCAGAAGGCGGTGAAATACGTAGAGCTAAATGTATGTTGCTTTCAGGAGCCTGCAAGACACAGCAGAGAAAGAGGCCATTCAGCCCATCATGCCTCGGTGGCCATCAAACACCTATCGATTCTAATCTCATTGTCCAGCACTTGGTCCACATTCTTGGAAGCTATGGCAATTCAAGTGCTCATCTAAATGCTTCTTAAATGTTGTGAGGGTTCCTGCCTCTACCTCTCTTTCGGGCAGCGAGTTCCAGATTCCCACCAGTCTCTGGATACCCTCTAAGGGCAGGATTTCCAATCTCATCCATACCCGTCCCACTGCCAGCGAGAATGAGCGGCCCAGTGGTATAGTGGTTAGCAGTGTTGCCTCACAGTGTCAGGGACCCGGCTTCAATTCCTGCTTGAGTCACTGTCTGTGCAGAGCCTACATGTTCTCCCCACGTCAGCATGGGTTTCCTCCAGAGGCTCCGGTTTCCTCCCACAGTCTGAAAGAAGTGCTGGTTAAGTGCATTGGCCATGCTAAATTCTCCCTCAGCGTACCCAAACAAGTGCCGGAGGGTAGCAATTAGGGGATTTTCACAGTAACTTAATTGCAGTGTTAATGTAAGCCTTCGTGCGACTAATAATTAAATTTAACTTTAGAATGGAGAATTCAGCGTTCTGTCAAAACTCCATTCGCTGCAGCGGCATTGGAGAATCCCAGCTGTGGACGAGGTCAGAGACTTTCTGTGTAAATCCACTGCTCCTCACCATGAATCTACGCCCCCTGATTATTGCCCCCTCTACTGAGGGGGAAGATTTCTTTCTATCTAGCCATTCTATGTCCCTCATAATTTTGTACTCCTAGACCATGTCCCCCTTCAGCCTTCTCTACTCAAAGGAAAACAACCCAATCCTTGCCAACCTCTCTTCATAAATGACTCACTCCAACCCAGGCAATATCCTGGTGAATCTCCTCCACATCCTCTCTTAATGCAATCACTGCCTTCCTATGATGTGGCAATCAGAACTGCACGCAGTACTCCAGCCTAACAAGCTCCATCATGACCTCCCTGCTCTTATATTCTAATAAAGGCAAGAATCCTTCTTAATCACCTTACCTGTCCTACTGCCTTCAGAGATTTTTGGACATGCACTTCAAGCTCCCTCTGGTCCTCTGTACTTCCTAGCATTCTACCATTCCTTGAGTGTTCCCTTGTTTTGCTAGTCCTTCCAAAATGCATCATCTTCCCCTTTTTAGGGTTAATCCTCATTTGCCAGTGTTTTGTCCATCTGACCAACCCATCTATATCATCCTGTAATCTAACGCTATCCTCCTCACTATACACCACACCACCAATTTTCCTGTCACCTTCAAACTTGCTGATCATACCGCGCCCCCTCCCGAACATTCACATCGTGTGTTTTAACGCCAAGCAGCACAGAGGAATCCAGCACAAACCTGACACAGAAATCAATACCCGATTTGAGTCAACTCCACACTCATATTTATGGATGAATTCTGGATGCAGAATTACAGGTTAACCTTGCAGCTTCCATTGCAACACAAGCAGTGTTCCCCAGAAGTCTGATTGCTGCGGTGTAAGCTCAGGTTTATATCATTCCAGAAGGGTGGCATGGTGGCACAATGGTTAGAATGGTCACAGTGCCAGGGATCCAGGTTCAATTCCAGCCTCATGCGACTGTCTGCGTGGAGTTTTCACATTTTCCCCATGTCTGCGTGGGTTTCCTCCGGGTACTCCAGTTTCTTCCCACAGTCCAAAGATATGCAGGTTAGGTGGATTGGCCATGCTAAATTATCCCTTAGTGCCCCGGGATGGGTAGGTTATGTTGATGGGCCATGCGAAATTGCCCATTAGTGTCAGGGGGATTAGCAGGGTAAATACATGGAGTTACGGGGATAGGACTTGAATGGGATTGTTGTCAGTGCAGGAAGGATGGGTCAAATGGCCTCCTTCTGTAGATATTCTATGATTTTGTAAGAATGCTGCCATCACAACTGTGGATCAGTACACTTGCTAGGTGTCGCAGCAGTCCAGCAACCTGCCTTCCTACTGATCACTCGGATTCTTGAGGTGCCATCCCTGGCCATGGCTCTGTGGAGCATAAACCCACTGTCCTTTCTCAAGCAGGACAACATTCATCCTCACAGCCTCGCCACTCTGCCAGTTCCCTCCTTCTGTCTGCCAGCCAAACAGCTCAGGCTGCTATTCCCCATGCCAGGCCTGTCAGTCCAAAGTCGAGCCTGAGTCGAGTTGAGTGATTAGTGCAATATGGTGTGATTTCATTTATGAGTTTGATTTGGGAATATTTTTGTGTTTTCTTTGGATTGGGGCACCATGATGCTCAGTGACAAAGGTGTGGGACCATTGCTGTATAACAGTGATCCCAGCACTGATAATGTGGAATACCACTTTCTACCTTTGACCAGTCTGATTAATTGCTCTTTACCCCTATATTTGCAGCCAAATTTCATTAGTATTTCAATTCTGTCCTCCCTATGTCTTCCACTCTGTTCAGAATGAGAGTAATTCCACGGTATCCTTGGAGATGAAGGTGACAGCGAGCTATGGGCAGGGAAAGTGCAGCAATTTGAATAGCGAGTCAGTGACTTAATAAACTTTCCTGTGCACTGCAAGGTTCTATCGACTTGGCTGGAACCGCAGATGGACTTCTGCTCCAAAAATTCCAAATCGAACTCATAAATGAACCTGCCTATCCTTAATGTAGCCAGCGTTACCTGGGGTGACAGTCACGGCTTAAATATTATTAAAAATGCACTCACAAAAAATTATTCAATTGCATTCAGTTATTTTGTTGTCGTTCTGAAAGTGAGTGTAATTAACATACAAATTAATTTGTATTTTACGAGAAAGGCAGTTATTTCTAATTACTAAGCTTTATTGAAGTGTTTACTTTTCAGATCAGCAAAAGTGTCACTATTGTTCAGTTCAACAGAGAGCCGATGCATGCAAAACCATTCAGATCCACCTTGTATTCTGAACAATCACCTTCGATACAGCTTCCCGAGCAGTCACAGTTGGCAGTGTGCCTTTGTTTTTTTTTTATTAAACGATTCATCTTTCCAATTGATGGCTTGAAATATTGCTCTGTTGATTTTGAAAGCAATTGACTTTGGCTTTTTTTTTCCACAGTGATTCACTCTGTGCAGTGACTGTGGCAGCGGAAAAGTTTCAATTTAGTCACATAATTAACTGCAGTTGGCACAAAAGATTTGACACAAGGGCTTTGTAAATATAGTCAAAGCATCTGTTCGGAAATATCAGCATTTTGTGAAAATAGTAATCACTCTAAAGAACGGTTCTCGCTAAGAAAAACCACATGTATATTTTTGTAAGTCAAATTCACAATTTGTTTTATTATCTCCTGCCAAGCCGATTGGAGCGATTTAATCCAATACCAAAACCAAATGGTCACAGATGTTTCTGCTCCATTTTCTTACCTTGGAGTTGTGTCATCTTTTCATAACGTGCTGAGGTCAAATCTTGTCTGTCAAACGTTATCAAGATCCTTTCGGGTAAACGTTTATTCCCCTTCTTCATAGTCAATCCCTTGAGATTCAGGGTGACTTGTTTCCACATTGGTCCTGAGATGGCTGATACATCCAATGCATCGTCTGCAGACTCTCCCACATTCCAGTTGCTTATTTCCTTTTTAATCGGCGTCACGTTAACATTGCAATGAAGTAATTGTGAAAATCCTCTAGTCACCACACTCCGGCGCCTGTTGGGGTACACTGAGGGAGAATTTAGCATGGCCAACGCACCTACCCAGCATGGCTTTCAGACTGTGGGAGGAAACCGGAGCACCCGGAGGAAACCCACGCCGACACGGGGAGAATGTGCAGACTCTGCACAGGCAGTGACCCAAGTCGGGAATTGAACCCAGGTCCCTGAGGCTGTGAGGCAGCAGTGCTAATCACTGTACCCTGGGTTGTTTGGAGGTTTGTGTGCTCCCTCCGACACCTCAGCTTCACCTTTGCATATTCCAATTGATCTCCAATCAAATCTGTTGAAGTCTCCAATGTGTTCACTTCCTTTCCAAAAGTGACACCTTGGACAGAATTCTCCCCAAAAAATCTCTGAGTCTCAGACAGTGAGAATAATGGAGTGATCCACGTCATTCTCTCAGACATGCCCCACACCACAATCCTCCTATACTCAGTCGCTTTTTGGAGAGTTGGGAGTTTTTTGCTGATATTTGAGGGGCACAGGGCCTAACCATGTGGGTGAGCCCAGCTTCTGAGCGTTCAGGCGCCATTTCGTAAATGTTCCACAATCTCATAGGGCACTGGAAGACTCCCTCTCTCCTCCCACAAACATCAGGATCCACTCCCTTCACCAGCACCATGTTCCCCCATCCCTTATCTACATGGGTCACTGGCATTGGCACATCGGGGCCTGCCCGTTAGCTCCTCCTGCCCACCCCCGACATGCCTTCCCATCAGGATCCCCGATTTGCCCCACATCAAGACCACCCCTGCTCGACACTGCCCATCAGACACCCCTCCCCTGCATAGCCCCCTGTCATGGCCCCTAATCAGGACCCACCCTAATGGCACTACCCCAGCACACATGTGGTACCCAACTTGCACACTGGCAGTTCCTGAAAGGCATCAACAGGCTGTCTGGTGGACACTGTCAGTGTGCCAGTTGGGCACTGCCAGGCAGGCACTGCCCAATTGACATTGCCCGGCCCTGCCCCAACCATCCAGGGACTTCAGTGTTCTCCAAGGCACCCCCAGCACGACCATAGTGCCAGTTCTCCCCCGTGGAAACCAGCAGTGATTCTCACCGTTATGGCAGCACACTCAAAGCTCGGTGAATTCCATGCACTGGGATTGAATGGCTATGCATAGCTAAGTGCTACTTTAAATACGCTAATCAGACTCACATCTTTTCTGGGTTTGCCCTATTAGGAAGGGTCCTGTAAAGTCACAATCTGTTTGCCGTCAGGTGCGAAATGGATTTTTAGGCCTGCAAGCTATTCTCCAGAACTGGCGCGATCTACTAGCAGTGCGGCAAGGTTCAGGAATTACAACCCCACCCCCCCCTTCCATTTTCATCAATCACTGGTCTCTCATGAGTTTGGCTTCTTCAGAGATGCTTTGAGGACAACCCACAGCAGTGCTGCTGTTCTCTTGGGAGTCACCTGCTGCCACCAAATTCTGAGTCCAGACAGTGCTTCAGGAGCCTAGTGTCAGGCAAATGAAAGATATGTCCTGCTCAGTTCAGCTGGTTTTTGAGTGGTTAACACCTCGGAGCAAGGCATGTTGCCCTGGGAGAGGATGTTGCCGTTGCCTTTCTTGTCACTGCATTTTGAGGCTCGTGCGAATGCACTGCTGGTGATACATCTCCAGTGCTTCGAGGTATCTGCTGGAAGTTGTTCAAGTCTCCAAAGCTTACTGGAACGTAAGGACATTCACTAGATCTTGCACAGCACGTGTGAGGATCCCAAATACAAGTGCTACATCAAATCACACAAAAAGAGGGAGCTTTGCCACCAGTAGTAATCTTTAAACAATCCAGTAGCCACAAAGTTTGCATTCTTGTCTATTTGTGTTTAAAGAGAGAGAGTAATGCCATTATCAACGGATAGTGATCAACAGGAATTACTGATCCTGACAGTATGAGATTAATTAAATATATATTGGATTAATATATATATTATTTGAATGATAAAAACCTACTGAAGTATGTTGGGTTACACTGATTCTGTTCACCGACCCTGCCAGAGCTGCTTCACATATCAGGTTCAAGGCTGACTCCCTCCCAGTTCCCCAAGCGATTGATCATCCCAAACATTGTTGAAGTAAGTATTTGTATCGAACCACAAAATAAGACAAGGACCTTAAAGCCTGCCTACACTGTGCTTTAATTATTTGATTTTTAAAAAAAGGTAAATCAGGCCATGTAAATGAATTAAATACATCTGAGGCACCTTCAATTCAAAGAATGCCAAAGTGCAAAATTTACCAACGAAACAATGAAGGGTAGAACACTGGCTCTGAGCAAGCTACCATCCAGTATGAGATCCGGTCAAGAATAAGTATTTTGTAACCATACAGACAAAGGCTGCAGCTCTCTGCCTGTATTCTGTAATGACTTCAATCAGGCCTTTGGGGTTGGCCTATTGGAGTATAAACTGCCTGATTAAGGAATCAATTGATGGGTCAATCAAGGAGTTTTTTTTCCCTTTATTTAACCAGGAATGTCATTTCCTTTGGCATTCCCAAAGGTAGACAGCTGCACTGTGCACTGTTGTTGGAATTGTAAATAAAGGGATTTTGGTGAAGGGACTTCTGCCTCTGAAGACTTGTTACATATTCCTAGGATGAATCCTCGGACCCAGAGTCAAACATGTGCCTTGTATTGCACTCACAAACAACAATGAGATAAAGGCTATTCTGCTGCAGAAAACACAGACATAATAGCTCAAGCCTCCAAATGTTTCCCTTCTTCATTCTCAAAGCTCACATTGCAATGCTCTTGCTTTCATCCAAAAGGCTAATAGATCAGCTTCACTGAGATCGTCACTCTTGATCTTTTGCTGGGCATCATTAAGACAACAAGCCACAACTCAAGAAGGTTTGACAGTACAATCTCGACGCATAAGATGAATACGATATCTGTTCACTGATACAGAAAAGAATACAGTATCTGTGAGAAGATTAGAGCAATTCGATTCCTTTTTAAATGTGGTACTACAGCCTTGCAGCCATTTAAGCAACACTGGCCGGTTATTTACTTTATAAATCTCACAGAGAATGTAATGGGAACTTAACGTCAGTGATTATTTTGCTCGAAATGGATTTCTGAACTATTTTTACAAACGTAAAACTCCAACAGTCCCCACTTCTTTGGGATCTTGGAAGTGAATTTCTCCACAACCCCACCCAGTTTCTAGTCAAAGACCCAGTTAATTAAATTGGTTAATTATTTTTAACTGTTGGTTCCTGACTTTCATTCTAACGTGCTTCTTTTTGTTCCTGACTGACATCCTCTAATGTGCTATTCCCGTGTCATTTATGTTTCTTGCGGGTGTAGTCACAACCCACAAGCACGGATAAATACAGTGGGGAGAAAGTAACACACCGATGGGGGGAGATGAAGAAATAGGATAGGAGGAGGTGTGTGTGTGAAGCATAAGTAGCAACATAACAAGGTTGGGCCAAATGTGTTATAAATTCTATGTCATTCTGTGTAATTGCGTCATTGCTGCTCATTCCAGAAACACTGTGAAGAATTCACTCCTCTGTGTTTAAAGTGATATCAACAGGAATTAGGTTGTGTCTCTGGTTGTGTCACTGTATCATCATTTCACCTCTGAAATGTGACATTTTTCAGAGGATCTGGATCTCATTTAGACCCACAGCCCATTTTTTTCCTCCGTAATCTTGCAAACTAGTTCTCTTTAAGTATATGTCCACTAGCCTTTGCGAAGCTGCTATGGAATCTGATTCCATCACCTTTGCAGGTAGTGCATTCCAAACATTGACAGCCTTTTCCCTCCAGCTCTTCTGTCAATTATTTTAAATCTATGATGATTGGTCCACTTGCCAAAGGAAAACAGATTCTACAGCTTGCTTTAACTAATCCTCTCACAATTTTGAATAACTTTTTTAGGCCCAGCTTGACCTCTTTACTGAGGAGAACAGTTTTCTGTTCTCCAATTTTCCACATAACTGAAGTCTGTCTTCTCCAGTGTCAAGCAGGTAAACCTCCTCTACATCCTTTTGAAAGAATGATGTCCAGAATTGTACACAGTACTCCACCTGAGGCCTCTAAAGATTTGTAAAGTTTTAGCAAGACCTCTTCACCTTAGAGGTCACTTCCTTTATTTACGAGGCCAAGTATTCCATAATGCTTACTTAACAGCCTATCGAGTAGCCCTACCATCTCCAAACATTTGTGAGCATGTACATCCCAGGATCCCTCTGCCCTTACGCTGCAGCCTCCTGCAAATTAGTGGCCAAAATTCTCCGGTCTAACATGCCCTGCTACCACTGCCAGCGGGAACAGAGAATTTGGTGCTCACCCAAATCTCCGTTCGCTGTGGCGGGACTGGATAATCCCCGCCACGGGCGAGGTCAGTGAATTCCGGCCAATGTCCCATTATGCTGTTTCCCTCAAAGTGTATCACTTCACTCTTATCTACCTTATATATAGCTATGGGTCTGGTTACTTCATCACTACGTACTGCTGAAATCTCATCCCATCATGTTATTTAGTAAATTGCCAAGTTTTCTATCATCCACAAATTTCAAAATTGGGTCCCGCGCACGGTCAGAAAAATACTCTGATAATGAGTCATTTGGACTTAAAACTTTATCTCTATTTTCTCTCTCCATAGATGCTGCCAGGCCTGCTCAGTTTTTATTTTGTTGTAGAAAGAAACACTTGTACACTATTGCTCTCTCCTTTAGCCAATTACACAGCCCAGTTAGCAACAGCCCTTTAATAGCACCTGCTTTTGCTTTCTGAACATTATGCGGTACCCAATCAAATGGGGTTTGAAAGTCCATATATGAAACATCTACTGTATTATCGTTATCAACCCTCTCTGGTTTTCATCAAAGACCTCAATGAGATGACTCAGACACAATGAACCTTCAGCTAAACCATGCTGGCAACCCCTTATTGACCCATGATTTTGCAAGTGAGAATGAGTTGGCAAAGTTCCCCAGTTGTTTTCACAGCACTGATATAAGGCTGATTGGCTCGTAGTTACCAGGCTTATTCCTCTCCTCATCCTGCCAGCAGAAATAATTTCTCCTTATTTGCTGTATCAATACCCTTAATCATTTTGAAACAAATATAAAAACTGCTGGAAAAACTCAGCCAGTCAGGCAGCATCTGAGGAGAGAAACAAAATATTTCGACTCTTCTTCAGGTCTTCCAGAATGCCAGGATTTGCAGCATTTTGCTTTTCCCTAACTAATTTTGAATATTCCTATTAGATGTCTCCTTGATATTCCCCGTTCAGCTGTGAACAATCCTGACTTCTCTAGTTTCCAGTTATCAGAAGCCCTCCAATCCTTGTACCATTCTAGTAAATCTCTTCTACATCCTTGCCAAATCCTTTTTTAATTATATTTTCTAAATAGTTCAACTTGAATTTAAAAACCACAGTCTCGGTTGACTGTCACTCACCTTTATTGCACCACTGCCCAAGATTAGTGCTATAAAATAAAACTTTTTATCACTTAATGCATTATTTATTCGACATTAGGAGAATAATTTCATACTGAAGCCTATTGTTCATTCGTATAAATCCTCCCGAGGCTAATTTTATACCTTTAAAATCAGGTTTTCTTTATACCTTCCAATGTTTCACACGGCCTGAATTAAACACAAGAGGTACAGCTCCCAAAATGTCATCACGTGATCCCAACTGACACTCTCCAAAAGAAGATACCCATGGTTGGATTAATATGCCGCTCATACATTTTATTGTACAGAAAAGTAATTGACCCGAAACGTTGCCCCTGTTTCTCTCCCCACAGATGCTGCCAGAACTGTTGAGTGTTTCCAGACTTTTCTCTTGTTTACTTCAGATTTGCAGCATCCGTAATATTTGGCTTTTGTACGAATGTTCAATTCCCATTTGGCAACTTTGTTGAAGATCCATCGCAGACTCTGTGTGGAACGTAGCGCATGCTTTGCATATCGGAGCTCCCAGCTGCAGGACTTCATTCACAGTGAATATATTGGAAGTGAAGCACAGAGGTGATTGTAACAGATGTGCAGCGCGCACATATTTCTATAAAACTCTGAAACTATAGAACTGTGAAAGTTATTCCCCCGTGTCTGAGCACATATGCAGATCAGTTGTCACCGCATCCATTCTCCCTTTCATTGGTCTCCTCCCCCAGCTCCCTCTGTTCTAATCTCAGTTGCAACTGTACACAACTCTGGTGCGGCCGCACTTGGAGTACTGTGTGCAGTTCTGGTCCCCACATTACAGGAAGGATGTGGAGGCTTTGGAGAGGGTGCAGAGGAGGTTTACCAGGATGTTGCCTGGTATGGAGGGGAAGTCCTATGAGGAGAGACTGAGGGATTTGGGGTTGTTTTCACTAGAAAGAAGGCGGCTAAGAGGGGATCTTATTGAAACATATAAGATGATTAGAGGTTTAGATAGGGTGGATAGTGATAGCCTTTCTCCTCGGATGGAGAAAGCTAGCACGAGGGGGCATGGCTTTAAATTAAGGGGGGGTAGTTATAGGACGGATGTCAGGGGTAGGTTCTTTACCCAGAGGGTGGTGAGGGATTGGAATGCCCTGCCTGCTGCAGTTGTAAATGCGCCTAGTTTGGGGGCGTTTAAGAGATCCGTGGATAGGTTTATGGACGTAAAGGGATTGGTTTAGATTAGTGGGTCATTGTTTTTTAACTGGTCGGCGCAACATCGTGGGCCGAAGGGCCTGTCCTGCGCTGTTATGTTCTATGTTCTATGTTCTATACCCATCGCTGGCTCTCCCACAATGGCAAATCCAGTTAACTTCCTTCTCCACCAAACCCTTCCCCCATTACGCTTTTAAACCCGACCAGAAACCTTCCATTCCCTACAGACTGAACAACCACCTGACTGCTTCCATTTGCCCCTGAAACAATCATCTTTTCACCACCAACATTTTACTATCCCTGACCTCATTAAGCATGAACCACAGGACATCCTGCTGTATTGTGTTTCTAGTATGTTGATAAGTTCCTCCCTCTGACTGAAACTTCTCGGCCGATCTGCCTCATTGCGCTGCTTTATACTCCCTCCCCCAATCTCCCATTCCCTCCCCAATAAACACCACCCCCGTTCGAATGTACAAACATATGAATTAGGAGCAGGAGGAGGTGGCTTGCCTCCTCAAGCCTGCTCCCACATTCGAATAAGATTATGGATGATCTAATTTTAACTTTAACTCCGCATTCCTGCCTACAACATCCTTGACACTGCCAGCCCAGCACCTTGGTAATGCCCACTGGGCACCTTGGCACTGCCCACCGTACAGTACCAGCGGGCAGGGCCTTTGGGGTCCTGGGGCAGGGTCTGGCGGGGGCAGGGCTTTTAGAGGGTGGGGCCTGAAGGGGGAGATCTGCATGGCAATTGGATCGAGGAGGAGTGGAGGGGGTGAGAGGGGCTACTGTGCACTCTGCATCGCGGTTGGATCGGGGGGGCCTCACTGCTGCTCTGCATTGCAATTGGATGGGGGGAAGGGGCGCGATCGGTCTGGGCAGTGGAGGGATGGTGAGAGCTAGATGTCCGTGCGGCGTGGGGCTCATGATCGGCCATCTGTTGTAAGGTGTTTGCAACACGGGGGGCCCTGACAGTGCTCTCTCTGTCTGTCGGGCCCCTGCGGTTGGATTTGTGCATGCGCAAACCTCTGATTCTGCAGATATGCAATAGCCCCCTCTAGAGTTGCTATTGCACGTGTGCAGAGACACAGGTCAGTGCATGTGCAATATCTCCCTCTGCAGGCTGACTGATGAATTAAGCCGAGCCCACTGCCCGCAACAGCTAGAAATAGTTTAGCCCATATTTTCAATGTTTATGCATACAGTTCTACCACTTCACCAGTTCCTTTCTCTGAGTCTGACTAATTTCCCACACTTCTACCCTCACCCTTCCTGCCCCTTCCAAAACCAGGATAGGGCTTCCCTTGTTCTCGCCTTTCACCCCATAGTGAAAAGATTTATCTATCGTCAAAACATCCGTCTCCATCATTTATGCCACTCCATCATGATGCCACCATCAAACACATCTTTCTCTCCCCTACTCTAGCTGGCAGCACTCTGGCAGGACTGTTCCCTCCACATCTCGCTGGTACATTCCTCTATCACCCCCAACACCTCATCCTTGTGATCAAAGGAGGTATAACATCTGCCCCTTTATGTCTTCTCTCCTCATCATCCAAGGCCCCAAGTATTCTTTGCAGGTGAAGCAGTGACTTATGAGCACTTCTTTCAATTTAGATCATTTGCTGATCACCATATGGTCTCCTCAAAAGTTGAGGGAACAATTGTAGATTAGGTGACCGCTTTGTGGAACACCTTCAGTCGGTCTATAAGCACAGCACTGACCTTCTGGTAGTTTGCTATTTCAATTCACCATCTTGCTGTCATTCTCATATTTCTGCCTTCAATGTTCAAGTGAGATCCAACAGAAGCTGGAGGAACAACACCTCTATTCCTGATTAGGCACGTTACAGGCTTCCAGACTCAACATTGAGTTCAACAATATTGGGTCATAAAATCTGTCCTCCATTTTGAATTTCTTTTCCAGAAGTGCTAGTTTTGCTTTCAGAGAGTGCTGACCTTTATTAACACATTCTGCTATTTTGTTCTCAGGCAGTGCTGTCCTTTATTTTGCTAGTAACACATACTCTGGACCAATACTTTTAATATTATTGTTCCCATCCCCTTTGCATTGTGTTCTATTACATCTTTGTAATTTACTTTCTTATGCTCTCTAACATATCCCTGACCTTCTCTTTTGTTTTATTGCCTCTTCCTCTTTTTTCAACTGCACAAAGCCCATCACATCCCTCTCTTTCTCCAGAAACTGGTCTCTGGTTTCAATTTGTTAGCAGTGTTTCTCTCTACACAGATGCTACCAGACAGGCTGAGTTCTTCCAGCATTTTCTGTTTTTACATCAGTGTAACGTTAGTGTACCTTTAAGAGGCTTTTTAAATAAAATCATGATCTCTGCAGCACGCACGTCTTCAATGTTTCTCAGCTCGCAGCTTTAGCTAGTGTCATTTTGGCATCAGTTTGAGTGGAGATGGTCCTTTATTGCGGCTTAAACAGGGGTTTGTTGATTTTTCCTGGGATGTTTAAGACATTGTTAAGAGAAAAAACTGGTTGGTGGGTCAGGTGACTGGAGTTTTTTTCATTTTCTGTTTGGCTGCAGTTAGAGTGATACTTTAGAAGGGACAACAAGCTGGATAGAAGTCTCTCTTTCTCTGGTTTTGGAAATTTTGTGGGTTAGCTGAAAGCCTTCCTGGAATATAAAATCTGCCTCCAGTGGCCTCACCAGAGTCTACCTAGGATTCTAGGAAGCTGTCCTAACTTCAAACTGTTCTGGATGCATCAAGAGGACTTCTAGAACTTACAAGACTGAGAGTGTTCAATTCTCCAACCAACGGACACAATTCCAATTTCACCTGAGCATTATGCTGCATTGAACCTATCTGAAGGGTTTTGTCTATGGAAGGTTTTGGTTTGATTGGAACATCTTAGATATAGTTGTTAAGCAGTATATATTATTGTGGTGGTTTTGTTTTTGTTTGTTTGATAAAAGCTATTGTTAATTTTCTTTCCACACATGTTAACTATATTCTTTAATCAACTTTGTTTGATAAAAGTTCCCTAGTGGGTCACTTGATTCATACCTGAGGTGAAACATCTCATGGCTCATCCTAGCCAAATTCGAGATGCAAAAGTTACGATCCAGGTGGGCTCCATAAAACACAATGGAGTTTTTGACCTGAACCATAACATGATCAGTTCCTCTAACTGGCATCAGCTCTATTATATCAGGCTACAAGCCTGAAAAGAAGCTTTGGATATGATAGAGTTTTCTACAAACAGAAGAGTAGGAGGATAATGTTATTCAAAGGTGCTGTTGATATTCCACAAATTTGCCAATAGCTCTATCCCTTCTTTGGCTACTTCACTAATCTGCCCCAGCCTGTGTACAGCTTTGGCAATGTGTTCAACTCGGAACTGAACTTCAATAGCAACTTCCTCTCTGCTACCACAGGAACTTACTTCCACTTCTGCACCATTGCTCACCTCCATGCCCACTGCGCCTGACTGCTTCCAAAACCTTCATACTTAACCATGTCACTTCTCAACTCAACTTCGCCAACTCCCCTCTGTGCCAGCCACCCAACCTGTGTGCCAGCCACCCAACCTCCGTTGTGGAAGTTAAGTTACAAACAAATGTGAAAACTAATGTTCCATAATTGTCAAAAAAAACTCTGGCTAATAATCATTTTCCATTATTTGACAATCAAGGCCTTCAGTCAGACCTTCAGTGAGTCCAACGCTTACATACTCTGGATAAGCGAGTATATCTAAAACCTTGTTCTATAAACATTGCATTCCAAGCTAGGACAATAGGATGAAAACAAAGAACAAGTTACAATGACAATTACCAAATAGCAAGGTGTGGTGACATAATATGCTAATGAAGGGTTGGTTTTCTATTTGATAAGAAAGGGCAAATGGCTATGCTACGATTGGTGGATACGTATGCAAGTGAAGGATTTGAAAAATTGCTTGTTTCTCATTTGCTGTATTTAACAATAACTGTTAAATATTCTGTATGAATCAATAGGACCCCTGGCAATACTTTGCTTGCCTCGTGTTCTCACTTGTGCACAAATTATTAAAGCTTGGAAATAGAGTATTCTGGTTTAAAGTATTGTCTGCACTCAAGTCGACTGCAGTTTAAGTGTTGTTTGTACCCAAAGTGTACGTCACAGTGTCCTGATGAACATTTAATCAGCATCTCCAGAAACTGATTTGTCTCATTGCTGTTTGTGGGACATTATTGTGCATCGATTTTTTTTCTACTCCAGGCATTAGCTATGTCCTGAGAATGGTGCATAAATGCAAGTTATTTCTTTCCTTAGCCCCCCTCCACACAGGCTTACTGCAGGGCGGCACGGTAACACAGAGTTGACCACTGGTCCTCACAGCGCCAGGGATCTGGGTTAAATTCTGGTCATGGGTCACTGTCTGTGTGGAGTTTGCATGTTCTTCCCATGTCTGCATGGATTTCCTCCCACAGTCCAAAAGATGTATTGGTTAGGTGCATTGGCCATGTTAAATTCTCTCTCAGTGTATTTGAACAAGCGCCAGAGTGTGTTGACTAGAGGTTTTTCACAGTAATTTCATTGCAGTGTTAATGTAATCCTACTTGTGACATTCATAAATAAACTTTAAAATGTAAATCTCTCCTTTATTGAAGTCCTTTGCAATGGTTTTCTAGGTTAAAGCAGCTAAATGAGCCAAGTAATATTAACATGGCACAGCAGCAGCAAAAGGAAGAAGGCTCCAGTCCCACTCTAGAGACTTGAGTGTATAATCTGGCTGGCACTTCAGTGTAGCGATAAGGGAGTGCTGCACTGTTGGAGGTGACATCTTTTGGACAACACATGAAAGCAAGGCCCCATCTGTCACTGTTAGCATTAATACAGAAAAATCCTGCAGATGCTGGCCCATTCACACCACACGTACCTTACCAAGATTGGGTTCAGGGGATAGATCCATCGATGGAATTGCCTTCCTGTCAGGAAGTATGAGGAGCATTGTGAAACATTCTGAATTGGAGCATGGATATCTACAGTGTTGAGAGCGGAGTGGGATCTAATCTATTCTCTCAACTTTATTTTCAATTTGTTTTTTTAAAAAAGCTAAATGGGTAGTTTTTGGTAAATGCACAGAATATTATGCAGATTTTATCCTGCACAAACCAGTAAGAAGATAGAAGACTGAGTTGGGTTCAGCAGAATGCATCATGTTATTTGTATTACTGGCCCAGGCTAGCTTTTGTGTAAGGTCATGTTGTACTTGTGAAAAGTTCCAAAGTACTGTTCGTTCTGAGAGGAGAGTAGGTAGATACAAAATAGATGGTGAGGGCATTGATTTCCTTCCTAGTTTGAAGAAATAACAGCTTGCAAATATCTCTTTGCATCAATTAGTAATTAAATGACGCAAAATGCTTTATCAGAATTATCAACTGAAAGCTGACATTGAACACATAAGGAGATATTAGGATAAATTGTTAAAACCTTGTATGGTGGCACAATGGTTAGCACTGCTGCCTTGCAGCACTGGAGAGTCGGATTTGATTTCTGGTTCGGGTCACTGTCTGTGTGGAGTCTGCACATTCTCACCGTGTCTGCGTGGTTTTCCTCCGGATGCTCCAGTTTCCTGCCACAGTCCGAAAGACGTCCTGGTTAGGTGCAGTCCCTCACCGTACCCGAACAGGGGCTGGGATGTGGCAACTATGGAATTTTCACAGTAACCTCATTACAGTGTTAATGTACTTGTGACTAATAAATGAACTTTATAAGTAAGGTAGGGTTTAAGACAAGTTTTAAAGGTGAGTTAATGAGATGGAGAGATTTGTGGTGGGAATCCCAGAGGTTAGGGACTAGACCCCATGGGCAGCACAGTAGCACAGTGGTTCGCATTGCTGCCTCGCAATGGGAGGGACCCAGGTTGGATTCATGTCTTGGGTCACTGTCTGTGCGGAGTCTGCACATTCTCCCCATGTCTGCGTGGGTTTCCTCCGGGTGCCTGGTTTCCTCCTCCAAAAGACATGCTGGTTAGATGCACTGGCCATGCTAAATTCTCCTCAGTGTATTCAAACAGGTGCCGGAGTGTGGCGACTAGGGGATTTTCACAGTAACTTCATTGCAGTGTTAATGTAAGCCTACTTGTGAAACCAATAAATAAACTTCAAAGCTAGACAGCTGAAGAGACCATGCCAAAGGTAGAGTGTAGAGTGATTAAAATGGACTGGAGACAAAAGGCCAGAATTGACATAATGCAAATATTTTAGTGGGTGGCAGGGCTGGAGGAGGTCATAGAGGTTGGGAAGGACGAGGGATTTAAAAACAAGAATGAGAATTTGAAACTGAGGTGTTGCCTCACCAGTTAGTAAGCACAGAGGTGATTAAGGAACAGGACTTGGAGTGGATTGACACATGAAACAGAGGTTTAGATGACTTGAAAGTTATGGGGATTTGGAATAATCAGGAGAGAATTCAAAGGGACAAATCCAGAGATAACAAAGAACTGGATAAGAGTTTCATAAATAAAGAAACTGAGACTGGGGGAGGGAGGCACTCAGGCAATGTTACAGAGTAGGCAGCCTTGGTGACACATGAGGTATGTGATCAGAAGCTCACCTCTTTGTCAAATATGATACGAATGTTGCGAGCGATCCAATTCAGTCGCAAGGTTACCAGGGAGGGGGATGGAGTCAGTGGTTTAGAAACATAGAATCATAGAATCCCTACAGTGCAGGAGGCCATTCGGCCCATCGAGTCTGCAGTGACCACAATCCCAGCCAGGTCCTATCCCCATAACCCCATGCATTTACGGTAGCTAGTCCCCCTAATACTATGGGGAAATTTAACATGGCCAATCAACCTAGCTCTGCACATCTACGGACTGTGGGAGAAAACCAAAGCATCCAGAGGAAACCCACACAGACACAGGAGAATGTGCAAACTCCACACAGACATTGACCCAAGCCGGAAATCAATCCCGGGTCCCTGGCACTGTGAGGCAGCAGTGCTAACCACTGTGCCACCATGCCACCCATGGTGAGCATCAAAGACAATATCAGTCTTCCCAATCATCATAGAATTCCTGCAGTACAGATGGAGGCCATTCAGCCCATCAAGTCTGCATCTGACAGAGGATCTTACCTGGGACCACGCCTCTGCCCTTTTCCAATAAATCCATTTATTTACCCAACTAATCCCCAAAGCTACACATTTTTGGACAGTAAGGGACAACTTTGAATGGCCAATCCACCAAACCTGCACATCTTTGGACTGTAGGAGGAAACTGGAGCATCCAGAGGAAACCCACGCAAAGATGTTTAGCTGAGGGAAAGCCCTGCTCATCCAGTGCTGGATACTGGACAAGCAATGTGACACTCAAAGACACTGAAACAATGTTTTGTTTGATCTCTCTGCTGTGTTCCTGTCTGGTTTGGAACACTGTTTGCTGCTGTTTGGAATTTAAACAAAGATTGATTTCCTCTCTGAGTAGCATTTAAATTTTATTCAGGCTTCACTTTCAGTTCCCTTTTCATCTGATCAGATGTCATGTTGAAACACAACACAGAGAAATCAAGTGAATAATCAAACATAACCCTTTCTGCTAATTTTATTGTATCAAATTCTGAGATAAGAGAAACACGGACCCCTGTGGTGGATATAGCAAGCCATTCACCTCTCCATTGGCTTCAGTGGGACTGGAAGATCCTGTGGCAGGAAGGGCTGGAAAATCCTGCCCTGATCACAGGTCGTTCTGTGGCTACATGTATCATGGATGGTCAAACGAAGACTCTCCAAGAAGGAGATAAAATCCACGGAATTGCTAAAATCAATAACGTGCTGGGGTTTTTTTCAGGGAGAAGTGGGGAGGATGGCCATCCACACCTCTCATTCAGGGACCACTTCATGGGGGGATAGAGCCAGAACTATTTTAACAAGTTGACACAAATGAAGTGTTGTAAATAGGGAGAATGGATTTTCGTGACACAGTTTAGTGAACATTGTTGGATACAGTAAACACAGCTTGATCACAAAGAGTTGCAAACTTATTCCAGAGTATTCTGTGGAATTACATAGGGCTGGATTTTCTGACCCGTCCACAGCTGGGATTCTCCAGTCCCACTGCAGTGAACGGAGATTTTGCTGAGTGCCAAATTCTCCACTCTCGCTGGCAACGGCAGTGAGCCATGGATAGCCAGAAAATTCCGGCCGTAGAACTTACAGCCCACTGGACAACATAAGAACATAAGAAATAGGAGCAGGAGTAGGCCATCTAGCCCTTCGAGCCTGCCCCGCCATTCAATAAGATCATGGCTGATCTGTCGTGGCTCAGTTCCACTTTCCCGCCCTCTCCCCATAACCCTTAATCCCCTTGCCTATCAAAAACCTATCAACCCGCGTCTTAAATATATTTAGCGAGGCAGCCTCCACCACTTCAACGGGCAGAGAATTCCAGAGTTTCACCACCCTTTGAGTGAAGAGGTTCCTCCTCAACTCCGTTCTAAACCGCCAAGTGTTTATGTTCCACACTATTTAATCTTACCCTGGTCAACACGTTCCTGTATCCCTCATGTACTGACCAAACAGCCCCTTAAATGCATCAATACTTTCCATAACCACTCTATGTGGTAGGGAGTCTCATAGGCTCACCACTTCTCAATTTTTTATTGGACTTATTAGTGTCTATTTTATATTTATGACTCTTAGTTTTGACTCCCTCAGAACTGGAAGCAGATTCTCTAAGCTTATCCTTGGTAGTGTTAATAACCTTTGTTATGTCCCCTCAGTCTTGTCAGTCTTAATAATTACTACCCCTTAGTTCTGTATCACGCTTGTAAACCTTTTCTTGCACCTTCTCTAAAATGTGTTGATAAAACCACAGAAGATCCAGCTCATTAAGAATTTGTATATCTAATACCAGATATATTCTAGTCATGAATTCTGCTCTTAAAACATACTCCGATGGACTGACATTCTCTGCACATCCAATGCATTTTAAGTAAACACAAATCCCAATCCCCTCCATTTTCTCAAGGAAAACAAATTCAAATCATCCAATCTATCTTCATTAAGTCAAATTTTGAGCCCTGCAATTATTCACATCAAAAATGGCAAAAAGCCTTCAAATATCCTTGCACAATCACTCCCTTCATGCAGTGGTGAACTGCTAACTGACTAATGAGTCACTTCTGTATGCAAGCAAACCACACCATTCAAGAATCACAAAAATTGCTTTATTTTCTTACAGTACAGAAAGAGCAAGTAATATTTAATAGTTTCATAGAATCCTTACAGTGTAGAAACAGGCCCACCAGCCGGAAACTCTACCACCTCATCAGCCACAGAATTGACGCATATGAGGATCCAACAATGGAAATCTTCGTTAACCTCAGGTAGGAATTTCCGGACTCGCCCGAGCAAGGCTGTAAAATCCCACACATTGTGTCTGCACAAACTCTCCGAAAAAGCATCCTACCCAAGCCCTACCCCCATAACCTCACTAATCCGCCCAACCTACACATCTTGGGACACTATAAGGGGCAATTTAGCATGGCCAATCCACCTAATCTGCACATCTTTGGAATGCCAGAGGAAACCCACACAGACATAGGGAGAACGTGCAAACTCCACACAGACACTGACCCAAGGCTGGAACTGGACTCGGGTCCCTGGCACTGTGAGTCAGCTGTGCTAACCACTGTGCCACCACGCCGCCACTTTCAAGGATGGGTCAAATGGGATTGAGTGGTCTTATCAAGCAGCTATGTTCCATCGCTTAACAAAAGCATTTTGTACTACCCTGGTATTGGTGGAATGAATAGAAATTAGGACACCCATGATGTTGTAAAAATAAGGTACTTAGTGGCACTAATTTGATAAATTTTAGTGAAATGTATATTCATCGCCCTCAGTCATTCCTACTTACAGGATCTTTGTACCATTTATAATGGTTCCTCTTGTGATATCAAATTCATTGCTTTTAAATCAGACTTTATTGTGTTCATCTATCACCAATGCTCCCTCACATTATCATTACCCTGATAAAAATTTGTGCTCTGCACTCTGCTCCTCAATAAGTGGCTACCTCAAGTGATATTCTTTATTCAATTATGTTCTGAGTTTAAGCTTAGTGTTCTGCAACGGAAACAATTTAATCCACCTCAAAACACACCTTGGGAAATTACAGTTGGATAATGGTAGATGATCTGATTATAATCTTACTGTGGTGGTTTCATCCATTTGCCTTTGAAGAAAATGAAGCAGATATGTGAGAAGCCAAACAATGCCAAAGAGAGTCGGTTAGAAAATCTACCTCAAGGACAAATGGAGCTTGGTTAATAAAAAAAAAGGTGTATTTGAACAGTTTACTGATGACGAACCTCCTGCCAATGTGTAAGAACACTGAATCAGAAAGACTTCAGCAGCAGAATACGTTCAGTACCCAAAACATCTTGAAAAGAATATAGATATCAGAGTGCCAACTATTTACTTGCTTCTCCTTAATTCAAGGTCTCAAGACATTCATTATTTGATTTTGATTTGATTTGATTTATTATTATCACATGTATTAACATACAGGGATAAGTATTGTTTCTTGCATGCTATATAGACAAAGCATATTGTTCATAGAGAAGGAAATGAGAGGGTACAGAATATAATGTTACAACCGTGGCTATGGTGTAGAGCAAGATCAACTTTAATGCAAGGTAAGTCCATTCAAAAGTCTGACAGCAACAGGGAAGAACCTGTTCTTGAGTTGGTTAGTACGTGACCTCAGACTTTTGCCTTTTTCCTGAAAGAATAAGGTGGAATGTCCAGGGTGTGTGGGGTTCTCAATTATGCTGGCTGCTTTGCTGAGGCAGCAGGAAGTGTAGACAGAGTCAGTGGATGGGAGGCTGGTTTGCGTGATGGATTGGGCTACATTCACGATCTTTTGTAATTCATTGCGGTCTTGGTCAGAGCAAGGGCCATACCAAGCTCTGATGCAATCAGAAAGAATGCTTTCCACGGTGTGCCTGTAAAAGTTGATGTTAGTCATAGCTGACATGCCAAATTTCCAAAGTCTCCCGAAAAAGTAGAGGCATTGGTGGGCTTTAGTCCCACACAAGAGCTGTTGGACATCTCAATCTGCCTCACTGGATTGTCTTGTTTGTTCAGGTTGTATTAACATATACACTACATATATGACAAAGGAAAAGAACATTCCAGTGTGCAACCTCACCCTAATTGGAAGCATGATAGGATAAATCAATCAGTTCAGCCAGCTAAAATACACAGTATAATCCAATGTCAAAAATAGCATGAATATTTGAAAAAGAATTGGACAAGAGAAAATTATGATTACCAAATTAAGCAACTGTGTAAGAAATGCCAGCTTGAGAATTGAAATGAGAATTTGTGTACTAAAATGTTATACCTGGCTGGTAATGAATTATCGATGTGAATCTCGGAGCTGTGGGAAAAGGGGAAGAAAAAAATCAACAGCTTCGAAAATGGATCCTCAGTGTAAGTTGGTTAGAGAAAAGAAGCAATGAAGAAGTACTGGATGAGGCCAGAAAAACAAAAGGACTCATAAATCATATCAAATGAAGACAAATACATTTTTTGGACATTTTACCCGTGCTGAGGACTGGGGAGTCTAATCACAACTGGAAGGATTAATGAAGAAGCCAGGCTTTAGAAGGAGGATCCCTCAAGGGACTTGGGGTTTGCAGGACTCAGAGCAAGGGAACTCTCCCCCACAAATGAGGTCTCATGGTTGGATTTCTCCTTCTCGTTCTGAGAAACCTGAAGGTTGCTCATGGCACGACGATGGGTGGCACAGTGGTTAGCACTGCTGCCTCACAGCACCAGGGGCCCAAGTTCGATTCCTTGCTTGGGTCATTGTCTGTGTGGAGTTGGTACATTCTCCCCGTGTCTGCATCGGTTTCTTCCGGGTGCTCCGGTTTCCTCCCACAGTTTGAAAGATGTGCTGGTTAGGTGCATTGACCATGCTAAATTCTCCCTCAGTGTACCCGAACAGGCGGAAGATTGTGGCAACCAGGGGATTTTCACAGTAATTTCGTTGCAGTGTTAATATAAGCCTACCTGTGACACTAATAAATAAAGCTTAACTTTAAACTTTATTTCAGGCAGCCCTGTGATAAAATTCTTTACTCTGCTCCATGTGCTGTGAAAACTTTGAAGTGGGCTGCTCAATTTAATCCCATGACCCCTGGACATTTGGCAGGCTTCCAAATCCCAGTAGCACTCCATTCTGCAGAAGGGATTCCCTTTCCTCTCTTTCAGAAGCTGCAGGTGCGAGAAGACTCTTTTTGAGGTTTTTTTAGTCACAAATGAAGTCACTTTAACGAGGGAGGATTCCTTTCCCCACAACTGGTCACTCAGAACCATTCTTGCAACATTGCATTTGTCTCAAGCCCCTGAGCCTTCCTCAAAAGGTCCATTACATTGCCAACCTTTGATGTCTTTTGAAATCCATTGTCAATCTTTGAAGACCTTTTTCTCATTGCACAATCCAATAGTTTGAACTAGGCTTTAATTGATAGTTTAACGGTTTGTTCACAGCATAGAATCATAGAATCCCTACAGTGCAGAAGGAGGCCATTCAGCCCATTGAGTCTGTAGCAAGTCTCTGACTGAGTGCCTTATCCAACCCCTCTCTCTAACCCTATGCCCATAATCCTGCACATCCACCATGGCTAATCCATCTAACCTATACATCTTGGGACACCAAGAGGCAATTTAGCAGAGCCAATTTACCTAAGTTTCACATCTTTGGACTGTAGGAGGAAATATGGGAGGGAGGGAGCGTGCACAAGGTTTGTTTATTGATCGGTTAAATGCATCTGAAGTAACCCCAATTGTTCCTCACCACAATGCTTGTAAACATCCTGGTTCTGCATGACAGCTGCAGGCAACCTCAAAGCAGCCAAATGCACTTATTTCCTCCTTTCTAACTGCAGAGGGAGGGAGAAGCAGCCTGTGGAGATCCTATATTGGAGTCTGATGAGGGGAGGTGGTCTGCCCATCCTCATGCCTGCATGGGAGTGGGAGTGGGATGGGGTGGGGGGTAGCGGGGAAGAGGTGACCCATTGTCTCAATGGCTGGGGAGAGTGTTCCCCTCTGTGCTGAGGAGTTGGGAGTTCTCCCTTGGTCAGCGGGGTTTGGGGTGGGGGAGGTTGCCTTTTCCACTGTATTGTGGGGTGGGGGGGGTGCATATGGCTGAACACTGAGAATGGGCGCTCTTTTAAAAGATTTCAAACATACCTGACTGGCTGCGATGTTTCCCGTGATGCATAAATTTGCATCAATCATATGGGTGAATCCCACCCAACAGGCATTGCTAACACCAGCGGGAGACACTCCGGTTTTCCCGCTGGCGTGAACACATTGCGCCAATTCGGGCGAACATGTTAAACTCGAGAAAGCTGTACATTTGCAGGGTATTTCAACTCATAGAATCATAGAAACCCTAGAGGGAAGAAGGAGGCCATTTAGCCTGTCGAGTCTGCACCGACCACAATCCTACCCAGGCCTTACCCCATATCCCTTACATATTTACCCACTAATCCCTCTACCCTACACATCTCAGGACACCAAGGGGCAATTTTTAGCATGGCCAATCAACCTAACCCGTACATGTTTGGACTGTGGAAGGAAACCGGAGCACCCAAAGGAAACCCACGCAGACACGTGGAGAATGTGCAAACTCCACACAGACAGTGACCCAAGCCGGGAATTGAACCCAGGTCCCTGGAGCTGTGATGCAGCAGTGCTAACCACTGTGTCACCCTGCTGCCCGACTGAGCAGATGAAGATTCTAATTTGCTCCTATCATTGGACAGTAAGTGGCAAATTAAACCAAAGATTGATAAGATTAATTTGTTACATTGCACAAAAAAAATGAAATGATGCTTTGTACGTATATAGTGAAAAGTGGCAGAGGATGACTTGGAAGAAAACCTGGGGGCGATGGTGAAAGCCTTTCAATGTTCAAGCGAAGAGGTTGATATACCCAGAGTAATCTAAATGAGCTTCTGTGTCTGAACAGTGCACCGTTCAAACCAAATCCGCAGTGCTACCCTCCAATGTGTTCACCAAGTCATAAAACTCATGTCGGCTATTTCAAAGAGAAAGATTGATTCATATCCCGTGTGAAAAGCTTTCATCGCAGCCACACTCACGCAGGTGAAAATGCAACCTTTTTTAAAAGTATTACCGGTATCCTCTTTGTTTTATCTCAGTGGTTTTGGCACAGAGGAGTAAGATTGTGTGAGATTAGATCACAGGCAATGAGGTGTGGGAACAGTATTCCGGAATGGAAACCAGCAAATCAAGGAAAATGTAGATATAGATGAGGTATGAACAGCAAGCTGTAATGTTCGGCTTCAATACTCCTTGAAATCTGCAAAGCTCCACAAAGGCAAGGCATCATTACAGTGTCTTTTTTTATGTAAGTTCTTCACTCTATCCCACGGTGGGTTATATAACACTTGTATTTTGCTTCTGGGAACTGGGCTAAAATCTAGCTAAGACAGCTGCAAAGAAAATCTCCATTTCTCAATGGCCATTAAGGAATTTAATACGAGTTTCATCAACACAATCCCCAACAGAGATGAGCTTGCTACACAAAGCTAATCTCTCTACCCGCAATTTATTACGAAGACAGAATGAAATCATGCCTTCTCTATGAACAACGAAGCTGAACAATAAACTGAGGAGATCCATCAACCATAATGTCTCCTGTTGAATTTGCAAATGTTTAAAATTCCACTGTATGATTTATCATGTGATGACAGAAATTATTTTAAGTTCTTGGCAGTCGATACAATCTATGTATTTCTTGTTATTCCTCCTTTCTCTTGCTTCATTATCTACACATTTGTAGTCCCAACACACTGCTGTGTTATGTTGCCCTGCTATAAGCCCTGAATTCCCTGGGTAATCCCCAATCTATTGCTTCCACTTAAGTCTCTTCCAAGTAGAACTTTTGGGAATAACAGCTGTGAAAAACAGTAGCTCCCAACAGTGGGAAGGAACTCTTTCGCTTATTGACAGATGCGGACAGAGATGATTTCCAGGTGTTGCTTTATGTATCAAATGAAGGGAACAAATAAGACAGGTCTTTAAGAGGAAATATACTTTCTTTTTATTGATAGCTCTGACAGAATGTGAAATTGATCTTATGATTCATTGCTCTACATAATGGGTTTTATTCAATGTCATGCGATAACACTTATTCCTTAGAAACAAGGATCAAAACAGTGACCAGGTACGAATAATGCAGCTGCAGATATTGTGAAGCTTCATTCATAAATACATAGAAAATAGGAACAGGAGGAAGCCACTTGGCCCTTCGAGCCTGCTCCGCCATTCATTATGGTCATGGCTGATCATCCAACTCAATAGCTTGATCCCACCTTCCCCCCCATATCATATCCCTTGATCCCTTTAGTCCCAAGAGTTGTGTCCAACCCTTTCTTGAAAACATACAATGGTTTGGCCTCAAACGCATTCTGCGGTAATGATTTCCACAGGCTTACCACTCTGGGTGATGAAATTGGTCCTAATTTCAGTCCTAAAAGACTTACCCAGTAATCTTAGATTATGGCCTTTGTTTCTGGACACCCCCATCATCGGGAGCATCCTACCTGCATCTACCTTGTCTAATCCTGTTAGAATTTTATAGGTTTCTATGAGATCCCCCTCACTCCTCTGAACTTCAGTGAATGTAATCCTAACCGACTCAATCTCTGTTCATACATCAGTCCCGCTTTCCCAGAAATCAATCTAGTAAACCCTCTCTGCACATTCTCTCCACAACAAGAACATCCTTCCTCAGATAAGGAGGCCAAAACTGCAAACAATATTCCAGGTATGACCTCACCGATGTTGTGTTTAATTGCGGCAACACATTGCTGCTCCTGTACTCGAATCCTCTCACTGTGAAACCGAACGTACCATTTGCCTTCTTCACTGCCTGCTGCACTTGCATGCTTACCTTCAGTGACTGGTATACAAGGACACTCTGTTCTCTTTGTCATTCCTGTCTTTTGATTTACAGCCATTCAGTTAACCATCTGTCCTCCTGTTTTTGCTACCAAAATGGATAACCTTACAGCTAGCCACATTAATCTGCATCTGCCACGCATTCGCCGACTCACTCATCTTGTCCAACTCACACTGAAGCCTCTCTGCATCCTCCTCACTCTCCCCACCCAGCTTTGTATCATCTGCAAATTTGAAGATTTTGGTCGGGATTTGCCCAGCTGTTTGGGTAGAGCAGCGGGCCAGGGGTCATCATCAGTGGGCCAATAGCAGGACTCTGGTCATCTAGCTGATTGTGAGTTTCCCAGGCACTTCGTTTCTGCGTAATCACACCACAAATCACCTTAGGGCTGATTACCATGTGGAAATCTCAATTTCCATATGATTAGTAGGCCCGGGATGGTAGTCTCCAGGCATGCTCATGTCTCCCCCCCCCACCAGGAGAAGTTCCCAACATCGGGCTTACAACTGCTCCCCATCAATGGGGAACAGATATGCTCACCCCACTGACGGGGACAGAGACAGTTGAGGCCTCTGTGGGAGGACAGAGGCAGGGGCAGTAGCTCTTGGGCAGTGCCAGCCTGGTACACTGGCATTTATTGCCCATCCCTTGAGAAGGTGGTGGTGAGCTGCCTTCTTGAAATGTTGCCGTCACTGTGCTGTTGGGTTGACCCACAATGCCGTTAGGGAGAGAATCCCAGTGACTTCGAAGGAACAGCAATATATTTCCAAGTCAGGATGGTGAATGGCTTGGAGGGGAATTTGTAGGTGGTGGTATTCCCATGTATTTGCTGCCTTTATCCTTCTGAATGGAAGTGGTTATATGTTTGGAAGGTGCTGTCTAAGGATCTTTCACGAATTGCTGCAGTGCATGTTGTATGTAGGACACATTGCTGCTAAACAGCGTGGATGGTGGAAGAGGTGGATGCTGTGGATATGGTGCCAATCAAGTGGCTGCTTTGTCCTGGATGGTGTCACGCTTCTTAAATGTTGTTGGAGCTGCACCCATCCAGGCAAGTGAGAAGTATTCCATCACAATTCTGACTTCTGCCTTGTAAATGATGGACAGGCTTTGGGGAATCAGGAGGTGAGTTACTCACCGCAGTATTCCTAGCCTCTGACCTGTTTTTATAGCCATTGTGTTAATGTGGTCAGCCCAGTTGCAATTCTGGTCAATGGTAACCCCAGGGCTTGATGGATGGACTTTCTTTGGTCTATTTTATCTTCATATTTGAATTGGGTAAAATATTTCCATCACAGGTCTTTATCCTGGTTTATTTCCTCTGACAGTTAAGTTGAGGTACAACATCCAAAGTAAAAGTATGAAATTATGTCTTTGATTGTCAAAGAAATTGGGCAAAACTTCAGGTACCAACTTGATATAAGCAAAATGGGCCAGCTCTTGCCACAGTCCTGAGTAGCGCTAAGTTATTGTACTGATATGATTCTAATTACACCTTCCTCCTTTAAGCAGCGAGGCTTACTGTGATCTATCCAAGCATGCATTTCGCTTACAGGCAAGATTTAAGTGTTTTCTACCTAGCTGGCCAGTTCATATTGATGCTGAAAGTGAAGAGTTGCATTTTTTTTCCCGAGCTGTGTGAAACTGTTACTGCATAAGCAGTCGCAATTCTTCATGTATTAGGGCATTTGCGAGACATTATTGGAGCGTCTATTTCTGTTAAATCCCTGGAGGCCCAAGGGTTGAGCACAAACGTGTATATGTGTATCAGTTCTGCTGAAAATTGTGATCTATGACCAGGGAGAGGGGAGAGCATTAATTATACAAGCAACGATACGGAATAAAGGGCAAAACTTGCACGGAAACTGCAAAGTTTCTACATTCCATTGAGTGTTTCTTTTTAGATATATTCTTCCACCAACAGCTTCAACTTGTGTAACCAAACAATTATTATAACCATACTTGCCCATCGGTAATTAGTATGCAGGATACAATACATGTTGAAGAGGGCTTCATATTGTGGTGCTATCTTGAAAGGTTGTGAGTGCAAAGCATCAGCAGATTATTTTCTTCCTCCACTTACATCAGACAATGCCGGCCAGTTAATGTATGCTTGTAGAATTTCAATTAAGAAAAAACATTTGACTCAAGCATCAAATCCTGCTCCAT
Organism: Carcharhinus amblyrhynchos; assembly: GCF_965287045.1. Taxonomy (NCBI): domain Eukaryota; kingdom Metazoa; phylum Chordata; class Chondrichthyes; order Carcharhiniformes; family Carcharhinidae; genus Carcharhinus; species Carcharhinus amblyrhynchos. Next base: position 38,370,194 of record NC_137344.1, on the reverse strand, counting down.
CTTGTGGAAGGGTCTTGGAATGACTGCTCCATCAAATCCAACACAGATGGTGGCCTGAACAATCTTGAGGCATGTTGTCGTGTTCCTTCAGAGACAGAACTTCCAACTAGCAGCTGCACCATAATAGTCCTCACCGTGGTTTCAACGGAAGGAGTGACAATTGATAATCACCCTGCTCCTGTGGTGGGGCTGGAAGTGACACTTACTGTCCCTCTGTGGCCTTGCTTTAATTTGTAGATAAAAGCAGATTATTATAGTCCTCGTTATGTGGAAACAATTTAAAACTGGGCAGGAAATACTTTTAAAAATTGCATTTTCCATGCGGGATAATAACAGCAATTGGAAAATTGAAAGGGAAAAGTGTAAATGATGTAGAAATATGGACCATGAGACATAGGAGCAGAATTGGACCATTCAGCCCATCAGGTCTGCACTGCCATTCAATCATGGCTGATAAGCTTCTCAACCCCATTTTCCTGCTTTTTCCCATAATCTTTGATCCCCTTACCAATCAAGAACGTATCTTTCTCTGTCTTAAATATACTCAATGACCTGGCCTCCAAAGTCTTTTGTGCCAATGAATCTAACCGGTTCAACATCCTCTGGCTGAAGAAATGTGTCCTCATCTCTGTTCTAAAGGGTCGCCCCTTTACTCTGAGGCTGTGCCCTTGGATCCTCGTCTCTCTTACTAATGGAAACATCTTTCAGTATTCCATAAGTTTCAATGAGAACCCCCCTCATCCTCCTAAACTCCATTGAGTGTAGACCCAGAGATCTCAAAACCTTATACTCAACCTTTTCATTCCTGGAACCATTCTCGTGAACTTCCTCTGAACATGTGTGCTGCGGATGCTGGAATCTGAAACAAAAATAGAAAATGCTGGAAAATCTCAGCAGGTCTGACAGCATCTGTGGAGAGAGGATAGATCCAACCTTCCGAGTCTGGATGATCCTGTGATAGATGCCATCAGACCTGCTGAGACTTTCCAGCATTTTCTGTTCTTGTCATATAATGCTCACTAAGGTCTATATAACTCAAAATAAATATGGAACTGTGTTACAGACAGGAAAATCTTATGATTCTCATTGCAGATCCTCTCAAGATCTACTTTTGTAGTACAGTACAGCCTCAAAACTACAATTCTATTACCAATGCGCAATATATTTCCAGTAGCTCACTATATTTGTTCTCATCTAATTGTGTACATTACATGTATCCGGAACATCTAATTTATTTAGGCATTAGTACTGTTGGGGTGACACGGTAGCACAGTGGTTAGCACTGCAGTCTCACACGGGTTTGATCCTGGTTTGGATCACTGTCTGTGTGGAGTATGCACATTCTCCCCATGTCTCCGTGAGTTTCCTCCTGGTGCTCTGGTTTCCTCCCACATTCTGAAAGATGTATTGGTTAGGTGCATTGACCCGAACAGATGCCAGACTGTGGCAACAACGGGACTTTCACAGTAACCTCATTGCAGTGTTAATGTAAGCCTTACTTGTGACTAGTAAATAAACTTTACTTAACTTCATACTTTATTACACAGAATATTGTCTATATATGCAATCATAAACTCCTTCTATTGCAAACACATCCAACGATTCCAACCAGTAGTTGCAATAGAGAGTTATTATTATTACTCAGGGACATTGTAGGTATTTAAGTAAAATATTAATCTGGCCATAATCCATGGTGTTTTATTGGCATTCTTATCCATCTTTGCCTCTGGGCATTTCCTTCTTCAAATTGCTATATTGAGCCATAAAATTTGGTCATGTGTATTGCGCTCTTGTCAAAAAAGTAATAATTCCGGAGCAGATAATTCATAAAACTTCTGTACCCATGGTAGTCTAACAACATTAGTTATACTCTGCACAGAGAAAGCAGTCTCAGAGCTTCCAACAGTTAGGGGTAATATAGGTGCCTACGGGTTGCTCGAGGTATGTGTGCAGCAGCCACAAAGCAGGAGGTCTAACTACAGCTTATGAATTGGCAACCAAAGAAAATAATCACTTTCATTGGAAATAGAAGTTACCAATTTGTAGGTGAAAGCAAAGCCTCCAGGATTATTAAAAACAAGCTCCCGCACCCTGTCTTTTAAATTGGATTCACAGTGGATGTTTCAATAAAACCAGAGTTTACTGAAGACTGATTTTCCCCACTGCTTACTCATCTTATAGTTATTTTGAATTTTAAATGTTTCACACCAACGAGATCCACATAAATGGAACATAGAATTAACACATCAGTTTGTTAGTGCATCTCGATTTATAACAAATCATCTGAACACCAGATACAGCCACAGATTGATTCCAGAAAGTATAGCCACAGTGAACGAGTGGTAGGAATGTGGCAGATGCGTTATGGAGTCAAACAGTTAAATAAAGTGACAATGAATGCCTGATAATAGGGTGCCAATGACCTCACTAAGAGTCGCATTCATCCGTGCTAAATTCTGAGATTTCCGCAGTTCTTCTCTGAGGGGACAGTGAGTGATTCAGGGAAACCCCTTGGAGCCCCTCATTACAAAAACCTTAGGCTTAATTTCACAATCTCCATTTCCTGGCATTCTCTCTTCGCATGGTCCTCAAGCAGTAGGGAAGGCTATACACTGTTCCAATTATCTGTTGCCTTTGCTAAACTGAGATCTACAGAACCTAGCTAACAGATGGTGGGTTAATTTAACACTGTTTCAGTGAAAGCTAATTGTACCCTTAGAGTCTCACACATACTTTTAACCTAATGGTCTTCACCAATGTATAATTGGACCCCTCAATCCATTCAAAACATATGTTCATTCCATGCACTCTGCCAGAACTTAATATGCCAGGACTAAATTTATTTTCTAAATTTACCTTTCAGCCTGTAAAAATCTAAAACTGCTTTTTTTTTAATTCTTTCACAGGATATGGGCATCACTACAAGGAAATTGGTTGGTTAGAATCCCATGAGCCAATGTCCACCTATTTCAAAGCACAGCACGTTGCAATTGACATAGATCAAAGAGTTCCAATGAAATAGAGAGGGTTTCAAAGATTTCAACTTACTAGGAAGGCTCAGAAACTTCAAATCAAATCTCTGTGCATACATTGGGCTGAATGCACAGCTATGCAGAATGGAAACTCCCCACCCACCCCTCCCGGCCCTCAGGTGAAAGTGACTCCTCTCTGACAGTGAACTTCAAAGGGGGTCTGCTCACATCTGCAGTATCTGACAGGGAGAAAGGGAAACCTCTGCCGCAGATTGGGGTGCTCTTGTGATATTAAAGGCTGGCCTTGTTGGGGGCTGGAGATTAAAGTGACCTGGCCACTTCAGAATTTTCACAGCTGACAGACAGGGCTGCCTGAAATTACCGTGCCATGGGTGATCTTCGGGTCTGCCAGGTTGAGAAGGAGCAGTTCAACCACGAGAACTCCATCCCAGTGAAGAGAGCAGTGAGATCAATCCCTTGCTCCCAGCCCGAGTCTACCCAGCCCCCAAAGCACTGAGGGACACTTCTTCTGCAGTCTTGCATTGGTAGAGGGGAAAATGGCCACAGGACTGCTGTCCAGCACTGAAGTCCACCAGTGCCTGTTCCTGTTGATGGGGCAAGGGGATGGTGGTTGGGGGTGGAGTGGATCGGTGGGGGTGGTGGTGAGTGCCAGTGAACGCGCCATCAAACCTGTCAACTGTATTACAATTGGCAGGTTTGCATAATTAACAGGTTGCCACTTGCTCTAGGTGGGGTTCTGATCGGAGCCAACGGGCAGGTCAGATGAATCCCAATGGTCCTCACGCCCATCAGAATCCTAATTGTAGCACCAACACCTGAATCAGCGGGCAATTGGGATTCCTGCCATCTGCGAATAGGGATGGCAAATCCTGCCATAGTGTCTTTGGCAAACCACCTCTTCAGGAACCTGCCCAGACATATCTGTGTGTATGTACAGTGGTTAGCACTGCTGCTTCACAGCTCCAGGGTCCTGGATTCGATTCCCTGCTCGGGTCACTGTCTGTGTGGAGTTTGCACGTTCTCTTCGTGTCTGCGTGGGTTTCCTCCGGGTACTCCGGTTTCCTCCCACAGCCCAAAGATGTGCGGGTTAGGTTGATTGGTCATGCTAAGAAATTGTCCCTTAGTGTCCAGGGATGCGTAGGTTAGAGGGATTAGTGGGTATAATATGTAGGGATATGAGGGGAGGGCCTGGGTGGGATTGTGTTCGGTGCATCGACTCGATGGACCGAAGGGCCTCTTTCTGCACTGTAGGGTTCTATGATTATGTGTGTCCATTGAAACTGACTTTATTTTAACAAGTTGAACTGATCCTTAGGGATGTCACCAGTCATAACCTCTTCTCCATAGCTCTGTCGTCTCACCACCACAAGACAAACTCTGCCCGTGGGATTCCACCACAACCTGCTCACATTCATTTCTGTGAAAGAAGTAAAAAAGTTGTATAATCAAAGGCAATGAATTCAATGCAATGCATTCGCCTACAGCTCTCATTTGAGATTTATCCACCAATGAAGGGACAATATAAAAATGACCTTTTACAACCCTTTAAAATTCAAGTGGGAGAAAATAAAAAGTAAAAAATATTCGCACTAAGTAAAATGTAAGGAATGAGATTTTCCAGCTGTTCAAGCCGGCAGGATTCTCCAGTCCCGCTGCAATGAAGGGAGATTGGGTTGCACAGCGAAATCTCCATCCTCACTCACAGCAGCAGTGTGGCATGAATGGCCAGGAAGATTGCAGCCAAGAAATAATAACAAATTGAAACGAGTTAACTGAGATCCAAGGGTCAGATTGCAAAGTCCTAGTGGTCACTCCATCCCAGTGAAAAGTAACAACAGTGGATCGAATATTATGCCCCCCCGCCCCAACTAACCCACCCGCAACACCCCCATCTCCTCCCCCGCAACCTCCAGCCCGGCAGGATCTCCTGGTCTCACCAAAGTCAATGGATCTTTAAAACGCTCGCTGCATTTTCCAGCCCCCCCTGCGACGGGACCATAACATGCCGCTCAATGTTTGCCCACGGGTCTTCCTGCACTAAATGTTCCATCAACACTAATGTGTCTCAAACCAAAAACTCCCTAAAGGTAAAAACAAATATTTTGGGGATTGAGGTTTTGAATGGAGGACACCAATTGTGAAGTCCAAAAGCAGACGTAGAGGAAGCAGGATGAATTGTTGGAAGACAGAAGTGCAAAGTAGGAATTTACTAGGCTTTACCGAGTATAGGTAAGTCATCAAGGTGTTTGAGTGCCACTTGCTGTATTGAGGGAGCACCAATGTGGACTTGCAATAGGATAGAGAATAAGCAGCAGACAGACAGTGGGCAGTATTGTGTCTTATTTTAAGGAAAAATAAGGTAAGGGGACACACAAAAAGAATGAAAGGGAAGACAATTTGAAAGGATAGGCAAAGGTAAAGTTTAATGACTACACCAGTTATGGAAGCGAAAGGTATTAAAAAGCCTGTCACACATGCATAGGAAGCTGTGAGGGTTTACAATAGAATAATCTAAGAAGCACTCAATCTCCAGAAAGAGTGAAATATATGTGATTTCCGTTGGTCTCAGAAAATATCTCGTGGATGCTGAACTGGTAACAATGGGAGCTGGGAGTTTCTGCATCAACTCTAGTGAGGGGTAATTGGAAGTAAAAGTAAAGGCACTTTTTTTTACTCAACATGGGTGTTGCTGGCTGGCCAACATTTATTGCCCATTCCTAGTTGCCCTTGAAACTGAGTGACTTGGTAGGAAATGTCAGAGCGCAGTTGAGAGTCAACCATTGTTGTGACTCTGGAGTCACATGTAGACCAGACCAGGTAAGGACAGTAGATTTCCTCCCCTAAAGGACATTAGTGAACCAGATGAGTTTTTCTGACAATTGACAATGGTCTCATGGTCATCAGTTGATTCTTAATTCCACATTTTTTTTGATTGAATTAAAATTCCACCATCTCCCATGGCAGGATTCGAACACAGGTCCCTAGAACATCAGCTAAATTTCTGGATTAATGGTCTAGCGATAATACCACTAGCCGTCACCTCCACATATTAACATGTAGCAGAGGGTAAGAGATGGCATGGACCAGGAGAAGGTGCAATCTCAAAGCAGCAGATGGAGGCACCGATGATGGTTGTGTTAAAGTGTATCGGCTGATTTGATGGTGCACAGCGAACAAGAACTGAAACCCCTGCAGAGAGAAACTGCAGCACAGTGCCACAGATAAGAAAAATGTTTGATCAGGGACTTCGCTATAATTATTTCAAAATATTGAGGCTCATTCTGAAAGCTAACTACTATTGCAATATATATTAGAGTGCTGTGCTGAGGTTATATATACATCAAGGGGGTAATTATATAAACAAGCCATTATGTAAGCAATGAATGATGTTTCAGGGAAATGAGTTAAGGTGGAAAATACAATTTTTCTATTTTTTCCCCTTCCCCTCTTCAATAAGCTCTTCACGCCTCTTCTGAGACTTATGAGTCATGCTGCTGTATTTGCATCAAATGTTAGTGTAGAATCTGAAATCAATGCTTTTTTTCCTGTGTGAGTCTGGACACTGGCTACAAACAGGGTATTCCAATGCAGCTGAGCCCATGTTATTCATACACAGACTTGCACAAACACAGTGACTCACACTCACACACTCACAAACACACTCACATACGTGCACACTCATGCGCGCACACACAGTCACAGAAGTACACACACATATACAGACACACAAACTCACACGTGTGTTCACAAGTACACACGCACACTCACAGTCATACATGTGTGCTCACAAACACTCACACAGATACATTCATACACATGCAAACACACACACACACATGTACATATAAGCTTTCATACAAACCCATATCCTCATACAGACACACACACATCCATATATTCACACAAATCCACCTGCACGCACATAGACACAAACATACAAATACACACACACACACACACACACACACACACACACACACACACACACACACACACACACATACTCATACTCACACATACATTTTCTAAGAATTGCCATTCATTTCCAATCAGGAATTTGTGACCTTCTTAACCAACTGACCAGTTCACCCAATTTACAACTGAAATTAATCTGTACTTTAAGATACTGAATATTCTGCATTGATTCAGCTACAAAACCATGTGTCATGGTGAATATCTTAGTAAATTCATTTATGATTTATTAAAAAAAATGTATTTTAGATTTGTGTTTGTCCGAACTTTAATGTTGGTTTGTAGGTATTGGCTCATCTTCATGTTTACAGACAAATGGATTTTACATGGAAACGTAATCCTTGGAAAGTTGGCCAAGAGTCCATGACTCAGAAGCTGTCTGTCCCACAGTGATATAATGCTGGGGTCAGCATTAAATGATTCAGAGTGGGACATCTGTCCCCTTGTAGGAGGAGATGACACCCAAGAGAGCTGCTGGCCTATCTGACTAATCAGGAACTCTGTATGCCAAACAGCAGCAGGATCGGTGCGGCTACTGCTGGGACTATCAGCAATTGTGGCAAGGAAGAGGTTTCACGGAGCCTCGACTGAGAGGTAAGTCCATTATTTTGGACAGGCCTGGCTGGCAAACCCCAGTGAGGGAGTTGGGGGTTTAGAGAGGGGGGAAGAGTTGGGGGCGGTGCCTTGGATGGGCACTGGGCAACCCCTATAAAGAGGGACAGTCACCCAGGCAGCGGGAGCTGCCAGGTTACCCACCCTGCCTCTGCCTCTGTGTTTGCACAAACACAAAACTAAATCATAAATGAATTTACTAAGATATTCTCCATGATACGTGGTTTTGTAGCGGAATCGATGCAGTATATTCAGTATCTTAAAATACAGATGAATGTCAGTTGTAAGTTGGGTGAAGTGATTAGTTGGTTCAGAAGGTCACAAATTCCTGATTGGAAATAAGTGGCAAATACAAGCAGAAGGTGGAATGAGGGCCCCATTTAAGAGCCTCAATTGGCCTCAGGCTGGGCAGGCTACTTGATGCCTTCCTGCCCACTGTAATATGGGAGATAGGTTGGAAATGGACAGGAAGGCGATGAGAACACCAACCACGTTATGGGATCACCCCACTTCCAAATACATCGGTGGGGCCCATAAAATCCAGCCCACTGGTTCAATTGTGTTACAATTTCCATGGAGACCGATAACTTATAAAAATAAGTATGAATGTCCTGTTCATACCTTCAAGAATGAAATATCAAGATTTCATCTTTAAAGTCATTTACTTTAACAAACAGACTAAAAGCACTACTGACTAAACACTATTTTTGAAGGCACCTTGTACGTCAAAATACAGAATAGATTACCGCAGCACCCGCCCACCGCACCCCATCATCTTCTTATCATTATCATACCCAAAAACCCCATTACAGGGGTCCTTTAATTGGAATGAGTCCAAAATTATTCTTGCCTCCTGAGCAATTACTTCTGTTAATTCTCTTTCTCAACCTGGGTAACGTCTAACCCCAGCACTGTCCCTCATGGTGAGAGTAGTACTGGAGATTATCCCCCTAGATTAAGCTAAGAGAACCCTCCAGTCTCATCTCACTCCTCACAAATTTGGCCTTTTCAGTTTGAGCCCAAGCTTTGACCTGCATTCCACATAGTGAACCAAAGAGACTCTCAGTTTTCAGCTCCTCCCTCTCTCTCACTCCCCTACATCCTGACAAACTAATTGGGGCAATTCTCCCGGCACGCTCTATTGCTCATGGTGGCTCACGGCACTGCCTAAGGGGCAAACTGGCAATGCCCAAGGAACACCTTGGCATCACCCACTGTGAATTGGGCAGTACCAAGGGGGTGGAGCCTGTGGGGTGATCTATGGGGGTGGGGGGGGTCCCACTGTCACTTTGCAATTGGGTTCGTAGGCAGAGGGGGGAGGGACTGATCATCCGGGTGGGTGGGAGGTTTGGGGCTGCCACAGGGTTTCAGGGCTGCTGGGGATAGGGGGTAGTCATGATGTAGAGATGCTGGTGTTGGACGGGGGTAAACACAGTAAGAAGTCTCACAACACCAGGTTAAAGTTCAACCAGTTTATTTGATAGTAATCCCACAAACTTTCGGAACACCGTTTCCAAAAGCTTGCGGGTTTACTATCAAATAAACTGGTTGGACTTTAACCTGGTGTTGTGAGACTTCTTACTGTGGATAGCGGGGTCAGGAAGATCAGGTCTAGCCAGAGGGCTTGGGGAGACATCGGGGCTCATCTGGAGAGTTCGGGGAGGCCAGCGATCAGGGGGTGGGGGGCGGGGGTCAGAGAGGCAGCGATAGTGGGTCACCGGGCTGACCAGTGATTAAGCTCGTGAGCAATCAGGAATCCGGCAGTGTAGGCTATTGCACATGCTCCAATATTCACTCTGACAGATCAGCACATGCGCAATGGCTCACTCAGCACTATACTGCTGGCCCTTTGGCTAGAAATAGGCCTGCCTCCAGATTTTCAGAGGGAATCCCCCAGGGCACTCTGTGATGCACAGAATATGGGAGCTTGATTCTGAAAATCACATTAAAAGAACCAGTGGGAGTTTCTCCCATTGTCACATGAATTGGGGACTTGGGAAACTCCTGGCCATTGTGCCCGGTATTCAATGAGATTTTAAGGAAACCTCTAACAGAATATCACAATGGCTATCACTGTACCCTTCCCATCTCAATTCCCCTCACCATGGCAATCTGCATCAAATTGGGCTTGTATCCAGGTACACAGGAACATAGGAATATAGAAATTCAGAGCAGAAGTTGGCAAATTCAGCCACTCAAACCTGCTCCCCCATTCAATCAGATCATGGCTGATCTCTCTCTGGTCTCAAATCCACCTTCCCACCTATTCCTCATTTCTCCTTATCCTTTTTTTTTAGAAGTATATATATCTCCCTCTTTAAACTATTCAATGTTTTAGACTCTAACGCACTATGGGACAGCGAGTTCCACAAATTCACCATTCTCTGTGAGAAGTAGTTCCTCCTCATTACAGTTTTAAATCTAGCAACCCTCAACCTATTCCTGTGATCTCTTGTTCTAGATTGCCCCATAACAGGAAGCATTTGTTCGACATTTACTTTATCAATCCTTTTTAAAATTTTATCAACCTAGATCAGATTCCTGTCATCCTTCTGAATTCCAGTAAGCATAAGCCCAAACTGTTTAATCTCTCCTTAGATATCAATCCTTTCATCCCTGGAATCAATCTGGCGAACCTTCTCTGAACTGCCTCCAATGCCACTACATCCTTCCTCAAATAAGAAAACCAAAACTTGACACAATACTCCCGATGGGGTCTCACCAACACCCTGTACAATTGCAACAACACTGCTCTACTTTTCTACTCCAGTCCCTTTGCAATAAGTACCATTATCCCATTTGCCTTTTTTATAACATGCAGCATCTGCATACCGACTTTCTGCGATTCATGAACATAGATACCCAGATCCCTCTGTCCAGATGTATTTGAATCTGCTTTCCATTCAACAATTAACCTTTCTATTCTTTGTGTCAAAATAACCTCATCCACATTAAACTCCATCTGCCAAATTTTTGTCCATTCTCCTAGCTTATCTATATCCATCCGTAGAATCTTTACAGCCTCTTTACTGCCTGCTTTCCCACCTGTTTCAGTATCATTCTCAAACTTTGCTTTGTTACACTCTGCTGCTGTTCGCAGATCAGATGCTATCAGAGCCCAATTCTCTTTCACCTTGGACAGCGTAGATAGGGAGAAACTAGTCCTATTGGTGAAAGGTTCAAGAAGCAGAGGGCACAGATTTAAGATAAATGGCAAAAGAAGCAATGAAAAAAATATTTTTAACATAGCCAGATTTAAGATCTGGAATGCATTGACTGCAAATCAGGCGGGATCAATGGAGGCATTCAAGAAGGAATTGAATTCTTATCTGACAAGGCATCACAGTGACTTCTTCTGACACATCAGTCTGAATGGCCTCATTTGGTGCTGCAACCATTCTGTGATTCTATGACTGAACCAGAAAAGCATTAACTAGAGATTAGACAAGGATCACCTTAAACGAACAAACAACAAAGAACAAAACAACCCGGGAAACAGGCCCTTCAGCCCAACAAGCCCGTGCCACCATTTTAACATTACGAGTCCCCCCTCCACCCATGACCCTTATCTATGCTTATGGCATTCCACATTGACGGAAAACTAATTTAGGGACAATTTGTTACACCAATCAGCCTAATAGCACATCTTTGGGGTGTGGGAGGAAACCGGAGCACACGGAGAAAACCCACACAAGCACGGGGAGAATGCGCAATCTCCCACAGACACCGGCCCAAATCCATGTGTCTGCACAGCAAACAGTGATAGTCACTGAGCTGTCGTCTTGCCCAGCATCTGGTCCAGTTTAAGTGTACACTAACAACATGAAGTACTAGGCTACTCTCAAAACAACCAAGAGCAGCCCTCGTACAACCCATCATATGTATGCCCCTCGTTGGACAACAAGGCGGACCGAAGCACCTGTGAATTAAAAGAGAAAAACATTAGTATCATCCACATCCTTATACATGGACTAATCCATGCAAACCTTAAACTTGGAGAATTGCTTTCACTTGCAAGTAGTTGAGTTGACTCTTTGGATGTTGTAAAACTGCAACTGATTGAGGAAATCCTAGAATTCATTCAACAGAGGAAAATCATTTCTATCTGAGTAGCTACGTGAGTCAAAGTCTAAAAGCTAATAAACCTAAATGAATGAGTTCACTTAGTATTTGTCAAATGTCATGCTCTTTTGCTGCATTTCTCCATCTGTCAATGTTGTCTATCCCTCACTGCGAGTAATTGTCTTACATTCTTCTGTTCTGTAAACGAGTCGTTGTTTGGTGCCTTTTCCCATTCTTCAAGTTTCAGTTCCCTTCCCAATCAGACTGGCTAATGACGCATGGAAAAATCTTCTTGATTGTTTCACTTAAGCCTCAATGAAATGGTTACAATTAGAGATATTACCTTGGGCATTTGCCAACCATTTCCTCATCCTATCAGTTAACAGGACCTAACGTTGCTGGGCAATCAGATACTTAGCCTAATCTCACCTTTGGGGCCTTCCCTCCTGATACGCAAATAGTGCAATCGAGGAGAAATAATCCCACTGCCACATCAACCAATCCTTTACGGAAACTTGAAGCAAATTAGACAAGAGTAAATAAAGGATAAGAATAAGATCTGTAGACAGAAGAGGCTGTAAAAAGCTAATGCAGCATATCAGCTGTACTTGGAAGAGTGAAGTAGAACAAAATAAACTTTATTTTTGAACATGCTACCAAGTTCAAATACGTCATGATCTTTTAAAAGAAAAAATATATTGGGTGGGATTTTACAGCCTCGCTCACCCTGAAACAGTTAATTTTTTAAACACTGCCATCTCTGAGGCAAACTCTTGTGGTGAAACAATGTAAAATAAAGAGCTTTCAATTATAAAGTGCTTTTCATGACCTTGAGACATTCCAAAATGCTTTGCAGCCAATGGTGTACCTTTGAAACGTAATCATTATTGCAAAGTAGGAATCGCAACAGCCAGTTTGATTAGAGCAAGCTCCATGAGGCATTAATGAGAGAATAATACGTAATAAAAACAGACAAGGTTGGATATACTCAACAGGCCTGGCAACATCTGTGGAGAGAGAAACAGAGTTTACGTTTCAAGTTTATTTGACCTTTCTTACAGACCTGTCCAGCATCCACAGTATTTTACTTTTATTATTGAGATAATGACATTTCTGCCCACCCACTTCCCCGGTTTGACCTTCTGGGGGATATTAATTCTGATGGCCAGAGTTTCCGGCTGAAACAGCAAGTTTGTTAGTTTAAACTGTGGCTACTGGATGGACCTGACTTTCATTTTGGACCGATAGCTTAAATGGTCTTTCCTGTGACAGAAATAAAAAATCAGCCTCTTTATACTTGCTGGATTCAGGTCAGTGGCTACATCCACAATGATCACATTCTGCTTTAATCTTTGCCTATTTACGTCCTCTTCTAAATCTTCTTGTTTTAAACTGCTTTAACGCTACACAGTAGCACAGTGGTTAGCACTGCTGCCTCACAGGGACCCGGGTTTGATTCTTGGCTTGGGTCACTGTCTGTATGAAGTTTGCATGTTCCCCCCATGTCTGCATGGGTTTCCTCCAGGTGCTCCTGTTTCCTCCCACAATCCAATGATGTGCAAGGTAGATGGATTAACATGCTAAATTGACCCTTAGTGTCCCAAGATGCATACATTCGGGGGATTAGCCATGGTAAATGTGTGGGATTACAGGGATATGGTGGGGGAAAGGATCTGTGTTAAAAAACTCTATCAGAGAGTTGGTGCAGACTTGATGGGCCTCTTCTGCACTGTAAGGATTCTATGATGAACTTTTGTTTGGTGTCTGATATATTCTCCATAGAATCCATAAAACCATAGAATCCCTGCAGTGTAGAAGGAGGCCATTCAGCCCATCGAACCTACACCAACAACAATCCGATCCAGGCCCTTTCCCCATAACCCCAAATATTTACGCTGCTAGTCCCCCTGACACCAAGGGGCAATTAAGCATGGCCAATCAACCTAACCTGCCCATCTTTGGACTGTGGGATTAAACCGGAGCACCCGGAGAAAACACGCGCAGACACAGCGAGAACGTGCGAGTTCCACACAGAAGTGACCGAGGCTGGAATTGAACCTGGATCCCTGTGCCATCAATACCTATCACTACCTCACAAATAACAGTCAAATTACAAGTGCCGTACTGATCAGGTGCACACAACCATACAAAACTGGCAAGCAGGAACAAACTGATCCAGCGAGCCTACCCCACACTCATGATGAATGGAGCAATCTGACTAAACAGTTCCATCCACCCCCAACAACTATCTAGTCTCTTACGAGAGACGAGAAACAGAGAAAAAAAACCCAAGGCCAATAAGAGGAAGAATATTCTGGAAAATTTCATTTTGATTCCCTCAAGCAAACAAAACCACCTGCCTGAATCTTCAAGCTAAAGTGAATGCAATTCAACACACAACAGTTTTCATTTCTATCACCCAATTTGCACTCATCAATGGGGCATTACTGAGCAGAAATAAAACATTTCTGCCCACCCACTTTCCCGGTTTGATCTTTGGGGGATATTAATTCTGATGGCCAGAGTTTCCATCTGAAACAGCAAGTTTGTTACTTTAAACTGCGGCTACTGGGTCAATCTGACTTTCTTTTTGCACCGATGTCTTAAATGGTCTTTCCTGTGACAGAAATAAAACATCAGCCTCTTTATACCTGGTGAGTGGCTGCCTCCACAATGATCACATTCTGCTTCAATCTTTGTCTATTTATTTCCTCTTCTAAATCTTCTTGTTTTATTTGTTGTTGAATTTGTTTCCTGCTTCACATCTTTTTGACATCACTGCTGACTGCAGCTTTCCACCCTAACTAGAGAACAGCCCTATTTTACACACTTTGTAATTCTTGTGCACCTTTGTCAATGCTTTCTATCGTCAACGCTACCTGCAATACCCACTTAAAATTCATACCTGTTAGTAACTTCCATTAAAAAGCGTCATTCGCCCTGTCACTAATCTGTTCCACAGCATATCATTCAAAGTGTCTCCAAAGTCACAGTGCACTGAGATTTACTTTAACTTAGTGATAGAAGTTAAACTCCAACAGGTTTATTTAGAATCAGGAGCTTTCGGAGCACTGTTCCTTCATCAGCTAAAGGGGCAGCACTCCGAAAGCTCGCAATTCCAAATAAACCCGTTGGACTTTAATCTGGTGTTGTGAGACTTCTTACTATGCCCACCCCAGTCCAACTTGGGCATCTCCACATCACAATATAAGTTGTATTAGTTTCGCCTGGGTCCCTCCCCCTTGAATTAAACATAACTCTCTGCAATATGAGCAATAGTTTCAGCTAGAAATGTGACTTTGCCAATTCAATGTTCTCTCTGAATGACTTGGAACTGGGGACACTTGGGGTTGTGAGACTGTGAATCAAATTGTAAGCCTGGCTCCGAGATGCACTCATAAAACCATAAGACATAGGAGCACAACTAGGCCACTCGGTCCATCGAGTCTACTCTACCATTCAATCATGTCTGATTTTCTTATCTCATCCCCATTCTCCTGCCTTTTCCCAATAACCCCTGATCCCTTTCTTAATCAAGAACCTATCTATCTCTGTCTTAAAGACACTCATTGACTCAGCCTCTACACCCTCTGTGGCAAAGAGTTCCAAAGATTCGCCACTCTCTGGCTGAAGAAATTCTTCGCCATCTCTGTTTTAAAGGTTGTCCCTTTAGCCTGCAGTTGTGCCCTCTGGTTCTAGTTTTTCCTACCAGTGGAAACATCCTCTCCATGTCCACTCTATCCAGGTCTTGCAGTATCCTATAAGTTTCAATAAAATTCCCCCTTCATCCTTCCAAATTCCAACGAGTACAGGCCCAGAGTCCTCAACTGTTCCTCACACCGACAAGCTCTTCATTCCAGGGGTCATTCTTATGAACCTCCTCTGGACCCTTTCCAAGGCCAGCACATCCTTTCTTAGATATGGGGTCCAGAACTGCTCACAATACTCCAAATGGGGTCTGACCAGAGCCTCATACAGCCTCAGAAGTACATCCCTGTTCTTGCATTCATGTCCTCTCCACATGAATGCTAACATTGCATTTGGCCTCCTAACTGCCAACTGAACCTGCACATTAACCTTAAAAGAACCTTGAACAATGACTCCCAAGTCCCTTTGTGTCTCTGATTTCCATTCTCTTCCCCTCTTCTTCTATTCTGTTGGCCTGAAAGTGGTAGCCTAAATGCCCTATGTATTTTGTCCAGTCCTCCACAAAGGCATCAAACGGATCTATCCATCCAAAAAGGGGCATTTTTACAATTATTTTTCTTTGTCACAATTTCCTTCAACTTCAGTGGAAACTTTATTCTGTTAGTCCAAGGCTTGCTTTTGACCTTGCTGCCAATGCAATAATTCTTCACCAGCTAAGGGAAAAACAGCAACCCCTTAAATTTATTTAAAAAATGGTCATACAGAAGCTTGCAGCCTCGTGGCTGCATCCAGCTCCCGAAATGGTTATGAAACAGAAAGCCCTGCTTATGGGGTGAAGCCCGAACTTTGCCCCTGATAGTTTTCTCAGGTTATAGCAGCAGGCGACGGTGCAGAGGGACCTCGGGGTCCTTGTGCATGAGTCGCAAAAACCCAGCTTGCAGGTGCAGCAGGTGGTCAGGAAGGCGAATGGGATGCTGGCCTTCATAGCGAGGGGGATTGAATATAAAACTAGGGAGGTCTTGCTGCGGCTGTATAGGGCATTGGTGAGGCCGCAGCTGGAGTACTGTGTGCAGTTTTGGGCGCCGTACCTGCGCAAAGATATTTTGGCCTTGGAGGGAGTGCAGAGGAGGTTTACTAGGCTGATAACAGAGTTGAGAGGGTTGAGCTATAAGGAGAGGCTGAATAAACTAGGCTTGTACTCGTTAGAGTTTAGAAGAATGAGGGGAGATCTCATTGAGACGTATAAGATGATGAACGGGATGGATAGGATAGAGGTGGAGAGACTCTTCCCGCTCAAAAAAGACAGTAGGACTAGGGGGCACAGCCTCAAGATAAAGGGGGTGCGGTTTAGAACGGAGTTGAGGAGGAACTTCTTCACTCAAAGGGTGGTGAATCTCTGGAATTCTCTGCCCGTTGAAGTGGTGGAGGCTGCCTCGCTAAATATTTTTAAGACGCGGGTTGATGGGTTTTTGATAGGAGAGGGGATTAAGGGTTATGGGGAGAGGGCGGGAAAGTGGAACTGAGCCACGACAGATCAGCCATGATCTTATTGAATGGCGGGGCAGGCTCGAAGGGCTAGATGGCCTACTCCTGCTCCTATTTCTTATGTTCTTATGTTCTTATATGATTCTTAAAGACACAATCATCCACTGTTCAGTGGTGTCACCGTTGCTGAATCACCCAACATCAACACCCTGGGGGCTCACTATTGACCAAAAACCTAACTGAGTTAGCCATATAAACGCTGGACAGGGGCTGGGGATCTACAAGTCACAAGTCAGCGATTGCAGATCCAGCAACATTTAAGGAGCTCAACAGCATTCAGGACATTTGATCGACACCCCATTCATCACCTCAAACATTCACTCTCTTCACTACTGACGCACAATGGCAGCAATGTGTACCATGTACCATTTACAAAATGTACTGAGGGCAGCACGGTGGCACAGTGGTTAGCACTGCTGCCTCACCGTGCCAGGGATCCGGGGTTCAATTCTGGCCCCTGTACGCATAGATTTACAGGTTCTCCCCATGTCTGCATGGGTTTCCTCTGAGTGCTCTGGTTTCCTCCCATACTGCAAAGATGTGCAGGTTAGGATGTTTGGCCATGCTAAATTGCCCCTTAGTGTCAGGGGAACTAGCAGGGTAAATACGTGGGGTTACGTAGACAGAGCCTGGTTGGGACTGTTGTCAGTGCGAGCTTGATAGGCTGAATGGCCTCCTTCTGCACTGTTG
Source organism: Carcharhinus amblyrhynchos (assembly GCF_965287045.1). NCBI lineage: Eukaryota > Metazoa > Chordata > Chondrichthyes > Carcharhiniformes > Carcharhinidae > Carcharhinus > Carcharhinus amblyrhynchos. Next base: position 38,352,672 of record NC_137344.1, on the reverse strand, counting down.
GGATTCTATGATTCTATTGTTCGATGAATGTAATGCTCCTTCGACAGCACCTCCCAAACCCACAAACTCTACCATCTGGAAGGAGAAGGACGGCAGATGCATGGGAACACCACCATCTCCTGCAAGTTCTACACCAAGTCATGCACCATCTTAACTTCAAACTATATTGCCATTCCTGCAGTGTTGCAGGGTCAAACTCCTGCATCTCTATCCCTAACAGCACTCTGGGTGTACCTACATGTCATGGACTGTAGCGGATCAAGATATCAATTCTCCAGTCTCTTAGGGGTAATAAGAGATAAACAGTGAGTGCTAGCCTTGTCAACGATACCCACATCTGGTGAATAATTTTTTAAAAATCCACACAGTTAAAGCCATTGAGCATTTTCCTCAATTAGTTTGTGATATTGGAGAGTTCTTGGAGTCAGTACCTTGGGTTTTGAGGGACTTTGGCACTGTGGAAGCTTCTTGATTGGTGGAGGAACGGCGAAGGAAAGAGTAAACAAAGTGGCGGCAGCTGGAGAGCCAGTGCAGGCATGATGATGGGTTAAATGGCCTCCTTCAGTGCCACAACAGTTCTGTGATCAAAATAAACTCAAAGATCTGGGAACACATCCTCAAGAAACTAAGGGGTGATTTGATCAAGACTTATAAAATGACAAAAGGAATAATCTGTGTTTGCGCAGGCAGCTTGCTTCAAGTTATGTTGAGGCAGAGCTATTTTAGATGTTAAGACATGCTTCTTTTCCCAGAGGACAGAGATCCGAAGAAACACGCTTACATAGTCACAGAGAACTCTGGCTAATTCACTGGCCCTGCTTCTGGCTGGGGCAGAGATTACTTCAAACAAATATTGTGTGACATTAATCAGACTGTCCCCTGGAGAGATATGGGGCAATATTATTTTTTCTTAATTGGCCTTGGTATTAACTTGTATTCTCGTCTCTTGAAGAAGATCAAATATCGCTTGGATGGAAATGTCAACTCTTATGGAATGAATTAAGGAGGATCTCAAAAGTGATTTGGGGAGTGGGAACTACATGGGAGGATTTAAACTAGTTTGGCAGGAGGGTGGGAACCAAAGCCAAAGTGATTTAACTGAAGGGGAACCAGAGAATAGGGCCAGTCAGACTCAAAGGAAGAGTGGGTAGGGTGTAATTGCTATCAAAGAGGGTCTGGTGGACTGAAGTGCATTTGTTTCAATGCGAGAAGTGTAACAGGTAAGGCAGATGAACTTAGAGCTTGGATTAGTACTACGAACTATGACGTTGTTGCCATTACAGAAACTTGGTTAAAGGAAGGGCAGGACTGGCAGCTTAACATCCCAGAACACAGATGTTTCAGGTGGGATACAAGGGGATGTAAAAGGGGGAGTTGCACTACTGGTTAAGGAGAATATCACAGCTGTACTCTGGGAGGACACATACAGCGAGGCAATATGGGTAGAGCTCAGGAATAGGAAGGGCATAGTCACAATATTGGGGGTTTATATAGGCCGCACAACTGCCAGCGGGAGATTGAGAGACAGATATGCAGGCAGATTTTGGCAAGATGTAAAAGTAACAGGGTTGTTACGATGGGAGATTTTAACTTCCCCGATATTGACTGGGACTCACTTAGCATTGGGCTTGTGGATGGGACAGAATTTGTAAGGAGCATCTAGGAGGGCTTCCTGAAACAGTATTTAGATGGCCAAACCAGGGAAGGAGCCAAACTGGATCTGATATTGGAGAATGAACCCGGCCAGTTTCAGTAGAGGAACAGTTCGGAAATAGTGACTACAATTCAGTAAGCTATAAGGTACTGATGGATAAAGATAAGTGTGGTCATCAAGTTAAGGTGCTAAATTGGGGGAAGGCTAATTACAACAATATTAGGCAATAATGAAGAATGTAGTTTGTGGGCAGATGTTTGAGGGTGAGATTGTGGAGGAATCTGAAGCTGCAGAATATAAACAGCAGCTCTTAGGAACAGAATAAGGTGGAGGACAGTCATTTGTTCGAAGTCAAAAGATGGGAAGGTGACACCATCAATTATTTCAAGCACTGCAGAGATTACGAGGATACTGAACACAACTTTGTCACATTCGAAAGGAAGATTGTTTGTAATTATGGCTGGAGCAATCTTGGGGTTTGAGCAAGGTGCAAGGTGGATTCAAGCAAGGGGTTTTTGTATGTATACTGTGAAGACCCAGGCCAGAAACACCAGGGTGTTTTATGAAGTTAGCCTAGACCTTGGTCATCACATTTGATTTTGGCATTAGGGTGAGCATAAGGTGTTTCACTCCAGGTATGATTCAAGCGACCCACTAGGTAGTATTTAGCAAACAAACTTTATTTAAGAACATAAGAAATAGGAGCAGGAGTAGGCCATCTAGCCCTTCGAGCCTGCCCCGCCATTCAATAAGATCATGGCTGATCTGTCGTGGCTCAGTTCCACTTTCCCGCTTTCTCTCCATAACCCTTAATCCCCTTGCCTATCAAAAACCTATCAACCCACATCTTAAAAATATTTAGCGAGGCAGCCTCCACCACTTCAACGGGCAGAGAATTCCAGAGATTCACCACCCTTTGAGTGAAGAAGTTCCTCCTCAACTCCATTCTAAACCGCCCCCCCCTTTATCTTGAGGCTGTGCCCCCTAGTCCTACTGTCCTTTCTGAGCGGGAGGAGTCTCTCCACCTCTATCCTATCCATCCCATTCATCATCTTATATGTCTCAATGAGATCTCCCCTCATTCTTCTAAACTCTAATGAGTACAAGCCTAATTTATTCAGCCTCTCCTCATAGCTCAACCCCCTCAACTCCGGTATCAGCCTAGTAAACCTCCTCTGCACTCCCTCCAAGGCCAAAATATCCTTGCGTAAGTGCGGCGACCAAAACTGCACACAATACTCCAGCTGCAGCCTCACCAATGCCCTATACAGCTGCAGCAAGATCTCCCTACTTTTATATTCAATCCCCCTCGCTATGAATATATTATATATTAAGGACACAGTTAAAATATAACAAAAGGAATTAGCATAAACTTTACCAGTTACAAGAATCAAACACGACACAGTATAAACTTTAACAGCTAGCTATCTCTGTTGTTCCAAGTCAATCACTATGCTATGAGCATACACCCCTTTCTGGATGTGGCACAAAAAGCAAGTATGTTCCTGTGGTGCTGAACCTTCAGCTTGTTAACACCTGCTGTTGGTCGGTTGAATATTGGATAAAACTCCGAAGCTTCCCAGTCCTGGAACGTTCCTAAAGCCTCTGGAGAGAGAGAGGGAGACAGAGATAGAGACACACACACACTGTCTTATTCCACCAGTTTCTAACAGCAACTCACAGACAGCAGAATTTACAACTCCAGAGAGGGAAAAGCGATGTTTCCTGTGTCAAGTCCAACTAGCATTTGAGAAAATGAAACTAAAGACTCCAATTCTAGGAGAGAGGAGAAAAGAACTGTTGCTGCTCTCAACTTTAGTCTACTAGTGACAAGTGAAACCAAAAACTTGGATTGTTCTGTGGCAAACACAGTGTCCCCAGGCATCACCTGACCTGTCAATCATGCAATCCCAAAGGATCATGAAAAACCTGCATTGGTCCTGGTTAAAATCAACTTGATATCAATTATACTGCTACAGTAGCAATTAGAGGACACTAGTTACAGACATTTCGGCACCAATAAAATGTTTGCAAAGGAACATGACTAAAATACATTTCTTAAAGGCACAGTGTTGTCACAATAAGCATGGGGTTCAGGAGTGTTAACATGTTCAAGGACTTTGGGGTGGCAGGGAAATTAGCAACTATTGGGAACAAAGATAAGGTGATGGAGTATTCGAATGACCCACTGGCATAAGTGCACAGTTCTGATATTTAAGTTGAACACATTCCCATCTCATTAAATGGATAATATTCCTAAGCCATACCAGGCTAGAATAGAATTGGAAGATCAGGAAGTATTGAGAGGGAAACAGTGCCTTTGGTTAATTGCCCTATCCTTTTCCCCTCCACCCAGCAACTTAGTTCTCCCTGATTCCAGATGCACGATACATATCATTTAACTCACACCAATCTGTCATCCAAACATAGAATAGTATGTGACATTATTAAAATGCTGCAGTTTCATCATTTTCAGCTATAATTCTCAGCTTCCACTCGTTCAATCATGATTACAATGAAAGCCTCAGTGATTTACAGACTTCATTTCTGAGTCCACTTACTCAAATCCACTGACATTTCTTTATTCACTCTTTCTGCCAAGCTCCACTCTGAATGGCTGCCAACAGCCCAGTGGTGCATGCAAAATAAGGCAGTGTGTGTAGAAATGACTAGTGACAAATCTGGCAACATGTTCGCAAAGCATTGCCGCATAATTAGCAAAGTTTCATTTTAAAAAACTGACGTTTGCTGGAATCTTCCAATTGAGCCTGGCTCTTTATACTGCGGAGTTCCTTCTCCTGTGCAGGAATTCATTCTTTTCTTAACCTGATTTAAAACCCTCCTGAACACTGCACATTATTAGACTGGAATCCGTGGTGGTAATTTATTAATTCAATTGAAATAATTGTGTGTTAAATTTATGCGGCTTTATCTAGACTAATGGATTTTTATTCTTAAGTAGGCTATTATAGCCAGCAATCATATTAGTAGTCAATTTGTATCGCCAGTTTATTAAGCACCCAAACAGAATGGTTGCATGATTTTCCTCTGCCTGTGATTTTATTTGTTTGTGGCAGACTTTGTGGAAATAAAAAATAATAAGGCAATAATCCTTTGCTTAACTTGACGCGTTGGCAACTATAACAGTGCAAGTTAGGCTTCTGCAGAGAGAAAAACAACTGCTTCATTTGCAGACAGTAATAATAATACGCTTTTGATCCACGTTTCACTCCTACTTCCCGGAGCTAAATTCTTAACGCTGCAGCACACACTATTAGGATATAATTGATTTAGCTCCGCTGTGCAAAAGCAGCCTCCGCCGTGACAACGAAAAGGGTTATGTCCCTGGACAGGCGCAGCCTGACTCCCTTTGGTCACATTGCACTCAAATCACACCTCAATAAAATTTTAGCAAGGGAAGGTAACTCGCAATCTTCTTTCCTCAGTCACGTGTAACTCCAGTGGGAGTGCAAATGGGAAATTTCACAGTAACTTCATTGCAGCGTTAATGTAAGCCTTACTTGTGACTAATAAATAAACTTTAAATTTTAATTCTTGCCCTCTGCCTTAGCTCGCATTTCCTAATAAAAGCTAGGATACTTTTCAATAATGTTGCATGATTGCAAAACCTCGCCACTTCTACTACTACCTCTGACAACTCATTCCAGACACTCACCGCCCTCTGGGTGAAAAAATTGCCCCCTGGACCTTCTTGTATCTTTCCCCTCTCACCTTAAACCTATGCCCTCTAGTTTTAGACTCCCCTACTTTTGAGAAAAGATGTTGACTATCTAGCTTATCTATGCCCCAAATAGAATACTTCAGCTTAACAAATATGCACTTATATTCATAAAACTCCTTAAAGTATCAGTAGAAGTGGTGAGGTTTTGCAATCATGAAAGGAATCCAAGCTTTTGGTCGGAAAAGCTAGTTAAGGCAGAGGGCAAGAGTTAAAATTTAAAGTTTATTTATTAGTCACTAACACTGCAATGAAGGTACTGTGAAATTTCCCATTTGCAGCACAGAAACAGACCATTTGATGTACTGTTGTTTCAGGCCCACATGAGCCTTCTCCCACTTTATTTATTTCACTCTATCAGCACATTCTCCAATTCTGTTCCCCTTCATCTTTGTTACAGCTATTCACCTCAACTGTGGGAGTCAACATAAAGAAGAATATTATAGCAGTTAAATATGGAAATTTTTGCTAGTCAGCTTTTGTTGTGTTCCTTTATGTTAAATGTCAAGGGCTGAAGATTCAACTTTTGGAAGCAGGAGTCACAACTCGTGAGCCGCCTGCAACCCATTCCTTCGGAGGTGGGAAAATTTGATGCTCCCACCTCATTGACCTGAATGCCGTGTGGGTTTGAGCGTCCGCCTCACTGTTGGCTTTCCTTTCACACTGCCAGCTGCCTGTGCACCCAGCTGATCAGCCCAGCGTACAGCCAACCCCGCTCTTCTTAAAGACAACCTGTCCCGCATAACGAGAAGCTGCATTTAAGGACGTTGCTGGAATTTGGGAAATGGAACGCCAGGCTGGACAGAGGTGTGATCTCACCGGCTGTTCACACCCAGCTGCAAGCAAGGGCAGAGAATTTGATGCTCAGATGGGATTTTCCAGCCTTGAGGTGAGCATGACCAGAAAATCACACCCCATACCTCCAAACCATTACCTTATCATGATCTTTCCATTTACTATGACCCTTTCTTTTATAATGCACCAAATCTCCTGAATTCAATTCTATCTCAGATGATCTTGTAAATAGAGTTATAGAGTCACAGAGGTTTACAGCCTGGAAACCAGCTCTTCAGCCCAACTTGTCCATGCCGCCCAGTTTTTACCACTAAGCTATTCCCAATTGCCACCATTATGACCCATATCCCTCTATACACATCTTACCCATGTAACTGTCTCAATGCTTTTTAAAAGACAGAATTGTACTCGCCTCTACTACTACCTCTGGCAACTCGCTCCAGACACTCACCACCCTTTGTGTGAAAAAATTGCCCCTCTGGACCTTTCTGTATCTCTCCCCTCTCACCTTAAACCTATGCCCTCTAGTTTTAGACTCCCCTGCTTGTGAGAAAAGATATTGACTATCTAGCTTACCTATGCCTCAAATAGAATATTTCAGCATAACAAATGTGCACTTATATTCATAAAAACCAAGGATCCAGAATGTTTTTTGAACAGATTTATCAAATCGTTTTAAGAATGTAAACTCCTAAACTCCCTCTTTTCCCATACCCTCTTTTAAAAGTGTACCATGCTTAGTTCTCTCCAAATTTTCTCTGATATTTCAGGATTTGACAAAAATCCATCTCCCTGCAATGTAAAGCATTCAAGTGTGAAAAAAAAAGCTTTAATTTTATTGCCTTCTCAAGCAAGAGTCCCAACAACACAGATTGGAATGCAATGTGGCATTTTGCCCACAGATCAATGGATAGAGCCAGCACCTCCAACCATCTGGAGTGAACTGTTTGCATGAACTGCCCATGCCAGAGTAGTCATCAACCTGCCATCTAATTGATCAGCTCAAATTTCATTCATCACTGCATGATACCTCTCACAGAGTCCATTTCTGAACAGAATTCCAATTGCAATATCCATATGTTCATGTTTTCCCACATGTCTCTGAAGTAGTTATTGGCAACGTCCCCTATATTATCTGTCAGAAGCTTTGGTGTTCCCATCCTTGTCCATTTCTCCACGATTTCGCCTATAATAATATTTTTGCCTTTAGTGTGTATCATCATAAGACTGAATCTGGTCACCAAATGTGCAAAATGTGAGTTGAAAATACTTCTTTGTCCCACATCTTTCAATTTGTGGTAAACGCCTTGTTAAAGTCACATGCCAACGGATGGCTTACGTGATGGCATTATCTGGCACTTTTCACAGATTTCACACTTCTCATTAATCTCTCCTATTAACCTTGAATAATCTTCATCAACCACAGGTTTTTAAGTTTAAGTTTTTTAAGTTTTAAATTTTTAAGTTTATTTATCAGCCTCATAAGTAGGCTTACATTAACACTGCAGTGGAGTTACTGTGAAAATCCCCTAGTCACCACACCCCAGCAGCTGTTTGGGTATACTGAAGGAGAATTTAGCATGGCCAATGCACTTAACCAGTATATCTTTCGGGCTGTGGGAGAAAACCGCAGCACCCAGAGGAAACCCCTGCAGATACAGGGAGAATGTACAGACTCCACACAGTCACCCAAGCTGGGAATCAAACAGTGGCCAGAATTTTACCATCCTGCCCACCTCAGGGATCGGAGTGAGCAAGGGGCAGACCACGGAAAGGTCCATTGACCTTGAGTAGGATTTTACAGTTTTGGGACGACCGAGGCCATAAAATTTCTCCCCCCTCCCCCAGCCCACCCCGAGTGTGAGTTTTAGCAGGATTTGTAACTTCTGAGAAGCAGAATGAGCAGACTGTCTGTCTAACTTTAAGACAATTTGTTTTTTTTCTATGATTCTTATCACCCATTGACAGACTGGTGATGATACTTTATCCAGCCATCTGACAACATTCGGCTGTGTTAAAGCAATACAATAAATGTCCTGACCAGAAAAGCTGACTTTCCAAGATGATTGTCTCATCGCACTCCTTGTCAAGTTTCATTGGTACCTTTTTCATAAGAGGTCTACTCAACAGTATAAGTATCTCTCTGGGGATCAGTACTTATGCCGTGCCTACCTTTGTTACGTGGAATTACAACTCTCAAGAGTGACCTCAATGAAAACTAAAGCAAGTAAAACTTTCATATTCCTTGACTTTGCCTCGATCCTCACTATTTAGTGAATCATGACAACATTTTAACAACCTGTCCCATGTACTGTTGGCGTGCAAGCATCATCTACTCCTGCAAATGAAAGGAGTCTGTTACCAACGCATTCAGGACAGGGCTAAAACTCTTGCTGAGCGGCATAATTTGTTGAGATCCGTCATTAACTTCATTCCCTTCTTCAGGATTCGTTTCACCATGAGCATAATAAATACACAGCTTCTTCGCTTTTGGCAATTCACCATAAAATGCTTCGAATCACACCTGAAGCAACTCATAGAATAGAATTCCTACACTTCAGAACGAGGCCATTCGGCCCATCGAGTCTGCACCGACAACAATCCTACCCAAGCCCTATCCCCATAATCTCACATTTACCCCACTAATCCCTTTAACCTACACTCCCGGGACACTAAGTGACAATTTCGCATGGCCAATCAGCCTAACCCACACATCTTTGGACTGTGGGAGGAAACCGGAGCATCGTGAGGGAACCCATGCAGAAATAGGGAGAATGTGCAAACTCCAAACAGACAGTCACCTGAGGCCAGAATGGAACCCAGGTCACTGGAGCTGTGAAGCAGCAGTGCTAACTACTGTGCCGCCATAGACATGTTTCTTCCATTCTGTGAATTTATTCATCCATCATTTTTGTTCCAATTCCGTCTCCTGTAATAACCAGCTCTGCTAAAGTGTTTTAATCTACATTCTGCCTACCTTTAATCCTTCCATTCTTTTGATACCTGCATCCAGTATGTGGACTATTTCAAATTCTGACCTTCATTGACTTTTCTGCCACCTATTGGGTTCCAGATCAGAAACTCTAAGGTGTATTATGAAGTTGGCCTAGACTCCAACTTTTTTTGATTTTGGCATATGGTGGCACAGTAGTTAGCATTGCTGCCTCACAGCACCAGAGACCCAAGTTCAATTCTGGCCTTGGGTCACTGTCTGTGTGGAGTTTGCACATTCTCCCCATGTCTGCGTGAGTTTCCTTCAGGTACTTCTGTTTCCTCCCACACTCCAAAGATGTGTGAGTTAGGTTGATTGGCCATGCTAAATTGACCCTAGTGTCAGGAGATTAGCAGGGTAAATATGTGAGGCTATGGGGATAAGATAATTGGTCAAGGATAGAACCTGAACCAACTTTTACACACATTTATTTACAGAGGTACACATTACAAGAATGCACCTCTTAAGCTAACCACCAACATTTTATTTATAGGAACACAACCAAGTCCCCAGGTAATGTCCCCTATCTGTATACAATTAAATTCTATTAATACACTACCAGCACCTTGGAGGCAAGTATTAACTTGAGATCAGCACATGGTGAGTCATCCAGGCACACGTGGGTGGCACCCAGGACTGTAGTGCCATTGAAGGAAGCTCTATGAAGATAAAATTCCAGCCTGGAGAATTCAGAACTTGCTATTTAATTGCATTATTTTAATTTTTGTTTGATGAGTAATGCACAGCCTGTGGAATTCATTACCACAGGAAGTAGTTGATGCCAAAACATTGAATGTATTCAAGAGGCAGTTAGATATAGCAGTTGGGGTGAATGGAATCAAAGGTTTTGGGGAGAAAAGAGGATTAGGCTACTGAGTTGGATGATCAGCCATGATCATGATGAATGGTGGAGCAGGCTCGAAGGACCAAATGGAGTCCTCCTGATCCTATCTTCTCCATTTCTATATTTCAATTTAAATGTTGGGTTTTGCTCAACCTATGTGGTCAATATGGTATTAATGATGATTTTAGTTTGTTTAGATCAATAAAGAGGGTTTAATTATACTGAAGTGTCCTAGTCCTATTTTAAAATTCTGAAAAATTGTCGCTGAAGTATCATCGTTAATGTCTCCGTAAAAGGCATCCATTTCACAATATCTTCAGTTGTTTGACAGGGGGGAGGCTTTAGGTGAGATTTGTCAGGGGAAGTTCTTTTCATTTATTTAACAATTTGAGAGCATCCATCACACCTCAGACATTGCAGTTCAAAAATGTCAAAACCCCTTGGGGAGAAAAGAAAGAGAAAGGAAAGCAGTCATTTCTTGTGGGTTCTCTGCCCATCAGAGCCATTCCACAACTCAACTGGAACTGCAATAATCTGCAAACTATTTTCATCAATATTAAATATCCATAATCAACATCAGGATCCGGTTATATTACCCACCTACAGCAAATATCTAAGGCTTCAAACTTCAGATCCTGACCCATGAATAATGCCACAGTGAATCAACTAATATTGTTTAAAAAATCTTTGACAGTTTTCTTCTAATTAAAATACATAAAGTTGCAAGAATATTAGTATTAGAAGCAAAGCAGATATTAAACTCTGCAGAACTAACAATACTTTCTCGATAATCTGAATGCAAATGACTTGATTTGCTTAAATATGTCTATTTATGCAGCACAAAGAACAGTATAGCACAGAAACAGACCCTTCAGCTCACCAACTCTGCACCAACACAGATCCCTTTCAAATCTAACGTTTTCTTGCCTCTATGTGGTCCATATCCCTCTGTTCCTATTCATTTATCTATCATTTATCTATGCCTCTTGAGCATTGTTATAGAATCTGCCTCCAGCACCTCCTCCAGCAGCAAGTTCTAGGCATTCACCACCCTCTATGTGAAAGGCTTGCCCCGTATATCTCTTTTAATCTTTCCCCCCTTACTTTCAACCTATGTCCCCTTCAGCCCACTAAGTCTGTGCCAACACAGATGCCTCTCAAATCAAATCATGCCCCCAGTAATTGACCCTTTGACCCTGGGAAAAAGACTCTGACTATCCACGTTATCCAAGCCTGCCGTAATCTTGTAAACCTCAATCAGGTCCCCCCTCATCCTATGAGTCCCTAATGAAAACAATTTAAGTTTGTTCAGCCCTTCTTCCTAGTCCATATTCTCCAAATCAGGCAACGTCCTGGTTATTCTCTTCTGCACCCTTTCCAATGCATCAACATCATTCTGGCAGTGTGGTGAACAAAATTGTACACAATACTCCAAATGTGGCCGAACCAAAGTCAGCTGCTACATGATTTTCTAATTCCTATAGTCAACAGACTGACTGATGAAGGCCACCATGCGCCTTCATGACCACCTTGTCCATCTAAAGTTGCCACCTTCAGGGAACTATGGATCTACACATCTAGATCTCTCTTATGCCAATATTTCTAAGAGCTCTACCATTTGCTGTATACTTTCCTTCTACAGTAGACCATCCAAATTGCATCTTTATTGGATGTTATATTGACACATAACTTCTTGCCTGTCCAGCTTTACATTTAGGGGATACCCCAATGATGCATTGGGCAATCCGTAAGACCATAACACATAGGAACAGAGTTAGGCCACTCGGCCCATCGAGTTTTTTCTCAGCCCCATTCTCTCGCCTTTTCTTCATAACCCTGATCCCCTTATTAATCAAGAACCTATCTATTTCTGTCTGAAAGACACTCAATGACCTGGCCTCCACAGCCTTTTGAGGCAAAGAGTTCCACAGATCCACCACTCTCTGGCTGAAGAAATTCCTCTTCATCTCTGTTTTAAAGGATCGTCCCTTTATCCTGAGATTGTGCCCTCTGATTTTAGTTTTTCCTACGTGGGAACATCCTTTCCACGTCCACACTATCCAGGCCTCCAATATCCTATATCCAATGAGTACAGACCCAGAGTCCTCAACCGTTCCTCATATGACAAGCTCTTCATTCCAGGGATCATTCTTTTGAACCTCCTCTGGAGTCTTTCCAAGGCCAGCACTCCTTCCTTCGATATGGGGGCCAAAACTGCTATCAATAGTCCAAATGGGGTCTGACCAGAGCTTTATACAGCCTCAGAAGCACATTCCTGCTCTTGTATTCTAACCCTCTCGACATGAATGCTAACTTTGCATTTGCCTTCCTAACTGCCGACTGAACCTACACGTTGACCTTAAGAGAATCTTGAACAAAGACTCTCAAGTCCTTTTGTGCTTCTGATTTCCTGAGCATTTTCCCACTTATAAAATAGTCTATGCCTCAATTCCTCCTTCCAAAGTGCATAACCTCACATTATTTCCGCATTGTATTCCATCTGCCACTTCTTTGCCCACTCTCCTAACCTGTCCAAGTCCTTCTGCATCCCCCCTGCTTCCTCAATACTACCTGTCCCTCTACAATCTTTGTATCATCTGCAAACTTAGCAACAGTGCCTTCAGTTCCTTCCTCCAACTCATTAATGTATATTGTGAATTCCCTCTCAGATGTTCCCACGTAAGGGCTTATTGGGAAATTTTCCAGAAGGGTTAAATTCCCCTGGGGAATTGCTTTGGACTGGGAACCATCTGACACAAGATTTAAATCACTAACTTCGGTTGGTTTTGCGAGCCTTACCCTAATAGTTACTCTGAAAAGGTTATAAGGAAAATAAGCATTTCCAACTTCAGAGTAACTATTTTAAGCACCCAGACCAAGATCTATACAGGATACCCCAAATACACAGAGCCCCACAGCATCGCCCATATCCCCACACCACACCCCCCATGACACCCCTGAGGATCACTCCACCCAATCAAGCAATCCTCCCACCCCAACCCAACACAAAACCACCCACGCCTGCTACACCCCCCCCGCACCACCACCACCACCACCCCCACTCCCACCACCCCCACCAGCCCGACTCCAGCCCCAGCCACCATCTGGGTCTAAAACTCCCTTCCTGCCTGTTCTAATCCCTCATGACCGACCCCTCCCCACTTGGTGCTTCATCCCCCATCCCCCACCCCCACACACCACTGAGTGAGGAAGTTTGGGCAAGACAGGAGCTTTGGAATTTTAACACGCTAAAGCCCCTCCACCAGTAATTGCTACTCTAAGGAAGTTACAAACCTCCAACACCTTGGTTACCTGTCATTAGCACTGCTGCCTCATAGCACCAGGGACTTCAGTTTGATTCCAGCTTGGGCCACTATCTGCACATTCTCCCCATGTCTGCATGGGTTTCCTCCAGGTGCTCCGGTTTCCTCCCAGAGTTCGAAAAATGTCCTGGTTAGGTGCAATGGCCATGTTAAATTCTCCCTCAGTGTACAGAAACAAGTGCTGGAGTGTTGCAACTAGGGATTTTTTACGGTAACTTCATTGCAGTGTTAATGTAAGCCTACTTGTGACACTAATAAATTAACTTTAAAACTTTAACGGAAAACAAATTCTGCGCAGATACATTCACTGTTGGAGATTAGAAAATTGAGAAATAATCTTATTTGAACACATAAGATCCTCAGGGGACATGACAGGTTGGATGTTGTAAGGATGTTTCCCTTTGTACGGTGACTGGAACTAGGGGACCCAGTTTTAACATAAGGGGTCTCTCATTTAAGACAGAGATGTGGAGAAATTCACACAGAGTTGTGAGCCTGTGGAACTCAATTGCCCAGAGAATTGGATTGTATTAAGTCTCAGCAAGATAGATCCTTGATTGACGAGGAATCAAAGGGTATAAGCGTTGGAAGGGAAGTGGAGTTGAGGCCACTATCAGATCAGCCATGGTCTTGTTGAATGGCAGAGCATGTTTTGAGGGGCTGAGTGGCCTGCTCTTCTAATCATGTGTTTGTATGTTTGTATGTCCAATGCTGACCTGATCTTCTGCTCCATCCAGACATATTTGGACTCCCACCCACCAAAAATCACATCATTCCCTCCCTCTGATCTGTAATTAAGATCAATAAGCTAAACTCTCATCTTCCCAGGGACAGATGGCTTGCTTTACCCAACGGTTCCGCCAATTTCTAACATAAGTTAAAATCAAGACTTTCTAATGTATAACATTTTTGATTATGTTCTGCAATTAATAATAACAAAGTCTCAGCTTTTTTCCTGTTCCCTTGTGCATGGACCATCAAATGCGTCACTCTAGCACAATTTATATTCATAATGGAATTACAAGCTTGATTGCGTATCAATCAAATGTTACTCAAAAATACATTGCTTTGTTTCTGGAACTAAGCAGATGCTGGTCCAATTTCACAAAACAAATTAGTGGAGGAATTGTTAATGTCAAATGGTGTATGAAAAGAGGAGCACAATGAAACAGTGACTTAGTGTAGTTTAGAATACTGTGTTAGAGATAATCTACTTCAGCATTGCAATCAATATAATCTCACAGAAATCCGTGTTGATTTTCCCATAGTTCGCAAATATAAATCTACCAATCATTTATTGAACTCTTGTGTCTACAATATCACCCATGCGGCATAATAGTCAGCACCGCTGCCTCACTGCGCCAGGGACGCAGGTTCGACTCCCGGCCTGGGCCATCGCCTGTACGAAGTCCTGATGTTCTCCCTGTGTATGCGTGAGTTTCATCCGGATGCTCCAGTTTCCTCCCACAGTCCGAAAGACGTGCTGGTTAGGTGCATTGGCCATGCTAAATTCTCCCTCTGTGTACCCGAACAGGCGCCGGAGTGTGACGGCTCGGGGATTTTCATTGTAATTTCATTGCAGTGTTAATGTAAGCCTACTTGTGACACTAATAAATGATGTTTAAAAAAGAATGCATTGCTCTGCCTCAGGATTCGTTCCCTCACTCTGGTACGTTACAAATCAGTTTCAAAATGGAAGTCCCAAAAGCTCAAGGAGCAATGTGTGAGCCATAATAAAAATCAATGATGAATATTGTCCAAGATTTCACTTCTTGGCCAACATGGTGAGTACTCAAACAAAGCTTAAACACGTGGAAATATCCCAGAACAACTCAAACATTGAACTGTTAAGAAACAACATGCATAAACAATCTCCTTCTGCAGGAAAAAGGAGATGGCACATCAAATCAATTCAACATGAGTCTGTATTATTATAGAATCACTGCAGTGCAGAAGGAGGCCATTCAGCCCATCCTGTCTGCACCAACTGCAATCCCAGCCAGGCCCTAATCCCATAACTCCACATATTTACTTTAGCTAATCCCCTGACACTCGAGTCAATTTAGCCAATCAACCTAACCTGCATATCGATGGACTGTGGGAGGAAACCAGAGCGCCTGGAGGAAACCCATGCTGACACATGGAGGATGTGCAGACTCCACATAGACAGTGACCAGAAGCCGGAACTGAACCCAGGCTCCTACCGCTGTGAGGCAGCAGTGCTAACCGCTGTGCCACAGCGCCAACATCTGTATTATGAGTACCTTCAATGCAATTTTCCTCTTTATGATGTGGTTATACACTAAAATCTGTCCCCAAGAAAGCTGTTTAAGCTGAGATTGGTAGACCTTGTTAGGCTAGGGTATCAAAGGTTGGAGTACTAAGACAAGAAGATGGAGTTCATAGACAGACCAGTCCTGATCTTGTTAAGCAATGAAACCAATTTGAGGAATGTAATGACCAATTCAGTCCCAACATTTGAATATATTCCCTTGAGAAAATTGACACATTGCAAACTGAGCAATGGGCACAGATATATTTAAAGGGGCAATTCGATAAGGGGACAAAGAATGAAAGGAGATGCTGACGGCTTTGAATGAGGAAGGTTGAGAGGAGGCTTATATGCGGCTTGACACTGGGGTGTACCAATTTCTGGAAAGAGTGTGGGAGGGAGGGAATTTTCTACCCCTTTTCTGGTGGGCAACAAAGCTGTAGGGGGCAGAAAATCCAACGTGATTCCCAAAATGGCATTTGCACCAATTGGATTCCCCACTCAGATAGTTTCAGCCCCCTCACCAATGATGTAATGGGGTTCCCATTTTGAAAGGCCAGGAACTTCATTAGCATATAATGAAATGTTATTCATGGGAGTCCCTGCAATATCATCGCCCACATAAGGAATTCCACCCCCCCCCACCCCTTCTTCCCCCAGCTGACCTGACATGGGTTTACAACAGATCTGGACCAACAGGAGTCTGGCAAACAAAACCCACCAGGGGCACACAGGTAAGTACAAACCCCGGGGGAGAGAGTCATGCTTGGGCAACACCCCCCCACTGACAATACCCCCTGGTAGCGACCCACAACTTCTGTTGGGGATGTTCAAAGTAGGGGGACACGGAAGGGTGTGGAGTGAGGGGAGGGGTGTGCTGAAAAGGGTTCCTGGAGTAGTGGGGGGGAGGTCGTTTTTTAAAATGTTTCTTTCAGATTCTCGATCAGTCAGGGGCTGCAGTTGCTGGCTGGGCAGATTCATTCAGCGCAACATCGTGGAACCTGCCTCCAGAATTTTGCTTCGATTACCTGTCAAAAAGTATGGCAGGAAAAGCGGGCAGTGCCGCTGACGGGCTACACACTGCGTTTCCCGTCTGAGCTCACACAGTCAAAAACAGAAAATTCTGCCCTGTGTATCTGTTTGATTAGTTTGGGTGAAAGACATTCACAAAGTTGAAGATACATTTGGTCTGATTTATTTCTTCATATTTAACCGCTTCCAAATCTGCTGCTGGATCCCTCAGGGAAGATTACACCTTCTTAATAACAAGTAAGACTAAACAATCTGAGATAAATCCACACTCTGGCCATCCAGGTGGGCTGTGTCTGAATATTGTAAAGTTGCTTCTTACAATGCTCAGTAGGGCAAAATGTAATGTTTATCGAGTAATTCAAAATAATGTATAACTCAGAAGCAGCAAAATTCCTTAAAAAATTATTTTTAATGTAATTTATGATAATCTAGTATTTTCAAAGCAATATGAGAATATAATAATCGTGAAACCAGACTAAAAATGGTATTTTCTTTGTCAAATGGAACTGATACCGTTATTTTGTGAATGACTGTGAGAATTGTAATGTAGTTCCAGGATTTCAGGCTTGTGGGGGGTAGGGTAGGTGGTGCAGATTTACATTTTCAGCGCCTGCTGTATTTAGCTTTTTGGCTCCAGAGTTCTTTTGGTCGAGATTTTGCAGACTCCACTCCTATTCCACATGAATAGTATGGTATGTGTGCTCTGCCTTAGGGCAGGTCTTTGGCTCATTATCTGCTGATGCTTCATTCTGAGCTGATTTCTCCTGGCAGTTTTTTTTTTGTCAGTCATGGTTTTACAATGGCTGCCAGTCTCAGCGGCAGGGCACAGAGGCAGATCACAAGTCTACCTCAGGCCGAGCAGGACTTGAACCTACACTGTTGGCAACATCTAGGAGCACGTGAGTCACAGGGCGGAATTTTACGAGAATGATTCTGAGTATCCACCTCGTGTGAGAATGGGAGAGTTGCAGATCCAATTTTTTGGGTGAGTTTTCATGTCCAATCTTGTGCACATACTGCATGGAAAATGGGTTGGACTGTTTCTGGTTGCTGCAGGCAGTGGGCTGGGCTTAATTTGCCAGCCAAGCCTGCAGAGGGAGCTATGACGCATGTGCAGACCTCTGTGTCTGCACATGCGCAATGGCAAATGCACAGAGAGCTATTACGTCTGTGCAGACCACTGATTCTGCACATGCACAATAGCAGCAGCAGAAGCCTGACAGACAGAGAGAAAGCTGTCAGGCCCCTGCTGCAGGAGGCAGCCTCAATAAACTACTCCTCCCCGCAATCCATAGCAGATCATGAGCCCCACACTACCCAAAATGCAGGTTCCACCACCGCCCAAGCCAATCACACCCCCCCCACAATGATCACAATGCAGAGTGGGCTCCCCTCGCTCACCCCCCCCTTCACCGATTGCTTGCAGAATAGCAGTGGGCCCCCCTCTCCCCCAGTCCAATCACTGGCAGAATTCACAACAGCCACCTTCACCCCCAATCAGTCCACCCCCATAGGTCTTGTCCTGAGATGCCAGTCTGGCTGTGCCAAGGTTGGCACTGCCCAAGGGGTACCCCCCCTTGCCCTCAGCCTGCCCGGGAGGCCTCAATGGTCCCACCAGCAAGGTCAACATGACTGCTCTCCATTCATGGGAAGTAGGTGTTTACCTCCCAGGAAATTAATAAATTTGAATAATTTATTCAGCCTCTCCCCCATTTCCGACAAGAGGCTGACCTCGCTGGAAATGTGGCTACTGTAAGATTGTGAGAGCCAAAAAATCAAGTGTTTTCCTGATTTCTCAGCTGTCGTGCGATTTTACCTGCTGACTCCATCATGGGCAGGGCGAACCGGTAAAATCCTGGCCACGAAGTCACAGATATACACAACACAGAAAATGGCCTTTCGGCCCATCGTGTCTGCTCCTGTCAAAGACAAAACCTGCCAACTATTCTAATCCCATTTTCTAACACTTGGCCCATATGCCTCGGCGTCACAAGTGCACATCTAAATACTTACTAAATGTTATGAGGGTCTCTGCCTCCACCAACCTTTCAGGTAATGGAAGTTCCAGACTCCCACCACCCTTTGAATGGAAAGGATTTTCCTGACATCTCCTCCAAGCTTTTTTCCAAGAGGAAAAGTTTCTTCCTGTCTTTGTTCGTCATAATTTTATGCATCTCAACCTTGTCCCCCGTCAGTCTCTTCTGCTCCAAGGAAAGCAACCCCAGTCTATTCAACCTCTCTTCAGAGCTCGAGCTCTCCTGCACAGTCAACATCCTGGGAAATCTCTTCTGCACCTTTCCCAGTGCTATCATATCCCTCCTATAATGTGGATTCCAGAACTGCACACAATGCTCTAACTGTGGCCTAACCAACATTTTATATAGTTTCAGCATAACATCACTACTCTTAATCTCAGTGCCACAGCGAATAAAGTCAAGTTATACCATATGCCTTCTCAGTCACTTTGTTCAGCTGTCCTGCTATCTTAAAGGACTGATGTACATGCACATCAAGGTTCCGCTGATCCTCTGTGGTTCCCAGGATCCTGTCATTCATTGTGCATTCCCTTGTCTTGTTTGTCCAGTCCAAGTGCATTTCCTCCCACTTATCCGAATTGAATTCCATTTGCCACTGATCTGCCCATCTGACCAGCCCATCCATAGGCTCCTATCATCCAAGGCTGTCCTCCTCACTATTGACCACCCCACCAATTTTCATATCATTTCCTAGCCGTGCTAGCCATCAAAGTTAACTGACATCCTCCACATGAATATAGGATTCTCCCATCCTGTTGCAGTGAATAGAAATTTGGCTGAGTGCCAAATTCCCCATTCTCAATGGCAGTGGGACGTGAACAGCCGGAGAAATTGTGTCTTAGGTCGGAATTTTACCACCTCGCCCATCCCGGAATTGTGGCAGGCGAGGCTCGCAGAATGGAAATCTCTGGGCAGGATCTCACCTGAGTGGGGCGGCACGGTAGCACAGTGGTTAGCACTGCTGCTTCACAGCTCCAGGGTTCGATTCCTGGCTCGGGTCACTGTCTGTGTGGGGTTTGTACATTCTCCTCGTGTCTGCGTGGGTTTCCTCCAGGTACTCCGGTTTCCTCCCACAGTCCAAAGATGTGCGGGTTAGGTTGATTGGCCAAATTGCCCCTTAGTGTCCAGGGATACGTAGGTTAGAGGGATTAGTGGGTATAATATGTAGGGATATGAGGGTAGGGCCTGGGGTGGGATTGTGTTCGGTGCAGACACGATGGGCCGAAGGGCCTCTTTCTGCACTGTAGGGTTCTATGATTCTATGATTATGATTCTACAATTCCACCCTTAAAGACCCAAACTGTCAATGGGTCCAAGAAATATCATGGTGCCCCAACCATGATCACATCCACCTTAATATGTGTGTACAGGCATTATATATAAATAAAAAGTGTATTCAAACACAAGTTATCTCCTTTTTTTTAATCCCAGAAGGACGTGAAAACAAGAACTGTTAATCCAGCCACGGTTATTTCCTGAGGAGACTGATTCAATAAGATGACTTTCACTGTGCCTTCAACACACTGGATAGAAACCAGCAGCGACAATTCAGATAAGAAAAATGAGAATTAGAAAAGGGCTTATCAGGAGCAAAAATAAATGGCAAAAAAAATCTAAATCATAAACTTAAGGCAACAGAGTTCCAACCAGAAAAAAATAGATGAATTGTAGAATAAAAAGTAACATACTGGCTGTGGAGCATATTGCTGGAGATTGAAAAAAAAAGGGGGGGGGGGGGGGTGGGGCGCTGGATTAACTATAAGTGAAAATATAAGAGAGTCAGGATGTAATTTAAAATGAGTAGCAGTTGTAAAGTAAAACGTTGTTGAGGAGGCAGACACTCCAAAGGCAGTGGAACAGGACAGAAAAAGTCTGAAGTGTTGGTCAAAGTGTTACTAAATCAACAAATGAAAGCAATTTGCAAAATAATTTGGGCATCGCTAGCTGTCAACTTGTTTGAATATGAAAGGAAAATACTGCCGATGCTGGAAATTTAGGATAATAAAGAAAATGCCAGGAACACTTACCAGGCGGCTGAGTATCGCAGCCCTGAAACATAACCACTTTGTTTGACTCTCCACAGATCCTGCCAGGCCTTCACGCGTGTTACCCTCACTCAGTCCATCTAAATTATCATTTGAATTTATCTTCAATGAGCAAGCTTTATTGATTATCAGCTTCAGTGCCAGGTAGAATGTTCCCTGGAAGAGACGAACTTGAATCCAGAAGAAAAGAAGGAATGTTTAATCCTCATGCAACCATTTTGGACAAATGCTCCATCCATTAAGTGCAAAGATAACCAATGCCAAGGATTGTCACTGATGCGCAAGTCAAACATAGAAGCTAGGAGCAGGAAGAAGCTATTTGACCCTTCGAGCCAGCTCCACCATTTATCACAATCATGGCTGCTCATCCAACTCAATAGCCTAATCCCGCTTTCTCCCCATAACCTCTGATCCCATTCGACCCAAGTAGAATACCCAGCCACCTCTTGAAACAAATGGCCTTATTCTCTAGTGAAAACATTGACAGGAAGAGAAAGGGACCTAGTAAGAAGGGCAAGAGCAAAATAAATGACTTGAGCAGTCATTGATATTTATACAACACAGTTCTGAATGAAGATAGTTTGAAACAGAAGACCAGCCAATTCATCTTCATGAGTGAAGAATAGTCATCAAATTAAAAGGACAAATGATAAATAATAGTCCTGCAGTTCCCGGAGAAGGTAGGAGGCGGGTTTGGTCATGAAGCTACAATTCTCCAAGCATTGAATTCCCTGGTCAGAGAAATGAAATGATAGGGAGGCAGGCGAGGGCAGTGAGTTACCCTTAGATGGCCTCACCTCTCCACAGCTGGTTGTAAAGTATCATTGTCAATGGCTTGGCACCAAATCAAAGACATGAAACATACAAAAGTAAGTAACTTAAAAGTGGGAATATTTTCATAACAAAATATGAAGGTCATTGAAATAAATGCAAAGTTGCCTCTTTCCTTTGCAGCAATCTTGTTTAGAGTCTCATAAAGAAATTCCCAATTTCATTTGTAAATACCTCCAGTATGTGAAGCAAAATAACTTATGTTTGAATGCTGGAAGCTCAAAAGCAATGAAGGTGCTGTGGTGTCACCAGGGGCTGTGTGCTGGAAGAGTGATCATTTGTCATAATATTTTCCAATTTCTTGACAGATTTTCCTCCTACTAAAACGGCCACAGGAAGTCAACATGGAAGTCGTTGGGCACCGCAGGGGCTGAGGTGCCTTATAGACCCCGATAATCACATTTTGATTTGACGTGTTTTAAGTTTCCTTTGTACCTTTTGTTTCTGTTCGGGCCGTTCCCCCTCCTTTTGGGGAGCTGCCCCCTTTTTCTTTGTCCAAATGTAATTTAAGTTTGTTTACTTGGTTTGCCCCGAAAGATCAGTTTACTTGTTTGACCCGCCCAAAAGACCCGCCCGAAAGATCAGTCAACATGGAAGTCACATTGCAGATTGATAGAAAATCCCTATTAGCAATCAGCTGTGTTGCCTTGCTAGACTATATAAGTAGAGCACAGAGGCCTGCCACAGGAAAAGCTAATGGTGAATGGGAGGAAGGTGCTTTAGAGAGGGAAGAACTTGCTACATGCATGACTGTGTGTTTGTCCTTGGACTGTATGAAAACCCACTCTGGTGGGGTAGATTAGTCTTTGGGCTGTAGGAGAACCCACTCTGGTAACCTGACCTTTTACCAGTGTTTTGAGCTTGCAGTCCTGAAGGACTGTCACTGTGACTGAGTTTTCTGTGGAAAAACAGAACAGCCACCCAGGTTTAAGTAGGGATATATTGGTTGGAATTTTCTGACCATTTATGTCAATGGGGTTTTCTCATCCTGTGGCAGTAAACAGAGATTTGGCTTGTTGCCAAATTCTGTCTTTGCTGTGGTGGGAGTGTGGTGTGAATGGGCAGTAAGATTTACTATCCTGCCTAGCATGGGAATTGGAGCAAGTGAGGGGCAGACTGTGGAAAGGTTGGTTGACCTTGGGTGGGATTTTAAGGCTTTGGGACTAATAAGGCTGTAAAATCCTGCCCATAGTGTGTAAAGTTAGGCCCAAGGATGGGTGTTTCTTTATTCTGTTTTAGCTGAGCACCTGTAGACACTTAATTAAAAGTTTTCTTTATTATTTGGGCAACTGTGATCTATTGAACTGAATGAACCCCATCCTGCCCATCATGATCCCCAGCAGCTTGTGACTTTGCCCCAATAGATGAAAAATACAATTGGAATCATCAACCTTGAATCAAGAAAATCCCATGTTTGTCGTGGAGCAAAATTCAATTTTTTTTAATATAAGTCACCAAGACAAGATTCTGGCAACTGAGTTAAAATCCAGGGATGCAATGTGGAACTGTTCAAAAATGTTGTCAGATGATTACCTTTTTCAAAATGGTGGGAGGACTTATGTGCCCCCTGTTTTGTGTATTATCAGAAATTAGGGGGATGATGGTTGGATTGCCAGCCCAGCACCAGCACAGAGTGGGGGTAGGCTGCCTGATTTGTGGCTATAAAAGATGTGAGGTTAGCTTGATTGGCCGTGTAAATTTGGGGGGGCTGCCCGTCTTAATTTGTCCCTCAGTTAATTTGAGTTAGTTTTGCTTGTTTGGCTAACAAGCTACCTGATGAGTCCTAATTGATTGTTAAATCAGGGAGCCTCATGCTCCCTATTTAAAGCAGGTGTGTCAGACTCCCAGCCTGCACTCAGCAGGGAGCAACTAGAGAGCTGGCTGTCTACAGCTCTCACCTGGAGCACTTGCTGTTGAAAAAGAAGAAAGGAGAGAAGGAAGGAACGGAGAGAGGAAGAGCCATCACCCTCGCCAACTACCCAGCCAAATAGAAAGTCCTTTCCTCTAGGGAGAGGGACAGGAAGGACACCGAAGGACTGAACTGTTGAGCTGGTGCCCCCACTGTCAAGAGCCTGTGTCTGAAGAGGAAGGGGGGGGGGGGAAAAGACTTTGTTTATTCAAAACAAAACCCTTAGTTTTGGGTGGGTAGGGTGGTTGACAGGGTAAATATGTGGGGTTGTAGGGATGGGGGTGGAAATTATGATAGTGCAGGGCCAAATGGCCTCTTTCTACACTGGAGGGATTCTTAAAAACCAACCTGATATAAATTTTCCGGAGTGGCTCCAACATTGATATCTTTACAACCTCCATCAAGTGAGCCTGACGATCTCTGGAATGATTGAGTCAATATGTCTCTTGGAGGAATATAAGAATGTTCATGAGGGACAGAGGTCACTAGGATAAAATAACCACTTCCCTGCGCATATATATACCACTTTGAATGTCATAAAACTTCCCAAAGTGGTGAATTTGACTTACAATTTCCCAACTTTTAACCTCTGTTTCCTTAACATTGTTTCCAAAATGCAAACCATCACATCAGCAATCATTGCTATCACAAATGACTGGTAAAGAAAATGGGTCTATTTTTGATATCCAATTAACAGTATAAACAGTCCTTCATCATAAAAGAGCTTTTTGTAGATCTCCATGATGCAGGAACAGGCCTTTTCTAAGATGCGAGTAAATCGCTTGATTAGCAGTTAGAGACATCAATCTGACTGTTGATGGTTTTACCTTTATCACCGATCATTTGAATTACCTACACAGCCTTGACTGAAATCTTTTCAATGTCACAGTTTATCTTTTGTAGGGAAGTTATTTTTATCTGTTTCTCTCTTCACATTTCTCTTTCATGCAAAGATAATTTGCATCATTTCCTTGTACTCCTCCTCACTTCATTTATAGTTTTGTGATAATTCCATCCCCTTTTTAATTCCACACGTTTGTTGCAGGTAGGCCTTTTTTTTTTCACATCTCTGTAGTAATTTCTTTTGAACATTTTCCCGAGCTGTGTAATTTTTGTTGCTGGCTTTTTATGTAACCTTCCACAATACGATGGAAAATTGAGGCAGGCGTTTTATTCCAAGTAAATATATTGCCCATGTAGAGGGCATCCTACTTGCAAAGAGGCACCAGAGAGAGTTCAAGGAATTCCTAAAGTGCAGAAGGAGGCCATTTAGCCCAATGAGTCTGCACTGACCACAATCCCATCCAGGCCCTATCCCCATGCATTTACCATAGCTAGTTCCCCTGACACTAAGGTACAATTTTAGCATAGCCAATCCACTTAACCCATACATCTTTGGACACAGATTAGATCATTCTAGCGTGGACAACTTGAGAACAGAATTATGTCCCTTGTACAAAAACAAAGTAACTTGAAAGGGTAGATGATTCAGTTCTTAAATGTTGAACGGCAGTAATGGTAAACACACAACACAGTGGCTACAGACCTTGAGAGCTACAAGTAAAAAGTCATCTGTCCCAAACATGCATAAGCAGCAGTAAGTTCAAACTATGGCTACAAATGCCTTTAAAAGAACGATCTGGGAATGCTGACAGAGACAAACATGGTCACAGATGTGAAGGGCCAAATGCCCTTTCCTGTGTCATAAGATTCTAAAACCATTTGGTTATAGGACTGAATGCCAAAAGACAAGGTATTAATCGATCACTGGATGAAATTTTCCCAATTGGGCCCATTGAAATATCATCGGAACAAATCACTAGCCAGTGTTGAATATTAGAAAACACACACACAACTCCTGTATTTATTTTTAAAACCATACAGAGGTTGCAGCCTTGTGGCTCCCTAGGTCATGTGACCATTACTCTACAAATTTATCCTTAAAGGAACAATCACCACATCTCCCTCCCCGCCCCCCACCCTTTTTATACAATTGTCAATACCCAATTTACATAGTCCCAGATAATTAAACATTTAGTCAATTGTAAATTAAGTCCTCCAGGGATTTCCAAACCCTTGGGGAACAGTGTAACTCCTCTGTCTGGGGAGCTTCCACAGGGTTGCTGTCAACTGTAACCACAACAACAGGTGCCTCTTCAGGCACAGGCAGCTCAGTTCTATATGTTTCCATGGAGGTGTCAGTTGTGCCTGTCACAGGACAACCAGGTACATCAGTGCTACAACAGTCAGCAATATTTCCTGATGGCAAAACTGGCTGTTGGGACTTCTCCCTATTGCTCAATAGGCCAAATGACCACCTTCTGTGCTGTAAAATCCTATGATTTTAGTCATTTACCATTCCCAAAAATCACGAGCTCAGATGTGTTTTTGGAGGCTGATGCTTCCTTTATAGCTTTGACCTTGTCTTCCATTGGGTGTAATCCTTGTGCATCTACATTGTACCCTCGGTAGGTTCCAAGAGCGGTTGGAAAAATACATTCCATCCTCTTGAAATCTCTTCAGCGCCTCCCCTAAGTTTGCTAGATGCTCAACTTCTGCTGATCCAATTATGAGAATATCATCCAGGTCTACCACAAATCCTGGCAGCCCCTGTGGCAGCCTCTCCATTTGTTCTTTGGAAAATTGCACATGCTGAAGGCACACCAAATGGCAGATGAGTGTATCGGAACAACTCCTCTGTGTCATGACAATCTCAGGAAGCTTCTAATTGAGTTGCTGGTATGTTTGTCCAATTTGGCTGCCAGATTAACTGTTATCACTACAAATGTGGATGGTCTCGTTTGGTTTCAGTGCAGACACTATTGGTGCTGCCCATTCTGAGAACTGAATGGGCTGGAAAATGCCCAGTTCTTTCACTTTAATTCAGTGTTTGCTTTCTCTTGTAAACCATATGGTACTGGTGTCACCCTAAAGAATCAAGTGATTGTCTCTGGGTCAACATAGATCTTTGTCTACAGACTGGTTAATATGCCTGATTCATCCTTGAAGATGCATTTATATTTCTTCATCAGTTTGAGCAGTCCTCCTCCCGGACTTGCTTTATTTTCTTAAGCCGATCATGGATGAGAAGGCTTGGGTCCTTTGCCTGTCACTATGATCTCTGGGAGTTGGGCAGACTGTTTCCCATAGCGCTTAAGTACCATTGCAGTGCCCACTATTTCGACGGCTTCGCCAAGATGTTAACGTGGTCGCTGTACTCTTCAAATTCGATGGTTGAACTCCTATTACGTGCCGATTATGTATATTCATCTGTCACAGATGCTGATGTCCCTCTAGGACCTTTCTTTTAGTGATATTCAAATACAATTTTCAGCAGCTTTACAATACGTTGTTCAGTGTTTTAGTCTGAATACCATACATGTATGGGCTGAGTTCTGGATTTTAAATTTTAATCGATTATGCAGAGACACAGCACTGCCGAGCTATCAGATCCACACAAGTGGTATGGGGTTAGGCACCATCTCTTGTTTCTTTCCATCAAGTGCATTCTGGACAATTAATGTGACTTTAACACATACAGTGCAAACTATTTTACAGTCAATTATGTGCCTGCCTGTGTCTTTAATAGCAAATGCATGTTTAAATAGAAAGACAGTTGAACCAATCTGAAAACAATATTTTTCAGATAACTAGCCTCAAACTGGAAAATGCACACACAGCCTTAGATTAAAGATTATCTGTGAATTCTGTGATATTGTTTTTTATTTTATCATTGCCTCGCAGAAACATAGAAGCCTGCAGTGCAGAAGAAAACCATTCAGCCCATTGAGTCTGCAGCAACCACAATCCCATCCGTGCCCTATCTATATAAAGCCACGCATTTACCCAATTGAGTCTGCTGACATTAAGAAGAAATTTAGCGTGGCCAATCAACCTGACCAGCACACCTTTTGGACTGTGGGAGGAAACTGGAGCACCCAAAGGAAACCCACACAGACACTAGGAGAATGTGCAAACTCCACATAAACAGTACCTAAGCCAGATCCCTGTGAGGCAAAAGTGCTGACCACTAGATGACCAATTAATCAGCACCTTCTCTCTGCAATGAGGGAGCTTGCAATTGGCACATTGCTCCACCACTTAAATGGTAAACTATATCAATGCATGTGTTATCTCACTGCCTCCAATACTGCTGTACACTGGCTAGTTCCATGGTTCTCAGTTGACATCTTTACCCAAGATGCATACAGTTAAGACATCAGCTGCAAAGCTTGACTTAAGTCACAATTATGTTCTAGGATAAAATATTAATTGTAAGGTTCATGGAAATATCAAGCACCTTGTTTGAAAGACTCAAGCTCATCTGATTTAGCTTTGCAGGCATACATTAAGGATTGAAAGCATAAATGGCTCAGAGTAATCAAGCCCAAGATGGGGTACAGTATCTTGTCAGCTTAGGTCTTATTTGTCTACTTGGTGGGAACCTTGAATTGGATTCAATTGGATTTTGAATTTGTTTTTTGGAGAGAGCAAGGAATGGATTTGGGTTTGCCCAGTCCACTCTGTGCATTGACTTTGACTTTGTAACTTTAAGAAGAGAATGCGATTACTGTAGATTTTACAGATAACAAACAATATCAACGATACATTATTAAGAGATTTCATTGTCAGACGCATTATTCAAACTGAGCTCTGAATTTCAAGGGAGAACTCGACCCTATTCAAAGAAACAGAATCTAGGAGTGCTAGAAGATTGGGCAGTGTCCGTGGAGAGTGAAGGAGTTATCGGGCTGAATGTTTCCGCGGGGTTCAAAAACAGAAGAGGAGGTGGAAAAATTCAGAGGGTTACCCATTGGAGCACCTCTCCGTCTCGGAGTTTTCCAGGAGAGAGATGCCCTGGGGAATCAGCGAGCTGCCCCACTGAGGTGTGCAACCAAAGGTCAGGCCCCACTTTGGGACCACTGCCAGAAGCCAGCAGCATTTTCCTGACTTCAGTTTGTGCACCGCACCCAATGTTTAATCCAGAGCTGTTTGCAGGTTATCAATGGCCCATCGCAGATTCCTCTCCGCAACTGGTCCAATGAACAAGCTGCAAGTAAGACATCAGCTCAGGCCCAAACCATCCCCGGGGAGGAGTTCTAACAATGGGCTTTCTTTCATTCTAAATCTTTGGCAGGCTTGCGGGAGTTGCCCTTGTTTACCTTTCACCTCAGCGTTGCCCACCTGTCCTGGCAGGGGCAGGGCTGCCAGCAGGCGAGTGGTGTGGGCCACTCATTGACTTCCAGCCTCAAAATTCTGCCCATCGTTGTTAACTGATGGCAAACGTGGAGAGAATAATGATGAGCCTGGTGTAATGTTCCACTGGCAGAGTCCTTGGCAAGAAGCTTGGATCAAAGGTCGCAAAGTTGGGTTTTCAAAACCAATTGGAAAAATTCAGCTCAGCATTTCAGATTAGCGACTTTTCATCAGAACCTTTCTTGCATTTTATATTTGGGTCAAAATTTTCAGTATCTGTTGTAATTTTTAAAATTTATCTCCCAGGATGTGGCCTTTGCTGGCTAGGCCAGTATTTATTGCCCATCCCTAATTTTCCCTGAGAGGGTGGTGATGGGATATCTTCTTCAACCACTTTAGTGTAGATACACCCATAGTGCTTAAAGGAGGGAGTTTCAGGATTTTGACCCAGTGATAGCAAAGGAATGATGATAGAGTTCCAAGTCAGATTGGTGTGTGGCTTGGAGCAAAATTTGTAGGTGGCGGTGTTCACATATACGTCCTGCCCTTATCGTTCTAGATGGTAGAAGTCTCACAGGTTTGGAAGATGATGCCGAAGGAGCCCTGGTAAGTTCCTGCGGTGTGCCTTGTAGATGGTGCACATGGCTGCCACTGTGTGCCAGTGGTGGAGGGAGTAAATGTGGAAGGGGTGCCAATCAAGGAGTTACTTTAGCACGAATGGCGTTGAGCTTTTTGAATGCTGTTGGAGATGAATTCATCCAGGCAAGTGGGGAGCATTTGGTGACACTCTGACTTGTGCCTTGTAGATGGTGGACAGGCTTTGAAGTTTCAGAAGGTGAGTTACTAGCCACAGAATTTCCAGCTCCCTCTTGTAGTCACAGTATTTATGTGGCTTTTCAAATTAAGCTTCAGGTCAAAGATAATCCCCAGGATGTTGATAGTGGGGGGTTCAATGATGGTAATGCCATTGAATATCAAGGGGAGATGGTTAGATTCTTTCTTGTTGGTGATGTCAATGTCTGGCACTTCTGTGGCACAAATGTTACTTTTGTTTCCTATTTTAAAAATGTCATTCATTGGTTTACACAAAAACACAGCCCTCTACCCAGTTTTTTGACACTTCACATTGCCCTGCTGTGGGAGAGTGCAGATAATACTGCTTCCCTTCTTTCATCCAATACATATTGAGTGGTTATTCACAGGATTACTGTGACTGCAAAGAATGTAATTTTACACATGCTATACAAGCTATTTTACACTGAAAAGGTGCCTGAATACCAACTGTACATTATTCACCAATTGTGTTTGAATAGAATGTTAATTAAGTAAACCTGGCGGGGGTTTTTTTCCACAAAATAAGCATAGCTTTCCTTTAGAAACTGCATAGACTAACCCAGATACAGATTATCTGTGAAATACAGACAGCCAACAAAAATTGAATGCTATAAGCAAGGAAACATTATGCATTAAGAGAAGTTGGCTGGGATTCTTCCGTTCATACAACCAGGATACTCTAGTCCCACTGGTAGCGTAATCTCGTGGTGATGTCAATGGGAATTCCCAATGACAGTGGCGCGACCGGAGAATCCCGCCACTAGCAAACAACGCACCACCTCCCACCGGCGGGAAAGAGGTGAATGGGAGACCAGAGAATCTCGCCCATTGAATTTGAGATGTGTAAATATTTCTAACTTTGATAAACTGTGTCATAACTATTTTACAGAATAAAGCCAAAACATTATAAAATTAAGGAGCAAAATTGGTCACTCCAAAAACAGACAAGGGAATGACACTGCTTGATTAAACTACACCAGTTCATCTCCACACTGACAGCTTAAAAATGTTCATTTTGATTTATTATTGACACATGCATACAGTGAAAAGTATTATTTCTTGCACCCTCCACAGACAAAGCATTCTGTTCACAGAGAAGGAAAGGAGAGAGTGCAGAATTTGGTGTTACAGTCATGGCCAAGGTGTAGAGAAAGATCAGCTTAATGCAAAGTAGGTCATACCTAATCCTCCTCCTCAAATCCCTCATCCTTCAATCTGTCCAGTTGTGATGATCGTCCCTTTAAGGGCAACACAGCAGAGTAAGGGTCACCTAACCTAAGTGACCTTTTTTTTTAACTCAGTGGGGAATCACCATGGGGGAAGAGGAGTTCTCTTAGGCAGGAAGCATTCCAGAATAACAGCAGACATGCTGCTATTCTTGTAAATCCTCATGAATAAACCCTTTATTGGTCATTAACGATGCCTCAAAAGTGCATTATTACACCTGCTTTACAGGCCACACCTTCTCAATGCAGCTTTAACCTTGTGCTTTTCTGCTTTCAGATACCCAGGAGCTGCAACTTCCAGATCGAGATGCAGAGACCAGAAATTGGAAACAGGTGATGGAATGTCACCATTTATTCTCAAGGGTTAGCACTGCTGCCTCACAATGTCAGGAACCCGGGTTCAATACCCGGCTTGGGTCACTGTCTGTGTAGAGTTTGCACATTCTCCCCGTGTCTGCATGGGTTTCCTCCGGGTGCTCCAGTTTCCTCCCTCAGTCCAAAAATGTGCGGGTTAGGCAGATTGGCCATTCTAAATTGCTCCTTAGTGTCAGGGGGACTAGCTGGGGAAAAGGGGATAGAGCCTGGGTGGGATTGTGGTTGGTGCAATGGGCCGAATGGCTTCCTCCTGCACTGTCTGACTGCATGTATGCTTATGAAAACGTAGCCCGCTTGTGCTGGTATGTGCTTTGTAATGTGTGATGCTCAGCAAAGCAAGGGTTAACATGGGACTGGAGAGTAGCACCACCCATGGTGTGACGTATGTAGTCATCTGGTCAGAGACTAGAACAACACTTAGTAAGCAGCTAGCCTGCGTAGTGGAGGCAATAGTTAAAGCTACCAACTTCATGTTTATGCTTAAGCACACAAGCCTCATAACCTCATCAATAAAACACCACCACTGCAACATTAGGAACCTATACTACATACATAACATAATGGTGTTTACTCGTATCTGAGTTGATGCTGGTCTTCATTGCCCTGATAGTCACGAGGAGGCTCACCCTCTTCTCTGAACTTCATTTAGAGATTGAAGGGAAAATCCAGTCTTTGCTAAAAGCTTCCCTGAAATTTAGACACCAGTCAAAAAAGTCCATTTTCAACCACCTAGCTCTTTAAATATCTGAATGAAATGTTTTTTTGAAGGGAAAATATTTGTCCTCTCTACACTCTCGTCACTCACTGAAGGGTCATGTGGACCTTAAATGTTAACTGTTTCTCTCTCCACTGATGCTGCCAGACCTGCTGAGTTTTTCCAGCATTTCCTGTTTTTGTTTTGGATTTCTGGTGGCCGTAATATTGTACTTGTACCATTTGAGGCCAGTCTATTTTCAGATAGACATCCAGGGTGGGTCATCCTTGTCATGTTTTCCAAGTGTTTACCTTGCATTACCTCTTTTTTCCCAACACTCCTGTTTGTATCACACATCCAAAATGGGCGCGTTTCCTTGATATCACGGCCTCCAATAATTTCCTTTCGACACCAGCTTTCTGGAGGGCACTGGAGAAAGAGATGTATTACGAAACACAGTTTAATTATCCAATCATCCCAGGTTGATATTTGCCCTCTGTTCCACAGCCTGCACAACCAAGATCAGGAACTCCCCAAAGGCAGGAATCGACTAAATGTTCCTCTACTAGGTCCTCAACTCCCCAAACATTCACAGTGACTCTCTGCCTAATCAGGTTCAATAGTGAAACTTAGTTGCACAGGCTTTTGAGCCATATTACTAAAGTTCTTTCGACCTTGAAGTGACAGAGGTTACTTGTTGCATCACAGCACACCTCAAGCAACCAAATTGGCCACTCAACACAAACATTGATAAGGAATTCTCTTTTTAAGACACCCCTTCAGTGTGCATGGGAAGAATAGTAATTGCTCTGACAACCTTTGTATTGGATTGACCCCTCCATGTAATATTGGCTCATAAATCAAACAGCATTTCACCCTGAAAATAGAACAAAATACCTTAATTAAGAAATTAGTTGCTATGACGACAGACATGCTGTATTAATACATGCTCAAACAAGTGCTGTGCAAGCAAATAATGTAACCACCGTACTGTGAAACCTAACGCAAAACATTTTGATTAATAAAGAGAAACACAAGCCTTCACATTGCAGCATAAGACAGTAAAAGCTGAGTGCTTCAGCCGTTAGTCTGAAACTCTTCCTTCCCTTATTTTTGAAGAGGGATTTTATCTGGTTTGAAATAATTGGGCTAAAACTTTCCCCAAAGGAAAGACAAGAACTTTGAACAAAGTGATTAGCATGGTTCCATTATGCCCAAATGAAGGGTAAACACAATTTCCTGAAGTAGAACTATTCATATTTGTCAACCATATTTGATCTTAATTTTTATTTACATAGCCACTTCTCAGTTTCCATTGCATCTGGTCAGCCTGTGACCCAACTGTTTAGGGGGTGTTTTCTGCTGAACTGGATGAATGGACTATAAAAGGAGTGAAGCCAATTACAGTCTGGATTGTTTCTTGCTCGCTGTACAGACAAGGCATACCGTAGGGACGGCACGGTGGTTAGCACTGCTGCCTCACAGCGCCATGGACCTGGGTTCGATTCCCAGCTTGGGTCACTGCCAGTGTAGAGTCTGCACATTCTCCCTGTGTCTGCGTGGGTTTCCTCCTGTTGCTTTGGTTTCCTCCCACAGTCCAAAGATGTGCAGGTTAGGTGGATTGACCATGCTAAATTGCCCCTTTGTGTCAGAACTTCGAACAAAGTTCTAGCTAAGGTAAATGCATAGGGTTACGGAGATAGAGCCTAGGTTGGATTATGATCTGTGCAGCCTTAATAGGCCAAATGCTCTCCTTCTGCACTGCAGGGATTCCATGATTCTATGATTCATAGAGAAGGAAAGGAGAAGGTGCAGAATGTAGTGTTACAGTCACAGCTAGGGTGTAGAGGAAGATCAACTTAATATGAGATGGGTCCATTCTTTTATCCATCCAAATGTCTGATGGCAGCAGGGAAGAAGCTGTTCTTGAGTTGGTTTGGTACGGGATCTCAGACTTTTGTACCTTTTTCCCGATGGAAGAAGGTGGAAGAGAGAGTATGTCCAGGGTGTGTGGGGTCCTTGATTATGCTGCATGACAATTTCATCAACATTGCAACAAAAAGCACAGTCCATCATGACTGACTTGTGTTCATAGAATGAGCTCAATACAGCAAAGAAGTTAAAGACTTTGACATTAACTGATAAATTATTAAGCAGGATTAATATTACAATCTCTGAGATGAATATGCGCAGAGTAATCAAGTACCCCATGGACATTATTGACCTGGTGTAATGGTCTGCCGAAGGGCGAGTCTTCTGTTCGTTAATCCACATCTTGCACTTTGCAGTTGACTGTAAGAGCCTCTGATTTTCAATTCCAATAAGCGTAGCTAGAGCTATGATCAATATGACGGGAGAAAATAATATGAGGTGGTTTCCTCGTGCGCTTAAATAGAACACAATTCTTCTTCCCTAAGATCCCCTGCCAGTAAGCAGCCGCGAGGTCCAAACTCTTCCTCCCTCGCTACTAAACGTTCATTGATCCCACCATTAGCCACGCCTTATAACACAAAGCGTGCGACCTTTAGCAGGACCTGAGATGACTCTCAAAAAGGCAGAGATCACCACCACCTGAAGCCTGCAAACCTGCCATAATTTCTTCCATTCAAAAAGAATGGATGATCTGGCTAAATTGAGGTGTTGAATTTGGTTATCTTGCAGAAGTACGTAGCTATCGTTAGTCACTAACTGAACAAATAATAAAAAGCTGGCCATCATCTTCCTCCTCCTCCTCCCAGTTAATTCCAACACTCACTGTATGGGGCACTAGAAATTTGCAATGAGCCCAGGAAGCCAGAACCCAACACAAGCTGGCTGACACAGGAGTGGATTATTTTTATTCATCCATGGGATGTGGGCATCACTGGCTAGGCCAGTATATATTGTCCACCCTTAGGAGAAGATGGTGGTTAGCCATCTTTCTGAGCCACCGCAGTCAATATGTTGTAGAAACTCCCACAATGCTGTTAGGGAGGGGGTTCCAGGATTTTGACCAAGTGAAGGATGGTATTTCCAAGTCAGGGTGGGGAGTGGCTTGGAGGAGAACTTCCAGTTGATGGTGTTCCTTTGCATTTGTTCCAGCCGGCGATGTTCCTATGCATCTGGGAATGTTTAGTTGTCTATTGCATCAGTACATTGTAAATACACAACAGAACTTGTGGAAAATCTACAATGACAATGCAAAATAATAATGGTAATGATAATGGATGGAGGTGCCACACTTTTGAGATGCGTATTAATGTCTTGTCTGTACAGATAAATATTAAAATCTCCAGCAGTTTTTGCAGGAAATTCTCCTTATTTCCCTCATTCAGCAAATATGATGAGAATAAAATGCTTGGCCATTCATCCCATGTTGTATCTGAGTATTACTAGAGTACAGAGACAGCTGTGTTTGCTTACAAATGACTATGTTTTGAGAGTAATTCATTGCATGAAACACTTTGAGGCATTTTCACAGCATAAGGTGTAAGATAAACTCAAACACTGCAACAAAAGCAGGAGAAGCAATATCTATTCCTCATCTTTAATGTACTTCCAGCAACCAAAAAAAATTAAGAAACCTGGGACCAGCTCCAAAGCCATTTTAGTAAACCTACTTATTCTAAACAAAATTTTTTTTTATTGGTCAGGTGAAATATTTTTTCAATGAGTTTGAACAGGGTGACAGGTTTCTAGAAATTATTCTGGCTAAAGGATAAAAACAAGCACAAACAAGATTATAAAAAGATTATAAAAAGACAGTTATTTGTAAGTCTGGGTTTGGCACACAATTTTGGCCCTAATTGCTGATTACTATTATTTAATTTATTTATTCATTTTTGGGACATGGGCTTCGCTGGCTGGGCCAGCATTTATTTCCCATCCCTAGTTGCCCTTGGAGGACAGTTGAGAGTCACATGTAGGCCAGACCAGGTAATGACAGCTGATTTCCTTCCCTAAAGGACATTAATGAACCAGATGGGTTTTTCTGACAATTGACAATGGTTTCATGGTCATCAGTAGATTCTTATTTCCAGATTTTTTTTTTATTGAATTCAAATTCCACTGTCTGCCATGGCAGGATTCAAATTCAGGTCTCCAGATCATTAGCTGAGTTTCTGGATTAATAGTCTAGCAGTAATACCACTAAGCCATCACCTCCCCTATTTAAACTTACTTGATGATGCCAAAGCATAAACCTACAGGTTTGGCACTCAAGCACTGGTTAGATGCAATTTGTGTGTGCGTGTGTGTGTGTTTACTCCTCACACCCACTTCCACTGAAGGCATGTGCTAACTGATGCACAACACCTTGGTGCAAGGTGGCTCGAAGAGTGACACTGATGGCACAAAGGTTCTGGGAGAGGAAGTCCAGAGGATGAGAGCCGTAGGGGATCAGAAGGACACTTTGCTTTCCTCTTCCTCATTCTCCATTCCCTCTTTCCAGCATCATCTGATACTATTCTGCCTGATTTCACATCTTGTTCACATTCCTTGTCCAGACACCAGGAATACCTAACAGGATGTCTAAGACCAAGCACCCCCTTTCTGCTCATGACTTTCTGCTAGGGGGAACGACACAGTGCCACTGCTGCCTCACAACAACAGTGACCCAGGTTCAATTCTGGCCTCAGATGACTGGCTATGTGGAGTTCATACATTCACTCAGTGTCTGCATGGGCTTCTTCCGGGTGCTCCAGTTTCCTCCCACATTCCAAAGACGTGTGGTCTAAATTGATTCACCATGCTAAATTGCCCAATGTCAGGGGGATTAACTGGTAAATATGTGGGGTTATGGGTGGGATTGTTGTCAGTTTGGGGTTGATGGGCTGAATGGCCTCATTCTGCATTGTAGGGATTCTATGAAACTATGACTTACAAAAGGTGCAATAGCATAGCCCCTATTCTTTACTTCAGTGAAATCTTCAAAAGATTTGTGGAATAATGTTGTCCAAGTGTTGCTGAAATCCTGGAAAGTTCCCAATGAGTTTCTAAGATTCTCTTCACAGCTGCGGAGACAAGTGAACAAGAAATGATGAGTGCTCCTTTAAGTCACACTTGAAATCCACACCAGCACCTTGTTTATTCCTGGAAAAGCTGAGGTCGGATTCTCATACATTGAATTGGGCTGGCACAGAGGTGGGCAGTCAAAAGGTATGGCACTGGTAGACCATTGATGAACCAACTCTGACTTCACTTTCCTGTCCTCCCCTCCTCCCCACCCTCACAAATGTTGTCAATCACCTGGATAATTGGGTGTATTTAAATAAGTAAGTCATTTGTTAAGATCTCACCTTCTAACGTCCCAATATGTTTCAGGGCTGCCAGCCTTTCTGAGCGGAATGACTCCAACCTGTCGGGGGATAGTTTTGACAGCATATCAATAGGTTTTATGCCATTTTAAAATGTGCAAATTTTGATGAAAATCTATTGTGCAGCATTGAAATTTTAAAAAATCCTGAC
This sequence comes from Carcharhinus amblyrhynchos, assembly GCF_965287045.1. NCBI lineage: Eukaryota > Metazoa > Chordata > Chondrichthyes > Carcharhiniformes > Carcharhinidae > Carcharhinus > Carcharhinus amblyrhynchos. The sequence continues at coordinate 38,315,430 of NC_137344.1, read as the reverse complement.
GTTACCCTATCCTTTCCAAATTCCAATGCTCCATTTGCCCTGATCAATTGGAAGATGCCGATTTCTTCCCTTAATGAATGCTGCCAGGCACTTTAAGTGGCTATCAGCCCTTTCATTAGCCTCCGGGTGACTATTCTCACGGGCTGCACCTATTTTCTCAAGACAGCCCTAAAGTTGGGGAATTGGCATTAGTTCTCAAGTCTCCATCCAGCCACATCAAAGGCTACTTAAGTCCTGAATGCACTGCCAGCATTTGCCGCCATTGTCATTTTCATCTCCAATTTGAAATTCTCATTTTACGCCAAAGATTACTGTTCCTAATATTAAAGGGCAGATACCAAGCCACTTACATGGCATTTCTTATCCACTATCATAGCAGACATGTCAATGCGTTAAAAATAAATGACACTTGCTTTAACCTGGCTGAGATTGGGATGTCACGCGGAAGGATTGAGCGTAGGCTAATATAATTTCTATACCTGTGGCTGACCCGATTATAGAATCCCTACAGTGAAGAAGGAAGCCGTTCAGCACATTGAATCTACACTGACAACAATTCCACCAAGACCATAACCCCATAACCCTACGTATTTATCCTGACAATAAGGCTGAATTTAGCGTGATCGATCGACCTAATCTGCACTCCTTTGGAGTGTGGGAGAAAACCAAAGCACCCAGAGGAAACACACTAATGAGAAGAATGTGCAAACTCCATACGGTCACACAAGGCCAGAATTGAACCCAGATTCCTGGTGCTGTGTGGCCGCTGTGTTAACCACTGAGCCACCATGCCGCCCAATTCTTGCCAATTGTTTCGCTATTTGATTAAAAATGACCAAGCTGGTGTGAATGAAAACGGCTTTGCACTGCCAATCATTGCAGAAAGGCGGAGAAATTTGAGATGGAGCAGGAACAAATTGTGCCCAAACTATTGGAAGGAACTAATTCAGCGGAGCAAAGAAAAAAGAATAGACAGATGATGGATGAAGGGGAAGAAATTACTTGATTACGTGAGATTGATTTCAAAGATCCACCATTCATAAACTAAGTGGAGGCTTAAATGTTCCCAATCCTTCCTTTCTTGATCTCCACTTACGTATTACTCATGGGAATTGTACAATTCCTGGAACTTCATCTCTCAATTACACCTGAGCCTGTGCTTGAAGGTAACGAGAGAAGGGATGGTATCTTGGAATGTTTCTTCTCAATTATAAATGGCTAGTATTAACCAAAACAAAAAAAGGAAATAACGCAATGCTGTTGAAATACAGTTGACACAGTGAGGCAAGGGATTCATCGAGGCAAAGTGAGGCAACTGATTGGATTCTTGTGAACCAAGTTCCTAGAACATTCAGGAATTGAGCCATATCTATGTATCTTTCACATAATGGGTCGAACAACTCGTGTGTTCCTGATTGAAACGATTTTCTGAAATTCTAACTGGTCAACAACTAGCAGAATGAGCTTGGGGTGAGTACTAAATTCAAAAGTCTGTTTTGATTCTAATTGTTTTGTTATTTTGGTGTATGCCTGCTTATACAAAATGGTGCCATAGAGGCACAGAGGGATACTTGGATACTCCCTTCATAAGGACATTCTTTTATGGGTCATTCTCCAATGTGGCCAGGAGCAGTATTAAATCTAATTAATTTATCACTAATTAATTAATTTATAAATTCTATGTTATGTTGCTTCATCTGCACTTCAAGGACTCTAGAATCATAGAATCATAATCATTGAATGCCTAGAGTGCAGAAGAAGGCAATTCAGCCCATCGAGCCTGCACCAACTCTCTGAAAGAGCATCTTACCCAGGCCCCACTCTATCCGTATCCCCACACATTTACCATGGCTAATCCGCCATTTAGTTGCAAACTGCAGTTGGAGTCAAAAGGATAAAAACAAAGTCTGAGTCAGGACATTAGGCAGAGAATTCATTTTTTAAAAATTTTGCCTTGCTCTTGAAGTATGACCCTGGATTAATCTGCAATATCCTTGCCGTTACTCACTGTTTCTTGCTGTTCTTGTGGAGTAAACTGAAGGTTTTCTCTTATTGCGGGGTCGACCAATCATTTTAATTGTTATTTAAGACTCAGTTGGTGCTCACTTTTCAGCTGTTGGCCAGATAACGGACACAGTTACATTATGTGACCTTCACACTCGAACAGATAGAAGTGACAGGTAGCTTGGTTTTAACATTGGGAAGTGAATCCACATAGCAGCCACATTTCACAAGAGGGATAAAAACAGTCTGTTAATCCTTAACTGATTTTATTTTTTTCCCTTCCAAGTCTGCATCCTTAACTGTTGCTTCCAGGTCTTTTCTTTTCTCTCTGAAAGCATTTCTCAGTAATTTACAGCACCCGAGCAAGCCTGCTATTACCTAATGTTCTATTCACAAGACTCAGGGGACCTGCTTGTTTCTTAGCAACCAGCGTGATCCACAGATTCATTTACGTGTTAGTGATGTTTTTACTTCACCACTCTCCTCGTCTCTGCAAATTTGGAAAATAAAGCTCCAACGAAATGAATTAAATCTGGGGTGCAAGGAAAATGTTTCCCCCATCTCAGCTAAGGATGTGCCCCATCACTTATTTGATTTCAAACCCAGCAAATCAATGTTCACACATGGTCGTGTTTAACCATTCGGGTGGCAGCGTCTGCTAAAGTTGCATCATCCTGTCACACTGGCATTTCTGATGATGGCACAGTGGTTGGCACTGCTGCCGCACAGTGCAGGGACCCTGGTTCGATTCTTGGCTTGGGTCACTGTCTGTGTGGAGCCTGCACGTTCTCCCCGTGTCTGCGTGGGTTTCCTCTGGGTGCTCTGGTTTCCTCCCACGGTCCGGGAGACATGCTGGTTAGGTGCATTGGCCGTGCTAAATTCTCCCTCAGTGTACCTGAACAGGTGCCGGAGTGTGACGATTGGGGATTTTCACAGTAACTTCATTACTGTGACATTAATGATAAATAAAGTTAAACTTAAACTTTAATGTTGTTTAATTTTGTCAAAGAGGGATACGTTCCTCCCTTAATCCTGTCCTGTTGCTACCTCCCAGAGAAAGACCCCCGGCAAAATGTTCCTCTCCTCCTTAGAAAATGCTGACTCCGGCTGGGATGCAATTTCACTTGTATCAATAGTTCTCCACTGTCCAGCCCATCCCAGGACATTCTTAGCACTTGAACCCAGGTGATGTGTGTTGGTTGGCTATTTGACTGTGGTAGGCATCGCCTTGACCTCACCAACGATATGCACACACCCGGGCCAGAATTTTCCAGCCATTCACGCTCCACACCACTGCCAGTGAGGGTGGAGAATCAACCAAAGTATCTCGTTGGCACAAATGGCCAGAGAATCACGCCCATACCTTTCTCCAGTGATCAGTGCTTAGTAATAAATGGCAACAAGAAGGGGAATATTGATTTGTTGTTCTCCCATTTCCTTATCCTAACCCATACTCAACAACTTCACAGCAACGAGGCTGCAATCAGCTAACATAACACAAACCAGTGATCCAAGTAGGATTTGTGTGGCTCAGTGCTGCAGTGATGGTGTTGAATTGAACCTGATGCTGATACTAAACACCAAGTCTCACTCGACCTTGACATTATATTCTATTAAATGTCCAAGCGTGTATAAGGTGTCGAAAAACGTATATCGTTGTTATGCATTCCATGAAGTAATTTAGAAGTGTTACTTTCAAAGATCACGTTTTAAATTTGAGTCACTGCCCTTTTTTCATGATTATCTACAAATTACAAGATATTTTCACAGTTACGTAGATGTCATAATATAAAGAAGCAAGTTATTCAGGCCAATGATGGTGTTTATTTTCCATGCGAGCAGTATCCTAATCTCATATTGCCACCTGGTCCCTGCTTTCTGATATACTTCTAAATGTAGGGGATAACAGACAGAATTTAGCATCTCCCAGGGGTGAATTTGGAGGCAGAGGGCACTTGATGTAGCAAAATGGCATAAAGTGTCCCTACTTCCTTCCCACCTCTACTGGTTAGGTCTGAGCATCAGGAAAGAGATACAAAAGTCTGAGGACACGTGCCAACTGACTCAAAAACAGCTTCTTCCCTGCTGCTGCCAGACTTTTGAATGGACTTACCTCACACTAAGTTGATCTTTCTCTACACCCTAGCTATGACTCTAACCCTACGTTCTTCACTCGCTCCTTGCCTTCTTTATGTACAGTATGCTTTGTCTATATAGCGCGCAAGGAACAATACTTTCCATTGAATACTAACACATCAATCAAATTAAATCAGAAGGTGCATGGGCTCTGTGCCTCAGAAACCAATTGAAGCCTTTAAGTCAGCAATTAAGAGGGTTCATCCCACTGTCACTAATATTCAAAGAGCAGCAGGTAGAGGGGGAATTTGGTGGGGGGGGGGGTCAACACACGGGAACCCTGAAAATTAAACCAGCAGGCTCTTAGATGGGATCCTTTGTTTCAAGGCAAACAAAGCTTGAATGAAGAATCCTACACAAGGAAGGGATTGGGGGGCATTGTGTGGGAATATAGAAAGCCATTCCTCTTCCCTCTCGTTGCTTCTAACTCCCTGTTTCTGAGCCTGTCACTCCACACGTCCATCCTGCTGTCACTCACTTTTGACCTGGGGCTCCTCCTTGATCTTAGGCCTTTGGCGGGTGCATTACCGGCAGCGACCACTGAGCTTGGTGACACTGATGGGGCAATGGAGAGGTGCTGGCCTCTGATTGGCTGACAGCTCTTGAGGGTGGGATTTAAATCCCCAGGAAGGCCTGGCATTGGCCACTTGAGTGCCTGATGGGCATTTAACAGATAAGTGTTCCCCAAAGAGGTGACATGGGGCTCCCACTGGTTCTCCAGCGACACCCATTGCAAGAATTAAATTCCGCCAGTGGGCTGCTTCAATCATCTACTCTCTGATAGAGTGTAGACATTTCCAATTTTCAGCAGGCTTTTTCAGGAATCAAGTCCATCAGCAGCTCCCTGACCCAGAACAATGCTCTCTTAAAACTTTCATCTGACCTTAGGACTCCAATATTTGTCTGCAACAGAGACTGATAATGAGATATGTCACATGAATGAAATCTGTCAAAGGTCAGACCAGTTTGGAAACTTAACCAACTATTACCATTTATTAGTGATTTCTGGGGTTTAATTTGTTGGGCATTTCATGGCTTGAATGATTAAAAAAAATCTTAAGAGAAAACATCATCAGAGTAAATGATGACAAAGCTGAGAAGAGTGAATTATTTTCAAAGATGTAATTGTTTTTGTTGAGGGGCTGGGTTGAGGGTTTGAGACCTGCTACAGCCATTTTTCAGTCGAGCTGCCCCACACTGCCCTGTAATAAACCCATCATTCAATCTGAGTAATATATGAAATGTGTTGTAATGGAGAAAGGGGTATTGGATTGATAGGACAGCACAGCTTTCTTTGCAATATCCCACCCATCTCTTTCTTTATCTCTCTCTCCTTCCTTTTGTCTCTCTCACTTTCAGGTGGGTATGTTCACTCTGGCTGAAGCTATATCTGCAGCCAGGATCTCTCACACAAGAGAAAGCAGTAGCTGGGGCAGAAAGTCATCTTAGGAATGCCCCATATAAACAACAGCAGCTTTCCATCAACTCTGTACATCATTTGGCTTTTTATTTTCCAAATGTGTGTGCAGTGATGATAAAGGTCAATAATGTAAAGACATCACTAACTATTGGATAACTATAGCACTGATCCATCCCACACTCCACTGCACACACCCAACTATCCTATGACCCCTAACTATCCCCTCATCCCTTACTACCCTCCTGACCAGCCAATCACAGACTACCCTCCCAACCACCCAACTAATTCTGCCTCAACACTTGAATACTTGCTCTGACTATCCTCCTGGCCCTTCAACTAACCCCAATAGTCAGTCAACCCCTTTCCACTGATCACCTTTCCCACTGACCATTGACCATACAACCCTCCCATGACCATCTAGCCCCCCTCCGCTTTGAACACCTGACTCTCACCACTGACCACTCAAAACTTCCCAATGATCACCCAGCCCATTGATCAGTTCACCCACTTCATACTGACCATACAATCCTAGCAAGACCATATAACCACCCCCCCAAGTGGGCACCTGACCCCCACCACTGACCATCAAATCTTCCCGATGATCAGTCACCCCATTGACCATGTGACACCCCCATTCAACTCTCCCATCCCGAATCATTCGACACACCTCCACCCAACCCCCTTCTTCAAGTGACTGAACCTTTAAACTTATCTGCTTTACAAAAGCTAGGACGATAAGAAATGGAGGTGGGAGGATGTGGGGTATGGCTTCCTTTTCCCCAACTCTCCTGCACTCAACTGAAGGACTTGGGATCCTGCTGCAGTATGCAATTGCATTTAAGTGTTTCATTCACAGATGTAACATTGCAATGTATAGATCTTCCTTGGTCTGTCTCCATTTGAGAATCAAAGATTTCACCATTAATTCACCTGTACCATTAGACCTAGATGAATGATGTGAAGAAGTAGTGTGATCAGTATTCCACTTCTCTCAGATATCCTGAAACGGCTTATAAAAAATTTGTGGACTGTTAAATAAAGTCTCTAGGCACACCAAATAAATTGAAAGTAGCACTTAGAGTAAATGCAAGTTTTGCTTGATGTATCATGCAATCGTTTAATACTGGATTACCTGGGAAAAGTAGCTGATGAAGTCAGTGCCATGGACACGAAAAAGGAACCTTCAGTTTGGCTTGTATGTGAATGCTGAGCTTACGCCATAGTTCAAACGACAGACTTACATTACTCTGCAAGCGCAGGGTTGCAGCTCCCTGGAAACTGCCAGGCTTGTCGAAACATTCTGGATATTTTGATGTTAGACTGTGAGCTGAGGTGACAGGAGTAACTGCTGACGTTAAGCTGCCCTGTGATATCTGACTGGCAACAATTGATGGAAACAATGTGAGGCATATGCTGGAAGCCCTAAAATCACTGGTCCATTCAGTCCCACAAAGTAGAAACCCAGGAGGATTAATTGTACTTGTACCCCAAGATTGTGGATCCTGCACAGGGAATTATGTGGATCCTGCACATGGGAAATTTCACAGCAGTAGGTTTCGTCATGACTTACCCTGTTTGTAGGTACATGTCTTTTGGAATTTGCCCTTGCCTCTATCTTGGTCAAGAACGAATAGTTACCAACTTTTTTGGAAACGTGATTTAAATCTTGACAAAACTTCCAAGGATCTGAAGAAACTCAGCATATTACCAATGAAAATAGATATATTGTCATAAATCATTGTCAACATTTTTCTGATGGAATTCTTTCTTAAGCCTCTTAGAGCAATTAGGTAGCAACAAAAACTATTGGGTTTTCCACATCACCCATATACAAAAACTAAACTAAAAATCGAATTAATCTCCTATTGGATATTCTGCATTTAATGAATAAATAAAATACTGTGGATGCTGAAAATCTGGAACAAAATCTGAAGAAGAGTCATATTGGACTCAATGAGGGCAGGATTTTTTCCCCTCTCCATGGTGTCTTTCACAGTGACAGGAGGCAGCATGCCACTCACTGGCAGTAGTATTGTATGGTCAATGGGGCAGCAGGTTGGCACAGTGGTTAGCACTGCTACCTAACAGCACAAGAGACCAGGGTTTGATTCCCGGCTTGGATCACTATCTATGTGAAGTCTGCACCTTCTCCCCGTGTCTTCATGGGTTTCCTCCAGGTGCTCCAGTTTCCTCCCGCAGTCCAAAAGACATGCTGGTTAGGTGGATTGACCTTGCTAAATTCTCCCTCAGTGTATCCAAACAGGTGCTGGAGTGTGATGACTAGGGGATTTTCACAGTAACTTCATTGCAGTGTTAATGTAAGCCTACTTGTGACACGAATAAATAAACTTTAAAAACTTTTCCCATTGAATGTGCCCCTCGTCACTGGGAAACCGATGGCAAGGGTGTGCCGTCTGCGGGACCACAAGATTTTACCAGTGAGAATATCAGCAAGACTTCACTGGTTAACTTTATCTCTCTCCCTGCAGTTGCTGCCAGACTTGTTGAGTTTTGCCAGCCCTTTCTCATTAATGGGTTAAGTCTTTCATCGCTGATCAAAAAAGATCGGACTGCTTAAGAGTGTGTATCTTTTTCTGTAGAAGTGGTGAACAATCATTTCCAGATCTGGTCACCTTCAGCTTGGAATTAGGTTGGAGACAGAGATTCTTGGTGGTGCTTTACTCCAGGGCATAACCTTGTTTGAATGGCACATCGTCCTATCACAGAGTTTGCTCTTTACAGAAAGGAATAAGCTGAACACAGATGTCTTTCAGCCTTGTCACTGCCATGCATTGATCTTGATAAGTTTCAATTGTGCAGGGTGGTAACAAATGTCAGTTGAATGGACCAGCTGAGCTTTTCTTTAAAAAACTACTTAACTGATAAAGATTACAAGAAGTTCAAGTGTGCAGAACATTGAATGAGTTTGACAAATCAAAGCAAGCATTGCAATGTATGGGGAACAATGCCAGTACTAAGTTTAATAATCTTTTCTTTTCTATGACCCTTATGTGTAGCAGAGGCATTGAGTTAGTGAATTCAACTTTTCCATGAAGCGGAAAGTTTTTTGACGATATCTAGACCAGTGTTTTTGTCCTGATTTTGTATATTTTCAGATGAATTAAAGTCATGGCACTTCAATTATTCAATAATCAGACAATTTCCCTCCAAATCATTCCTCTATTTTTAACCTGATCCTCCTTCAGCATGATCACTTGGGAATCAGAGGGTAGATTTTCATGTTTTTTGCTCAGGAAATGCAAGTTAGGTCAATTCCCACTTTGAAAACCCAAGCCTGTCACCTCTGCTGAAACCCACCATATTTTCATCACCTGTAGGTGGGCAGGGTTCAAGTTTGCCAATTCTCAAGGCAGCACTGGAAGAGTGCAAGTGTCAAAGCAGCTGGTTAGGCATCCCTCTTTTTTGCTTGGTGGGACATCAGCCCCACTATCTGTGTCATTCTTAAGCCCTCTTGTGCTCAACCATTCATTCCCACCTACCCCATACCACCATCAAGGCCCTTCACACCCCATGTCCCCTCATATTCCTCACGCTTCTCTATATCCACCATGCCCCCTCCATGCAGACACACATCCACCATGTCCCATCTGCGCCCATGCATCCTCTATAGCCAGTATCTGCAATGTACAGTCCCTAGGAGCCACATAAGAGCAATGCAAAATCTTTGAAATGTACATGAAAAAGTACACTTCAGACAATCTATTCAAGCTGTCACTCAGAAACACAAAATATACTGAAAAAGGTCTCGACGCAAATAAAAAAGCTTAAGTCCCCTCCAGTAGTCATTCTGTTGTACAGTAACCACTTCAAGTGTTGATCATCCTTTAATAAGCTCTTTATAATCTGTTAACTCAGTCTGCTACTGCATTAAGTGGTTCCACAGATCTTGAAACTCAGCCAAGCTCTCATAATGGACACAGCTGTCAAAACAAGCCCTTGCAACTCTAGACAATGAAACCTGTTGAGAATGGAAAAACAGATGACTAGGTTTCTTTCTAAGTTACACCAGTTGGCCTTTCAATCAAAGCAATACAGGGACAGGTGACTAATTTATTTTTTCAATATAAAGCATATGGGCATTTAAATTCCTTCAGATCGCGACACTTTAATTCTCAAGCATTGTTTTCTTCAGTCTTAAATGCAAAGTAGGACTTTTGCCATAGGAAAATTTTTCCAGTACATCTCAACACTAAAACAATACTATGCAATGTAATGGTCACATGGGAGATCCCTGTTATCATTCACTGCCGTGCAAATACGTTTAACTTGTAATACAGGTTAGCTTTTAAATATGACCTTTAAAGTTCTTGAAACATTTAACAATTACCTGCAAGAATGCTCCCCAACTTGTCTGCAGGTTACCCTCAAGTCTCTTAAACAAGCCAGGTTTTCTCAAAGCCTTCAAAACCCATCTGACCAAACAAAAAGACTGGGGATAAATTTCCCTTAGAATTGTCAGTGACAGCCTTAATATCAAAGGACATGAATGTCAATCCAATCCTCATCCAAACTTCTTCCTGACCTTGGGGAGATTCTGTGAATTGTTGGGTGTCGGAAGTAAACATATTTGGGAGTTTTTTTACATCAGCTAAAAGGAGGCAGCAGAAGAGCAGTGGACCTGCCATGAATTAATGTTACAGAAGATTCTGCTGGGGACAGTGCAGCACTGTACAATATTTTAATGGCACAATTAATCCTTTTGTGCCTTCAATGATTATTAAGGACTGATTCTCAGAGGGCCTTTAAAACGATATTCGTGATCATGGCGTTCTCCCTCTGCTATATGGGGTCCCAGCTTATAGCATCAAATCTCAGAACCCATAAGTTATACATTCACACCAAGGAGTGATTCCTATTCCTCTGCAGCACAGATTCAACACTACATTATTTTTTATATTAGCTCAAAGTCACAAGAGTTGAGTCTCACTGTGGAATCTAAAAACTGACATGAGAAACATATTTTTCTATTCATTCATGGGACATTTGATTTGATATGATTTATTATTGTCACACATTAGTATATAATAAAAAGTATTGCTTTTTGCTCTCTATGCAAACAAAGCACACCGTACATAGAGAAGGAAAGGAGAGGGTGCAGAATGTAATGTTCCAGTCATAGCTAGGGTGTAGAGAAAGGTCAACTTAATACGAGGTAGGTCCATTCAAAAGTTTGATGGCAGCAGGGAAGAAATTGTTCTTGAGTTGGTTGGTAAGCGACCTCAGACTTGTGTATCTTTTTCCGGATGGGACATGGTCGTCACTGGCTGGCCAGCATTTATTTCCTATCCCTAGTTGACAGTCAACAACATTGCTGAGTCACATATAGGCCAGACCAGGTAAGGACAATAGATTTCCTTCCCTAAAGGACTTAGTGAACCAGATGGGTTTTTCTAATAATCAACAATGGTTTCATGGTCATCAGTAAGATTCTTATTTCCAGATATTTTTTATTGAATTCAAATTCCATCATCTGCTGTGGCAGGATTTGAACCCAGTTCCCCAGAACATTAGTTGAGTTTCTGGAATAATAGTCCAGCGATAATCATGCTCCCCTCCTAATGCCTTTATAATAACTACAAGGTTGGAAGGGAGTAAGAGGAAGGATCTGTCGTCAGGAAGTAAATTTCCAATGCACTTCTAATTTGTCTCTAATTAGCCATCCAGTGTTTTTATTGAATGTGCAGAGGTGGCAGGGTGGGAGCGGTGAACCCATCTGTTTCTATTCCACCTCCTGCATCCTGTCAAGAAAAGTAAAATCCAATTCAAATTGTTGTTTCAAAAGTTATGTATTGTTGATAATCCTGGAGCTTAACTCTGCTACTCAAACACATTCTTCACTGCTCGAAATTAAATTAGGTTGAGATTTTATCAGACTGTATGAAGCATCGGGAGGAAGAATATCTGTGATCTTCCTCTTTGGCTACCCATTATTCTGTACGAACAATAATGCTGTTGTCATGGTTATGCCAAAGGATGTGGTCTATAATGCTTGGGACGCAAATGATTATCAATGTATATGTCCTATGCCCCTATTTAAACGGAGTTTCAGGAGAAATTTTACCTGTGCATTGGCGCAAGAAGGTTCGTCTTTTGTATGACATATCATTTTGAAGATGTCATTGAATGCTTTCTTGTAAAAAAAAAAAAATCCCATCAGCTGTTGGATTTTTAACACAAGTACAATTAAACCTGCAAAAATAAGGTTTTTTGACTTCAGCCCAGTTACAATTCGATTCACTCCTTGTGATAACAAGAAGCAGTTGAAGGCACTGGAAAGGCTGTGGGCCATAACACCTTTCCAGTAATAGTACTGAAAACTTGTGCTCCAGAATGAGCTGTGCTCTTAGCTAAGCTGTTCCAGTACTGCTACAACACTAGCAATGACCCAGCAATGTGGAACGTTGCCCAGGTTTGTGTACAAAAAGCAGGACAAATCCAACCTGGCCAATTATCACCCATCAGTCTGCTCTCAATCATCTGTAACTTGATGGAAGGGGTTGTCAACAGTACTATGGTGCGGCACTTACTCAGCAATAACCTGCTAACTGAGGTTCAGTTGTGTTCCATTAGGCCCACTCAGCTTTTTACTGCATCACAGGAGACGTGGACAACAGAGCTGAACACAAGAGATGAGATGAGAGTGACTGCTTTTGACATCAAGGCAACATTTGACCAGAATCATGGAGATCATTGGGAATCGAAGAGAAACCTCTCCATTGATTGCACTCACACCTAGCACAAAGGAAGATGGTTGTGATTGTTATTTCCAGGACATCATTGCAGGATGGCGATATAAAAGCTGGACTAGTCAGCGACACCCATGCTCCGTGAAAGAACTAAAAACACATTAAAGTGTCAGGATTGTTAAACAGACTGGAGCTATTTCACCACTTCTGCAAAACACAGCATTAATTTCAAGGCAATTGGGAGCTCTTTGAAATTAAAAACAGATCTGTTCCAGCACTTTGGAATAGAGACACAATGAAGATGTCAGTAGCAAGTTCACTTTATTTTTATTGAGGAACCTGGGTGAAATACATTGCTCCCCACAGGTAGAAAAGTACAGAAAAGAAGACCAGGTAAATGAAGGTGATGCTAAACTTGGATTCCAATCTCCTGCTGACCAAATGAAAGTCTGAACATGATAAGATGTTCAAAGTGTCAAGGTCCCAGGGAACTGCAATAATATGACAAATGGAATACACATGTTTTTTTAGTGTAAAACTAAGTGTTAATCTGCAACTGTTTAGCCAATGAAGCACTATCTAGATTAGATTCTTCAGGTACACTAGAAACGTGTTATGTTCCTTTTAGTGAATTTTTCAAGGAGGAGACGTCAGTGCTGGTGAATAGAACATTTTTTCACTTTGGAAATCAGTATCATCACCATGTGCCTCCAGCGAAATCAATGGCAAATATAAACTGGAGATCTCTATACTCTGTCCTGAGTTGATCCCTTAATTCCATTCTCCAAAATTACATTCCAATTGCACCAGTGTGAACCTTCCCTTTCTCAGGCTTTATCGTTTGAGTGTGTAGAGGTGGGTTAATGCACTGAGCAGGATATAAGTGAATGTGCCACTGTACTCATTGTTCCTTATCTGGTTAGGTCATGAAACTCTTTGTGCATTAAATCCAGGAGTGTGACACCACGCTTCCTGTCTTTAAGGATGGGCAAGATGGGAAATGGTGAAAAATAGTAACATTTATGTTAGCCAAATAAAGAACAAAAACTTTTCAAAACAATGTTTTCTGATACGTTTGTGAAACTACAAAACCCTATCTCTTCCCCTTTCTGCAACTTCCATGTGATCCAACCCATGTAGTTTCTTCAGAGCTAGAGACGGCTGCTCAGATCTCTGTTCCTGCGATTGAGATACTTTGTGAACCCCGAGAGTTGTGTCGAACACTGCTCCATCTGTACTTGTGCAGGGCCAAACTTGACTATCGGGAGACAAAGCAGCGTACTAACTGGCAGGTGAATGAGAAGTCAGGGAAGTAGACGAGCTTTAAGCAGAGTCCCCAGTTCCATGGTCTCTTTCGTCATTATCTCTCTTGAGATCCAGCTGCATTTCACTGCTAACACTGTGCTGGAAAATGATTTGTTACAGATAATTGGACGGCTATAAGGCCAAGGGAAGGGTATCTATAAAGCTTTTGAAGGTAAGAAACATCTTGGAATTCAGATTCCGATGGTGATGTTGAAGATGTGCATGGATTCATTTGACTGCAACTTTTGACAGACCATGACACTGGTCACACAACTCATCTAAATGGCCTGCGACGCTACATTTCTTATGTTTAACTCTTCTAATCTGCCTGTAAATCTAGTGAAGGCCTGTCAGTGCATTGTACATTTTTTTGCTGCTGCTCAGTGGGGCGGCATGGTGGCACAGTGGTTAGCACTGCTGCCTCACAACTCCAGGGACACAGGTTCAATTCCCAGCTTAGATCACTGTGCGAAGTTTGCACTTTCTCCCTGTGTCTGCATGGGTTCCTTCAGGGGCTCCAGTTTCCTCCCACAATCTGAAAGACATACTGGTTATGCTAAATCCTGCCTCAATGTACCCAAACAGGTGCCAGAGTGTGGCAGCTAGGGCACTTCATTGCAGTGTTTGTGTAAACCTACTTACACTAATAATTAAACCTGATTTTCCTCTTCATTGATGGACCCCTCAAGGTACAACATCTGCATTCAACTGAGAAAAACCCGAAGGTGGCTGTACTCTCTAATACTGGCTCTTCACTGCTGCCCCTATCTCCACCATCTGCTCCTGATCTCTTGCGAGAGTGAGTCACTAGGTAAAAACACAACTACCCATCTTGCTGGCCCCACTAAAGTGTGAGCAGCTGAACTGGTCTGAATGAGCCCTGGAACGGTGCATCTTCATAAGGACTCTGCTCCTCTGAAGACTCAGAACCCACCATGTCCTCTGCCATAGATGAAGGCACAATGGGATATAAAGGATATGAATTAACCATGGTGAGGGTAAAAATCATTGATGATGGTCATATTTCATTCAACATTCAATCAACATGACTGTGTGGCGTATGACATGTTGATGCATTTTATTTAGTTATGCCCAGATTCCCCAACTCCAACAGCTAGAGATGCCATGGGTCCACTTACTTCAAGACCTCCTCCTCTGTAACCTGCACATCTTTGGACACTAAGGGGCAATTTAGCAATGACCAATCCACCGAACCCGCATATTTTTGGACAGTGGGAGGAAACCAGAGCACCAGGAGGAAACCCATGCAGACATGGGGAGAATGTGCAAACTCAATACCGACAGTCATCCAAGGCTGGAATTGAATCCGAGTCCCTGGCGCTGTGAGGCAGCAGTGCTAACCACTGTGCCACCATGTCAGCTGCAGAAGGATTTAAGGATGGCTAAATGAAACAATGCTACTTACACACCAGAAGAAGAAGGAGAGCTTCTTCATCCCTGACCTGTTACTCCTTCCACCCACACCCACCCCCCCCCCCCCCCCCCCCCCACATCCTGAGTATCCTCTCCAGCAAGTGATCTGCTACAGCCCTCCTCCGTGGATCCCACATGATGTTCTCCCTCTTCCCCCGACCTCTCAGGTCTCAGCTAAATTCCTCAGGAAGTGAGGAAGGTATTTTGCTTTTTCCCAGTGGTAAAGGACAACGTGCAAATACACTCCATCAGCTCGTCACTTTCCCAATGTTTTCTAATTGGTTTTGCTGCCTTATTTATATAATCTCTTTAGTATAAGGAAGGTGCCAAGACACTTTGCAAACAGGTGTGCCTAAAATTAATGTCAATTTGCAAAGGAGACATTAGGAAGAGTGGTCAAAATTTAATTTTAGCATTCATTACTGGAGGGCTATTATACAAGATCAGGGATGTACTGCTGAGGTTATATAATGTTCTGGTCAGACTCCATTTGGAATATTGTGAGCAGTTTTGGGCACCATGCTGAGGGAAGGATGTGTTGGCCTTGGAGGGGGTCCAGAGGAAGTTCACAAGAATGATCCCAGGAATGAAAGGTTTGTCATATGAGGAGTGGTTGAGGATCTGGGTCTATAGTCAATGGAGTTTAGAAGGATGAGGGGGATCTAATTGAAACTTAGAGTAATGAGGGGCCTAAATAGAGTGGACATGCGGAGGATGCTTCCACTAATAGGAGAGGCTAGAACTCGAGGGCATAACCTCAGGGTGAAGTGATGCGCCTTTAAAACTGAGATGATGAGGAATTTCTTCAGCCAGAAGGTGGTGAATGTGTGGAACTCATTGCCACAGAGGGCTGTGGAGGCCAGGTCATTGAGTGTCTTTAAGAAAGAGATACATAAGTTCTTGATCAATAAGGGGATCAAGGGTTTCAGGGAGAAGGCAGGACAATGGGATGAGAATCATATCAGCCATCATTGAATGACGGAGCAGACTCGATGGGCCGAACGGTCTAATTCTGCTCATGTATCTTAATATCTCATGGTCTTATGGTCTTCAATGAAATTGGCCCTGAGGTAGTTATTAAAGATGCACAGACAGATGGAGAGATTTAGGGAGGATTCCACTCTTCTGGATCAAGTTGGAGATCAATGTGCCACCAGTGGAGACAACCAACACAGGAGGTTAAAGTCATAGGAATGGAGCTTTCAAAAGCGATGTGCAGTGATGAAGGAGATAAAACCCAGGAGGGGTCTTAGATGAGGACAACAATGTCAAATGTGATGAATCCATCATATATTAGGAGGTTTGTATGCAGGTTTTGTTAAAATCCATTCACAGGATGTGGCATCACTGACTAGGCCCCACATTTACTGCCCAACCCTACTTCCCTTGAAGTTGATGGTGAGCCATTTTCTTGAGCCTCTGCAGTCCATGAGATGCAGGTACTCCTACAGTGCTGTTAGGGAGGGAGTACCAGGATTTTGACCCAGTGACAGTGAAGGAACTGCGATATGTTTCCAAGTCAGGATGGTGAATAACTTGGAGGGAAACTTTTGAGGTGGTGCTTTCTCCATGTGTCTGAGCAGTAATGAGTATGTTACTGTTAAGCAAGTACATGATTCCTACAAATGTGGCAATTACTTTCTGTCACATTTTAGCCCTCATACTTCAGCTATCATGTGAAGTGAATCCTTGGAGCTACAGACAGTAATGCCGTGGGCAACCTGTTCACCTGTTGGAAAGTATAGTTAACACAGTCACATGTTGATCTTCAGTTGGTAGCACCTCTGAGTGAGTTCATCTCCCACCGCAGTGATTTGATCACAAAATCTTGATGACACTTCAGTGCTTGAGAACTATCTTTCATTTCTTTCCTTGGCCCAGTACCATTCTTCTTACCTTTCACCATCATCTGTTTTGTCAGTTAAACTCTCCTGTCAATCGTAGCTTCCCTTTTGATTTATCCACTGTAATGACTTCAACGAGGCCCATGAGATTGGCTTCTTGGAGTTTGAGGTCCTATCTACAGGTCCAGGCAGCAAGCGATCGAGGACATCATCCAACCTGAGTGCCTGTCCCTCTACAGCAGCTACATTCACGGCCAGGTGTCCCTCAAAAGGGAGAATGAGGTTTCAAAGGACATCACTGATGCCTTCCATGCCTGCTGGGCACCACAGGGACCTGGGTGTATTATTGACCCGTTTAATCGCATTTTAATTTGATGCTTTAAGTTTCTCTTCTGCTTTGTCTTTTGTTTTGGATGGTTCCCCTCCTTTTAGAGAGTTGCCCTTTTGAGTTGTCCCTAAGTTAAGTTGATTTTGTTTATTTGGTTGGACAATAAAAGATGTCCCTGATTTGGGGTCATAATTGCCTACCCAATCAGGGAGCCTCAGCTGTATATACATGAGTGTCATACCTACTGGCACTCTGGATTTTGACTTTGCACTTGAAGCATTTTAGAGAAGGAGATAAGGAATAAAAAGAAAATCTGGTGAAGGGACAGTGGTCTCTGAGGAGTTATTTTATCCACAGTTTCCCTGCTTTTTGTCCTTGCTTAACATCTATTTTTGTTCCATTTCTGATGAAGGGTTAATGACTTGCAAAGTTAATTTTTTTTAGGGACATGGGGGTCACTGACAAAGCCAGCATCTGTTACCATCCACTAATTGAACTTGCTCAGCCATTTCAGTGGGCAGTTAAAAGTCAACCATATTGCTGTGGGTCTGAAGTCACATGTAGGCCGGACTAGGTAAGGATAGCAGATTTCCTTCCCTAAAGGGCATTAATGAACCAGATGGGTTTTTATAACAAATGTTGAGAGGTTCATGGCCGCTATCGCTAAAACTAGCTTTCAATTTAATATTATTATTATTATTAATTAATTGTTTATTTAATTAATTGAATTTTAATTCCATCAGCTGCCATGATGGGATTTGAACCCATGTCCCCAGGCCAGTTTCTGACCCTCTGGATTGCCAGTCCAACGGCATTATTACCAGGTCTTCTCCCCATTCTCTTTCCACAGAAGCTGCCAGGCTGCTGAGTATTTCTAGGATGGCATGGTGGCACAGTGGTTAGCACTTCTGCCTCTCAGTGCCAGGAAGCCGGGTTCAATTCTGACCTTGGGTGACTCTGTGTAGAGTTGGCACATTCTCCCCGTGCCTGCGTGGGTTTCCAACAAGTGCTCTGGTTTCCTCCCACACTCCAAAGATGTGCAGATTAGGTTGATTGGCCATGGTAAATTGCCTCTTAGTGTCAGGGATAATTAGCAAGGTAAATAGCATGAGGTTATGGGGGTGGGGCCTGGGTGGGATTGTTGTTGGTGCAGGCTCAATGGGCCAAATGGCCTCCTTCTGCACTATAGAGATTCTAGATTGCCCCTTTGTGTCAGGAAGATTAGTAGAGTAAATATGTCGGTTTATAGGGAGGGCCTGGGTGAGATTGTTGTTGATACAGACTCGGTGGACTAAATGGTCTCCTTCTGCACTGGTGATTCTACATTTCTGTATTTCTGTCTCTGTTTCAGGCTTCCAGATTCAGCATTGTTTTCCTTTGTTCTTGCGTTTCTATGTATCTATCTGTTTCAGTAAGAGTTATTTCTTTTCCCCTTAAGAGTTTTATAACCCCAGTGGTCTCGTTAACAGTGAATATTGTTAAGTTCATTAAACTAAATTAAGGTATCGTAATATGTATTCAGTGCGATTAAAGCCTGCGTGAAAAGATATGGATACAAAACCAAAATCATTTTATTTGTGCTTTATTGACGCAGTTACAGGAATTCTCAGGTATCTTACTGTTCCTTTTACTAAACTGTTACAAACAAGGACATTTTAACATAATCAGTGATAAATATGCATATCCTATGCAAAGAAATGTTGCTCCAAACTAGACATTTGGAGATAATTACCCAGATCATGTTTCAATTTATCATACAATAAATGAAGCCAAACAAATTGAACATTATGAACCAAATTTGAATCAGGTTTTGAAAGAGGAGGATGAATGTAAAATGGAGAGATGTTATTGCTTTGCCAGCAGACAAAAATTCTTCCAAGTGTTTTTGGATTCATTCCCTTACAGCAGGGATTGTGGGCTAAGTGGTATGGGACGGGAGGTGGAAGGGAGGCAGTGAGGGTGGTGGGTGAAGGAAACAATTACTCTTTTGTGTGTCAGGTCCAGACAGGAATGTTTGTGGAGCTTTAGTTGCTGAAAATGCAGTGTGGAAGGGAACATGCACTATTTGCTCATATGGATAAGGTGCTTAAGAAGGCATCCAGCATGCTTGCCTTCATCGGGCAGGGCACTGAGTATAAAAGCTGGCAAGTTGCGTTACAGCTGTATAAAACTTTAGTTAGGCTGCATTTGGAATATTGCCTGCAGTTCTGGTCGGCCACACTATCAGAAAGATGTGGAGGCTTTGGAGAGGGTGCGAAGAAGGTTTACCAGGATGTTGCCTGGTCTGGAGAGTTTTAGGTATGAGAAGAGGTTGGATAATCTCGGATTGTTTCCACTGGAAGGACAATGACGACCTGATAGAAGTCAACAAAACGAAGAGAGGCATAGAGCAGATAGTCGGAGGCTTTTTCCGAGGGTGGAAGGGTTAACTACAAGAGGGCACAGTTGAAGGTGAGAGGGGGTAAGTTTAGGGGAGGCAGGCGGGGAAAGTTTTTCACACGAGGGATGGTGGGTGGCTGGAATTCATTGCCAATGAAGGTGGTGTAAGCAGGCATGTTAGCAATGTTCAAGGTGTATCTTGATAGAGACATGAACGGGAGGCAAACGGAGGCATAGAAACCACATATCTGCACAGACTTGGTGGGCTAAAGGGCCTGTCCTGTGCTGTATTGTTCTTTGTTCTTTATATAGCTCATGGTAGATTGTACCTTGGTGTTATTAGTAAGGCAACATATAATTTAGCATTTGGCTCTGTAGGAAAACTTCGAAATATTCAAAGAATTGAGTTCCAGTGCTCAAGATTCTGAAGCAGATTTGAACAAGACATACGTAACGTGCTGAGGAAAATACATTTTCCCGCTACTTAAACAAAGCTGGTGGGAAGATAAATGTAGATAAATGAAATGAAAATGGATGGACTTAAGATGGTACTGGATTGTTCGTTCCAGTATTGATACAAGCGTCAATTTAAGCCAATCGCAAAATTAAGTAAATGATAGCGATTAGGATATAAAATCATGTTGAACTGGTTAGATCTTAAAACCATCTGCCACAAGCCATCCTTGAAAAGTGTCCATACAATATTCACAGCAAAATTTTACACGTTCCCGGAAAAAGAGAATACTTAATGGGGTGGAGGAGTGAGCAGGACAGTGGGATTGAGCTAGGGGTTTCATATAGACAGAAACATGAATGTAGTGTGGATTGATCATATAATCTGTCTCTGGTCCTAAGCTTTCTGTGATTGGTCGTGGCCAAGGCTACAAACATCACCACAGTCAATCATATTTTTTTTTAATTCATTCACGGGATGTGGGCATTGCTGGCTAGACCAATACTTACTGTCCTTCCCTAGACCAACATTTACTGTCCATCCCTAGTTAGAAGGTGGTGGTGGGCTGCCTTCTTAAACTGCTACAATCCTTGGTGTGTATTTACGCTCAAAGTGCTGTTGGGGAGGGAGTTCCAGGATTGTGATCCAGCAACAGTGAAGGAACGGTGATATATTTCCATGCCAGAATGGCTTAGAGGGCAAATTGCAGGTGGTGTACTCTCAGGCATCTGCTCCATTGTCTTTTTATAAATGGTAGCGGTTATGAGTTTGGAACATGCATCCTCTTCTAATCGCATATACACATCACAGACCAGGGATCTAATACTTAGGGGTGAAGCGAAGTTAGCACTTCTGCCTCACTGCTCCAAAGACCCGGATTCAATTCCGGCTTGGGTCACTGTGCAGAGTCTGCATATTGTCCCCGTGTCTGCATAGGTTTTCTGTGTGCTCCAGTTTCCTCCCATAGTCCGAAAGACATGCTAGTTAGATGCATTGGCCATGCTAAAAATTCTCCCTCAGTGTACCTGAACAGGCACCAGAGTGTGGTCACTAGGCAATTTTCACAGTAACTTCATTGCAGCTTTAATGTAAGCCTACTGGTGACACCAATAAATAAATTTAAATTTACTCTTCTGCACGAATCTGATATTATTTTGCATTCTGTCTGAGTGTTTTGGTGTAAAGTTGGAGCATCCCTAAAAACAGATTTAAATAGAATTATAGCTCGAATCACTTTGTGGTCTTAAATAATTGTCACAAAACACACCTTCTTCTCTCCGCTGTAAGTAAACTCAGTTTCCTAGGAGTTTCCTTAGGGTGGCATGGTAGCACAGTGGTTAGCACTGCTGCTTCACAGCTCCAGGGACCTAGGTTTGATTCCTGGCTCAGGTCACTATCTGTATGGAGTTTGTACATTCTCCTTGTGTCTGCGTGGGTTTCCTCCAGGTGCTCCGATTTCCTCCTGCAGACCAAAGATATGCGGGTTAGGTTGATTGGCTTTGCTAAATTGACCTTAGATGCATAGGTTAGAGAGGAATAGTGGGTAAAATATGTACGGATTGGGGGGTAGGGCATGGGTGGGATTGTGGTTGGTGCAGACTCGATGGGCCGAAGGGCCTCTTTCTGTACTGTAGGGATTCTATGAAAAGACTAACAATAAGAGGAGCAATGTCTGGGACTATTTCGAGGTGTTGTGGGGTAATTTGAGATGGCTGGTACTGTCTTTAACCACAGACAATATAAAATTCACAAGGCAGATATCTCCGTATACAGATGTACCATTTACTTAGAACAAAAACACAATAGGCAGCTGCTTGGAGATCACTCTGTGAAACTCTTTGCTGCAGAAGGCTACAGAGGCCTGGTCATTGAGTGTCTTTAAGACAGAGATAGGTTCTTAATTAGTAAGGGGATCAGGGATTATGGAGAAAAGACAGGAGAATGAGGATGAGAAAAATATCACCCATGATTGAATGGCAGAGCAGACTCAAAAGGCCGAGTGGCCTAATTCTGCTCCTATGTCTGATGGCCTTATGGTCTTATCATCAAAAGGATTAAGCAGCTCTGGAATAGAGCAGCACAACCTCTCCGATTAATCTAACGTGTACAATCAAAAACAGATCAATGATAGATTTCATCAATCATCCTGTCTCATATTAGTTTAAAATTAATTACACACAGTCAACATACATCAATAATAATTCCTGACAAATAACTTGGCCAAACGCATTTTACCATCTGACGTGATATCTCATTCATCCATTTAACCTGGACACTGACTCCCACCTTGGCTGAACTCACTTCCGTGTTGCTATGTAACTAAGGACGCTCATCATAGAGGTCAAAGTGAACCTTCCCACCAGTTCATTGCCAAAACTGGACAGACACATGATTCTGCATCCTGGTACATATCTACTCTATGTCTAGACAATACCTATTCATAAAGTTGCAAAATTTGTTCTCTTGACAGAAAATTTCTGATATAAATTCTGCTAACTACTGAGGTTCTCAGGCCCTTTGGCTCTGAACTCTTTGCTTTACCATCATACCTTGCAGCTTTTAGCTGAAATGAATGAACAACAATTCATTCAATACATAAAATACATTTAAATTATCGGCATATATGTCTTAAATCATAATTACTTATTTAATTCTCTTATCGCATCCACATATGTGTAAACTATTTGTTTCATTACCTTATTATCTATGCTTCTCTTTGCTGGTAGTGCTGTCAGTGCCCTGTGTATTCTGTTTAAAACCTTATTAACTGGTTAATAATTTCCCCCTTCAGTGACAATACTTTTTTTTAACCTTTTCTTGTGGAACACAGATCATGCAGGCCAATTTAGAAGAATGCTGCGTCTTTAGCTACCTTAATGAACATATCTGTCAGAGGAAGTAATGAGTGCAAATTAAATTTTGTTTACTTGTGAGTTTTCCCACAGGGTGGTGAATATTTTATAATACGTGTTGAATAAAAAGGCACAAAACTGAAGCAACGGAATGATTTTTTTGCTCTCTTTTGCGCACTTAAATATTGAACTATTATTACAGACGTGGGCAAAAGCTTTACAAAGCTTAACTTGGTTGAACCTTTTAATTTGATTTCTAATTGCTGTTTGTAAGAGTTGTATTGGAAAGTCTATGGACGATATTTCGGTTCCAGGCCAGCAGCCATTAAATGTTAGATGTGTCCCAGTTGTCCAATATGATTGTAATAGGGAGCGGCATGATTACATTTAATCCTTGAATGCACAAAAACATGCTTCAGGACATCAATCCCTTTAAATTGAGTCTAATTCCTTACCCTTTAAGAAAGCATATTCAAATCTTCCTTTCTACTCCTTTTGGAAATGTATTTATATGTTATTTCTACCACGTGTCGAATTCTCTCATTTGGCAGCATGATGGCACAATGGTCAGGATCCAGATTCAATTCCAGCCTCGGGTGACTGTCTGGAGTTTGAACATTCTCCCCATATCTGTCTGAGTCTCCTCCAGATGCTCCAGTTTCCTCCCACAGTCAAAGATGTGCGGATTAGTTTGATTGGCGATATTAAATTGCCCCTTATTGTTGGGGAGATTAGCACGGTTACGAGGGGATAGGGCTTGGGTGGAATTGTTGTTCATGCGGACTTGACGGGCCAAATAGCTTCCTTTTGTACTATAGGGATTCTATGCTTCTGTATAATTTGATTTGATTTATTATTGCCACATGTGTTAGTATACAGTGAAAAGTATTGTTTCTTGTGCGCTAAACAGGCAAAGCATACCATTCATAGAGAAAGAAAGAGAGAGTGCAGAATGTAGTGCTACTGTCATAGCTAGGGTGTAGAGAAAGATAAGCTTAATATGAGGTAGATCTATTCAAAAGTCTGATGGCAGCAGGGAAGAAGTTGTTCTTGATCAGTTGTATGTGTCCTCAGACCTTAATGTCTTTTTCCCAATGGAAGAAGGTGGAAAAGAGTATGTCTCGGGTGCGTGGGGTCCTTAATTATGCTGGCTGTTTTTCCGTGGCAGCAGGAAGTGTAGGCAGAGTGAATGGCTGGGAGGCTGGTTTGCATGATGGACTAGGCTTCGTTCATGACCCTTTGTAGTTTCTCGTGGTCTTGGACAGAGCGGGAGCCGTACCTAGCAGTGATACAACCAGAAAGGATGCTTTCTATGGTGCATCTGTAAAAGTTGGTAAGAGTTGTAGCAGACATTCCAAATGGTGAAGTCATTCCAAAAGGTGACTTCTGGCAAGTTGTGCCCAGCATATCATCCAATTCTTTCTTTTACTCTCATTCTATGCTTCTGAAACTTTATTCTAACTCTTCTAATCTCTCTAACAAGGCACTATCACAATCTTACAGCTTTGGAGATTCTTAGGACCCTGGAGACACCAGACCAGAAGCTGACCCAGACCAGCCGACTGCGTGGGACTGCTGCAGTCCCAGGACCAGGGCTTTCCCTATCCATCTGACCCGGACAGCTGTGACCTTCTGCAGGCTCCAAGCACTGTCTTCACACCCTGCATCTACAATTGTCCCACACTCCTAAAAAATCAACTCCCCACTGCCTAAAAATCACTAATACTGTTCTTTTAAATTTACTTGCGCAGCTAGAGATCCTCTGATATCTGAAGGGAGACCCTGACCTGGCAGTGACCCAGAGACCCCCTACATGTGAACCAGGCCATCGGCACATCTGCAACCGCAACCCCAGAGATCCCACCCAGCCTTTGACCTAGTTATTTCTATTTTGTAATACTTTAGAATATATGTTATTTTATCAATATCACTGTTTCTTTCTCTGGCCAATATGGCAGAGGATTGAATTGTTCCTATCTGTGCGCCAACCCCATACATCTTAGCAGCCAGTAGGTGGTACGCAGAAGCAGTCCAAGTCACTTTTCCAATTTTTTTTTTATAGCGCTATCCTTCTCTGTGGGAGCTCATAGCTCCTGATGAGTGTCTCCCCCAACCATCTGGCTGGGACATGGAAGCTGCCTTATGAGGAATATCCTCCCACTTACATGTGTCATCTCAAATCAATTTCCAAGGTAGAAAGAAAAGATAAATGCTTCAGAGGAGAGATTTGGACTTCCAACAAAAAGCGTGCCTTGTTAAACTTTACACTGATTATACCCAGAGCTGGCAAATATTAGGAATTTGCTTCTAGAGATTGCTGGATTAGTATAATGGACGGTATTTTGTTCCAGTGATGCGGGTCCCCCTCACCGGCTGGAGAATGGGTGGGAACCCCCATGTCACTTCTGAGGGGGGAGACCCAAAAATAATTAAATGCCCATCTCGCCCTTAATTGGCATCAGACATCCCACACGATTGAGGCCCCTAGGGGGTGGAAATCCTGGCCACCAGAGCTGCCGGCCAGTCAGAGACCAGGAGCTTCCCTTTGCCACGGCAGTACCACCAGGAGCAATGGGTACAGCCGGTAACGCAGCGAGGCTGAACCCCAGAACCAACGCTAGATCCCAGGACACGGGCAAGGGAGACTAGGATGGGGGGCAGGGAGTGGGGAGGGGGACAGGGGAGTGGTGGGCTGTGGAGTGGGAAGGGTTTCATAGGAAATGGGAGGATGGTGGCTTTGAGCGCGCTCCCCTTCCCTACCCAATGCCGGATCCCTCAGTCATGCTGAGGGTGGAGGAATATGGGGGTCATTTAGGGGGAGGTGTTAGGTGAGGTTAAACACTCACCCTTGCTGCCCAGATTAAGCCATTCAGTTTTTTGCGGCACTGCTTCCCCATTCTCCTGGCCAGTGCCCTGGCATTAACGCATGCTGCCACTGCCTCCCAGGCTGCGATTTCACGCCTTCCCCTGGGATGGCGTCCTGTTAGGGGAAAGATGGTGTCCTGCCGTGCCCCCACTGCCTCCACCAACCTGGCCAGATCTGCATCTGAAAAATGGGGAGCTGTCTTCCTGGAGGCCACTTCTTTCGGCATTGCCTGCCTTTCTGCCCATCTTTGAGATTTTTTATGGCGTTTTCCCTTGTTAGTTCAGATCCGCTGCTGGATGTTTGGATGCATCACATACCTATTCCAGCGAATTTAATGCAGTTTGCCTTGTCACCATGGAGGGGGAGCCAAGTCAGTACTTGCAGGTGTGCTGATGGGGCGAAGTGGAAGGCAGGTATGTGGCTCTGTGATGATAGAAGGCATAGGAGAAAGAGGGTCATGTCAGTCAGCCATTGGGGCTGGAGGGGTGATGAGGGGGGTCATCTACAAAGGGGTTGGGGTGGTAAGGGGGTCAGTAATGTTGGAGGTTGATCCCTGATGTCCATGTAGGGGAGGGGGAAGCTGCCCTTGGTGGGAGGAGGGGGTCACTGTATCTAGCCCCAGGACAGCTGATTTTTTTTTCACTTTTCCTGCACAGAGTTTGTGGCTCCAATCTGAGCTGTTGGCTGTCTGGCGGGTTAAGCCCTATCCATTGCCTCTAACAGTTAGAAATGGTCTAGCCCATATTTTCGAAGATTGAGTGCATATGATATGGTGTGAAAAAGCAGCTGAAAAATGGATCAAGAATGGATACTTAGAAAAAATCTCGTGAAATTTCATCCAACATGTAACTGAAATTGAAGTGCCTGTTAAAAATGATAGGTCTGTTTCTCATCTATATTGTAATATTCTACTTAGCTGAAAATCTCTGACTCCATTGAATGTATTGCTATCAATCTAATGAATTTCTACATTCTGGTGTTAGAATTTATTATTCATCGCTACTGTTGACTTGAACCTCCCAAATATTGCATTGGAAATTTTTCATTTAATTTATTTTTACATTGAAATTAGAGACCAACCTGTCTCATCACAGATGATCTGGATGACAATATTTGCTATTTCCCTATGTCTTAGTTTCCAGGGGATTGAATTCAGAAGCTGCGTTCAATGCACATTGAATCTTGGTTAGGCCATCCTTTGTCTATTGTGCACAGTTCTGGTTTCCAACTTATAAAAAGATTATAGAGGCATGGGAATAGGTGACAAAAAAGTTTACAAGGATGATATCAGAACTGAGAGGTTAGGAATGATTGAATGGGCTGGGGTTCCTACCTTGGAAAAGAGAGGATTCGCAGGTGATCTGATAGAAGTCCTTATGATCATGAAATGATTTGTTCAAGTCAGTGTATAGGAGGTGCTTCCCCTGGCAGTACAGACTAAACTGTAACCACAAACATTAGATAGTCACAAATAAAACCAACACAGGGTGCAGGAGTGTGGTTAGAGTATGGAACTTACTGCCATAAAGTGCAGTTGAAGCATTGAATTGAATTGAATTGGTTAGATGTATTAAGAGAAATCAAACCAAATACATAATAGAGAATGGAAAAGAAGCTTATGCTAAAACAATTAGACCAAGAGGGTTGAGAGGAGGCTGGTGTAGACCATAAACCCCAGCATAGACATCTTGGCCAAATGGCCTGTTCATGCTATTCATGGCCTGGACATCCTATCTGATTCTAAATTTTCTTTTGAATGGATACTTGTTGGGACTTTGGAACACACTGAATGGGATTTCATGCTCACACCCACCTTGAGACCGGAAATTTCTGCCTGAGGTCAGCTGACTGTTAAATGGTCCGTCAAATTTTCCATGCCACCCACGACAATTCCTGTGGTGAGTTGGACCGGAAAATTCACCCAATGTTTCAATATAATAAAATAGTAGATACACACATCTTTAAATTGGTCACTATCCAGCCACATTATGCTGAGTAGGAGCAAAAGAGATTGTAAAATCTTCAACCAATTTTCAAGTTTTTTGGAAGTTATGCTTTTCCAAACAAAAATGTAATTTATGCTCTTTAGATTCACTAAGTTGGAACAGGGCAGCTCCATTTCTGATGACTAAAAAACAAAGGAACACTCGTCCAAATTTTTCACATTGAAAATTAATTGATCTTATTTATTTCATGTTTGCCTGGCCAGATTTACTTGCATGGTCATTCCTGCTAAATATAGCATTGAACAAATTCTCTTCCATCCCCAAGAACATGCAAGTAGAAGGAAATGAAAACAAATAGACTTTTGCGTTTGGTTTGATTGTACCACGACCTTTGAGCCAATTTATGAAAAATATCACACTGCTGCTAAAATGAATGTTTTCTGAGATGTTGGCCGAGTTTTGCAATTGTACATTAGTCATTCCTGTGTTGGTGTAGCCATTCAAGCCTTCTGTTAATATGTTTCATCATGACAAGCAAATGTGGAAAAATCAGACAAAGGTTATAGCAGATTTTGCAGAATGTTGTTCTATATTGCCTTGGTATTCATACTAGGTGGCGCAGTGACACAGTGGTTAGCACTGCTGCTTCACAGTGCCAGGGATCAGGGTTTAATTTCCAGCTTGGGTCACTGCCTGTGCAGAGTTCTCCCCGTGTCTGCGTGGGTTTCCTCCAGGTGTTCAGTTTCCTCCTATATTCCAAAAGACATGCTTGTTAGGTGCATTGGTCATGCTAAATTGGCCCTCAGTATACCTGAACAGGCACAAGAGTGTGGCGACTAGGGGATTTTCACAGTAACTTCATTGCAGTGTTAATGTAAGCCTACTTGTGACACTAGTAAATAAACTTTAAATACTACTTTTGTCCAATGCAGAAGGTAATGTTAACCAAAATGTAATAAGATTTCAAGACCCGTAAGTGCACAACTGCTCAGGAAGTGCCACACTTGCTCTAATCAAAAATCATAAACAAATAATGCTTGCACATAAAAGTTCAGCCAAAATAAAACTATAAACCACATAATTTACTCAGCTTACTGCTGAGTCTACAAACAATATTGGTTGCACCAATAGCTGTTGAATTAATTTGCTTCCTATTACTTAAATAAGCAGTATTTGCATAAGGAAATTGTGATTTAATGTGGTAACATATTGCACCAAGAAGCAGAACAAAAGTCTACATTTTGAGGCCAAAATAGACTTCAGGTGGGTTTTCCAGCCGCTCTCGCCCCAAAAACGGAAAAGCCCACCTGAGGTCAACAAACCTTTGCATGATCCGCACCCTCCACCACCCTCCACCACCCTCCTCCACCGCCCCACTCACTATGATTCCATGGTGGGTGGAATGGGAAAATTCATGTTGGGTGACCAATTTATAACACTTACTTACTTAAACACCTAACAGGACACAGTATAATTCAGTCCTGAAATGTATTGTTAAGCTGCTTTAAGTTTCCATTTTCTCACTTAACTCTGGGTGTCTGAGCGTGCTTCACGTGTGTTCACGTGGTCTTGGACTGTATAATTAGCTGATGCAGGAGTTAGGTGCATCATTTACAGAGGTAGTACAAAATATACATAATCAGATTGCACGTTTATTTATCATCCAGGAGAAAGTTCATTCATTCATTCATTCATTCATTCATACCCTACCCTGCCTGGAGAAAGGTGCTTGATTCATTGCCTGCTGTTGCTTCATCCTGAGCTCACAGCAAATTACTGTGGATGTTGGAATCTGAAACAAAAACAGAAAACGCTAGAAAATCTCAGCAGGTTTGATAGCATCTGTGGAGAGAGAACAGAGCCAAGTCATCCAAACTCTCAACGATGACTCTATTCGCTCCACAGATGCTGACGGACTTGCTGAAATTTTCCAGAATTTTGTTTTTGTTTCGCCCTGAGCTATTTGCTCAGCAGCAGTGGTTCATCACCGCCTTCCTCTCCCAAGGGCAGGTCGAGGAGGCAGATCCCAAGCCTCCTCTCAGTTGGAATGGGAATCGAACCCAAGCCGTTGCTGTTATTCCAAGCTGCACGCCAGCCACCTAAGCTAACCCTGCCCACTCTCCATTAGGGAAACAAAACAGAAAATGCTGAAGAAATTCAGCAGGTCTGTGTGGAGAGAGAATAGAGCCAATGCTTTGAGTCTAGATGACCTTCCATCAGAACATTTTCTGTTTTGTTTCAGATTCCAGCATCCGCAGTATTCTGCCTTTACTCCATTAAGGAAAGACGTGATTGGTGAATTGGCTGATTATAACAGTTTGAGCCTTACAAAAGCAATGACCAATACTATTGCCCTGTGTGCTGATACTCCTGTTTGGCCTTGATTTCCATCGCTTGATCTTCCCTGGAGGGTTGGTCCTGGATATATAGCAGATAATATCCTCAGTTACTATAGAATGAAACCTCTGTTTTGTATTGATACTAACTCATACATATAGAATAATAGGATAGCACTTAGAATCAAACTCACCAAAGACGTGGTTTCCCTGAACTTGATCTTGGCCAGATAAAGGCTAGGATCTTTCTCAAGGGCAAATAACTCAACATGGTGCTTTAAATCTGGTTGACACTGCATAGTGCTTGATTACAAAATTGTATTCATTGAAACCAGTGATCAAGACAGGCTGGAAAATGCCAAAAGGAGATGGATAGAGTGTCATTTTGTGTTTTGTGTCCATTACAATGTTATTACTTCAGTTTGCTGGATTACTGTGCAAGCTGCTTTAAAATGCATGAAAACCATCCGTGTAATTATTTAGGAGCGAGAAGGTCTAATCTGTTTTTTTCTAAAGATACTGGAATGCTTTAATAGAGTAAAGTATTGTATGTGCATGTTAAATACTGGGACTGGAAAACAAGCCAGCATCTCTGTGATTTTGATTTTCTTATTGTCGGACACGGTGTGGTTTAAATTAACCCTCTTTACTGGTGAATACTAAAGTTCAGAGCTTTTCTTTAACTATAAAGATGCCTCAGAATTTAAATAGACAGAGAAACAAATGCCAAGCCATTGAAAGCACGATCAAAAAGAAAGCTTCAGAGAATAATGACATATAGCTTTTCATATAAACACCTTCCAAGTATTTCAGTTTAATGTGACAAACAAGGACAGTAACTCGACAATTTCTTTATTCAACATATCTAGGACCAACTCCAACATGAACAGTTGCAACTCATTAACCCTTTACTGAACTTTAACTCTAACTGAACGTCAACTTTCAACTGAACTTTAAGTGTTAACTACACATTCACTTTAACTGAACATCAGCTTTAACTATTTAACTGAAAATAGGCACGACTGAGTTTAGGAAAATCTGGGCCAAGAAATAGCCTCAATGTAGAATCTATCTTCTTCTTCTCCGAAGCATCCTTCAGGGTACAGGTCTTCTTGGGATGACTGGTCCCTTTGAGTTATCGCTGGCAAACAAAGGCTCACGTGTATTTTATCCACAATTCTCCACTCGCTTCCAGAAGATTCTCCGTCATCCAGCCAACAATGTAACCAGAAACCGATCACATGGCTTAAAAATCCAATGAAATTATTTGCAATCGACTCCACTACACTTAGTTCATTTGGCATGTACCATACGCAACAGCCATATAAATTGAAGCCACACTGTATAGGCTAATGTAAACAACTTCCCTTACCTGGAAAGCTTCAGATCACAGCTCCCAGCCAGAGCAATTTATAGCCTGCATCTAGTTTTAATCTGTAAGTTGACCAAAAATCCCAGCATAATTAGCTCTCAGCCAGGAAAGCCATGTTAAAGTCCCTATTGCCATTATCATTATTAAATCAGCGCTGTAGCCGTTCTTTCTCTATCCACAATGGGTTTGGACGAGCAAGAGGGAACAAATTTCGAGGAAGAATTCCAAAGAGGGTGATCAAGGTTTCTATGAAAGATTAAATGCACCAAAGACCAGTGCTAAAGTATTCAGAGGTAGAAGAGGGGATAGAAGGTGGAAGGAGTTTGCAGAAGACAGAGTGAAGCAAAGGAATTTATGCATTAGGACAAGCAGTTTAAATCTTGTGAAATTTGGAACAGAAAACTTTATGCCAGTGATGATAACAGTTTTGGGTATATGGAACCTAATGCAGAAGAGGATAGTGGTAGCTGTATTTTGCCTTCGGCTGAAGTTTTCAATATTAGAGGGGCTCAGTTAAGGGGACAGTAGACAATGTTATCTGTGTGATGCAAGGTAAAATTTACAGGTTAAAGCTTAACTCTTTCTCAAACAGAATGTCAAGGAATTGAATGGGCTGGTTCAGTTGGATTGAGTGAATGGAGAGGGGTGAAGAGCATAGTTTATGGTGGTGTCATACAATTATAGCTAAGACTTTATAATGTTAAGTTGTCTGAAGTGTGACTTATCTCTGACTTGGACATGCAGCCGATGTCACAGAGAGATGCTGTAGAATGTTAGAAATGGATATCAATAAAATAAATGTGAAAAATAACTTTGGGTCTGCAATACTACTGCAAAGGCAGCATGTAGAGGAAGAGGGGTTGGGGGATAAGAATAAAACCCCAGCGGACTTTATAGGTGATTACGCAGGAGGAGAAGCCATTGTTGGGAATGAACTGACTGTATTTGAATAGGTCAGGATTGAATTCAATAATGAAGGAAAGGAGGTGCAGATGAATGGTGTGATCCACCGTACTAAACACTGAAGAGAAACCAAGAAGTTCAGGAGGGGGCAGCATGGTGGCACTGCTGCTTCACTGTGCCAGAGACCTGGGTTCAATTCCCATCTTGGATCACTGTCTGTGTTGAGTTTGCGCATTCTCCCCGTGTCTGTATGGGCTTCTTCCGAGTGCTCCAGTTTCCTCCCACATTCTGAAAGACGTGCTGGTTAGATGCATTGACCCGAACAGGAGCCAGACTGTGGAATTTCACAGCAACTATCTCTTCTGGAGGTTTTCTATGTTAATGTAAACCTTGCTTGTGACTAATAAATAAACATTTTACTTTTGGAATATTACATGATGGTTACAGCCATAAAGAGCTTTGGTTGCAACCAATACACTTTGGGGATGGGAGGAATATTGTTTGTTTAAAATGCATGTTTCAAGTTGAACGTAAGAACATAAACATAAGAACATAAGAAATAGGAGCAGGAGTAGGCCATCTAGCCCTTCGAGCCTGCCCCGCCATTCAATAAGATCAGCCTGTTTAGAAGGCTTTTGTCAATGGATTAGAATGACAGTTGATTTGGAGTCAAACAATTTATTTGCATCCATTTCATAATGTTTTGTCAAATTAATGTTAAGGTTTGTTAATTACATTGTTAAGGTTAAGAGTAAGAGGTATTAATTGAGCACATATAATTAGGGGATAGCTGGGACACTGAGTTATGAGGGAGAAGAGCTGAGAGACTGAATAAATCTCTCAATAAAAAAAAGTTCAGTTTTGGTTTCTGCTTCACGAAACAGCTTGGATCATATTAACATACTGGAACTAATTCTTGTGATCTATTTTGTTTGCGGTAGTTGTCCTGGCGTCCTATTCTCTTCTGGAGGTTTTCTATGACATAAGGTAGAGTTTTCTAAATATTATAAATAGAAATCTTTCTAACAGTATGGGCGGGAGACTTTTGAAAAATTCAGCAATTAAAGTTTTCTACATTAACTAAATTAGGATAACTTTTGTTTCTTCATAGAAACATAGGAACATTTCTTTGCATTCTCATGCTGCTAATAATCCAATTCACCATCATCTGGAAGTGTCCATCAAACTGTAACCACACCGGTTCCACCATTACTTACACTGTGAAGTTGAGGCCATCTCTCTTCCTCACACAGTCACTGGGGACAAAAGGACTTGAAAGCTGACAATAAGTGATACCGTTGTTATAGATGTTTCAGCTTTCAAGAATTTCCTGTTTGCCAGATGTCTCAGAATTCAGCAGATGAGTATTGCACATATGGGCGCTTATGCATTCAGTCCACTCACTCGACTTGAGACCTTAATTTTGGAGAATGTCAGCCTGAGTAATGCAGTAATACATCAAAACGCCTTTGCTGGTCTGCGGACAAAGATTTTGTCCCTTAAAAATAATAGACTGTGCATGGTGGACCAACAAATATTTGCAGATAGTAAGAACCTTGAAGACATTGACCTTTCAGGAAACCAAATCAACTTAGCTGTGGGGGAGGCATTTGCAAGCTTAACTGAATTTAAGAAATTAAACGTGATCAGCAACAGACTCATAACGGCAATGCCTTTTTGGTTCAACGTTGCATGACAGGGCAGGTTTTCAGATCAAACTTCTTGGAAACAATTTGATGTGTGGGTGTCAGTACAGAGAAACACTGTAAAGAGAATCAATGGTTTGGCTACTGCAATTAATAATTGGACGTGCAATTGGAACTATGACGTTCCCCCGTGTGATATACCACACCTTTCACCAATCTTCAAAGAAATCTTCGATGAAAGTGGATTTCCCAAGCCAAATCTGAGATGGTTTCTTCTGAATGATGTGTAGGGATTGAATTTAATACTCTCCTGGCTTATGGAGAAGAATAGCCTGTTGAATGTAACATCAGCACAGATACATTTTTCTGGATTCCATGAGGGTTCTGCAGTCACAGTTTACCAGATCAATGAGGGTGCTAGGCCAGTTCCCAACTCATCCGTCACACATTTTACTATTTACCAATATCCTAAAGAAAGAAGATAATTCCAATGTGGGTAGTTATTTTTGTTGACCTCATAGTGATGACCATTCTGCCCTTTTGTTTAGTGGAAAAGGCCATCAAAAATAAAAGGTGCAACACTGCCATGGAAAATCAGACAGATAAGTTTATTAGTGCCCCCTTTCTTCTGACCTGTACTGAAAACTCTTGTCCATTATGAAACTTTTAGGACAGAATTAAAACAAACAAGCAAAAAAACTGGAAAAAATCATGCCATTTCTTTGTTTGAAGCTGCAAGTTGAAATTTTATAGCTCTTAGTGTAAAAAAAAGAGCCAAAATATGATTCTCGCCAGTAGGGAGAAGGGCAGAGTTTAATCTCACTAGTGAATGCATAGGTGCCCCAAACTCCTGCACTCCTGCTGCCCTTCCACCTCCGCTCCACATCCCACCACCACCAACCCCCCCCAACCACCACCACCATCACCACCACCCCGGACTTCTGGATCTACCTGCCACCAATTGCTCCCTGTGCCAGCCATCATGACCCAAATCATTTCCAATTGCCCCCTTTGCAGAGCTCCCCCACGTTTAAATGATATATTAATATTGAAATTCGGTCCGCCTTGTTGACTGACAAGGGGCATACACGTGGTGGGTCGTGCGAGGGCTGCTATTGGATGTTGCTTCGAGAGTTGCCTAGTGCTTCACGTCGTTAGTGTACGCTTAAACTGGACCATCTGACGGGCAACATGACAGCTCAGTGACTATCACTGTTTGCTGTGGAGATACATGGATTTGGGCCGGTGTCTGCGGGAGTTTGCACATTCTCCCCGTGATTGCGTGGGTTTTCTCCGGGTGCTCCGGTTTCCTCCCACATCCCAAAAACGTGCTCTTAGGCTGATTGGTGTAACAAATTGTCCGTAAATTAGTCTTCCCTCAATCTTCCCCAATAGGTGTAGATAAAGGTCATGGGTAGAGGAGGGCACTCGATGTTAAAATGGCGGCACGGGCTCGTTGGGCCGAAGGGCCTGTTTCCCATGCTGTGTTGTTCTTCGTTTCTTGTTCTTTGTTCTTTGAAATCAGCTTGAAGTTGATTTCACTGGCAAAACAGTGCCAGTCAGATCAGGAGAAGCGGGAAACCAGGTACAAAACTGATTTTTTTTCCTTCTTGCCCTATCTTACCAGCTCACCACACCGACTGACCAGCACGGCAAGCCAGTAGGATCATGCCTGGGCCAGATCTGAATCTAACTGCACGCATTGACCAAAGCTGGCAGAACTTGTCTAAAAAATGTGGGTCTTTTGAAGTATGAAGAGTTAGTCACTGCGGCATTATAGCACGGAAGGAGGCCATTCAACCCATTGAGAAAATGCCTGTTCCCTGAAGAGAAACCCAATCAGTCCCATTCCCCAACTCTATCCACATAGCCCTGCAAGTGTGTTTCTCTCAGGTGCCCATTCAATTTCCTTTCAAAGTTGTTAAATGCCAATGGGAAAATGGATTTGAACACAAGGTCTAGTCTTAAAATATTCATCATTGCATTAAAAGTATTTTCAGCTATTTTATCACATTCTGTCAGTTCAAAGCATCTGTTTAAAATTTTGTATTTGAGAAATATTCTCAGGAGCATTCGTGCATAAAAAACAAACGTAAAATAACATGCTATATTTTTAAAGAAGAATGCAAATATGAAGAATGATCAGATTGAATATATCAAATACTAAAATGCTAAACCGCATTTGATATGACTGGGATGGGGAGATTTCTCTAGCCCCCTCCACAAGTCACATGTGTCTGAATGTTTAATTCACTCATGAGAATAGTCATTTCCCTGCTCTTCTACTAGACCCAGAATAAAAGAAACTTTAACCAGTCTCCTTTCAAGAAACTGAGAATGGTTGTTTTATTTTAAAACAAGTTGTAAAATTGGCTAATATATCATTTGTTATTTAT
Organism: Carcharhinus amblyrhynchos; assembly: GCF_965287045.1. Taxonomy (NCBI): domain Eukaryota; kingdom Metazoa; phylum Chordata; class Chondrichthyes; order Carcharhiniformes; family Carcharhinidae; genus Carcharhinus; species Carcharhinus amblyrhynchos. The sequence continues at coordinate 38,279,102 of NC_137344.1, read as the reverse complement.
GATTTATCCCTTTTTTAATTCATTTGTGGGACATGAGCTTCACTGGCAGACCAGCATTTATTATCCATCCCTTGTTGTCCAAGTGCAGTTGAGAGTCAACCAAATTGCTGTGACTCTGGAGTAACATGTAGGCCAGACCAGGTAAGGACAGCAGATTTCCTTTTCTAAAGGACATTAGTAAACCAGATGAGTTTTTCTGACAATCAGCAATGGTTTCATGGTCATCAATAGATTCTTAATTCCAGATATTTTTTATTGAATTCAAGTTCCATCATCTGCCATGGTGGGATTCGAACCCAGGTACCCAGAACATTCACTGAGTTTCTGGATTAATAGCCTAGGGACAATACCACGAAGCCATCACCTCTCCCTTTTAAAATTTCAACACACGTAAACACATACACATCACAAAACAAAGGACAAGATAAGTAAGTGGCTCAATTCTCCAACCTCGCCCACATCTGGGATTCTCCAGTCCCGCTGCAGTGAATGAAGATTTGGCTGAGCACCAAACTCTTCATTCTCACTGGCAGCGACAGTGGGGCATGAAGAGCTGGAGAATTCCAGCTAAAGGCCTAAATTTTACTGCCACGCCCACCCCAGACCAGGGCAGATGCAGCTCGCAGAATGGAATTCGCTGTTGGCCTCAGGCAGGATTTTATGAGGTCGTAAAATACTGGCCAAGGTCTTAGCAGAGGTTGGCACAAAGGAACACTTCAAAAGGGATGAAGTTCAAAAAGGTCTTGGTGCTGTCAATCTGACAGAGCATTGGGCACAAGAGTTATTGGAAGGTCCTTTCAGATGGATATTCAGTGAAACACAATCTTTGTTAGCTCTTGCTTGGCACAGCTTCAGTGGCTTTCAAATACAGATAAGTTATATTGAGATGAGAGTTTTGTGGCTCAAGATGTTCTGGATGGTGTGTAACGTAGAGAAAGAAAGAGGGAGAGAGAGAAGAAATCTTCCCTCACTATTTACTTCCAAGGAACAAACTGAGTTTGGCCAGGTGTTTTCAGCCAATCAGAGGGAGCCTACAGCAGTTTTAGAAACATAGAAACCTTACAGTGCAGAAGGAGGCCATTCGGCCCTTCGAGTCTGCACCAACCAGAACACCACCCAGGCCTTACCCCCATATCCCTACATATTTTACCTGCTAATCCCTCTAACCTACGCATCTCAGGACTCTAAGGGGCAATTTTTAGCATGGCCAATCAACCTAACCCACACATCTTTGGACAGTTTTCTTTAACCTTAACTCAATGAAACAAAATAACTCGCATCTCACACAGGAACATGGCATTAGAAGCAGAAATCGGCCCTACGAGCCTGCTCCGACATTCAATAAGATCATGGCTGAGTTCTCCCTAGTCTCAACTCCACCTCCCCACCTGTTCCCAATATCCCTTCTTTATTAGAAATATATCTATCTCCTTGAAACCATTCAATGATTCAGACTCCACCATGCTGTGGGGCAGCAGGTTCCACAAATTCACCACCCTCTGTGAGAAGTAGTTCCTCCTCATCTCAGTTTTAAATCTACCACCTATCTCCCTATACCTGTGACCTCTTGTTCAAGATTACCCCATAAGAGGAAACATTTGTTCTATATTTACTTTACCAATCCCTTTTAAAATTTTATATATCTCGGTCAGATCCCCCCCTCATCCTTCTAAAGTCCAGCAAGTATGGTTAATCCTCTACTGGAGGATGATGGGTAATTTGTAGTCTGCAGCCAAGTCCTCTCAGGTTGAAAGCTCTGGAGTTGACTGCAGCCATTTTCTTGCTAAAGCCACAACACTGGGCCCTATTTTACCATTTTGATTCTAAGTGCTGGACGGACTTGAAACTGGGAGTGTTTTGGATCCAACTTTTAGGCCCGTTCTGAGGTGTCTTCATACGCCTCTGTCTGCAAAAATGTCAACAAATCCGAATCACGGTGCACAAGCCTGTGGGCGGGGCTTAACATGCCCAAAATCCTGTAGCTCCAATCGGAGCTTCCAACTGCACATGCGCAGACAAAAAAATGAGAGAATGCTGCTTCCCTGCGACATCCCTCCTGGGCCAGATAATGCCTCCCCCTGGTCCCCACAGACATTGTCCCACCCCCACAACATTGCTGACTTCCCTTATGCCCCCACCCCCCTGCTACCCAGACTGATCGCAGCCCTCTCTCCCCTTCACCCACCAATCTCAGGCAGAGTGGCAGTAAACTCCCAATTTCACCCCCCCCCCCCCCACCGATCTCAAGCAAACTGGCAGCAGACCCCCCCTTTTCCACCCACTCATCTCAGGCAGAGTGGCAGCAGACCCCCCCCCCCCCACTTCCCCAGCACTGACCTCAGGCAGAGAGATCCACCCTCCACCCTCCACTCTACAGATATCAGACAAAGTGATCCCCCTCACCCTCACCCTGGACCTTCCTGCACAAGGCCCCCATCTCCTCCGGACTCCAATGGCTGTGTGACACCCCCCTCTCTCTCCTCAATCACCTGAGGCACTGATCCACTCCCCCCCCCACTCCCCATCAGCACACCTGCAAATGCTCACTTGCCTTCCCCTCAATGCCAACAAGCAAACTGCATGTAATTTGCTGGAATACTCCGCCAAACTGCCTGCAGCCGATCTGCCCTAACAAGGAGCAGCTCCAATAAAGTCTCTATAATGGACAGTCATACAGTACAGGACAATGTGCGCATGACCAGCCCCCGGTTTCTCTGAGGGTGATCTGGGCAGGCTGCTGGATGCAGCAGAGGTGAGGCAGGATACCCTCTTCCCCCCTTAGGAGGGCACAGACTCAGGGGTTCTGATGGCAACATGTCCTGGGAGGCAGTCACCACCTCGGTCAGTGCCAGGATGCTGGCCCTCCGAACCGGGGAACAATGCCAGAAAATGACTTCATCCATGCAGCAAGGGTAAGTGCTGAACCCTAGTTTGCATCTTCCCCCAAATCTCCTCCATCCCCAGCACCCTGCATGCTTCCAGCTCCTGACCCCCAAGCACCTCCTTGCTTCCCCCCACAATGAGCCCCACTACACTTGCCCTCTAAGGATCACCACCTGATACTCTGCAGAGGTCACGCCATCATTTCTTCTTGGCTTCTTCTGTCTCCACAGGAGGAGACCAACTATAACAGCAGAGAAAGGACAAAGACAGGAAGTGGTGAGCCAGATCTCCGGATCCTTACCCACTTTGCGGAGTGGGTGCTGAAGCTCTGCAGAGAAGGGGAGATGCGGGCTGTCAGCGACAGCACAGTTGGGCTGCCATCAAGACATGAGCACCTGTCATTCCTCCAACTTGAGCCAACTTCTCGGGAACATGAGTTTTGAGTGCGAGGGGCAAAGTTTAAAGGAGATGTACAAGGCATGTTTATTTGCACAGAGAGTGCCTGGAACTCACTGCCAGGGCAGGTCGCGGAGGCTGATACGATAGTGATTTTTTAAGGGGCATATTACAGCCACGTGAATGGGATGGGAATAGAGACCTATGGTCCTCGGAAGCATAGGGGGTTATAAATCAGACAGGCAGTCTGGTCACTGCAGGCTTGGAGGGCAGAATGGCCTTTCCTGTGATGTAATTTTCTTGGTGCTTTGTTCCATGTTCAATGGAGAATTGTGAATCACGTGTTTGGCATCCCAGATTCCTCTCCTTCCCTTGCACTTGTATCCTGTGTTGCAGGGACAGAACTGGACTACAGGCTCGTGCTGCAACTCCAAACCATTCCTGATGAGGACAGCTCGGATGAATCCTCAGAGGATATGGGTGAAAGGGCCACCGAGAGTGGCACCGTTTTGGCGTCAGCTTCCATCTCACAACTCACCATCCCGGAAAGCAACACATCAAGGGGTCCAGTTAGTGGTGAGGCCTCTGGGTCACTCTCTGGTGAGCACCACACAGCTGCTGATGTACATCGGGTGGAGGAGGGCATGTCCGAGACCTCTGGCACGCGGGGCCTGCTGGAGGCGAGGACTCAGCTGGCCCCAGGCTACATGCTGGGTCTCTGGGATCACTTCTCCCTCAGCTGCTGAAGATGCAGCAACAGAGCCAGGGAATGCAGGAGGGGCTGACGGCCACACTGGACCAACTGCGAGGTTGTTGGGAGGAATCTTATGTCAGTGCTATAAGTCAGACATCAGACACCCTGCAGAGCAACAGCCCCCCCACACACCGCCACTGACCCGAGACAGAAAATGGCCACAACAAAAGGACACCTGACAGCAGCAGAGAGCCATCGGATGCCCGGCACTTACCTCCTCACTAACCCTCACTGATGGAGTGTCCAAATCTGACGTTTATGGAGCATGTCTGTTTTGCGCCAATTCTGGATTGGCGAACGCAGTAGTAAAGGGAGAAGTGCTGGTAAAGTTGGGCATCCACCTCATTAAGTCAACTGAAATGTAAGCGAATGCATTTATATGGCCATCATGCCCATTTAGGGTGTGGTCTCGATCGCTTCCAATTTCGGGCTTTGGTGAAGAGGGAACCATTGCGGAGGTGGGCACGGATCGCGCTATTCGCCTTTACCATGTTTCCATGACCGAAAACAGGCGCAACTTGATGGTAAAATCAGGCCCAGTGTCTCTCCTCCCATTTTCAGTCAGTAACTCACACAAGGGCCAGAAATTTCCCATCCCACACACCAGGGGAACCCTGGCGGGCAGGACAGAAAATTTGGCAGGCCATGTAAAGGCCCACTGACCTCGGGCGGGCGTTTCCAGTCTTGGGGTGCGCACGGCTGGAAAATCTTGGCCAAGTAATAAAAATAAGAGAAAATGTAAGGCAGGCATCAAGGCCCATAGACAAGACCTTTTTCTAACCCACAGCCTGTTACCATAGCAGCTGTTAACCTTCCAATAGTTAATATGATTATCAATTTTGGTCTTTGATTAGATGTCACTTGTAGGGAGGAACGATTGAAAGATATGTTTTGAAAATTTGTATTTATCTACGAGGGTAATAACAGGCCATTGAAGCTTTGCTCCAGATTGATGTTTTTTTTTTGTGGAAAGATTGCAGCAATTTATCAAGTTTGATGAGTTTGCTACATGTGCAGCATGTCCAAGGAGTTGTGGTGCCTCGATAGCATTCCTACCTCTGGGCCACAAATTCCAAGTTCAAGTCTGTCTCGATGGTGGTTATGACCACCCTGAAGGCCAGGGGCATCATCAATGGATCCTCCTGTGGAGTATGAGCTGCCTTATTGAGTGAGTGGATTTTCTCCCAATGGGAAGCAGCAGCAGGGGTTTTTAAGGCTGTAATTTTACCTGGACCAGAGTTCTATGCCCCAAGGTGAAGACTATCTGACTGTGGGCCGCAGGAGTTTGCATTGATGCATGATAAAGGGTGTTGGTGATGGGAAACTAGCATTTGACTGAATTGCTGCAATGGCCACGGAAGATGGCCAAACAGATTGACTATCAGCCTGTACGTGTTTCCATGTAGCAAGGCTAAGTGTTTCCTTGTCAGTCATTCTCCAGAAGGTAATGGCAAAACGCTGCAGTATATTGACAAGCATAATCATGGACCAATCCAATGGAGGTCTGTGGGTACCAGATCATAGGGCCTGGTACCTGAAGGAGAAGAAGAAGACAGCATGTCCAAAAGTCACTGAAGAAGCAGTCGGCAGACCCATTGTATAACACATCACAGAAGTACCCCATGGCCCTCCACACAACAATCTGTAAAATGTATATGAATGAAAATTGATTGTTAGCACGTACAATCTCTCCACGTATACTAAACTCATCCATGGACACGTGAACATTTATCATCCAGTCAAAGGACTAAGCATCTTGCTAATGAGTAAACTGTGTGTGTGTGTGTCTGTGTGTCTGTGTGTCCGTGTGTGTGTTGTGCTGTCTTGGTCCATTCTCTGAGTAGTGTGTGGCACAGTAGCACAGTAGTTAATACTGCTGCCTCACAGTGCCAGGGACCTGGGTTCAATTCCAGGCTTGGATCACTGTCTGTGTGGGGTTTACATGTTCTCCCTGTATCTGTGTGGGTTTCCTCCGGGTGCTCCGGTTTCCTCCCATAGTCCAAAAGTTGTGTTGATTAGGTGCATTGGCCACGTTAAACTCCCCCTCAGTGTACTCAGACAGGCACCTGAGTGTGGCGATTAGGGGATTTTCACAGTAACCTCATTGCAGTGTTAACGTAAGGCTACTTGTGACACTAATAAATAAACTTTAGTGTGTTTTACTTTTCCTCATGTCGGAGTTGTTTGACTAGCAGCTGTGATTTTACATTTTGTTTTAACAAATGGATTTAACAGGACATACTCTGCGCCCATGTCACCCAGTCCATGGGAACATAGGAACAAAATAGGCCATTCAGTCCTTTGGGCCTGCATTTCAACTGTACCTGATGCCACTTACCCACCTTTGCTCCATATCCTTTGATCTATTGCCCAATAAAATCTGCACTGTTTGGCATTGCTGCCGTTTTTATTGTAATTTTTTTATCCCGAGGAAAATTGAAATATAAAAGTGAGGAAACTTTGCTTCCATTGTAGAGAGTCTTGGTCAGACCTGAGCACTGCATTCATTCCTGGGCATCACACTTTACAATATTAGCCAGGTTGTAGTCCTGCTGTAAGAAGGTTATTAATAAAGTACATTAGGCCCAGCCAGGTGTGAGTGGCAACAAAATGCACCAATTCACTGGTATGCCATTGGCTTGTTTGACCTTTCTCCATTCACAAGCTTATTAATGAGCTATAGCTTTTAGTGTAGTTTGAAAGAGGAGTGATATCACACCATCCACAGAGAAGCATTATCTCTGGGAGTCTATCAATGTTCTAGAATTTTTTTTGTTATCAGAATGTGTGGCAAATATGTACTGAGAGAGATAGTTAAGCCATCAATTTGTTGTTTGAAAATAACTTTAACAATTGGTCTCTTGCTTTATGTTTGAGCATATAGAATCATAGAATCCTACAGTGCAGAAGGAGGCCATTCAGCCCATCTAGTCTGCACCGACCACAGTCCCACACTGGCCATATCCCCATAACCCTATGTATTTACCCTAGCAAGTGCCCCTGACATTAAGTGGCAATTTACTACTTAACCCACACATCTTTGGACTGTAGGAGGAAACCGCAGCAGCCGGAAGAAACCCACACAGACACGGGGAGAATGTGTAAACTCCACGCAGACAGTGACCCAAGCGGGAATTGAACGCGGGTCCCTGGTGCTGTGAGGCAGCAGTGCGAACCACTGTGCCACCGTGCCGCCCCCAAATACGTGCAAACATATTACTTGTAAATATGCTGACCCATTAATGGTAGCCTAATGATATGACTGACAGAGTGGTACTTTCCAAGTGGAAAGGAAAAGGTGTTGGATAGCTTGCATTTGTATTTGAATGCGCCTTACCTGGGTTTGAACTAATTCAGTCATGATCCTGAGCACGCTATTCATTTGCTTATTGTTTAAAATGATCTCATTTCATAGGCTGTGCAGGCCAGCCTCTGGAAACTGTCATTGCAGTGCTTATATAAGTAAAGACTGTTGCAAAAGAGCCAAACTGTAACAATGGCAGCCAGCATGATCAGCTATAACCTGATCAGAATTGACATGAAACTAACTGCACAAATTCCGAACAATATGATTCAAAGATAATGCACCAATATTGTAGTTGTGTTCCACATGGGTGCACTCCTTCATGACATACGTTTGGGCAATCTCAGTAAAATTTTCATAGATTGACAGGATCCTTACAGTGCAGAAGAAAGCCATTCAGCCCATTGAGACTGCACTGACTTGCTGAAAGAGCACTCAATCTAACTCCACCCCCCTGCCCTAACCTTGCATATTCTTTTTTTCCCAGATGGAAACCCAATTCCGTTTTGAATACCTTGATAGAATCTGCCTCCATCACACTTTCAGAAGGGAGTTTGTTTCAGACTCCAAGTACCCTCTGGGTGAAAAAGATCAGGGCGATCATTCAGGAGACTCTAGCAGAGGCCGTTTCGTGAGCTCCCTCCTGGCTGCCGCGGTCTCCACATGTATCCGGCACCCAGATTTCCAGCGCCGTAAGCTCTGCGCCGGAAATGAAAGGGGGTCTGCCTCAGAGGAGAATCGAGGATTCGGGGTGGGGTGGGTCAGGGCTGCCAGGAGGGAGGGGTTTTAAGAGATCGGTGCTATGGGGGAGAGGGGGAGCACACTGAAGTGGGCTAGCGAGGAGGGTGTGGGAGCTGGCCCAAACATATTCAGGGGGGTCAGTGATCGGGCAGCATTACGGGTACTGTGGGGCTGGCCAGCAATCGAGCTGGCAAGCAATCAGGAAGCCAGCAGCTAGGGCCACTGTGCATGTGCCAATCTCGACGCTGACAGATCAGCACACGCGCAGTGGCTCACTCAGCACTATTCTACCTGTCCAGCAGGAATAGTCCCCGCCCACCGATTTCTGAAGTGATTCACGCTAGTGGACTCTGTGGTGCAGAGTGTGGGAGATTCATTTTGAAACTCCCACTGAAAAAACCAACATGATTTACTCCAGTTTTTACGCAAATTTAACAATTCAAATTTTTTTGGGGAGAATCACCCTCCCTTATCTTTTCAGATTTAAGAGCTCATCTAACAAAATATCCAAAAGAATTCATACTTAAGATAAAGTTAGTGTCGCCACGAAAACACACGCTAAAATTAGGAGTGGAGGGACTTTGAATCAATGCTTCTTTACAAATGTTGCAGGATTGAAAAGGCCACAAAATATTTCACGGTCGGAGAATGAACAAATGAATACACAGCATAGGTGCAGAGTCCTGGTGTGTTGAATTAAAGGAGCCTTACATTGAAATTCAATGGTATATTAAGCTGCTTCACCCATAACTCTTCATGGGTAGCTATGTCAACATTACATTCAAGTGTCATTGGGATTTCCAGTGGGACTGGGAGAGAGAATGACAATGTGGATCTTACAGGCATGTTTCTAATTCTATTTCTCTTCCTATACCGAGAGTTGCATTCAGGCAGACTTTTGACCTTTTCTGCAGCTAGTAATTCCTGAAACAGGTTACTCATCAATCACCAGGTTTGAGGGGTGCCACTCCACATAAAGTGTGGCTGACCAGGAGTGTCTCCTGCTCTTACCGCCAGCTATTGGCACATTTGGAAAGATTTAGCAGGTTGACACACTCAACCTGTATGACCCTGTTATAAATACACTTTCTTAGAATATCACGTCCTGGGGTGGGACTCAAACTCAGGTCTTCTGGCTCAGAGGTAGATGCATTACCACTGTACCACAAGACCTGCACAGACAAGATATGGAGTTTATGGATGGTATTTTACGGGTTCGCTCGAGCGAGACTGGAAATTCCCACCCGAGATCAATGGAGATTTCCATTGTCAGACCCTCGCCTGCTCCAATTTCATAGTGGGTGAGGTGGTAGAGCTCCAGCCAATATTTCAAATGTAAGTTAATGATCAATTCTGCTTTTAGGTCAATGCATTGCCTGAGATGAGTTTGCTGATTCCTACTTGAGATGTACGCAAGCAAATACTTCATCAAAACTTGAGAACGACAAATGGCAATTGAAATCTATGGTTCCCTTGTTGCATGCCATCAGAGGTTACTCATCGTCAATTATACTAATTTGAGAGATTAATTCACCTTAGAGTAATATGAATCACTTGGCACAATTGCATTATTTTAGAAGATTGTGAATGTTGAATTGGTTGAACAATAAGTGCTGGCAATAATGCAATGTTATATTTTGATAATTATTAGAATTGAATGAGATTTGTTGCATAATTCAGCCAAATAATATTGAGCTGCTGACATTATCTTTATTTTACTGTCTATTCAAATCTCATTACTTTTGGAATAAAAGTGGTGATTTGTCCTCTTCTGTCACAAAAGATCAAACACACCAAATTACCTCAAGGGCTTATAACACATAATTGACTAATGTAGAATTCAAACTTGCATTGCAAGCGGTTTTAAAAAAAAAGGTGCAGTTTCATCTGCGGTTTTTGAAGACGTGAACCATAATCGTTTGATTTATTAAATAGCTGTTGGCATCCTTTCAGAAAGTGGTTTTCTATAAAAAATCAGAATCTAACTGAGGTGGTAGAATCGTTACTGCTTCTTTTTGCTTAAAGATCACATTTAAGCAATGATTATAGAAGGGGATGAAAGCAAAAGCCTTCATTTGAAGAGCTCGTAGGGTCAGGTCTGAGGCACACTGGTAACTTCACTTCTAGCTCCCAAGATACACAAATTTTCAGCACAGAACTGCACAGTTCATCAGTTTCTATTCAGGGAAGGTGGTAGCTTGGTAGTATTTTCACTGCATCGGTAATCCAGAGACCCAGTGTAAAGTTCCGAGGGCCAATATTTGAAACCCACCGTGGAAAATAGTGAAATTTGAATTAAACCTAGAACTAAAAGTCCAATGATGTAAATACCCATCTGGTTCACTAATGTCCTAATGTACTAATGGAGCAGCACGGTGGCACAGTGGTTAGCACTGCTGCCCCGCAGCACCAGGGACCTGAGTTCAATTCCAGCCTCTGGTCACTGTCTGTGTTGAGTTTGCACGTTCTCACTGCGTCTGCGTGGGTTTCCGCTGGATGCTCTGGTTTCCTCCCACAGTCCAAAAATGTATAGATTAGGTTAATTAGCCATGCTAAATTGACCTGAGTATTGGGGATTAGCAGAGTAAATACATGGGGTTATGGGGATAGGGCCTGGTTGGAATTGTGGTCGATGCAGACTCGATGGGCCAAATGGCCTCCTTCTCCATTGTAGGGATTCTATGTCCTTTCAAGAGGGAAGTCTGCCTTCCTTATCTGGCCTGGTCCATGTATGACACTGAAATGTGATTGGCTTTGAAATAGCTGGCAAGCCACTCAGTTTAGGGACAATTAGCAATGGACAGCAAATACTAGCCCAGTCACATCCAATGAAGAAAGAAAAATCTAAAAAGGATAGTTGAAAAGTGAGGGCAGATTTTGCACAGCATTTATGAACATTGGCCGGAATTCCAATTGTAGTGGTGATTCTCAAATCTTGAAGAACTATTTGCTTGCATCTCGTTGACATCTCAAATCGGAATCAGCAAGATTATCTCAGGCAATGCCGGAATCTGGTCTCATACACCCCACTACTACTGCCATTGAGAATGGAGAATTTGGTGTCAGCCCTAACTCCATTTACTGCAGAGGGACTGGAGAAACCCAACTGCAGGCGAGGATGGAGAATTCTGTCCATTATCCTTTCGCTGATCAGGAACAATATTGTGAAAATGACAGGAATGTCCCATTTGACTTCCGGTGCAATTGAAAATAGTTAAACATTGTTCCCCTGCCAAAGGGAAAACCCAAACTTGGGGCACTTTTCAACATGAATGAACAACAGCCCCTGTAATGATGACTTTGCATGAGCTCTTGTTGGTGAGTTAGTTTATGTTTAGAATGTTTAGAGAGACCCATAATTTCTGTAAACAAAAGCAATTCCCATGACGCCAATGGAAAGAAAACCAATGGATAATATTTCCCTTGTTGAAATTATTAGAATCATAGAGAATCATACAGTGCAGAAGGAAGCTATTCGACCCATTGAGTCTGCACAGACCATATTCCCACCCAAGCCCTATTCCTGTAATCCCTCATGTTTACACTGCTAATCCCCCTGACACCAGGGTTAATATGGCATGGCCAATCGACCTAACCCGCACATCTTTGGACAGTGGGAGGAAACCGGAGCACCCGGAGGAACCCATGCAGAGAAAGTGCAAAATCCACACGGGCAATGAAGCAGAATTGAACCCAGGTCCCTGGCGCTGTAAGGCAGAAGTGCTAACCACTGTGCCACCGTGCTGCCCCACTGTGACACTGCTGGGGTAGAGGGAGGACCACAAAGTTGGGACTAATCCCAATTCCAATTTATTGCATGCAATGAAAAGATTCCGGCCTTGGTATCCACGTCGAACATATCAGATGTATTTATCACCAACTGCTTAACCCAGGTACTATGTGAGAATCTTTGCTCACAATTCTTCACGCTTGACCAATGTCGGTTAATGCCCTCTTTTCTCTATAACTTCCATACACGCTTCACAGCTTAGCTCTCAGTCTTGCACATGGACTGGAAACAGTCACTCCTTTGGTTATAAGTCTCCACTAATGTGATATCTTCCAACTTTATTGGAACACTAAGGAAGATGTAATGCTTTATTAATGTGATGCACTGTTCTACTGACCCTAATGCACTGTCTACTACTCCGATGTAATGTTCTGCGAGGTTGAGTTGCTATGAAAGCTTCTAAACAAGACCACTGGCGGGTTATCTCATTTTACAAATGCCTCAGATGCATACAGCCATATATCTGCCTTATTCTGACTTGTTTATTCATCAAAGTTCCTCATGTCACTTGTTCAGGTGAAGAACTGATAGGAACTTGGTAGCCACCTGTCATGGGTTAAGAATTCAGAGTTTGCCTGAACACGACCAAATTTTAACTGAAAACCTTATTAATGCTTTTCTTAACTCCTCTTTCAACATGTTTGGAGACAGACTTATGTTAGGGGTGGATCTCAACTCCTCAACATAATCAATGCACACATTCATAGAATCCCTACAGTGCAGAAGGAGGCCATTTGGCCCATCAAGTCTGTACCAACAACAATCCCCCCCCAAGCCCCTAACACACAACCCCACGCACTTACCCTGCTAATCACCTTGACACTGACAATTTAGCATCGCCAATCCACCTAACCACATCTTTGGACTGTGGGAGGAAACCAGAGAATCTGGAGAAAACCCATGCAGACACGAGGAGAATGTGCAAACTTCACACAGTGACCCAAGCTGGGAATCGAACACAGGTCCCTGGTGCTGTGAGACAGCAGAGCTAACAATTGAGCCACCTTGCCACCAGACATCCAAAGCCTGGATGACCCAGGATATTGAAGTCAAGAAGAAGAGAGGCACATGACCTGCACAGGCAGCTGGGATCAAGTGAATCCCTTGAAGAGTTTCAGGAGGTGTAGGAGTAGGGTTAAGAGAGAAATCAGGAGGGCAAAAAGGGGACACGAGATTGTTTTGGCAGATAAGGCAAAGGAGAATCCAAAGAGCTTCTTCAAATACATGAAGGGCAAAAGAGTAACAAGGGAGAGAATGGGCCTCTTAAGGATCAACAAAGTCATTTTCCACAAGAGATGGGTGAGATCCTAAATGAATATTTCTCATCAGTATTCACTGTTGAGAAAAGTTAGGGAACTTAGAGAAATAAATGGTGATGTCTTGAGGAGTGTACATATTACGGAGAAGGAAGTGCTGGAAGTCTTAAAGTGCATCAAAGTAGATAAATCCCTGGGATCTGATGAAGTGTAGCCCAGAACATTGTGGGAGGCAAGGGAGGAAATTCTGGGTCCCCTAGCCGAGATATTTGAAACATCGTTAGTCATGGTGAGGTGCCTGAAGACTTGAGGGTGGCAAATGTTGTGTCTTTCTTTAAAAAGGGCTGCAGGGAAAAGCCTGGGAACTATAGGCCAGTGAGCCTTACATCTGTGATGGGTAAGTTGTTAGAAGGTATTTTAAGAAACAGGATCTACAGGCATTTAGAATTGTAAGGACTGATTAGGGACAGTCAGCATGGCTTTGTGAGTGGAAAATCATGTCTCACAAATTTGACTGAGTTTTTAGAAGGAGTAACCAAAAGGTAGATGAGGGTAGTGTAGTCGATGTTGTCTACATGAACTTTAGCAAGGCCTTTGACAAGGTACTGCATGTTGCATAAGATTAAATCTCACAGGATCCAGGGTGAGGTATCTAAATGGATACAAAATTGGCTTCTTGACAGGAGCCAGAGGGTGGTTGTAGAGGGCTGTTTTTCAAACTGGAGGCCTGTGACCAGCGGTGTGCCTCAGGGATCAGTGCTGGGTCCTCTGTTACTTGTCATTTATATTAATGATTTAGATGAGAATATAGAAGGCATGGTTAGTAAGTTTGCAGATGACACCAAGATGAGTGGCATAGTGGACAATGAAAAAAGTTATTTCCGATTGCAACGGGATCTTGATCAAAAGGGCCAGTGGCATTCAAATGGCAGGTGGAATTTAGTTTAGACAAATACGAGGTGATGCATTTTGGTAGATTGAACCAGGGCAGGACTTACTTAGTTAATGGTAGGGCATTGGGAAGAGTTACAGAAGAGATCTAGGGGTACATGTTCATAGTTCCCTGAAATTGGAGCTACAGGTGGACAGAGTGATGTAGAAGGCATTCAGCATGCTTGGTCTCAACGGTCAGAACATGGAATACAGGAGTTGGGGCGTCTTGTTGAAGTTGTACAAGACATTGGTATGGTGACACTTGGAATACTTTGTGCAGTTCTGGTCACCCAATTATAGAAAGGATATTATTAAACTAGAAAGAGTGCAGAAAAGATTTACTAGGATGCTACCAGGACTTGATGGATTGAGTTATAAGGAGAGGCTGGATAGACTGGAACTTTTTCTTCTGGAGCGTAAGAGGCTGAGGGGTGACCATATAGAGGTTTATAAAATAATGAGGGCCACAGATAAGGTTGACAGTCAATATCTTTTCCCAAAGTAGGGAAATCTAAAACTAGAGGGCATAGGTCTAAGGTGAGAGGGGAGAGATACAAAAGTGTCCAGAGGGGCAATTTTTTCACACAAAGGGTGGTGAGTGTCTGGAACAAGGTAGTAGGAGAGGCGGGTACAATTTTGTCTTTTAAAAAGCATTTAGATAGCTACATGGATAAGATGGGTATAGAGGGACATGGGCCAAATGTGGGCAATTGGGATTGGCTTAGGGGTCTAAAAAAAAAGGCAATGTGGTCAAGTTGGGTCAAAAGGCCTGTTTCCATGCTGTAAACTTCTGTGATTCAAAGAAACATCCCAGCACTGCTTGCCAACTATTTGCCAGGGTCTTCAAGTTGTTCAACTGATTGTTGAACCGATTGTCTTGGGACGCTGCTAAATTGAATACTGCCATGTACAGCATAGAAGTGAGTTATTTTGTCCATTGTTTGAAAACATTATTCAGTTCATCTCATTTCTGCAAAGACGTGCAAGATTTTGCACCTTCAGGGAGTATCCTCAATTGAAATCACCTTAGTTTGCAGTATAAGCAACAATAGGACGAGTGATTAACATTATGCAGTCATGCCTTAGTCTACACAGCAGCATCTAACTGTCCTTCACTCTACACCTCTGGCCCTTCCACACCCAGGAGCTGTAACTAACCCATCATTTCGTCCTGTAAGTCAGTGAAACCTTCAGAATGGATGTCTCTATGCCATTGACTGCTTAAAGGCAATGAAGTTAAGTGCTATCATGCAGCTTCTGGGTGAGAGTGCCTGGGTTTCTGTTCCAAGGGTTGTGAGATATTTGCGACAAGAAACAGGCACATGTTAAGTTGCATGTACTTAGTCATGCTATTGCCTCGGAAGTAGTACATAGCACATTTTGTGGAATAATCCATGTGTTGCCTTACACCTGAGGAAATATACTTTTCACAGAGAGGTACAGTGATAATTCCACAAAGCAGCAGCATATTCCTCTCATTCCACTTGCATGTCACCCACGCCGTGTCTAGCCTCCCAACTTTGACCTCTGTGATAGTATTGCATAAGGAGGTGAGAAGCTTAGCCTGCTGAGAACTCCACCTGTCGGCTCTGTGCCTTCTGTTGAAGGCAGCTTTTTACTTCAGAGAAAATTG
The DNA here is from genome assembly GCF_965287045.1 of Carcharhinus amblyrhynchos. NCBI lineage: Eukaryota > Metazoa > Chordata > Chondrichthyes > Carcharhiniformes > Carcharhinidae > Carcharhinus > Carcharhinus amblyrhynchos. The sequence goes on along the minus strand of NC_137344.1, from coordinate 38,263,412 downwards.
AATATGCATTGACTGAGTGAATGTTCCGTGCTGTATATGTAAGGAGCAGATCCACAGCAATGTGACCTTATGCTCGACTTACCTGAATATAAAATGTTTTGCTCTACAGAAAGTTTGTGAGAATGTTAGAAGGTGTGAGATGAGCACACGGTAATGTCAGCTGTCTATCTGAATAAATTATTGTCATACTTGAGTCTTTCTCAGTGGCATCATTCTGGGCTTTCAGTATCCCGATTTCACTGCGTAAGTTCTCAACCTTCTTCATTAGTTCTCCTGGTGTCACATTTGCAGCAAAACCCTGAGGGATTAATCCGGATTGAGTAAGGTCAGGTCCCCAAGCAACCTCGGCTGACACCTAGAGCTGGCTCGGGTTGGTATCAGCAGCTCCCTATCCAGATGGCAGTCTCCATACGACAGACAATCACAGGCATTATTCATGCTCAATTCCCTTCTTCCTCGCCTTATCACCTTCCACCAAGTCTAACAGCTTCTTTGGAATGTCTTTCCATCAGCCCCGGGTGCAGAGCCCCATGCTGACAGACAGCCTGATGGTTTTCTCAATGTATTTCAACCTCTCACTATTCATTGATTTTCCATCTTCCCTCTGGGATTAACTTCGCTCTACCCTAACAAAACCACTGTGACCCAGAAAGTGTAAGCTGTTCAAATTCTTGTCCAGGACCTTTGAGTCTGAGGTGTGTAAATTCAATAAAGAAACTGCAGAAACAATGGTATGAAATGTTCCAGCCTATTGGAGGCAGGCAGGGTGAAAGAAGGGCTGGTGAAATGGAAATATGTAAACGGAAGATGTTGGATGGAGAGGTTGTCATCTTTCCAACACCATAAACATCACCAGTGTTAGGAACATAAGAACATAAGAACATACGAAATAGGAGCAGGAGTAGGCCATCTGGCCCTTCGAGCCTGCCCCGCCATTCAATAAGATCATGGCTGATCTGTCATGGCTCAGTTCCACATTCCCGCCCTCTCTCCATAACCCTTAATCCCCTCTCTTATCAAAAACCCATCAACCCGCGTCTTAAAAATATTTAGCGAGGTAGCCTCCACCACTTCAACAGGCAGAGAATTCCAGAGATTCACCACCCTTTGAGTGAAGAAGTTCTTCCTGAACTCCGTTCTAAACCGCCCCCCCTTTATCTTGAGGCTGCGCCCCCTAGTCCGACTGTCCTTTCTGAGCGGGAAGAGCCTCTCTACCTCTATCCTATCCATCCCATTCATCATCTTATACGTCTCAATGAGATCTCCCCTCATTCTTCTAAACTCTAACGAGTACAAGCCTAGTTTATTCAGCCTTTCCTCATAGCTCAATCCCCTCAACTCTGGCATCAGCCTAGTAAACCTCCTCTGCACTCCCTCCAAGGCCAAAATATCCTTGCGTAAGTACGGCGCCCAAAACTGCACACAGTACTCCAGCTGCGGTCTCACCAATGCCCTATATAGCTGCAGCAAGACCTCCCTACTTTTATATTCAATCCCCCTCGCTATGAAGGCCAGCATCCCATTCGCCTTCCTGACCACCTGCTGTACCTGCAAGCTGGGTTTTTGCGACTCATGCACAAGGACCCCGAGGTCCCTCTGCACTGTCGCCTGCTGCAGTTTTTCTCCACGTAAGTAATAATCCTTCCTACCATTATTCCTACCAAAGTGGACCACCTCGCACTTGCCAACATTAAATTCCATTTGCCAGTTCCTGGCCCATTCGCCCAGCCTATCTAGATCCTTCTGCAGACTCTCCGCACCCTCCGCGCAATTTGCCGTTCCACCAATCTTGGTGTCATCAGCAAATTTCAACACCATACACTCGGTTCCCTCCTCCAGATCATCTATATAAATGGTAAATAGCTGAGGCCCCAGCACCGACCCCTGAGGCACTCCACTAGTCACCAACCGCCAATCCGAGTAGCACCCATTGACCCCCACTCTCTGCCTCCTATTTGACAACCAGTCCTCTATCCACGCTAACACCCTACCCCCAACTCCATGCCCTCTTACCTTCTGCAATAACCTCTTGTGAGGTACCTTGTCAAACGCCTTCTGAAAATCAAGAAAGACCACATCCACCGGCCTATCCACCGCCCTAGACACATCCTCATAGAACTCCAGTAAATTTGACAGACATGACTTCCCCTTAACGAAACCGTGCTGCGTCTGCTCTATCAAGCAATTCCCCTCAAGATGCCTCGCTATTTCCTCCTTGATGACTGACGGATTCTAACATTTTACCTACAACAGACATTAAACTAACCGGCCTATAATTCCCCGCCTTTTGCCTGGCACCCTTCTTAAACAACAGCGTAACATTAGCCGCTTTCCAATCTTCCAGCACTTCCCCGGAATCCAGTGACATCTGGAAAATAACCACCAAGGCATCCACTATCACCTCCGCCATTTCTTTCAGAACCCTCGGATGCATTCCATCCGGTCCTGGGGACTTGTCCACAATCAGCCCCTCCAGTCTGTCGAGCACCACCTCTCTAGTAACAGTAATGTCATTAAGACCCTCCAGTCCTACCACCTTTCCATCTCTAATACCCGGCAAATTATTCACGTCCTCCTCTGTGAAGACCGAAACAAAAAAGTCATTCAAGACCTCAGCCATTTCCCCATCCCCTACCACTAAGTCCCCCTTCTCATCCTCTAAGGGTCCAACATTCACCCTAGCCAGCCTCTTCCTTTTTATATGTTTATAAAAACTCTTGCTATCCTTTTTTATATTAAGCGCTAGCCCAGCTTCATAGTTCCTCCTACCCTTCTTCATCAATTTCTTTGTCAATCTTTGTTGACATTTAAACCTCTCCCAATCCTCTTCTCGCCCACTACTCTTAGCTACTCTAAACGCCTCCACTTTTAATTTAACACTTTCCTTCACCTCCTTCGTTATCCACGGCTTATTACCTCTCCTCCTACAGTCCTTTTTGACCATCGGAATAAATTTCTGCTGAGCACCAAGAAAGATCTCCTTAAAAATCCTCCACTGCTCCTCAGCAGACCTACCTTCCAATGCGCTCCCCCAGTCAACATTCGCCAATTCTTCTCTCATCCTACCGTACTCCCCTCTATTCAAACAAAGGACGCGTGTCCAGGAACCCACTTTCTCCTCCTCCATCTGCACCAGAAACTCCACCATACAATGATCACTCTCCCCAAGAGGATCCTTCACCGCAAGGTCCCTAATTCTACCCGCCTCATTACATAGCACCAGATCCAAGATAGCTCGCTCCCTCATCGGCTCCAACACACACTGTTCAAGGAAACTATCCCGGCAGCATTCCAAGAACTCCTCCTCGAGCCCACCGCGTCCAACATGGGTCGACCAATCAATATGCAGATTGAAATCTCCCATAATTACGGCCGTCCCATTCCTGCACGCCGCACTTATTTGCGCGTTAACAGCCCGCCCCACCTCCAGATCATTATTCGGGGGCCTATAGATGACACCCACCAGCATCTTCCTCCCTTTGCTGTTCCTAATCTCTACCCACAACGATTCCACTTTCTGCTCTTTGGCTCCAATATCATCCCTTGCTACCACCCTGATGCTATCCTTAATCAGCAGAGCTACGCACCCCACCCCCTTTTCCCTCCTGCCTATCCTTCCTAAACACTTGATACCCCTGGACATTCAGCTCCCAGTCCCTGTCACCTTGCAGCCACGTCTCTGTAATGGCCACCAGATCATATCCATTTGTGCTGATCTGCGCCACCAACTCATCCACTTTATTCCGAATGCTTCGTGCATTCAGATAAAGAGCCTTCATCCCAGCCTTCACCTGGACCCTATTTGCCGGAATGCCACCAACCATACTCACGCCCCCTACTCCCTTTATTATTGGGACATCCTCGGCCTCTTCCCTTACCTGTACCCTCTCCTTAACTTTAGGCCTCTTAATGTCATCTACCCTCGCACCCTCCTCCCCTGCTAATTAGTTTAAAGCTCTGTCTACAGTCCTCTTTACACGATTTGCCAGGACTCTGGTCCCAGCACGGTTCAGACCCACCCCATCCCGCCCGAACAGGTCCCTCCGACCCCAGTACTGATGCCAATGCCCCATAAATTCAAACCCATTCCTCCCACACCAATCCCTGAGCCACCCATTCACTTCCTTAATCCTGTCAACCCTACGCCCATCTGCACTCGGTTCAGGCAGTAGCCCAGAGATAACCACCTTGTCGGTTCTACTTTTTAATTCCATTCCCAGCTTCTCATACTCCCTCCCCAGATCCTCAGTTCGCATTTTGCCTACGTCGTTGGCACCCACATGTACCACAACGACCGGATTCTCACCCTCCCACTCCAGGTTCCTCTGCAGCCCAGATGCGACATCCTGGACCCGAGCACCAGGCAGACAACACACCCTTCTATGGACTTTGTCATTGCGACAAAGGACAGTGTCAATACCCTTCACCCCACTATCCCCAACTACTACTACGTTCCTTTTCACCTTCTCTTTGCCTATGCCCTGCTGCATCACTGTACCATGTGCAGTTTGCTCTCCGACCTCACCTCCCTCGTCCTCGTCCAGCCTGGAAGCAAGAACCTCAAACCTGTTATGCAGATTGAGAGGCTGAGGCCTCCGCTCCCCACCCCCCTTCCTCCTCTCCGCACCCCCCTTCCTCCTCTCAGCACCCCCCTCTTGTTCCTGACCCTTAGAGTTAGCCAGTCCGGGGGGGGTGGATGTCACTTGCACCCCATTGACAATGGCACCCTCTCTCCCCCTGATGAGCCTCAGTGTCTGTAGCTCAGAGGCCAGCTCATCTACCTTGAGCTGGAGCTCCTCCAGCAACCTGCACTTACTAGGAAGTTCAGCACCCATCCACTGGGAAGAGAAGCCACTTATCCCAGTTAATGCCTGATTAAGCATCAACCTCACCACCATTGGTATTTTGCCAGTGTTGGGAGGTGACATTCCTGTGTGGGGAGTCAGCCTGGCAAATCCTGGCAGCCTCCTGGCGGATCCAAAGGAAAGACTTCATCGAAGGCAACTCTGTTGTCTATGGAATGCCTATGGAAAATGAATCACCTCACACTTTTCCGCATTAAACTCCATTTGCCACCTCTCAGCCCAGCTCTGCAGCTTCTCTATGTCCCTCGCCAACTTTAAGGACATTCAAATGGTCATTGGATAGACATATGGATAATATTGGAATAGTTTAGGTTAGACAGTCATTAGATTTGGTTCCACTGGTTGGTGCAACATCGAGGGCCGAAGGGCCTGTACTGCACTGTAATGTTCTATGTTCTATTCTCCTACTCTTCCCCCCTCTCCACCTCCCCCTCCACCTCCACCGCAGCAGTGTCCATCCCCAAGACGACAGCAGCAGTGCTGGAATGTGTAATCCTCACCTTCGAATGACCGGGACCTACTTGCCTAGCCCTGATATTGTCTAATAAAAGCCTCCTCCTTCTCTGTGCAGGCCCAGCAATGGTTACCTCCCATAGTGACACTGCCAAGGTGCTGCTAGCCCTCTGATTGGCTTGGTGCTCTGGAAGGCAGGTCATCATCTGCAATTGCACGACAGTCCCAGTGGCAGCCTCCCAATTGGCCACTGATGGGAACATGGACCCAGGATCCCTCTGGTGGTCCGTGCAGGCTTGAGTTCCCCTTCGGCGCGGTAGCACAGTGGTTAGCACTGCTGCTTCACCGCTTCCAAGGTCCTGGGTTCGATTCTCGGCTCAGGTCACTGTCTGTGTGGAGTTTGCACATTCTCCTTGTGTCTGTGTGGATTTCCTCTGGGTACTCCGGCTTCTTCTCACAGTCCAAAGATGCGCGGGTTAGATTGATTGGCCATGCTAAGAAATTGCCCCTCAGTATCCAGGGATGCGTAGGTTAGAGGGATTAGTGGGTATAGTATATGGGGGTGGGGCCTCAGTGGGACTGTGTTCGGTGCAGACTCGATGGGCCGAAGGGCCTCTTTCTGCACTGTAGGGTTCTACAATTCTACGATTCTGGTCCAGATGCGGGGCTAGTTACCAGCTAAAGGCATCCAGCCCAAATTTTCATTGCCAGAGAGGTTGATTGGCAGTAATTAATTCTTTCTGTGGTGAGTTTAATGGATAATTAATGAACAAATGTAGCTAAGAGAAAAATTCATGAGGCTGGAAATGGGACTGAATTTTTACACGTACAAATGTTACTGCGCAGCTGCTCCTCACCTGATATTGAAAATAACAGCAAGCATAATTAGCCATGTCATTCTTTTGACAGATAATTCTGGTCCATCCAGACCTACAGCACCAATATTCACTCTTAAATATTTGAGGCTTAAAAGCAAACGGCAAAATGAGAAACAAAGAAGGAAATAATCATGTCAGGTAAGAAAGTTGTGAAGGACATCTGAAAATGTTGTTGTGGAAATGTTTTGCGACAATTATCTATGAACCATTTGCCATTGTAACAGCACCTCACCTTCTAAATCACCGTATCTGTGTTCATGTTTAAGTACATGGAGGTTTTTGTAAAAATAAGAAACTCGCTTAAATTATCTTTGAGGCTCAACAAGAGGTGGAGACTGGCCTTTGAGGAACCTGAACTGAGACATCAGCTTGAATTGGCACAATCGCAGAGTTATGCAAGGTTACATCTCTAAACATTTGGGTCTATCACAATATTAGCCCAAAACCTGATGTGATTGGCATAAGGATGCTAAATTGAGATATTTTGAGGTGAGAATGAAAAGCCAGTGACATATAGCCAACAGAACAGAGGAGACTTGTTTCTGATTTCCTTCATCCTTTCATGGGATGTGGGAGTCACTGGCAAGCATTTGCTGCCCACCCGTAACTGCCCTTCAACTGAGTGGCTTGCTGGGTCATTTCACAGGGCTGTTAAGAATCAACCACATTGCCGTGGTTCTGGAGTCACATGTAGACCAAACCTGGTGAGGACAGCAGATTTCCTTCCCTGAAAATTTTTCGAGAACCAGATGGGTTTTTACGGCAATCAATGATAGTCACCGTGGTCACCATTACTGAGACTAGTTAAGTTTTTCAGATTTATAAATTGACTTTAAATTCCACCAGCAGCCATGGTGAGATATGAACTCATGTCCCCAAGACATTAGTCTAGGTCTTTGGTTTACACGTCTGCTGACATCACCACCACATCACCTTCTTCCTGATTGACTAACTTGCCAAGAAATTAAAGACTTTTTTTAAATTCATTCATAGGATGGGCATCACTGTCACAATCAGCATTTATCATCCTTCATTGCCCTTGAGAAAGTGGTGGTGAATTACTCCTTGAACTGCTGGAGTCCATGTGGTGTAGGTACACCACCAGTGCTATTAGGGAGGGGGTTCTAGGAATTTGACCCAGCAACGATGAAGGAATGGCAATATAACTGCAAGTTAGGGTAGTGAATGACTTGGAGTAGAACCTGCAGGCTGTAGTTCCCATCTGTCTCATGCCCTTGTCCTTCTAGATGGTAGAGGTTGTGGGTTTGGGAGGTGCTGTTGGTGTAGTCTAGGTGAGTTGCTGCAGTACAACTTGTAGATGGTACTCACTGTTGGGGGGGTGGACTGAATGTTTAAAATGCTGGAAGGGGTGCCAATAAGCTTTGATCTGTTTGGTGTTGAGTTTCTTAAGTGTTGTCAGAGCTGCAGCATCCAGGCAAGTGGAGAGTATTCCATCATATTCCTGACTTGTACCTTGTGGAAGGTGGGCAGGCTTTGGAGTGTCAGGTGGTGAGTTACTCTCCAGAGTTCCAAGCTTCTGACCTGCTCTTGTAGCCACAGTATTTAAATGGTTAGTCCATTTCAGTATCTGGTCAATGTTAACTCCCGGGATATGATAGCGGGTGATTCAGTGATGGGATTGCCACTGGATGTCAAAGGATGATGGTTAGATACTGAAGGACTATTGGGTGTAATTAAATTGGATATAGTCCCAACAGTGAGCTCTGCTCCCAGGGGTGCTGCTGGGACCAGAGAACTACCAGCCATTTGATTGGCCAATAGTGCTCAGAGATGGGCAAAAATCCTAGTTCGACTCAATCAAATTGTTGTGGGGAAATCCATGGGACTGGAGGTAGCGTTGCCCAAAATTTATGCCAGGAAGGGTGGGGGCTGGGACCCAGATGCAACATAATATTCCACCTAATTTCTAGGCAGGTCTTAGAAGGTGAGAGAAAAAGGGGAATATGGAAAAACCAAGAAATTCCAGAGATGGGACTTTGGTAGCTGAAGGCAATGTTAGAAATGGGGGCAAATAGAAGCAGGAAGGACAGTAATGGCCAAAGTTAGAGGTCTGGAGGCTTTGAGGGACAAAGTTGTAGACTTGGAGGATGTGACAGATGTAGGGAGATGTGAGACAATGGTATTGGCTGGCACAGTGGCACAGTGGTTAGCACTGCTGCCTCACAGTGCCAGGAACCCAGGTTCAAATCCAGCCTCATGTCACTATCTGTGTGGAGTTTGATTGTTCTCCCCCTGTCTACGTGGGTTTCCAGCGGGTGCTCCCGTTTCCTCCCACAGTCTAAAGATGTGCAGGTTAGGGCGATTGGCCATGCTAAATTGACCCTAGTGTCAGGAAATTAGCAGGTAAATACATGGGGTTACAGGAATAGGGCCTGGTGGGATTGTGGTCGGTACAAACTTAATGGGTTGAATGGTCTCTTTCTACATTTGTAGAGATTCTATGGATTCTATGATTTAAACATAAGGGTGTGAATTTTAAATCTGAGGTATTGGGAACAAGAAATCAGTAATGATAACTGATGGGCAATTGGATAGGATTCAAGATGAAGAGTTGTGATGAGTTGAAGTTTATGGAAGGTGGAGTATAGGAAGCTGGTTATGAGGCATTGGACTAGTCTGAGGTTGGCAAAGGCATTTGGGGGAGTGTTTCAACTGCAGATAAGCTGGAAGGGAAGGCAGGGTGGAGGGGGAGGTGGGTACAAAGCGGTTAGAGAAGTATGGAAGTGGAAGCATGCAATCTTCATTCTGAAGTGGATATGGGGTCAAAATCTGTTCTCTGCACTGAATAAGATCTTAATAAACAAGAGTAAATGGGCAGTAAACTCGTAAAGAAGCAATTCTCCAATTTTACACAGAAAAAAACAGTATAGTTGAGATTGAAAAGAGGTGAAATTATGTATACCATACAGCTAATACAGCCAGATGATAGAAATATGGTCCAAATCTCTGAGTTTGGCCATTTCATCTGCTTTTATGTTATTACATACATAATCACCTATTGTAAAATGTGAAAAGACTGAAATTGAGAAAGAAGTATGCTTCCTCGCATTTTCTCTGTAATGAATTAGCTAATATACAAGCAAATGAGCTTCGATGGAGAATCACATTAGGTATCTGCAGTCATTGTACATTAGCTGACGTGACTGCCTGAAGAAAGTTTGCATTCATACACTGTAGCACCCTTAGCAACCTCATGACAATCTCAAAGCGCTTTTGTAGTCCGTGAAGCAGCTTTTGAAGTGCAGTCACTGTCGTAACACAGGAAAACCTACATTATTGGCATTTGTGTTTCCTTTGAACCTTTTACCAATTTGACATTTTCACTATTGATGATTGCCTGGAGAACAGAGTTACAAGATAATTGCAATCTGTCCAACTGTGACAATGAAATAAAATATAATACTGATGGGTAGGTCTGGAATTGCATGTAATATGCTAAAGGAAAATGAGAGGTTGTAACTTGGGCGCAGTTATTTCTGTCAGAATCCTTCACGATTCTTTTAGAGTCATTGAGCCATAGAGGTTTACAGCATGGAAACAGGCCCTTTGGTCCAACTTATCGATGCCAACCTTTTTTTTTTTAACCACTAAGCTAGTCCCAATTGCCTGCATTTGGCCCATATCCCTCTAAACCCATCTTACCCACATAACTATCTAAACAATTTTTAAAAAATAAAAATGTACTCGCTTCTATTACAGCTCCTGGCAGCTCGTTCCAGACAGTCACCAGCCTCTGTGTGAACAAATTGCCGCTCTGGACCATTTTGTATCTCTCCCCTCTCACCTTAAACCTGTGCCCTCTAGTTTTGGCTTCCCCTACCTTTGGGAAAAGATATGCCCCTCATTATTTTGTTGACCTCTATAAGGTCACCCCTTGGCCTTCTGCGCTCCAGAGAAAAAAGTCCCAGTCTATCCAGCCTCTTCTTATAACTAACTCAAAGTCAGTCCTTCATGCAAACCAGCCTCCCATCCATTGACACTGTCTACATTTCCCGCTGCCTCGGGAAAAGCAGCCAGCATAATCAAGGACCCCACATACCTCAGACCTTCTCTCTTCCACCTTCTTCCTTCGGGAAAAAGATACAAAAGTCTGAGGTCACATACCAATCGACTCAAGAACAGCTTCTTCCCTGCTGCCACCAGACTTTTGAATGGACCTAACTTACATTAAGTTGATCTTTCTCTACATCCTACCTATGACTGTAACACTACATTCTGCACTCTCTCCTTTCCTTCTCTACGAATAGCATGCTTCGTCTGTATAGCGCACAAGAAACAATACTTTTCACTGTATCCCAATGCATGCGACAATAATAAATCAAATCAAAACTGCCCTTATCCAAGTCATTAATGTATATCACAAATAGTTGAGGCCCCAGCAGTGATCCCTGTGGCATTCTACTAGTTAGACGGGGAGGGACGGGGGTGGAGAAGAAGGGAGGGAGGAGAAGGGGTATAGCTACACATACCATCCTGAAAATAACCCTCTTGGGGAAGGAGAAAAGGAGAGGGGAAGAGGAGAGAAGAGAAGAGGAGAGAGGAGAAGAGGAGAGAGGAGAAGGGAGAGAGAAGAAGGGGAATAGGGGAGAGAAGTGGGGGAGAGGGGGAAAGGGGGGAGAAGGGAGGGTGAGGGAGAAGTGGGGAGAGGATAGTGGAATTACCTCTCAGATTATAGAATCCCTACAGTGCAGAAGGAGGCCATTCGGTCCATTGAGCCTGCACCAACCACAATCCCACCCAGGCCCTATCCCCATATCCCCATGCATTTAACTTGCTAGTTCCCCCTGACGCTACAGTTAATTTATCATGGCCAATCCTCCTAAACTGCACATCTTTACAGTTGAGTTGAAGGCATAGAATCCCTCCATTGCAGAAGGAGACAATTTGGCCCATGGAGCCTGCACTGACAACAATGCCACCCAGGCCCTATCCACGTATCCCCATGTATTTCCCCTGCCAATCCCCAACACCAGGGGAGAATTTAATCTGTCCAATCCACCTAACCTACACATCTTTGGACACTAAGGGGCAATTTAGCATGGCCAATGCCCCCAACCAGCATGTCTTTCGCATCGTGGGAGGAAACTGGAGTCCCTGGAGGACATGAGGAGAACGTGCAATCTCCATACAGACAACGACCTGAGGCCAGGAATCGAACCCAGCCCCTGGCATCAGGAGGCAGCAATGCCACCATGCCACAATGAGATCGGACAGGATCTTATAGAGCGGGATAGCAGAACATGATAGGGCTGAGTGGCCTACTGCTGATGCTGATTGGTATGGGATGGGAAGGGGCAGAAATCACTCAGTCCCACTCCTCCCTGTGCCCCCTCCCCCCATTACTCACTGGAGTTAGAGGAGTATAAAATATATCTTTTTCTTTGTATAAAAGACATGACAAAAAAAGGGAAAATAATTTGCCATAGGTTATTTTTACATTTTACCCCTTCCCATTACTGCCTCTACCAAATCCATCAGCTGGGGTTGCAATTCCATGGGTCCTTGACTACCTCACATTTTTCACCCAAATGGCCACTATTCACATGAAACCTGGACTGCAGGCCTTGATGAACAGTTTAATCAAAGTTGAATCAAGTCTAGTGAATAAATAGAGTGAAACTCTTTCCAATGTCTGAAAGATCAATGACCAGGGAGCACAGTTTTAAGGTGACAGGCAAAGGAACATACGATAACAAGAGGAGAAGTTTTGTAGTTAGACTTTGGATCAAAACCTGGAACTCCCTCCCTAAAGGGACTGTAGGTATATCTACAATGTAGAGATGCCGGTGTTGGACTGGGGTAAACACAGTAAGAAGTCTCACAACAGCAGGTTTAAGTCAGGTTTGACTTAAGTCACGCTAATCCCATTGTCCCATATCCTTGAATATTATGATATTCCAAGTGCTCATCCGAATATTTTTTAAAAGCTTTAAGGTTTCTAGCTTCTACTACATTCCCAGTCAGTTCATTCCAAATTCTCACTACCGTCTGAGTGGAAAATTTTTTTGTCAAATCCCTTCTGAATCTTCTGCCCTGTACCCTAAATCTATGCCCCCTCATGATTGACCCCTCAACCAAGGAGAACAGCTGTTTCTTATTCAAACTGCCCATACCCCTCATAATCTTACTCACCTCAATCGTGTCCACCCTCAGCCTTCTCTGCTCTAAGGAAAACAGTCCAAGCTTATCCAATCTCTCCTTAAAGCTCTACTGCTCCATCCCAGGCAGCATCCTGGTGAACCTCCTCTGTACCCCCTCTAGTGCTATCACATCCTTCCTATAATGAGATGACCAGAACTGCACATGGTACTGCAGCTGTAGCCTAACCACAGTAGCAGACATAGATTTAACAGTAAAATTCAGAAGAGAATTAAATGAATTTTGAAGGAGAAATGAATCACAGACATAGAGGATAAGAATGAAGGAGTGGGATTAAATGGATTATTCTTCAAAAGAGCCAGCACAGATTTGATGGGCCAAGTAGCCTCCATCTATGCTGTACTATTCTTTGACGTTCTGTTTTCTCATCCAAAGACCACTCACACTCAAACACATGTCTTTTCTAGCTGGCCTCACTGAACATTTATCTGGAGCAGGAGCGGTAACTGGTTTAATCTCTTCGCTAGTCCAGAGTCAGGAAGAGATGGTGTTCTACCTGTAGCTGTGCCCCAGATCTCGAAATCCAGTACAGAGCAGGCCTCACTATGTTTGTTCAAACACATGGGAAATAGAGCATAGAAACCCTACAATGCAGAAAGAGGCCATTTAGCCCATCGAGCCTGCACCAACTCTCTGAAGGAGCATCTCACCCAGGCCCTCCCCTCTACCCTATCCCTGTAACCCCATGTCTTTACCAGGGCTAATCTACCTAACCTATACATCATTGGATGGTAAGGGGTAATTTAGCATGACCAATCCACCAAACCTGCACATCTTTAGAACCATAGAAACACTACAGTGGAGAAGAGGCCATTCAGACCATCAAGTCTGCACCAACAACTATCCCGCCCAGGCCCTATCCTCATAACCCCATGTTTACCCTGGTAATCCCCCTCACACTAAGAGGCAGCTTAGCATAGCCAATCAACCTAGCCTGCACATCTTTGGGTGTGGGAGGAAATTGGAACACCCAGAGGAAACCCATGTGGACATCGGGAGAATGTGCAGACTCCACACAGACAGTCACCCAAGGCTGGAATCCTACCTGGGTCCCGAGTGCTGTGAGGCAGCAGTATTAACCACTGTGCCACCATGCTGCAAGGTTTTGCAAGATCAATTTTCCACAATTGTTAAGATGCTTGGTTTGAACTTACTGTCACTAAAAAGTTACTGAAAGTTCCTGTACTTTAAAATAAACCTTTCACATTCCATCCAGCATTAATTATTATATAGTAGCATTAGATCACTGAACCTACAACCCCTTAATTTGAGGAGACTAGTTTAATTATATCAATTGTAATATCCTTTAAGTGCCTTAAGCCATTTTTTAATTTGCATATTTGAATTTAACATTTCATATTACTCAAACTGTTTCATGTTAATGGAAATTAATAGACCAGAGCTAAGACAGATTAATCTTGTATGGTAATGCAAGTGAAACCAAAAGGCATTTCCATTTAAATACAACCATTCGAAAGAGTATATAGTCGTAAAATCCCAACTCTGAGACTTCATTGTATGTTGGTGGTGACTGGTTAAGAAAGAGTCATAGAGATTCAGATACATCTGAACAATAACTGGTTTATTGGATGAATGTAAGTATGGAAGACTATAAGTGTTCCTCAGCCCAAGAATGAGCTTTCTCCTTCTTGACTCTTTGGTTAGAGTTATTCTGTGCCAACACTCTACACTGCAGATGTAATGGTGGGCACAAGGGAGAATTCAGTGGAAGGCCCAAAAATCAGTTTTACATCAGTGTGAATTTCCCATGGGATTTTCCATTGGCGCTCACCATGGTGGATCAGGAAACCTACTGGCGGCCATCGTGAGACTGATTTGTATCCTGCTAATGGGACCCAGATGAAGGCCTGACTGGAATCTTTCCCTCACGCTCGATTCTCCACAACGCCAGTGGAAAAACACGTCAGTCTAGAACATGTCTGAAAAAAACATGCGGAAGTCAGACCTTACCTGAAGAACTCCTCCAGAGTTCAGGATGAAGGCCACTGGAGACCCTGGACTCTGGAATGCCACAGCAGTGGGTGGGGCGAGCACCTATTGGTGACTCTTCCAACTTCACTATCATCGAAGAGGTCCAGGCTCAGAGTCTTCGTAGAGATCCATCTTCTTTCTTCAATGGTGGGTCGGGCACCTTTTAAATATGCTACCCAGATATGACATAGGATCAGTAGTAGGCCATTCAGCCCGTTGGGTCTGCTCCACCATTCAAATGATCAAGGCTGATTGGACACTTCAATGTCTTTTACACACACTGGCCCCACAGCCCTTTACATTATTGTTAATCAGAAAGCTATCAATCTCTGCTTTAAATGTTCTGAATGACTGAGCTTCCACAACCCCCTGGGGTAGAGAATTACAAAGATTCACAACTCTCCGTGTAACAAAATTTCTCCTCATCTCAGCCCTAAGTTGCCCCCAACTAAGGGAAATATCTTAGCCACACCTACCCCGTCTATTCCTGTAAGTATTTTATAGGTTTAGTATTTTTTTTCTTTCAGCTGAAGTCACTGACCCTTTTTTTGTAATCGTTCTTAAACTTCACAGAACTTTTTAACAAGCCACTGATCGATGTGACGGGAATTCCTGCCTCTGTTTTTGACTGCTGGGAATGTAACAGTGGCAGACAATTGAGGGGGAGACCCAAAACAACCTTTACAGCTGCAGGATTTCCCCGTTCAATCATCCCTGCCAATGACATAATGGGGATCCTGACTTTAAAAGTCATGATTCCCATTTAAATCTTATTTATAATCAAACATTTACGCCTGATTGTCCCTCTATGCTGCACTCTATATTCATACTGATGTACAGGGATGGCAAGGGGTAGGGGTAGTCAAATCCTGACCTTGCACACTGTCCCTGGCATTTCCCTCTGGCACTGCCTGAGCTCTGCCCCCTGGCAGTGCCAAGTTCTGTGAGGGAGGTGCTGAATTGAAGTGTTGGAGAAAGGATTTTTCAAGCTAAGGGTCCTAAGCAGTGATACAAGTGCCTCGCACTTGACCAGTTAGGTCGCTTGTCTGCACCATGAGCTAACCAGTCCTCTGTTTCTCCACCTACCTTTTTTCTGTTAGGCAACCGCAAGTCGAATGCCACCTGCCTTCCCTGTGTTAGTGGGAGAGTTCCATGTCCGGGTGGGGAATTCCGTAGGGTGGGGACGAGGGAGAGGGTCAGTCTCTGACTGGAGCATTAATTTGATGATTTTGAGCTTTTTCTCCAGGTGTTGCTGACTCCTCCTCGATCATCGCTGGGTTCTTTGATTTATTGCAGCCACCCCATATTGTCGTGCAGCATTTAGTAAGCTGAACAGATGATCTGCCTGTCTGCCCCCAAGCTTCTCCTTATTTCAATGAAACCGTTGTACTGACCTTCAACCGTCTAACTGGAAGTCTTCAGTTTTGGTATAAAAGCAGATCTTGCTGGAAAAACTCAACAAATCTGACAGCATCTGTGGAGAGAGAAGCAGGTGTAACATTTTGAGTCAAATACGACTTTACTTTTAGAACAGGCCAGACTTGTAAATTTTTTTAAAGATGATGCTCCGAGATTTCACAGCTGCCACCATGATCTAAGATCCCAACTCCGAGACGAGGCTGTACGTTGGTTGTGAGTGGTTAAGGAACAATTGCAGAGACATAGATATATCTGAATAATAATTGGTTTATGGGATGAATATATCTGTACACAGATAGACAAGAGTAAGTGTTACTGTCTTAACTTTCCCCTTCTTGACTCTTAATGATGTGAGAGAAAGACACATGACTATGTGGACGGTGCTGGTTTTTTAGTATTAACCCTTTCAACCCTGAACACCCGAATAGCAGCCCTAAACAAAAATTTTGTGTTCCTTCCCCAGCAGACCAAAAGCAAGCCCAATCAAAGCTAAAACTAAACAATAGGTCTATGAGCAGTGAACCAAATGTTCTGTTTACCTTAATAAAAAGAAATTACTTGCATTGCTTTCAATTTGGTGTATTGCATTCGCTGCTGCCAATGCAGTCTCCTCTATATCAGAGAGACAAGCATAGACTGGGAGATTGCTTTGCTGAGCATCTTCAGCCTGTGCGCAATCAGGACCCTGACCTTCCTGTTGCCACACAATCCTGCTCCCATTTGCACATGTCTGTCCTTGGCCTGCTGCAATGTTCCAGTGAAGCTCAGCGCAAACTGGAGGAACAGCATCTCATCTTTCGGGTAGGCACTTTACAACCTTCTGGTCTCAACATCAAATTCAACAACTTCAGATCATTAGCTCCACCTCGACCCCTTTGTTTATATTTTATTTTACTGTTTCCTACTACTTTTTTTTATTGTCTTGCTTCATTTTGCTTCCCCTCCCCCCACTCTTTCCCCCTACTTTATCCCCCCTTTCCTTATCTTTCTCCCTTTTTCTTCCCCTTTCCCCCTTTTCTAAATTGTACCTCTCTCCCAGTCATTCCTCCGCCCCGCACCCACATCTTCATCCGTCACAGCTTACCCTCTAATTTCAGCTTCTCTGCCGTTTGGCCATTCACATCCTTTATTTTCTCTGTGGATGGCCAATAGCAGCCTTTGCCCTTGTTTCTGTGGCTATGACTCATCTTTCATTCCCTCCCTCTGCAGTATAAATACCTCCCCCCACTTTCTAAGCCTGTTAGCTTTGACAAAGGGTCATCTGGACTTGAAACATTCAGCTCTTTTCTTTCCTTACAGATACTGCCAGACCTGCCGAGGTTTTCCAGCATTTTCTCTTTTGCTTACCTCATATTTATGTGAGAGTTGCTCTTTAAAGTCATAGTTCATTGTAAATAGTGTTTGATTTGAGAATTATTCATTCGCTCACTATCACTGCTAAGGGTGGGATTCTCCCAAACAAATTCTGAGTGCCAAATTTGTGTAAAAACTGGAGTAAATCCTGTTGTTTTTTCTCAGCAGGATTTTCGGAATGAATCTCCCACACTCTGTGCACCAGCGTGAATCACGCTAAAAGTCAGTGGGCAGTGCTTGTTCCCCGCTGTTATCTCATGCGACCAAAGTTCCAGCACCATATTTCAAGGGCACTGGGACAGCCATTCACTCTCTGCGAGCCAAGAGCACTGGATTCAGCTGAAACCAAAGTGCCACAGAGCAGACAGAGTGTGGCCCCCAAGGTTCACCAATGTCTCCCTGCAGGTTCTCCTCCAGCTGAGGCCATCCAAGAAAGGCAGAAGATGCTGTTTCCCAGGGGTGCCAGCGGGAAGCAAAAGTTAGGATATGGCACAACCCATAGGATGGGATTTGCAGGCCACTCTTGCCCGAAGACCTGTTGGATGGTCCACCCCTCCCCCGCCCCCACCCCGCCACAATTCCCATGGGGAATCCTGCCCATAGTTCCGAATGCTGAGTGGAATGCTTTTCCTACTCCACTTTCCTTAGACACAAGGATACAAAGACCATGTAATGATCTGTAATAACCATTGAACTCTTGACCAACTCGCTCTGGAATTTTATCTCTTCCAATTTTTCGGATTGTCAAAGGCAGGAGATCATTTGCTTGTGTGGCGTTTTAATAGCTTTTACCTTCTGAAAGAAATTGTTGCTTCTGATGGTTCAATTTTAACCTGGGAGGGGGAAAAACCAGATAAAAGCTATCATTTATCCACAAAAACTGGGAAGGTTACTGCTACCCACTCCAAATACGCTTGTGTGCAAATTCTCTTTATGATTCAATTGGTAACGCCATTATCTCACGAGGATATCAGCCCAACAGACCAGCGAGTACCAGGTTTGATCTCTAGTCTGTGGGGAGTCACCTTAACTGGAGTGGACTATCAACGTGCCTCAGTCCCGCAGACTGGTTGAAAGGAAATATGACCAAGACTCTGGTTTCTCGTCACAATCAAGTTACTTCTAGTAGAAAGATGTTCAGATGGGAATGGCAGATGGGGGCAAAATCAGGGTCAGTTGTGATGTGCTCCGAAATTTATGAATGCCTGTGTAGTAATTCAGTCACATGCCAGATTCCATCACCAATACCCTTTATTGTGATCCAAAGGCGAAGGCCACTCCTGTGGTTTACAGACATGTAGTTCCCACCTCAGGACCTACAACCCCAGTCTGGCTTAAGACCCCGTGCTAGCTGCTTCCCACTCGCTCTAATAGATAGCTCATGCTGCACAAAGCCCACACAGTTAGATCAATCAATGATCCCCTGTGACCGGGGTAACCGTCATAACAACACGCAAGGTGTCTGAACAAAATGGCCAAGGAATGTTAAAACCTTATCTGGAGAATGTTAACCACCAAACATGGATGGGTTTGGATTGAGTCAAATTTTAAAAATGTTATAAAATCTCAAACCCAATCCTAATCCACCTCCTACATCCTACCCAACAGAGACAAGGAAGGGGGGGGTTCAGATAACCAACTCACTCACATGAGCTGGGTCCCTTATTTAAATATGTTATTGAGGTCAAGAGGCTCTGATTTATTTCTCCATTTTTTTATTATTTATTTATTGGTCACAAGTGGGCTTACATTAGCACTGCAATGAAGTTACTGTGAAAATCCCCTAGTCACCACACTCCTGTTTGGGTACACTGAGGGAGAATTTAGCATGGCCAATATAAAGCTGTGCAGCTGAGTTTCGTAAGCCTTGGGAAGCCCGGCAGCTGAAGGGAGGAGAGATCGGCTGCACAGAACAGCTAAGTGCATTCCAACATTACCCGAGGGCTAGAAGGAACAAGAGAGCTTTCTCCAAGCTACCCCCTGCTTAATGCCACACGCACCCCCCCCCCTTTCCCCCCCATTCTCTGCAACACCCACTCAATTCCTCCCACAGTGGAAACTACCCCCCCCCCCCCCCGACAATCTCATGCCAGACAGGATTCTCAGGGAAAACTTGATGTGCAAGGGAACTTAATTTGGCCGAACGCCAAAACTCATTTTCCCGCTGGCAGAATGAACTTTAGCAATTAATTTCGGGGCTCTTGAAAGGCGAGTTAAAGTCGACCAAGCTTTCTGATGAACAAAGTCTGCAACGCGTTTTGCATGTATTACCATATCATGCGTGCTCATTAAAAGGTCTGTTCACTGCAATTAAGTTCCCTCTCCAAGTTAATTATCCAACAGGGAGAAATTAGAATATTCACTTGTACGACTGTATATACGTAGTATGCACCTGGTAAGGTAGGCTCCATCCCGTGAGGAATGGTGAGTTGCTGCTGCAGTGTCCTCTTTGGAGAGCGAGTGTAGAATCATAGAACCCTACAGCGCAGAAAGAGGACATTCAGCCCATCGAGTCTGCACCGACCACAATCCCGCCCAGGCCCTATCCCCAAACCCCTACACATTTCACCTGCTAATCCCTCTAACCTAAGCATCCTAGTACACTAAGGGGCAATTTTGACACGACCAATCAACCTAACCTGCACATCTTTGGACTGTGGGAGGAAACCCACGCAGACACGAGGAAAATGTGCAAACTCCACACAGACAATGACCCAAGCCAGGAATCGAACCCAGGTCCCTGGAGCTGTGAAGCAGCAGTGCTAACCACTGTGCTACTGTGCTGCATAGGTGCCAGCTGATGTTCGCGACCTCAAGACTGGGCGTTGGCCGTGCAGGTTATGTGGATGAGGACCAAGGAAGGGTTAGCTGGGAAGGGTGGAGCAGTGACCAGGCAAAGGCAGAAGGGATAGTGCAGGCGCCCTTTCTATATGGCGTCCAAAGCCAAAATCCCACAAAGTGAAGATGGGGATAGTGACTTCCTGGTCACCCTGCCATGAGATTCATCATGCCCCACACAGAGGCATAGGCAGTCAGCTGACCAGCACAAGTTTGCGTGCGGTCAGCTGTCCCGTTCCGGCTTGTATAAAACACTGATGAGGCCACAACTGGAGTACTGTGTGCCGTTCTGGTTACCACATTACAAGAAGGACTTAATTGCTCTGGAGAGTGTGCAGAGGAGGTTTATGAGAATGTTGCCAGGGGTAGAAAAGTGTAGCTGTGAGGACAGATCGGATAGGTTGGGGTTATTTTACTTGGTACAAAGAAGGCTGAGGGGTAACTTGATAGAGGTGGACAAAATTATGAGGGGAAGAGATAGAGTGGACAGGATAAAAAATATTCCCTTGGCAGAGAACTCGAGAACCGGAGGACATAGATTCAAGATAAGTGGCAGAAGGTGTAGAGGGGACGTGAGGAAGAATTTCTTTACGCAGAGAGCAATGGATCTGGAATTCGCTGTCCAAATTGGTGGTGGAGGCAGACATTCTAAACTATTTTCAAAAGTGCCTCGAACTGCACCTTTAGTGCTGTGAGTTACAAGACAATAGGCCTGGTGCAGGAAGATGGGATCAGAAAGGATACCTTGGTGTCATCAAGCTGGCATGGGCAAAATTGGCCAAATGGCCTCATTCTGTACTGTAACCTTTCTGTGGTTCTTTGGTTGTAAATCACACCAACTTACACTCCTTCTATCAAATAGAAGACTCTGGCTGATACCACACCTATCCACCTCCCACCCCCACACCCCCAACCCCCTGCCCGACAGTGATTACGAGCTGATGCTATGATCACTGATCCCTGGCATCCCCATCCCTTGTGCCCTATCTGTCACTAGAGCCATACGATCCCCCTCTGACCCTTTGGACCACTCACCACCCCCTCATCACTTCTGCTCCAGCATCAGGAGATCTACATGATCCTGAACGACAGCCTCTGCCATCGCCTTCCCCACCCGACATGGGAACTAACCAGGCCACTCTCCAGGCAGTGATTCTTTTGAAGGGAAAGCCACGACGCAGTGAAACCCAACCAGAACTCTTCCCCGGTGTTAGGAAACTCCACCCGGGTACAAGTCGGGGCCACTGTTTCTGCAGATAGGCTTCAGATTTAACCCCTTCAAGGGTCAAACACGCCCTGCGACTCTGATGTGCCAGACTAAACTTGTCATGGTCCGTGTTGTCGAGGTTACAGTGAAGTTGCTCCTTAAAGTGAAGATGGAGAAACCATAAAGACAGGGAAGCTGAAATACATTGAGAAAACCATCAGGCTGTCTGTCAGCATGGGGCCCTGCACCCGGGGCTGATGGAAAGACATTCCAAAGAAGCTGTTAGACTTGGTGGAAGGTGATAAGGTGAGGAAGAAGGGAATTGAGCATGAATAATGCCTGTGGTTGTCTGTCGTATGGAGACTGCCATCTGGATAGGGAGCTGCTGATACCAACCCGAGCCAGCTCTAGGTGTCAGCCGAGGTTGCTTGGGGACCTGACCTTACTCAATCCGGATTAATCCCTCAGGGTTTTGCTGCAAATGTGACACCAGGAGAACTAATGAAGAAGGTTGAGAACTTACGCAGTGAAATTGGGATAATGAACGCCCAGAATGATGCCACTGAGAAAGATTCAAGGATGATAATAATTTATTCAGATAGACAGCTGACATTACCGTGTGCTCATCTCACACCTCCTAACATTCTCACAAACTTTCTGTAGAGCAAAACATTTTATATTCAGGTAAGTTGAGCATAAAGCCACATTTCTGTGGATCTGCTCCCTAAATATACAGCACAGAACATTCACTCAGTCAATGTGGCACAGTGGTTAGCACTGCAGCCTCACAGCACCAGGGGGATCCAGCTTTGATTCCTGGCTCGGGTCACTGTCTTTGTGAAGTTTTCACATTCTCCCCATGTCTGCGTGGGTTTCCTCTGGGTGCTCTGGTTTCCTCCCATAGTCCAAAGATATGTGGGTTAGGTGGATTGGCCATGCTAAATTGCCCTTAAGTGTCAGGAGTACTAGTAGGGTAAATGCATGGGGTTATGGGGATAGGGCCTGGGTGGGATCGTGGTTGATGTAGACTTGATAGGGTGAATGGCCTCCTCCTGAACTATAGTATTCTACAATGTTATGAATACATATTCAAGCTCCTCACAAACAAAAAGCTGTCATCAACAGAAGGCACAGAGCCGACAGGTGGCGTTCTCAGCAGGCGAAGCTTCTCACCTCTTTTTGCAATGTTATCACAAAGGTCATTAGTTGGGAGGCTAGACTTGGTGTGGGTGACATGCAAGTGGAATGAGAGGAATATTCCCCTCCAGCTCAACAAGCCAACCTGCTCTTCCGCAAATGGGGCGGCACCGTAGCATAGTGGTTAGCACTGCTGCTTCACAGCTCCAGGGACCTGGGTTCAATTCCCACCTCGGGTCACTATCTGTGTGGAGTTTGCATGTTCTCCTCATGTCTGCGTGGGTTTCCTCCAGGTGCTCTGGTTTTCTCCCACAGTCCAAAGATGTGCGGGTTAGGCTGATTGGCCATGGTAAAATTGCCCCTTAGATGTTTAGGTTAGAGGGATTAACGGGTAAAATATGTAGGGATATGAGGATAGGGCCTGGGTGGGATTGTGGTTGGTGCAGACTCGATGGGCCGAAGGGCCTCTTTCTGCACAGTAAGGTTCTATAAATCCATAAAATTTCAGGATTGGATGCTCCTGTCTGCTCGATGGGCTACATCTCACAAGAGGATTTTCCCCCGAAGCCTTTATCCACTTCCTGCCTCCCTCCTTGGCCTCTGATCCCCTCCTTGGTCCCCTCTAACCTTCAATGCCCTCCCAATTCTTCAGTGATCCCCGATTCTTTAATCTGGTGTTTGGTCGCACCCCGCACTGACCATTTCTCTATAATCTTATCCACGCACCCACCCCCGGCCTGTAATACACAATCGGAGAAGGGGGTTTCTGGATGTACTCGCGGAAGAAAGCATGGGGGACGTGGTGAGGGATGTCATGCCCTGCTTGTGGGAATAGTGGATGCACTCCTGGCTCTCCCGGCTCTCCCAGGGCATCGCAAATAAAAATTCCAGCTCAGGGGTTTGGGCCTCCCCTGGTCTGGAATTCCCCATCCAGCAGGTTTAGCATGTCAGGGTAGCTCCCCTGTTCAGTCCTCCCCACTGCTAACCTTGTGGATCGGCTCACAAAGATATCATTGGGCTCCTCTCTGTAGATTTCAATAAAAATACTCCAGCATGGGGAAGGTGTGTCTGCATAAAGTTTAACATCGGTGGGAAAGTTGTGGGATCAGAGGGGATAATTCACTGCCCTCATTTTAACTGATCCGCTGATCGAAGTTTCTGATGGGTAGAGGGAGTCATATTTAAACCATAGCATTTAATCACAACTCTGTTCCTTGTCTGATGAGAATGCTGTGGCAAAGTTTGTTTCCTGAACCTGAACCTGCTTCTTTGCCTAATATCCCCTCTATACATTTTTGTCTGTAATAACGATGCAATTAATTATATTTTCAACAGAGCTGGTTAAAACAAAACTGTAACTCTGGGCAGAATTCTCCTAATTCCCCACTGGCATGTTTGATGGCGGGCACAGTGGGAGAGCATGGCAAAAGACCAGAAATCTGTTCCACATCGGTGCCAATTTACAGCGGGATCTTCCACTGGCACCCGCCATGACCGGCATAACCCTCATTTACATCACGTTAATGGAATGTAAGTGAAGGTCTGTCTTCCCACACCCCCTCCACCACCCCCACTTCTCCGCGGTTCTGCAGAAAAACATGCCGCCATGAAATACATTTGAAACTATGTGGCGTGCAAATGTCAGGACTTGTCTGAACAATGTCTCGGGGCTGTCTGCAGAGTTCAGGATGGTGGCCATCCACAATGGTAGACCTTGCTACACCACTGCAGTACTGTGGTTAGACTGCTGCCTCACATCACCAGGAGTTCCCGGTTTGGGTCACTCTCTATGTGGAGTTTGCACGTTCTCCCCATATCTGTGTGGGTTTCCTCCGGGTGCTCTGGTTTCCTCCCACAGTCCCAAAGATACGTTGGTTAGGTGCATTGGCCTTGTTAAATTCTCCCTCAGCGTACCTGAACAGATGATGGTGTGGTGATTAGGGGATTTTCACAGTAACTTCATTACAGTGTTAATGCAAGCCTATTTGTGACACTAATAAATAAACTTTAAACTTAAAAACATTTGCAGGTGGACCTTCCAAATTAGGTGTTTAAAGTTTATTATGTGCCACTGTCCTATGTCCTGGAGGGGTGCATATTTCAATGTCAGAATGTTCTTGGAGATCCATTCTTGTCTTCAGGAAGTCCATCTCCCAGTCTCAGAGTGTTCCGGGAGAAGTGTCTTCATTTTCAGGAGGTCCACCTTCCTTCTTCAGTAATGGGTCAATCGTGTCAGACATCCTTTCAATACGGCAGCCGGGGAGACAACAGCAAACTATGTGCCACCCAGGCGGCTCTACCACAAAGCATGGCGTAAAACTCTCGGGTGCATAATTAATATGTCGGAGTTGAAAAATTTGGTGCTTTTTCCCCACCAGCCACCACAGCAGAAAGCACTTCATGTTTCTGAACCTGCCATGACACTTAGGGCCGAATTTTACCGGCACTAGTTTCGCACAATCCCGCTCGAGGCCAATGGAGAATGCCGTTCTGGGAACCGAGCCCACCCCCGGAATCCGGGCTGGCATGTCAGTAAAATCCCAGCCTTAGTTTCAAAATGGGAAAATGCTGCCCTCTGTCTCAATGGTATCGCTCATACCTTGAGCAATTCAATGGACACTCCAGTGCAGTATTTCCGTGGTTGTGAGACACTTTGGGATGTCCTAACAATGTGAATGGTGTGAGATCCTTCTTCCATTGTTATGCATCAGTATTAGTTGAAGGTAACATTATTGCTCTACTGGAAAAATTTTGTTTGTTTAAGTTGTTTTGCCATCATGTCAATGGTTTGAAAGCTCAGACAATGTAGCTATGGCGTAAGATTAAAGCAAAATACTATGGATGCTGGAATCTGAAACAAAAGCAGAAAATGCTGGAAAATCTCAGCGGGTCTGACAGCACCTGTAGGGAGAGAATAGAGCCAACGTTTCGAAGATTGAGAGGCGACCTGATAGAGAGGCCTATTTCCCAGGGCTGAAATGGTCGCTACGAGAGGACACAGGTTAAAGGTGCTGGGGAGCAGGTACTGAGGAGATGTCAGGGGTAAGTTTTTCACTCAGAGGGTGGTGAGTGAGTGGAATCGGCTGCCGTTGGTGGTGGTAGAGGCAAACTCATTGGGGTCTTTTAGGAGACTTCTGGATGAGTACATGGGATTTAATGGGATTGAGAGTGACAGATAGTTCTATGGCCTGATAGGTCTGGATATGATTGGTGCAGCTTGTGGGCCGAAGGGCCTGTTTGTGCTGTAGTGTTCTATGTTCTGGCCAACCCTTCATCAGAGATAAGAACAAAGAGAATCAGTAGCGATTTATACTCTGAGGGTGGAGGAGTGAGTGGTGGAATGGGACAAAGGGAATGTAAATGAAGATACAGAAGGCTGAGAAGGTGCTAAAGTTGTCCGTTAAATTATCAGATTGTGTGAATGGCAGAACATAGGTACAGATGGTTAAGCGACTGCCTGGGGATTATGGCAGTTGCCCTGTAGGTATCTGTTCTGATGATGCCACTTTCCAAAATAGTTCTGCTGCTACGTCTTCCTTCTTTCTCAATCGTGGTTTTCCACCCCCTGTGGCTGGCAGGCTCTCAACCGCATCTAGCCCATCTCCCGGGCCACTGCTCTCACTCCCTCCCCTTCCTCTCAGAAGCAGGATAGGGTCCCCCTTGTCCTCACTCTTCATTCCACCAGCCTCCACATTCAAAGGATCATCCTCCGCCATTTCCGCCAACTCTAGCATGATGCCACCACTCAATACATCTCCCCCTCACCCCCACCCCTGTCAGCATTCCGCAGGGACTGTTCTCTCTGGTCCACTCCTCCATCACACCCAACACCTCACCCCCTGCTCAAGGCATCTTCCCATGCAATTGTAGAAAGTGTAACACCTGCCCCTTTACCTCCTCCCTGCTCACCATCCCAGGTCCTAAACACCCATTTCAGGTGAAGCAGTGCTTCACATGCACCTCCTTCAATCTGGTCTATTGCATTCGCTGCTCCCAGTGTGGTCTATTCACATCAGAGAGGTCAAACGCAGACTGGGTGACCACTTTGCTGATGAAGGATCATCCAGGCTTGAAACATTGGCTGTATTCTCTCCCCACAGATGCTGTCAGACCTGCTGAGATTTTCCAGCATTTTCTCTTTTTGTTGTAGCTATGTAATAAAGTCTTTTGGACAGGTACTGATTGTGTAGGGAAATGTGGCCATTTCAAAGCTTTAAGCCTGAACCTAAATTTCACGAGACATGATTTTCACAGAGAGCTTTGATAAGTTTTTTTTTGTTCAGTAAAGGGTAAAACAAACTGACAGGGACACGCACAACTGGTGCAATTGTGCATTTTGATATTTTTAAAAAGATTAAAAATATTTGGTAAAATCCTGAATACAAAGTTACTCAACATCTGAAAGAGAAAGCTTAATATTGGGAATTGTGATGAGGATTTGTGATGTAAGTGTTGATCTATCTCTCCATTTTGGAGAGATCATCTACTGTGGATTCAAGAAAAACACAGTGGGGTGAATGTTCCCATCTCGCCCACCATGAGGGGGAGGGGGGGAACCGTAGCGGGTGGGGTGGACCATGCAAAGGTCCGTTGATCTCTGGTGGGATTTTTGGATTTTGGGGTGAGCGTGGCCAGAAAATCCCACCCAGCATTTTCTAAGCAGTGGAGAGGGTAGGAATGAAGAGATTTGGGTCCCCAGCTACACAAATCACTAAAAACTAGTGCACAGATTCAAAAGGTAATCAAAAAGATGAATGGAACTTTATTTTAGATGAACTAAAATACAAAGGAATGGAACTTATGCTTCAGTTGTATAGAGCCTTGATCAGACGTTGTCTGTAGTAACGTATTCAGTTCTCAGAGTCTCAGAATATTAGCCGCAGAAGGGGTGCAAATAAATTCACCATAACGAGGATATGTTGCTCAAACTCGTCTTGCATTCCAATGACTGTAGAAGATTAATCCAATTGAGACATTTATGTTGAACATTCTCATAGGATTTGACATGATAGGTTAAGACTGTTTTTCTCATGAGATAATCCAGAATGAGCGACCATAAAATTAAAGACAGGCCTTTTGTGAGTGAATGCAAGAGGTACTTTGCCACAGAGACCTGAAATCCACCCTCTCCCACCCCCACCCCCCAAACTACCCAAAATAATTGTGGATGTTGGGTGAACTGAAATTTCCAAGACTGGTGTTGAAACATTTTTGTCAGCTAAGGTTACCAAGAGGTACAAAGCAAAGACAGATACAAAGGTGTAGCTGACCATAAATTTAATTGTAGGCGGTCTTGTGATGCCGTGGGTAGTGTCCCTGCCTCTGAGCCAGAAGCTCTATCACAGCTTGGTATGGCTCCTGCTCTGCCCAAGACCGCAAGAAACTACAAAACGTTGTGAATGTAGCCCAATCCATCAGACAAACCAGCCTCTCATCCACTGACTCTGTCTACACTTCCTGCTGCCTTGGCAAAGCAGCCAGCATAATTAAGAACCCCATGCACCCCAGACACTCTCTTGTTAGGAAAAAGATACAAAAGTCTGAGGTCACGCACCAACCGACACAAGAACAGCTTTTTCCCCGCTGCCATCAGACTTTTGAATGGACCAACCTTGCATTAAGTTCTCTACACCTTAGATATAACAAAACCGCGCTTGTTTCCTTCTTTATGTGCAGTATGCTTTGTCTGTATAGCACATAAGAAACAATACTTTTCACTGCATGTTAATACATGTGACAGTAATAAATCAAATCAAACTGAAATCAATACATGTTGAGGATGTCAATCTGCAGATCCTTCCAACATGCCAATAGCTGGCAGTACAAGTGGGAGAGACTCCTGGTCAGCCATGCAGTATGTAGAGTGGCGCCCCTCAAGCTATAAATCCCTGGTGACAGACTAGTGACCTACTCCAGGAATTACTAGCTATGGAAATAGACGAAAGTCTGCTTTAGCACACCATTATATGCAGGAAGAGAGTGAAAAGATCTAATTACCAGCAGGGCAGCCTGGAGGGGCTGACCGGCACATTCCTGTTCCTCTGGTGTGCATCTCCGACATTTTTATTTGTCTTGATTTAACATCCTTTTTAGTTTGTCCTCCTTGCAGCCCAGGGAAGGAGAGGTTAGAATCAGAATAGAATAGAATCCTTACAGTGCAGAAGGAGGCCATTCAGCCCATCAAGTCTGCACCAACTGCAATCCCACCCAGATTCTATTCCCCTAACTCCATGCATTTACCCTGCAAGTCCTCCAGACACTAAAGGCAACTTAGCATGGCCAATCCACCTAACCTGCATATCTTTGGACTGTGGGAGGAAACCGGAGCACCCGGAGGAAACCCAAGCAGACATGAGGAGTATGTGCAAACTCCACACAGACAGTGGCACGAGCTGGGAATCGAACCCAGGTCTCTGGAGCTGTGAAGCAGCAGTGCTAACCACTGTGCTACCGTGCCGCCCGTCAGTGTTGATACCGGAAGCCAGTAAACTCCTCCATTATCTCGTTCATTCAGAAAAACGTAGAATTGTATTTTGGATCACCATACTAATATCTCCAGAAGCAAATGAAACACAGATCTGATTAGACATGAACTAGATCAGCTTTAATAAAGGGACGAAACTAGTGGTAACAACCTAAAGTCTCGTACATGAAACAGGACCAATTCTCTTTTCCAATTCTCTGTAATGTTATGATTAAGAGATAAATGACTGATGAATGACTATTGTTAACTGCAGTCTATAATTAAGAATGATTGGACGTGAACTCTGTTGAAGCAACCCAGTGTACAATGTTCACCAGAAGAGGGAAGTGAAAAGGTTATCTCTAATTTACTTAGGTACTAAAACTTCAATTTCCAAAATTACTGCCTGCTGCTCGCACTGCGACATGATTTATACCCTGCTGGCTTTTCCACTTTTAGCACAACTTTGTCACTAGAAAAATCAATTCAATTCAGGCTCATCTCGGCAAGTTACCCAAGAGGGTCATTTATGTGCCGTATTAGAAATTCTACGAGAGAAAAAAAATGATCTTCTGCTTTTGTGCCCTTGCTTTTTTTGTTGTTTTTCTTCTTCAAAGAGTAGGAAGATCTAATTGTGCAAAACCTTTCAAAACTAACCAGTATGTGCTGTGGACTTCAGAGACTGTAGTTAAAAGGTGGGAATCTAAATTAATTTCTCTCCGTTGCAATTAATGTGGAATGATGTATATGGACGGTCTAAATGAATGTGCTGAACGGACACAATTAATTAGATATTTTCCAACAGCGATTGACTAGATAGTTGAATGGGATGAAAAGAGCTATTGTAAATTTTATATATGAAGGCACATACACATTAAGTTAAAGCCATATATTATCCTAAAACTGTTCTAAGTGCAGCGAGCAATGGTTTTGCAGTCAAATTACAAACGCTTCCATGCACAGATTAGCTTTTGTTAGACAGGTGGCCAATAGTGCAGAAAGGCAAGGGAGTGAAATAGATTGAATTGCTCGTTCAAAGATCTGGCATTGACTTAATGGGTTGAATGGCCTCCATCTGTGCTGTAAGGCTCTGTGAGGTGCCCTAATTAGCTTAGTGCATAATTTCAGCTGAGTTTACTGTAGTCCTGTGGGTCTCCTCCATTATCAAGAGTTCTTTCATTTAAATGAAGCATTAAATAAACACCCTATCTGTCTGTTCGAGTGGAAATAAAAGAGTCCACCACATTATTGGCAAGTGGCACAGTGGTTAGCACCGCTGCTCCACAGTGCCAGGAACCTGGGTTCGATTCCCAGCTTGGGTCCCTGTCTGTGTGGAGTTTGCACATTCTCCTTGTGTCTGTGTGGGTTTCCTCCAGGTGCTCCAGTTTCCTCCCACAATGTAAAGGCAGGGATGGGCTTGGGAAAGATATTCTGCCAGAGAGTCAGTGTGCTGGAGCTGAGTGTGGGTGACAGCCTCTGGAGAGGAGGAGGTGGTTCTTTCTTTAATGAACACATCACAGTCCATGGATGGCCTCCTGACAGTAGTGACCAGTCTCAGGGCCAAAGACCCACTGAATGAATGTTCTCTTCTACACCCACATCCCCCACACACTCCTTGCCAATCCCACTGCCCATCAGGCCCCACTAGGTCAGAAAACAAACTGAGTCTCTCTTCAAGGGCACTTTGACATTGAGACGTCCTCTCCTTCTTCCTGCAGCTTCAGCAGTGACCACGCCTAACGCTGGTGCTACTGAGGTAGCTCAACTGCTGGCCCTCTGATTAGACTGGCAACTCTGGGAGGTGAGCCATCATCCTCAATGCATTGTGATCATAGCCCAGTCCTTCACGCAAACCAGCCTCCAATCCATTGACTCTGTCTACACATCCTGCCTCGGAAAAGCAGCCAACATAATCAAGGACCCCACGCACCCCGGACATACTGTCTTTCACTTTCTCCCATGGGGAAAAAGATACAAAAGTCTGAGTCACGTACCAACCGACTCAAGTACATCTCCTTCCCTGCTGTCACCAGACCTTTGAATGGACCTACCTACCTAGATTAAGCTGATCTTTCTCTTCGCCCTATCTGTAACTGCAACACTATATTCTGCACCCTATTCTTTCCTTCTGCCTTCTGTACTTTATGAATGGTATGTTTTGTCTGTTTAGCACACATGAAACAATACTTTTCACTATATCCCAATACATGTGACAATAATAAATCAAATCAAATCAGTGAGATTGGCCACTGTCAGAAAAATGTCAGCCCAGTGTCCCACTGCCTGCCAGTACAGGGTTGGGTCAATCCCTGGGATGGAAATTCTTACCTTCCTAAAAGGTTCAGCCCTCAGTCTCCACTCTCTTGAGGGGATTGTAACGATTGCAGGTAGGGTTTCAGCAGGGATGCTTTTAATAGTGTCACATGGAGCTAACCTTTAGCAAGAGGGGCTATTGCAATAGTTGGAAAGAGAAGCATTTAAGATTTTGAAGATTTGTTTTGAACTAATCTGCTTAAATAAACAGTGTGAGCAGTCTTTACAGATTATCTGCTCACATGTCTCACTGCTGTTTGGAGTATCAGACTGTGTGCAAACTGACTACATAACAAAGGCTGTGTTCCAAAACAAGCATT
Source organism: Carcharhinus amblyrhynchos (assembly GCF_965287045.1). Classification (NCBI taxonomy): domain Eukaryota; kingdom Metazoa; phylum Chordata; class Chondrichthyes; order Carcharhiniformes; family Carcharhinidae; genus Carcharhinus; species Carcharhinus amblyrhynchos. The sequence goes on along the minus strand of NC_137344.1, from coordinate 38,231,994 downwards.
TCACTGCAAAGCACATTGAGGTTATCCTGAAGGCATGGGACTCGTGCCTCACAAATGTAATTACATTTCATTTATTTGCTCATTTGGGAAGGTTTTTAATTTAGCTTTTGCTCCATTAGAACAAGTTGCACAATACTGTCTGACCGTCAAAGCAATTCAGCAATACAGCTTACGCTGCTCTGTAATCAGCCAGCTGAGGTACAGGGACTGTGGGTCAAGAAATTGCACTCCGCCACATCTCAACCAGAAAGACAACATCTTCCATTTATATAATTCCATTAACGTAGACCTTCTGTTTAAAACGAAATCCGCCTCGTACCGGAAATCAGTGCGAGGCTGATTACAATATGGAAATCTCAATTTCCATTTCATTAGCGAGCCCGGGATGGTATTGTCTAGGCTCTGTAATGTTCCCACCACTCTCCCACTGCATCCACCACCACCCGACCCCACCACCCCCACCCCCCCGACCCCATCAATGGAGACAGAGGCCATTGAGGGCCCCCGGGAGATTGGTGGCAGCGGAAGTGCTGCTTGGGCAGTGCCAGCCTGGCACTTCGAGACTGTCCACTGGGCACCAGGCCATGCCAAGGGGATGGGGCCTTCAATGGCTGGGCTGATCAGTGATTGCCATTTTGCATTAGGGATTGGTGGGGAAGGGATAGGGGCAAATGGGGCTAGCCATGGGGAGGGGGGGTCAGGGTTGGCCATGGTGGAGGGAGGCAGTCAGGGTGGCCGGTGATGGGGGTGGGAAGGAGGTCAAGGAGACTGGTGAATGGAGTGGGGGGGTGGTATCAGGGATGACGTTGGGAGGCCAGCGATCAGGGAGGAGGTCTAAGATGACATTGCGAGGCCAGTGATTGGGGAGGAGGGGTTCGGGATGACATGGGAAGGCCAGCGATGGTAGTGAATTCAATAACAATGAATTGCAGTGAAGGTTGAACATGCAGAGGTGAGGCTGAGGGAGGAAAGCAGTAAGGATACCTCAATGAGAAAATTGGCGTGGTACTTGTTTGTGTCAAAGAGAATAAGGGTTTGGAATGAATGGTGAGAGGGGTGGAATGAAGCAAGAGGTTGAAAGGAAGAGATGGTGTCAAAAAAGCAGAGGGACAGGTCAAGATGTGGTTTGGTGATAAGAATCACACTTCCACCATAGCAAGTCTTGACAGGGCAGGTAGTCAAAGTTATAGACAGGTAGGGAAACTTAATTAAGGGACACAGGTAATCATTTGTCCAATAGGTTCCCACCAATGGCAGTACATTGAAACAATTGGCCACAATACATTCATGAGTGCTCAGGGCCTTGTCACAGATGAATAAAAATTGTAGTGGACATACAGAGGGTGTTCGGAAAAGCTGATTATAGAATCATTAAATCCCTACAGTGTAGAAGGAGGCCATTTGGCCCATTGAGCCTGCACCAACAATAATCCCACCCAGGCCCATTCCCTGTAACCCCACATATTTACCCCGCTAATCTCCCGGACACTAAGGGGCAATTTAGCATGGCCAATCAAGCTAACCCACACATCGTTAGAGTGTGGGAGGATGCTGGAGGAAACACATGCCGACACAGGGAGAACATGCAAACTCCACACTGACAGTCACCAAGGCCGGAAATGAACCCAGGTTCCTGGTGCTGTGAGGGAGCAGTGCTAACTACTGTGCCACCGTGCTGTCTGCAATGCCATCATAGTGTGCACACTGTCAGCAGCAAGATTGGTGCGAGCTTGGAAAGAGATTAATGCTTAAACTTGTACAGAAAAAAGTCTCATTTACTCTCACCAATTTTTACAGATACACCATAGGAAGCATTCTTTCTGGATGTATCACAGCTTGGTGTGGCTCCTGCTGTGACCAAGACTGCAAGAAACTACAAAGAGTTGTGAACATAGCCCAGTCTATCATGCAAACCCATCCATTAACTCTATCTACACTTCCTGCTGCCTCAGAAAAGCAGCCAGCATAATCAAGGACCCCATGCTCCCCAGACAGACTCTTCCACTTTTTTCCATCGGGAAAAAGATACAAAAGTCTGAAGTCATGTACCAACTGATTTAAGAACAGCTTCTTCCCTGCTGCCACCAGATGTATGAATGGAAGTACCATATATTAAATTGATCTTTCTCTACAGCGTAGCTATGACTGTAACACTACATTCCGCACTCTCTCATAAGAACATAAGAACATAAGAAATAGGAGCAGGAGTAGGCCATCTAGCCCTTCGAGCCTGCCCCGCCATTCAATAAGATCATGGCTGATCTGTCGTGTCTCAGTTCCACCTTCCCGCCCTCTCCCCATAACCCTTAATCCCCTTGCCTATCAAAAACCTATCAACCCGCGTCTTAAAAATATTTAGCGAGGCAGCCTCCACCACTTCAACGGGCAGAGAATTCCAGAGATTCACCACCCTTTGAGTGAAGAAGTTCCTCCTCAACTCCGTTCTAAACCGCCCCCCTTTATCTTGATGCTCTCCTTTCCTTCTCCCCAGTGTACTCTATGCTTTGTCTGTATAATATTTAAGAAACAATATTTTTCACTGTACACTAATACATGTGACAATAATAAATCAAATCAATGGATTCACCTACAATGGGTGTGCTGGGTGGAAGGTGGTGTACATAAGGAAACAGCTTTGGGTCCCTCAGGGGGCCCTGTGGAGCTTTCCAAGAGACAGAAAAACCAGAACTGATCTCTAAGAGGGAGCAAACCCTGGGATTGCTGCAGGGGAGTAGTGAGGTTCAGAAGTGATGAGGGTTGAGGGTAGGGATTTGAACAGACAGAGCACCTAAAAACAGAGAAATGAAGGAGATGCAGGAAAGAGTGGAGTTGAAGAAAAGAAAAGCAATAATCTCTTTCAAAGTGTATTGTTTGGCAAGGTAAGGAGGGTGTATAAATGCAGCAATATGCAATAAATGATTACTTCAATCAGAAAACTGAAAATGCCCAAAAATCTTATTCAGCCATAAAAGCAAAATACCGCAGATACTGTAAAAACAGTAAGTACTGGAAAATCTTGGCAGGTCAGGCAGCATCTGTGAAGAGAGAAGCAGAGTTAATGCTTCAAGTCTAATGTGACTTTTCCTCAGAACAGAATATGGAGCAATATTGCTTTGGAATGTGGGAGGAAACTGGAGCATCCGGAGGAAACCCACAGAGAGACAGAGAGAACGTGCAAAGTCCACACAGACAGTGACCCAAGCTGGCAATCGAACCCAGGTCCCTGGTGCTGTGAGTTAGCAGTGCTAACCACTGTGCCACCGTGCTGCTCTAAGTAACAAATACAATGTACAATTAGTCCAGCCTTTCAGGATTAGGGACCAAGCAATGATCAATTGCTCTGGCCAAGATACCCCTTTGCTATATTATGTTCAGTTCTGGTTCCTATTGCACCAAAATAAGCATCTATGTTTACTCTGTTTAGAGTGCAGAATCAGAAGCCTGATCCTGTGTGTTAAAGAGGTGAGCTGTGTGAAAAGATTAGAGGCATTCGAGATCTGTAGCCCAGAAAACAAGGTACTCAAGTGTAATGAGGAATATGAAATACTAAATGATACGGACAAGATCAAATCAGGACGCTGCTTAAAATCAGAGGGCATTCGTTTAAGTTAGTGAACAATAAAATTATAACATAAAAAGTGGAATGATTTACCAGGCAGAATAGTAGAGACAAAAATGACATTTAATAGTGTGTGTGTGTGTGTGTGTGTGTGTGTGTGTGTGTGTGTGTGTGTGTGTGTGTGTGTGTGTGTGTGTGTTGGGGGGTGGAGGGTGGGAAGGGCAGGCAGGGGTTGTGGGGAGTGGGTGCAGGGAGGTGAACTTACGAAAAACATTCTAAATGCGAACAACTGTGAAAATGGAGAGAATGGAGCTGTTTTAATCAGTGAGCCACGAGTTGCAATCTTACGGCAACCAGTGTGAGAAAAAAAAGCCTGGAAGCGATTCTATCCCCGTAACCCCACATATTTATCCTTTTGAACCCCCTGACACTGAGGGGCAATTTAGCGTGGCCAATCCACTTAACCCGCACGTCTTTGGAGTGTGGGAGGAAACCAGGGCACCTGGAGGAATCCCATACAGACACATGGAGAACTACCAAACTCCACACAGACAGTGACCCGAAGCCAGAGTTGAACCCGAGCCCCTGGCACTGTAAGGCAGCAGCGCCAACCACTGTGCCAACCTTTCCTGTGAATCTTTAAAGTCCATGATGAAAATCCTTCAGGCAGATTCCGCTCCCCCCACCCCCCCACCCAGTTTCTGGCATAAAAATGCTGAGGCAGAAACTAATTAGCACAAAAAGATTATGAGAACAGAGAGTGAGTAGAATATAAAATTCTCTCCACATTGAGATGCTGCATTCTTCAACTTCTGGTATAATTCCACATTAGTTGTCACTTTTGGAACCCTCGTATTAATGTAGCGAACGCCTGAAGCCTAAAAATTGCAGCCAATGTTTGCCTCCTCATACCTTTTGATCAGAGCCAATTTCACTGCAGCCTTTCAGTGCATCAGCCTCTGAAGATGAAAGTGTTTTTTTTGAAACCACAATCTAATCAATGACAACAGGAACTCTAAAACTGCTCATGATTTTCTTTCCAATCGAAGGAGATTACCGACCCACCCTCCAAGTTTCAAGGTCATTCCCACATTTAAGCAGTAACCTGCTTAACTCAATATCAAAGTATTCCACAGTCAACTGTGTAAAGAGGCTCTGAGTAACTGAAAATGCTGTTATATCAAACAAATCCACAGTAAGATGCATAAAGCAATATCAAACAGCTTCACAGTAAGGTGCGTGGACTAACCTCAAACAGGTCCACAGCAAGTTACACGCACTTTCATTACACAGTTCACAGCAAGATGCAGAAACCAAATCCACACTAAGCAGCAAAAAATCTGCGTCTCCTGGCGACCTATTGGGTTTTATGGTTGACCTCAATGTCACAGGCCTGGCTGGGGAAGAAAACCAGTCAGGTCTATTGCTCCTGATCCGTGTCCAGTTACTCTACGGGAAATGTGGATGTGCGATAAGGGCTTAATTAACACATGATGCAACAAAAAGACAAATGTTCTGCCTATTATTTTTGATGAGGTTGGAGGTACATTCAGAATCATAGAATCCCCACAGTGTAGAAGGAGACCATTTGGCCCATCTCGTCTGCACCCTGTCTCCGACAGAGCATCCCACACAAGCCTATCCCCGTAACCCCACATATTCACCTCACTAATTCCCCTAACCTGTTCACCTTCGGACACTAAGGGGTAATTTAGCATGGCCGATCAGTTTAACTTGCACATCTTTGGACTGTGAGAGGAAACTGGAGCACCTGGAAGAACTCAGACAGACTCGGGGAGAATGTACAAACTCCAATGCAGCCAGTGACCCAAAGCCAGAATCAAAGGCACACAGAGGCACAGCCTCAAGATAAGGGGGGGGCTGCAGTTTAGAACAGAGTTGAGGAGGAACTTCTTCACTCAAAGGGTGGTGAATCTCTGGAATTCTCTGCCCGTTGAAGTGGTGGAGGCTACCTCGCTAAATATATTTAAGTCACGGGTAGATAGGTTTTTGGTAGGTAAGGGAATTAAGGGTTATGGGGAGAGAGCGGGAAAGTGGAACTGATCCACTTCAGATCAGCCATGATCTTATTGAATGGCGGGGCAGGCTCGAGGGGCTAGATGGCCTACTCCTGCTCCTATTTCTTATGTTCTTATGTAAACCCAGGTCTCTGGCATTGTGAGGCAACTTTAAAAAAAAGTGCTACCAAATAAACCTGTTGGACTTTAACCTGGTATTAAGACTATTTACTGCCCCTACCCCAATCCAACGCCGGCAACTCCACATTTTTGTGACAGTGCTAACTACTAGTGCCACCGTGTCACCCCTGATATACCAGATTACCATTTAAGGAATATGTTGTTGCAGTACTCTTTCAGCTGGGATGGTAATCTTCCAATAATCCTGGAGCAGCTGCTCCAACTATCTAGAAGCAAATATAAATAAAAGGAAGAATACCGAAAGTGCAAGAAATCTGAGAAAGTAGCAACAAAAATAAAACTGGAAATGTACAGCATGTTGTTAGAATGCAGCCAGTGATAATATTGGATCGGTTGTAATGTGACCAATAGTAACAAGCTGTTAGGGTCAGCTGACCCAGTAAACCATGTAACCAATGACAGAATGATGTGATGATCAGCTGACCAGCTGACACAGTATAAATTAGAACATGTTGGTCATTGTGGGGAGCTTGTATGGGCCTAGGATGAGGTCCTGAGTGTGGAGTTATGAGGTTTCTTTAAACCTTCTCTTTGATTTTATAAGTTGGAGTAGTTTTTGTTATATTTTTATTGTCTACATTTGAAGAGTTCCTTCTGGATCAACATGTCAGTCAGATTATTATTTAAAAGGTGAAAAGCTGCAGCATGCTATGGTGCAGAGAGACCTGGGGGTCCTTGTGCCTGAGTTGCAAAAACCCAGTCTGCAGGTGCAGCAGGTGATCAAGAAGGCGAATGGCATGTTGGCCTTTATAGTGAGGGGGATAGAATATAAAAGTAGGGAGGTCTTGCTGCACCTGCACCTGCACCTGTACAGGGTACTGGTGAGGCAGCAGCTGGAGTACTGTGCACAGTTTTGGTTGCCACACTTGCAGAAGGATATATTGGCCTTAGAGGGAGTGCAGAGGGGGTTCACTCGGCTGATACTGGAGATGAGGGGTTTGGACTATGAAGAGAGACTAAATAGACTGGGTCTGTACTCGTTGGAGTTTAGAAGGATGAGGGAAGATCTTATAGAGATGTATAAGATAATGAAGGGGATGGATAGGGTAGAGGTAGAGAGATTCTTCCTGCTTAGAAAGGATAGTAGGACTAGAGGGCACAGCCTCAAGACAAGAGGGGGACAGTTTAGATTGGAGTTGAGGAGGAACTTCTTCACTCAAAAGGTGGTGAATCTCTGGAATTCTCTGCCTGTTGAAGTGGTGGAGGCTGCCTCGCTAAATATATTTAAGTCACGGGTAGATAGGTTTTTGATAGACATGGGAATTCAGGGTTATGGGGAGAGAGTGGCAAAGTGGAACTGATCCACTTCAGATCAGCCATGATCTTATTGAATGGTGGGGCAGGCTCAAAGGGTGAGATGGCCTACTCCTGCTCCTATTCCTTATGTTCTTATGTTAGTATCTACAGTGAGTACAGTCAACATTTAGCGGTTCTATCTTTCTTAGACTTGATTGTAAGAAATGAGCAAATATATTAATAGAACCCAAATAGGCAAATGGAAGACTGGGATAAGCAAACAAACAAACACAGAATGACTCTCTGAGCTCCAGCTCCGACAGTGTGTCATCAAGACTCGAATGTCTATTTTGTCCCCACAGATGTGATCTGACTTGTTGAGATATTCCAGCATTTTCTGTTTTTTCTTCAGGTTCCAACATCTGCAATATTTTGCTTTTAACAAAGAATGGCTCTGTGCCATAGACCTGTTTTTCCAGCTTCTGCTTTTGATTTTTCAAAGAACAACATGGCCCCAAAATACTGTTGGATGGCACATGTTGGAGTGAGTGTCGCAAAATGCCTAGTCCCCTGCCCCCAGCACCACCACTCCCCCAGACTGCACTCCTGACCCTGCCAAAGTTTCAAACATGTGGACTGCAAGGAGAGTGCAAAACAAGAATTTTTTACTCTGCTAACATCAGATCTTTATAAACATTAATGAAAAAGCTTAACCAGAGAGACAAATTCCTTACAGTGACCTGTTGTCCTCTCTCCTCATGAAAGTTCTGGCTTTGCCTTCTCTTCAGCCTGCACGCCAGGCTCAGGTGTCTCGGCCCCAGGAGAGATCCTGCAGACCCAAATGATTCCAGTGCCCTGCTGAGAGTTCCCCACAGTGGATGGAGCTCAGCATCCAGCCCCACTCTGAAGCCAGAAGTTATGATGCTGAGATATAACACATCTCACTGCACCTTCCCCGGCCTGGGTTAAAAGGATGTTCTTTGCGATTTACTTTGCCCACGTTCCAAGAAATGTTGGAATGTTCAGTTTAAGTATCCTGAGCTGCCTGAATCTTTGGAGTTTGAGACAAAAGTCTTGTTCTAGAACCACAGGTGGGCTGCAGTTCAAACATTTAGTTGGCCTGTTCATGGAATCTCACCAGGGAACCTCAGCATGCCAAATGCTAGCTCCTGAGGAAGGCATGGAACATAACAACACCAGCATACAAAATTCTCACCGCAACCTCACTACCCTGTCTGTCAGGGTGAGCCGAGACTTCAGCCCCACGTGGCCACTTGGAACTTTGGCATAATGCCAGTACTTGGCATAACTTTACCCAAGCCTAGTCTCCATCAATTCCAATGGACTTAGAGTCATAGAGATTTACAGCCTGGAAACAGGCCCTTCGGGCCAACATGTCCATGCTGCCCCATTTTTTAACCACTAAGCTAGTCCCAATTGCTCATGTTTGGCCCATATCCTTCTATAGTCATCTCACACATGCAACTGTCTAAATGATTTTTGAAAGGCAAAATTGTACCTTCTTCTATTACTACCTCTAGCAGATTTTTCCAGACATTCACCACCCTCTGTATAAAAATTGCCCCTCTGGATACTTTTTTGTTTCTCTCCCTTAAACTTATGCCCTCTAGTTTTAGATTCCCCTATCTTTTGGAAAAGATATTGACTATCTAGCTGATTTATGCCCCTCATTATTTCATAGATCTCCATAAGATCATCCCTAAACCTCCCACGCTCCAGAGAAAAAAGTCTGTCTATCCAGCCTCCCCTTATAAATCAAACCATCAAGTCCCGGTAGCGTCCTAGTAAATCTTTTCTGCACTCTTTCTAGTTTAATAATATCCTTTCTATAATACTTCTGCCAAAGGTTCAGTATAGTCCACCAAAGTCTATTGAGGGTCCTGTTATCTCATGATTCAGATTATCTGCTTATCGTCCAATGAAACAACGATAGTCTGCCGAACACTACATTCTTTGAATTTCAGTGCTCGCTGCATGAAGTATTTGTTGTGTTCACTTGCTTCCGATTTTAGCATTCTCGCCTCTGAATCATAAGGTTTTGAGTTCAAGCCCTACACTAAGCACAGAAGCTGGCTTGACACATCAGCACAGTGAGAGCTGCTTGGATAGGTTTCAGATGAGTTAACGTGCTACTGTTTCAAAGGAGTGCGGAGAATTTACCTGCTGTCCTGGACAACACCCAGAGCTAAGTCAGCACCAGCAAAGCCGTTAACCAGTCACTTATTTGCTGCTGTGAGACCTTGCTGTGCCAAAACCTGTCACCATGTTTTCCAAAGCCACAACATTGACTACGCTTCAAATATAATCTACTGACTGCCAAGCATTGTAACACGAAGGTATCGTGATTAAATACACGGTGCTTTCTCCCTCTGATTGCAGAGCTATTGTTGGAGTTGTGAAGCTCTTGAATATATAGGCAGTGATTTTACTTACAGCGGACAAGCTAAATCAACTTGTAGTGATTATATATATTTTTTTAATGAACCAGTTTCTTTGTCAGTGCTTCTGGCTGTAAATCTGCAAGAAAATCAATAAAGAATCCATTCGTTCAGCTGTATGCAAATAAGTTTCACCACAGGGACCAAAAGAGAAAATGGTGGAAAATCTCAGCAGGTCTGGCAGTATCCGTAAGGAGAGGAAAGAGCTATGTACCTGCTCAAAATAGATTTCTTCTGAATCCATCACCGGGATTTTACTGTCCCACCTGCCAAGGGAATCGGAGCGGGCAAGGGGCAGACAATGGCAGCTCTGTTGACTTCGGGTTTCAGGATGAGCGAGGCAGTAAAATCCCTTTTTAAAGACAGTTCAGGTTTTGAGCAGATTACTGGCAGTAGACGTGATAGTGTAGTGGCATTAACATTGGACTAATAATCCCAGAGGCCCAGATTAATGCTGGGGACTTGGGTTCAAATCCCACCACAGCCACGAGTTTGAACTCCTGGAATATAAAAAGCTAGTCTCCGCAATGGCGACCGAGGGTTTTAAAAACCCATCTGGTTCACTAGTGTCCTTTAGGGAAGGAAATCCACCATCCTTATCTGGTCTAGCTGACAGATGACCGCAAGTCAGCACGATGGCACAGTGGTTAGCATTCCAGCCTCAGAGCCAGAGACCCAGGTTCGATTCCCAGCATGGGTCACTGTCTGTGTAGAGTTTGCACATTATCCCTGTGAGTTTCCTCCCAAAGTCCAAAGATGTGTAGGTTAGGTGATGCTAAATTGCTAAATTGTCCCTTGGTGTCAAGGGGACCAGCTAGGATAAATGCATGGGGTTATGTGAATAGGGCCTGGGTGGGATTGTAGTCGGTGCAGACATGATGGGCCGAATGGCCGCCTTCTGCACTGTAGGATTCCGTGATCGACAGTCATATAGCTGTTCATTGCCCTCAGTTTGAGAGTGATCAGAGCTGAGAATCAAACGCTGGCCTTGCCAGCAATGCTTACATCCCATGAAAGAATGAGGAAATCGAGCAGTGAAATTTAAGCAGTACAATCTGATTCTGCATGAAGAATGAGTTTTGACACTCACCGCTCTACTGAACTTTAACCAGTAAATGTTACACTGGGAGATTGTGGATGAAAGCAGAAAATCGCAGTATGGGGCTGCTGATGCCACCTCCAAACTGTATACAAAACAGATCAGGTTTATGGGGCATCAGAAGCGTGTCGATGAATGTTTGAAAAGTTGAGGATAAAGTGCATCGTGGAGGGGGTGGTGGTGGGAAATGGGAAAGCTGGTTACCTGTGGCAACACTTCATTAAAACAAAATGCAGAAGTTTTAAAAGGAAGGCTGCACCACATTTTCTTTTTAGTGATCAGAGCGTTGGAACTTGAAAGGAAATACACAAACACAAGCTTCTCACTTGTTAAAATGATTAGAATCCTGATTCTCTTTTAATCAGGCATCAATTAAAATCATAAAATTTGTGATCTGGTGTCCGCTACCTCGCTGCCTGAAAAATAAGTCTGTCGTTGAGTTTACGGGCCAGAGGTTTATAGTGGAAATGGGGAGGTCAGGATGGCAAAACTTCCATCCCGTCTCCTTTTAACAGGTCTCGGCCCATCATGCATTCATTCTGGGGAAATGGGAGAAGGGTGGAGTCAGATCTGTCAATCCCCCCCACGCCCCCCCCCCCCCAAGGATGCAGAGGCAGCCCAGGCAGCAGGCAAGCATATGGTCAGAGCAACAGGCTGGAATGCCACCTCTAAGCATTGTTTTTTATTTAATGCCCATTCATATTTCCCATGCCACTTTATGCCCATGTTTCCTCCTTGCCCCCATATTTCCATGTCCTTCCATGCTCTTCCATAACATCCAAGCCCCCCTCCATCCTCCAATGTACCCTCCATAGTCACTCACTCTGCTTCCACTACAGGCAGAGCTCAGGAGCCATGTCATTGACTGAACAATGAAAATTTTTAATCTAACAACCTAGTAGACCTTTTGCTCAACCAAACTTCATATTGAAAGCACTCTCCTTCATAAAACCTATTTTTAAAAAATTCCTCAATGGGTCAATTTATTGTAAAAACAAACGTCTTTTACCCCACCAGGGAGAGATCATCCTTTCAAAACCTTATAAAACTGTCAATCAAAATGTGAACACAGACCTCTGCTGAGATGAGTATTTCTGGAGATTTTGAAATACAGCCCAGCATTCATAAGATCCCAGCTGCAACATTAATCCCTGGGAAATTTAAACAATGGAAACTATCAAAATTGAAAAAAAAAGTTTTCTAACTACACCAGATATCCTGTCAATCAAAGCAGTCCAGGAGGGCATTTTAAAGTAATTAAAACCTGCTGAAGGCGTTCTTTCCAATTCATCATAGAATCCCTACAGTACAGAAGGAGACCATTTGGCCCACGTCTGTACCAACCACAATCCCAACCAGGCCCTATTCCCATAACCCTCACTTACCTTGTTAATCCCCATGACACTAGGATCAATTTAGTATGGCCGATCAACTTAACCTGCACATCTTTGGACTGTGGAAGGAAACCCATGCAGACATGGGGAGAATGTGCAAACTCCACTCAGATCGTCACCCAAGGCTGGAATTAAACCTGGGTCCCCTGGCGCTGTGAGGTAGCAGTGCTAACCACTATGCCGCCCAAGAAATTAGCCTATTTTGGGTTAATTCCCCTTTGTTTCATGGTCATAAATGCTTGAATTCCAGATTTTTAGTGAATTCAAATAACACCATCAGCCGTGGTGGGATTTGAACTTAGGTCCCAGATTGCCCAAATTCACTGGGTTAGTAATCTCCTATGTAATAATGTGAAATGATTTAAATGCCTAGAGACCTTTTTAAGGGGGGGGCAGTAGTGTAATGGTATTGTCTTTGTATCAGCAATCCAGTGACACTATCACTACACCACCGCCTCCCCCTAAAACATCTCTGGGTATTTAAATCCCTTCATGTTATTATACAGGTGATCCCAAGCAGTGTCTTCTTCAGCTTTCAAGGTAAAAGTACGTGAAGGCATCTCAACACTTGTACAATACTTATCAATGTAATGGTCAACTTACCTTTGCAGAACAGAGTCTTTCAATTAACCACTGGAGCAAAAAAACACATCTAACTATCAAATCATTGTATCTAACAATTAAAGCTGAAATTTCAAAGTCTGTCAATAGAAGAATTAGAGCAGGTGACTGTTTTCTTTCTCTCCCCCACTTCAGACTGGTGTTCACCAATGGTTCATGCCTCCGATGAGAGGCCGTAAAACATCTCCACCTCAGGAGAGACCCGACTCCACTAAAATCACCAGGACATTTTAACTGCCCAGCCCACCATGGAGACAACAAGGGTGGGAGTGCTGCATGCAGACTGACTGGCCTCACCCTTATCCCATATTGCAAATGGAGGGAGAAATCCCATAATCGAACTCAACCCATCATTTCTAAAGGGTGAACATCTGGCGTGGTTTCTTCGTACCGCGCTGCAGTACAAACCCTCGCTTTGGCTTGTCATAGAAATGATTGAGGAAGTCAAGCAACAACTTCTGTACTATCCAATATTGACCATGTAGACCATATTAAAGCTTGCCAGTGGAACTTGGATGACACAAGGATTGAATGGACTTGAGAATGTACAGAATAAAAACTGTACAGAGAACCATATGAATTGGGCACCTTAAAAATTGAGGGCATGCCCCATATGGACACTTCAGTTTCCCTGTCTTCGTCAACCACATTTGCCTGCAGGATGTTCTGACACAAACACATTCACAGTTTTACTAGAAATTTGAATCAATGAAGAATCATTGTGAATTTGGTTACAGTGGCTGGAATTCTCCAGCCCTGTCACCACTGCCAGCGAGAATGGAGAATTTGGTGTTCAGCCAAAACTCCATTGACAGCAGCGGGACTGGAGAATCCCAGCTGCAAGTGAAGTTGGAGAATTCCGGTCAATGCCACAACAACCAGAGAGAATCATCATCTGAGGCTCTTTATGATCGGTAAACATTTCCTCATCCACAGCCACAATGACATGCTATGGTTCTCTACTATAGAATATATATATAATAAAACCCAAGGGCAGGAGTTTTAATTGAAAGGGAACTGGGTATTGAACGACAATGTTGCTTGATGTATTTGCCTAAATTTTGAAGATGAAAGAATTTTTTTTTAAATTTGGCAAAAGTAGACGGTGAGAGATCTGGAACATTTACATATACTTTAAAGGCTTGCATGTGAACTATCAGACACATTGTATAATACAAGCAACTCAGTTATACCTGAAATAAAACAACATTGGATTGACACAGCAATGGTACACTGAACGCAATCATTGGGAGTCAGTAGGTGATCCACAAGAGAGATATTTATTTAGTTGTGTCACAAGCAAATTTACATCGAAACTGGAATGAAGTTACTTCAAAAATCCCCAAGTTGCCACACTCCAGCACCTATTCAGGTACATTGGCCATGCTAAATTCTGCCTCAATGTACTTAACCAGCTCATCTTTTGGACTGTGGGAGGAAACCAGAGCTCCCAGAGGAAACTCTCGCAGGGAGAATGTGCAGACTAGGCACAGACAGTGATCCAAACTGGGAATCGAACTCAGGTCCCTGGGGCTGTGAGGTAGCTGTGCTAACCATTGTGCCACCCTGCAATATGTCAGCAGCATGATTTGTTCTATCTGCATTCAGATTTCTATCTTTATTATGTTGGTGTTTTGCCTTCTGGCTGGATTCGTTTGGTTAGAATGTGTGGTCCATAGCTGAGCTGTAAAGGTGCTGCCATGCTTCTGGTGGGACAATCCTCCCATTGCGACCCACAGCTTTTCTGGCAGGTCAGGGTGGGAGATTCGCATCATCAGCCTTGTTCTGGGATTTGCGCATGCACCAGGAATGTATGTGCATCTTCCAGATCCAGGGAACAGTCGGAGTCCAGCCCACACTGGAATCTGGCAGGAAGACAGGTAAGGCCATTTGAATCTTTAATGTATTTTAAATGTTATTATTGGGAACTTGCCGGTCCCGATTGAATTGCCCACTCTGCCAGAACGAAGGGAGGCAATTGGGAGCCCCCTAGGGGGTTGGGGGTGGTGCCCTGGGCCTGGGCATCCTGGCACTGCCCAAGGTGCAAAGAGCTCATGCCCATGGGCATCTTGGCACTGCCCATGGGCATCACGAAGTGCCGGGGGGGGCGAAGCCTATTGAGGGCAGGATCTGGGGTGATCATTGGAGGTGGGGATTCCACTGCCACGCTGCATGGCGACTGGTTAGGTTGGAGGGAGGGCAGCGATTGGGGCAGGCTTGGGAGTGGTCTGCCAGGGTGCCTGCCTCGCTGCGGGGGGTATCCTGCCTCGCTGGGGGAGGGGGTATCCTGCCTCGCTGGGGGAGGGGGTATCCTGCCTCGCTGGGGGAGGGGGTATCCTGCCTCGCTGGAGGGGTATCCTGCCTCGCTGGGGGAGGGGGTATACTGCCTCACTGGGGGTGTGGGTATCCTTCTTCGCTCAATGTGTTTAATATAACTCCTTTCCTTTAGCTGAGTCAGAAATCAGGACACAACTCTGGAAGTTAAACTGCCTGAAACATATGGCACTCCAGAGTTACCAAACTCCACATAACAGCATCATGGCTGCACTTCAGGGCAGCAAGGTGGCACACTGGTTAGCACTGCTGCCTCACAGCGTCAGGGATCCAAGTTCAATTCCTGGCTTGGGCGACCGTCTGTGTGAAGTGTGCACGTTCTCCCTGTGTCTGCGCGGGTTTCCACTAGGTTATCCAGCTTCCTCCCACAGTCCAAAAGGTGTGCTGTTAGGCTCATGGACCAGGCTAAATTCTCTCTCAGTGTACCCGAACAGGAGCTGGGCTGTGGCGACTAGGGGATTTTCACAGCATCTTCATTAAGATGATGAATGGGATGGATAGGATAGAGGTGGAGAGACTCTTCCCGCTCAGAAAGGATAGTAGGACTAGGGGGCACAGCCTCAAGATAAAGGGGGGGGGGCGGTTTAGAACGGAGTTGAGGAGGAACTTCTTCACTCAAAGGGTGGTGAATCTCTGGAATTCTCTGCCCGTTGAGGTGGTGGAGGCTGCCTCGCTAAATATTTTTAAGACGCGGGTTGATGGGTTTTTGATAAGAGAGGGGATTAAGGGTTATGGGGAGAGGGCGGGAATGTGGAACTGAGCCACGACAGATCAGCCATGATCTTATTGAATGGCGGGGCAGGCTCGAAGGGCTAGATGGCCTACTCCTGCTCCTATTTCTTATGTTCTTATGTACTTGTGAAACTAATAAATAAAGTTTAAAGTTACATTCTCTTTGTACTGGCCTTGGCAAGTGACCAAAGCCATGTCTTCTCCATGTTGAATTGAAGCTCATTTGGCACTCTCTCTGATATTGGGAAGGTTACATCCATTCACTGCTCTTCCTGGTTCCTAACATTCATTACTGTAAGGGCATTCTCCAGAGATGCACTGGGCTCCTGTTTCACACAGTCACAAACATAATGTTCATATTAGCATATTTTCATAATTAAAAGCAACAGCCTCATTCTATTGGAAAATCACACATTGCAGTGAGGGACTGAACTTGTTTACAGTATAGATTATAGAGGTTAACAGAGAGCCACAGGTACATTTGAGGATATTGATGTCCTAATGCATAAAAATGCTTTTGAAAAGAGTGCCTTTAATTACAGTTCTTATTGTCTCCTTGCAATAAAGGATGAACGGATATCCTGATGCTACCAGATCCGTGATGATATTTTTACGGTGGAGTATCTAAAAGTGGGGTTTATCTTTCTTGTTCCAAAAACGTATAAGCATGGGTGATGAACAGGTTATTGCAGTCACCACAGACACTTGGCAAGCTTTTAACGAAGCAATTCACTCGGAAGCAATTTACAGCAGAGTGTTTTATTCATGAGTGTTTTGTCCATTATAAAAAAGGTTTTCTAAAATGTTTTACTGAGGTTTGAAAAGTTGAAAAAGAGGGAAGATTAAGCTCTCCTTACCCAGTGTTAATGCTGGCTTTGTGGTAACATGAGTCGGAAGACCACAGGTTCAAATGCTGATTCAGCATGTAATCCAGGCTGATTTTTTTTTGTGTGGAGTAGTGCAGTATTGGAGGTACCATCCTTTAGATGAGGTGTTAGATCAAGACCCCCGATACACGACATCCCATAGCAGTCTTGGAGAAAAGTCGGGTGTAAATTGATAGGCAAGTCGACTGATCAATTGAGGCTTTGCCAGTCAGCACCCATTAAAATTTGGCATTCTTGTGTTTGTCCTGTTGAGTGCAAGATGAAAAACTTCAGCAACATGTCTCTTCTTTCGGCAAGATTGGATTTTCTCTTCTCTGGGCAGGGATCTAAAGTGAAATGAGAGCACTACGCCTGTGAATAGCAAAGAAAAGCAAGTTCAATCAGCAAGGCCAATTAAACTATTGTCAGTGACAGACAGAAGAAAAGACTGCATTAGGTGTACTTTGGAATGATACAGCGAGTAATGTAATATAAGTATTGTACGAACCTTGAACTTTGTAATTTTAATTTAAAATTAAACAAATGCTGGTCTTTCTGAATATACAGCTCTCAGTCAAAGTTTTACATTGCTGTAAATTGCAACTCAAGGCAATAAACTGCAATCCAGTGGAGCTTAGTAATGGAATTATGTGACATTTATGCCCACAGTGTGACAGCATTAGCCATCTCCATTGTTCAACTAATGAAAGAGCAGCAGTCTTGAAACGTTATTTTTCAGAGATTATTATAATAGTCAGGGAGATAAAAGATAAAGTTAAATACCATAAGGATCAGAGTAAATTTAAGGGTGTTGTGCCGTGGGTGACCTCCCTGCTGAGAATTTGTGATTGGACACAAACTAGGATTTTTCGAGGCTAATCCAGGAAATGATAATCCATTCTGCCTTTAAAAGTAAAGCCAAAAACACTTCTCATATTTCCACAGGCAGGCAAGAGATAGAGGCTGGGATTCAACCTCTTGTTCTGAAAATTTAAAAAGGTTTGAGCAACTCTAGGGCAGCACAGTGGCAGAGTGGTTAGCACTGCTGCCTCACAGTGCCAAGGACCCAAGTTCGATTCCCTGTCTGTGTGGAGTTTGTGCATTCTCCCAGTGTCTGTGTGGGTTTCCTCCAGGTGCTCCAGTTTCCTCCCACAGTCCAAAGTGTGCAGGTTAGGTGGATTGGCCATGCTAAATTGTGCCTTAATGTCAGGAGGACTAGCTACAATAAATGCATGGGGTGATGGGGATAGGGCCTCAGTAGGATTGTTGTCAGTGCAGACTTGATGGGCCTTATGCCTCTCTCTG
Organism: Carcharhinus amblyrhynchos; assembly: GCF_965287045.1. Lineage (NCBI taxonomy): Eukaryota > Metazoa > Chordata > Chondrichthyes > Carcharhiniformes > Carcharhinidae > Carcharhinus > Carcharhinus amblyrhynchos. Next base: position 38,214,170 of record NC_137344.1, on the reverse strand, counting down.
CACTGTAGGGATTCTATGAACTTTACACCAAGGATAATTTGCTGACAAAGTGTTCCAATTGACCCATCTTAAGTAGTATTTCCAAGCATGAAATGTGTTTCATTTATCTAAAAAGACCATGTAGGTCTCTCGTTCTCTGTCTCACTGCTAACCTAGCTTCTCAGGATTGCTGAACCGACTGTACACAGAGTCACAAAGGTTAGCTGTGTAGGCCAAATATGTGAGCACAGAACTCATTCCTTCATTCAAAGAGCAGTTCTTGTTTAACTCAATTGGCTGGACAGCTAGTTTGTGATGCAGAGTGAGGCCAACAGCGCACATTCGATTCCTGTGCCAGCTGAGGTTATTCATGAAGACACCACCTTGTTCCTTACCTGAGGTATAGTGATCCTCAGCTTAAAATTGCCACCCTTTGAGGGGAAGAACTGCCTATGATCATCTGGGAACATAACAACTTTACTTACAATTTACCATGGACAGAGCTACAGGGATCCTTTGAAAACTAGAAGGCATTTTATTTAGATTATTCACTTTCTCAGATGCTTGTATACATTAATATCAGATTTGTGGTTTAATATGAGGATTAAGCAGGAAAGTGCAACTGAGGTAAAGCTTCTTCTCTAATCTTTATGAATGGCAAAACAGACCTGAGGAGCTGTGTGACCTACTGCCACCCCTATTCCTTATGTTATTAATAGAAGTGGAGTGTGGCACAGACACATGAGTAACAAAGCATATATTTAAGCAAACTAATGAGATGTTCAGAGCTAATAAAATCATTCTGTTGTTACTGATGCCTCTAATGCCCTCTAACATTAGAGCCTCAATCTAATTTGTCTTCACAACATGAACTCTGGTCAAGTGATACACTCACTATCTGCATCATTAGTCCAGCTACTGTACAACTTGCACACAAAGGCAAAATACTACACTGTTTGATTTTGAAAAATTCCCACAATGCGGAAAACCCACTTGTGTTTGTTCCGTAATGCTGCCTGAATCTGACGTTCGGCGTTAAATAGAAAGCTATGCATTTGGAAGGGGAAATGGGGTGGATAAAATTTTCCTTTGACAGCTATAAAGCAGCACGGTGGCATAGTGGTTAGCACTGCTACCTCATAGCGCCAGAGAGCTATGATTGATTACGGCCTTGGGTAGCTGTCCATGTGGAGTCTGCACGATCTTCCCGCGTCTATCTGGGTTTCCTCCAATTTCCTCCCGCACACCAAAAATGTGTAGGTTAGGTGGATTAGCCATGATAAGTGTACAGGGTTACAGTGATAGGGTGGGACGCTCTTTCAGAGAGTCAGTGCAGACCCGATGGGCCATCAAACCTGGCTCCCTGGAGCTGTGAGGAAGCAGTGCTAACCATTGTGCCACCATGCCACTTTATAGCACTCAAAGGAAAACCTTACCCACACCATTTTCCCTTCCAAATGCATAGTATTTTATTTAACACCGAACACTATGTTCAGACAGCATTATTAAACAAACACAAATGGGCTTTCCACACTGTGGGATATTTTCAAGTTGTGTGTAAGTTGTGCAGTAGCTGGACTTTCTGCACTGTAGGGATTCTTTGGGAAAGCAGGAAGGTTTCCACTTGTCAAATCCGCTTAATTTTGCTGGAAACAACGAACTAAAGAACTATTTCTGTTGCATATACAATGTCATTCAATTTTGTCACTTTTTCTCACGAATACTCACATGATGGCTCCCGTGTCATTCAAATGGACGGGATTTTCCAACCACTCCTGGTGATGGGGCACGAAGGTCCTGCTAAAGTAAATGGACTTTTGATTGGCTCACCACAGCCGCCACAGTGAGACTCATCACACCAGGACCAGCAATTCCCAACTAATAACTTATCCAAGGAGCTTTATCAATAGCCATGTGGACACCACATGTTAAGACATGAATGATTAGAATTGGTGTTTGTAGTGTTCAATTATCATGTGTTCGATTATGTGAGTCTGGTAAGTGACCTCTGCTCACTGTGCTTGATTTGTTAAGCCTAGGTGTGGACTCAGAGTAAAGTGAGTCGATACCACAGAAGTGTTGGAAGTTACCAAAAGCGTGAGAGGCTTTTTCAAGTTTAAGTTTATTTAGTTGTGTCACAAGTCGTCTTAGCACTGCAATGAAGTTACCATGAAAATCCCCTAGAGAGGTGAGACATTTTAAAGCAATGGAGAAGTGGAGGCTTGGAGAGGAAAGCCGGAGACTAGAATTAGCCAGCTCAATGTTCTGCCATCAGATGAAGGAATGTGGTCATCGGAAAAAAATAGGTTAACATCAGAGAGAAGGGAACACAGGGCTGTAGGAGAGCGCACACAATGTGAACAGGGGAATGTTTTCCCATGGAGGGCAAGGGAGTATTCTTACTTTAATCATCCCAGATATTTAATCGTGTTTGAGAGCTCAAATGGCGATTTTCATCACAATTGCTTTAAAATCTGAGAATGGGAAAGTGTTTACAGAAGTGCGCCTGCACTGTAAACAAACTGCCAGGAACCCACGGGATCCAAAAGGCATACAGGTGTTTCAATCGACCACAAAGCAGATTTTATTAAAACCAAGAAATGCTTTCAAATCCATAAGTATATGTAAATACATGAAATTATTCAGTCCACATAACACCTCAGTTAGAACAGACAAAGGAACTGGGTACAAATACAGTGGAAACAGTGCGAACTGTCTCAATGCTGATCTTCAAGGTCAGAAAATAGAAAAAGAGAAACTACAACTGCCAGAAATTTAAAAGGCAAGCAGAAAAATCTGGAAACTTACCGTGACTCTCAGTGAAGAAAACTGAGAGGTCTTTGTGATATTTACCTTCCTAAAACTGGAAAAAAAATGGACAGATGGGTTCAAACTTTTCTTTCGAGTCTGCTCAAAGGTTTTCATTTCACTTTTTCTTCTCTAAATCTCTTTCTGCTTCCTTAGATATTCATGAGTTACTTTGTTTCTCTCGTCTTCAATAATTCTTATGATGTAAAGATCAATCTTCTACCCATCTTCTGCTTTTTTTTTAGATGTTACAGGTTATAAAGGTCATACAATCGCCACCTTCTCTCGTCTTTCTCTCCCATTCTATCACGATGAACGCTCGGATTTCGTTTTCCAGTTCTGTTGAAGTTGCTGGGAACATGATCTGTCTTCTCCACAGATACTAATTGATCTGCTTTAGTTCTTCCCGTATTGTTCCTAATGTCAATACTAAACAGGAAGTCTCACCATTCACATCCTTTAAAAATCACATTGATTTAAACCTTGCGGGGAGGTGGTGGTGGCATAATGATATTGTCACTGGACCAGTAATCCAGAGATCTAGTACTGACAGCTACATCTGCTCCTCAAAGGTGAGTCACGAAGAAACGTTTGACAAATAGAAAAAGAAAATAGAGCAGGAGGAAGCCATTTGGCCCTTTGAGCCCGCTCCGCCATTCGTTATGCTCATGGCTGATCATCCACTTCAGTAACTTGATCTCACCTTCACCCGATATTCTTTGACCCCCTTTGTCTCAAGTGCCTCATCTAAACCCTTCTTGAAAACATATAGGCTGGAATTCCCTGGCCGTTCACATCGCTGGGATTCTCCAGTCCCAGCAGCAGCAGATCCCACCCATGGGATTCCTGCTGGTGTGGGGTGACATCAGTAGGAATTCCCATTGACAGCAGCAGAACCAGAGATTCCCACCCCTAGCAACAACACACCACCTCCCACCAGCAGGAAACTGGGAGGCTGGAGAATCTCACCCACAATGTTTGACTGTAACTACTTTCTGTGATAGCAAATTCCACAGGCTGACCACTCTCTGGGTGAAGAAATTTCTCCTCATTCCTGTTCTTAAGGGTCTACTATGTATTCTCAAACTACTTAAGTGGAGCCATGGAGCTATAATATATAACTTTAAGTCCCACATGTAGTGCATCGTATATTAAACCAATGAAACACCCATCCTCATCACAAGGGTAGTACAGTGGCTAGCACTGTTACCTCACAGCACCAGGAACCTGTGTTCGACTCCTGGCTTGGGTCACTGCCTGTGTGGAGTTTGCACATTCTCCCTGTCTCTAAGTGGGTTTCCTCTGGGTGCTCCGGTTTCCTCCCACAGTCCAAAGACATGCAGCTTAGGGTGGATTGGCCACGCTAAATTACCCTTAGTGTCAGGGGAACTAGCTAGGGTAAATGCATGAGGTTACGTAGATAGGGCCTGGGTGGGTTTGTGATCGATGCAGACTCGATGGGCCGAATGGCCTCCTTCTGAACTATGATTCTATGAAATCGACACAGAATTTACAAGCAGTTGCCGATCTAAAGGCAAATGATTAATCTATTTATAGCAATGGTATTTTTTAAGCATTAAAGGTCGCAGTAAATGTGACTCCGTCAGACAGTTTCCGCAGGACACCCTTTTCTGCCTATTGGGAGTTAATGAGTTGTAAATACTCCTCCAGTTATGTAATACATTGCTGGCACAACATGGGACTCCTGCCTTTGTAAACTTGGAACGCACAACTTTATAGAGCCACGGGAGATCACTAGATTCACATTGTAGCTTTTGATCAATCCAGTTTCCATACAGACATGAATGAATGCTACAGTTTAATTAAATAAATTTAATGAAAATTCACTTGGAGGTTTTTGACTGTTTGAAAAAACTTGTTACTGGGAAAGAAAGAACTTGCATTAATATGTTTTCTTCTTCCCTACTCAGCACAGCTCAAAGTGTTTTGCAGCCAATTAAGTTATCTTGAGGTATAGCGAGTGCTGTAATGTAGAGAAATTGGAAGTTAATTTGCACACAGCAAGGGTAATCTATTTCAGCGATGTTACTTGAGGGATCATGTAAGGTTAGTACACTTGGAGGACTATCTTGTTTTTCAAATGGAGCCATGGGATATTTTATGTCCATTTAAAAGGGCAGACGAGACTCTAACAACCACAGCGAGTACATATGTGTTACATGTGTTCTGACCAGGTTGGGTGTTGGGGGAGGCGGGAGGAGGGTACTGTTTAGACGACCCTTGTCTTTGTCTCACACCTGGTCTGCTTATAACAGAGTTTGTTTTTTTTGTGTAACATTATGATGTTGCCAAGTTAATGTGTGCTTACCTGTGTTTAGCTCAGTTTAAAAATTTAAGCCAAACAGATTCTTTAAGTTTAACAAGAGTTGAATTTATTACAATTCACCCAGGTAAAGATGTAGAAATCATTAACGAAATGGCTTCGTCTGAACAAATAAAATCAGAAAAATTATTCAGAGTGTCCCAAAGCACGTTCATAACTGGAGAGTTAATTTTCATTGGGGCTGCTGGCACTTATGTGTTTCTGGATTTGAAAGAGTTAATGACTTCACTTTGCTTCAGATGCATGCATGATAATGAGGCTTTGCAATGTGAAAACAAATAATGTTTAGAGGAAACCTAGGCTGTTACTTGGTAACACGAGGCCACCCTGGAGTAGAAAGAACTTTTGAATTAGCTGTAAGCCGATGCCAGAAGCTGGAGAGAAAGAATAACAGAGAGCAGAAATCCCAAAAACCGGGGGAGTGAGGGAGTAAAGAATGTCTCAGGAAAACAGTTAAATTACCAGTTTCCTCCCACACTCCGAAAGACATGCTTGTTAGGGGTATTGGCCATGCTAAATTCTCCTTCCGTATACACTGTGGAGTGTGGCGACTAGGGCATTTTCACCGTAATTTCATTGCAGTGTCGATGTAAGCCTACCTGTGACTAATAAATAAACTTCAAACTTTAAAGGAATAAAGAACAAGCGTCCTGCTGGATGAAGTTAAAATAAAAAGCAGAGAAAGGGCCCTGAGCTTAAGCAACGGCTATAAGAATCAGATTTATTGTCAGCAAGTGAGAAGCCAGACAGCCAAGGTACTCAGAAGGTTGGTGAGATTTTAATCCAGTCTGTGAAGCAGTGGTGCTAGCATGGCTGGGTAGCTGAGAGATTTGTGTGGAAGCTTGAATACATGTGACCATCCAGGGCAGAGGAAAATCAAAAGGAGGTTGAAATCCTGAAAGCGGATTCTTGGTGCTTCTTACTTGAACTTCAGCCAACAGGACGTTTGTTCTTTATTCCTTTAAAGTTTATAGTATATTTATCAGTCACAAGTAGGCTGACATTAACACTGCAATGAAATTACTGTGAAAATGCCCTAGTCGCCACACTCCACAGCATATACTGAGGGAGAATTTAGCATGGCCAATATCCCTAACAATAGACTTTGTTTGGGAGAAGATTCCAAGAAGGCTTCTTTGAGAAAGGAGCTTGGAGATCCTTGGGTAACAGCCAGAGTTCCAGTGAAGCCATTTGGCTCACAGTGTGACAAGCATCTTGAGGGGAGGATTTGATGAGAAATCTATAGAAGTTTCTTTGGATGGCATCTGTCACTTGGTTTCAGTTTGTGGTGTATCTGATGGTGGCACAGTGGTTAGCATGGCTGCCACACAGTGCCAGGGACCCGGATTCAATCCCAGCCTCGGGTCACTGTCTGTGTGGAGTTTGCACATTCTCCCCATGTCTGCGTGGGTTTCCTCCGGATGCTCTGGTTTCCTCCCACACTCCAAGATGTGTGGGTTTCATCGACTTACCATGGTAAATTGTCTCGGAGTGTCGGGAGACTAGCAGGGTAAATAAGTGGGGTTACAGGGTTAGGACCTGGGTGGAAGTGTTGTCGGTGCAGTCTCGATGGGCCAAGTGGCCTCCTCCTGCACTGTAGGGATTCTATGACGACATTTCACCTGTTGGTTTACATGGACTGTCTACTTACTGAGAACATTAGAGTATAAGATAGATTTTGTAACTTGTGCTATCCTTACAAATCTGTGTACACCTATAAATAAAGATGCAGGTGGGTTGAAGGAGTAGTCAATTGTAGTCAGATTTTTCTTGTATAAGAAAGGTTTCATTCTTCTGTTAAAAGCTAATCCGGCAACTCTGATTATCCTCAAGTGTGATTCTCAGAGCCTGTTTGCCACAGCCACATATCGCCTTAGAGCCACTAACTCTCACGAGAGGGCCATAGGGATTTGTGACGTGTGATGACATACTGGGGGCAATCATTACTGATTCTCGAATTCAAAAACTAGTAATGATGACCACTTTGGGGGCTCAGCGGTAGCTATAGCCCCCAGCTGCTGAGGGATATGGCAGGAACCCCTCCCCGGCACTATGGAAATGCCGTGGTAGTAATACCAGCTCAGCATTACTGGGGAGGGCCCTCTGTATAGCCCTATTATGGGGTTCACTGATGTGTGGGGGATTGACTGATGGATGATTGAGGGAGTATGTCTACGTTGGGGGTGGTAGGCCTGGAAACTGAGGGGGAGTGTTGCCCCGATGCCCACAAGGCGTGGGGGCTTGGATCACCATGATGTTTGTGTAATGTGAGGTTGCCCTGATCTTTCAGTGGTAGCGAGGTGGGGGGAACTGCCTCTCTGCATAGGGGGGTTGGTGGTAGCATATCTGCCAGGCATCCCAATATGAGGGGAGGCAGGAGAGGCTTTTAACTTTAATTTGTGATCAGCTCCCGCCCCCCACCTTTCCACACCAATCTCTGAATTACAGCTTTGCAGCATGTTTAGCAAACCCACCCCCTCCCCTCCCACTTCCACTTCCCACTCCACCCAGCCAATTAGCTGTGTAATCCACACCAGCAATTATGAGATTGCACAGAGTGTGCTATTCGATCGGGCTAGAAAAGGCAGCTATGGATTTGCCACAGTTTTTTCCCGGCTGCACCAGCACTCTGTGCGATTTTAGGCAAATCCTGCACCCCCATCTCTAAGAAAATAATAAAAATTACAATCTATCAAGCCGGGCTTTCACTCCGGTACCATTCGTAATATTTTTAACGTACCACAACTCCCATTCCCCTGGCCCCCACTCGACCCAAAATCTAAATTTTTGTATTTAAAGTTTCCCTTTAAAAGTCAGGAACAAATGTGTGCGTTGTTGAATTCATGGCAAGTGCCTGTAGTGACAGTAATAACAGTTTCAACGTCTTGCGTTGCAAGAAGAAATGTGAGCAATCGTTAGCTGACCTAGTATTTCTTCCAATTAGTTTGAGCGTAATTATAAAATAACACATACATGGGACGATACATGTTTAGGGCCTAATTAAGTACATTGGGTTGAGGTACTGTTGGAAAATTAAACACCATTGGACTCCTTCGTTTGCTAAATGTGACTTGACACAACCCCACGGAAAAGCTTTAGCACGTTTCATAAGGAGAGATATCCATTGCTGACAGGAAACCTCAGGGGTCTTTGCAAGAGAGGTGGCTGAAATAACTGCTTCAAATGCTGTGCTGTGCTACTTAAGTCTGCGCACACATTCTATAGAAAGAACACGGGCATCAAGTGGATGAGCGTACTGGGACATCAAGGCTGAAGGCCAAGCCAATGTCAGAGAAGAGAGTTGCATTGACAGCAGAGTGAGAGGATTGGTGGTGCGGTGTGGGGGGGGTGCAAGATGTTTGAAGGATTCAGCAGGCAGCAACCATTTGAAGAGAAAATTATAAATTAACGATAGCCTCGTAGAATTAACAAACAAATGATTTCATTAACTAATAATGCAGAAACAGTCAAGTTAACTCTAAAGACCCAGCGAACAAAAGGACGCAGAAAGAACAGCTACAACAATGATTTAACAACAATAAATAGTGGCTTTAAAATGGTGTTTCAGACTATGAGGGTTGAGCATGCTGGGATTTTTGGCCAATATATAGATTAATTTATAGAGGTTTTGGGCTGAGAGCTGTGATCTGAAGATTCCTGTGTTAGTCAGGAAAGGGAAGTTGTTTACATTAACCCAGACCTTGCGCCTTTGATTTCTTTGGCTGCCACGTGTGGGATATGTCAAATGAACTAAGTGTAATGGCATCGTTCAAAAGTAATTTCATTGGATGTTTGAGCCATGTGATCGGTTTCTGGTTACATAGTTGGCTGGATGGCAGAGAACTTTCCAGAAGCGAGTGGAGAACTGTGGATAAAGAGACACATGAGTCCTTTGTTTGCCAGCAATAACTCAAAGAGACCAATCATCGCAAGAAGACCTGTGTCCTGAAGGGTGCTTCAGAGAAGAAGATAGATTCTACATCGAGGCTATTTCTTGGCCAAGGTTTTCCTAAACTCAGTAGTATCTATTTTCAGTTAATTAAAGTTGATGTTCAGTTGATGTTTGGTTAGACTTGAAGTTCAGTAAAGAGTTAATGTTTACATCTGAGTCGGTACCAGAAGTGTTAAATAAAGAAATAATATGAATTACTGTCCTTGCTTGTCTCATTAAACTGGAATGCTTGGAAGGTGTTTAAATTAAAGCTGTATCCCACCAGGGACCTGGGTTCAATTCAAGCCTCAGGTGACTGTATGGATCCTACACATTCCCGCATAGCTGCGTGAGATTCCTCCAGGTATTCCAGTTTCCTCCCATGGTCCAATGATGTGCAGCTTAGTTGGATTAACATGCTAAATTGCCTGTTTGTGACCAAAGATGTGTAGGTTAGGGGGAATAGTGGGGAAATTGTGTGGGATTACGAGGGTAGGGCAGTGGGTGGGCCTGGGTGAGATGCTCTCTCGGAGAGTCAGTACAGACACGATATGCCGAATGGCCTGCTTCTGTGCTAAAGGGATTCTGTGATTCTACAGGTAACTGAGGAAGATCCGATATCTCACCAATTATAGTCCAGTGTTTGCTGGAACCACAGCTCTTACTGTAATTGTGCTGGTTTAGGTCACAGATTTCCCATAGCTACATTGAAACTGATTCAATTACAGGAGGAGGAGTTTTTGCACGTTTATAAATCACAGTAATTGTTCAGCCAGTCAGGTTTTGCAGTTAACAACATCGCAAATCATTCCCAAATTACGTTGGAGGAATTGCATATACATTTTTTCACTTATCGTGAAAAAGCCATGTCCAGGTTTATTGAGGATTTGAAAATTCATTTTCAGTAAACTTCATTGTACCTCCAAATGATTTGGATTTCTTGCAGATTTTCTGTCCTTCTCCTAGTCCCTTACTGTCTGCTAGATTCCAGTCCAAGTTTCATTTTAAAAAAAACATTCCACCTTGCCTTCCTCACAATCTACAATACGCTATGTATGTGCCACAGTTCTTATTTTAGCATCACCATTCTGTAAGTATCAGCCATGGCTCATTTGGTCATATTCTTCTCCCTGTGTCAAGAGATTTATGGGTTCAAAGGACCCGGGTTCGATTCCTGGCTTGGGTCATTCTGCGCAGACTCTGCACATTCTCCCCAGGTCTGTGTGGGTTTCCTCCCACAGTCCAAAAGACGTGCTGGTTAGGTGCATTGGCCATGCTAAATTCTCCCTCAGTGTACCCGAACAGGTGCCAGTGTGTGGCAACGAGGGGATTTTCACAGTAACTTTGTTGTGGTGTTAATGTAAGCCTACTTGTGATACTAATCAATAATCTTAAAATTAAGCACTTCAGAACTTTCACAACCAAATCTAGACCAACAAACAGTTCAGTACGGAAGATACAGGGGGGTGCTCTTTGGCACCCTAACCAACAACATCAATTACTCACCCAATATCACTAAACAAGTCAGTCATTATCAAATTGCTGTTTCTGGGATCTTGCTGTACACTTATTGGCTGCTGTGTTACCTACATTACAACAGTATCTACATGGTGGCACAGTGGTTAGCGCTGCTACCTCACAGCGCCTGGGGCCAGGCTTCAATTCCAGCTTTAAGTGACTGTTTGTGTGGAGTCTGCACATTCTCCTTGTGCCCGCATGGGTTTCTTCCAGCTGCTCCGGTTTCCTCCCACAGTCCAAAGATATACAGATTAGATGGATTGGTCATGCAAAATTGCCCCTAATGTCCCAAAATCTGTAGGTTAGGGGGACTACTGGGATAAATGGGTGGAATTACAGGGATTAGTGCCTCAGCAGGATGCTCTGGGTGAGAGAGTCGGTGCAGACTTGATGGAATGAATGGCCTCCTTCTGCATTATAGGGATTCAAAGCGCTTTGGAATGTACTGAGGACGTGAAAGGTGCTATCTGAATGACAGTCTTTCAACTGGACTTTGCCATAGGAGCGGTGGTGGGCTAGGAGATTGTTGACTGGCAAAGCAGCGCTTGAGATCGTGATGCTGGGTGCCTTTACGTGATTTTTCTGGAGGCAGCATCTCTCGAAAGACAACGACACACTCTGGGAAGGAGAGGGACATTGTTTAGGCTCACTTTCTCATTAATTCACTGAGTTCACTATTTCCTGCGATGTTTCCAATGGTGTAAAGCCCACAATTATCATAATATAGAAGGAGGTCATTCGGCTCATCAAGCCAACACTACCAACAATCCCACCCAGATCCTATCCCCATTAACAGAAGTACTAACCCTGCTAATCTCCTGGACATTAAGGGGCAATTTATCAAGGCCAATCCACCTAACCTGCACATCTTTGGGCTGTAGGAGGAAACCAGAACACCTGGCGTAAACCCACACAGACACGGGGACAATGTGCAAACTCCATAAAGACAGTGACCCGAGGCCAGAATTGAACTCAGGTCCTTGTTAGCAGAGAGAGGCAGCAGTGCTAACCACTGTGCCATCAAGCTGCCCGATTATATTCGAGCTTCATCCAAGCAGCTGGGGTGGCTGCGGGGTTGGGAGGCCATTGCGGAATAGTCAGATACTGGGTATTTTTTGTTGTTTAAAATGGGGATGGAGGCAAAGAGGAGGCCAGGGATAGTGACAGACTTACCACTGAGGAAGTCGAGCTGCTGTATTGAGAATGTCAAGGAGGAGGGTGTGGGAATTGGAATTGTCCTTAACCATGCTAACTATTAACATGCCAGGTTATTTCTGCATGCAAGGAGCTGTGACTGTGGCTGTGTTGGGAGATGGGGACCACCTACACAAACCTGGCTGGAGCAGTAATGAGTAGCAGTATGTGCAGCAACATTGACAGTCCACTAGTCCAGGGGAATGCAGAGGTACTGGCCGAGGGGCAGGAGGGACCAAGACGCAATATCCACGGGATTGGCTGTGCTATCCAAGCAGCATAACACTGACAGCTGTACCTGTCAAGGCGATAGAGGCTCAATTAAGCGCTTTCTTGGAGGTAGACATTAAGCCACAAAGCACAGGGGACAGAAGCAATCTTTATGTCAGTTGCTGCCAAGTTGACACTGACTTTGAACTTTCTAACCTCTGGCTTGTTTCAGGATCTCTGTGAATTCTCACAATCGGCCGCCCACAGCAACACATATCAGGGACTGGGCACACAGTTTGAGAGGGTACTTGATAATATTATGGAAAAGTGAGACATATTGCTGAAGCTTTTCACCTTGCACTCATCAGGTCATCAAACTCATCAAATGCAAGAAAGTCCGATTTCAAATGATCACGAGCAATTTATAATACAGGAAAAAAGGACGCTGATTGATTAGTAATCCAACTCTGATCGGCTCCATGTTGCCATGGAGAAAGCAACAAGGAGCTATGGATGCCCCGAGTTCCAGGGTAATTCAAAAAAGGCACAAAGTTTAAGGCTTGAACACATCCCTGTTGTTTGCAGAGAACATGTCTCTATGTTTAAAATATGTGTCACCTCTTGTAAGTGTAAATGAGCCATGTTATCATGTTAGCTTATTATCTTAAATTTGTTATTGGTGCAATTTCTCCTTGGCAACATTTCAGCCAGAGTCAACTTGCCAAACTGTAGTGCAGATTGCTGTGATTCTTTGAAATTTGCCATTTTTGTCTTTGTCCTGATGGGTACAAGACAAAAAGCTTCAACAAAATGCCTCTCTTTTCAACAAGATTGCAGTTCTGTACTACCATGTGACTGACAGATCTGACTTCATCATCTTCAACACAGCGATGGTCTATCAGTTACAGAGGATGGGTGGGTTTGCCTCAAAAGCAGTATTCCCTCAGATGGAGGGCATGCACCCATGTGACTATCGACGTCCAGTATTCTGAGGCCAGTGCATTCATTAACAGGAAGGGCTTCCACACATTAAACCTGTAGCAGGTATGAGAACATCGTAAGTGGTTGCTTGAGATGGCTGAAAGGTTTACTGGCAGTTGCCATGACTTATTCACCCTGAGACAATGTCAGCGTTGTTCATCCTCTGTGGATGGCTCCTGATGGAAAAGGCTGTTAGCGTCCAGTGTGAATCTCCACAACTAAGGCACATGGATGAAACAACCACTGGCATTTCAATGGTCAGTGGTAACCAGGCCAATGACCTCTTGAAGATCCAGTTCCAATGCTTTGACCAGTGCACTGGCGCCCTCCCAGTATGACCCTTCAAGGCTTTTCATCATTGTGATCCGCTGCACTCTGCACAGCATAGCCATTCAGAGAGGAGTGGTCCTGGAGGAGGTCTATGTTTGGCAGTTTATTTGTAGTGTCACAAGTAGGCTTCCATTAACACTGCAATGAAGTTACTGTGAAAATCCCCTAGCCGCCAAACTCTGGCACCTGTTCAGGCACACTGAAGGAGAATTTAGCATAACCAATGCACTAGCACATCTTTCAGATTGTGGCAGGAAACCGGAGCACCTGGAGGAAACCCACACATAAGAACATAAGAACGTAAGAAATAGGAGCAGGAGTAGGCCATCCAGCCCTTCGAGCCTGCCCCGCCATTCAATAAGATCATGACTGATTTGTTGTGTCTCAGTTCCACATTCCCGCCCTCTCCCCATAACACTTAATCCCCTCGCTTATCAAAAACCCATCAACCCGCATCTTAAAAATATTTAGCGAGGCAGCCTCCACCACCTTAACGGGCAGAGAATTCCAGAGATTCACCACCCTTTGAGTGAAGGAGTTCCTCCTCAACTCCGTTCTAAACCGCCCCCCCTTTATCTTGAGGCTGCGCCCCCTAGTCCGACTGTCCTTTCTGAGCGGGAAGAGCCTCTCTACCTCTATCCTATCCATCCCATTCATCATCTTATACGTCTCAACGAGATCTCTCCTCATTCTTCTAAACTCTAACAAGTACAAGCCTAGTTTATTCAGCCTCTCCTCATAGCTCAACCCCCTCAACTCTGGTATCAGCCTAGTAAACTTCCTCTGCACTCCCTCCAAGGCCAAAATATCCTTGCGTAAGTACGGCGCCCAAAACTGCACACAGTACTCCAGCTGCGGCCTCATCAATGCCCTATACAGCTGCAGCAAGACCTCCCTACTTTTATATTCAATCCCCCTCGCTATGAAGGCCAGCATCCCATTCACCTTCCTGACCACCTGCTGCACCTGCAGGCTGGGTTTTTGCGACTCATGCACAAGGACCCCGAGGTCCCTCTGCACCGTCGCCTGCTGCAGTTTTTCACCCCGTAAATAATAGTCCTTCCTACCATTATTCCTACCAAAGTGGACCACCTCACACTTGCCAACATTAAATTCCATTTGCCATTTCCTGGCCCATTCGCCCAGCCTATCTAGATCCTTCTGCAGACTCTCCACACCCTCCGCGCAATTTGCTGTTCCACCAATCTTGGTGTCATCAGCAAATTTCGACACCATACACTCGGTTCCCTCCTCCAGATCATCTATATAAATGGTAAATAGCTGAGGCCCCAGCACCGACCCCTGGGGCACTCCACTAGTCACCAACCGCCAATCCGAATAGCACCCATTAACCCCCACTTTCTGTCTCCTATTTGACAACCAATCCTCTATCCACGCTAACACCCTACCCCCAACTCCATGCCCCCTTACCTTCTGCAATAACCTCTTGTGAGGTACCTTGTCAAACGCCTTCTGAAAATCAAGAAAGACCACATCCACCGGCTCTCCTCTATCCACCGCCCTAGACACATCCTCATAGAACTCCTCACAGACATGGGGAGAATGTGCAGATGCCATACAGACAGTAACCCAAGCCAGGAATCGAATTTGGGTCCCTGGCGCTGTGAGGCAATAGTGCTAACCACTGTGACACCGTGCCTCCTCTCTGGGGAAGAATTGCTGCCTTATTGGAGGAGGAGGATTTTGAACAGGACCAGCTGGCTGTGTGGCAAACCATCCAGAGCTCATTGCATATGCAATGAATGTTGCAAATATCAACTGTAGTAACAAATACAGTGGTATACAGCACTGAAGTTGCAAAGAAGTCATGTTGGACTCAAAACATTCTGTTTCTCTGAAAACCTGCTAAGTTTTTCCAGCACATCCTGCTTTTAAATAGGAGAAACTGATATGGTTTGCATCTCATGTAGTCAACTTTGACAATCCATTTGTCATGTAATTTACTTTCATAAGATTTATGAATAAAGAATATACTTTGGAATTTTTTTAAAAATGCACTGGTTGTTAGCTCTTGTGTATGTTTGGAGGTTTGTATTTACTACGCACCCATGTTGTAACCATTGGGTGATTCGCTGGCTCCATCCTGCAGGCTGGCCAGGATCTCTCCCTTCCCCACATCGCTGTCACCCACCAGCAGCAGTTTCAGCAGAAGGTCCTGAGCCTTTGCCAGGCTGCCTTTGTGGCTCATCCTGTCATGGGCTACGCATCTCACTCAACCTCCTACAGTAACACATCAACCAGTCTGGCAGGCTGGGGTGGCCTTGTCAAGGAACACTTTGACGGAGCGCAATGCATCCTCCAATGGAAGTGTTGTAGTTAAAGATACCTCTGAGACTAATTGTGAGTCAAAGTACAGCAAGTTTATCCAAAAGCTTTTGGGAGATACACCTGGTACCCAACTGTGGTTCCCCAGGCGCCTCCCCAAACACAACTTAAGAGCATATATTTATAACCCCCAATTACGTGTGCATCTTCTCGGTCTCAGCAGTTTCCCTGGCTGTGGGTTGTCCTCCATCGTGGGAACATGGCTGCCTCGGCATTTCTTCATGGTTATCTCAAGGCCACAATTGACGTGTGCGATTAGCCCTTAGCTAACATACAGGCCGACAAGACAAGTTAAAATTAACAGGACTGGTGTAACAATCTATGCTCATAAGTTGTATAGCATCTCATATGTATAATACGTTGGTACATGGCACATAAGCAGTACATAACGAATATATATGAATATATATTTAGGACATGCAAGCTTCACTATGTTAGGCGAAAGTCCACAAAATTAAAGATACAAACATAGATACAAGCTGGGTCAGCTACATTTCTGAATGGACTATCATAAGCTTATATACAACAGCAAGGACAGCTGCAGCCTTTCTGTCTGGGCACAGGAAAACAAATATTGCATCTATCTGAGGTACATGAAACCAAGCTGCATGTAAGTTGCACAATATTTTTTTTCATTCTCCCAAGTATTACGAAGTTCATTAACCCATTCGCTACTGCAGAAGCATCTAATTCAGGCATCCTGTTTATAAATTTGCATATATACTCCTGTTCTATATTCCAATTTAAATTCAAACAATAACCAGTAACTTGGAACTGAAACTAGTCTCATTAATGGTGATTTTCAAACAATCATCAATGCTCATTAAAAACCCATCTGGTTCACTAACGTCCTTTAGGGAAAGAAATCTGCTATCCTTACCCAATCTGGCCTACATGTGACTCCAGAGCCACAGCAATATGTTGACTCTTTACTGAACTTCTTTTCAATTAGGAGTAAGCAATAGATGCTGGCCTTGCCAGCAATGCCCACATCCCATGAAAAAATTTTTAAAATAATGGTTGCTATTTTCAATCCAACATTATATCTACTTTTTGTGGACATTAATGTGCAAGATCTTGGTCAATGCATTGGAAAGATTTGCTCCTAGTTTAAGAGGATAGACTGAACTAACAAAGAAATCACAAAATTACTATCGCTTGATTTACAATTACTATAGATGCTGGCCTTATCACACAGGGGAAATTAAACCCCAAAAAGGCATCCACTGCAGGAATGAATAAAGTTAAAAGATAGGTTTTTTTTGTCTCATAGCTCTGTGATGATGTATTACAAGTGCCAGTACTACAAAGGTAGAGTGTGTTGATTTTGCTCAGATTTATAATTTCCTATAAAAGGTGGTTAAAAGTCAAGAAGTAGATGAGGCTGCCTGCAAATACATTAGCTTTATAAGTATTTAGTAAAATGTTTTCAACAGTGTTGCATCTACTTAGCATGAAGTAAACCTTACCATTAATCATGCCTCAACAACTGAAAGGACTAATGGGGAAGTTGCAATTTTAAATGCCCCCAGTCAGAATTCATTGCAAAACAAACATGTGCAATAAAGCATCCACATGTTTCTAGAATCCTACAATGCAGAAGGTGGCCATGCAGCCCATTGAGTCTGCACTGACCACAATCCCACCCAGATCCCATCCCCATAACACCACGCATTTACCCTAACTAGTCCCCCAGCACTAAGGGGCAATTTAGCATAGCCAATTAACCTAACCTGCACACCGTTTGGACTGTGGGAGGAAATCAGAACACCCAGAGTAAACCCACTGGTGATCACTGCCATAAAAAATCAGAAAAGTTGTTCATTTTTTTAATGAATAAGTGAATTTATTACGAATTAACCCTGATTGACTGAAAAATTACAATAATTTGCTGTTGTTGGATATTACCAGAACTGCCCTGTTGACCACATAGACTCCTCTCCAATAGAAAGGGTCAGGATTTATTTAAAAGAAAGGAATTCTGGCCAAAGGGATTTGCAACTGAATAGAGTAAAATCCCAATTGTGTGCAAGATTAAGGGTGGGATTCTCCAATCCCATGTGCCCCACCATCGCTGTCCAGAGAATGGAGAATTTGGCACTCAGCCAAAACTCCACACACTGCAGCAAGACCAGAGAGTCCCAGCTGCGGACAAGATCAGAGGATTCCGGCCTAAAAGGCTTTAATCAGATCAATTGTTAATAAGAAAAACTTGCAAAAGTCTTATATCAAACAATGTGTTAACTCAAAAGGGCTGTTCTGTGCAAAAATATGACCACTAAATGAGATTCCCAATCATCTCCACAGTCCACTGAGCTATCACCTTGAAAAAGATAAAGTTCTTTATCACAGTGTTCAAACCAGATTAAAACTTCAATGAACAAGATCTGGGTGACAGGCCTGTCGAGTTCTGAGGGAGTGCACTTTTGGATGAGGCAATAAACTGAGGCCTCGTCCTCACTGTCAGATGAACGTAAAAGATATGCGATTTATTTTTGTTCTGTCACGGAATGTGGACATCACTGGCAAGGCCAGCATTTGTTGTCTATCCTTAATTGCCCTTGAATCTAGTGGCTTACCAGGACATTTTTGATGTGGGTCTGGAGTCACCTACAGACCAGACCAGGTAAGGATGGTCATGAACAAGATGCAAAGTCACCACTTCTATATTCCAGATTTCACTCATATTTAGAACATAGAAAACTACAGCACAAACAGGCCCTTCAGCCCACAAATAGTGCTGATCGTATCCCTATCTACTAGACTTATCGAAACCCTCAATCCCATTAAATCCCATGTACTCATCCAGAAGTCTCTTAAAAGACCCCAACAAATTCACCTCCACCACCACCAACAGCAGCCGATTCCACTCACCCACCACCATTTAATAATTAATTGAATTTAAAGTCCACCAACTGCCATTGTGGGATTGGAACCCATGCCCACAGGGAATTAGCCTGGGCATCTGGATTACTAGTCCCTCAACACAGTGGCACAGTGGTTAGCACTGCTGCCTAACTGCTTCAGGTTCCCAGGTTCAATTCCGGCCTTGGGTGACTGTCTGTGTGGAATGTGCACATTCTCCCTGTGCCTGCGTGGGTTTCCTCCAGGTGCTCCGTTTTCCTCCCACAGCCCAAAGATGTGCGGGTTAGGTTGACTGGTCATGCCAAATTGCCCCATAGTGTCAGGGAGACTAGCAGGGTACGTATTTGGGGTTATGGAGATTGGGCTTGGATGGGATTGTGGTCAGTGCAGGATCGATGGGCCAGATGGCCTCCTGTAGGGATTCTAAGATATTAGGCAAAGAGATTGTCGTCAATTATTAAAGTGTTATTTCTTGTAACATGAACTACTAATGAGCAATGTTCTGCTGGATATATAGATATAATATTGTCATTATCTAGCATCTGAAAGCTATTTGTGGGACCTTGCTGTATGTAAATTGGTTGTTGCATTTCCTATTTTACAGCAATGACTACATTTCAAAAGCACTTTATTACCAATAAGGAGCTTTGAAACATCTTGAAAGGCTCTGTATCAAAGAAAGCTTTCCTGTCATCCTCTGCCTAGCAAACATACCTAAAGCAGACAGAAGTTATGAGAGCAATCTGTTCCCTTCGTTACGTGCAGAAATGTATCCATTAACGTCACCGTGTTATTTGTTTATTGACTTGCATTGGATAAGGAAAGCAATTTCAAGGATCATCTTCTGTACCACTTTCTAATGGGATTAGACAACACACTCCCACACCCAAAACCAGCCTTTCCCCCTTAAAACCTTTCAATCTCTTGTGAGCTGTTTAACAGAGCCGCCAGCAATTATAAAATAGAGTTGGATTAAAAGAATTTTAAAAAGACTTTCTGGTAAAGGTAAGGCGCAGTAACAGATGGGAAATGAGAGCAGATATGTTTTTTTTTGTTTGTTCTCTCGCGGGCATTGCTGACAAGGAAAGCTTTTGTTGCCCATCCCTCATTGCCCTTGAACCTCATGACTTGCTGCGATATTTCAGGGGACAGTCAAGAGTCAGTCGCTGCCGTGGATCTGGAATTACATGTAGACCAGACCAGGTAAGGCAGTAGATCTCCTTCCCTAAAGGACATTAGTGATCCAGACGGACTTTTACGGCAATCAAGCACGACCGAGACTTTCTTAATCAAATTTCAATTCCACCAGCTGTGCTGGGATGTGAACCTTCCTCCCCAGGGAATGAGTCTGAGCATCTGGATTATCCTCCCACTGTGTCACCGTCTCCTCCACTCGCTGTACAAACCTAAATCTCTCTTTCAAATTAGAAAGCATTCTTTACGTGACGTTGTAATCTTTAGTTTCTTCTTACTGATATTTCAGGGAGGAGAAAACCAACAGTTCCCATATATAACAAATGAATCCCTTCCTAACCGCACTGTAGTGTATCTATAGCATACGGACTGCAGCGGATCAAGAAGTGGATCACCACCACCTTCTAAAGGGCAATTAGTGATGGGCAATGAATGGTGGTCTAGCCAGCAACACCCACATCCCATGAATGAATATAAAAAATAATATAAGGTCAGCAGGAATAAATCAGTCACTGGCCAGCCCTGTGACCTCGCAATGCTGCCCCTCCCATCCCCCGATTGCTGGTCTCCCAGGCCCGCCTTGATCTCCCCCGATCCTCTCTCCCCGACAGTCCCGATCTTCCGATTTCACCACCCCCCACCCCCACCAATACTACAGTCCCAACCCGACCCCCGATTGCAGCCCCAATGGACAGCTCCGATCACTGGCCTCCTTCCCTCTTGTCACTGCCAAATGCAAAGTGGCAGCAGGACTCCCGACCCCTACCATTTTCGCCCACAGAGGCCCCACCCCATAGGCCTCGCCCTCATGTAGCCCTGCCCCCTTGGCACTGCCCAATGCCTGATTGGCAATGTCAAGGTGCTTCCATTTATTGCCACTTTTCCCCTGGTCAGAGCTAGGGGGATAAGCTGGTACTGCCAAGCTGGCAATGTCCAGGGGGCATCCCCTCCTTATCCTCAAACTCTTTGGGAGCTTCCACAGCCCCCACCCCTTCACCCCAGCGGGATCAGGCCTCCAGCTCCCCGCTAATGGAGAGTTATTGTAAACCCCGCTGGAGTGAAACCATCCTGGCGGGCAGGAGGAGAGGCTAATGAGCCCAGAGACCTCAGTCCCAGGCCCGCTAATCAAATGCTAATCCTCATCTACATAATTTGTACAGCTCCGTGTCAACTTCTGGCACCAGAAATCCAGCATGGAGGCCTTGGTGTCCCGTCCGGCTGGGACAATCGCACCACCCCTCCACCCCCGCAACCCCAACCAGTCTGTAAGCCATTTCCTCTCACCTCCTTCTTCAAATTCATGTAGTGGACTAGTAATACAGAGGCTGAAGCTATTGCTCTGAGGACACAAGTTCAAATCTCACCAGGGTGGAATTGAAATTCAATAAATAAATGTGGAATATGAAACTCAACTCAATAATAGTGACCATAACAACTATTATTGATATTTATAAAAATCCATCTGGTTCACTTCAGGGAGGGGAATCTGCCATCTTGGCATACACTTGACTCCAAACCCACAGCAGTGTGGTTGACTCTTAACTGTCCTCTGAAATGGCCCAGCAAGTCACTCAGTTCAAGGGCAATTAGGAGTGGACAGCAAACGCCCACATTCCACAAAAAAAAATTTAAAAACTACTTGAAGTATGAGGATTTAACCAGCATTTTAAAGGCAGCAACCACAGTTCATAGAGTCATAAAGGTTTACAGAATGGAAACAGGCCCTTCGGCCCAACTTGTCCATGCTGCCCTTTTTTTTAAAAAAAGTCCCTGAGTTAATCCCAATTGCCTGCATTTGGCCCATACCCTTCTATACCCATCATACCCATGTAATTATCTAAATGCTTTTTAAAAGGCAAAATTGTACCCACCTCTACAACTGTCTCTGGCAGCTTGTTCTAAACACTCACCACCCTCGATATGAAAAAATTGCCCCTCTGGATACTTTTGTATTTCTCCCCTCTCACCTTAAACCTATGCCCTCTAGTTTTAGACTCCCCTACCTTCGGGAAAAAGGTATTGACTATCTATCTTACATATGCCCCTCATTATTTTATAGATCTTTATAAGATCACCTCTCAGCCTCCTACACTCGAGAGAAAAAATTCCCAGTCTATCCAGCCTCTCCTTATAACTCAATTCATCAAGTCCCAGTAGCATCCTAGTAAATCTTTTCTGCACTCTTTCCAGTTTAATAATATCCTTTCTATAATAGGATGACCAGAATTGCACACAGTATTCCAAGTGTGGCCTTACCAATAGGCGGCACGGTAGCACAGTGAATAGCACTGCTGTTTCACAGCTCCGGGGACCTGGGTTCGATTCCTGGCTCAGGTCACTGTCTGTGTAGAGTTTGCACATTCTCCTCGTATCTGCGTGGGTTTCCTCTAGGTGCTCCAGTTTCCTCCCGCAGTCCAAAGATGTGCAGGTTAGGTTGATTGGCCATGCTAAAAAAAAAATTGCCCCTTAGCATCCTGAGATGTGCAGGTTAGAGGGATTAGCGGGTAAAATATGTAGGGATATGGGGGTAGGGCCTGGATGGGATTGTGGTCAGTGCAGACCCAATGGGCCAAATGGCCTCTTTCTGCACTGTAGGGTTCTATGAATGTCTTGTACAACTTCAACAAAACATTCCAACTCCTGTATTCAGTGTTCTGACCAATGACACCAAGCATGCCGAACGCCTTCTTCACTACTCTGTCCACCTGTGACTCCACTTTCAAGGAGCTATTAACCTGTATTCCTAGGTCTCTTTGTTCTGTAACTCTCCCCAGTGACCTACCATTAACTAAGCTGTGACTGCATTCAACCCAGCCTTCTATTCGGGCTGTGTGCATGAGAATAACGTGGATGCCAGCAATGCAACTCAGGCCTGCTGACCGTAACTCTCCCCAGTGACCTACCATTAACTAAGCTGTGACTACATTCAACCCAGCCTTCTATTCGGGCTGTGTGCATGAGAACAACGTGGATGCCAGCAATGAAACTCAGGCCTGCTGACC
Organism: Carcharhinus amblyrhynchos; assembly: GCF_965287045.1. NCBI lineage: Eukaryota > Metazoa > Chordata > Chondrichthyes > Carcharhiniformes > Carcharhinidae > Carcharhinus > Carcharhinus amblyrhynchos. The sequence continues at coordinate 38,191,468 of NC_137344.1, read as the reverse complement.
TTTGCTTCAGATCCTGCAGATACCAGCTTGAGGCATGACTAGCCGCAAAGTAATAGAGTGCAACCATCACAAAGATGTAGAATCATAGAATCTACATTGCAGAAGGAGGCCAAACTGGCCCATCAAGCCTGCACCAACAACAATCCCATCCAGGTCCTGTTCCATCCCTGTAACCCCACACATCTACCCTCTTAATCCCCCTGACACTAAGGGGCAATTTAGCATGAACAATCAACATAGTCTACCCATACCTGGACTGTGGAAGGGAGCCCATACAGAGACGGACAGTATGTGCAAATTCCACACACGGAATTGAACCCAGATGGCAGCATTGCTAACCTTTGTGCCATCATGCTGCCTCACAGTGCCAGGGACCCTGGTCCAGTTCTAGCTTTGGGTGACTGTGCAGAATCCGCACGGTCTCCCTGTATCTGCGTGGGTTTCTACTGGGTGCTCCTGTTTTCTCCCACACTCCAAAGATGTGTGGGTTAGGTTGATTGGCCATGCTTAATTGACCCTAGTGTCAGGAGGATTGGCAGGGTAAATACGGAGGGATACGAAAATAGGGTTTGGGTGAGATTGTTGGCGGTGCAGGTGTGATTGGCCTCCTCCTGCACTGTAGATTCTATGATTCTATGTTCACGGGAATGTAGGTTTATAAATAAATGATTTTCAGGTTATGGGAACATTCTGAGTCTGATATACATTGTAAAGTTATTCTTCAGAATTATAAAAAAGCAAGAATCGATTCCCAATATCTTCAAAGTATCCAACAATTTAATGTCTGTCATAAAATGCGAAGGTTGTGTTGGCAAAAAGAAAAATCTTATAACCAAGAACCCTGCTCAGCTTACAGTGATGAATTCCTGGGAGCAAGTTCAGAAGCAGCAGAGATGAAGCAGTTCACTTAAGGAAGGAACAAAATACTCGAAGGGTTGAACTCTGGGTTACTCGGTGCTGTCAGAGACGAGTTTCAGTGAGTCAAAACAAAATCCCACATATCCTTTAGACAGAAACAACACACAGACGGAGGAGCGGAGAAAGAGAAACGGATGAAAAGCTGTCAGTGTGATACATCTCGTAGTTTTACCCAGCTTCCTACTTTACAGTGTACCAACTTCACAACCTGCTGTAAAGAAACGTAACAAAGCTTGGACAGTGCAGTGCTTTACATTTCACCTACTTCAGCTCAAAGGAGTAAAAATGGTTGCAGAAGAGGATCTAATGAGTAAGATGAAACACAGGAGAACAAGTCCATATTTTATGGGAAATGGGTTCTTAAGGCTGAATTAAAATTGTTTCGTATCGATGATTGTATCAAATTTACGTCGCCCCATCAATTAAAATGTCCTCACCAGCAAGTGGTATTAGATCAATATTGTCAAACTGACTAACCTATCACTGCCAAACCCACTGTGTTGGCAGCATACTCAGCTCACTTACATAAAATGATTATAAAGGCTCCATGCCTGAATGAAACCTAAGCGCGCACATTCCTGGAAAACAATGAGGTAATATTCACCCCGAGCATCTCCGTGGGATTCATCATGCAGGGATTTGGTTAATCCATTTACTGAAGTTATTGAGCTCCCCCTACTGCAGCGTTTGGTGAAATTTTCACTTGTCATCAACCAGAATAAGACATAAGGAGCTACAAGGGGGGAGGCAGATTGAAGTCGCGACTGTTTCCTGGTCCTCCCCCTATCCCTCCCAACCCCAACCCAAAATTAAGTCAATCATTGAGATTTTGACAACAGCATAGGGGATGGCCAAGTGGTATTATCACTCCTAATCCAGAAGCTCAACAGCAGAAGTTGTGGGGACTCGGATTCAAATCCCGCCACAGCAGATGGTGGAATTTGAATTCGATAAAAAGAATCTACTAATAACCATGACACCATTGCCAATTGTCAAAAAAACCCATCTGGTTCACAAATGTCCTTTAGAGAAGGAAATCTGCCATCCTTTACCTGATCTCGCCTACATGTTCCTCCAGAGCCACAGTAATGCGGTTGACTCTCAACTGTCCTCAGGGGTGGGCAATAAATGCTCGATAGCCAGCGATGCCCATGTCCCACGAAAGAATAATTTTTAAAAAAAGCACCCCCTTCATTGGCTAAAGTCCCTTCATCCAAGTCATTGATATGGATTATAAAGAGTTGAGGCCCCAGCAATGATCCACTAGTTACAACTTGCCAATCCATAAATTACCCATTCACTCTTTTGTTAGCTAATCAATCCTCTTTCCTGCTAAGATCTCACCTCATACACCATAACATCTTATTTTACGTAGTAACCCTGAATGTGGCACTTTGTTAAATGCCTTTTGGAAATCTAAGAATACCACATCAACAGGTTTATCAACCTTTATCTACTTGCTTGTTACCTCCTCAGAACTCTAATATATCTGTCAAACATGATTTCCCTTTCACAAATCTATGTTGACTCTGCCTGATGGCACAATGATTTTCGAAATCTCTTTCTATTACCTCCATAATAATGGATTCTAGTAATTTCCCTGTGATAACAGGCCAACATTTTCTTGCTTTCTGTATCTCTCCTTTCTTGAATAGAGGTGTTATCTGTGATTTTCCAATCTGCTAGGACATTTGCAGAATCTAAGTAATGTTGGAAGATTACAATCAATGCATCCACTTTCTCTGCAGCCACTTCTTTTAAGGACTTAGGATGCAGGCTATCAGGTCTGTCTTCCATTCTGATAATTTTCCCAATACTTTTTCCCCAGTGATTGTTTTAAATTCCTTTATCCCTTTTACCTCTTGATTTTCTGCTACTCTTGAGATTTCAATTTGTCTGCAGCAAAGACAGATTTCAAACTACTCTGTTCAACACTTAGAGTCATAGAGGTTTACAGGATGGAAACAGGTCCTTTGGGCCAACTTGTCCATGCCGTCCTTTTTTTAACCCCTAAGCTAGTCCGAATTGCCTGCATTTGGCCCATATCCCTCTATATCCATGTAACTGTCTAAACGCATTTTAAAAGACAAAATTGTACCCGCCTCTACTACTGCCTCTGGCAGCTTGTTCCAGACACCCACCATTCTCTGTATGAAAAAATTGCCCCTCTGGACACTTTTGTATCTGTCCCTCTCACCTTAAACCTATGCCTGCCAGTTTTAGACTCCCCTACGTTTGGGAAAAGATATTGACTGTCTAGCTAATCTGTGCCCCTCATTATTTAATAGATCTATATAAGATCACCTCTCAGCCTCCTATGCTCCAGAGAAAAATGTCCTTGTCTATCAACCTCTCCTTATAACTTAAACAGCAAGTTCCAGTAGCATCCTAGTAAATCTTTTCTGTAGCCATTCTAGTTTAATAATATCCTTCCTATAATAGGGTGTCCAGAACTGTATACAATATTCCAAGTGGCCTTACCAATGTCTTGTACAACTTCAACAAGACATCCCAACTCCTGTTTCAACGTTCTGACCGATGAAACCAAGCATAATGAATGCCTTCTTCACCATTCTGTCCACCTGTGCCTCCACTTTCAAGGAACTATGAACCTGTACCCCTAGATCTCTTTGTTCTATAACTCTCCTCAAAGCCCTACCATTAACTGAGTAAGTCCTGCCCTGGTTCAATCGACCAAGATACGTCACCTCACATTTATTTAAATTAAACTCCATCTGCCATTCGTCAGCCCACTGGCCTAATTGAATTTAAATTCAATGCATTGAACTGGGTTAAAATTCTGAAACCATTGACCATAAAAGTATCAGAATGTTGTAAACAAAAACATCTGCTTCAGTGATGCCCTTCATGGGAGGAAATCTCTGCATAATGATGTTCAAGGTATATTTGGTGCATTTGTTGAGATTGTGTGAGTTCTTCTGTCATTTCCTTGTTTTCCATAATTCATTCCCCAGTCTTACCCTCTGAAGGACTTTAGTTCCTCTTTCTCTTGTAAGTACTGACAGAAACTCTTACTATCTGCTTTTTATATTTCTCGCTAGCTCCTACCCTAACTTCACGTTCATTTTTTTTTAGTCATCCTTTGCTGGTTCCTAAAACCTGTCCAATCTTCTAACTACCACTAACCTTTGCATGATTGTACACATTTTCTTGCAATTTGATATTATCTTTAACTTCCTCAGTTAGCCATGAACAATGTATATTTTTCATAAGAGTCTTTCTTTAAAATATAATACATCCTTGCTGAGTGTTATGAAATATCTCCTTAAATGTCTACCATTTCTTCTCTGCTGTCTTACCTTTTACTTTATTTTCCTAAACCAATTTAGCCAACAATGTCTTCATACCTTTATAATTGTCTCTATTTAAGTTTAAGTCAGTAATCTTAGACCCACACTTCTCACCCGCAAACTGAATGTGAAATTCTATCATGTTATGATCACTGTTCCCTGGAGGTTCCATTACTATGAGGTCATTAATTAATCCTGTCCCATTACAAATTGCCTGGACTAAAATAGCCTGTCCCAGATTGGCACTAAAACGTACAGTTCAAAGAAATTGTCCCAGATGCACTCCATGAGTTAATCTTCCAGGCTGCATTTGCCACTCTACGTAAAGATTGAAATTTCCAATGATCTTATCATAGAATCCCCACAGCACAGAAGGGGCCATTCAGCCAATCAAACCTGCGCAACTCTCTGACAGAATAACTTGCCCAAGCTGTCTCCCTGTAACCGTACACATTTACCATGGCTGATCCATCTAACCTACATATCTTGGGACACTAAAGGCAATTTAGCATAGACAGTCCACATAACTTGCACATCTTTGGACTTATAGTACCTTTCTTACAAGACCCCATTGTTTCTTACTGTGTACTCTGTTCAACAGTGTAACTGCTGCGAGGGGAAATATAAATGACTTCCACAGGTGACTTCTTACCTTTGTTATTTCTTATCTCTAGCCAAACCGATTCTGCAATTAGAATCATCCGGCTGTCCATATCCTGCCATCACTGCAAATGAGGACAAAGAATTTGGTGCTCAGCTCAATCTCCGTGTATTGTAGCAGGACCAGAAAATCTCCCTGGCGTGAATGGCCACCCTTGATCTTGATCTTCTGAGCTAAGTTCATCACTCTGTAATGTTATCCTTTAATACAGATTTACCACACCACCTTCTCATGGCTTCCTGTCCTTCCAAAATGTTAAATACCCTTGATATTTAGGCCCCAGTTTTGGGTCACCTTGCAATTGCACAATTGAAATGACTATCAAATCACACATATTTATTTCTATTTGAGCTACCAATTCATCCATTTTGTTTTGAATATTGTACACATTCAGTGGGATCATTTGCATCTACCTGACTGAACATCCCAAGATGGGCACAATGTAACTCGTGTAACAATAACAATCCAGTAACCACCCTTGCTCCCCATAATAATACGCCATCTTCTCAACGTAACTCATTTTTTCTTATCTGAACAGGCCTTAAATGCTCAAAGCTGTTATCATTATGCCAGCTGTGGAGGACCAAATGCATAACTCAAGATACTATAGAGTCTTTTTGGGTCCAGTCATGCTGACATGGGCGGTGTATGGAGAAAGTTTAGAGTAGGAACAATCTCCTGTGGTACTGGTGGAGATGGTATGCTTTCGGGTAGGGGACGGCAACTTGAAGTGTCTGCACTTGAAAATTGCATGCCCAACCTATGCTGAAAAGAATGCACGTAGGCTGCTGGCAATAGAGCCAAGCGTTAAATCCTTTCTGAAGCTGTGAGAGTAAAGGCCTTATCCTCCTTAAATAGGTCCAATAAGGGTTTGTGGTCAGTAATGACTATGAAATGCCATCCATAAACATACTGAAAACTTCTTCACTCCGAAGAAGGCAGCTTGTCCTTCTTTTTCGATTTGAGAGTGATGTTTTTCAGCATTGGTCAGAGTCCTCAAGGCGTAGATGATAGGCCTTTCTGTACCATCTTATGTGATAAAACTGCTCCTATTCAATAAGGAGATGCATCACCAGTAAGAATGATCTCTTTTGAGGGATCTAAGAGTAAATGACTGCAATGCCAGTTTAACCTGTTCAAAGCTTCTTTCTGATGCTCTTTCTAATACCATCTCTGATGCTTCTTGAGTAGTATGTGTAAGGTGTGCAACACTGGAGAAAGATTAGGAATACATTTTCCATAATAGTTCACCATTCCTTAAAAAGATTTCAATTCTGATGCATTTCTGGAGGCCAGTGCTCCTTAATTGTCTTTATCTTCTCCTCCATAGGATGCAGTTCTTCTGCATTCACTTTGAGCCCTAAGTACATTGATTCATGTGTTTGGAAAATATATGAATACTTGTACCTTTTTAGCCTCACTTTGGCCTTCTTAAATCTCTTTAAAACTTCTCTGAGATTTGCCAGATGTTCCTTTTCGGATGCTCCTTTAATCAATACATCACCTAGATAGACAACGACCTTCAGTAAGTCCTGCAGTAAGTTTTCTATCATGCACTGGAAAATTGCACACGCTGATGAGACTCCGAAGGGTAGCTGAGTATACCAGTTTAAGCCTTTGGAGGTATTTATTATAACAAATTCTCTTGATACCTTGTCTAATTTTAATTGTTCGTCTGCATAGCTCATATCAAGTTTAGCACAAATTCCGTTTCCTGCTAATTTGGTCTGCAATTCTTGGGATTGGGTATTGACTCCATTTGGCTGCTTGATTCACAATTAATTTATAGTCCCAACTGATCCTAATGGTTCCAATTTGGCTTAACCACTGGCACAATGGGAGCTGCCCTCCCCAAAAATTATATAGGCTTGATGATGCCTAATTCCTCCAGCCACTTGAGTTCAGATTCAACGTTCTCACATAAGGCATTGGGTACAGGTCGGGCTTTATAAAACTTTGGCGTGGCCTCAGGATGAATATAAACTTTGCTTTAAGGCCGTGTATTTTACTGAACTCAAGTTGCAACAATTCCTGGTACTTTTTTAAGACATCATGGACGTTCCCAGCATTGATTGCGAAGATTTCTAGCCAATTTCATCTAATTTGTTGAAGTCATTCTTGCCATTAATCTTGGCCCGTGCGCCCCAATTATTATCAGAGTTCATTGAGCTGACTGGTGTTGGTACCTTATGGACATTGTTGTTGTTCCTAGGATCCTTAAAGCTTCCCCAGTGTATCTTGCTAACCTGGCCATGGTGCTTTTTAACATTGGTGACTGAACCCCTCTTTCTAAATAAGGATACATTTGTTCTACAGCTGTATTGGAGGCACTCACATCCGCTTCTGTTGTGAATGGCTGACCACTTACCATCAACACAATTGTAATTAAGGTTGTCTTGTCCACCTTTAATGTTGTTTAAGGCGTATACTTCACAATTGTTTTCAGGGTTATTATGTACTGGAGGCAGAATTTATTTTGCTGACCCCCAGTAGGCTTTGCCTAGTCTTTCAATTGCTCCTAATGTGCCCCCTCCTATTGCAGGCATAACATGTATCTTCCCTGAATTTACATCTCTCCTGGAGATGATCTCTCCCACACCAATAACATCCTTCATAGCTCCCGGTCTATGAGCCAAATTCCCAATACCCCTGCACTCTCTTTTGGTCCGAGCCTCTTTGCTCATTAATTTCTCCCTGTTCCTCCTTGGTGCCTCAATTACCAGCAACTTCCCACTAAACTTCACCTCACCTGCTGGCATGCTCTGCTGCTCCATTGCCCTCCTTTCAGCTTCACTACTTCTAATGCCTTCTTTCAAGTAATCCCTGCCTCTGCTAATAATTTCTTTTGCACGTTAATGTTGCTAACATCACAGACTAGCCTGTTTATCAACATGTTCTTGAGTGCAGACCCAAGCTTAAAGTTTATTTATTAGTGTTTAGCCTTACATTAACACTGCAATTAAGTTACTGTGGAAACCCCCTAGTTGCCGCACTCTGGCACCTGTTTGGCCATGCTAAATACTCCCTCAGTGTATCCAATGTGTCTAACCAGAAATATTGGATTGGCACAGCAATGGTACACTGAACACAATCACTGGGAGTCAGAGTATGTTGTCCACAAGTAGAATATTTATTTATTTGTGTCACAAGAAGGTTTACATTAACTCTGCAATGAAGTTACTGTGAAAATCCCCTAGTCGCCACACTACAGCACTTGTTCGGGTACACTGAGGGAGAATTTAGCATCGACAATGCACCTAACCAGCACGTCTTTCAGACTCGCATCGTTCAGCCATTTGTCTTAGGCATGCCATGAACACCACTGGGGTTTCTGTCATCAAATTAAATTTATATTGCTGCATTATCAATGAAGGATTTGGGTGATAATGTTCTTTGACTAATTCGACAAGCTCCTTCAAAGTTTTAGAGTTGGGAGCATCTGGAGAAGACAGACTCCTTATCAGGCTAAAGGTTGGAGACCAACAGGCTGATAATAGGATTATTCGTTGTCTCTCTTTCCCCCCTCTCCCTATCCCAATTTCGTTGGCTTTAATAAAAAGGTGCAGGTGATTGACATATTGCACCCAAGGCTCTGTGTTAGGGTCGAATGGGTCTAGTTTCCCAAAATGAAGCATTTTGATGCTCAGACTGCTGAATGAATTTGCTTCAAGAAAGCTTCCACATGAGGCCTGCTCTCTGATTCCTGCAGCAGTAGGAAGGCACTCTGATTGTTCTCATCATCAAATGTAATATCTTGAAAAAGTGGGAGACCACCAACCAGATTAATGAAAGAATGATTTATTAAGGTAAGTAACAATGTACAGAGAGTGATATAAAGTCTACCCGTACTCCACGCCTCCAGACCCCTAACTGGCAAGGAAAACTATCAGCCAAGTTCCGCACACATGAGGACGGCCTCAACCGGGATCTTGGGTTCATGTCACACTATTTGTAACCTCCATGACTTGCCTGGACTTGCAACATCTCACTTATTGTCCTGTCTGGAGACAATACACATCTCTTTAACCTATGCTTAATGCTATCTCCACTCACATTGTCTGCATCTATAAGACTTGATTAGCTGTAAAGACTCGCATTCTAATCAGTATTCTGTAAACTGAGTGTGTGTCTTTATATGCCCTGTTTGTGATCAGAACTCCCCACTCACCTGACAAAGGGGCAAAGTGGTGTTTGTTACCAAATAAACCTGTTGGACTTTAACCTGGTGTTGTGAGGCTTCTTACTGTGTTTACCCCAGTCCAACGCTGGCATCTCCACATCAATGCAGAGGCATCACAGAAACAGGGAAAGCAATGCACTTCCATGTTACAAAAGTAGCAGAGGTAGAAAACATTTCCCCTTTTCTGGAAGGAGTTGAGAAATATTAATAATCAAAGAAGGTACAGGGAAGATCAAGGTTGTAGAATTTGGATTTGCAATTTGGATTTCTCGAGCACAGGGCCAGCTTTTAGCACAGGAGGAGGCTAATCTGGTCTCGGGTAAATCAGCCCCATCCCGAGGGCTGTCTTACACTAATATTTACTCTAAAATGCCATCTGCACCCACACTGCCACCTCTCCAAATTTGACTTCCAGCAGCAATATTCTCCTGACCTTTACGGTATTGATTTTTGCCTGCAGTTTAAGCATGTTGGCTTTAAAACGCTGTTCTTCCAACAAAGGCCTTTGTTTAAATCCTTTGCAGGCTCCTGTTATAGAAGTCCCCACTCTCGCTAAGCTCCGAGGACCTAGTTTGAAATAAGCTCTGGCTATGTCAGCTATAAAGTGGTGAGTGCTGTTGAGTAGCACAGAGCAACCTAAAATTGTAAGTCTCATTCGGAAAGACTCCAAAGTTGCACAGTACAACAGATGGAAATGCCTCACTATTTGTACGTACGGGGGGTTCGAGGTTTTCAATGTTAGGTATGTAGAATTCTGTTGGGATAACTGAGAGGTCACACTAAGTTATAGTCCAACAAGTTTATTTGAAATCACAAGCTTTCGAAGCACTGCTCCTTCGTCAGGTGAAGTGATGGGGAACTCTGCCTATAATCCACCCTCTATATCTTCTGAGCAATGCCATGCCCGTTCTGGAAAGCAGAAGTGGGAGTAGAAACATGTTCCATCTGCACCATCTCTCATATTAAAAAGCAAAACAAAAACACAAAATAATGATATAATGTAGTTTAATTGAACAGTTTGCCACAGCTTGCTGATAAAAAGCAAAATAAGAAGAGAAATGCACAACTTGAGACCAAAGCAATCAGGATGAGTCAGCATCAAATGATTGGCGAGGGGGGAAGGTTTTTCGAGCTTCTTATTCATAGTGAAACTGTTAAAAGTGCTTTTTACACTTGTTTATGAGTTTGCTGTAAAGAAAGAATAGCAGCTTTTCAGATATTCCGCCCTGGAGAACTTATAAAGCTCATGGTCCATTGTGATAATGTCAGTGAAACTGTTCATGTTCACTATCATTAATCCATTGAGACCGAAGGCAACTTCTGGAATGGACAGAATAATATGGAAATCCAAATGTTTCTGTCAGTGATTCTATGTTTCTCCAAAGGCTGCAAATTTGAGGCACCACCACACCGCAATTGATGGAAAATTTATTAACTGACAAGAATGTCCACTCTTAGAATCATAGAATAGAATTATAGAATCCCTACAGTGCAGAAGGAGGCCATTTGGCCTATCAATCCTGCACTGATAATAATCCCACCCAGGCCTATCTCTGTACTCCATGTATTTGCCCTGCTAATCTCTCTGACACTAAGGGGCAATTTAGCATGGCCAATCAACCTAAACCACACATCTTTGGACTGTGGGAGGAAACCCACGCAGACACAGGGAGAATGTGCAAACTCCACACAGACAGTCATCCAAGGCCAGAATTGAACCCGGGTCCCTGGCGAAGAGAGGCAGCACTGTTCCACCATTACATCATTTGTCTTGTTGTAAAACCTTTAATAAAGTTACACCTTTTTGAAAGAGGTGTAATTGAGTTCCAAACAGCGAACCAATGTCATAATTATTGGTAAAGACCTTCACTGGCACTTAAAAGTTCACTTTGTATTCTAAAACGTCAACATTTTTCTATGATGATAAAAAATGTCACATATTCTGTTTCACTCTATTTTAGCTTCCATCTTAATCCAATCCTAATCATTTATTTCACTATGTGAAAACTTAGATTAAAAGTACTTAGATTAAGTAATTTTAACTTTCCCGTTTGCTGTAGGAATACTTCAATATGATTGGCTATGTATCTTCTTGCTGACATCACCACTGTTGAACACTAAATGATTCCATTGGTGTGGCACCAGGTACAGGGAGGAGGAGACACTGCTGGATCTTTATAGGTAGCTTTCATTAAGATCAACAACAAGTGTTGCTTCACCAATAATCTTAAAGGCCATCTTGATGTTTTTAAGTTTAAGTTTATTTATTAGTGACACAAGTAGGCTTGCATTAAGTCACTGTGAAAATCCCCTAGTCGCAATACTTCAGCACCCGTTCGGATACACTAAGGGGCAATTTAGCATGGTTAATGTACCTAATGAACACGTCTTTCGGATTGTGGGAAGAAACTGGAACACCCAGAGGAAATCCACACAAACACAGGGAAAACATCACACAGACAGTGACCCAAGTGGGGAATTGAACCCGGGTCCCTGGCGTGTGAGGCAGCAGTGCTAACCACTGTGCCACCATGCCACTGATTCTCCAGCACCACTGCAGTGAATGGCGATTTGGCTGAGAGCCAAATTCTCCATTGTCGCTGGCAGCAGTGGTGGGATGTAGGACATTGGATAACTGCACAACCTTAATGTTTGTTGGGCAAGAGACGCAAGAGGGAGGTGAGGAAGAATATTTTTACACAGCGAGTAGTAATGAGCCAGAAATTGCTGCCCATGATGGTGGTGGAAGTGAATGATTTCAAAAGGAAATCGGATGGGCAGTTGAAGGGAAGCAAAGTTGCAGGGCCACGGGGGGATAAAGTGGGAGAATAGATCTGACTGGAGTGCTCTATAGAGAGCCTGCAGGGATTCAGTGTGTCGAATGGTCTCCCACTGAGTCATAGTGACTCAATGTTCCAGTGCAACAGACTGCTGGTTTGACTTAATGTTAATGGTACATTGTACAGCAGGTGAGGAGCTCCACCAAGTGGCTTTATGTCTGTAGTATCATTGGCAAGTGGCTTAATTAATTTGTGCAGAGAAGTAAAGGAATCTTGTTTCTTTTTCAAAACAATCATATACTATATTATTGTTTGGAATTCTTTTTTATAATGACCTTTCTCGAGGTACTGTGAGGTCGGCGGGGGGGGGGTGGGGGGGAATGTTTGTACCCCATAAGGTGAGTAATAAGTCAGTAACCCAGGACAGAATTGTTCTTCCAGTTTTGACAACAACTGGTATTAGCATTATACCATATATTGTATGTAATCAGAACTAGTATTGCGCAGCTTAAAACTGTTATCTAAATTCACCAGTTTCCTTTGCACTGATCATAAGGCTGAAGTTGTCTTTTAGTTTTATGATTAGCAGGAAATAAAATCTGAGGGAAAGTCCCATCCAAAGTCTAAGATTTCAGCCCGTGACCAGAATCTGTCATCAGTGGATGTATTCACTTACCCTAGCAGCGCACTTACACAAGCGGTCTATGCCAACTATGAGACACAGGCAAGAGTTGCCAAGTCAAGTGCAGCTTTCAGCAGACTTTGAACATCAGTCTGGGAATGAAGAGAACTAAGCCTAACAACCAAATTGAAAGTCTATAGAGCAGCAGTCCTGCTCACTCTGTTCTACACTCATGAGACTTGGTTTGCGTACCAGCGTCATACCAAGAATCTTTTACTAGAGCTGCCTGTAGCAACAACGAAAGATCAGATGGCAGAACAAAACACCAGACACTGAGGTGTTCATCCGAGCCTGTGTTGCCAGGCATATTGAGCCAGTCACAGCTGAGTTGGGCTATTTATGAGACCAGATACCACTTCCTTACCAGAGCAAAACTTGGATGGAGATTTCAAATCTGGGGTTGGCTGTCATGATAGTCGAAGGAGGTGTTACAAAGACACTCTGAAGACTTCACTTCGAAGTTTCGTTATCAATTTCAAGTTCTGGGAGGAACTCGCCCATGATCACTGAATCTGGTGTAACCAAATTAAATAGTGGTGCGGCCATCTTCAAAGGTAAGCGCACATCAAACACAGAGGGAGGGAGGAAATCCCACGGAGCCACCCCTGCAGTTAACCCCATCCTCCTGACCGCCACAGTTGCAGAGATTCCCCCTGCCCCTCAATCAAGGTCCTGGGCTACAGAGAAGATATAATCAGCCAGGCTTCCAACTCCTGACTTTGAGTCAGTGATTTCCTCCTGCTCTAAGTGTTGGCCAATGCTCAGCAGTAGCACTTCCATCTTTGAGTCAGCAGGTAGTGGGTTCAAATCTCAGTCCTGGGACTCGAGCACAAAATCGAGGCTGACCCTTCAGTGAGGTGCAGAGGGAATGCCATATTCTCAGAGATGACATCCTTCCAATGTAACATTAAACCATAGTCCTACCTCCAGGGAAGTTCTCGCTGGTGTTCTGGCCATCTCAGGAACAGAATTCACTGAGGCAGTTTGTTTCATTATGATCAGATTGCTATTTGTGGGACCTGACTATATGCAAATTTACTGCCATGTTCCAGACATTATCTAAACTTTAAAAATAAAAGTACTTAGTTGGCTTCAAAGCATTTTGGGACGTTCTGAAGTTGGAAGCAGTGCTATGTAAATGCATGGCTTTCATTGTTTCTCTTTTTTTTAACAATTGATGCATGTGTATGGATATTGGCCGAAATGGATGGCCCTCGGGGGTTGGGGGATTGGATGGCAGGCAGGGTCTGGAATGAATCTGCACACTGCCAGGTGTAGAGGTGGGCTGGGCGTCCCTGCACCCCAACACAATTTAAGCAAATGAAACATAACAATAACTCAGAAACATTCCTTCAGCCCTCAGCCTTACTCCCACATATTCCCTATTCCCCATCAATATTTCAACCCATGCCCCAACCCACCCTCCATGTTCCCATTCTGCATATGCTAACTTAGACACACAGGTCTCAGGGAGAATGTGCAGATTCCGCACAGACAATGACCCAAGTCGGGAATCAAACCCGGGTCCCAGACCTTGTTTCCACAATATTTATAACAGTATCAGTAGGAAAAAAACACCAATGTTATAGAGGTAACTTGTTAATACAGCTTCTCTGCAAGTAGCCTAATGGTTTGTCAGAAATGACAAGATTCTTCTCCGAGCAGCATTATCTCCTCATGGGTTCTAGTCTGCAGACAAAATGTCTTTTAAGATCGCTTGGCATTTGCTTTCAACAGCAACCAATAATCCCACGAATAAGTGACACTGGGTAAACGACTAAAAATCAGAAAGCAAATGAACTTAAATCAAAGAATCATTATGTTGTCTGTCAAAGATGACTGGCTCATAGTTTGTGATTGTCTCAGGATTTCAGGATGGAATACAATCAGAAACCATTGCTTATCTGTCAGGAGGTGCTTAAGAGCCTGTACTTGAGCAGAGGAAACTGAGGATCATTCACTTATTGAATTCTCAAGCTTGAAAGATAAAATTGAACATCTCCAGTCCATCAGAGATTATGGACAACTTAAAGATCCATTAGGGACAATCAGACTGGCTGAAAATATATCCAAGGAATTGCAGGAATCTAACGAATTGAAAATCCCTCGGCTCTGTGATAAGAACTGAATTGTTGAATTTCCCACCCAGCCTTGGACTAAAAAATACCATTTGACTGACTTCGTTAAAGAAAAAGATGTCAAGTAATCTGAGCGGATTAACAAACCTATCCAGGACAAGCTGTCAGTTCTGGCATCTCTACAAAATGGCAACACTTGGCAGGGCCAAAGCAGCTGCTGATGGATTTTGAACAATCTCTTACGTATAGAGCTGTCTAATATTGTATAGGTAGCTTTGTTTGTGAAAGCTGCGCTTACAATGAATCCACAAATATTCTTATAAAGGGGCATTTACACATTGTGGGTTTCCTCAAAGTGTGTTTACAGTGCTTTACTATTTGCCTGCTCATCCTCAGTTCAAAAGCCATGCTGGTTAGGTGCACTGGCCATGTGAATTTGTCCCTCAGTGTACCTTAACAGGCGCCAGAGTGTAGTGACCAAAGGATTTTCACAGTAGCTTCATTGCCGTGTTAATGTAAGCCTGCTAGTGACACTGATAAATAAACTTAAATCTTAAACTATTAGAATCATAGAATCCTTACAGTGCAGAAGGAGGCCATTTGGCCCATCGAGCCTGCACTGACAACAATCCCACCCAGGACCACCCCATAACCCCACGTATTTATCCTGCTAATCATCCTGACGCTAAGGGGCAATTCAGCATGGCCAATCAACCTAACTAGCACATCTTTGGAGTGTGGGAGGAAACCGGAGCCCCTGGAGGAAACTCACGCATACACAGGAAGAACATGCAAACTCCACACAGACAGTGACCATGGTTGGAATTAAACCCAGGTCCTTGGCGCTATGAGGCAACAGTGCTAACCACTATGCCACCGTGCCACCCAGGGTGGACGTAGACAGGATGTTTCCCTTGGCCAGTGTGTATTGAACCAGGGGACATACCCTCAGAATAAGAGGCTAACCATTTAAGACTGCGATAAAGAGGAATTTCTTCAATCAGGAATTTCTTCTCTATCCCAGAGGGTTGTGGAAGTACAATCCCTGAGCATTTTCAAGACCGAAGTTGCTAGATTTCTCGATACTAAGGGCATCAAGGGATATGGGGATAGTAAGGAAAACTGGAGCAGAAGTAGCCAATCAGCCATGATCTGTTTGAATGGTGGAGCAGGCTCATGGCCTACTCCTGCTCTTATTTCCAATGTCCCTAAAAGGGAATTAGATTGTTATCTGAAAAGGAAGAATGTGCAGGGTTACAGGGAGAAGGTAGGGGAATGGCCCTAAGTGTGGAGTCTTTGGAGAGGATACAGAAAAGATTTACCAGGATGTTGCTTGGTATAGAGGGCATTAGCCAGAGGAGAGGTTGGAGAAACTTTGTTCCTTCTCACTGGAACGACAGAGGTTGAGGGGTGACCTAATGGAAGTCAACAAGATTCTGGGCATGGACAGACTGAGTATTCAGAACTTTTTCCCAGGATGGAAGAGGCAAGGGGCGAGGTTTAAAGGAGATGTCCAAGGCAAGTTTTTTTACACAGAGGGTGATGGGTGCCTGGAACTCGCTGCTGGGGGAGGTGGTGGAAGCAGATACGATAGTGACTTTTAAGGGGTGTCTTGACAAATACAAGAATAGGATGGGAATAGAGGGATATGGTCCCCAGAAGCGTAGAGGGTTTTAGTTCAGAAGGGCAGCATGGTCGGTGCAGGCTTGGGGGGCTGAAAGGCCAGTTCCTGTGCTGTAATTTTCTTTGTTCTCTGTTCTTATTCGGAGAGCCAGTGCATTCACAATTGGCTGGAACAGTTCAACCCAGAGACAGGCACCTCGATGGGTCATATGTCTAGTTTTGGCTCAGGCTCATACTCTGATGGTCACTACATAGTCCACAACAGAAGGAGGCAGCAACAGTTAGGGTTTCAGGGGACTACTGGAGAAGAGAGCTCTGATACTTCAGAGTCAGGTGTTGATCCTCTGGAAGCAGCCATAGAGAGGATGCAGTAGTATCAGCGAGACACAGGGGGACATCAGACAGAGGCCCTTAACAATGTGGCACACAAAGTGGAGGAGTGAATGTACTTGCTTTCTGATAGAGTGTCTCTGGAATGTGAATATCTCCATAAGAAGGATAGCAAATGCCATGGACAATCTGATCAAGCAGAATGTTCAATTCATAGAATCCCTACAGTGCAGAAGGAGGCCATTCGGTCTATCAAATCTGTACCAACCACAATCCCACCCAGGCCCTATTCCCGTAACCCTCATTTACCCTGCTAATCCCCCAGACACTAAGGGGCAATTTAGCATGGCCAATCAACCTAACCCACACATCTTTGGAGTGTGGGAGGAAACCAGAGCAGACACGGTGGGGGTGGGGGTGGAGGCGGGGGGGGGCGGCGGTGGGTGGTGGAGGCTGCGGGGAATGTGCAAACTCCACACTGATAGTGACCCGAGGCTGGAATTGAACCCAGGCCCCTGACGCTGTGAGGCAGCAGTGCTAACTACTTTGTCACTGTGCTGCCCTTTAGTTTTTGCCAGAGATATGCTTGGACATGTACTCCATCACGCCTGGCCAACGGGTGAACTTTTGCAGTGGTTCCTCGAGAGGGGAATGGAACAGCACTACCTCCCTCCAATGCCCCTTCTCTTTAAGGAGTCAGCGAGGGACCCTTGGGCACCCGAAGGGGAGGAGAAGTGCCAGGCAAATGCCCTGGGAGTATCCAGTCAGGAATCTCCAAGAGTGTCCAGGTGCTGCCAACACACTCTGCTTGGGACCCCCTCAGTTCCAGCTGCTCTGGCCAAGAAGGGTACATATTCCTCTGAGCAGGAGACACAAAGCCTGGCCACACCCTTTAGACATTGATCCTTCAGAGGATGCCCATCAAAGCCCACCCAATCAACAGGGTATGGTTATCACCAGATTGCCTCCAACTCTGCTGCAGGTGAATTTTATTGGGTTTAAACAATGATATAAACTTCAAGTGTATATGAATGTCATTTTTAACTTAGGAAATATCAGATATCCAGATAATGCTTGGAGAGAAAAGAGAAAATTAATGTTTGCAGCCCGGAGTAAATCTCCCCTGCTCTATTCTGTTGTGGGGAGACTGTATTTCTTCCAACATTTTTTTTTGTTTTTGATGATTTAATATCTTTTACCACTTGGGGTCAGCCAAGCCCAATAAATAATACAGCTGATCATTTTTGTTCCCTGTTGGCAGGCTGCCCATTCATTTTATCAGTGCCAACCTTGTTATCAGGAATCCATAGTTAGGGTAGGTGTGGGAGGTGATCAGGGGGCATATTTCCTGCGCATGCCAACAAATCAAAGGCAAACAGATCTTTACAAATGCCTAAACTTTATTTTCAATTATTCTCAATGTAAAACTTTCCACTGACGCCTGTTGCTTCTGAAATTCCGTGCTTCCTTTTATTTAATTCTTCCATACGATGGTGGGTGTCACTGGTGACACCAACAAATCCCGAATGTTTTCCAACTGGAAACGATGGATGGACAGGGATTCCCACTGCTTGCTGAAGTCCAGGTCTGCAGCATTCAAGTCAGGTGACCCTAACCTATGCAAAAAATCCGGAAACGATCTATGAAGAACCATTAAGAGATCGTCCTGGACCAAGCGAGAGTCCCAGGCTAGCCACATGAACATCAACCGAGTGTAGCAAAGCCTGCAAGACATAACAGGCTACCAAGATGAAGACATGTAAAATTGCCAGCAACAACACACCCCTCCCTGATAAGCTCAACACATTTTGAGCAATCTGCCCCAGAAGCCCCAGTGGGACCGGTATCCAAGGTCACCATCACAGACATCAGATCGGCCTTCTTGAAAGTTAATCCACGGAAAGCAACTGGCCCGTATGGGGTACACAGATGAACACTCAATCGTGGGTGGACCAGCTGGGGTATTCACAGACATCTCTAATGCCTCATTACTCTGATCTGAAGTCCCTATCTGCACCAAGAAGATCATCCCTGTACAAAAGAAAAGCCAGACAACATGCCTTAATCACTACTGCCCGGTGGCTCTGACATCCATCACTATGAAGTGTTTTAAAAGGCTAGTCATGGCATGAATCAATTCCAGCCTCCCAGATTGCCTGGATCCATTACAGTTCATCTATCACCGCAACAGATCCACAGGAGACATCACCTCCCTGGCCCTACACTCAACCCTGGAACAGCTGGATTACAAAGACACCTATGTCAGATTCCGATCTATTGACTACAGCTCAGCCTTCAACACAATTATCCCAACAAAAATCATCTCCGTGGTCTAAGGCTTGGCCCCTCCCTCTGCAACTGGATCCTTGACATCCTATCCCACAGGCCACAATCAGTAAGGATAGGCAGCTGAAGTCCAGGTCTGCAGCGTTCAAGTCAGGTGACCCTAACCTATGCAAAAAATCCGGAAACGATCAATGGAGAGCCATCAAGAGACAGTACCAGACCAAGCGAGAGTCCTTCCGCGATCATCCTCAACACTGGTGCCCGCAAGGCTGTGTCCTCAGCCCCTTACTATACTTATTATACACTTTTGAATACATGGCCAAACTCTGCTCCAACTCCATTTTCAAGTTTGCTGACAACACCACTGTAGAGGGTCGGATCTAAAACAATAACGAGACAGATTACAGGTAAGAGATAGAGAATCTGGTGAAGTTGTGTAATGACAATAATCTCTCCCTCAATGTCAACAAAACAAAGGAGGTAGTCATCGATTTCAGAAAGCGTAGTAGAGAACATGCCCCTGTCTACATCAAGACGGCCAAAGTGGAAATGGTTGGGAGTTTCAAGTTTCTAGGTGTTTAGATCACCAACAATCTGTCCTGGTCCCTTTACGCTGACACAATGGTTAAGAAAGTTCACAAATGCCTCTCCTTTCTCAGAAGGCTAAGGAAATTCGGCATGTCCACTATAACTCTCATCAGTTTTTATAGATGCACCATAGAAAGCATCTTTTCCTTTTGTATCATAGCTTTGTATGGCTCCTCCTCTGACAAAACGGCAAGAAAATACAAAGAGTTGTGAACGTAGCCCAGTCTTCAAGCAAGCCGCCGTCCCATCCATTGACTCCGTCTGCACTTCTCACTGCCTCAGAAAAGCAGCCAGCGTAATCAAAGACCCCAGGTACTCCAGACATACTCTTTTCCATCTGGAAAAAGATACAAAACTCTAAGATCATGTACCAACCGACTCAAGAACATCTTCTTCCCTGCTGCCATCAGACTTTTGAATCGTCCTACCATATATTAAGCTGATCTTTTTCTTCACCATATCTGTAACTGCAATCTCTCCTTCTCCCCTATATATTCTATGAACGGTATGCTTTGTCTGTATAGCATGCGAGAACCAATACTTTTCATTGTATCTCAATACATGTGACAATAATAAATCAAGTAAATAAATCATTTGTTGCCTATCCCTCATTGCCCTTGAACTGAGTGGTTTGCCAGGCTATTTCAGAGAGCAGTTAAGAGTCAACCACATTGATGTTTTTTGGAGTCACGTGTAGGTCAGATCAGATAGAGGTGGCAGATTTCCTTCCCTCAAGAACATCTGTGAATCAGATGAGTTTTTACAACTATTGGTAATAGTTGTCATGGTCACAATTAGTGAGACTAGCTTTCAAATCCAGATTTTATGAACTGACTTTAAATTCCACCAACTGCCATGGTAGGATTTGAACCCAAGGCATTAACCTGGGCCTTTGGATTACCAGTCCAGTGATATTACCACCACACCACCACTTCCCTTTCTGCCAAAGTTCCTTCACTTCAGTCAGGCTTTTTCTCATCCCCCCACACTCTCCCACTTTTCTTGACTCTTCCTCTCCTCCTTTCCCCTTTCTCCCGCCTGCTAGTTTTTTTTTAGTGTGTTCAGTTGTCACTATATCGGGCAATAGCTTCCGCAGCATTTATATGGAACTTTCTGAGCCTCCGCTGCACCTTGTCAGGAGGTAGTCTTCAATGATGAGTCACTGATTGAGGTGCACCACAGCAGCAGACCAGGTTCCTTCCAAGTCCACATTTATACTGTTCTGCTACACAAAGGCCTTGGCCGGCCCGGAAATGATTGAGGAGCGCCCAGTGTTGCCTCTTGATTAGGAGATTAACAGGGTAATTATGTGGTGTTATGGGGATAGGGCTTGGATGGGATGCTCTGCTGGCGAGCTGGTGCAGACTCGATGGGCCAAATGGCCTCCTCCTGCATTGTAGGGATTCTATGTACCTAGTCTTAACAAATGAACCCACAATGTGTTTACCCAATCCCTTACGAATTATTGGTGCTTTGCGTCCTGTGCAGTAAACAAGCCCAAGATATATCGGGGTAATAACACATTAGTTTCTTAATCAGTTTTGAATTGATTATAATTTCTTACTTTCCCATGGGTTTTCGTGCATTTTTTTTTTGTTCTGTTGATTAAGCTTTTGAAGCATTCATTTCAACTATTGTAATTTTCCACACAGATACTGCAACGGACAGTCCAATATTCAAAATGAGACAGCAGAAGAAGCCAATAAGTTGCCTAACGACTGGAGAGGACAAGTGGCAGATGGATTGCTTTGTAGACTGTAATTAAAATGGTTGCAGGGTGAAGGGGAAATAGCCGCAGCTGGAGTGTCAGAGCAAAATTACTGAGACTGAGTTCAGTCGTGAATTAAATGCCTGTCAGACTGCCAACAGAAAGATTGGGGAAGGAGGGAATGGGTTTGTGGATGGCTGAGGAAGGATGGAATTATCCAGTCTCGGACATTTCACCGTCGCTGCCAGTGAGGATGAAGAATTCGTCACTCGGCCAAATCTCCATTCGCAGCAGCAGGTCTGGAGAATCCCAGCTGCGGGCAGGGTTTACAGAATTCCAGCCCACAATTGCAAATTACAAACCACCACAAGACAATGTAGAATTCAGATTGAACACGAGTAACGACAGCAATTTATATGACGTGGCTCTGGTGGTTTTCTAAAGTCAAGGATGCAAGAGTATCAAAATGCAGGGAGTCAGAAGCATTAAATTAGCCCATGAGCCCCAGTCATGAAATAAAAGTAAAATACGGCAAATGCTGGAAGGCTGAAACAAAAAGAGAAGATGCTGGACAAGCTCAGCGGGTCTGACAGCATCTGTGGAGAGAGAAACAGGGGCCAGAATTTTAGCGGCACGCCCACCCAATTCCGGGGGTGGGCGAAGCTCAGAGAACGGCATTCTCCGTTGGCCTCGGGGGAATCGTATAAACCTTGGGCAGACGTGCCAGTAAAATTCCACCCAGAGTTGATATTTCAAGTCCATATGACTGTTCTTCAGAGCTCCTTCAAATGCACTCAAAAAGTTGACAAGAATATTATTGCCATTGATGCCAGCAGGATTTTCCCGTCCTGCTGCAGTGAACGGGGATTTGTCTGGGCGGCAAATTCTCTGACCTCGCTGCAGCAGGGCCATGGCGTGAAGATTCGGTAAGATCGAGCCCATTAACTCTGTTTCTCTCAACACAGATGCTGCCTAAACTGGTGAGTTTTCTCACTATTCTCTGTTTTCCAGTCACAATCCTTGCATGAGTTACATACAACTTGGCCCACCATCAACACTGCATCACTCATTCATCTTTGGCAGGGGAAATTTTGTGTAAATTCTCCCGATTTGCAAAAGCCGGTAAAGCCGTGAAATACCTGGTAGTTCTTATGTTTCCAATATTGGATCCTGACCTGCTGTGCCTCCCTCCTTCTCCTCACCCTCTCTGCAGCACAGTAATAAATATGTAGCAAGAGGATGTCATTGATATTGAATAACCGCTTTATACTCACTTCCTTCCAGTGCTGCTCTTTGTTTCACATTTACAGAGTCGACCACATTGTTATTTGCTGATGATGTGCTGTTTACTGGTTGCTAATGAAACTCGGGTGTAGTCTGTTATCAACATGACATCCAGCGAGTCCAGAATGATGTGATTGTGTGACTTGCAGACGTTCCAATAAGGAGATGAATTTAAGTTATAAAACACAATTTTAAAAGAAATTTATTTTAAAACTGCTCCATTTATAGACGACCAAGGGTTTACGCTGCTTAAAGCTAAAGATCATTTTGTTCTTCGGACTTGAAGATTTAGTTTATTCATTCATGGGATGTGAGTGTCACTGGGTGAGCCAGCATTTATTGCCCATCCCTGGATGGTTTCAATGGCTTATCATTTAAAGTTTATTTATTAGTATCACAAGTAGGCTTACGTTAACACTGCAAGTAAGTTACTGTGAAAATCCCCTAGTCACTACACTCTGGCGCCTGTTCGGGTCCACTGAGGTAGAATTTAGCATGGCCAATGCATCTAACCAGCACGTCTTTCGGAATGTGGGAGAAAACCAGAGAACCCAGAGGAAACCCACGCAGACACATGGGCTGAACATGTACACACTCCGCACAGATAGTGATCCAAGCTGGGAATCGAATCTTTGTTCCTGGCACTGTGAGGCAGCAGTGCTAACCACTGTGCCACCAAGCTGCTCTCCTGTAGTCTGAGCATTGCAATCAATAATTATGACATTGTCATTTCAACTAAACTCGATCTTAATAAGGTTTTCCCTTATAATGATTATTGGAGCCAGATGCAATCTTCCCTGGTGGGCCTGATTCTGCCTTCAATTCGTGCTTATCTATTACACAAACGAACAATTGGACTTGCTTTCACCAATGTGCTCGGATTAGTAAACGGATTATCAAAGTGCAGCATTACATGGCTCACTTCCTGTCATTATTTCATGATTCTTTTCTTTTCCAAATTTAATGAGCAGAATCAGTAACACAATAAAAAAGATACTGGTCTGTTCAGTTGGGCTAATGAACGAGGATAATGAACAGGAACCCGGATGTCGTTCCTGTAATCATTATTGCCTCTCCTTCCCTTAGGGATCGGAACATAAGCTGCGATTACCTTTTTCTGAGTGAATTCATGTGAAATTGACATGAAACTGATCAGCAACTGTTTGGGAAGTTGGTTCCAATTAGATTTGGTCCAAATCAAAACGCTATCTTGTGGTTGCTTCCAATTTGAAAATAATATGAACCAGACCAAGGTCTCTGCAGTATCTTGGCATGCTATGCTCAATTCTTTTTGAAGACCCAGACAGATCTTCCCAAAGATGTTGGGTGGAATTCTCCCAAAGAAATTCTCCGTGTCCAATTCGTGTAAAAACTGGAGTAAATCCCGCTGCTCTTTTCAGTGGGATTTTCAGAATGAATCTCCCACATTCTGCATCTCAGACTGCCCTAATGTAAATCATGCTGAAAAGCTGTTCGCAGGGCCTATTCCCGCTGTAGATGCGTACAACACAGCACTGAGTGGACCACTGCACATTTGCCAATCTATCACAGCGGAGATTGGCGTATGCACGGTAGCCTCACACTGCCAGCCACCCGATCCCATAACGCAGCCCCTCCGATTCCCCCCCACCCTCCGATCACTGGTGTCCCAGACATTTCGGGGCCAGCCCCAACTTCCCACCCCTGGAGTGCCTCAAACCCCCACCCCCACCCCAATGGCCAGTCCCAATATCTGTCCACCCTCCCTCTGTCACTGATCCCAATCCATAGTGGCAGTGGGATCCCGACACCCACTAATAGTCCCCAGATGCCTTGCCCCACATTAGGCCCCCCCCCCACCCTCTGGCCCCACCAACCCCTCTAATGCCCGTGGGTATTGCCACATTACCCCTTGGGCAGTGCTAGGGGGCCAGGCTGGCATAGCCAAGCCTGCAATGCCCGGGGGCACCTCACCCCCACTAATCCCTGTACTCTTGGGGGGGCCTCCATTGTCCCCTTCACTCCAGCAGGTTTGGGCCACCAGCTCCCCGTTAGCAGGGAGCCGTTGTAAATCCCACTGGAGTGAAACCCTCCAGGCAGGGGAGGAGTTGCTAGCAGGCCCGGATATTTCAGTCCCGGGCCCGCCAATGAGATGGAAATGCTGATTTGAATCATTTATTCAGCTCTGTGCCGATTTCTGGTGCAAAGCTGATGACACCAGAAATCCAGTGGCTGGAGACATGTGGGGGCCATGGCACCCACCAGGAAACCCACTACAGAGGGCGGCACAGTAGCACAGTGGTTAGCACTGCTGCTTCGCAGCTCCAGGGTCCTGGGTTCAATTCCCAGCTTGGGTCACTGTCTGTGTGGAGTTTGCACATTCTCCTCGTGTCTGCGTGGGTTTCCTCCAGGTACTCCGGTTTCCTCCCACAGTCCAAAGATGTGCAGGTTAGGTTGATTGACCATGCTAAGAAATTGCCCCTTAGTGTATAAGGATGCGTAGGTTTGAGGGATTAGTGGGTATAATATGTAGGGATATTGGGCTAGGGCCTGGGTGGGATTGTGTTTGGTGCAGACTCGATGGCTGAAGGGCCTCTTTCTGCACTGTAGGGTTCTATGTCTTTGTTTAAGTACACGGCCTCCGCTTATGTTTCCCCGGCTCGAGCAGCACAGCGGGCTGGGAGAATCACTCCCGTTCATTTTGTTCTGTATTCTGTCTGCGTCCACATAGGGGTTAAAATGGGCAGACAAGGGCCACTGCATTAGCGCCAATCTCGGTGCTGACAGATTGGCGCATATGCAATGGCAAGCTCAGCGCTGCGCTGCTGGCCTCCAGGGAGACAATGGGGCCCCGCTCCCGACTTCTAACGTGATTGACGCTGGTGCACTCAGCAGTCTAATACTGATGGAATTTTACCAGACCTCTGCCCAAGGTCCGTAAATCCTGCCCAAGACCAACGGAGAATGCCATTCTCCGAGCCTTGCCTGCCCCTGGAATCGGGGCGAGCGTGCCGGTGAAATTCCAGCCAGAGCGTGGGAGATTCCTCTTTGACATCCCACCGCAAAAAACCAGAGGGATTTACTCACGAATTCAACACTTAGAATTTTTTTGGGAGAATTGCCCATTATTCCAAAAATTTCAAAAACTCTTTTTTTTAAGTTGGGTACTGGTTTTGTAATATATTTTCAATGTGACAAATACTGGAGGTTGCAACGATGCTGTGCTTGTGTACATTTGTATTATCTATTCGGTCTCCCTGTGGCTGCGTGAGTTTCCTCTGGGTGCTCTGGTTTCCTCCCACACTCCACGTGGATTAGGTGGATTGGCCATGCTAAATTGCCCCGTAGTGTCAGTGGATTAGCAGGGTAAATACATGGGGTTAAGGGAATAGGGCCTGGATGGGATTGTTGTTGGTGCAGACTCAATGGGCTGAATGGTGTTCTCCAGCATGGTAAGGATTCTATGTAGGGCTTTTATCTTAATCAGTAGAGGTCAACAGTGAGTGTAGGGCCAGAACGGCCAAATCTGGTTATTGAGGGGCCATTAATATACGAAAGAATTAATTTTTTAAAAAATTGTCTGACTATACAATTGGATTGTTATCAGAATAACAAAATGATTTATTCAGGTCTCAATTGGTCACGTATTGCAGTTGTTGGCTTCAGCCACCTCCCATTAAATAAATCACAGATAAAATTCTCTCAATAAGTTATAAGATATAGGAGCAGAATTAGGACATCCGCCTTTCGATTATGGCTGACATGCTCCTCATTCCCATTTTCCTGCCTTCTCCCCATAACCCTTCAACCCATAACCCTTCAACCCATTACCAACTAAAAATCTATCTAACTCCTGCTTAAACGTACTCGTTGTTCCAGCATCCACTGCACTTTAGGGTAGCGAATTCCACATATTCGCAACCCTTTGGGAGAAGTAGTTTCTCCTCAAGGTATGGTTTTCAATCAGCCTTTGAAAACATGGAGTTATTGGAAATGCTGGTCTGTTCAGTACAATTATATCAATCTTAACGACAACAGCAAACTCAGATCATGCCGTTCCTTCATCGTCGCCGTGACAAACTCCTGGAATTCCCTCCCTTACAGCACTGTGGGTGTACCTACACCACATGGACTGCAACAGTGCAAGAAGACAGCTCACCATCACCTTCCCAAGGGCAATTAGCGATGGACATAATTGCTGGCCTACCCAACAATGCCCGCATCCCATGAATTAATAAAAAATAATTAATTGGAAAGTACATCCCATCAATTGAAAACAAAGTGCTTCCTCACAACTGGTCTTGTCTAAATTCTTATGTTCCTGCTCTGTCCAAGGCTGCTTCAACTCATTCAAAGCACAATAGCTATCTGGTCAGGAAGTGATTATAAAAGAACTTGCTCTAATTTCTGTTGCATGCTGTGTATATTAGCTATATCGTCGCAAGTCCCACATCCCCATCAGCTCAACACAGTATGATTTTAGGTTGAACAAACAGCAACATGACCAGCTTCATTCCCAAAACTCCAACATATGGTAAAATTTGACAAATCAAAATTTTAAACTTGAACACTTTTCTGTAAAATTGAATCCGATTGCTGGTTGCTAACTCTGAGTGAAGCCATCTGCAAAACACAACAGCAAAATGGTTGATGTCAGAGAGGCTACCAGGGCAACATGGGCAAATTAGCAAGTGAGTGTTCGCTAATTGCTACCAACCGGATCTGTCTCCAAGGTTAGGGTTGATAACAACACTGCAATGTGGCAATACTCTGAAGGTAACTGAGCAAACTTTCCTGTCCTGCCCCCTCAGTTCCATTTGGAACTATTGCACTCAAAATCAAATTATTTAAGTGCAAAGTCTTACTTTGTTAATAAAACAAAACATAGTACTTAAACAAGTATGTTAAGTAAATGAAAATCAGCCCATTTCAGAGAATATAAAAGCTTTTGAATAAATCGTGTTTATCAACAAAGGACACCACCCACACTGTTCTCTCCTTTCTGACTTTAAGGGTTACCATCTGTCATAGGTGAGCATAATCTATGTGTAAACTCTAAAGTCAATTTGATTTCTTTATTTCTCCACACTACATCCATTCTACTTACAGCTATGGAAGAGCATGACTCTCAATCGATATTCTTTAACACTGTCATTCTGTATTGGTATATGACCGTGTGACAATGATGCACTTGTCTATGTTACAGCAGTTGCTTGTACCATCGAGGTACCATTTTAAGGCATGTTAACATGCAGAGGCATTAGACAGAATCCCCACCACCCTCCCACCCCTGATTGCCCCACGGTGAGTTTTGCGGTGGTGAAGGCAGCCCGCCATTGATTGGCAGCAGGAACTTCCAGACCTGTTGCTGTCAATGAGATTTCCCATTGTTTGCAGTCTTCACCGTTGGGTGTCGCCATTCATTGAATATTCCTCTCTCACTTATACCACTCCCTAATCTCATAAGGCAACCCATTCATTCCAAAACAAAGCATTAACCATTACTCTCTGTTTCTTTTCAATCAATTTTGTGACCATGTTGTGACAGTCCTTTTCATTCCATGGGCTCTAACTTTTCCCAGGGTTTTCTCAGAAGTCTCGTGTGTTGCAGACTTGGAACTCCCCAGAAAAGAATGTTGCTCACAGTCACAGTAGTACTGAGAAAAAACTTTATTTATTAGTCACAAGCAGGCTTACATTAACACTGCAATGAAATTACTGTGAAAATCCCCTAGTCGCCACACTCCACCGTCTGTTCGGATACACTGAGGGAGAATTTAGCCTGGCCAGTGCACCTAACCAGCACAGTTTCTCGGACTGAGAGAGGAAACTGGAGCTCCTGGAGGAAACCCACGCAGACACGGGGGGAGTGTGCAGACTCTACACAGTCAGTAATACAAGCCAGGAATCGAACCCAGGTCCCTGGCGCTGTGGGCCGGCAGTGCTAACCACTGTGCCACCCACTGCATGGAGATGTGGAGCCATTCTTACCAGAGAGATCACCAAATCATTAGATTTCTCAGCGAGACTTATTCTGTGAACGGATGGTGGAGACTGGTCAGAAATTCACTGCTGACTGACTGCCACACAGTACTCACTGGAATTCTACTGCCCCACTCACCACGGAATCAAAGCGGGCAAGGGGCAGACAATGGAAATATCTGTTGTCCTTGGATGGGATTTTCCGGTCTCGCTCAAGCGAGGCCACATGATCCTGAGCAAATGTTAGATAAAAGGTAACAAGAACAGACAATAGCTATAAATGAGCTAGGTGGGTGCTTCTTAAACACCCTTTTAAAGTTTGTACCAGATTGTTCATGCATGGTTGTAATTCTGATCTCTGATTGAAAATAAGCTACATTGTTTGTCTCCGTGTTTTGCTGCTTGGATTTAAATATTTGTGATACAATAGGTAATTTACTTTATCAATATAATAATTTAGTATCTAAACTATTCAGGACATTAGCGATCAATATTGGGAAATCATTATATGGAACGAATTAATTCATTAAGATCTGTAGTTACATCCTAGAATTAAAGACTGCAGACTGGAAATGATTGTACAACAGGTTAGCACAGTACTTCATAAGGCCGAATTGCACACATTTTGTGATGTAAAACCACTATATAAATACAAGTTGTTGTTGTTTCGATTTGCTTTTTCACCCCAGCTGGCGATTCAGTTTCCATTTGTACTTTGGTAGGTCCTAAGGACATCTGAAATGAGGATGCCAAGGGAGCAGCAACACTAGTTATCAGTAAAAACACAGTAAAATTGTGGCCATAAGTTGAGAGATAAAGATGGGAGCATCTAGCAAGCTGATTTCATCCGACTGTAATGTATATATTTTCTCCGGAAATGTGTCCTTTGGAATTTCAGTATGCTGGTCATGAATATATGCATCATTGCATCTTTTAATAAAGGTTCAACTGTCCGTCTGTGCATTGAATTATCCTTAGTCATTAGCACTGCAGCCTTCTGCCAGTATTATTACAAAAACAAATCATATTCCAAATGTGGATGGATGTGCTAGACATGGGAAAGTTACAAGTCAGATTTATACACTGGAATTCTACCACCTAGCCTGCCAAGGAATCGGAGCAGGTGAAGTGCAGACAACGGAAATGTCATAAGAACATAAGAAATAGGAGCAGGAGTAGGCCATCTAGCCCCTCGAGCCTGCCCCACCATTCAATAAGATCATGGCTGATCTGAAGTGGATCAGTTCCACTTTCCCGCTTTCTCCCCATAACCCTTAATTCCCTTGTCTGTCAAAAACCTATCTACCCATGACTTAAATATATTTAGCGAGGTAGCCTCCACCACTTCAACGGACAGAGAATTCCAGAGATTCACCACCCTTTGAGTGAAGAAGTTCCTCCTCAACTCCGATCTAAACTGTCCCCCCCTTATCTTGAGGCTGTGCCCTCTAGTCTTGCTATCCTTTCTAAGCAGGAAGAATCTCTCTACCTGTACCCTATCCATCCCTTTCATTATCTTATACGTCTCTATAAGATCCCCCCTCATCCTTCTAAACTCCAACAAGTACAGACCCAGTCTGTTTAGTCTCTCTTCATAGTCCAACCCCCTCATCTCCAGTATCAGCCTAGTGAACCTCCTCTGCACTCCCTCCAAGGCCAAAATATCTTTGCGCAAGTGCGGCGACCAAAACTGCACACAGTACTCCAGCTGCGGCCTCACCAGTACCTTGTACAGTTGTAGCAAGACCTCCCTGCTTTTATATTCTATCCTCCTCGCTATAAAGGCCAGCATACCATTCGCCTTCTTGATCACCTGCTGCACCTGCAGACTAGGTTTTTGCGATTCATGCACAAGGACCCCCAGGTCCCTCTGCACCGTAGCATGCTGCAGCTTTTCGCCCTTTAAATAGTAATCCCTCCTACTATTATTTCTGCCAAAGTGGATAACCTCACACTTGCTAACATTATATTCCATCTGCCAGGTCCTCGCCCACTCGCTCAGCCTATCCAGATCTCTCTGCAAACTTTCCACACCCTCTGCGCAATTTGCTTTTCCACTCATCTTCGTGTCATCAGCAAATTTTGTCACCCTACACTCAGCCCCCTCCTCCAGATCATCTATATAAGTGGTAAATAGCTGAGGCCCCTGCACCGATCCCTGCGGCACTCCACTAGTCACCAACCGCCAATCAGAATAGCACCTAATGATACCTGCCTTCTACTAGACAACCAATCCTCTATCCACGCTAACACCTTACCCCCAACTCCATGCACCCTAACCTTCTGTAGCAACCTTTTGTGAGGCACCTTATCAAAGGCCTTTTGAAAATCTAGAAACACCACATCCACCGGTTCCCCTCTGTCTACCGCACTAGTCACATCTTCATAGAAATCCAATAAATTCGTCAAACATGACTTCCCCTTAACGAATCCTTGCTGCGTCTGCTCTATCAAACCATTCCTTTCTAGGTGCCTCGCTATTTCTACTTTGATGACAGATTCAAGCATTTTTCCAACTACTGACATTAAACAAACCGGCCTATAATTCCCTGCCTTTTGTCTGCTACCTTTTTTAAACAGCGGCGTAACATTAGCCGTTTTCCAATCTTCCAGCACTTCCCTGGAATCCAGTGAATTTTGGTAAATAATCACCTCTGCCATTTGTCCATTGACGTTTGGCAGGAATTTCAGGTCTCACTCGAGCAAGGTCATAAAATCCCGCCCATCTAGTTCAGTGGTACAACTCTTATATCTTAGTCAGATGATTGTGGGTTCAAATCTCATGCTGAAGATTGAGTGTAGCAAGCTAGGTTATAGCCATACTGTTGGAGCAATGCGGTGTGGCAGATGCTGTCTTTTAGACAACATGTTAACCTGAGTCCCTGTGTGTCCTCGCAAAGATCCCTTGGCATTAAAAGAAAAGGGGAGTTCTCTGTTGTAATATACCTTGAACAGATTGCAGCATGACATCACTAGAAGGGGAGTGATCCAGTCTCAGTTTCACTTTGGCCTATGAGCAGCACACAGCACACACAGCTCTGTTGCTGATGTATTCAAGATCGGGGCAAGTGGCACAGTGGTTAGCACTGAGGCCTCACAGGGATCCAGGTTCAATTCTGGCTTTGGATGACTATCTGTGGGGGCTTCCATGTCCTCCCTGTGTTTGCGTGGGTTTCCTCCATATGCTCTGGTTTCCCCCCACAGTCCAAAGATGTGCAGGTTAGGTGGATTGGCCATGTTAAATTTCCCCTTAGTGTAAATGTATGGGGTTAGGGGGATAGGGTGGGGGAAAGGGCTTGGGTAAGATACTCTGGCAGAGAATCGGTGCAGACTTGATGAGCTGAATTGCCTCCTTCTGCACTGTAGGGGTACTGTGATTGTATGATTCAAAGATTTCTATCCAAGGATATCTGTTCTCATCTGCCTAGGTTAAATAAATGAACCCACAATGTGTTTACCCAATCCCTTCTGACTGATTTGTACTTCTATATAATTATGAAAGTGGAACATCTTCCTGGTTCTTTGGCCTATACTTATTCCTCAACCAATTTCATTAAGTAAGGTTATCTGGTCGTTATCGTATTGCTATTTGTGATGATCCTGCTGTACACAATTTAGCTGGAGATTCAGAGGGGATTTGAGAAAATCCTTTTCACTGAGGATTGTGGGAATCTGGAATGCACTCCCTGGGAAGTCACCTTACAACCTTTAAAAAATATTTGGATGAACAATTCACAGAATCATAGAAACCCTACAGTGAAGAAAGAGGCCATTTTTTTTCCATCAAATCTGCACTGACCACAATCCCACCCATTCCCTACCCCAATAACCCTCCATATTTACCCACTAATCCCTCTAACCTACACATCTCAGAATACTAAGGGGCAATTTTAGCATGGCCAATCAAACTAACCCGCACATCTTTGGACTGTGGGAGGAAACTGGAGCATCTGGAGGAAACCCACACAGACAAGAGGAGAATGTGCAAACTCCACATAGACAGTGACCCAAGCCAGAAATCAAACCCAGGTCCCTGGAGCTGTGAAGCAGCAGTGCTAACCACTTCACTACCGCACCACCCTAGCATATCATAATATTGAAGGATATGGGACAAGTGCAGGAAAATGCAGAAGATATTGTCAGAGCAGACTCAATGGGCTGAAGGGCCTTTGTTGCACTGTATGGCTCAATTAGCTGCTGAATTTCCACGATTATAACTATATTTCAAAGTACTTCTTTGGGATTTCCTACGGTGGCGAATGGTGCCATCTAAATGCAAATTTCTGCTTTATTTCATATCGAGGACCCTGGATTTCAATAGCCCAGATTGATGAGATATATACAGGGAGCACTTAATACCTTATGTCAGAATATGGAGACATCTTATTCCAGAGCATTGACATCCTTCATGTAAATAAGCAATAAATGTGCACAATGTATTTGAAAAGTCCAAGTTTAATTAAGCTTTGGCATTGACCCTAAAGTAAACAAAATCATAGCAGCACCACACAAATAACACAGATAGTTAAAGTTTCAATTTACTTATTAGTGTCACAAGTAGTCCTACATTAAAACTGCAATGTAGTACCTCATGAGGAAAAAGGCAGACATGTCTGAAGCACTATTTTCGAAGGCGGCTTCAATAGTGCAGATGCAACAGAGGAGGAGAAACTGGGAGAATGGGATGGACTCTTCACAGGGAGCGAGGTGTGAGGAATTGTAGTCAAGGTATCTGTGGGAGTTGGTGGATGGGATTTTATGGCCTCACTCATCCTGAAAACAGTAAAATCCCATCTGAGGTCAACAGAGTTTCCCACACTGTGGTCCTCACTCGCTCCAATTCCTGTGGCAGCGGGACAGTAAAATTCCAGCTGATGGGTTTGTAATAGATGTTGGTAGTCAGACTATTACCAGAAATGGAGACAGGGAGATCAAGGAAGGGAGGGGAGATGCCAGAGATGGACAATGTGAAGGTAAGAAAGGGATGGAAATTGGAAGCAAAATCAATAGATTTCCAGGTCCAGATGAGAGCACGAAGTGGCAGCAAAACAGTTATCACTGCAATGGAAAAGGAGTTGTGGGAGAGAGGAGAGGGGTGTGGGGAGGGATCATCACAAAAATACACTTTGATTAACATTTCACGATGAAAAGAATGGCAACTACATAGTGGCTTTCGCAACTGCAGGAAGTCCAAAGCACTTTACAGCCAAAGGAATGTCTGTGACATGTAATCATGTCAGAAATGCATTAAGCCATGAGGATGCAGGCATTGAGAATGGGAAAATAAATGCATTCTGAAAGCAGAGTTTATCATTAATTTATGAACCAAAATCAGATAGTGAGTGAATAATGTGGGTGGGATAAGCTAATAATTTAAACAGGTCCTTAATCCTAATGTTTTAGCTGCTTGAAACATGATGTGGAGTTGCCGGCGTTGGACTGGGGTAGACACAGTAAGTAGTCTCATAACATCAGGTTAAAGTCCAACATGTTCATTTGGTAAGACGAGCTTTCACAGCATTGCCCCTCCTGCCCTCACCTGATGAAGGGCAATGCTCCAAAAGCTTGTGCTACCAGATAAACCTGGTGGACTTTAACCTGGTATTGTGAGACTACTTACTCTGCTTGAAACAAGTAGAGTCATTGATGGCAGAGAAGGAATCCAATTACCCCTTGAATCTATGCTGAATTTTGATAGAGCAACCCAGTCAATCCCACCCCACAACTCTGTCTCCTCAGCCCCTATATAAAAAGCTTATCTTCTAGAAGAACCAGTTCTGTAGCTTGTTTGTACTAATAGTCAGTGGTGATTTATATCCAAACACAGTTATTCTGAGATTGGTATAATGTAGGGTTCGTTCATAAAAAAGTTATTAAGCATAAAAATGACTTGTAAAGTTTGTCACATTCTTAAAGGCTTAGTTTCAGCACAGATCAGCAGCTACTTAGAATGATGCAGGTTTGGCAGACACATTCGATACCATTAACAAGGAGAGGCAATGATCTAGTGGTATTATCGCTGGACTATTAATCCAGAAACTCAGCTAATGTTCTGTGGACGCAGGTTCGAATCCCTCCACGGCAGATGGTGGAATTTGAATTCAATAAAAAAAATCTGCAATTAAGAATCTACTGATGACCATGAAACCATTGTCGATTGTCAGAAAAACCCATCTGATTCACAAATTCCTTTTAGGGAAGGAGATCTGCAGTTCTTACTGCTCTGGCCTACATGTGACTCCAGAGCCACAGCAATGTGGTTGACTCTCAACTACCCTCTGAAATGGCCTAGCAAACCACTCAGAGCGACTAGGGATAGGCAATGAATGCTGGCCAGCCAGTGACACCCAAGTCCCACAAATGAATTTAAAAAAAACTTCAAATCACTTTCCTCCAGGAAGAATGAAATCCTACACCGACAGGTTCATGTACTCTCACAGAGCTCTGCTCACTCTCGCCATCTGATGACTTGTCTCTCTTTTCCTCAAAATCAAAATCCCAAAATCAAGAACCACAATGTCTCACTGACCTCTTTGTCCAACCTGTCAATCACAAAATCCATAAGACAAAGCATAGTCTTACATTAAAGTTCAACTCATCTAGAATGATCAAACCTGTTCTAGAATACACACTCTGACATTTTCACTTGCCGCCTTATAAACTTTCAATTCTCTTAGTGTTGCTTTCATGTCACATTATGGTTGTGTCAGACAGTGGGTTTATGTGCCCAGCTGTAAAGCAGGCATTCTGGATTTTCCAACTCAAACCGTTCAGTGAAAACTGAATGGTTTCTATAACAGGTAGGCAATCTACAACACTAGTTTTATGCCAAGGTAATAAACAGAAAATCTACTCCCGCCCTTTAAAAAGTGAGTAGAAGCTTCCCAAAGTCATTGCCCTTGGGGCCTGTGCACGTGTTATATAAATCCTGAGAGCAAAAGAACAACCCATCATTCCACCCCTGAAAGAAACAGCAATTGTTGTTGCTGAGTGTCCACAATCCAACAACACTCAAGAAGCTGGACACCATCCAGGACAAAGCAGCCCGCTTGCTTGGCATCACATCTACAAACATCCACTCCCTTCACTACCGACACTCAGTAACAGCAGTGTGTCCTATCTACAAGATGCACTGCAGCAATTCACCAAAGATCCTTAGATAGCACCTTCCAAACCTGTGACCACTTCCACCTAAAAGGACAGCAGATACATGGGAACACTTCTACTTGGAAGCTCCCCTCCAAACTTAACACCCTGACTTGGAAATATATCACCGTTCCTTCAGAGTGGCTGCGTAAACGTCCTGGAATTCACCCCATAAAGGCATTGTGGGTCAACCCACAGCACGGGGACTGCAGCAATTCAAGAAGGCAGCTCAACACCACCTTCTGAAGAGCAAGTTGGGATAGACAATAAATGCCAGCCAGCAACACCCATGTTCCGCAAATTAATTTTTTTTAAGTGCCTGTAATTTGCTGCAGTTATCCCAGAAACAGAAGGCAAAGATGCAGACCATTCGGAGCTACTTCTGAAAGACAGTTACATCCAACTCAAAACATTAACTTTGTTTCCCTTTCAACAAATGCTCCCAGACCTGCTGAAATTCTCCAGCACACTCTCTTTAATTCAGTTAGTCCTCCTATTTCCTGTAGCAAAGTTACAAATGAGCGATGTGATCTATCCTTTGATAATTTAATTCCATTCATCGTGATTGCAAACATACAAAGCTCACCGGTTTTACTTTCCTTAATAGAGTCTTTGCCCTTTCATACGTTGTTGCCAGAATTCTTCAACTGTTCATGTCCTGTCGCCGCTGACAGCGAGGTCAGAGAATTTGGCACTCAGCTAAATCTCTGTTCACTGAAGATGGGATGGGAGAATCCTGACTGCGAGCAAGGTGGAAGAATTTATGTCTTACTTGTTCATGAGATGTGGACTTTGCTGATGAGGTTGGCATTTATTGCCCATCCCCAATTTCCTTTGGGAAGTTGGTGGCTTTTGAATCACTGCAGTTCAATGGATGTAAGTACACCCACAGTACTTTTAGGAAGAGAGTTCCAGGATTTTGACCCTGTGACAGTGAAGTAATATTGTTCCAAGTCAGAACTGTGTGTGACTTGGAAAGAAACCTAAAGACTGCGCTGTTCCCATTCACCTGAAGCCCTTGCCCTTCTGAATGTTAGAAGTCATGGGTTTGGAAGATGCTGTTAAAGGAGTTTTAGTGAGTTGCTGCAGTGTATCTTGTAAATGGTGCACAGTGCTGCTGCTGCTGCTGTGGGTACGTGTGAAGCAAGTGAGTGTGAAAGGGGTGCTGATCAAGTGGACTATTTTTCCTGGATGGTTTCGAGTTTGTGGGAAAATGTGAAATTGTTCATTTTGTGAGGAAGGATAAAAAAAAATATTATCTTAATAGTGAGAGATCACATGTAGAGGGATCTGGATGTCCTGGTGCATGAATCACAAAAGGCTAGTATGCAAGTACAACAAGTAATTAGGAAAGCTAGTAGAATATTATCACTTATTGCGAGGGGAATTGAATATAAAATCTGGAATATTGGTCTCCTTACCAGAGATTTTAAATGTTTTCCAAGCAGGAGTAGACAGATTCTTGATAAGGAAGAGGATGACAGGTTATTGTGGGTTTACGGGAGGTTGCAGTCAGATCTTATTAAATGACAGAGCAGACTCAAAGGATCGAGTGGCCTCCTCCTCCTAATTCATGTTTTAGGTTTATTTTATTTATTCGTGTCACAAGTAGGCTTACATTAACATTGCAATTAAGTTACTATGAAAATCCCCTAGTTGCCACATTTTGACGCCTATTCATGTACACTGAGGGAGAATTTAGCATGGCCAATGCACCTAATCAGCACGTCTTTCGGACTATGGGAGGAAACCAGAGCACTGAGAGGAAACCCATGCAGACATGGGGAGAACATGCAGACTCTGCAGAGACAATAACCAAAGCTGGGAATTGAACCCGGGTCCCTGACACTGTGCGGCAGCAGTGCCAACCACTGTGCCACTGTGAATGTTCTTAAGTGTTGCTGGAGCAACACTGAAAGATCTGCCCAGGGAGCGTATAATACAAATAAGAAGTTAGGGAAAAATTCTTACTCCCTCGATTACCCCAACAATGTGGTAACGAAGGGTCATCTAAACTCAAGCTGTTGGCTCTATTCTCTCTCCACAGATGCTGTCAGACCTGCTGAGATTTCCCAGCATTTTCTCTTTTTGTTTTTGTCCCAACAATGCAATGATAAATACAAAACAATATCCTTTTCAAATACATCAATTTCCCCATTAGTTTTGTGCATATGCCATAGATATAAAACAGTGAGGGAACTACACAAAAGGGTAAAAATGCCTTGTAATTGTCTGTAATATGTTGTAAAATTAAATAGTGCAGCCAAAATCAAAAAAAAACCCTAAGGGGTGGCATGGTGGCACAGTGGTTAGCACTGCTGTCTCACAACACCAGGCACCCAGGTCGAATAGCTTGAGTCTTGGGTCACTGTCTGTGCAGAGTCTGCACATTCTCCTCATGTCTGCATGGGTTTCCTCCAGGTGCTCTGGTTTCCTCCCACAGTCCAAAAGACATGCTGGTTAGGTGCACTGGCCATGCTAAATTCTCCCTCTGTGTATCTCGAATAGACGTGACGACCAGGGGATTTTCACAGTAACTTCATTGCAGTGTTAATGTAAGCCTACTTGCCACACTAATAAATAAACTTTTAAGAAGTGCCTCCTGAAGCTGCAGTTTTCAATCTGAGGGCAGGCCCATCGATGATGTAACTGAGTTTCTCCGCCCGGGGGAAGGGTTTGTCTGCCACATTATCCAGCCTCGCTGCTCGCTAGCCCTGGCTCTCTGGCACTGAGTGTGTTATGAGCTTCCCAATGTAGGGAGCCAGAACAAACCTTGATCTTGTCTTCGGTGTGGCGGGCGTTGAATCAGAGACGGACCCTTAGGTCGCCTGGAAGGAGAAAGCTGGCTGGGGAAAAAAAAGTGGTGATATAAAAGTGAGTATCTTCTTGCGAGGCTACCGTGGAAAAGTAATGCGGGGCGAGAAGGGTTGAGGGAGGGAAGGTAGGTGTAGCAGAGAGTTGAGATGGGAGTTTAGATGGTTCAGGGGAAGGCAGTGCGAATGTTGTGAACAGGAGAGTTGCGAGGCCACTCAATTTCATCTCAACAATCGCCCACTTTTTAATGACCTGATGATTTATAGGTAGAAATTACGATTCTATAGAAAATGAGGGCCGGCACTGACAGGGTTAACGCCAGGCTGAAACAAGCTTGTAACTTACTGAAACGTTCACAGTGGAATGGGAGTTAGAAACTACCTGCAAGTTACATTGATGTGGGTAAAGTCTAGGATTCCCCCCTCCCCGCGCTTACCCACCCCAGCCTCCCAGTCTGTATGACAAAGCCCGCGATTTGGGTGGGGTTGCTGAATTAAAATGAAGTGACATCTGGCCCCTGGGTGCCCAGCATAAAGTGACCGAGCTACCTGCCTTTGGCACGGGCGAGGGTTTAACTGTGAGAGTGCCACAAAGGCAGAAACATGGGCATTCGAGAAAGTTGGAACGATTGAGAGGATTGGAGAGGATTTCTGTTGCTCTCTCTCTCTCTTTCGTGTCTCACTCTGTGTCATTTACCTGTAACTAACTGGGTTCAGTTTCAGTCGGGGCTGCAGATCGCGATGCAACAAGTGCTGGTCTGGCCAGCGGTGCTCACATCCTATGAATTATTTTTAAAAGAGGTAGGAGCCTCTGTTCTGCAAATCTTTATAAGAGGGGGGGTGAGTGAGCGGTGTGGGCTGGAAACTGGTAACCGCACCCAAAACTACTGCAATAATAAATAATGCCGAAGTCAAAAATGGCCAGTTGCAAAAGTGGAGAAATAATTGGTCAATTGGAGCAGTTTTGCAGAGTAAATCGATATGACATTGAGGGGGCTTTCAATGTAGTTACAATACAGCAGGATTAGTGTAAATATGCCCTGTAGCTACACCGCTACCATTCCCCAACCTATTTATACTCGGGAAATATGCATTGTCTGGCGAAAAAAAAGTGGCCCTCCAAAGCAACAATAACTTGCATTTATATAGTGCCTTTAACGTGGTAAATGCCACCCCCCTCCCCCCGCCAGCTGCTACACATGAAAACAACCAGACAACAATTGGCATGGAATTACCCACAGGAGATATTTGGACCACGTGTTAGGTGAGGTGTTAGGTTTCAAGGATTGTCTTAAAGTGGGGCAGA
Source organism: Carcharhinus amblyrhynchos (assembly GCF_965287045.1). Taxonomy (NCBI): domain Eukaryota; kingdom Metazoa; phylum Chordata; class Chondrichthyes; order Carcharhiniformes; family Carcharhinidae; genus Carcharhinus; species Carcharhinus amblyrhynchos. The sequence goes on along the minus strand of NC_137344.1, from coordinate 38,151,813 downwards.
AAGGTTGAGCACTTAAGGCTGAGAAAGCTGACAGTCTGACCCAGGGCTGGAGCGAAGTAAATGGGGAATTTGCAAGAGGTCAGACTTAGAGGAATGTAGGAATGGGCAGCTTGCTGGCACCGTGGTTAGCATTGCTGCCTCACAGCACCAGGGACTGGGTTCAATTCCAGCCTCAGATCATTGACTGTGTGGAGTTTACCCATTTCCCCCATGTCTGCATGGGTTTCCTGCACATTCCAAAGATGTGCAGGTTAGGTTGGTTGGCCATCTGTTGGGGGATTAGCAGGCTAAATATGTGGGGTTACGGGAATAGGGCCTAGCTGGGATTGTGCTCAGTGCAGACCCGATGGGCCAAATGGCCTCTTTCTGCACTGTAGGGATTCTATGATCCTAGTGTTCTCAGAGGGTTGTAGCTAGAGGACACTCCAGCGATGGGGGAGAGCAGGTTTGTGGGTGATAACACAAATTTCTAAATTTGAGGTATTGCCATTTTGAAAGCTGAAGTGAATCAATGAGCACCGGAGAAATGGGGCAATGAGTAGGAGGCAGGATATGGATGACAAAGGTCTAAAAGAACTGAGGTTTTAGAGGGCAGGAGATGGAGGGCAGCCTGGAGAGCATTGAATAGTCAAGTCTGGAAGTAATAGGATGATGGTTTTATCCAGCAGACGATTTGAGGGAGAGGTGGAAAGGAGTCACATTTACAGAGGGAGAAGCGAGCAAGCTTGGTGATGGGAAAGGTGTGGCACTTGAAGCTGAACTCAGGGTTCGACAGAACATCCAGGTTTCCCAAAGTCTGGTTTAGCCTTCACAAGAAGTCTCACTACACCAGGTTAAAGTCCAACAGGTTTATTTGGAATCACGAGCTTTTGGAACATTGCTCCTTCATTAGGTGAATACACCTTACTGACCTGATAAAGGAGCAGCTTGTGAAAGCTCGTGATTCCACATAAACCTGTTGGACTTTAACCTGATGTTGTGCGACTTCTCACTGTGCCCACCCCAATCCAATGCCAGCATCTCCACATTATGTTTCAGCCTTAGACAGTGGCCAGGAAGAGAGATGAATCAGTGGCCAAGGAACAGATTTTTGCTCATCCTGAGATGAGCTGGCAATCTGAAAGGCATTTTGGGCATACAAGAATCATTGGCATTTGTGTGATGACTCACATACTGACAAACCCAGATAGGTTGTGCAGTCTGGAGAGGATAAAAGTAAAGGCTGATGATAAAAATGTTGGACTTGGTTTGGAAAATGCTTCAGTTATGATGCACCTTGCTTATGTCGGTCCAAACATCATAACAATCTATGCTCTGCTATGCACCTGACCATTATTGAATACATTTAACACTGGAATAGGCTGATTTTTTGGGTCTCTCGGGGATATGGGGAACAAGCAGAAAAATGAAGTTGAAGTTCAAGATCAGTCATGATCATATTGAATGGCGGACTAGGGTCAACAGCTGATAATGTTTAGTCCTGCTCCTATTTTTAGCATTCCCAGTTTGTATTTTGTGTAGTAGAATGGGTTATGAAATACACACAGGAATAGTTTCACTCCTGTTTATAATCAGTCAAGTTTTTGGTCCAACACCAGTAAAGTGGAGACTGCTTTGAAGACAATATTCAGTATAGCTGCACGCATGGTTCAGTTTTGATCTGATTGAATATAGGTGTAATATTGTCAATGCACAACTTTCTTATTAGATGCTTCATTGTAAGATCAAATTCTAAATTTCCTCTGCAATGCATTTCTGTGTGGTCATATTTCATATCAATTCTGTAAACTATTGGCCCATTGATCACTTTGCCTCTTTGCTCCATGGAATAGGGCTGGACAGTGTGGTGGCACAATGGTTAGAACTGCTGCCTCATAGTGCCAGGGACCCGGCTTCAGTTTCAGTGTGTGGAGTTTGCACATTCACCATGTGTCTGTGTGGGTTTTGTCCAGGTGTTCAAGTTCCCCCCCCCCACAGTCCAAAGATGTGCAGATTAGGTGGATTGGCCGTGCTAAATTGTCCCTTAGTGTCTCAAAATATGTAGGTTTGGAGGATTTGCAGAGTACATACATGGGGTTACGGGGATAGATTAGGAGGATGGGTCGAGGTAAATTGCTATTTCAAAGAGTCAGTGCAGACTCGATGGGTCAAATTGATGTTCTAAACTCCTATTAACCTGACGCTACACATATAAATTTAGCTATGTTGACAACTTATGGGATTGATGCCCTGTCATAATGCACCATCAGTTTTGAATCATTGAAGAGGCTAATACCTTTTTGTAAGCCCTCACAACAATGCTGTGCTCGGTTAGCCCCACCATTGAACGTGCCACCAGAAACATTATTCTAATGATTGTTTCCCCAATTTGTCGCAGCCCAAGCTCACTACCTAATATTTTCAAATTTCAATTAGCTTTGTTCCTATGTTTCTTTTTCTTAACAATACCAATAATTAAATCACTAGTAAAATGACAAATATGGTGGAAATGAAAAATTTCTTTAAAGAGCTGAAAAGCTAACCATGTAACATCCAAAAATAAATCAAGTTTACTGACATCAAAGCAAGTCTTTGAAGATGTCGTCAGAGCAACACATCTGTCTCCTTCTGCACTGTAGAATCACAGAATTCCTATGTGTTTACTTTGCTGTGAGGTTTAAAGTAGTGGGAGGTACTTTAGTCATGTTCAGATAAGACAGAACTCAGGCCAGTTGAAACCCATTGAACAAAACACCCATCGTCATCACCTGGACGCATTACTTTATATTTCACTGAATCATAGAATTTTTCTGAGTTGCATGAATTCATTCACATTTTGATCAGTTTAGATTTTTTAAATACAATTCAAAGTCATTACCCCTTCATGTGATTATGCGGGATTATGTGTGTTTGTGGGAGAAAAGCAAATCTTTGGTATCCAAACCCTCAGCTACAATTCTCAGAGTGTCGTCCTCTGATTGCCTCATCTTGAGAAATAATTTCCCTGTCAAAGATCCATAATTAGTGAGCCTTGTACAGAAACAAGTCAAGGTTTTAAACAAAATGTTCATGGTTTTTAAACTATTATTAAAATATAATAACCCTTATATCCAGGGTTGCTTGACATCCCGTGATAAATTTCACAAATTTCTGTACTAACCTTGTGTAGTATAATTATCTCATCAAATAGCACAATTCTGCATTGCGAGAATTGGTTGCAGTGAAAATGCCAGATTTTTGAGTTAAACTGAGTGGTAACCAATTTGTTTAACTTAATTCTGGTATTCTGCCCCCAGAAGGCTCTGCAATGTAATCTGATTATAATTGATCAGATGTGATGGTTTACAAACTTCCTGCTTCTCTTTATAGTTGAGATAACGTAAGATTTATTATTTTGGATCATTAATAACTGTGTCATCCAAGGAATAGTAAATATTCTCATTCTTGTCAAGGTGTCTACATCGCACCTTAACCCAGCTATGTGAAACTAATAATCTTCATCTCTGTCTCACTCTAAAACCATTCCACTGTGCTTGTTTTTTTCTTAGTTTATAAAGTGTGATATACTGGGGGCTGTTTTATTCTGTTACCAATTTGCTTATTTTGTTACTGTCACATGGACTTTGATGCTAAAACAATGGATCCATAGTGGCTGCATCATTTAAGCATTATTGATTCAGACATAATCAATGCAAGTTTACCATGTGCCAATTTAAACTTGATTACCATAAAACAACACTGTCATTGCCTGCTCTATAACTGTGTGTCAAGACAACGCGTATACTAGTATATATTTTCTTGTCAGCTAATTTCTGCTATTAAGGAAGAATTATCTTCATGGCTAATTGTTTGATGGGCCTTTTCACTTTGCATAATGTGAGGACATAAATCCTGTTAATCACAATCTGTATGTGACAGAAACGTGACAAAATGGATGCAGCACTCCTTCAGCTCCTGCCAAACAATTATATAGAACGTAGAGGTCATTCGACCAACTGTCCACAGAAGCCTCCTTCAAATACTCTTCATCTGACTCATTTTAAGCACATAACCTTTTTATTCCTTTCTCCCTCACCAGTTTATACAGCTTCATCGTAAATCCATCAATGTTTTAGACCTCAACTACTCCTTGTGGTAGCAAGACCCATTATTCAACCATTCACTGAGTGGGCATCCTCTCGGATACCCAGTATGATTTATATATTTATGGTCCCCAGTTTTGGTGGAAAGGTTATCCACCCAACCTCCTCCTCTATACACCACTGTTATTATCACTTCATTATCTCTCACAATCTATACATTAGATCTGTCAATTTACTAGATTTGCATTCAAAATAAATGTAACTTGACCAGATTTCTGCTAAATTGTTCTGCTATTAAGATTGGGGAACATCACAATTCAGAAACAGGGAGCACTTCTAATTTATCCATCCAAATGTTCCTGGGTGAGTTGTTCAGTGAAGGTATAGGCTACAAAATTTGACAACATAGCATCACTGGTGTCAGCACCACCAAGACTCAGAGGCTGGAATTTTACCACCTCACCTGCCCCGGAATTGGGTCGGGCAAGGCTCACAAAATGGAATTTTTCATTGGCCTCGCCCATGTGAGGTCATAAAATCCAGGCCAGAGACTCAAAATGTGGCCACGTCACTCCCAACATGAACTGTGTTCCATACCATGCTTGTAAGTGTGACAGCATGCACCAGAAGTGTGCAAATGTACCAACTGAGCTTGCCTTTATCTACAGTAGGTTAGTTCAGTTGGCTGGATGGCTGGTTCCTGATGCAGGGTGACACCAACAGCACGGGTTCAATTCCTGTACCGGCTGAAGTTATTCTCAGATGATCCTCAGATTAAAACCCCACCAGTCAGCTCTCTCCCCTCAAAGGAGAGAGCAGCTTATGGTCGTCTGGGACTCTGGTGACTTTATCCACAGGTGGAGCACCACACTACTCTATTTAAAGACAACAGCATGGGTCTTTCAGGTGATGTGTCCTTGACTTGGCTGCAGTAGAGTGAATTTATGAGTGTGTTAACCTTCGAACCATAGATTTCCTACAGTGCAGAAGGGGGCCGTTCAACCCATCAAGGAGCTGGAGGAGTTTTGAAACATTTAGAAGGATGTGGTTCTAGACTTTGACAAGGAGGTCAGAGAACATTGAAGATTTATTACAATACCTGCTGTTTCTAATTGGGACCCTATTTGAGACCCTCTGAGGCTACAGCAGTAAGAAGTCTCACAACACCAGCTTAAAGTCCAATAGGTTCATTTGGAATCATGAGCTTTTGGAGCGCTGCTGGGTCGCCAAAAGCTTGTGCTACCAAATAAACCTTAACTTGGTGTTGTGAGACTTCTTACTGTGCTCACCCTAGTCCAACACTGGCATCTCCACATCATGACTGCAGCAGAACAGGAACGGACAGCACGGACATGAGTGGGAAGAAGCAGAGGGAGGAGGGGGAATGTTCTCAATAGAAGGCTCTCCCCATCCACTGTGTATGAGAGCAATTAGCCGACCCCCATCTCAGGCAGGGTAGCACCTGAGGTGGCTGTAATTCACCACGGAGACAGTCACTCACCTGTGCTATCCCCTCCAACCAGACCAGCGGTCATTGTTAATGTTACAACCCAGTCACAATGAGGTGCCTGCTCTCATTGTAAGTGAGAACAGCTGTTACTGATTTAAGGTTAGGGCATTATGCCCAAGTTTATATACAGACCAGTTTCCACCCAGAGAGCTGGGATAGGAAAAGGAAGCCATGCCTGTGTTCTGTGAATAAACCTGTGTTAGGGAAGGATTGGCTTCAGCTGCCTCCTTCATCCAGTGAATGAGTGCAGAGCTATAACAGCCATGTCTTCTACAGCCTGGTCTCATGCGGGCACAGCTACACCAGTGGCCTCTGGTGAGGAGGAGAGGGGAGGAATCTGGGACGCTTTCACTCTGGATTGTAGCCTGTGAGCAGCTCATCAAACTCTGATACCCTTAGTATCTCATCCTCACATCTCCTTTGCTCCACAAGTCCCAACTTTGGAGGCTCAAGGGTCCATATTGCCTACCCCTGCTCTTAATTTTTAATATTCTTTCTGTTTCTCTGATTTGTTCAATTATTCAATTGTTCAAGCATCCTCTTGGCCAAAATCTTGACACCAGAAAAAAACTTTTCCAGAACAAGTTTACCCAAATCATTTGCAATATTACACACAAAATGAAACTACAGTGAATCCCAATTTTACGCACCCCGATTTAGCTGAATTCGGATATAACATGATGAACCAACGGACCTTTTTTTTGCTCTTTCTGGGGAACTGAAAAATTTTTGGTTACTGCAACCTATTTCTAAAGTGAAAATAATCTGCCTTAGAAAAAAATTGTGGACAGAAAACACTTGCTTCCCCCGTTGCCCAGTTCAGATAAAAGCGGTCCTCACTTAGAAAAAAGCTACATTAGACAGTTGCTCAAAAGAGGAAGTACTTCATAGTTAATGGACCATGAAAGTGTTTTTGTAAATAAATATCCCCACTGCCTGTTTTAAAGTAGCCTGGACCTGCCAATCAAAAGGTTTGTAAAAGTTAATGAAGCCTGTAGTGATTGTATAAACAAACAGAGCTCTGACGGACGCCGAGGTCATTCGTAATGTAACTATAACACCCCGATTTAGCGTGACATAAGAACTTAAGAAATAGGAGCAGGAGTAGGCCATCTAGCCCCTCGAGCCTGCCCCGCCATTCAATAAGATCATGGCTGATCTGTCGTGTCTCAGTTCCCGCCCTCTCCCCATAACCCTTAATCCCCTCGCTTATCAAAAACCTATCAACCCGCGTCTTAAAAATATTTAGCGAGGCAGCCTCCACCACTTCAACGGGCAGAGAATTCCAGAGATTCACCACCCTTTGAGTGAAGAAGTTCCTCCTCAGCTCCATTCTAAACCGCCCCCCCTTTATCTTGAGGCTGTGCCCCCTAGTCCTACTGTCCTTTCTGAGCGGGAAGAGCCTCTCCACCTCTATCCTATCCATCCCATTCATCCCGGCTTTTTTCATGATAACATTTTATGGACCCCAACCATCGTGTTATAACGGGGCCACACTGTAATTACCTTTGGGCTTTCCCTTTGTGCTGATCTTGTACGTTCCTTCCACTGTCTCTGAGCTCCTCCAGTGGTTGCAGCATGGCTGGTGCAATATGGCTGACTTTCACTGGGGAGACCGGAAAGGCTGGGCTTCAGATTGAGCTATCTTGGCATGGGCAGGGGCAGCTTGTACTCGCTGGCCGAGAGGTAACAGCAAGGGCACTGGCAGCAACGGAAGCACGAATACTGTCACAGTGGAGTCACTGTGTTCTGCTGGAGTACGGATTGTGAGAGTGCTGTGAGAGACTGTTTGTGCCTTTTGAGCATTGACATTTGCAGCCATATTGGCAACAGTGAGGCACTAAACTGTTCTTGTTTATCAGCAAGCCTGGATCCCGTGACTGCTGTTAGATCTTCCAGTGTGGCACACAGACACTGAGTGGCTTCCGCTTGTGTTGCAATGGAAGTTGAGATATCAGCGACTAGGCACTGCATCAGAATGGAATCTACAAGCGCTGCCGTGGCAATGAGCAGTTCTTCCTCACTGGTGAGGATGGGCTCCCAAGCTGTGTGCAAAAGTCCTGTGTGAAATTGGAGCTGAACTCCTCCATAATCCTTAACAGTGACTACAAGTTCATGCTAGGCTTGTCAGTGTGTCCAGCACAGTGTCCTTCTCTGTGTACATGCCCATCAGCATTCTTCCATGCACTGCTCCATCACAGTCCTCATCTGAGTCCTCTGCAGCAGACTTGATCTGATCTGCCGGAGAGTTGGCCTGGTTGCAACCCACTCATGCCCAATGACACAGCAACTCTATACCACTTATTTTTAAAAATTATTCCATCCAAAAAGGTAAATTCAAATTGAATCCAATTGATGGTCCCAACGTGAGGGACAAACAAGAACCAAGCTGATAGGACGAGGCATCGTACCCATCCCAGGCCTGATCTGACTCTTTGGCTAAGATAAAGGGTCGAGACAGCTTTGGAAAATTGCATCAGGTGAAACCCGGTTAAGCCTCATCAGCTACCCTGATCACTGACTCGACCCCATCCTGGGAGACCAATCTGCCTGACCATTGGCTGCCCCCTGTCAGGCAAACCACATGCATGATGCTGGTTTCACCCCTGCCAACCGGATACCGCCTTCTAAAACATGCACACTTCCAGAGTCTGAGCTGGAGCTGTGAGCGTCAGGTCAAGTGGGGGTGGCACGGTGGCACAACGGTTGGCGCTGCTGCCTCACATTACCAGGGACCCAGTTCAATTCCTGGGTTAGAACACTGTGTGTGTGGAGACTGCACGCTCTCCCCATGTCTGTGTGGGTTTCCTCCGGGTGCTCCAGTTTCCTCCCACAGTCCGAAACAGGTGCATTTGCCACGCTAAATTTTCCTTCAGTGTACCCAAATAGGTGCTGGAGTGTAGCAACAAGGAAATTTTCATAGTAACTTCATTGCAATGTTGATGTAAGCCTACTTGTGACTAATAAATTAACTTTAAGTGATAATCATACTCTTGCTGATACCCTTCATGGTGAGATGACACTGGTTGAACAGGTGATGGATCTTGGGTACCTGAAGGCATAAATGCAGAAAAGGAGAGTTGGGTTGAGGGCAGGGGGCTGGAGAGGAAAGCAGGAGGTGCATGGCCACACCATGAGCAGCTTTAACCTCATGCCGGATAGAAGGATAAGGGTAAAGTGGGATTTAGGAAGAGGGATAAGGCAAGGTCAAACTATCAAACTGAATGTTGTTGGCTGTACCTCATTCACTTCTGGCCCTAACTGAGAACATTGTCTGCTCTGAGGAGCTCGAGTCTGTCCTCTGTCTCTTCACTGTGCCCACAGTACGTGACCTTGTCCTACCGGAGAGAGGGAAGAGTATCAGTGAGCCTGCTGCTGTGTATATCATAGCTGAATAGCTAGAAGTATGTGAAAGCAGTGAGATGTGGGATTGGGGCTTGCAGCATCAGTAAGTGTGCGAGGATGAGCTGGAGCATATCAATGCTGGACATGAGCCCTGATCGCACTATAATGCCTGTCTCCACTAATGAATTTAATCAAAGTTTTAGCCCGTGGAGGTCAATTCCCTTTACCCTGTCCCAGCAGAGCAGACTGACTCTGCATCTCAGGAAAGGATCATCCATCACATCAGTTTTACTAGTTACTCTTCCTACCCATTTAGTCTCTTGAACCTTGAATCCAGGCTATCAATTTTATGCAAACGTGTGTAAAATTATGGGCAATTTTGCAGAATAAACTCACAACTTTGAAGAAGTGATACATCCCTTATCGCCATCAAGGAAAACATCTTTTCATTTTACACTACATTTAAAATCAGGGGGTCAGTTAGCTCAGTTGGCTGGACAGCTGGTTTGTGATACTAAAGGTGTGGGTTCAATTCCCATACTGGCTGAGGTTATACCGTGAGGGCCCTGCCTTCTCAACCTTGTCCCTCACCTGAGGTGTGGTGACCCCTCAGGTTAAATTGCTACCACTCAGCTCTCTCTCCTCAAAGGGGAGAGCAGCCTATGGTTCTCTGGGACTGTGGTGACATTTGTCATTTCACATGTAAAACTGGATCCCAGGTGTGAAAAACCATTAGGATAACCAACTGGGCCACTCAGACCTTTCCAAAGTAACTTGTCTGGTTTTTATACTGCAGAGCAATAAATCACATCAGCCACTTTATTTCCTCTAACTGATCAAAAAACTAATTCAGCAGTTATTGAACAGAATGGCAGATGGATAAGACCAGCAAAGGGGATAGTATCCTATACAAAATGTTGAAATATCTATCAACTCACGGTGCACAGCGGTTAGCACTGCTGCCTCACAGCAGCAGGGACCCGGGTTCGATTCCCGGCTTGGGTCACTGTCTGTGCAGAGTCTGTATAGTGTCTGTGTGGGTTTCCTCCGGGTGCTCCGGTTTCCTCCCATAGTCTGAAAGATGTGCTGGTTCGATGCGTTGGTCGTGCTAAATTCGCCCTCAGTGTACCCGAACAGGCACCGGAGTGTGGCGACTAGGGGATTTTCACGGTAGCTTCATTGCAGTGTTAATGTAAGTCTACTTGTGACTAATAAAATAACTTAAAGTAGGGTTCACACATTGATTAATTGCTCCTGCACTGTAGAACCAATGATACTCTCACTCACAACATCACATTGAGATAATTTAACTGTTTGTTCCGCTCTCCTGTGAGTAAATATTATCCTTGCATCTGATGTGCTAAGCCATTCATTATAGACTGAATGTCAAATATTGAATCCAACTTTCAGCCTCTAAAGTGGAACCTTTTGCAAGAATACTATAGGTTGGATTATAAAAATAGAAATTAAAGGAAAAGGTAAACAGCATGCTTCTTTTCGTTCACCAAATAAACTAAATCAGCAAACTGTGGGATAAATTAGAAGTGCGTTTCCTTAAAGGGATACTGCATTAAAGTACACAGAATCTCAAAGGAAGCTTAAAACATCAGAACCAAAATGAGATTAAAGGGATTGATAATGCACCCTGGTCCCCATGGTATTAAACAGTGTGTTTGCGCCATTTCTATACTCATCAGTGCATCAGTACAAAGCAGTTGGATGGTGCAGTTCCTGTTTGCTCCAGCTCAGCTTAACAGAGCTTTCTTCCAGCTGTATCAACTAATTTAGCTGAGCAAACATTATCAGTCAGTGCCAACTGATTTGCTTATTTGTTACGTTACGAGAAGGTATGCAGTTTGTTTCTGTTTCTGAGGAGAGTTTGTTAACATCCTATTCTGATGATACTTTGAGCATTGATGCCGATGTACTTCATAAATCTATGCTTCTGTTTTTAAATATTTGAAAAATATTTAGACATTGGCAAATGTATCAGAATTATGGAGAGGCAATGGCCTAGTGGTATTATCTCTGGACTATTAATCCAGAAACTCAGCTAATATTCTGGAGACCTGGGTTTGAATCCCGCCACGGCAGTTGGTGAAATTTGAATTCAATAAAAAAATTTCTGGAAGTTAGAATCTAATGATGACCATTGTCAGAGAACCCCATCTGGTTCAGTAGTGCCCTTTTAGGGAAGGAAATCTGCCATCCTTACCTGGTCTGGTCTACATGTGACTCCAGAGCCACAGCAAAGTTGTTGACTCTCAACTGTCCTCTGAACAAGGGCAACAAGGGAAGGACAATAAATGCTGGCCAGACAGCAATGCCCATGTCCCCCATGCGTGAACAAACAAAATAGAAATTTGTGTCAGCGGGATCCGGAATAGAGTCACAATGTGACAAAATGAATTTTATTAGCTTGATGGTCATTGAAGACAATGGATGACTTCTTACAATGAATATTGTAATTCTCTCCACCATAGCCTCTGTCAGTGTAGTCAATGCTCACCTTCAATAATGCGCTTGTTTGTTTAAACACAGGTCTCATGTTGGCGTCCACTCCAGATCCAATGATGCAGTCAAGTTCAACTGAGAATACAGATCTAGGCATGCGATTATGTTCCGAGTCCAAAGATCTGCTGACCAGCCATACAGGAAGCACCTACTACAGCAGTTCCAGAAGTGTATCCATTTGGACCTCAGAGCCACGGACTGCCTGGGAAATCTACCACAAGCCAATTTTTGTCTTGTCTGTCGGAGGGGCTTTTTTCTTCTTGGGGTCCATAATGACTGGCTTGTATTTTGCGCAGATCATAAAGAAAACATGCAATGTACTGGGGCCTGCGTTTCTCTCCATTGGGATGATGTTTCTTGTATTTGGAATAGTCTGGCTGCCAATCCTCAAGGAGAAACGAAAACAGAAGACCACGTCAAGGTACTTAAGGAACCATAAACCACCATCGTTCTTTAACCTGTGAAGCAAAACTGCACTGCAGAGAAGCTTGTTGCTCAGCTAATGACTTCCGTGAGTGGATGTCTCCTGATGTTCATTCACATTTACATGGGCCCATGGGAGTTAATGGAGGTGTATGACACTACATTTCTTGTGTACGCTTTGGTATCAGTGAAGTTGGTTAGAAAGAAAAAGAAACTTGAGTTTATAGTGTGACGTTTGTGACATGAAGACATTTCAAAACACTTTATAGCCAATTTAAGAATAGTCACAGTAATAGATCATAATACATGGAATAAAGTAACAATGTGACCTTTAATGAATTTTATTAACTCGCTGATCATTAAAAAAAAGGATGCCTTCTTCCAATGGATAACTTAATTTTTTTTCAACATTTCTACCTGGTTGATCTTTATCAAAGAATTTAATTCTTTGACCTCTTGGGACCAATCCAGTTCTGACTATAATGCTGTTTAAGCAACATACTAACAAAGGACCAAGAATTGTTTCATCGTGTGTGGTCTATCAAGTTATCTAGTATGTGGCAAATAGACTCTGAGATCATGAAATTAACCGTGCTGGTAAAAGGTTATCATTTATGATGTAAAGTTACTTGTAAGTATTGTCTAGAAATAAGTGGGTGAATCAACAGGTGACGATAGTAGAAAATATGCATGCTTCACATGCTGAATAACTTTGGGTGACTTAGGCCGAGACTAAGAAAATGCACCAAGCCAAATATTGCACGTAATCATTAAAAATATGCCTTGCTCCATTGGAAATTCTGTCCACAGTAAAGCCTTATTTCTAATGCTTACTCTCCAGTATATCTGTCACTCAAATTCACCCATCATATCCAGTGGGATTTGTATTGAGATCTGCAACCAATCACCTTTGGTATGGTGACTGCTATTAAAATATGGTGTAAATTCTCTTACTTCTTAAGTAGGTTCATTGCAAACAGAATGCCTTAACATTCTGAGTTGAGAAACTTATCAACTACGATTGAATGATGGAATACACTCAATGGACTGAATGGCCTAATTCTGCTCCTGTGTCATATAATCTTAGTCTAAAATAAATCATAAACACATCCATTTGAAGCATGAACTGCGTATTTCAACAATATTGTTCAATTTATATTGCATGTTTTACATAGGAACATATTTGAGTATTGCAGAAAAAATACATTTTACCAAAGGTTTTAGTCTTGCACGCATCAGGACAATTGCAGAAATACCAACGTCAAGGGAAACAACATCTTATGCTGTATGAGAAGAGAGTGCTGATTGGTTGACAAGTGAGCTCTGATAGCAGTGTTGCCATGGAGAACACACCAGCTAATGGTGACTGACAGTTAACTGCCAAACATCATTTACAAAGAACAACCCAGCACGGGAAACAGGCCCTTCGGCCCAATGAGCCTGCACCGCCGTCTTAACAAAGCATTTTCCTACACCTACCTTGACCCGTGTGTATGCGTATGGTACCCCAATTGTAACCAGATTCAGGGGAGAATAGGGACAATTCGTTACACCAATCAGCCTAAGAGCACATCTTTGGGGTGTGGGAGGAAACCGGAGCACCCGGAGGAAACCCACGCAACCACAGACACTGGCCCAAATCCATGTATCTGCACAGCTAGCAGTGATAGTCACTGAGCTGTTGTGGTGCCCATCTGCTAGTCCAGTTTTAAGCACACACATCGATGTGAAGTACTAGGCCACTCTCGAAACATCCAAGAGCAGCCCACGCACAACCCCTGAGTGCATGCCCCTCGTTAGACAACAAGGTGGACCGACACACCTGCGGATTAAAAGAGACGACATTAACATGTAGCATTACATTTCCAGTATCGTCCCGAGGCTCTGACCCCTTTTAAAACCATCTCCTATAATCCTCCATCCCTGTTTCATTCATGTGCCTATCTGAGTAAACCTTAAACAAGTCCAGCGTGCCTGCCTCCACCACCTTACTTGGTAGTGCATTCCATACCCCCACGACCCTCTGTGTGAAAAACTTCCCTCTAGTATCCAAATTATACTTCTCCCCGCCTCACCCTTAGCTCGTGACTCCTCGTGATATTTGTCTCCAATCTAGGAAAAAGCCTGCCACTGTTGACTCTATCTATACCCTTCATTATTTTATACACCTCTATCAGATCCCCCCTTAATCTCCATCTTTCTAAGGAGAAGAGCCCCAGTTTACCCAATCTTTCCTCATAACCCAGTCCATCCATACCAGGCAGCATCCTGGTAAACCACCTCTGCACTCTCTCCAGGGTCTCCACGTCCTTACTACGGAAGGTGACCAGAACTGGACGCAGTACTCCAAATGCGGTCTAACCAACGTTCTATACATTCGACGCCAGCTCTTATACTCTATAGCCCTTCTTATAAAGGCTAACATTCCATAAGCTTTCTTCGCAACCTTCTCCACCTGGGTTGCCACCTTCAGAGACTTGTGCACTTGCACTCCCAGGTCCCTCTGCATTTCTATACTCTTAATTGGTCTATCTTTTATCATGTAACTCCTCCCTGCATTATTCCTTCCAAAATGCATCACCTCGCATTTGTCAGGATTAGAACATAAGAACATAAGAAATAGGAGTGGGAGTAGGCCATCTAGCCCTTCGAGCCTGCCCCGCCATTCAATAAGATCATGGCTGATCTGTCGTGTCTCAGTTCCACATTCCCGCCCTCTCCCCGTAACCCTTAATCCCCTCGCTTATCAAAAACCCATCAACCCGCGTCTTAAAAATATTTAGCGAGGCAGCCTCCACCACTTCAACGGGCAGAGAATTCCAGAGATTCACCATCCTTTGAGTGAAGAAGTTCCTCCTCAACTCCGTTCTAAACCGCCTCCCCTTTATCTTGAGGCTATGCCCTCTAGTCCTACTGTCCTTTCTGAGCAGGAAGAGTCTCTCCACCTCTATCCTATCCATCCCATTCATCATCTTATACGTCTCAATGTGATCTCCCCTCATTCTTCTAAACTCTAATGAGTACAAGCCTAGTTTATTCAGCCTCTCCTCATAGCTCAACCCCCTCAACTCCGGTATCAGCCTAGTAAACCTCCTCTGCACTCCCTCCAAGGCCAAAATATCCTTGCGTAAGTGCGGTGACCAAAACTGCACACAGTACTCCAGCTGCGGCCTCACCAATGCCCTATACAGCTGCAGCAAGACCTCCCTACTTTTATATTCAATCCTCCTCACTATGAAGGCCAGCATCCCATTAGCCTTCCTGACCACCTGCTGCACCTGCAGGCTGGGTTTTTGCGACTCGTGCACAAGGACCCCGAGGTGCCTCTGTACCGTCGCCTGCTGCAGTTTTTCACCATGTAAGTTATAGTCCTTCCTACCATTATTCCTACCAAAGTGGACCACCTCGCACTTGCCAACATTAAATTCCATTTGCCAGTTCCTGGCTTCCATTTGCCATATAGCTGCCCAATATACCAGCCTATCTATATCCTGCTGTGTAACCTGACAATCCTCCTCACTATCCACCAATCCTGCCATCTTGGTGTCATCTGCAAACTTGCTGATCACACCATGTACGCCCTCTTCCAAATCGTTTATATATATTACGAAGAGAAGAGGTCCCAGTACTGAGCCCTGTGGCACACCAGTGGTGACAGACCTCCAGCTAGAAAAGGACCCTTCCGCTACTACTCTCTGTCTCCTGTTGCCTAGCCAGTTTTCAATCCATCTAGATATCTGTCCCTGTATCCCATGTGCCTTAACCTTTTCTACCAGCCTACCGTGAGGGACTTTGTCAAACGCCTTACTGAAATCCATATAGATGACGTCAATGGCCCGTCCATCGTCAACCATTTTTGTTACCTCCTCAAAAAATTCGACCAGATTTGTAAGGCAAGACCTCCCCTGAACAAAGCCATGCTGCGTATCCCTAATGAGATCGCAATGCTCCAAATGCTTATACATCCTATCCGTAAGACTTTTTTCCAACAATTTTCCTACCACCGATGTCAAACTCACTGGCCTATAATTACCAGGGTTATCCCTACTGCCCTTTTTAAACAGTGGTACCACATTAGCTACCCTCCAGTCTTCTGGGACCTCACCTGTGTCCAAAGAAGAGACAAAGATGTGCATCAGAGGCCCAGCAATTTCATCTCTCACCTCCCTAAGCAGCCTGGGATAAATGCCATCAGGCCCCGGAGCTTTATCAGTTTTTATGCTACCTAAAAACCCTAACACTTCATCCCTTGTAATGGATATTGCCTTCAACTGGTCTACAGCTCCCTCCAAGACATTACAAGACACCAAGCCCCTCTCCTTTGTGAATACTGACACAAAGTATTCATTCAGGATCTCCCCCATTCCCTCAGACTCAATGCACTGTTCCCCTCCTTTGTCCCTAAGAGGACCTATTTTCCCTCTAACCACCCTCTTGTTCCTAATATAAGAGTAAAATGCCTTTGGATTTTCCTTAGTCCTATCAGCCAAAGCCATTTCATGCCCCCTTTTCGCCCTTCTTACTCCCCTTTTGAGCTCCCTCCTGCTCTCTCTATATTCCTCCAGTGCCCACTCCGTTCCCAGTTGCTTAGACCTAACATATGCCTCTCTTCTTCCTGACCAAGTCCTCAATATATCCTGTAATCCACAGCCAAGTCCTCAATATATCCTGTAATCCACGGGCAAGTCCTCAATATATCCTGTAATTGATACTTTAAACCAGGCAGCTTAACTCTGGTAAAGGCATTGCCCTGATGACTGAGTCAGTGAGTGACTATTGTTTATTTTGTTTAGCTGAATCAGAAGAAATGTATGCACATTTCTTTCAGGATCCTGTTTATGACTGTATGTACCGTTACTGTATGTACCTTTCCTGTATACGCAAATGCACCACACTATGAGTCCAACTGTACTGGAAGCTACATAAATTAATACACAGGGCAAACTGAAAGAACAGAGTCAAACTGCCTGGTTCAAACATTCAAACAATGCTTGGCAGTTAACTGTCAGTCACCATTAACTGGTGCATTCTCTATGGCAAGGTCTCTACCAATCAAAGTCCACTTGCCAACCAGTCAGCGCACTCTTCCCACACCACAATATAAAGTTGTTATTTGCCCTGACAACAAAATGCCTTCTTTTCAGCAATACTCAAGTTCTGTTCTACCAAATGACTAGAGGAATATATCCTGTAGCACTTCACATTATCAGCAAAATTTGTCAAAACATCTTCATGATTTCCCTACGTCTGAGATGAAAATGGAATAAAACCGCATACATTTCTTCTCAGTGAAATTCAGTAAGACTCAGCTAAAAAATTTTAAAAAGTAAAACAAGATAACAAAGTATAATTAAATTTACCAACTTATCTTATTTTTCTATTTTTTTACTTGAACAGAGTGAAGGTTAGAATCTGAGATTTCATCTGTGATTTTCACAGGTAGGTTTGGGAGGAACTAACACAAAAAATTTGAATTAAATTGCCCTCACGTTGAGAAGAGTATTCATGCAAAAGTTTTAGATGATCATATTCTTCTTTGCCAACTGTTTGCTTTCAGTTTCCTTGTACCATCTTGGGTAGCATGGTGGCACAGTGGTTAGCACGGCTGCCTCACAGCACCAGGGACCCGGGTTCAATTCATGCCTCAGGTTACTGCCTGTGTGGAGTTTGCATGCCTGCATGGGTTTCCTCTGGGTGTTCCAGTTTCCTCTCACACTCCACAGATGTGCTGGTTAGGTGAATTGGCCATGATAAATTGACCCTGACTGCCATGGGGATTAGTAGGGTAAATGCATGGGATTACGGGGATAGACTCTGGGTGGGATTGTGGTTGATGCAGATTCGATGAGCCAAATAGCCTCCTTCTGCACTTTAGGGCTTCTAAGTAAGAACACACACCCATGCCCCAGCTGGGAATCCATGAAGGATGACAGTGCAAGAGAGGGATATTGTTTATTCTCTTGTGGGATATGGGCATCACTGGCAAAGCCAGAATTTGTTGCCCATCCCTAGTTGCCCTTGAACTGAGTGGCTTGCCACAGTGTTTCCATCATATTGCTTTGGGTCTGGAGTCACATGTAGGCCAGACAGATAAGCTCAGTACATTTCCCTTCCAAGATAACATTTGTGAACCCAGATGGGTTTTTACAACAGTCAACAATAGTTTCACGATGAAAATTACTGAGACTAGCTTTACAATTCTGAATTTATTAATTGAATTTAAATTTCACCAGCTGCCATGGTGGGGTATGAACAATTATCCCCTGAGCATTGGCCTGGGCTTTTGGATTACTAGTCCACTACCCCACCATCTTCCCTTTTTACAAAAGAGTGTCTCTTCCAAAAGGCTGTTTGTCATCTGGAGTTATACTTCCTTTGCCATCTGTCATTTTGGAGTCTATAACTGGCTGCAGATTTTACCTTGCCTCTACTGCACGTAACAATTAATAGCTCACCCTTCCCATGACAGTTCTGAGCTAATGATCAGAAATCAAGTACTCACAATATGAGAAATTGAAATCAGGGTCAGAATTCTCTCGTCTCACATGCCCCACTGCTGCTGCCAGTGAGAACGGAGAATTTGGCACTCAATCAAATCTCCATTCACAGTGGCGGGACTGGAGAATCCCAGCCAAGCAGAGGTCAGAGAATTCCGACACAGGAATCTACACCGTATTACTCCAGAATGGTTTGTGTTAAGTCATTGTCAAAAGAATTTTTTTTTTCCAACGCTTAAGTGATTTTTAACTATAAGCATTGAGGAGTAATGTGATTTTAAAGTTAGATTTTAACAGAGAACCACAACTCCTCTTGAACCTAAAACAACGATATAAGTTGGAATTCTCCAACCTCGCCCAGGGCTGGGATTTTCCAGTCCTGCTGCAGTGAATAGAGATTTGCCATTCGAGCGCCAAATTCTCCATTCTCGCTAGTAGAGGTGGGTGGGTGGGGGGGGAAGGGGGGGTGGTGGTGTTGTGTGTATCAGATCGGAGAATCCTAGTAGATCGTCCCTATCAACAGATTGAGCAAAACCGTTCCGCCAGGCAGGATCTTCCGGTGCCATTAAAGTTTTCCCCCACCATGGGTTCTCCGGCAGTAAGGGCGAGGAATGTAACTCACTATCTACTCTGGTGAGACCGGAAGATCCCACCGGCAGCCAACAGTGAGCCTATCACGGGAAAACCGGATACGGTGGGGAGGCTGGGTGGGCAGCTGGAGAATTCCACCCAATGTTTTATAGTTTCTTATCACTGAATTGTTTCTTATCATTTTTTACGTTAAAATAGATCTCTCCAAGATATGAAGCTTAAGTGCTTCCTGAATGTTTTAAAAGTAGATACTTGACCCTGTGTCTACAATGAGACTCCCGCTTGGTATTTCTGTTTGCATTCACATGCTGCTTATTCACAATTTATTCCCTGTCTAAAAAATCCATCCGGAAAATTACCCGTAGGCCTTTTGTACATCTTCTCTGTTATGGACTAATTTACATAAGAACATAAGAAATAAATAGGAGCAGGAGTAGGCCATCTAGCCCTTCGAGCCTGCCCCGCCATTCAATAAGATCATGGCTGATCTGTCGTGGCTCAGTTCCACTTTCCCGCCCTCTCCCCATAACCCTTAATCCCCTCTCTTATCAAGAACCCATCAACCCGCTTCTTAAAAATATTTAGCGAGGCAGCCTCCACCACTTCAACGGGCAGAGAATTCCAGAGATTCACCACCCTTTGAGTGAAGAAGTTCCTCCTCAACTCCGTTCTAAACCGCCTCCCCCTTATCTTGAGGCTGTGCCCCCTAGTCCCACTGTCTTTTTT
This sequence comes from Carcharhinus amblyrhynchos, assembly GCF_965287045.1. NCBI lineage: Eukaryota > Metazoa > Chordata > Chondrichthyes > Carcharhiniformes > Carcharhinidae > Carcharhinus > Carcharhinus amblyrhynchos. The sequence goes on along the minus strand of NC_137344.1, from coordinate 38,132,146 downwards.
GAGCGGGAAGAGTCTCTCCACCTCTATCCTATCCATCCCATTCATCATCTTATACGTCTCAATGAGATCTCCCCTCATTCTTCTAAACTCTAACGAGTACAAGCCTAGTTTATTCAGCCTCTCCTCATAGCTCAATCCCCTCAACTCCGGTATCAGCCTAGTAAACCTCCTCTGCATTGATCTCAGCCAAGATGTGAGCAACACCGCAATTCATCTGAGAGCCATTGTCTCAGGAAGGAAAAGATCAACCCAAGATCCCACGACTGATCTGTTGGATGCATTCCCTGTACTAAAATAACATCCTAACATTCACTGTCAGGGCTTATGATGGAAGAATGTCCATGTGAGACAGGTATTGAACAGCTTACTGTCTGTACAGCACTACCATAATATGAACTAATACCTGTAAATGAGAAATGATAAGGAAAAATAAAACTGCAAGAAAGAATAATTTCAAGTTTGAGCAAGGTGGCAAATGCAAATTGGGGCAAATGCATTCTCACCAAGTTTTGGGAGGTCTGTAGCCACTATTCTCCAATAATGTCTGTATTACAGCCAAACAGTACAGTCGAGGTACAAGGTGGAGTAAGACATTTTCCCACTGAAATGCAGTGGAACTTGGAAGGCAGCTCACACTATGGCACTTCTCTATACCTCTTCGCCACTGATGTACAGAATAGAATCCAGGAAACCCAAATGCCCTTCTCATAGAATCTCTACAGCGCAGAAGGAGGCAATTCAGTCCATTGAGCCAAACAAGAATCCCACCCAAGCCATCTCCCTGTAACCCCATGCATTTGCCCTGCCGATTCCTCTGACACTAAGGAGCAATTTAGCATGGTCAATCAACCTAACATGTACATCTTTGGAGGAAACCGGAACACCCGAAGGAAACCCACGCATATAAAGAAGAACGTGCAAACTCCACATAGACAATGACCCATGCCAGAATTGAATTTGGGTTCCTGGCACTTTGAGGCAGCAGTGCTTAACTACTGTACCACTGTGCCTGCCCCTGAAGATAAAAAATAATGCACGGAGGCCACAGAGCTAGATGACAGCACAATAAGAGAGGGAAAGTAGCATCGAACTCAACAAAACAAGACACTGACGTTTATTTAGCTAATCAGAGAAATTAAAAAGAAACTGGACAACCTGCCAAAATCCATGTATTTTATGTTGGAAGATGACCTAATATTGCATGCTCTGACAGCTGAGAATATTTTATTATCTTCTAAGTTGTTCTCTGGCTACAAAACAAATTTGTTGAAATCTATAACTGTCTGGATAAGTGCACAAATTGTCTTGGCTCTCAGATGGAACATTCTGCAACCATTTGGTGGTTTAATAAAATGGTATAATAAATTTTATAAAGAACTCAAATTTTTTTAAAAGGGTCATTGCGTATTGACTTAGCAAAATGAAAATATGTCTGTGCATTTTTTTCACTCTTTTTGCATCAGTATTGTAAGATTTATATATATAACAGAACAGTACGTTCACTATAGCATTCCTTTTTGAAAAGCTGTCTTAGTGAAAACTGAACTGACTAAAAAACAGCATATTTAGAATGAGGCAACATCACAATAGGGAATACGGACCTACAGCATACATACTATCCCCAAGCATATACTGCTCTCAAAACATGGATGTTACATTTTGGATTCATAAAATCCTCAGATCCCTACAGTGCAGAAGGAGGCCATTTGGCCCATTGAGTCTGCACTAACCACAATCCCATCCAGCCCCTATCCTCATAACTCCACCTATTTACCCTGTTACTCCCCTGATACTAAGTGGCAATTTATCAATCAACTTGACCCACATATCTTTGGACTGTGGGAGGAAACCGGAGCACCTGGAGGAAACCCACATAGACATGGGGAGAATGTGCAGACTCCACACATTGGGAAGCTGGGAATCGACCGCAGGTCCCTGGCGCTGTAAGACAGTAGTGCTAACCACTGTGCCACCGTGCCGTGACTTGCCTCTTAAAAATATCATCGGTATTGTATTAACATAAACTGGCAATATGAATGAGCAGCCAGCCTGTACAGAACCCAAATGGACTTGTGACATTGATGGAATGTGCAAGCAAAATACAGTGGCAGTTTTAACATAACATTGTGCCTTGCTTACGTTTGATAAGAAAATAAGGACAGTCTCAGCATCCTTGATGTGTGATTAAAGACTGTGTGTCTTTCATCCAGATCACTTACTGATAATCTAACTCGAGCTACAGTAGATGAAGGTTTGAACGATGTGAAGGAGTTTGTTCACTAACCTGCCATTAGCATGAATGATTGTCGACGTGATGGAGTTGTCAGTGAGAGTGGAGGAGGTCATGTACATAAACACACACAAGACAAAACAGTCCAGGTCACAACTGCACGCACCACTGCTCGCTTATGGAGTAGTATTGACAGATGCCCAGTCTGAACATGATGTAGAAAGCTGAAGGAGGAACTAAAACGAGTTAACAAAATTGCACCGTTATCCTAATTATACTAACAATCTTGTGCTTCAGTTAATCAGACACAGACACTGGAGTAAATTGGACAGCATGAATCATGACAAACTGTCCTTCCAATCTCATCCAGATATAACTGGGACATATTCCAAGGCACAATGCTGGAAAAATTCACAACAGTTATAACCATTCCTCATAGTTGCGGATAAATACTTGTAGTTATAAAACCCACTTCCCCTGATATATGCAGGATCACTCTGCAAACCAATGATGTAGTTAAAAATCAATTGGGCAGATTATTGGGATCAACCTGGGATTAAAACAATAATTCCATTGAAACAGTCAATTTAGTCTTGCTGTGTATTTATGTAAACTTATTCCCCCAGTTATCTTCTAACTTTTGCAAGTTAGAAATGATAATGTTTGGCTTTATTTGCTTCATAAAAAAAAGAATCAACATCACATCAAAGCAAATGGACTGTACAGATCAGCAGGCAGACAGTATGGCTGTTTGAGAATGATACTTCACGCTTAGAGCAAATACAGACTGAGCAATTGATGTCTGGCAAAGATTGGATGAGTGTTTCTCATTTGAACATTTACACTCCTTGGAACAACATTAATGGTGGCATATTACATGCTGAGTCGCAACATGATAAACTGAGATATTCCCTGTCCAAATAACTCAAGGACAATTTTTCTGCCCGTGTTTGTAAAAAACGGAATTGTGTTGTCATAGTCATAAAGTCATACAGCACAGAAAAGGCCCTTCAGCCCATCAAGTCTGCACTATCACTAAAGGTGCACTGATCCCATCTTCCTGCACTTGTCCCATTATACTTCAATGTTATGATATTTCAAGTGCTCATCCAAATACTTTTTAAAAGTTGTAAGGTTCCCAGCTGCTACTACCTTCCCAGGCAGCGCGTTCAAGATTCTCACAATCCTGAGTGAAAAATTTTTTTCTTAAATGCCCTCTGAATCTCTTGCCCCTTACTCTAAATCTATGCCCCCTCGTGATTGATCCCCTCAACCAACAGGAACAGTTGCTCCCTACGCACTCGTCCATACTCCTCGTAATCTTATACACCTCAATCGTGTCCACCGTCAGCCTTCTTTGCTCTTAAGGAAAACAATCCAAACCTATCCATCTCTCCTTAAAGCTCAAATGCTCCATCCCAGGCAACATCCTGGTGAACCTTCTCCATACCCCCTCTATTGCTATCACACCTTTCCTACAGTGAGGTGTGGGCTGAAAATTTGTATTTATATTTGGTGCAATATTTTAGAAAGTAGCATCGCCATTGATGCTTGAGAGCAGAAGACATGGGAGGCATGGTGGAACAGTGATTAGCACTGCTGCCTCATAGCACCAGGGACCCAGGTTCGATTCCAGCCTTAGGTCACTGTCGGTGTGGAGTTTGTACATTCTTCCCGTGTTTATGTGTGGTTTCTTCTGGGTGCTCCGGTTTCCTCTCGCAGTCTAAAGATGTGTGTGTTAAGTAGATTGAATGGGCTAAATTGCTTCTTAGAGGAATTAGCAGGGTAAATATGTTGGGTTATGGGAATAGGGCCTGGGTGGGATTGTTGACGGTGCAGACGCGATAGGTTGAATGGCCTCCTTCTGCACTGTAGAGATTCTGGAGTCTGTGTTGTGTATTGCATGTTCCCACACTGCCACTGGTGGCAGACTTATACACTGCCTTTCATTCCCATATCTCATATCTCTTGCAGTTATTTAATCTTTGTTTCAACCTTCATTTTAATACACAGACTTGCAAATCTCAATCTTAGCTTCCCCAAATCACTTCTGCCGATTTAACCTAAACCTTTGCCCCGGAATGTGGCCTTTCATTTCAACATTGCAATAATTATAAAATTACAATTAAAGAAATTAATCAACTGCTTTCTGATTTGCCCACACATCAACATAGTTCCCTGATTGCAGTCACCAGCTTTTTGTGGAGGTTGTTTTCAAATGGTTACAAATGTACAGTTACCACCTGCACGGCAAAAAGAAAAATCCACAGGCATACTATACTTCAGACAACGGGGTCGTCCACCCCGACTGTCTGTCCCTCTACCGCGGCAACGCTCATGGCCAGGTATCCCTGGAGAGGGAGCATGCGGTGTCCACGGGCACAGTTGATGTCTTCCGTGCCCGCTGGGCACCGCAGGAGCTGGGGTGCATTAAAGACCCCGACAATCACATTTTGATTTAAACTTTTAAGTTTCCTTTCAATTTTGGTTTTTGTTCGGGCCATCCCCCCCCCCCCTTCCTTTTTTTTGTGGGGGGGGGGGGGGGCTGCCCCTTTTAATATGCCCCTAAGTTAATTTGAGTTTGTTTACTTGTTTGGCATGCAAAAAAGCACTATACTTCAGACATTGTTTTCAGCCCTCTTCACAAAACCATCCCCAAGCCTTTCAACCCCACCCCAGATGTCAGAGGTAGATTCTTTACTCAGAGAGTAGTAAGAGCGTGGAATGTCCTACTTACAACAGTCGTGGATTCGCCAACATTAAGGGCATTTAAATGGTCATTAGATAAACATATGGCTGATATTGGAATAGAGTAAGTTAGATGGGCTTTAGATTGGTTTCACAGGTTGGTGCAACATTGAGGGCTGAAGGGCCTGTACTGCACTGTAATTTTCTGTGTTCACTTCCCAGCAAGTTTCTGAGACTGAACCAGACTGTTTGTAAGCCTGTTGTCACATTTAACCTTTTTGTAAGCTTCTGACCACATATCCGCATTATCACTAAAAGCTGCCTATTTCCACCTCCACAACCATTCAACTCCACCACTGCATCAACTGATTTACTGCTGTCCCACAAAACTCATCCAAACCTCAGCTGCCCGTGTCCTACCTCTCGTCAAGTTTTGTTCATTAGGACTTCTGTGCTCACTGTCCTATAGAGGCTCTCAATAAAGCCTATGGGGATTCTCAATGAAGTCTGTGGGGACTCTCAATGAATCCAATAGAGACTCTCAATTAACCTATAGAGACTCTTAAAGAAATAACATCTCCATTTTAAAATTCCTACCCTTGATTTATCATTCTCTATAATTTCCTCCAACCCTACAATCATTCAAGGTATCTGTATTCCTCCAAATTTGGCCTGTTTGGGGTTAGCAATTTTAATCACTCTTCCTTCAGCTGCTTGGAGCCCAAGGTATAGAATTCCCTCCAATAGCTTTCTACCTCTCTTTAATCCTTGAAAATGTTCCCTCTTGACCAAGCTATGGGCTTAGATACAAACAAGAACCAAAGGTAGGCCATTCAACCCCTTGAGCCAAATCCACCATTTAATAAAATCACGGATGATCAAATAATTACCTCAGATCTGCACTCCGTCTACTCCCGATAGCCTACCACTCCCTCGCTTGCCAAGAAGCTATCCACCTGTGTCTTAAAAATATTCAGAGAGTCTGCAGACCTTTTCTGAAAGATTTCCAAAGACTCACGGCTCTCTATGAAAATTCACTTCAGCCCCATTGTAAATGGGCGGACCCCTTTTTTTAAAAAAAAATGACCCCAGTCCTCGATCATCCCACAAGAGGAAACATTCTCTCCACATCCACCCTCTCAAGACCCCTCAGAATCTTATATGTGTCAATCATGCTTGTGTGAAATTTGGCATAATACTCTTGTGAAAGGCTTTGGGACATTTTGCTATGTTAAAGGTGCTACAAAAATACAAGTTATTGTTGTAATTTCTGGATCAATATCCAACTTTCAGGTGTTTTTTTTAAATGTTGTTAGTTTTATGCAACTGCAGTCCTCAAACTATAAGCTGCAGAAACATAATGACGCAATTTATGGCAAATTAATATGACTAACTCCTTAAGTTAAGAAAAGCTAAAAGGTTAAAAAGTTATTTCAGATGTATTATTCAGAGGTAAGAAGTGTTGTACCACTAAAGCGTTGCATATTCCAGTTCAAAAAGATAATAAAAGGGAAAGGGATAACTGTTCCTCTTGTTGTTTTTTGAATTTTGTCATGTTTGCTTTTGTTTGCAACACTCTTTTGAGACTTTAACCCGCAATTTCTCCGTCCAAACAGAACAGGATTTACGTCACGGGAAGCGGGGTTATCCCCAAGGAGAAACACCTGGACAAGTTTGGATCCTTTTCCCCAAAACTTCTTTTTAATCCATTTGGAGGTGGGCTGAATACAAGAGGCAATGGTGCTGAGGGGCATTGGGAGGTGCCCTGTATTATTCTGGGTGGCTGTTAGCTTCGACTTGGGGGGCCTGACCTTGCTGTTAATTGGCATTTTTGCCAACGTGCGGGTGGGTGGCAGGGGCTTTGGAGACTGCCTCATCTACAGCGGCTCAATCGTCGTCTTCTTCAGCTTGGTCTGGTGGCTCTTCTGGTGCACGGGCAACATCGAGGTGCCCCCGGAGGAGCTGGACAGAGACATCGTGGTCCAGGGGAAGGGTTTGGCCAAGCTGACCAGCAGGCTTTCCCAAACACTGTCGGCGAAAAGCAGCAAGGTGTCGCCGGAGAAGGAGCTGGCGGTGGGGGAGATAGCCATCAGCTGGGACATGGTGAGGCGCTTGGCTGAGATGTCTCCTCCCGAGAGGCAGGAGCCCAGATACGTGGAGCTGAATAATGTGTGGCTCCCCCAGCATTTGCCACCAAGAAAACAGCTGGATAGAGAGCGACTGGTCTGAACGGTGAGGGTTCCAAGCGAGAGTTTTAAACAGGAGTTATCCCACTGCCCACACTGTAACCTACACCACACTGCTGAGCAGTATAAGACTTGACTCTTGGATAGAGTTGCACGCATTCCCTTCCGAGGGAATTATCTCAATTCTAATTTCACAAAGTTAAAACACCAGATAAGGGGTCCAATCTGTGAAAAATGGGTCCAAACACTTTTTTGAGCCCAGCCAAGGCCTCAAAATGACACAGCAGTCAGTAGCAATTTAATATCCTCTTGACCAATTAGATTTTTTTTTAAGAACAGATTTTCTTTAAGGGGTGAGAACTGGTTCCCAGAGATGACTTGGGACTGGAGTCAAGAATTAAAGAGCTTTTTTTAAAAAAAGACACGGCTGCATTAAGGCAGTTGGAACATAAATACCACACATTTTCATTGAAGCAGCACTGACAGGTTATTTTAAAATGATATCAAATACAGTAGGGGATTTTCACAGTAAGTTCAATGCAGTGTTAATATAAGCCTACTTGTGACACTAATAAATAAACTTCAACTTAAACTTGAGGGTCGATTTGGAGGCTTGGATTAGTGTGGGTGGGTCAGGTAGGGATGGTGAGCTGGATGCCTATTTATGACTAATACCTCTCTCTGAAATATTTTCTTCATTCAGTTCCAGAAAATCACTGAGGTTGATTTTTTTTTAAGTTTATAAATAAAACAAAGTAATTAGCTTTGACCAAAAATAATTGAGGGCTGTCCTGGTACAATGGCACACTTGTTCTGTCCCTCAGCAGCAGTTGTTGTTCTGGAGTAAATGATCATTCATCTCTGACTTGGAGTCCACATTGTTTGGGACATTAACCACTAAGATTTTCCATTATTGATTACCAAGTGATTTACATGATTTTAAAGGGAAAGATTTGTGTTTATTATACACATACTTGTATTTCACAACTATAGGATATTCCAAAAGTGTTTTACAGTCAATCATTTACTTTTGAAGTGTAGGAGGTGTGACGGTCAGTTAACACAGAGCAGACTTCACAAACAGCAATGTGATAATGACCAGATAATCTAGTTTTGTGATGTTGATTCAGAGATAAATATTGGCCAGTGGAAAGTGGATAAATCTCCTCCTCCTTCGAGATAAGACCATAAGATATAGAAGCAGAATTAGGCCATTCGGCCCATCGAGTCTGGTCTGCCATTCAATCATGCTGATATTTTTCTCATCCCCATAAACCCTGATCCCCTTATTAATCAAGAACCTGTCAATTTCTGTATCTTAAAGACACTCAATGACCTGGCCTCCACAGCCAGCTGCGGCAAAGAGTTTCACAGATTTACCACTGGCTGAAGAAATTCCTCCTCATCTCTGTTATAAAGGATCGCCCCTTTAACTTGTGGTTGTTCCCTCTTCTAGTTTTTCCTACTTGTGCAAACATCCTCTCTACCCAGGCCTCGCAGTATCCTGTAAGTTTCAATAAGATCCCTCCTCATCCTTCTAAACTCCGAGTACAGAATCTTCAACCTTTCCTCATATGACAAGCTCTTCATTCCAGGGATCATTCTTGGGAACCTTCTCTGGACCCTTTCAAAGGCCAGCACATCTTTCCTTAGATAGGGAGCCCAAAACTGCTCACAATACTCCAAATGAGATCGTGCCGTGGAATCTCTTACATCCTTCAGTACTGCATGGGATTGTCAACTTTCATTCTTGTGCAAAATAGCTTTGACCATGAGTATCTAAAACTACTTCTAAACTAAAAATAAAACGTGTTAATTTAACTCATCTCAGTACTGTGATGATGTTTCAGCTGTTTTTGCTGAACAAGTATGAAGCTGCATATCATTTCAAGATGACACACTAAAACATGTAGTAAGGATTCAAATGGCGTTCTTCCATTCATTTTCATAGAATCCCTGCAGCATAGAAGGAGGCCATTCGAGTCTGTACAGATCACAATCCCACGTGAGCCCTATTCCCGTAACCCCATGCATTTACTATGCTAAACCCCCTGACACTACGGTCAATTTAGCATGGCCAGTCAATCTAACCCGCACATCTTTGGACTGTGGGAGGAAACCACAGCATGCGGAGGAAACCCATGCAGATATGGGGAGAATATGCCAACTTGACATAGATAGTGACCCAAGGCCAGAATTGTACCTGGGACCCTGGCGCTGTAAGACAGCAGTGCTAACAACTGTGCATTGTGCCTTCCTCACTTTGCTTTTGGATGCACACATGAATGAGAGTATAAATAGTATAAATTGAGCAGTGAGTGGCAATCGAACTTCAGGATGCACTGAGAGCAAGCGATATAAGATCGTCCTGCGAAGTATACTCTTCTTGTTCAGGTTTCACAATGGGTGATTTAAAGTGGGTGCAGGAACAGAGAGGCTTGAGCAGGATTGATGTACACAAATCTTTAAAGATGGCAGTTTTGGCAACTTAAAATCCATGTGGGATACTCTGATTTGTAGACAGATGGAAGTCATGCAAAGCTTTATAAATCACTGGTTGAGCTTCAGTATTTTGTTCAATTCTGGGCACCATTGCTTCAGGAGGAGTTTCAAGGCCTCACAGAGGGTGCAGTAAAGTTTTAATAAAATGGTACCACATGAAAAGACTGGAGAATTGGGGATTGTTGCTCCTCAGAGAGCAGAGAAGGGTTTGGGGGAAATTTAATTGAGACATTCCAACTGTGAAGGGTTTTGATGAAATACTTAGAGCGAAACTGTTACCATGGCCAAAGAGGTCAAACCACATTGATTTATAATAACTAGCAAAAGTAAAAGCAAATTACTGCAGATGCTGGAATCTGAAACCAAAAGAGAAAATGTTGGAAAATCTCAGCAGGTCTGGCAGCGGCTATAAGGCGAGAAAAGAGCTGTTGTTTCGAGTCCAGATGACCCTTTGACAAAGCTAAAAAGCATAGAAATTGGGAGGTATTTATACTGCAGGATGAAGGAATGAAAGTTGAGTCACAGCCACGAAAACAAGGGGACAGGCTGCTAATGGCAGTCCATGATGTGGAAATGCCAGCGTTGGACTGGGGTAAACACAGTAAGAAGTCTGACAATACCAGGTGTAAGTCAGAACTCCCCATTCACCTGACGAAGAGTTTAACCTCGAAAGCTTGTGAGTTTACTATCAAATAAATCGGTTGGACTTAAACCCAGTGTTGTCAGACTTCTTACAATGGCAGTCCAGAAAGAGAATAGAAGGTGTGAATGGCCAAACAGCAGAGAAGCTGAAATCAGAGAATAAGCTGTGACAGATGAAGATGTGGGAGTGGGGGCAATGGGAGGGAGAGAGTTAAAGTGGAGAAAAAGGGGAAGCAAAGGGGGAGAATAGGTAAGGAAAGGATAAAATAGAGGGAAAGAGTGGGGGAAAGAAAAATAAAGATAATAAGTAAAAGGCAGACGACAGTTAAAAATGAAATGAAAACAAAGGGGTCGAGTTTGGGTAAAGCAAATCACCTGAAGTTGTTGAATTCAATGTTGAGTCTGGAAGACTGTAAAGTGCCTAGTCGAAAGATGAGATGCTGTTCCTCCACTTTGCGTTGAGCTTCACTGGAACATTGCAGCGTGCCAAGGATAGACATGTGGGAATGAGAGCAGGATTGTGTGTTAAAATGGCAAACAACAGGAAGGTCAGGGTCTGATTGCGCACAGATTGGAGATGCTCAGCAAAGTGATCACCCAGTCTATGTTTGGTCTCTCCAATAAAGAGGAGACCGCAGTGGGAACAGCGAATGCAATACACCAAATTAAAAGAGATGCAAGTGAAATGCTGCTTAACCTGGAATGAGTGTTTTGGACCTTGAGGTGGTAAGCTTAGAAGAGATAAAGGGGTAGGTGTTACACCTTCTGCAATTGAATGGGAAGGTACCATAGGTGTTGGGTATAGAGGAGGAGTGGACTAGGTTATCCTGGAAGGAATGGTCACTGCGGAATGCTGACAAGGAGTGAAGGGAAGATGTGTTTAGTGGTGGCATCTAGCCTCAACTTCAGATGATTTGCTCTACCTCACCTTGACCCGTTGCTTTCATTTCATTTCATTTTTAACTGTCTTCTACCTTTTACTAATTTGTTGTCTTTCTTTATTTTTCTTCTCCCATTCCTCCCTTATTTTATCCCCCCTTCCCTTTCTATGCCTTCTATCTTTGACAAAGGGTCATCTGGACTCGAAACGTCAGCTCTTTTCTCTCCTTACAGATGCTGCCAGACCTGGCGAAAATGGCAAAGGATTATGCTTTGCATGTGGGGACTGGTGGGGTGAAATGTGAGAACAAGGGAAACTCTTGTTCTCACCTTTATCTTATGATAACTATTAGGTATAAGATGATCTTTGTTGATTATATGGTGAGTTGTTCCAAACTAGGATCTGAAAGAGTAAAAGAGCAGCAGAGAGTTGGGGGAGGCGAGGGGGAAGGTTCAGTAGTTACTTTCAAAATGCAGCTGGATAAATGCTGAATTTGCAAGTCTGTGAGGCAAGAAACTGGGGCTAACGCCATAACTCTGCCAGAGAATGGCCCAGACACACTGAGCAATTGATCTTTTGCGATGCGTGAATCTATGCTCAGATGTGCTGTAACTGAAGCCAACCACATAGTTTAAAATGTTTTGAGGGAAGTCTATTGGCATGCCTGGAATTTTGTTTTTAATCCATTGACTGTTGCAAGGATAAGTGCCACTGACATGAGGTAGATACTGATCTCCATGCACTAATGTCATCCTGTCTTGTCTTTAGCTGTACAAAACTCTTTATCTATCAAGAGAGGAAATAACACACATTTACACAGATACTGTGGACTTAATTATCCTGCATCAGCAAACTTGTTTCCACTCACTGTTTTTACACCTTCATTATCTGAATCATAAATAAATGTTCATTTGTGTTATGACTATCTTATTGAATTTTTATTTGTTGTATGAGGGAAGCTGTCAGTTTAAAATTGAATAATCCAAAAGTCTGAAAGGAATGGTGAATGAATATGTTTCCTTTTGGATAATGTGTCACTGCAGGGTCGAATGTTTGGAAAAGCAGAACCCTTGGTTGCAGGAGAAAGTAGCTTAATGATTGACAGATGTTTTGGATCTTCACTTTACCTGTACATTCCTGGCATGTGTGAGGATTCTTGTTGTACCATGAGTGGATCTTGAAAAGTCAGCCAGTTGCACTGTGGTGCTTAAGTAATTTCAAATCTCGTATTGTACAATAGGTGTGAGGCACCAGCAATTCAGACTCTGAATCTATAGGTTTTATTTAATGGCTAGTTTACCCTGAATGTGTGAACAGTTTTTGTTAATGTATTCTTTCATGGTGTATGAGCAATGCTGATACTTGTTCCCCTTCCCAAAGGGTTGCGAATCTGTGGAATTCGTTACCCTAAGGTGCGGTGGATGCTGGGACAGTGAATAAATTTGCGGAAGAGTTAGACAGATTTTTAATTGGTCCTGGATTATGGGGAGAAGGCAGTGAAAAGGGGATGAGGAGCATGTCAGCTATGATCGAATGGCGGAGCAGGGTCGACGGGCTGAATGGCCTAATTCTGCTCCAATATTTCCTGAACTTACGAACTCCGTAATTGCCCTTGAACTGAAAGGCTTGCTCAGCCATTTCAGAGAGCAGTTATGAGTCAACCATGTTGGAGTCACATATAGGCCAGGCCAGGTAAAGATGGCCGATCCCTTTCCCTAAAGGACTTTGATGAACCAGATGAGTTTTTGCAACAATTGTTGATGGGTTTATGGATAGCATTACTGAGACTAGTTTTTAATTTGCAGATTTTATTAATTGAATTTAAATTCCACCATCTGCCATGGTGGGATTTGAAACTGAAACCTTAGAATATGAGCCTGAGCCTCTGGGTTACTAGACCAGTTCTAATACCACCCCACCATCACATCTTGTTAAGGAAAAAATAATCCTTGCACTTAAGGTGAGAAGTGTTCATTCTGAGCAAAGGAACTTCTTGGAACTCAGATACCCAGTGTTTTCTTTACACCATTCTTCATTTGGCAAACACAAATCCATTCCTTGTTTGTGCCAAAAACCAAATTCAAATTTCAAATAAATAGAACTTAGGCACCCCACGAGAGAAACAAACCAGATCTAAGTTGGCAAGATAAGGTATTGCACCCTATCTTGGACTTGATATGATGCAGTGGGATGCATTCAAAGGGGAATTCAAGAGATTCAGAGTAAAGGAGTGGGCTGGTCAAATCTGAAGTTGTTTCCAGTGGGGTTCCACAGGGCTTGGTAATAGGTCCTCCTGCTTTTTGTGGTTATAAGTGATTTAGACATAAATGTATGGGTCGTGATCAAGTTTACAGATGGCAGAAAAGTTGGCAAAGAGGTTGATAGTGAGGAGGGAAACTATAGATTGCAAGAAGATAACAATGGACTGGTCAGGTGGGCAGAAAAGTGGCAAATTGAATTCAATCCAGTGAAATTTGAGGTGTGGTGATGCATTTGGAAAGGTCAAACAATGCAAAGGAACATATAATAAATGGGAGAATGCTAAGAGGTGTAATGGAAATGAGGGACAATGAAGTGAATATTCACAGATCCCTGAAGCTAGCAGCATAAGTCGGTAAGGTTATTAAGAAAGCATATGGAATACTCTCCTTTATTAACCAAGGCATAGAATATAAGAGCAGAAAAATATACAAAATACTAGTTATGCAAATTGCGTATTGTGTGCTGTTCTGGTTACGTCTTTACAGAAAGGATGCAATTGCATTAGAGAGGGTATAGAGGAGATTTACAAGGATGTTGTCAGGCCTGGAAAATTGCAACTATGAGCAATGACTGGATAGACTGGGACCAGAAGAGGCTGAGGGCAGATTTAATTGTGCTGTACCAAGTTATGAGGGGCCTGGATAGAGTGCATGGGAAGGACCTATTTCCTTTAGCAAAGAGGTCAACGTTTAGGGGGCATAGATCTAAAGTGATCGATAGAAGGATTAAAGGACAGATGAAGGAAACATGTTTTCTCTCAGAAGATGGTAAGGGTCTGGGACTCGCTGCCTGAAAGGGGAGCAGAGGAAGAAATCCTTAACTCATTTAAAAGGTGTATGGATATGCATCTCAAGTCCCATAATCTCCAGGGCTACAGACCAAATGCTGGATTCCGCTGGGTGACTTGTTTTTCGGCTGGTGTAGACATGACAGGTGAAGTGGCCTCCTCCTGTGCGGTACATTTTTCAACATTTACTGAATTGTTAAAAATGTCATACATGAAAACAGACTTTGTTTTAAATCAAACTGAGCAGCTGTCGGTTGAGTAACACTGACAGGTCCGCACTCACAAGAGCAGTCAGCATGGGATTTGCCAGAACCTGTCCACGGTTAGTAACCGTGAACCCTTCAGCTTGTAAATTCCTTTGTGTGATGTAGAAAGTAATGGTCGCATTTCTTAATGTGAATTGGGAAGGCTTTGGAGCAAGATCAGGCCTTGAAAGAAAGGCTTCCATTTCTATAGTGCTTTTCGCAAACTCAGGACGTTCCGAAGCAGTTTACAGCCAGTGAAGTACTTTTGAAGTGTAGTCACTGTTGTAAGGCAATTTTCTATTTCCACCTAAAGAAGCCAGAGAAGCCTCATTTTAATGTCTCACATCCCAACAGTGCAGAATTCCTTCAGGCTTACACTGGTGTGTCAATTCAGGTTTTTTCTTGTGCTAACGTGGGACTTGAACCCACAACCTTCAAACTCAAAGGTTACCACTGGATGACAGCTAGCAATTAACATTGTGAGGTAAAGAATCTCAAACCTGCAACCATATGACTGACATGGGTCTATTGTGTAAACAACAGTTGTGATAAATGTGAAGCAGAACTGGAGAGATTCATAGATTCCCTACAGTGCAGAAGCAGGCCATTCATCCCGTCAAATCCACACCAGCTCTCTCTGACAAAGCACCTTACCCAGACCCTTTTCCCCACCCTATCCCCGTAACCCCACACAATGGCTAATCCATCTAACCTTGGGGCAATTTAGCATGGCCAATTCACCTAACCAGCATGTCTTTCGAACTGTGGGAGGAAACCCATGCAGACACAGGGAGAACGTGCAGACTCCACTCAGGCAGTCGCCTAAGGCTGGAATCAAACCCGGGTCGCTGGCATAATGAGGGAGCAGTGCTAATCACTGTGCCACCCTTCTGCACAATTTAAGAGCAAGAAATTCAATTTGGAGTTGTATACTTTGAATGAAAAGGAGATTATTTTCTCAATTCATTTCAGAACCTGTAGGTGTTTTCCTCGGCCTGAAAAATGAATTCTAATGGCGAGTTTTGAAGGGTTTAGTGAGAAAAGGCTTATCCTATCCAATTTGTCTTTCTTGCTCTCCTCTGAGGGCACCGTGGTTAAAAAAAAAGCATTGAATGCTGTGCAATTCTACCTTATTAGGCACCACGGCAGAAATGAATAGTTTTGTTGGATGCATCTTGCTACGGGTTGCCCGTTGCCATGCATGAGGAATTGGAGGAGGTGGTGGTGAGAGTAGGCACAGCGTTGCCAACTTCCGCAGGAGAGAAGGACAACAAAGTGAGAGCACTGAGCAGGGAGCCCTATCCACCCAGAGCTCCTACATTCAGATCAGCGCAAACCAGGGCATCAGGAGGCTGCAATTTAGCAAGAAGGTCAGAACAGATCTGTGGCCTTCAGGAATAGGGATTCTGATATCACAACATAGCGTGGACTGCGTTGTCTCTGATAAGGTCACAGCATGAGCTAATTTTAATGTTAGTGGAACCTTTCAGACAGCCACAGAGATTTAAGTCAAATTTCTCAATTCTGGCCCAGCAAGTAGTGTCTGTCGGAACCATGTTGCTACTAGTGACCTGCTCAGCCACTTCTCTCCACTGACACTGGTAATTTTCCAGGGTTCTTGTTACCCATCTCACAAATGTGAACTTGTTGGGAACATAGGAAATAGGAGCAGGAGTAAGCCATTTGGCCCCTCGACCCTGTCCCACCACTCATTTGGAGTATGGTTGATTTTCTATTTCAATGCCATTTTCTTTGCGCTATCCCCGTATCCCTTGGTGCCTTTACTATGTAGAAATCCATTGATCTCCATCTTGAACATGCTCAATGACTGAGCTTCCACAGGCCTCTGTGGTGGAGAATTTCCAAAGATTCACTATCCTCTGAGTGAAGAAATCCCTCCTTATCACAGCCCAAAATGGTCTCCCTCTTATTATGAGACTGCGTCCCCTGATTCTAGAAATCCCAGCCAGGAGAAACATCCTTCCTGCATCTAAAATCAAAATACAACAAAGACTCAACTGCTCTGATAGCATTTGTGAAGAGAAAAAAGGAGTTAATATTTAGAGTTCAATATGACTTCTTCACTTCCAAATAGTGAAGTCTTGGTATTTTGTTTAATCTGGGGGTCATTGATAATGTTGATTATTTTGGTTCATCGTTCCCTTAGGAATTGTAACTAGGCCATTCGGAAAAACAGATGTTTTTGACCATCTGTGGCATCTGTATCCATAGAAATAATCTGCAGCAGGAAAGGCTATGGGGATATAAGGAGTCAATGAGAGGGTTGGTGAGTTTTTTTTTAGGCTTACATTAACACTACAATGAAGTTAAATTGAAAATCCCCTGGTCACCACATTCCTTCGGGTACACTGAGGGAGGGTGGCTAATAGACCTAACCATGCCTTCTATGAGGTGAGGGGTTGAGTACAAAGTGAGAGCTAGAGGGCTCACAAACCCACCAGAAATTGAACTGGGTTGATGTGTCAGTCAATATAAATGGGCCTCCTAACCAGCCTGCCATGCCACCCGTCCCCACTCTGTCACCTCCTTGGGCCTGCCTTGGGAAGCAGCAGCACTGAACGTTGCGTGATCATGTCTCATGGAGACAAAAATGCTGTGGAAATGGGAATCCTTGAGGGGGTCGACACTGCAAAACATGATTTGTGGTTCCACTTGGCAAGAGGAAGATCCAGCCCAATATCATTTTTAGGTGGCTTGCTGTCACACTTTGTTTTAGTAATGCTACTGAAAACACCTTGGGAAGCTTCATTAGCTTAAGTACATCATTATAAACATAAGTTGTTCTGTCACTTTAGACTAAAAGAAAAGTTGTTGATTATGCTATTGACTTAAGCAACAGTTTAGAGCTGTAACTAGTTTTACAAAGTTAAACAGTTTAACTTCCTGATTTTTGTGTCTCTAATATTGAAAATGGTCAAGTTACTAATTGATGATCTTATCTCTTCCAGCAGGTGGTCACATGACACTCGGGTGTATGTGAAATATGAAAGAGAATCTGTTCCGTGGAAGAATGAAAACCGTTTGTTTACTGATTAAATGTTACGTATGATTTGCTTTCTCCAAACAATGAAAGCTCTGGTACCTCAAAAACCCATGGGCAAATAATCCATCTTGAATCTTGTATGAGCACCAGCACACACTATCCTTGCCTGAGTTGTCTTTTGTTATTCAGAAGAACAATATTTCTTGCTACAACCACTTCAAACCAGCACCTGAGTTTCCCTCATTAAAAGTCACAATACAAGAAGTGTAAGCCACGTAATAAGCACTCATGATCACATTTGAAAGGGTTTGTTTACTTTTGTACCAATGTGTAATCTATTAAATTCAATATTGTATTGCGTTTGAACATGACAAGGTGTATTTAACCACAGATAATAAGCCATGATGAATAAAGCTTTTTTTTTTACACATTTGAGCATTTGCCAAGCTATATTAATAGTGTGAAGCTATTTCATCGTAACTGGGTGGGGAAAGGGTCAAACGTTACATCATTTGGCCATTTCACACAGTTGGTGACATGTGAAATATTTAACAACCATACCAGGAAGCTGGTGCTGGGAAAAGGAGTTTTGTGGCAAAGGTGAATGATTTCAAAAAGAACTCTGTTACACAGAAATACAAAATGTTTCTAGGTTGGATTAGTGTGTTACCACCTCATGCTGTACTCGCAAAACTAAAGATTAGTGATTAGCACCGTTTTCAGTGATCATTGACAGTGTTCGTGGTAGAGGGGCATAATGTAATTTCCACTGATCCAGGCAGGAGATTGAATAACTAGCAAGGCTATTATTTGACCAAGATAAAGGACTCTCAACATGACTCTTTGAAAATGGTGGTTCCCAATAAGGCAAATATGTAACGTACAGGAAACTTTTAAAGGATTATAATGTGGTAAACACTGCTGTCTCAGTGCAGCAAGGACCCAGGTTCGATACCGGCCTTGGGTGCCTGTGTAGTTTGCACGTTCTCCATGTCTGTGTGGTTTCCTCTGGGTGCTCCAATTTCTTCCCACAATCCAGATGTGCAGGTTAGGAGGTGGATTGGCCATGCTAAATTGCCCCTTGGTCTAAAGCTATGTGGCTTAGCCATGGGGATAGAGTCATAGAGGTTTACAGCATGGAAATAGACCCTTCAGCTCAACTTGTCCATGCCGCCCAGGTTTTGCCATTAAATTAATCCCAATTGCCCGCATTTGGCCCACATCACTCTATACACATCTTGGCCATGTAACTTTTAAATGCTTTTTAAGAGACAAAATTGCACCTGCCTCGACTACTGCCTCTAGCAGCTTGTTTCAGACACACCACCCTCTGAATGAAGCAATTGCCTCTGGATCCTTTTTGTATCTCTCCCCTCTCACCTTAAACTTATGCCCTCTAGTTATAGACTCCTCTACCTTTGGGAAAAGATATTCAGTATTTATCTGATCTATCTCCTTCATCCTACATTCCAAGGAAAAAAAGTCCCAGTCTATCCAGCTCTCCTTTTATAACTCAAACCATGCAACTCTTCCTAGTTTAATAATATCCTTTCAGGGTACACAGTAAGGTAGGTGGGGGGGTGGCCTGGGGAAGATCCTCTTTTAAGGAGTCAGTGCAGACTCTGCCAGATGATCTCCTTCTACACTGTAGGGATTCTGTGGTTCCATGATTCTACTAGTTGCAAGACAGCTGTTTATAGTACTTCAGAAATCACAAATGCATTTTGTTTTTAATTAGGTGAAGATTTAATTGAATTTAAAAATGGTGATTTATATTTACGCACACATTTGAAACATGCTTCCTCCAAACATATAATAAAATTGGACTAAACATTTTTTTCATGAAATTCTTAATGTTGATTAAGCACAATATGTCGGCGTGGTAAAGAAATTTATGGACACTTTTCCAAGGCTGCTGCCATCTCTACTCTGATACTACTATATGAATAATTAGGTGTTGGCTTTGCAGTCAATTCACCGTAATATCGAGCAGAAATTTTGCACAACATGATTTCCTCAAACTCACCATAATAATTTTGAGCAGGATTGGTCAGAGCATTGAACTTTAACTTGCTGTCACATTAACTCATGGAAACAATCAAAAATCCCCTTCCACTGTTCATTGTCCATGCAGAATTGACTCCACGTGATGTTGCAAAGTATGGAAAACTTCTCAAGTACTTCCTCCTAATTAAATGTGGAGGCTATATCCAACAGAGAAGACAATTGAGATTTAACAAAGGTTTCTTTTAACTATGAAGGGCTTTGGAGGAACTCAGCTAATGCTCTGGGTACCTGGTTTCGAACCCCACCGAAGGAGATGGAGGAATTTGATCTAAAAAAAATCTGGAATTGAGAATCTACCGATGACCATGAAACCACTCAGTTGTCAGAAAAAAACATCAGGTTCACTAATGTCCTTTAGGGAAGGAAATCTGCCGTCTTACCTAGTCTGGCCTACATGTGACTCCAGAGTCACAGCAATGTGGTTGATTCTCAACTGCTCCCTGAAGTGGCCCAGCAAACCACTCAGTTCAAAGGCAACAAGGGATAGGCAATAAATGCTGTCCAACCCACAACAGACATGTCCCCATAAGTGAATTTAAAAAAAAGACAGGGATTCTTGATAAAGTAGCTGAAGATGTTTGGGTCTAGGACACCTGCCTGAGGAGCTCTTGCTGTAATGTTCATTCCCTGGGGCAATGCCTTGACCAGTGTCCACTTGCCAGCCAATCAGCACCCTCTTCTCAGACAATGTAAAGTTGTTGTTTCCCCTGACTTTGGTATTGTTGCATTTGTTTTGGTCATTTCAAGGCAAAATGCTTTGACAAAATGTCCTGAGACTACGGTAATTGGTTTCCACCATAGGAACATAAGATTTTGGAGTAGGGGTAGGCCATTCGGCCCCTCAAACCTGCTCCACCATTCAGTAAGATCGTGACTGATCTGCCTGTGGTCTCAATTCCACTTTCCTGTTTGCCCACCAACCCCTGATTCCCCCACAACCATTGACTTTCCACCTAGAAACTCTCCTCCTCCAGTGAGCAGCTATGCTTTGGGATAATTGGGCCACAGTCAATCACTGGTCAGTGCACATCCTGGCAGGTAGATCCTTGATTAACAGTTACCTTTGGCTGTTTAAAAATGGGCTGAACATTGGGAAGCGGGCATTTGACCCCAGCTGGTTGAAACCCAGTTGATACCAGCTAGCAGGCACTCCTCCTCCATAGAATTGAAAGCCTGTTGGCACCAATTGCTGGCTCATTCATTGATAGCAGTTGGAGACAGTAATCCCAAGTTGTCTCCTGGTGCGACTATTATGAACCATGATATTATTAATAGTGATTCCACCTTGGTGAAACTCGTGATTTTCTGCATCAATTCTGTGAGATTGTGAAAATCCTGTGGAGACAATAGCTGAGCTAGGTTTCCACCTTACAGAGGAAAATTTAAATTAAATCAACGTAACTGCTTTATAAGTGCACGAATTCCAAATCACCCAGACCGCACACCCGAAATGATCAATTAGTCCTTAACTGTGCAGAAATAATGTGCAAAATTACAACTAAAGTCTTAATTAAGAAACAGAAAGTGACAGTAGCTGACTTCAAACTTTTATTGTAAAGACAGAAATTAAACAATGCAAAACTCACAGAAGAACCATGTTAATTTTTTTTAAAAAGTATTCATTCATGGGATGTGGATGTCACTGGTTAGGCCAACTTTTGTTACCTATCCATAATTGCCTTGAGAAGGTGGCATTGAGCTGCCTTCTTGAATTGCTGCAGTGCCTGCGGTGTAGGTACACCCACACTGCTGTTAGGGAAGAGGTTCCTGGATTTTGACTAAAATAAACACTTTACATAATAACCATGGAACATAGATCTCCCTGGCCTCCTGTCACTCTCCCTTGTCCATCAAAAATCTAACTCTGCCTTGAATTAATTCAATAACCCAGTCTCCACTGCTTTCTGGGGGGAAAAAGAAAAAAGTTCTCCTCATCCCAATCTTAAAAGGGAAGCCTCTTATTCTTAAACTATGTCTTCTAGTTCTTGACTCACCCACAAGAGGAAATATCCTCCCATCATTAACCGGGACACAGTCGATCATCTTCCTTTTGTATTAGATATATCTCCAGCCAGTGAAGATAATTTCCCCCAATTCCCATTGACTTCAATCTTACTGGTACTCCTCCATGTCAAATGCTGCCTTGATGTGAATGCCAGTTACTTTCACCTTTCTTCTGGAATTGAAGACTGTGATGAGGTGGAACGTTGACCATTCTGTTGAAGCAGGGACTGCTTTAAGGGGAAAGTTGGCTAAATAAAGCAGGTGATGCTTACAGGGCTGTGGAAAAACGAAATATTGATTATTTCAGCAAAGCCGCAGGGGAAGAAAAGCTCTAGACTTGCAAGTGAGGACCATAGGAGAGTAATAAATAAATCACAGCAATCAGATTTGCTCGAGTCCCTTTTCTGCACTGCATTTATTTGATAAAAGTAACCTGCTACATGTGTAAAATGAAGGTAGTAATTAATGCCGATCAAGATATTTTAAACAATGAAAAATGGAAGAGTTTATTCATACATTGAGTTCAATATTAAAAAGCATCAAGTCAGCTCTGCAAAATTCTGCAGGCAAGATAGTTCGCAGTCGCAAGATCAGAATTGTGGTGATCAAGTTAAATTCCATTTTTACCACATGGGAGACTCCTTATTTGAGGGATCCCATTCTGCAATTCTTTAATTCAGACTTTTTTTAAAATAATGTTATTCCTTTCTCAAAGTTACAAAGCTAATGTGTAGAATGGACAGGGCAAACTTTTAATCCATCTCCTTGCTTGCTCCAAAAATCAATTCAAATTCGAATTGAATCCAATTCATGGTGTCCACAAAAGAAACATATGGACAATTCACATAACCCACACATCTTTGGATTGTGGGAGGAAACCAGAGCATCCGGAGGAAACCACCAGGCACAAGGAGAATGTGCAAACTTCAGACAGACATTTACCTAAGACTGGAATTGAACCTAGGTCCCTGGTGCTGTGAGGCAGTAGTGCTAACCACTGTGCCACTGCAATGAAGGGAGATTTGGCTGAGCACCAAATTATCCATCCTGACTTGCTGCGGCAGTGGGGCATGAAAGGTCGGAGAATTCAGGTCACTAGATCCATGTTGACAAGAATAGACACTATATCTGATCTAGGGCTTGATACTACGCATGATCTAACCCAAAAGGCCAAGAAGTGATTTATTTTAATTCATTCATATGGGATGTGGACGTTGCTGACAAGGCCAGCATTTGTTGCCCGTCCCTCACTGCCCTCAGGAGCAATTTGGAGTTAACTGCATTGCTGTAAATGGGGTCTCACGTCAGCTCAACCAGGTAAGGGTTGCAGATTTCCTTCCCCAAAGAGGATTAAGAAACCCAGGCGGGTTTTTACAATGATTGTTTTGTAGTCACTATTGCTGAGAGGAACCTTCAATTCCAGATTTTCTGTTTAACTGGATTTAAATTCCGCCAGATTTCAAGGTGAATTTAAACCCACATCCCCCAGATCATTAGTCTGAGCCTTGGGATTATTAGTCCAATGACATTACGTGGTGAATTTTCCCATTCCGCATGCTACAGGAATCATAACAGGCGAGGGGCAAATCATGGAAATGTCCATTGACCTCGGGCAGGATTTTCCAGTTTTGAGGTGAACACGGTCGGAAAATCCCAATCCCTGATTCTGCGACTCTCATCCCCAAACTCCTCTATCGATTTATAATTAGGGCCAGTAGCATTTTATTATAGTGGGCTGTGGTCTTTTACAGCTGTTTTAAGCATTACACCCTGTGATACCACCCAGTTTTCTGTGCATTTGCCATCAAGTGGTGACATAAAAATCAGAAAATTATGTTGCATTGTAAAATACACATAACAAAATATCAAATAATTTGTTCTGACCAGTAAAAGACAACGTTTTGGAGAAAAAGCTCAGCATGTCATACCTTCCACTGACTCTCAAATCATTCTGATTTTTGACAAGGGAATTTTATTTTTGTATTGCTTGACATACTTAAGAATATGCAGGAATCTTCGCTATACCAACTACTCATCGCTGGGAGCGGCATTTGCAAAGTTGCAAGTTTGTGTTGGAAATATGAACCTGTTCCTGAAAGTTGTATTTTAATCACATACCATAATATATTTGGGATGAGTAAAGACAGCACATGACTAGTTAGGTATTTAAAGAATATTTATAGAGCTCATTAGCTCAGGAATGTTTCAGGACTTCACATATAATAAATTACTTTGATGTGTCATGACTGTTGTATTGCCATTTGGGGCACAGCAATGTCCCAGAAAATGCAACGTGGGCAACACCATTAGGACAAACAGTGAAAACAACCCTAAACGGTTACATAGCAATCAGCCTCCACTATATCATCACAATGCTTCTTTAGTCCTTTTTCCAAACACATTCAATTTTTGTAATATTTCTACTTCCTACACTATGCACCTTCGTAGCTTCTAATTGAAATTGTTTAGACAAGTGGTATGCTGTGGATTATTTAGTGAAAACTGCACTAAACGTTTCAGAGCTAATTTTGTGTTGAGCTGTTACAGATGTTGGGATGACATACACTTAACCTCTTCTTTCTGGGATGTATGTTCCTGATTGCTGTCCTCTCCAACGAAAGCTTCTTGTGAATTCCTGATTTATATCATTCCATCATCAGTGACTGTAGGCCCCTGGGGTCCAGAGTTGGTTCCCAAAATATCTCTGTCCCTCCACCATTCTCCTTTTAGGATGATGCTTGAAACCTACCTCTCTGAGCAGATTTTTGGTCACATCCTGCCTGATAATTCTACTGAGAAGCATTTTGATATTTACATTCTAGGCAGACAAATTTAAGTTGTCTATGCTCTTTCTAACATATATTTGGGTGGCACAGTGCTAAACTGTTGCCTTCCTGCTCCCAGGACCTGGGTTCGATTCTGGCCAAGGGTGCCTGTTTGGAGTTTGCTGTAGCCTCTAGTTTCAGGCTGGTGGCCTGTTCAACGAAGAACAAGCTACAGAAACAGACATGTGCTTTGCCTGTGTCATGTGTCACTAGATGCTTAAGAAGAAAAATGTTCAGTTGGAGCCATCATAATTGACACTTGTTCAGTCCAAAATTTGAGATTTGCTTATTTGCAATGCAGTTTTGCAATATGAGGAAATAATTAAGCAATTTCACTGCTGAGTTGGGCATCATCTGTAAATTGAGCTACTTTACATTAAGGTGTGTAATATCACAGGATGAGTAATTCAGAGATCCAGCTTAATGCACTGAGGGTATGGGTTCAAATAGCTGGTGGAACTTAAATCCAATTAGTTAATAAAAATTGGGAATGGAAAGATCAGGCTGGATTTCACAGTCTCACTCGTCCCGAAACTGTAAAAATCACTCCAGGTCAACGGACCTTTCCGTGGTCCACCCCACACCCGTTCTGATTACCAGGGCGGGCAGGACAATAAAATTCCGGTCTTCGTCTCAGTAATAATGAGCATTAAACTTTCATTAATTGTCATAACAGTCCAAAGATGGGCAGTTTGGGTGGTTTGGCCATGCTAAATTGCCCCTTGGTGTCCCAACGACTTCAAAAAAACATACTTGAAATGGTCAAATAGGCAGTTAAGTGGCAGATGGAATTTAACCCTGAAAAGTATGAGGTGATACACTTTGGAAGGAGTAATTTGACAAGGAAGTATTCAATGAATGGTACTTGGCAGTTCTGTGGAACAAAGGGACCTGGACATATTTGCCAATAGATCTCTGAAGACCAAAGGGGATGTTAGTAGAGTGGTGAAAAAAGGCATTTGGGGTACTTGTCTTTATCGATTGAGGCATAGATTACAAAAGCCGAAAAGTCATGTTGGAGTTGTATAGAACGTTGGTGAGGCCACGGCTAGAGTGCTGTGTGCAGTTCTGATCAGCACATCATAGGAAGGATGTGATTGCACTGGGGGGGTGGGGGGAGGCTGGTGGGGGTGTTGGGGGGGTGGGGGGGGGTTGGGGGTGGTGGCCCACAGAGGAGATTTACCAGGATGCTGCGTGGGATCGAACATTTAAGTTATGAGGAGAGGTTGGATAGGCTTGGGTTGTTTTCGTTGGAGCAGAGAAGACTGAGGGGGGGGGGGGTGACCTGATTTAGATGCACAAGATTATGAAAGGCATGGACAGAGTGGATATGGAGCAGTTGTTCCCCTTAGTTGAAGAGTCAGTCACAAGGGGACATAGGTTCAATGTGACCGGTAGGAGGTTCAGTGGGGATGTGAGGAAAAACTTGTTTTACCCAGAGGGTGTTGATGGTCTGGAATGTGCTGCACTGAAACAAGAGGCCACTCAGCCCACTGAGTCTGTGGCGACTCTCTGAATGAGCAGTCTACCTAGGCCCACTATACCCCACCCTATCCTCATAATCCTGGGCATTGATCATGGCCAATCCACCTAACCTACATATCTTTGGACATGAAGGGGCAATTTAGCATGGTAAACCAACCTAGCCTGCATATCTTTGGACTGTGGGAAGAAATCAGAGCAGCCAGAGGAAACCCATGGGGGGCTGGAGAGGGAGAGCAGGGGAAAGGTGCAAACTCCACAGAGTCACCCAAGGCTGAAATCAAATCTGGGTCCCTGGCACTGTGAGGCAGCAGTGATAATCACTATCACCATGCTGCCCCTACCACTGTGGTGGAGGATTGCAGATAGCCACCGAGTTTATAAAGCCAGGCCCACAACCATATGCATTTATCGGGGAGACAGTAGAGTTATTGTTGCTGGACTAGCAATCCACAGCCCCAGGTTCAAATTCCGCCTCAGCACTTGGTGGGATACGAACTGACTAAAACGCCTGAAATGAAAAGCCTAAGGATGACCAAGTAAAGATAAAGGTCCATCTGGTGATGGATTTTAATGCTCTATAGGAACAAAATTTGCCATCCTTACCCGGTCTGGCCGACGTGTAATTTCATGTCCACAGTAATGTGGTTGACTCTTAACGGCCAAACATCTGAGCAAGTCATTCAGTTGTATCAAACTGCTAAAAAGTCTCAAAGGAATGAAACTAAACAGACCATCCAGCATCAACCTAGGCACCATAACAGACAATGGCAGACTCAGCACTGTTGACTCTGCAAAGTCCTCTGTACTTGGGGGCTTATGCTAAAGTTGGGATAGTCACTCACAGAATCAAACATTGCAGACATTGTCCAAAACACCACCATCACCATCTCTGGGTATGGACTCTTAGCAGAATGAAGGCACAGTGGTGTACAGTCAGGAGGCAATTGTATTGGGAGTTCCTAAAACTGACTCAAGCCACATAAAGCCTCATGGCAGTTAAGAAACATCTTGCTGATTACCACGTACCACCCCCCCCACCACTGTTCAATCAGTACTCCCCCATGTTGAACACCACTGGAAGTGACAGAGCACAAAATATACTCTGGGTAGGGGACTTCAATGTCCACCACAAAGCATGGCTCAATAGCACAACTATGGATAGACTTGGCCTCGTCTTAAAGCACATAGCTGCTAGATTGGGTTTGCGGCAGATGGTGAGGGAACCAACAAGAGAGAAAAACATATTTGATCTCGTCCTCTCCCACCCCCCCGCCGCAGATGCGTTTGTCAATGCAAGTATCGGGAGGAGATGGCACATGGTGACATGGTGGCACAGTGATTAATACTGCTGCCTCATAGCGCGGCAGTGGGCCCCGGGTCACTGTCTCTGCACATTCTCCCCGTATCTGCATGGGTTTCCTCCCACCGTCCAAAAATGTGCGGGTTAGGTTGATTGGCCATGCTAAGTTGACCCGAAGGGGTTTAGCAGGGTAAATGGGTGGGGTTACAGGAATAGACCTGGGTGAGATTGTGGTCAGTGCAGACACGATGGGCCAAACAGCCTCCTGCTGCACTGTGGGGATTCTATGATTGAGTGACCACCGCACAGTCCCTGTGGAGAGAAAGCCCTGTCTTCATATTGAGAATATCCTCCATCGTGTTATGTGGCACCATCACTATATTAAATGGGATAGATTTTGAAGAGATCTAGCAACTCAAGACTGGGCACCCATGAGATACTGGGGCCCATCAACAGCAGCAAAACTGTACTCAATGATTCAACTACAACCTGTGTCAGGGAGAATTGTGTTGCTATGATCCTCCTGCATTCTCCTTAGCTGTGATCCTCAGCATGCAAGGAACCCACATTTCCTTGCAATCGCTGGAACGATGAGCACAAGGCAGGAGTAACCAGGGCTTGGGAGAACATGTTGAACAGAGCAATTTGTAGAATCTTGCTAGAATGGGAGGATGCGTGTCCACCTTGTAAACAAGCTGTTTGGTAGAATCCTTCTGTCGTCCCATCCCTGTTAATGGACAACACAGGTAGAAGCATTATACTTTTGCCTCGACTCAGGTCTAAAGGCAGGCCCAGTGCACCCCTACCCCATTCTTGTGCCATGCAGTCATTGTGTGGACTTGCAACGTGCTCTCTCTCCTGCCTTCTCCACTTGCCCCTCCTGAGGGTGAGTAATGCCTCAGTTACTTCCTCCTTCCTCAAAACAATTAACTATTAGGTAGCTTGGAGTTGAGCTGGTGTTTCTATTTCTACCTTGGTTGTGTTGGTATACCTGTATTCCTCCAACATTAAGAAGTCTCACAACACCAGGTTAAAGTCCAACAGGTTTATTTGGTAGCAAAAGCCACTAGCTTTCGGAGCACTGGCTGCCCCTTCATCACATGAGTGGGAGTTCCAAAGTCCAACACCAGCACCTCTACATCATTCCTCCGACAGTAACATGGGCAGTGCGGGCTAAACCAGGCAAGACTATAATAGTCCTGAGAATGAAAACTTATAAATGAATATTATCTAAAGAAAGGTCTTCAAGATTTCCAGTGATAGGAAATAGTCACAACCTTTCAGCTGCTTGTTCCAATGTCCGTGGGAAAAAAGATTGTTGATTCACTGTCCTGGGAACAAATTGTCTTTGTAGTTTGTGCGGATGGTTACCTCAGTGATTTATCATTGCTGGAGGGCACCAATTACTTGCTTCTATTAATATTCACCAGACTTGGAAAGGAGCAATCAGAAAAAATACCCAGCTCCCATGCCCAAGGCAATACAGAAGGACAGAGCATTTTGTATGTGAAGCAGCTATTTGGTAACCCAAGAGGAGGAAGATGCTGGGGTGAATTTGCCCGTTCCGGGAATCATAGCGGGAGAGGGGCGGACCATCAAAACGTCTGTTGACCTCAGGTGGGATTTTCCGGTTTCAGGACGGGCCGTGGTTGGAATATCCCACCTGATGAGTTTCGAAAGAAAGGACAGGATTCTTCCAAATAATTTCCAAGGGAGCGATCTTACCAAAAATATTCGAGGTGCCGAACAGGTGTGAAAATGGGAAATAATTGCACCCATATTTTGGGCAAGCTCCCAGACGCAATCGTGTGGCACTCAGAGAAACAACAGAGCCCAGATGTGATTCTTGCCTGCAGGGAGAGTAGGTGGAGCCTATTATTACCAGGAAGCCAGCTGCTGAGCTCTATGGGCACCATTGCACAGCTGCCCCAACCCCCCCCCCAGTGCACTTTATACATCGTCACACAGTGAACTGGGAGATCTGTTACTAGCGCCCACCCCCACTCCACATGATCATCCCCCACAAATATCACCTCCCCCCACTACCCAGATTGCCACCCCAGCTGAGCCCCACACCTCCCCAGTTGCCGCCACGGCAGATCCCCAACCCCCAAGGCAGAATACCCCC
Organism: Carcharhinus amblyrhynchos; assembly: GCF_965287045.1. Lineage (NCBI taxonomy): Eukaryota > Metazoa > Chordata > Chondrichthyes > Carcharhiniformes > Carcharhinidae > Carcharhinus > Carcharhinus amblyrhynchos. The sequence goes on along the minus strand of NC_137344.1, from coordinate 38,102,911 downwards.
TTCCCTCACCCCCATGGAGCTTCCCCCGCCTCCATCTCATGGCCCAGTCCCTTACATGGCTCCAACCAACATGGGAATTCCACCTGCCTTCGGAAGCTACCCCTTCAGACCATACCCCTTCCCCTCAGGCCCTGCCCCGTATCCAGTTGGCACCGCCAGGTCCTACCCTGATTATTCAAGGGTTTTGATGGCCTCCCCACCCTATCAGGACCCCATTGGTGGGGACCATATTTGATCCTCGCTAGTGAGGATCTTGACCGGTGAGCAGGTAAGGATAAGTGAGCCTGGACGATAACGGCCGGGATTCCATAATTATAGTTAAATTAGCTACTGAATATTGACATTGGCTTCATGTCCTTTCCAGAGGCGAAGCCGATTTTGCTGGCCAAATGGGAGAAACACAATTTTTCACCTCTTGCATGATCTTACTGGCTCACCACACCAATCAACCAGCATGATGAGCCAATACGATTGCCCCATAAGTGTGACAAGGGCAAGAATACTGGAACGTCTGTGCTAGTTTTATCGGCACAGCCACACCACAATTCTCCCGCATTCAATCATCTCTATGGAGATTTTGGAGTTCCATGCCACTACAGGGGTGGGGGGGGGGCTAAATATAGCATTGTGCCCAGCTTCAGAGCAAATGGGCAAGGACATGCAAAAACACCCCAATCCCAGTGCGCTGGGAGACTCCCCTCTCTCACCCCTTAGGCATCAGCAGCCCATCCCCTCATCCCCCACCCTCTCCCCAACACGGGTCACCAGCAATGTGGTATCAGAGCCCTCTCGATGGGTCCCCTGCCCGACCCCCGACATGGTCCCCTACCAAGAACCCTGACATGCCTCTCACATCAGGGGCACTGACATGTACCCCCCACCCCTCCCATCAAGACCCTCTTCACAATCCAACCCCTCTTGACCCCGTCCCCCGATCAGAATCCCCTGCATAGTCTCCCTGTCATTGCCCCACTCCGGCCTTGCCCTCGGCACTGCCCCAGCACAATAGCAGTGCCTGACTGGCATGGCTGGATTCTCCAGTGGCCACTGCCACGCTGTCCAGTGGTCACTTCTAGGCGCTGCCGGTGTACCAGGTGGGCAACGCCCAACTGGCACGGCCCAGCCATGTCTCCGACCCCCTGGAGGTTTCAATAGCCCCCAGCCCCACTGCCCTACCAGCATGATCATTGTGCCAGGTCTCCGCTAGTGAAGACTAGGAGTAATTCTTGCCAATATCGCGCTGCGCTGCACCGGAAGCTGGTGAACTCCATGCATTGGGATTTAAATGGGCAATGCATATTTAAATACTACTTTAAGATATGCTAATCTGACTCGCACCCTTTCTGGGCAACAATCGTGCTAGTAGGAAGGCATCGGGTGATGTTTGGTGTTTAGGCCTGTTCTTCATTCTCTGGGACCAGCACAATCTACTCACAACACGGTGAGGTCAGAGAATTACCCCCAAAACATGTGGTAACCCCACACCTTAAAATCCTGTCTCAGTAAATACACCTTCAAGTGTTTCTCTTTGGGAATTACAAGTGCGAAATCCAAAACTTGATGATCTCTAGGCCCAAAATTGGTGTTACTCTTTGCCAGCCATTAAGCTTAGTAAAATAGTTGGCCTTGCATGCAAAATAGTGGATCAATTTATTCCACATCACAAACTTTCATGTTTACCCTGACATTTGCCCCCACAGCAACTTGATGGTCGCTCAGATGCCCGCTGACCTGCTGTTAATAGATTACAAGAATAAAATTTTCACAAGCTAGAAGCGTTGTTTTTAGCTGAAGTACTGTCAAAGAAAAATTCCACTGGGAAACCTTGACAGAACATTGGAATTCAAGAATTCTCTGTAACGCATTGAGTCATGATCTTTCCAGTTCTGCAAATGTCTAATTGAAAATGTAAATATAACTGATCTCACACAGTTTGGAGAGGGGAAGAAAAATCCTCCCCTAATTTGAATTGGCTGCTGGCAAGTGAAATTCTTGTTCAATGAGCTTTGTCTGTGGGACACTTTGTTGAAGAATTCAAAACATGATGGAGAATCGGGCTTGATCTACTTACTGAACCACGACATTAATACAGAAGTTGTTATGGTGACAGAAATATTCAGATCAGTCAAAAGTAAGTTCCTTCATGCTTCAACCATCATATATTTACAGCTATATCCCAAGCTCAAAGTCCTGTGCAGTTGGAGTCTGATATCAGGAACAGGAACAGGAGTTGGCCATTCAACCCTCTCAAGCTTAGTCTGCCATTTAATAAGATCATGGCTGATTTAACACTCATTAACTCTAGCGGCGGTACGGTGGCACAGTGGTTAGCATTGCTGCCTCACAGCGTCAGGGACCCAGGTTCAATTCCTGGCTTGGGTCACTGTCTGTGTGGAGTTTGCACATTCTCCCCCCCCATGTCTGTGTGAGTTTCCTCCAGGTGCTCTGTTTTCCTCCCACAGTCCAAGCATGTGCGAGTTAGGCAGATTGGCCATAACAAATTGTCCACTACGGTCAGGGGGATTAGCAGGGTAAATATATGGGGTTACAAGGATAGAGCCTGGGTGGGATCATTGTCAGTGCAGACTCGATGGGCCAAATGGCCTCCTTCAGTACTGTAGGGATTCTATGAAGTCCACTTTCCTGTTCTCTCCATAACCTATAATTCCCCTAATGATTAAAAACCTATCGAACTCAGCCTTGAAAATATTTAAGGACTCAGCCTCAGCTTCCTGGGGTAAAGAATTCTAAAGATTTGCCACTTTTTGAGAGAAGAAATTCTTCCTCAAATTCATCTTAAATGAGCCCCCCTTTATTCTGCAGCTGTGCCCTCATACATTCTCTCTGAATGGAAACATCCTCCCAAGAATTAGCCTCTCTAACCCCCTAAGAATCTTTATATGTTTCAATCATATCATCTCTCATTCTCCGATCTCCGAGAGTATCGACCCAACCCGTTAAATCTTTCCTCATGTGGCAGTCCCTTCATACCTGGAATCATCCCAGTATACCTCCTCTATACTGCCTTCAATGGTAATATATCTTTCCTTAAATAAGAGAACCAAAACTGTACACTGTATTCTAAAATGTGACCTCATAGCATCAGGGAGCCGGGTTTGATTCCCAGCTTGGGTCGCTGCTTGTGTGGAGTTTGCATGTTCTCCTCGTGTCTTTAGGCCCGCGACACCTCTTTACTTTGATACTCCAATCCTCTTGAAATAAAAGCCAGCATTCCATTTGTCTTTCCTATTACCTTCTGCAGCTAGATGCTAACTTTCTGGGTTTCTTGCACTAGAACCCTCAAGTCCTTTTGTGCTACAGCCTTTCTCCATTTAAATAATAGTCCACCTTCTCATTCTTTCTTCCAAAATGAAGAGTTTCACATTTTCTCACACTATGTTCCCTTTGCCAAACACAAGAAGTACCTTTAAGTATTCAAAGCCAATGAGGCTCTTATAAACACACAGCTTATAGAAATTGCTGCAAACCTGTCCTGTTCAATCATTTTGATGTTATCTCAATTGGATTTGTTGGTATTGTACTGTTTCTTGTTCCATTGTCCCACTTGTTTTATTTCAGTTTAACTACTTAAAGCAGTTTACGTGACACAGGCTATCTCATCTGTCCCCTGGACATCAACAATCTCCTACCTGATCTCAGCATCAGAAGTTGCAGCCACCAGGATTGGCCTGGAGGCTGCAGGAATTGAATATCAATCTCCAGGATGCTGCTGATCATGACCTTGTGGCACTAAAAAAAATTGTTTTTTTTCCTTTTAAATTTTCTTTTCCAAGTTTTTAAAAGCATTGAAAATGTTCAGGCAGTTAAGACTGGCTGACAGTTATAGTATGAAGGTTTGGCACATATAGGGTGAATGTGGGACTGAGTACACCCACAGTGTGAGATAAGAGATCAAATAACTTGCAAGGGTCAGTCGGGTATTGGACAGAGCTGTGTGTACAAGGAAGCGTGGAGAAAGCTGTTAGTTTGTAGCCTTTACAATGTGTTTGTAAATAGTTCTAAGAATTACTAAAGACCTACGCGTGATGACAAAGACTTTTTTAAAAAGTCATTTAAGGAATGTGGGCATCACTGGCTCTGCCAACATTTGTTGCCCATCTCTAATTACCCTTTAGAAGGTGGTGATGAGCTGCCTCTTGAACTGCTGCCATCCCTGAGGTTTAGGTATACCACAGTGCTGATAGGGAGAGAGTTCCAGGATTTTGACTCAGCGACAATACAGGAAGGAGATGGTGATGACAATAATCTCTCCCTCAATGTCAGTAAAACGAAGGAGATACTCATTGACTTCAGGAAGTGTAGCGGAGGACATGCCCCTGTCTACGACAATAATGATGAAGCGGAAATGGTCAAGAGCTTCATGTTTCTAGGTGTCCTGATCACCAACAAATTGTCTTGGTCCCCCACGCTGATGTTATAGATAAGAAAGCCCACCAACGCCTCTACTTTCTCAGGAGGCAAAGGAAATTTGGCACGTCAGCTATGACTGTCACCAATTTTTTACAGATACACCATAGATACCATCTTTTCCAAATGTATCACAGTTTGGTATCCCATGGCTTCCCAAGACCATAAAACGCCAAAAGTATTGTTTCTTGTGCTATATAGACAAAATATACTGTTCATAGAGTATAGAGAAGGAGAAAGTGCAGAATATAGTGTTATAGTCATAGCTATGGTGTAGAGGAAGATCAGCTTAATATATGATAGGATCATTCAAAAGTCTGATGGCAGCAGGGAAGAAGCTGTTGAGTTGATTAATATATGATATCAGACTTTTGTATCTTTTTCCCGAATGAAGAGGAAGAGAGTCTGCTGGCTGCTTTGTCAAGGAAGCGGGAAGTGTAGACAGAGTCAATGGATGGGAGGCTGGTTTGCATGAAGGACTGGGCTATATTCACAATGCATTGAGGATGGTGGCCCACCTCCCAGAGTTATGACTGTAGCCCAGTCCATCACGCAAATCAGCTTATGATTGAAACCAGAGGGGCCTGCCACTGAATGGGGAGACCACAGGTGGCAGCCTCTGGGGAGGAGGAGGTGGTGCCTTCCTTTACGATCACATCACAGCCCATGGATGGCCTCCTGGCAGCAATGACCAATCTCAGGGCCACAGACCCACTGAACGAATGTTCTCTCCTACACCCACATCCCCCCCCCGCAACCAATCCCACTGCCCATCAGACCCAGTAGGTCAGAAAACAAACTTACTGTCTCTTCAAGGGCACCTTGACACTGAGACATCCTCTCCTTCTTCTTGCAGCTTCAGCAGTGACCACCTCTACCGAAGCAGCAGCTCAGTTGCTGACCTCTGATTAGATCAGCAACTCTGGTTGGTGGGCTATCATCCTCAATGCATTGTGAACATAGTGCAGTCCATCACACAAACCAGCCTCCCATTCATTGACTGTCTGTACTTCCTGCTGCCTTAGAAAAGCAGACAGCATAATTAAAGACCCCTCACATCATGGACATACTCTTTTCCATTTCTTCCATCAGGAAAAAGATACAAAAGTCTGATATTATATATTAATCAACTCAATAGCTTCTTCCCTGCTGCCATCAGACTTTTGAATGATCCTATCATACATTATGTTGATCTTTCACTACACCTTAGCTATGACTGTAACACTATATTTTGCACCTTCTCCTTTCCTTCACTTCTATGTTCTCTATGAACAGTATATTTTGTCTGTATAGCGCAGTAAACAACACTTTTCACTGTATCCCAACACATGACAATAATAAATCCAGTCAAATCAAATATTTTCAACTCAACATGGTGAGTGACCTGGACAGCAACTTCCAGGTGGTGGTGTCCCAAGGTTCTGTTGCCTTCGTCCTTCTTGATGGTAGAGGTCATGGGTTTGGAGACTATCGAACTATAACTAACAGCCTACGTAGTGGCAATTTGTAGAAAAACCCAACACCTCACGGAAAATGCAGAAAAAAACTAAAATGCAAGAAAACTAGTTAAAACATCGACAAACCATTCTAACCTGAAAAGAAGCTCTAGAAGCCGAGGCATACATGAAAAATCTTCAGGAAAATGTTTCAAAGAAAGGCTTGGAAGCTGAAGGTAGAAACTTAACATTCCTTAATAAAATCAGACTCTATTGAATTGCTTTGGAAGCTTCAATTCCCAAGATGCAGAGTCATCTACAATAATCGTCAAGTCTTGTCCAATTGGGTGAAGAGTTATTTTGTTTTCTAATTCGGGTAGAAATGCATTGCATCACAAGGATAGATATATTGGCTGACTAATAGTTCAAACATAGTGGGGCAAGTCATGTTACCAAACTCCAGGAGTACATTTGATCATAGTTGGCAAACCCAATTTAGAAGACATCTGATGTGGAAATTTGCCACCAACAAGAAGCGCTGGTCCCACCTTATGAAGCTGCACCAGCACAATTCTGTCCCAGCTGAAGAGGCTTTAACCCCAGTGGTTAAAATCGTGCTGGGATGTTACCACCTATATTTAAATGTGGGGACAGTGGGATGATTGGCTAAATCCTCTTAGTGCACTGGACGTGTGAAATAAACCAGAGTAACTGGTGATGGTGGCACTGTTCCCACAGTGCAAGTTCAGTGCATTTTCACTGCATTATCCAGCAAAGCACTTTGCACAAACAAACTCATTCATGATGTGTGTTCCGCCCTCTCGTTGCTGTACAACTGTAATACTCCACATTCTAGCTTTCAGTTTAGAATGTTACCTGGTGGCTAGGGGCCAGTCCCCTATGAGGTCTGCTCTGCAGTCAACTTGAACGAGGCATTATTTGCATGTACCTGGTTCTCACCTTCACCGAGTTTAGGTATTTTGCACAGAACAGCAAAATGTTCTTTGATCAGTCATATACCGTGCCAATTCTTCATATTCTGTGCATTGTGGAAGTTCTTTTTTTTTATTCATTCGTGGGACATGGGCATCACTGGCTGGCCAGCATTTATGGCCCATCCCTAGTTGCCCGAGGGCAGATGAGAGTCGATCACATTGCTGTGGCCCTGGAGTCACAAGTAGGCCAGGCCAGGTAAGGACGGCAGATTTTCTTCCCCAAAGGCCATTAGGGAAGCAGATAGGGGACTATAGATCAGAAAATTGAAAGAATTTCTATGTCAGAGCAAGAAAAGAAAAAGATGAATTTACAAGTTAAATCCGGGTTAAAATTGTGGAGTTTTTTTTAAAACAATGGAAGGATAATAAAACAACAGAATGGCAAGTATTAGAACATAGAACATTACAGCGCAGAACAGGCCCTTCGGCCCACGATGTTGCGCCGACCAGTTAAAAAACAATGACCCCCTAACCTAAACCAATCCCTTTCCATCCATAAACCTATCCACGGATCTCTTAAACGCCCCCAAACTAGGCGCATTTACAACTGCAGCAGGCAGGGCATTCCAATCCCTCACCACCCTCTGGGTAAAGAACCTACCCCTGACATCCGTCCTATAACTACCACCCCTTAATTTAAAGCCATGCCCCCTCGTGCTAGCTTTCTCCATCCGAGGAAAAAGGCTATCACTGTCCACCCTATCTAAACCTCTAATCCTCTTATATGTTTCAATAAGATCCCCTCTTAGCTGCCTTCTTTCTAGCGAAAACAACCTCAAATCCCTCAGTCTCTCCTCATAGGACCTCCCCTCCATACCAGGCAACATCCTGGTAAACCTCCTCTGCACCCTCTCCAAAGCCTCCACATCCTTCCTATAATGTGGGGACCAGAACTGCACACAATACTCCAAGTGCGGCCGCACCAGAGTTGTGTACAGTTGCAAAATGACGCTGCGACTCCTAAATTCAATCCCCCTACCAATAAACGCCAAGACACCGTATGCCTTCTTAACAACCTTATCTACTTGATTCCCAACTTTCAGGGATCTATGTACACATACACCTAGATCCCTCTGTTCATCCACACTATTCAGAGTCCTCCCGTTAGCCCTATACTCGACACATCTGTTATTCCTACCAAAGTGAATTAGCTCACACTTCTCCGCATTAAACTCCATCCGCCACCTCTCGGCCCAGCTCTGCAACCTGTCTAAGTCTCCCTGCAAACTATGACACCCTTCCTCACAATCTACCACACCTCCGACTTTGGTGTCATCAGCAAATTTACTAATCCACCCAACTATACCCTCATCCAGATCATTAATAAAAATTACAAACAGCAGTGGCCCCAAAACAGATCCCTGAGGCACACCACTTGTAACTGAACTCCGTGACGAATATTTACCATCAACCACCACCCTCTGTCTCCTATCTGCTAGCCAATTCCTGATCCAATTACCTAGATTACCCCCAATCCCATACATCTGCATTGTCATGTGAAAAGCAGCAAAAACCAGAAACATGGACCATGTTTCTTTCATCTTCTGGCTTTTACTTCCCTCTCAATTTTTATTCATTCAAGGAATGTGGATTTTGTTGGCTAGGTGTGCATTCATTGTCCAAGTCAAATCACCCTTGAGAAGGTGGTGCTGTATTTTTGAACTGTGCAGTCCATGTGGTGTAGGAACACCCGCAGTGTTGAAAGGGTAAGTTCCAGGATTTTGACCCAGCAACAGTGAAGGAATGGCAACATATTGCCAAGTTAGGATGGTGAGTTACTTAAGAGGGCAACTTTCAGGTGGCGATGTTCCCAAGTGTCTGCTACCTTTGTCCTTTTAATTGGATGTTAGCGATCATGCTTCTGGAAGGTGCTGCCCTGGCGAGTCCCTGCAGTGCATCTTGTAGATGATGCACATTGCTGCTACGATGCTTGAAGGGAGTGTATTTTTGTAGACGGGATGCTAATCAAATGTGTTGCTTTGCCCTGAATGGTGTTGAGCTTCTTATTTATTTATGTCACAAGTAGGACTACATTAACGCTGCAATGAAATTACTGCGAAAATCTCCTAGTCACCACTGTCCGGCACCTGTTCGGGTACACTGAGGGAGAATTTAGCATGGCCAACGCACCTAATGTTTTCGAACAGTGGAATGAAACATATGCAGACACAGGGAGAACATGCAAACAGTGATCCAAAGCTGGCAGTGTGAGGCAGCATTGCTAACCATTGTGCGACCATGCCGCCAGAGTTGTTGAAATTCCTCCCATCAAAGCAAGTGCAGGGTATTCTATTGCACTCCTGACTTGTACCGTATAGATTGTGGACAGGTTTTGGGAAGTCAGGAGGTGAAGTCTTTTTACAATTATTAGTGTTTGGTTTGGATGATATAAATATTTATTTTGTATACAGTTCAAGTTATTATGAACAATATTTTGGTCTTGTGGTTTTTCTCTTTCCTGATTTCCTCCATACTTCTTTTCCTGAGAAGTGTTCATTTGTGCCAGCAACCCTCCAGTCACAAGTCTTCATGTGTGAGTCACCTAAATTATCTTAAGAAATAGGAACAGGGGTAGGCCAATCCATCCCTCAAACCAGCTCTGCCATTCAGTAAGGCCGTGGCTGATCTGATTGTGACCATAATGCCACTTTCCTGCCTGCTCCCACATGATCCCCTAGCTCCTTTCTCACACCAAAATCAAAACTCCATCTTGAATACATTTAAAAGCCCAACCTTCTCTGGGGAAGAGAATTCCAAACATGACTAACCTTCATTTCTGTCTTAAATGGGAGACATGATGTGGAGATGCCGGTGTTGAACTGGGGTAAACACAGTAAGAAGTCTCACAACACCAGGTTGAAGTGCAACAGGTTTATTTGGTAGCAAATGCCACTAGCTTTCGGGGCTCTGCCCCTTCGTCAGGGTCTCCCAGAACTCCCCGCTCACCTTTCTTTTAAAACAATGCCCTTTAAATGTCGTTATGGTCTCACTCCTAACTCTGACATTCTCCAGTCCTACCTCGCTTTGGAAAACCTGCATCCCTCCAACCCTGGATCCTTTTGCAACACGGATTTCTTTTGAGTCATCGTAGGTGGACATGCCCTCAGATCTCTGAGCCCTAGGCCCTTGAATCTCCACCTCTGCTGAAACCCCTCCACTTCTCCAACTCTCTCCTTTTAAGACAGTTCTTTGAACCTATTTGTATGACCAATCTTTGGCTCACCCGCTATATCGCACCCTGTGACTTAGTATCAAAGTGTCTGATAAGCTCCTTTGAAAAATTTTAGGTAGTTTTAATAAGTGGAAGGTGCTCTATGTATGATATATAATTACATGCAAGTTGTTCTTGGTTGGTTATTTGACCAAAGGGAAAAAAAATCACACCCAAGTCCAATTTGGTTTCATTCAATGTCCAGATAGGCTCATTTTACAACAGCAATCAAACAATAATAATATGGAGCAGGAAATCTTTTTCCTTTGTCTATCTCAAGTTTAGGGCCAATTGTAAAGTCCCTGTCACTCTCCCAACTGAGGTCAAACTTACCAACTGACTGTACAGCACTGAAGGTCATCATGTAGCCTTTCGGTTTGTTTTTCAAAGAGCCTGCACAGTCCTCTCCCCTGCTCTTTCCCCATAGCCCTGAATAATATTCCTTTTTACTGTATAAATTCAATCCACTTTTGGAAGTTGTTATTGAATCTGCATCCACCATTCCTTTCAGGGAGTACATTCCAGAGCATAGCCATTGAACTGAATTTCATTCCTTCATGTCTGCATGGCTCAGAAGCATGAGATCCATTATGGAGTGTTCTTAAATCAGAAAATATTTGGATATTTATTTAAACGTTAAACTTAATTTATTAGTGTCACAAGTACGCTTACATTAACACTGCAATGAAGTTACTGGGAAAATCCCCTAGTCACTAGACTCTGGAGCCAGTTTAGGTACACGAAGGGAGAATTTAGCATGGCCAATGCACCTAACCAGCACGTCTTTCAGACTGTGGGAGGAAACCCACACACACGCGGGGAGAATGTGCAGACTCTGCACAGACAGGAATCGAACCTGGCGCTGTGAGACAGTAGTGCTGACCACTGTGCCACCTTGTCACTGAAATACATTAACTATGATTGCACAGTAGTTTGCAGAACAAGAGGAAAATAATATGGCAACGGGGAAGCAAGTTACGAGGTTCACTGAATTACAGGCTTTAGAGTTGAATTATTTAATCTGACCGTTGAAGGTCTTGGCTTGCAGGAGTCACTAAGCTCAGCAGTGTAAAGGCATTTAACACAATACAAACTGTAGCCACGAGATTGGTTAGATGCATTGGTTCCATGGCTCAAGTATCCAATGATTCCTCAGGATTAGCTCGTTGAGTTTCTATAATTTGTCTTTATTTATAATTCTGGTTCACAAGTAAATGCATTCACACTTGTATTTATGCAACTAGTGTGCACTGAGGTACATGTTTTCATCCATTTTGTGAAAGGGATATTCCATTACACAGTGTATCCAGGAAAACATGCGTTGATTTGTTTGGCACAACTGCAAACTGGCATTCACTGTGTCAACGAAAAACAAATCATTGGAAAGAAAAATAAAGGGAAAAGGTTAACCATCAAGTAGAACTTGCAGTGGTGAATCACGGAATCATTAAGGTGCAGAAAGAAGTCATTCGGCCCATTGGCTCTCAAAAATCGCCATTATGTCTTAGTGCCATTCCTGTCCCTTTTCCCTGTACCTCTGTGCATTATTTCTATTCAACTCATCATCTAATGCCCTCTTCAATGCTTCACTTGAACCTACCTCCACCACACTTCAATCTGTGCCCTCTCATTCTCGATCCCTTTACATACAGAAACAGTTTCTCCCTATCTATTCTGTCCAGCCCTCTCATGATGTGAATATCTGTACCTAATCTCATCTTCTTTCCAAGGACAGCAGACCCAACCTCTCCAATCTATCCTCATAACTGAAGTTTCTCATCCTTCTTGTGAACTTCTTCTGCGCTCTCTCCAACGTGTTCACATTCTTCCTCTTGCGGCAATACTTCAACTGAGGTTTAATTAGTGTTTTGTATTAGTTCAGTGTAACCTCCTTGCCCTTGTATGCTACGCCCCTATTAATAGAGCCCAGGATGCTTCATGCTCATTCTGCCTGTTCTGTCAGCAGAGATGATCCATGCACATATACACCCAGGTCCCTCTGCTTCTGCACCCCCTTAATGATTTTATACTGACTCTCCATGTTCATCCCACCAAAATGCTTCACCCTTCTTCATATTGAACTTTATCTGCCACTTATCTTCTTGCTCCACCAACTTGACTATATCCTTTTGAAGTCCTACATTGTCTTCCTCATAGTTCACAATACTTCCAAGCTTTGTATCATCCACAAACTTCAAAATTTTCTCCTGCACACCAAGATCTAAATCATTAATACATCAGGAAAAGCAAGGCTCCCTATACTGACCCTGGGGAACACCACTACAAACCTTCCTCCAGTTCAAAAAATATCCATTGACCATTATTTGCCGCTTCCTATTATTCAACTAATTTTGTATCTATGTTGCCACTGTCCTTTTTATTCTATGAATTATAACTTTTCTCACAGGTCTGTGACACTGTATCAAATACCTTCTGAAAGTCCATGTACAGCACATCAACAATATTACCTTCATCAAACCTTTCTGTTACCTCTTTAAAAGACTCCAGCAAGTTAGTTAAGCATGATTTCTCCTTTATAACTCTATGTTGGTTCTTCCTAATCGACCCACATTTTTCAATGTGACTCCTAATGCTATCCTGACGAAGCTTGCTGGACTTATCCTTACAATCTTTCTTGAACAAGGGTGTAACATTCACAAATTTTCAGTCCTCTGGCACCTCCCCTGAGTCTAAAGAAGATTCAAAGATCCCTTGCTTGGCGTTCTTTAATATCTTTCAAATTAATGTGCGGAGGCGATAGCCTAGTGGTATTATCACTGGACAATTAATCCAAAAACTCAGCAAATGTTCTGGGCACGAGGGTTCGAATCCTGCCATGGCGGATGGTGAAATTTGAATTCAATGAAGAATATCTGGAATTAAGAATCTACTGGTGATCATGAAACCCATTGTCAAAAAAACCCATCTGGTTCACTAATGTCCTTAAAAGAAGTCTTTACCTGGCCTGGCTTACATGTGACTCCAGAACCATAGCAATGGGGTTAACTCTCAACTGCCCTTGGTTAATTTGAAAAGGGCAATAAATACTGGCCAGCCAACAATGCCCATGTCCTGCAACTCGTTGATCTTTCTCTACACCCTAGCTATGACTGTAACATAACTACATTCTGCACTCTCTCATACATAAAAAAGGACATTACAAACCTTAGTTTGTTTTCTCTTTCTTCAAAACTGTAAGTTTCCTTTCAATGTTTATCTGTTCTTTTTCCCATTCTGGTCCCTTTTCTATTAAGTTTCCATTTTCATTCAGATCTGCCTCAAAGTTTTAAGGTGCTTTTTATTTATTAGTCGCAAGTAGGCTTACACTGCAATGAAGTTACTGTGAAAATTCCCTAGTCACCACACTCCAGCACCTGTTCCGGTACACAGAGAGAATTTAGCATGGTCAATGAACCTAACCACCATGTCTTTCAGACTGTGGGAGGAAACCGGAGCATCCAGAGGAAATCCACACAGACATGGGGAGAATGTGCAGCCTCCACACAGAAAGTGACCCAAGGCTGGAATCGAACACATGTCCCTGGCACTGTGAGGCAGCAGTGCTTTCTCAGAAGACTAAGGAAATTTGGCACGTCAGCTACAATTCTCACCAATGTTTACAGATGCACCACAGAAAGCATTGTTTCTGCTGGTGTGTCTCCTGCTGTGCCCAAGATCACAAGAAACTACAAAAGGTCGTGAATGTAGCCCAATCCATCACACAAACCAGCCTCCCATCTCATTGGCTCTGTCTACACTTCCTGCTGCTTGGGAAATACAACCAGCATAATTAAGGACCCCACACATTCTCGCTTCCACCTTCTCCCGTCAGGAAAAAGATACAAAAGTCTGAGGTCATGCACCAACTGATTCAAGAACAGCTTCTTCCCTACTGCCTTCAGACTTTTAAATGGATCTACCTCACAATTAGTTGATCTTTCTCTACACCCTAGCTATGACTGTAACATGACTACATTCTGCACTCTCTCATTTCCTTCTGTATGAGCAGTATGCTTTGTCTGTGTAGCACGCAAGAAACAATACTTTTCACTGTATACTAATTCATGTGATAATTAAAAAGCAAATCAAAACTAACGTGCCAGCATGCCATCCCAAGAATTTCCAGACAGCCAAAGAGAAAATGAAAAGCAATAAAATCATTTTTTTAAAAAAAATACATGGATTAGATAAATGTAGGCAAATAGAAGCTGAAACATCATTTAAAAACTTTTTTCTAAAATTAAAATTCAGTTTACAAATCCTGGCCAACAACCTTAATAAAGGCACTTAACATAAGTATAAAGTTACTTGTTTGGAATGAAATTTGTTGTTCAGCATTAGCCCAACTGACTAAACAAGATGTAGCTTTTGCGAGGGTTTCTAACAGTAACGAGGGCGTGCAGAATGCTGCAGCACTTTCCCAGCAGCGAATAACAGATTGAATCTTCAGGATTTTTACATTAACCTGCTATATCCTGAAGTTGCAATCTCTTTCTGAGGGGGGGAAATAACAACGAACACCGACTGTTCACTATCAAAATTCCAGGTCATTATCTTCAGCAGGAAACGATTTCGAAATGTAATGATGTCAGTGCCGAAAGCAAGCCTTTCCACCATCGATTGGGTGTTGCCTATTCAATGTTGTGCGGACTAAAACTGATAGCGCAGGTGTAACGTTTCTCTGCTTGTTGGAAGGTATTTCACAATAGAGTTTGGTGGAGTCTCATTATTGCTGGTGTGTGGCAAGGGAGCATTATTAAAATTCAGATTGCATCAAGACGTTTAGCAGTGTACATATCATGACCAAGGCTGCAATTGGCTTCAACCAGTCACCGGTAACGCTGAACAACGTGGCCGCCTGATTAATACTGTCATTGCTGTTTAACAACGCACATCAGAGCTCTTACAGAAATGCAGAAATCACACCCTGATCCATTGAACCTGAATGGCAAGCCAGTTACTTCCTTCTCTTGAAAGGATGTTTCCATGCCTCCCCCATTAAAAAGCGATAACAAATCTCAAAACATACTCGCTAGACAATAATCCGATGCCCCAAACACCAACATGAATCAAAGAAAAGCAGAATACTGTGCATTCTGGAAATCTGAAATAAAAACAAAACGCCCTGACGAAAGGTCACCTCGAGTAAAATGCTCACGCTGTTTTTCTCTCCACAGGTGCTGCCTGGCCTGCTGAGTGTTTCCAACATTTTTTTGTTGTTGTTGTTACAAGAGCATTGATAAATCTGGCACGTTTACTGTGGGGTTTTGGCTGATTATACAGGGATAGCGCATTTGTGAATTCTCGGTCATTGAAACCCACCAAACAAAAATGTAAAAGCAATTTCTGGATCCTTTATTTAGATGACTCAACCGATTTCATTGTGTGAGACATAATCATTACATTTACACTTCAAGTCAAATTTAACAATACTAGAACTACCCTGAAAGGGAATGATTTGTGCAAGTGGTTATTACAAAGATGAGTTGATAAAATTTGTACTGCTGGCCACATAGAAATTCTACAGTGCAGAAAGAGGCCATTTGGTCCATCGAGTCTGCACCCACCATAATCCCACCCAGCCCCTACCCCCATATATTTTACCCACTAATCCCTCTAATTTACATATCTCAGGATACTAAGGGGCAATTTTTCGCATGGCCAATCAACCTAACTCGCACATCTTTGGACTGTGGGAGTAAACTAGAGCACCCGGAGGAAACCCACGCAGATATGGGTAGAATGTGCAAACTCCACACAGACAGTGACCCAAACCGGAAATTGAACCCAGGTCCCTGGAGCTGTGAAGCAACAGTGCTAACCACTGTGCTACCGTGCCACCCCATAATCATAATCAAAATTAGAACTCTGAGACTAGGCCCACACTCAGAGAATCTTAATATCCCTACAGTGAAGAAGAGGCCATTCAGCCCATTGAGTCTGCACTGACTCTCTGACACAGTGTCTTCCCCACAGGCCCTCTCCCCCACCCTATCCCTGTAACTCTGCACATTGCCCATGGTTAATCCACCTAACCTACATATCTATGGACACTCCATCTAACCTACACATCTATGGAACTAAAGAGCAATTTTACCATGGCCAATCCACCAAATCTACACATCTTCGGACCGTGGGAGGAAACCCATACAAACACCAGAAGAATGTGCAAACTCCAAACAAACAGTCACCCAAGGCTGGAACTGAATCTGGGTCCCTGAGCTGTGAGGGAGGGGGGGGGGGGGGGGCGGTGGTTGCTGCATTCTGAACACTGACCCCCTCCCCCCCACCCCACCCAACCCACCAACACACATCGCTGTTAGAAACCCTGGAAAAAGCTACACCTTGTTTAGTCAATTGAGCTAATTCTGAACAACAAATGTCATTCCAAACAAATAATTTTATAGTTGTGTTAAGTGCGTCACAGTTTATTAGGGTGCTGCAGCAGTACAGCAGGGCTGCAATGACCCCAGCGTGAGTCATATGATTTCAAAGTGGGCACGCAACAATGTTGTTTTAAAAACAATTCTGACACCAAAAGATGGTGTTCTTAAAATATTAATCATTTCTTTCTGCTTCGCTAAAAATGTCAAGGCTTTTAATGAATTTCCACCAGCCTAGAAAACATTCAAAGCCACTCCTTGGAGTGTTCCACCCCAATCGTGCTCAAATGCTCACTTTTTGACTGGACAAAGAGATCATAAACTGATAAACAGCTGTATGAGCTGGCTGTTCCAGCAACAGACTTCATGTACCTTCCCTGTACAGGCTTTTGGACTGTTGTTATATTTTAACAGCAGCTAAAAGAGAGGCTCACTTAATTAAGATGTGTGTAGAATATCCAGGAGCTTGTGCCTGTCATCCAAGAACATGGGAGGGAGCGCCCAAAATGGAAAGACAGCATTCCTTTATATTTTTAGCGTTGGCACCGAGTCACGCAAATTAGCCACCAAATAGCAGCGCTTAGCCATTTCAACACAAAGCAATTTTCATTCTGGTTTAGTGACATTTCTTACCCACTGCTTTTTAAGTTCGCGTGCACAGGCATGTAGCCAGTAAACATCAAGTCCAACACTATTTCTGTTGGCAATGGCACTGTGCTTCACGTGTCCCATCTAATTTCATTTAACAACTCATCCAGGGCTCCTCATACAAAACTGTCCCTTAGTGTCAGGGGGACTAATTAGGGCAAAAAGCATGGGTTGTGGGGATGAGACCTGGGTGGGACTGTGGCAGTGCAGACTCGATGAGCCGAATGGCCTCCTTCTGCACCGTACGATTCTATGAAAATCAGGGGTACACTGACTCTTCTTTGGTTAGAGTGGGGGTAAGTGAGAGGGATAACTGCTAAGGGTTTGAGAGGGCAAAAATGGGAGGAGGATGTTTATAACACATGGGGGAGGTGTAAACACCCAAATTACATGAAAAACGGTGTCCAGGTTGAATGAAACCCAGGACACAGGGGAATAAGCCAATTGAGCTCATTAACAGGGCACTCCCGCAAAATAAAGAACAGTTGAACATTCTGCCCACACATGAAGGATGGGCTCATTAAAAAATTACATTTTTTGCAATACATTTTTTGCAAACCCAGCTTGCAGGTGCAGCAGGTGGTCAGGAAGGCGAATGGGATGCTGGCCTTCATAGCGAGGGGGATTGAATATAAAAGTAGGGAGGTCTTGCTGCAGCTGTATAGGGCATTGGTGAGGCCGCAGCCGGAGTACTGTGTGCAGTTTTGGGCACCGTACTTACGCAAGGACATTTTGACCTTGGAGGGAGTGCAGAGGAGGTTTACTAGGATGATGCCGGAGTTGAGGGGGTTGAGCTATGAGGAGAGGCTGAATAAATTAGGCTTGTACTTGTTAGAGTTTAGAAGAATGAGGGGAGATCTCATTGAGACGTATAAGATGATGAATGGGATGGATAGGATAGAGGTGGAGAGACTCTTCCCGCTCAGAAAGGATAGTAGGACTAGGGGGCACAGCCTCAAGATAAAGGGGAGGCAGTTTAGAACGGAGTTGAGGAGGAACTTCTTCACTCAAAGGGTGGTGAATCTCTGGAATTCTCTGCCCGTTGAAGTGGTGGAGGCTGCCTCGCTAAATATTTTTAAGACGCGGGTTGATGGGTTTTTGATAAGAGAGGGGATTAAGGGTTATGGGGAGAGGGAGGGAATGTGGAACTGAGCCATGACAGATCAGCCATGATCTTATTGAATGGCGGGGCAGGCTCGAAGGGCTAGTTGGCCTACTCCTGCTCCTATTTCTTATGTTTCTTATGTTCTTAATTTTCATCCCGTAAATCCTTTAGGCATTGACCTTCATGGGGAGCAAGGAGGGGGTCACTGTTCCAAAGTGCAAGCCCACCTTCAGGTCATTGGTCTGAATCGATTGGATGCCATTTAGAAATCCTACAGTGCAGAAAGAGGCCATTTGGCCCATCAAGTCTGCACCGACCACAGTCCCATCCATTCCCTATCCCCATATATTTACCTACTAATCCCACTAACCTACATATCTCAGAACACTAAGGGGCAACTTTTTAAGCACAGCCAATCAACCTAACCCGCACATCTTTGGACTGTGGGAGGAAACCTCATGCAGACACGGAGAATGTGAAAACTCCACACAGACAGTGACCCAAGCCGGGAATTGAACCCATGTCCTTAGAGCTGTGAAGCAGCAGTGCTAACCACTGTGCTACTGTGCCACCCTAAAATCTACAAGCTATTTGAACATCAGCAGCTTGATCCCAAACTTTAACTGGCACCCATTCCAGCAGGAATCACTGGACAGTGTCAAGGATGAAAACATTGGTTTATTTTTAGCACCAAGCTGTTCAAGCACATTAAAGCCAAGGGAGTGTGCCTGAGGACATCTGCGACAGCTGAGATAACTCTGAGGACAGAAGAGCTTGAACTTACTGCAATTAAAGATAGAATTACCATATGGTTATGAACCATTTTTATGCAATGGATTGTCCTGTTTGTTTTTCTGTTCATATGGTCACACATTGCTATTGACTTGGAAAATATTGTCAAGATTTTCAATTTCAAACCAAATAGACCTGCAGTGAGATGAGGAAACAAGCTTCCAGATAAAACTTAGCCTTTCATTACATAGGAACATAAGACTGAGAAGGAGGAGAAGGCCATTCAACCCCTCAGGTCTGTGCTGGTAAGATGATGGTGGGTCTGGTTGTAGACTCAACTCCCTCCATAACCTTTGACTCCCTTGTCTATCAAAAATCTATCTAACCCTGCCTTGAAAAAATTCTAAACCCAGCCTCCACTGCTGCCTGGGAAAGAGAATTCTACTGACTAATGTTGGGCCAATCTGCCGAGAAAGCTTCTCCTCATCTCCATCTTCAAAGGTAGACCTCTTATCTTTAAACTATGTCTCCTGGTTCTAGTCTCACCAACAAGAGGAAACACTCAGCCCAGTATCCACCCTATCAAGCCCACCTTAGGATCTTACATGTTTCAATAAGGTCACCTCTCATTCTTCTAAACTCCAATGGGCACAGGCCCAACTTGTTCAATCCTTCTTCATAAGATAAGCCCCTCATCCCAGGAATCAGTCGTGTGGCTTCTCGGAACTGCTTCTAATGTCATTATACCCCTTTTCAAATTAAAGAATTCAAAACAATGCTGCAGATGTGGCCTCACTAAGGCCCTATACAGCTGTATTAAACTTCCCAGCTTTGATATACCATTCTCCTATTCACACATTCTGTGAATGTCATCAGAACAAAGACTGGGCATGTGCAGTGAAAAGCTGACTGCTAATTGGCTAAAAGCTCAGTTTGTGCTATTGCAACCACCACCCCCCTCATCCTCCCAACATCCCCCCCAACACCCCTCTCCCACCCTCCAGGCATTTAAAGAGAAACTGGAATCCCTTCCATCAATTATGCATTGGAGGTACCCAGGAAATAGAGGTCAGGATCAGAAAGGAGAGAGTGGACACTAACATGTATTAACTGAAATGCACTGGGACGTGGCATGGCAGGAGAGGAAGCTCAGGGGATAACTTGTGTTGATACTGTGGAAAGATTTGAAAAGGAGAGCAAGGGTTTTAAATTCAGTACCATATGGGTCTAGGAGGTAGTAAGGTGTGATTCAGGTAGGAGTGATAAATGACTGGCATTAACGTGAATTAGAATGCAGACACCAGCATGTTGGGCCAATTGGAAGACAAACTCAGCAGATTGGCGAGGACTGGTTTGAAGATAACAACTCCAGAGGAACAAGTGTAGATGTGGCTTTCAGTGGCACTTTGGGGAAGTAAAGGTGCTTAACTGTCTCTTTTCCAAGATTATAGATGGGAAAACATTATTGAAGTTCAGTTTAAGTTACCATGATGTTCTCTCTGGTCTGTTTGCAAAAAAAAAAGCAGTCTGGCTGGAATGAAATAATATTCCAATTCGACTTTGAACTCTTCAGGTGAAAATTTTAATTTTTCCATCAATAATTCACTAGGATGCAAATCCATTAGGGAAGACTAAGCATTCATAAACTCTGTTGTGAATTAATTTCCACAGTGATTGTCAATATTTCAGGCAAATTTGCATTGCACAGATAGTCCATGCACATGCATTGATGCCAGACAGTCACTGTTTTGGCATCAACAGTAACCCTTAAAGCAGCTGTTTACAAGACACAAACACACTAGTGAAATATCCACTCCTTTAACATCGCTGTCCCTCCTCACAAAGTGTAGAGATGTCAGCATTGGACTGGGGTAAACACCAGTCACGAAGGAACACCGTTTCCGAAAGCTTGTGGAATTACTATCAAATAAACTGGTTGGACTTTAACCTGGTGGTGTGAGACTTCTTACTGTGTCCCCACAAAGTGTCAGGATGGCTGAATACCATTAACCTGGAAAAACCAGTCTGAAGACATTCTCAAGCGGGCAGAGACTTCGAAAAGGACAACAATGATAACTGTGGCTGCTGGCGACATACTGAACATGCCAGTTCAGGAGGATTCTCAACTTTTCATTCACTTATCTATATTGAGCATCAGTTTCAGATTGAATTTTAACACAGCAAGGGCAGGAATAAACTTTCTTTTTACATACTATTAACAGAGGTGTATGTGTTGTTTGGCAATTGCTCACAGATGCGTAAAGCCTGATTATAAACTTTGTGCACACATAATACA
The DNA here is from genome assembly GCF_965287045.1 of Carcharhinus amblyrhynchos. Classification (NCBI taxonomy): domain Eukaryota; kingdom Metazoa; phylum Chordata; class Chondrichthyes; order Carcharhiniformes; family Carcharhinidae; genus Carcharhinus; species Carcharhinus amblyrhynchos. Next base: position 38,081,677 of record NC_137344.1, on the reverse strand, counting down.
GCACCTTGTAAACGTTTATTGTAATGTTATAGAAGTTTATTTATTATTGTCACGAGCAGGCTTACATTCACACTGCAATGAAGCTACTGTGAAAACCCCCTAGTCACCACATTCCGGCGCCTGTTCTGTTACACTGAGGGAAAATTTAGCGTGGCAAATGCACCTAACCGTCACGTCTTTCGAACTGTGGGAGGAAACCGGAGAACCGGAGGCCAACCCATGCAGATACAAGGGCAGTATGCAGACTCCACACAGACAGTGGCCCAAGCCAGGAATTGGACCCGGATCCTTGGCGCTGTGAGGCAGCAGTGCTAGCCACTGTGCCACCGTGCTGCCCTAAACCCAGTGGAACAAATTGCAGCAATTAACAGGAAAACTTATTTTTTTAAGTATATTTGGGAAAAGGGTGAGTTGGACAGTCCAGTAGCAAGCAAGCCTGTAAATGTTGAATTTCCTGTCAGGTTTCTTTCATAAGACTCATTTGCAGTTCACAAAGATGTGTAACTGATGCAGCCAAGTGCTGTTGGCGATAAACCCAAACTAGCTCTTGCAACATCATTTTATTTATTGAATGTAAAAGAATTATTAAAAAAAGGAACAGCAAGTGGATGAATCTAAGAAAAATGGGTGAGATATTAACAAATACAAAATCCATCCACTCACAATTAAAAATGAGTGCTGTATGTCTGAAGCATTGCCTGTAAATTATGCGTGAAGTCCATAATCTTTAGTTTCTCAATTATGTACATTATTAAGTTTAACAATATACATCCCCTTCAAGCCCCTGCACCATCCTATGTTTGTCTCCTGACTTTTAATTGTATCACCATTCCTTCCCTATCACTGGATCAAAATCCCTTCCCAACAGCACCATCGGTGTACCTACACCACATGGACTGCAGCGGTTCAAGAAGGTAGCTCACCGCCTCCTTCTCAAGGAGAATTAGAGATGGAGAATAAATGCTGGCCTAGCTAGTGGCACCCAGATCCCATGAATGAATATTGTTTTAAAATGATAAGTGGAAACAATATGATGAAATTAAGCAGATGGGAATAAATGGCTTTCTTTACTCATTCCAAAGTTATTTTTATTAAAGCAAAATACTGAATCGGAAACAAAAACAGAAAATGTTAGCATCTGTGGAGAGAGAATAGAGCCAACGTTTCAAGTCAGGGTGACCCTTCGCCAGAACAAATTTGTATTTGCCTGATTAGGATTTTGCTAAGAACTGTAAAAACAGTACTTTCTTTTTCTCTCAGAAATATTTACAGATAACAACAAAAACTTGCATTTATATGGTACTTTACATGTAAAGGATGTGCCAATGCGGATAGGGGGTAGGGAGGGCAGATTGAACAATGTCTTGATTAACAGAAGGGATTTTGAGATTTTTAGAAGCCAGCCTTCATTCAGTTGGTGAAGCTATTGCTCCGAAGTCAGAAGGTTCAAATCCCACTCTAGAATATTAGTATAAAGTTTTTGAATGGGATGTTAAACCAGAGCTGAATTTGCCTATAGAGGTGGATGCATATGGTATTATAGCACTATCTTAAAGAACAGCAGAGCAACTCACCTCTGTAACCTGGCTAATACTTACTGTTCAAGCTACTTTCCTTAAAATAGATTGACCAGTCATTACATCATTCAGGCATTTTCCCAGTAAGCAGATTAGCATGCATCTAGGCACAACTAGGTGTAAATGAACCTATCTGTAGGAAACAGCATACCTGGATAACTGAGAGATCAGTGGAGGTACACACATGCTAATTTCTAGAGTCCAGAGTAACAGATTTTGCGAGATATGCATGTTCACAAAAAAAGGATGCAAAGGCAAGTCTCAATAAGGGATTTTCTGCAAATAAGGACAAAAGGCAACCTCTTAAGGGAGAGGCAGTCAAAATAGGGGTCAGTCCCTTAAAATACAGGACAGCTGGTTACCCTTGTAGACCCTGCTCATTTATCTGTTCTCCTCAGTATCTGGTTGTCCATTAAATCCTGCACAACAGTGTTAGACAGAGCAGTGTAAGAACATACATTCCGTGGGGAAAGGAACACAGGCAGCAGCAATTATACTTCAGATGGGAGGAGGGACTGCTGGCGAGGAAAGGAACACTAGGATATTGATGGAAGGATTATCGAGGGAGTGATAAAGGGGCAGAGGAAGCTGGAAATATTTGACATAATGGTTGAGAGACTTGGAGAGCAGAGACTGGACAATAGGTGGCAGATGGTTTTTGAAGATACTCAGCCACAGTTAAAGATGAACCTGCGGCAGAAGGTTCAAAGAGTCACAGAATGCATTAAATTAAACTCTCAGCCATTACAGGTACACACATTACACTAAATACTTCAAATAAACACTGAGACATTACAGGTACACACATTACACTGAATAATTAAATTAATCTCTCAGTCATTACAGGTACATGCATTACACTGAATACATCAAATAAACAGTCAGACAATACTGTTACACACAGTACACTGCATATATTAAATTAATCTCTCAGTCATTACAAGTACACACATTACGCTGAATACATCAACACAAATGCTTGGTCATTACAGGTACATACATTACACTGAATACATCAAATAAACACTCATATTACAGATACACGCATTACACTGAATACTTCAAAATAAACTCTCAGACACAGTTACACAAATTATACTTGAGCCTGAGACACGGGATGGAAAGAGAGAACGAATTCTAAGTGAGGTGGTTTCAACTGCTTCCTGTTCACCTTTCAGTTTCTGAATGGAGGGGGCTGTGGGCTCTAACTCGCTCTCTCTGTTCTTCATCCTTTTTTTGCCGTGGGAGGTGCGGGGTGGGGGGCGCGGGGGGGACCTCTTTCCATAATATGAAAGTTCCGGAGATTCTGTCGCCTCTTCATGGCAGTCATGTAAAACATTCTCCACCCCCTTTGCCCTTTAGACCTGTGCAGGTGTAGAAAAGAGGCGCACACCTGTGCAGGGTGTTCCCAGTCTCACCTTGTCCCAGCTCACACACACACTCACTCATACACACACACACACACTCACCAATGCTGAGAGCTGCTGCCAGGATCATTGGCCGCTGTGGGATACTCTTCCTCCTGGCTGTGATCTTTGATGTAGTGGGTGTCATCCTGCTTTTGGTGGGTATTTTCGCTTCCTTGCCGTACTGGGATTTCTTCATCTACACGGGGGCCATCGTGGTCGCGCTGAGTCTGGTGTGGTGGACCTTCTGGTACACGGTCAACATCGAGATCTCGGAGAGAAAACTCCTGGCAATGAGGAGCCCCTGAATGAGGCAGGGAGGCGACTGGAAGACACAAACCCAAACTCCCTGCAGGCACAGGTAGGTCGGCAGAAACAAAAAGCTTTGCTTCATTATTCATTCGTGGGGACATTGAAGCATGTTTAATTCTTAATCACGGAAAGTGCGGGAAAAACACAACAGGAGCCAAAAAAAAGAACAACCAAACGAGATTAAACACAAAATACTTTTATTAATCGTTTCCCTTTGCTCCCAGTAGGGATGGGGCTCGACTGTTTCACTCAGGAGAGATGGAGGGCTCCGGGGAACTGAAATGTATCCTGATGGGACAGATTCACTGAGGGATCCAGCGCGGATACATCAACGGGATTAATGTTGCACTTTGTGGGGAGTCGGACCCCCAAGAGGTGGCTGGAAATCTCACCGACAACACAACGATGCTGCTGAACCGTTCTCTCTCCCCAGCCACCGACCCCCCCGCCCCAGAGCTTCCAACCCCCAAAGGATGGATATTTGCTGGTCAGATATTACCTGGGGAATTATTGGACAGGCTGCTTCTTGGGTAGAGTCAGTGCCTAGACTTTCGAAGACTCGAAAATACACCCACTGGAAATCGCAAATGGAATTTTTAAGCCTTCACTCAGAAGATATGCTACCTTTATCTAACATGAAACAGCAAGTGCATCTTTTTTTTTAAGAAAAAAAAGTGATTTAAGTTCAACCCCGTAAGACTCATCATTAAAAAGTTTACATGGATTATTTGTTTGCCAAAAGGATGGAAGGTTTCAGCAAACTCCCAGTGCAAACCCCAAATTGGGGTTATCGGCAGATTTGATGTAATGACAGGTTTGTTCCTTTAAAAGCCTTAGATCTCAGACCTGGCAGGAACTCTCTCGCACTGACAATGAAACTGCCACTAACTTCACACAAGTTATACCTGCCACCTGTCAGTTAACACAACGGCCCCCCTCCTGATCTTTTAATTCAACTGCATCAACGCCAATCACAAAAAATGTAAGAGTGGAATAGATATCGTGATGATTTTTTAAAAATATAATCAAATAAATATTTAATTCTGGCGCGGACATTCGGAATAAATGAGTCCGAGTCAGGTGTGCCTGTGCTGGATATGAAGCATCTATCTATTTTAATCCCATTTTCCTTCCAGCACTTGGTCCGTGGCCTTGTATGTCACAGTTTCAATTCTCATCCAAATACTTCTTAAATGTGAGGAGTTCCCGCCTCTGCCATACATTCAGGCAGTGAGTTCCAGATTCCCACACCATCTGAGTGAGAAAGATTTTCCTCAAAACCCTTCTAAATCTCCTGCCCATTACCCCAAATCTATAATCTGTGATCACTGACATTTACTCTGGGAAAAAGTTCCTTCCCGTCTATGCCTCCTCATAATGTTGTACACCTGAGTTTAGTAAATCAGCTGGGTTTTTAAACAGATTCATAATTACTCAGATTCACTTCGAATTCCAGATTTTATTAATTCAATTTAAATTCCACCAGCTGCGATGGTGGGATTTGAACCCATGCCCCCAGAGCATTAGTCAGATTGGGATTACTTGCCCATGACAGTACCACTACACCATTGTCAGCCCCAGGTCCAACATTCAAAATATGGCACAGTGGCACAGTAGTTAAGGCTGGTTCAATTCCGATCTGAGTGACGGTCTGTGTGGCATTTGCACATTCTCCCCGTGTCTGCATGGGTTTCCTCTGGGTATCCTGGTTTTCTCCCACACTCCAAAGATATGCAGGTTAGGTGGATTGGTCATGCTAATTTGCTCCTTAGTGTCCGAGGATGTGTAGGTGAGGGGAATTAGCAGGGTTACAAAGATAGGGCAGGGGGTGACACTGAGTAAGATGCTCTATCAGAGTTGGTGCAGAGTCAATGGGCTGAATGGCCTCCTTTTGCATTGTAGGGATTCTAGGCTAAATTTGGGTTACGCCTCATGCCTCCTTTCATCAAACCAAACAAAAGTAGAGTTCGAGTCACTATAAAGAAAAGTTAAAGTGCCTAAAATCTATTTAAAGCTGGGTTTAAAAAAATATACAATTGTTATTTTAAAACAGGTTATGCATTCTTGCTATTCTGGAGCAACAAGACTATAATAGTATTTCATGGTCATTAGTTGATGTAATTTCAGCCCTGCTTTGAAATGTCAGTATACATTTCATCTTATTAACACAATAGTGTGTATTATTAAGAATAAAAATACAGGCAAGGAGGGAAGATAAAGGCTATAATTTAATCCCGAGGTTCAGATGACAGGATAAATTAGTTTACGGGAAGGCAGTGGCCCAGTGTCTTGGGACACCCAGCTGCTGCCTCACAGCATGGTGCATCTCCCTCTGCTGTTTAGCCTCACATCTAACAAATGAGCCACACATCAGCAAACCCCAAATCAGTGCCTGCTAAAATTCAATTCAACAGGAGCAGAAGCTTGCATTTGCAGCAGGGGAAATAACATTAAATCTAACACATACATCTGTCTAGAATAGTGATATGCACCAGAAAAGTGGTGAAGACCAATTTGGATTTTGGAAAATTCTAATCGGACCATAAGTAAAATTTTAAAAATTCATAGCGATTCATTGTAATTTGTTTTTTCATAAAGATATCTTGATTGTAAAACACATTAAATCAGTATAATAGATAAACACATTGGCAACTGTATATAGTACACCATGTATAACCTAAATAAGGTTCAGTATACATTGAGTCTAACTTCTTTACCGCTTATACACCCCGGCCTCTTTTGATGTTGACTTTTTGTTCTAACTTTTGGCAATGAATTAAAATATTTATGATATTTATATTAATTATTTATATTATCTCTCTTATTTAATTACTTTGCAGCCATCCATCCTTCCTCAAACCTAATGTGTTCTGAAAGAATGACATGCTAAACAAAATCGTACTAAACGAAAGTCACTTTCTCGAAGAAAATATGTAAGAAGGGCAGGTTACATTCTCCAGCTGTAATTTTTATATTAAAACCTGCTGGCTAACCTAACTGGTCTAGAATTCCTCTTATTAATTCTTAATAGCCTTCTAACTCTTTTTACTTATCTCAGGCGTGCCGCTGCCCACCTCCCTCTCATTTGTTCTCCATTTCCTGCTTGTCTCTCTCCCCCTTACTACCTCTCTCCACCTTGCTATCTCTCTCCTGTTCTCTACCTCCCTCCACGTGCCTCTCTCCCCTTCATCATCTCTTTCCCCTTGCTGCCTTTCTCCCCCTCACTGTCTCCCTTCCCCTCACTGCCCCCCTCCCCTTCGCTGCCTCTCTCCCTTTGCTGCCTCCCTCCCCCTCACTGCCTCTCTCTCCCGGCTGCCTCCCTCTCCCTCACTGCCTCCCTCCCCCTCACTGCCTCTCTCCCCCTTTCTGCATGTCTCTCCCTCACTGCCTCTTTCCCTCTCGCCACCTCCGTCCACCTGCTACAGCCTTCACCATTCCGAAAAAGACAGGTCTTAAACTAAAACATTTCCTATAAGAAATTATAAACATGTTCTGAAGTACTGCCTCAACAAAATTTCATTACCGCATTCTTACTTAAGAAAGACTATACTTTTATTGGAAGCAGTTTAGTGAAGGTTTACTGGGCTAATTCCTGGAATGAAGGGAATATTTTATGAGGAAATGTTGAGCAGATTGTGTCGATATGCATTGGAGATTAGAAGAATGACAGGCGATCCTATTGACTCATTTAAGATTCTAACCGGACTGGACAAGATGCAGAGAGGATGTTCCTGCTCATTGAGGAATCTAGAACCAGGGGGCACAGTTTCAAAATAAGTGGTCTTCCATTTCAATGGAGCTGAGGAGGGATTTCCTCTCTCAAGAGGATCCTTAATCTTCGGAATTCTGTTCCACAGACAGCAGCGGGGGGCTGGTTCATTGAATGTAGTCAAGGCTGAATTAAACAGGTTTTTGATTGACATGAGTTAAGGGTTATAGGTGATAGGTAAGAAAGTGGCATTTAGGCCAACAATCAAATCATCCACAATCTTATTGAAGGGTGAGCAGGCTTGATGGGCTGAATAGCCTACTTCTGCTCCTTTTTCTTATGATCTTAGAAGTCATTTTTTCTGCTTCAATAAGTAAGATGTTCCAGGGATTTTCGTACAAATCATAAACCTTCCTAAATGGATTAGTATAATGGATGTACACTAGAAAAGAAAACATTTATAGGGGTAGAAAGAAAGTTCAGATGAGTGGGTGCACAATGGGCCAAATAGCCTCCTGCACTATAAGATTATTGCACCATCTTTCCCATGATCTGATGTCAAGTAATCTTTGTGACCTAAAAAGTTGTGGACCTGTTTCTAAGCATAACTCTGTAATGTTAATTTAACTTGCTACTGTCCTGATGTTGATCAATGTTGTATTAATCCCTTATCGATAATAACAAAACTGAGATTACAAAGAACAAAGAAAATTACAGCACAGGAACAGGCTCTTCAGCCCTCCAAGCCTGCACTGACCATGCTGCCCGACTTAATAAAACCCCCTACGTTTCCGAGAACCATATCCCTCTATTCCCATCTCATTCATGTACTTGTCAAGATGCCCTTTAAAAGTCACTGCATTAAAACATTACATTAAAAGCTTAGTTGCATTTCAAACAATAGTCTGGAAATTAGTGAGTGAGAATAATACAGCAACATTTAGTGCAATGTTATCAGATTCCTCTGCTATATTAATAGAGCTTTTAACTTATATACAAACTAACTCAATATATTAACTGGCTCTGTACATTCATTAAGATAGCGAGAAGTCTCACAACACCAGGTTAAAGTCCAACCAGTTTATTTGATAGTAAACCCACAAGCTTTCGGAAACACTGTTCCTTCATCAGGTGTGTGGAATGTTCTGTATGAAGTCTGACAACACCAGGTTTAAGTCCAATAGGTTTATTTGATAGAAAACTCACAAACTTTCAAGGTTAAACTCTTTGTCAGGTGAATGGAGAGTTCTGGCCTCAGACAGAGCATATAAAGCACAGACAGTTTACAGATTACTGATTAGAATGTGAATCTTTACACCTAACGTGCTATTCAAGTCTTAAAGTGGCAGAAAATGTGAGTGGAAGGAGCACTGATCACAGGTTCACTGATCACTGATCACTGATAGCCAAGTTCTGCACACATGAGGATGGTCTCAACAGGGATCTTGGGTTCATGTCTCACTATCTGTAACCCCTGTGACTTGCCTGGGTTTGCAAAGCCTCACTTACTGTACTGTCTGGAGACAATACACATCTCTTTAACCTGTGATCAGTGCTCCTTCCACTCACATGGAACTAAAATACAGTTCCAGATACCTTTATTGCAGATTTGCCGATCTAATCTGCAGGTTATTATAGAATATTACATTTATAACAAATATATGTAAATAGGGAAATTACTTCTAAATTCAGATTATCACCTAAGTTTTTTTTCTCAAGATATATATAAATCAGTTAAATCCATTCATAATTTTACAAAAGAAGATTTTGGAAAACATTTTGGTCTTTGCAATAGTTCACAGTCCCCTCATCACAGAGATTTGGCTCATATATCATATTTAGATAAGGGCTGGTCACCAGATAAAAAGACACAACGAGCTTTTAAAATGAGGGAAAGAGTGAAGTCCAAAATTATGCAGACAGATTGGTCCCGCACTGCCATAGACACTTGGGCAAATACCGAGCCTTTAATGAATAGCATTTTCCTTTAAAATTGACAAAAAATATACTGTTATGTACACAAGTGTCAAATTAACCTGAATAATTCTCATTTAACGATAGCATTTTGCACCATTAAATGATTTGCTGAAAAAGTGCAAATTGTACGATAATTAATTGAATAGCATGGTGGACAATTTTATGTGAGACTTTCAACAAGTCCTGCAAATTTCAATGCTTATTGTATGTAGCACATTTTGTGCAGTCCAATTCTGCACAAGTAATCCTGAGTTGAAACATCTGAGTAAATTTGAGAAATAACAAAAAATGCTCTAAAAATTAAATTCAATTTTTCACCGCATAGTGTTCTCAGAATGTTTCTTTCTTCAATTCTATAAAAGGTGAGCTCGGAATCTTAAACTGAGAATGGAATTAAATCTCATGGTTGATATACCTCGGAATATAATTCCAACATGTTCACTTCCCTCCCGTACAGTGGATGTGTTCGCTCACATAGAGGGAGAAAGTGAAAATAACAAAGTGAATGGCCCAAGTATGAACAAGGAATCCTAACTTTCTTCATTGCCTCCTGTCTTATAATTCAGCACCTTATCTTCTAGTGTACATGGCAATGATTAATAGCTAGCTTACAAAGGAAGCCATTCTATTCTACCATTCTATAGAACCACTCATTACCTTTAGCAGGTTTCAACTGAACAGTATCAAGTTCAATATTAGAAGAACGGCCTCCACAGAGCTATGACAGCAAATTTCAAAGTATTTTTTCTCCTATGTGGGAGGAAACAAAATAAAAAGTTTATTTTAGCTCAACAGATTTTAGTTATAAAATCAGAAAATGGCTGGAAATATGCAACATTTCAGGCAGGATCTGTGGAGAGATAAATATTGTTAGTACTTCAAGTGGGTGTGTTTTTTCAGAAAACTCTGCTGGTATTTAAATAACTAATACATCAGTAAATCCGAAAAAAAAGCTTCTGTTATGCATCCTTGTAATGTTAATTCATGCAGTGAGCAGCAAGATGATATAGCTGATTAGCTACTGTTAGCCATAAATGTACTACAGCGAGTCTCAATGTTCTCGGCTGTGGAGGGAAATTAGCCAGCATTTCTGTTCTTGATCACGTACATGTGTATGTGTGCATCTGCCTCTTGTATGCCTGACAGCGAGTGCCTGTGTGAGTCTGTTTATGAGTGAATACATCTGTCGATAGGTGAATGTGACTGTGTGATTTTGTCTGTCTGTCTGTCTATCTGAGTGTGTATGTGAGTATCCCTGTTTCTGTCTGTTTAGGCCTGCATCTCTGCAGCAGTGGTATGAACAGTCCAGGAGGCCGTGACCCAATGACCAGTTGACCTTACCGAAACTCATTGGGTATATGGCCCTCCTCCATCCAAAGAGCATGGCCAAGCCAACACAGCCACCATAGCATATGAGTATTTGCTGAATTCGAAGGCTGCATGATCCCTAGGTCATCTGGCCAAGAGATGCCAAGGATATATTTGAAACTGTTCAGCCTTTTCTCATGTCCCGCATATGTTACACAGGTTCGCCACTGTGGAGGAGGACACTGAGGCCATAGGCTCGATAACTTCAAAGTTTGGTGTTCTCAGTATGGTGGCTGTTGTTCCATACTCCCTTACTCAGCCTGAACAAAACAGTTGTAGTTGTGTAATATGTGCGTTGATTTCAGCATCAGCTGACAGATTGCTGGTGATTGTGAAGCCTAGATGTGTGAAGCTAACAATAACCTTTAGTGACACATTGTGAATGCTGATTGATAGCAAAGTACTGGACCACGGTAGTCATCTTCCTGATGCAGATTTTCAAACCAAATTATTTACAGACGTCCACACATCTATTACAAGGAAACTTGCAAATGAGATATGAAGATAGTAGATACTGACACCAGGAGGCATCCACTGATGATCATGAGCTCTGGAGCTAGCCTGAGTGTTTGGAAGGGCATTAGAAGAGGCAAGAAAAAAACTGAAAGCTAAACTAGCCATGAAGGTGTCCCTAATCCTGCACTTTCTCAGCCCACAGCCTCCATCTGCATGCGACAGAGGCTGCTGTGCCAGAGGAGGGCTCCGAAGCTCCACCTGGCAATGGTTAGCATAGAGTTGACCACCATAGCACATGCCATCATCTCCCAAAAAAGAAGGCTACCAAACACAGGAAAGTGTGCAAACTGTGTGAGTTTATTTATATGTCTATTATTGTGTGTGTGTGTGTGTGTGTGTGTGTGTGTGTGTGTGTGTGTGTGTGTGTGTGTGTGTGTGTGTGTGTGTGTGTGTGTGTGAGAGCGAGAGAGATAGGCTGTTGAGCTAATCTGTCTGTAGCTGGATACAATGTCAACATTCACTATTAACATTGAAACTTTAACTATAGCCACTTGGGTGATGTGTTAAAGGGTAAATTTTGTGCTAACAAGGATTCAATACATTCAAGAAAGAAGTAGAGAAATAATTTTGATTGGCTCAATTAAATAAATAAATTGGTTTACATTTTTAAGAGTCTATTTTGCATCTGCATTTTGCCAGCAGTATTTGACATCACTGTGCAAGAGCATAGGCCTTGATAAGATGAATTTAAGCATCAGTCTTCATTTATTAAGAGAACTCTTGCCTCTTATTCAGAAGGTTTTTGGTTTAAAACCCCAATACAAAGACTTGAGCACTTAAATAAAAGCAAAATACTGCAGATGCCAGAGATCTGAATCAAAAGCAGAAGATGTTGAAATGACTCAGCCGGTCTGACAGCATGGGTGGCGAAAGAAACAGATTTAACATTTTGGCTGGAATTTTACCGTGTCGCCTGCCGTGGGAATCGGAGTGGGTGAGAGGCAGAGTATGGAAAAGTCCATAGACCTCGGGCGAGATTTTACGGGTTTGGGACAAGCGAGGCTGTAAATTCCCACCCTTTGAGTCCAATATGGCTCTTCTTTGGAACTGAACTTGAGAATCTAGACAGAGTAGTGAGGAAATGTGGGACTTACATAGTGTTAAATTGGTCCTCTCAGGTGGAGTGGGAGCATGACAAAAGGAAACACCTCAGCTTTGGGGATCTAAGCCGGTTCACTTGGACCCATTCAGCGATAACCTTGAGGGCTGAACTTCGTGATCAAGAGATCCCGTCTCCAGCAAGCACCGGATCACATCTTTTAGGTTGGGGAAGCAGGAATTCGTTTCTTAGAGAATGGCCACTCTATCCATTGGTTCTGGCCCGTTAAAGGGCAAGTGGGAAATCACGTCGTCAGTTGGGACTTGGGCAGCATTTTCACCCCAGTATGATGGCATGAACAGAGGGGGGGGAGGGGGATCCCTCTCAGCATTCTGTAAACTTTGGGCTAAACAGCAGCCACAGTTTCCAGACCACCAGTGGAAACCCTCCCGCAGAGCAGTCTGCAGCCGTGACCAGGTAAGCAGCAGGTCTTGGCATCCTCAAAGTCGGGTTGGTTTGCTGGTCCCTTGGTTTGCCACCAGGAGACCATCTCCTGGTAGCTGTGATGCCCCCAGTACCACGGGGAGCCCCCTACAGGCCAAGTGGAACATTTCAAATGGCTTCTGATCATTGACCTTAATTGACATTTCAATGATCTTAGCAAGCTACCACCACTCGTGGCTGAATTCCACACTGAGGATGAAGTCCATCTAGACTCAGAGATGTCGGCAGCTCCATCAGGTTGTTCAGTATCACTTTCCTAGTGATTCCCAAGTTCCTCTCTCCCTTCCACCTCCTGATTTACAGCTTTCATTGGAATGTTGTGTGCAGCTTCCAATGCATTGCTTGGCACTGCACTAATTTTCTCATTATAATAAGAGTTCTTCCAACGCCACGACCTTTGAGCTAATTCCCTTGATTTCTTATATCATTGACAAACAGTTCAAACGGACCCATTCAGGTACACCGAAAGCACAGGCTTCCATGTAAACCATGCACAATCAAATGGGATGATTGCCAGTGGTGCCAAGTATGATGCAAATACTAACTGGCTCTGACTCACCTCCCAACTGTACCATTCAGCTAGAGATAAAGGCAAATTACTGCACATGCAGGAATCGGAAACAAAAGCAGAAAATGCTGGAAAATCCCAAAACGTTGGCGCTGTTCTCTCTCCGCAGATGTTGTTAGACTTGCTGAGATTTCCCATCATTTTCTGGTTTTGTTGCTGTTCATCTCGCGCTGTTGTAAACTGAAACCTTTGCCTTTATCTCTAGCTGAACGGCACAACTGGGAGGTGAGTCAATGCCAGTTAGCATTTGCATCACACTTGGCACCACTGGCAAAAGACAATTGTCCCATTTGACTTGGGGTTAAATTTCAACTCTAACCAGCAAAGCCTGTGTCTTCAGTGTACCTGAATGGGTCCGTTTGAACTGCTTGTCAATCTACAGCTTATCAGCTTTTGGAACCAGCCCACTTACTACACCAACTCTTCCCTTAATGTTAGAAAATTCATGAGTAAATGAGCAATGATTTATGTACGGTTCGGTACACACAATCAGAGTTTTTGTTTCCCTGATTGCACATGGGGCAGTATAACTGTGTGCTTTCAATTCACACTGCTCAAAAAGAGGTGTCAAAAATTTACCTGCTATATTACACAATCACGCTGTATTTGGTGATACAGTCTCCAATGCTTAAGTCCCCCACATTTAACTTGGGCAATCATTTAAATCAGGCAAATAGCATCATCACTACAATTGACAATTATATGTTAAACACACCAGCAACCACTAATCTTCATTGAACAGTTTGCACTTACATGACAACAGTGAATGTACTTCAAAAATGCTTCATTGGCGGTAAAGCACTTCAAGGTATCTTGACAAATTGAAAAGTGCAATACAAATTCAACAACAGCTTGCATTATCACGCTGTTAACTTAATAAATTGTCCCAAGTCGATTCACAAGAGCGTTATGAAGCAAAATCTAACACAAGTCCACATAGTAGAATCCCTACAGTGCAGAAGGAGGCCATTCAGCCCACTGAGCCTGCACCAACAACAATCCCATCAAGGCCCTATCCCCGTAACCCAGCTAATCCTCCTGACACTAAGGGTCAATTTAGCATGGCCAATCAATCTAACTTGCGTGTCTTTGGAGTGTGGGAGGAAACTGGAGCACCCGGAGGAAGGCCGGAATTGAACTCAGGTCTCTGGTGCTGCAAGGCAGGAGCCACTGTGCCACAGTAAAGGAATATTCAGGTAGCCTGTTTTAAATAAAATAAAAATACTGTAGGGTGCTGGAAATCTAGAATAAAAGCAGAAAACACCAGAAAAATTGAGCAGGTCAGGATGAATCTATGGAGAGAGAAACAGAGTTAATGATCTGAATCCAGTACGTGCTTCTTCTCCAGAGCTGGTACGTTTTAAGAATCGTCTTGAAAGATGAAAGGGAAGTAAAGCGGCAAAGTTGTTTAGGGAGGGAATTCCTGAGCTTGGGAACTGATGCACGACTAATGGTGGTGCAATTAAAATCAGAGATGCTCACAAGGCTAGAATTAGGTGATTGTTGATACTTCGGAGGTTGTTGAGCTGAAGGAGATTACAGAGTTAAGGAGGGATGAGACAATCGAGAGATTTGAAATGCAAACTCTTTCTTTCTTACACAATCATACCTTACCATCTGTATATGATCCTGGTTAATACTGAAGATGATTGCAGAAATTATGGACATAGTGATTGATAGGCACATGAATGGGGACTATTTTCAAGCCTCATTTAGACTTTTCTCAAAGTAGATACTAAAACAGGAGTTGATAGACTGAGGTGATATCGGAAAACCATGTTAACCTTCAGTATTTCCCACTTTAAATAAATCTATGTCAAGCATTTGAGTATTGGCAACGGAGTAGCACAGTGATTAGCACTGCTGCCTCCCAGTGCCGGGGACCCAGATTCAATTCTGTCCTCAGGTCACTGCCTGTGTGGAGTTTGCATGTTCTCCCTGTGTTTGCATGGGTTTCCTCCGGGTGCTCCAGCTTCCTTCCACAGTCGAAAAGACATGCTGGTTAGGTGCATTGGCCGTGCTAAATTCTCCCTCAGTTTACCCGAACAAGCACCGGAGAGTGGTGACAAGGGGATTTCACAGCAATTTCAGAGCAGCATTAATGCAAGCCTACTTGTGACACTAATAAATAAACTTTAAATTCGCTCACACACAGAAAGCAACACACCAAGGTTTGTGGACACTGAGTTACCGTAATGTGTAGTTTTATTAGATGGCAAAACAACAAACACAAGTGAGGAAATGCTTTGTCCATCACACTGTACAAGTAAAGGTAAAGTCATTATAGTCCCAGATGACCTAAGGCTGCTCTCCCCCTCAAGAGAGAGTGCTGACTGGTGGTGATTTAACCTGAGGATCACCACACCTCAGGCTTTTATCAACAACCTCAACCGGTGCAGAAATTGAACCTGCACTACTGGCATCACAAACCAGCCATCCAGCCAACTGAGCTAACCAACAAATGTATAAGCAAATACCTAATCCATTCAATACATATAATGGGAAAATTGTATTTACAACCACACATCTCCAATAAGCAATATATACTTTTATATTTCAATAATAATAAATATAATTTATTCTGTTTCACTAGTTAGGCACAATGGAGGAAATTAGATTTTTTTTTCTACTACAGCATGTGGTGTTTAGTAAAGGCGTGTATGAGCAGGTGACTAATTTTATTTTATACATCTTTTATTGACCGAGGCATCTGTAAGCCAGGTACCAACAATTACAGTTTGCAAGATAACACTGATAAGTCTACACGCATATACGTGGTGTCATTCCCCTCTGTTATCAGCTGGCATTCATTCAAGAAGCAAAAAGAAGTCCAAGATAGTTGGAGTTAATTTTTTTTTTCTCCAGGGTAGAAATGTCAATTACTAGAGGACAAAGGTTTAAGGTAAAAAGGGAGAAAATTTAAAGGCGATGTAGGAGGCAAGTTTTTTACATGGAGGCTGGTAAGTGCC
The DNA here is from genome assembly GCF_965287045.1 of Carcharhinus amblyrhynchos. Lineage (NCBI taxonomy): Eukaryota > Metazoa > Chordata > Chondrichthyes > Carcharhiniformes > Carcharhinidae > Carcharhinus > Carcharhinus amblyrhynchos. The sequence goes on along the minus strand of NC_137344.1, from coordinate 38,065,732 downwards.
TGAAATGCACTGCCAGAGGAGGTGATAGAAGCAGATACAATATCAACATTTAAGAGCATCTTGACAGATACATAAGCAGGCAGGGAATAGGGGGATATGGACCGCGTAAAGGTAAAAGGTCTTTCAAAGAACAAACAAAGAACAAAGCAAGGCATCATGTGTCGGCACAGACCTGATGGGCCGAAGGGCCTGTTCCTGTGCTGTACTGATCTTTGTACATTGTTCTGTTTTTGCCAGCTGACAGTGAGATTCTTCAATGTTCACTCCCTGGTGGAAATCCTGACCACTTACTTGGTGTGAGGGCTGTGGTGCGCAATTCTGAGGGTGAGTCCCTTGTTCCATTGCACAGAATATCTGAATGTAACCTCTGTCCACCCTCTGTATGCAAGAAAAGTCAAAGATTTTAGTTTTTCTGTTTAATTTTAGGAGATATGAGTAGACTATCTGTATTGAGTTCTTGCATAATTGGAAAGCAGAGAAATAGAAACCATGCATCTTTTGGTATTGTTCAACATGAGTTCTGATGTAACATAATGTGGTTGATTTCCTCCAGCATTCTTCACAGGCCAAAAATCTCCTTCTGTAATTGAATATTTCCCACCTAATCTCTTTTTGTTACTTTCTGTTTTTACTTTCCATTCTTTTTCTCCTTCTCTTTCCTTCCCCAACTGCCACTGATCATTTTCTATGGTCTCTATTTGATTACTTATTTCATCAATTCTGTCTTACTCTGTCTCCCATTTCTTCCAGCGTCTTTTGCGCTTCCACATGGATCTTGCACAGTTTCTTCAACAACATAGTGTACTCTGCATCCGCCCTTTACATTTTTTTTAAAAGCCTCAGGTATGCAGGAAGAAAGGAGGGTAAATTTATTGGGTTGAAGGTGGGGCAGCATTCAGCTATTGAAGAACTGCCATGATCCTGTCTTCTCGCAAGCCAGCTAGGCACTCATCTTTCAAAAATAGCTTTGCTGGGTGGGACACATAGCTTGTGTGCTTGATGCCAGACTCCTGAAGCAACTGTTGTTCTCAGAACTTGGTGGCAGCAGGAAAGGCCCGGGAGAACAGCAGAAGCTCCTCAAATTATCCCTGAGGAGATCAAACATCTGACTCCAGGGAGACCCAGGCTTGTAACCAACCAAAATGGAGGAGACTTATCTGGGAAGACAGCAAAAGTGTCAGGAATGTAAATTTGAAAGGTTGGAAGGAGGGCACAAAACTCCAAAAAATCCATCTACCTAACCCTTTAAGCATCATTTGCCCCACGTATATCAGAGTCTGCAGATCATGCATTGGATTTAGCAACCATCTCAGAACCCATCAAACTGCCAAGTTATCCTTAATGTCAAGGGACAGCCTCAAAAGGAGACACTGCAACCCTGACACTTGACAGGAAAACCAGGGCTGGCCAACTAGCTAGGGGTGGGGATGGTTGGAGCAGGAGCAAGAAATTGGAGCATGAGAGGGATTAAGCACAGACAGCCACAGTTTAGCTGGTGGTTAAGTGGGAGAGGAGTGTGGGAGCAACGGGATATGGGAACCCGCAACCTCAGTTTTGTAAGATTTAGGTATGACTGGATTCTGCAGTCATATTCTGCAAGTTTCACAGCCTTCTGAGAGAAATAAATTCTCCTCTTCTCTGTCCAAAAAGGGCATTTCCTAGTTTTAAAACTGTGTTTCTCATTCTGGACTCACCCACAAGAGGAAACATCCTTCCCACATCCACCTCGTCAGTACCATTCAGGATTTTATGTATTTTAATCAAGTCGCCCATCACACTTCTAAATTCCTGTGGAAACAAATCCAGTCAGTTTAACCTTTTCTTACACAACAAGCCATTCATTCCAAGTACCAATCTAGTCAACCTCCACCAAACTGCCTCCAGCACATTTACATCCTTCCTTAAATAAGGACAAAACTGCTCACAGTTTTCGAGAGGTGTTCTCCCCAGTGCCCTGTATAACTGAAGCATAACAGACTTCCCTTAATAAAGGATAGTGTTCCATTTGCCTACTGGGTGAGTGAACCAGATGAGATGCTCTTCAAGAAAGTCAACATGGACAGAATAGCCTCCTTCAGTGTTGTGATCATTCTACAATTCTATGTTTTGGAGTGGGAAAAATAGGCTCAGTGCAGGACTCTGAGCAAGCATGACTAGGCTGTGTTCAGAAAGACAGCAGAGGTCTCAATGCAGCAGCAAAAGCGGCCGTCTTAGAATGAAACCAAGCCTGAAGCACAAGACAGAAGGAGAAAAACTAGAAGATTTGTTTTGAATAGCAGTTGGGCAATCAGATCTGTTTGAGTCAACCTATTGTATTTGTCAACTGTAAGAAGTAACTACAGTCACACAGCTCCTGTGATTAGCGCAAGTAAACAATTACCAAGGTAAATCTTGCTGTAAGTTCCATATTGTGCATTGAAAGATTGCACAAGCCAATGAGACTCCAAATGGCAGTCTGATATACAGGTAAAGGCCCTTATGTGTGTTAATAGTGTTAAGGCCCAGACCAGAAACTCCAAGGTTTATTACGCAGTTAGCCTAGATCTCAAATTTTGCATTTGAATTTGGCATTAGGGTGAGCATAAGGTGTTTCACTCCAAGTATAAGCTAAAGTTAATCAATTAGTCACAAGTAGGTTTACATTAACATTGCAATGAAGTTACTGTGAAAATCCCCAAGTCACCACACTTCGGTGCCTAATGATGTTTATGATTCAGGTGATCCACCAGGAAGCTTTTATCAAAACAAACTTTATTTAAGAACACAGTTAGAGTATATAAAAAAATTAATGTAATTTCTAGTAATTAAAATACTTGGAAATAGCAAACTATAATGTAATAGCATATTATAATATAATTGCATATATCTATAATAGCATACATATATAATAGCAAATAATCCTTAATAGCTAGCTATCTCTGTTGTTCCAACTTAAAGCAACACCCCATAGACACAAACCCCTTCTGTTGGACTAGTCATCACAGAAACCAGTGATGCCCACATGATGCTAGACCCTCATCTCCTCAACACTTTTGGACAGAAATCCTGACAGCAATCTTCAAAAGAGGTTATATCCTCAAAACAGCAAGACCTTAGAGAAGCAACCCCAGCCTCCAGCAGCTCCCAGTCTCCAGGCCACATTGACAGGAAAGGATACCTCTCTCTCTGCAGTTTCCAAAACAGTAACTCTCAGAGAAACGTCCACTCTCGTACTGCAGAATCTCCAAAAAAAGAGACTTATCTCCTGACAGATTCCAGTCTCCAACTTCAGAGAGAGGAAAAGGGAGATTCTTCTCTCTCAACTCCAAACACAGCATCTAACCTTGAATAATCTGTGTAAGTCCAGCATTCCCATCACATGACCATACCTGCCAATCATCCCAGTCAAGCCCTACTCTGCAAAATCCCGAGGGAAAACAGCAGAACAGCATTAGTTTAGATTAACAGCAACATTCTGGTCATTAGTAGCAATTATGCTGCTGCAGCAACAATACAGGATGTCACTAGACACAACAACTCCGATTAAATGGAAGGGACTGCCAGAAACATCCCACGCAGAGACATGGTTAAATTGCATTTTCGAAAGGTAAACAATTATCACAATAGTGTGTATATATCATCCAGTTCCAGTTGCTGGTACACATGATCCATGTCTAAATTAGTGTTTGTTAAACTTCCAGCTAGTTTGGCGTAGAGGCCCTCTATTTTAAGTATGGGATACTTGTCCAGTATTTGCTACCTGATTCATCGTTGCTTTAGAGTCTCCATATATACGTATGGTCTTGATAAAGTCCAATCTTTTAACTGTCTACATTCAATCTTCACCTTCTCATGTCGTGAAAAGGGGATTGGTTTTGCTCTGTAAAATGTTGATGTAGCCTCTGGATGTATGTAAATTTTGACTTTCAGGCCTTGTATTTTGCCTAGTTCTTCTTGAAATACCTCCTGATGTCTCCTGAGGATGTCAAATAGGTCCCCTTCATTAATATTGAAAATTTCTAGCCAATTCAATTTTATTTTCTGAAGCCAACCTTGTCCCAACAAGCTTGGCCCTTAGCCCTCAACGACAATTAAAGGCAGTTGGGCAGACTGTTCCTCAGCCTGATTGGCTGAATAGGTCACATGACCCTCCGAAACCTCAATCCCTTAAACGTGGTTTTCTGTTACACTTGATTTGATTTGATTTATTATTGTCACATGTATTGGGATACAGTGAAAAGTATTGTTTCTTGCACACAATATAGACAAAACGTATCGTCCATAGAGTACATAAGGGAGAAAGAAAGGAGAGGATGCAGAATATAGTGTTACAATCCTAGCTAAGGTGTAGAAAAAGATCAACTTTGTCATTGTCATCTTTCTGTTGTGTAATGCACTGAGTAAGATCAAAATATGCTCAACTGTAAGCAGCCATTATTGAACTAACTTTATTTGCCTTCCCAGCAGAGAGAGTAATATAACAAAATGCTAAGATCTTGCAAGAATGCTACACTTGGAGTGTGCTCTCTGCTCTTTTGCGCCATTTTCCATTGCTCTTCTTTTCGGACATTCTTCCCCACCCACTTCTAGCAGCTGCTGCAGTCAGAATGTGTCTCTCCTTTAAGATTTTGTGTCGCCTAAACAGACTTGCAGCCAAGAAGCACAATTAATGCTGGTTGCACAGTTCTGACATGCCAGTGAGTGGGTAGAACTGAGTTTGTGTGTTACCCACGCCTTATCAAATTTCACATCCTTAATCCTGGGCAGCAGAAGAATGCAACCAAGTGACATACTTTTGCACCACAGAAAGCTGTGGGGGCCAAATCACTGAATATATTTAAAAAGGAAATAGGTAGGTTTTTAGACTTTAAAGGTGTCAAAGGGTATGGGGAAAGTGCTGGAGTAAGGTATTGAGATAGAGGATCAGCCATAACCATACTGAAAGGTGGAGCAGGCTCAAAGGGTGGAATGGCTGACTCCTGCTTCTATTTTCTATGTTTCTACAAGGTGTTTTCACCACCTCCTGTCAGCTGATCGACAACAACATTTCTTTAAATTCACCAATCTCAAAGGACATCTCGGCAAACATTCAAGGTGGAATTTTCCAAAAAAAAATGGGAAGTGTCATCTTCTGACTGAAAACGGATGTATTTCTCTCCAGAAACACTGCCCCAGGATTTCTCACAACACCAGGTTAAATTCCAACAGGTTTATTTGGTAGCACAAGCCACTAGCTTTCGGAGTGCTGCTCTTTACCTAATGAAGGAGCAGCGCTCAGGAAAGCTAGTGGCTTGTGCTACCAAATAAACCTGTTGGAATTTAACCTGGTGTTGTGAGACTTCTTACTGTGTTTGCCCCAGTCCAACGCAGACATCTCCAACATCCAGATTTTCTCACCAGATCTTCTGACACAATGTTAGAAAAAAATATCGGGGGGGGTTTACGGGGTGGGTGGGGGTGCAGCATGGTTGGTTTGGGTGGCGCCTGATAGAGTCAGCGAGACGAGCTCCATAGAGATCAGGGTGGAATTTTTAAAGGGTGCCCCGAGCTCAAAGTTAAGTTAAAGGCTCCCCTCCCTTCCCCTAAAGACACTGGGAAGGACCCCTGATGGACAAGAGGAATGCCTCCAATTCTCACGCGCACAGGGGCAACCTCCCACTCACTGCTCAATGATTGGGGGCCTAATTATATCATCAGCAAGGGACAGGGAAGGTCTCAGACTGGGGTCAAGCTGCCATAAATCTTGTTTTGGCCATTTCCTGAGATTTAGCAACCATAATGGGATTTGCCCTTACTGTAAACAGGCCCACAGAATCATGCCACAAATATTTGATTTAATCAACATTAAAACAGCTAGCTAGGCAATGGGTTTATCAAACAAATGATCCCTATTCTGAAATCACACAGATACATAATCCTTCTGTAGATAATTAATGGAACCAGACAAGGCTGCATATTTGCACTATTCAGCTTTTTATTTACCCAGTTATTTCCTCATACTCATGTTTTATATAAAGCACATTACGAATCCAAAGGAGGAAATAAGCAGGCTGGTTCAGGTGAAAACGAAAATTACATTACTGAAATCATTAAGTTGAGTTACCTGAAGCTTAGCTGAAGTTAGATGTCAGCTGGATCTCAGTGGTAGCATTCTTGCATCTCAATCAGAGGATTGAAGGTCCAAGTTTTACTCCAGGGATTTGAGCACAAAATCTTGGCCTGGGGCAGCAGTGCAGTATTAAGAGAGCTTTCTTTCCTCTGTCAGCCACCGTCACCCTTTGCGATCACTGCAAGCCATGACCTCCTCCCTGAATTATCATCTGCTCCCCAACCCAAAATCTCTAGAAGCCTCCCAACCTCTTGAACTCCTCATCTGGACCAATATTTTCTCCAATCCTTGGACGGTATGAAAGTTAAGAACTACTAAGGAGAAATTCAACAGCAAGATCCTGGAAAAGACCTTCCTCTCCATCCCTCCTCTCAGTGAAGGTAGACATAGATGGCAAAATTCATCATTGCCTCCAATGTCCAATCTTATTTGAGAGCCAAGGTCTCAAACCCAACACTCTGGTCATATTACAAGGGGGCAGTGATCCTTATGCTCCTATATGCTGTGTCAATGATCTATTGCAGGCTCCACAAATTACTGGAGAACTACCTCCAGCGGTGTCTTCACAAGATCATCCAAAGTTGATGGAAAGAAAGGCAGCCAAATAGCAGCATCCCCTCCCAAGCCAACTTGCTCAGCATTGAGACACTGATCACTCAAAACCAGCTCCACTAGACAGGATGTATTGTTTGTATGCCTGACACTAGACGCCTGAAGTAACAGCTCAACTCAGAGTTTGGTCATGGCAGGAATCTCCCGAGGGGGCAATGGGAACAATTTAGGGATATCCCATCCACTCATGGGAGACCTCGGTTTGAGATTGATCAAAATGGAGAAGGTTCATTTGGGAGGACAGCAAACACATTGGGTGTGATCTTACCAGCCGTTCACGCCACACTCCCGTTGCAGCAAGTTTCGAAAATTTCGCACCCAGCCGAACGTCTGTTCGCTGCAGCAGGATGTGAAAATCCTGCTGGCGTCAAAGGTAGTAACATTTCGGCCATCTGGAGACTTTGGCAAAGTCATTGGCATTGGAGAGGTGACACAAAACTCCAAACAACCCACCTTCCCAATACTTCAGGCATCACCAGCTCCACATGTGGCAGAGCCTGCAGATTGCACTCTGGATTTATCAACAATCTTCTGGACTGGAAACAAGCCATCCTCAGGGAAACATCCAAGAAGAAGGAATAAGAAATATCCACTTGGAATGATCCATCCTTCTATTGTGGTTTTCTTTTTCCCAGGGCAGGTCCTGATTCAAATGTCACGCAGGACACTCTTAAAAACCACGTCTGAGGAAAGATTAGCAGAGGTTCTTTCCAATTCCCACCTTTATGGTTTTATATTCATTTTCTTCGAGATGAGATTTAACCATGACTTAGAATTTCATTGACTCTTCACATCGGTGCTGGCGAGCAAAGGAGTGGGTGTTGGGGGGTGAGGGAGGAGTGCGTTACTGGCTCGCTACCTGCACTCATCAAACACAAGCATCCTCAACTGACATCAGTCTATAATCTGGTCACAGGGATTTTCAGGAGTGGGGAGCTCTTACCCGACCACTCCGACTCTGACTCGGGAATATTCCCACCAAACCAGTGGTCACTTGGCTGGGACACCAGATCCCCATTGGATGTCAATTCAGTAATTGGATGTAATATTCTAATTTCTACTCACCAGGGTTAATAAACTGAGGCTCAAACCCCTTCACTTTCCAACTCAGCTGCTATTAAGCCAAAAGCTCGGTGCTAATCATTAGATATACTGTGAAAATACAACTGTTGTCAGGGACTTAAATGAATTTGGCCAAATTTAATTATGTAAGACAGATATCACAGGAAGCAATTCAGTTTCCAAGGATGTAAATGGCTACAAATTGATAGAGATTGCAATCATTTTTATGACTGAAAATATATAAATGGATAGAGATTATAATCTGTGTTCTAGAACACTAGGAATTGCAAACCTAAATGACCTATTATTGATTTTACCCTAATTTCAAGAAGCAACAACGTTAAATAAATCAGGTTGACAGCAAAGGGAATGTGGTACAATGCCCTTCCCAGTATTTTAGAGCAGAGGCTGGCCACTTCGAATGATCAACAACATGCTCAAGATTTTAAGAGTGTGGCACTTAACATAAACTGCTGGTGTGAAAGCTAAAAGGAAAAGCAATGGCAATTTGCTGTGATGATTAATAATTAATTCTGACATTTCAAAGAGGTAATGAAAAATCCACATTAAAAATCTGGTTACCACAGCTCCATTTGTCTCCAAAGCTTCAATTCCAACTGAGCCATTCAACATCATGCACAATGTGGGATTAGTTAACATTTACCAGTCATATCCTACTGACAGAGATTGAAATAATTTCTTGTCATCACAGTGTTATTTAGCTGACTGGCCAATTCCTTTGTTTCATTTTCAAAATTCATTTCCATCCCACCAATGTTCACTTTTGAGGTTAACTAAGTAGCGAGGGACAGGGGTTTTATCAGGGAGCTGCTACAATGACTCTCTGGCATCCAATTATGGAATCATAGAATGATTAGACTCCCTACAGTGCAGAAGAAGGCCATTCAGCCCATTGGGCAGAATTTTACCAGCACGTCCACCCAAGGTTCATGTGATACCACCCAAAGCCAATGGAGAATGCCATTCTCTGAGCCTTGCCCACCTCCGGGAAAGGGCTGGACGTGCCAGCATAAGTCCATCCATTGAGTCTGTATCAACTCTCCAAAACAGCATCTTACCTAGACCCACAATTCTGTCCTATCCCTGTAAGCTCACACATTTACCATGGCCAATCTATCCAACCTGTACATCTTTAGATTGCAGGAGGAAACCGCAGCATCCAAAAGAATCCCATGCAGATACAGGGAGGAGATGCAAGTTTCCCACCAAAAGTAACAGTATGCAATTAAAGTCTCTATATTTGGGTAAACAAATTAATGTTAATAATGGGAAATTTGGAGATTTGCCTTTTCTTGGCACTATTGTATATGTTGTTCATTACTCAGCATTGCTAAATCAGTGGAGAGAGAGCATTAAGTGTTAGAGGACTGGTGAAATACTGCCAGATATTTGGATGTCATTTTACTACTTGCAATAGGCATTTGTACTACATAATATTTAACATCTGGTACTGGTGGTATAACTGGTGGGCAGAAATAGAATGATTGGTACCTCAAGGAGATAATCACTGAGTTGGTGCCCAATCTGGTCCAAATCCTTTGTAAGAAGTCTCACAACACCAGGTTAAATCCAACAGGTTTATTTGTAGCAAATGCCACTAGCTTTCGGAACTGGCTGTTCCTTCATCAGGTGGGTGGGAGTTCCAAAAGTTAGTGATGTCAATTGAGGATGCTTGTGTTTACCCCAGTCCAACGCCGGCAACTCCACACCAAATCCTTCACCAGGTAGCATGCCGGAAAGGCACTGGCAATCATGGAGTGATCCAAGATTATGCTTGGTAAAGTGTTGCAGTAGTTTGCCATCGCTTTCTGCAGCATGCAAACTCTCCCAGTCTGAGTGCCTGCCTTCAGAAGTATCAAAATAATTCTTTTTTAACAGGCTGATAATCAACCTGTTTGGCCGCATTATGAATACACCTTCTATGACCATCAAGTCCTGGGGTGGGATTTTCAGGCCCCTACCCTCACCCTGCCATGTGTTTCATGGCAGCAGAGGTAGCCTGCCATTGACAGGATCTTCAGGTCTTGCCGCTGTTAATTGGGATTCCCTTTGAATGCACCAGCCCCCAGTCGCTGGGAAACCCATGGCAGGGGTGTGCCATCGGCGAGTCTGGAAAATCCCGCCAGCATGAGCAGCCAGGTAGTTCCAGCCCTAGGGTGGGACTTGAACCCAGAGTTTCTGCCCCAGAGGTAGTGGCACTACCATTATACCACAAGACTGCCACCTGGTCTGACTCACTGAAAATATACAACAGATCGGGCCCAGCTGTAAAATACAACAAAATTCAAACAATCCTATGAGGGCAACTGAGAACTAAGTGTGACAAAAAGGCACACTGCACTAATTTAAAATAAAGTAGCATGCTGCTATTAATATTTAATCTGATTTCATATGGGATAACTAAAAGCTTTTTTTGTTTATAATTTTAAACAATATTAAACATTTATGAAAAATTATATCCCAGTTGTTTTCTGCCATTGTCAGTGCAGTGTAGATTGTAATAACAATTAAGGACAATTAAAAGTGATTATCTGTACTGTGCCTCTGGGTGCTTGGTGTCAGAGATTCTAATGCCATACCTCACCCATAACTACTGACCCAGGATGCCCCCAGAAAATAACAGCTCTATAATTAAGGCAAAACTTGCATAAATCACAGCATAATTCCAAATTAAACATAAAGATGCATCTGACAAATGCACTGACGGGTTTACAGAAAATTTATGTGTTTCATTAACTTGCGTATAAAACTATTTAATAATGTAGTTGAAAAACACTTAGAACTGAACAGCTAATAAAGAATAACCAGCATTGATTTCAAAAAGGGAATGTCCGTCTTGCCCAACCATATTGTAACGGAAAGGATGAATAAGGGTGATATGGTAGATGTAATCTATTTGGATTTTCAAAAAGACTCATTGTTCTTTGGCTGTTTTCAGCCTACCCTAAACATACCCCACTTCCATTTAAACATTGGGGCCCAAGGACCTGGGATGAGCCAGCATCTGATTTAGAAGCGCATACTAATCATTGTTGGCCTATTATCTCCTAATGGCCATAGTTACATAGTGTGGGCACAGGCTGGGAGAATAGCCTTGGCAGATCAGGGGGTCTGTCTTTCAATCAATATGACTTCAGACACTTTGCTCGATGGATAGTTGCAGTGGAGCAACACCACATCTATCCTTAGAGCACTCAGCCAGAGAGGAGGAAAAAGGATCAGCAAGGGCAAAGGATTATGCAATGTGCTAGGGGGTATTGCAGGCATCATAGAAAAATGCCTTCTTTGGAAAAAAAGTTCCCATCAGTATTTGTGGCTATTCTCAAAATAAGTGTGAGTTTCACAGAATGCCTGCAGTGCAGAAGGAGGCCATTCAGCCCATTGAGTCTGAACCAATCCTCTGACAGAATATTTTACTCAGGCCCTCTTTCCCACCCTATATTTACCATGGCTAATTCACCTAACTTGCACATCTTTGGAGTGTGGGAGGAAGTAGAAGCACCCAGAGGAAACCCACGCAGACATGGGTAGAATGTGCAAACTCCACACAGACAGTGACCTGAGGCCAGAATCGAACCCGAGTCGCTGGCACTGTGAGGCATCAATGCTAACCAATGTGACACCTGTTTGTTTCATTCCAATCAGTGGAATTTTAAAGCCCCTCCCACTAGTGGGACCTTCCAGTCCCACCGATGTCAACGGAGTTTTGAACGACTCACAGCATTTTCCAGTCTCGCCCCCTCCCACCACAACGGGTCTGTAAAATTCTGCCCAATGTTCAAAAGTCCACACTATTGCCGAGACTGGAGCATGCGCTTGAGCTTCTACATGTCAACACTACACGTGTAAACAATCCATGATAAGGAAGAAAGAGGGCTTACACAAAATCTGATCTTGCGTGGTCTAATCATAGGAGAACAAGACGTTGTTGAAAATCAAGGTGCGGTGATTCAAGGGCAAAGAGAGGGCAAACATGGACAAATGATGAATCTCACAAAGGTCAATAAGGGAAAACTGGGTTTCAGTTTTGCTCTAGAATGTATCTTCTGGACATAGAATTACCAACTTGGGCTAAAGGAAATAGTTTCCTTACTGGCAGTGTTGTTCTATGTACATGGACAAACCAAATGTACTTTTGTTTTATTAAAGCAGAATGATTTGTTGAAGATGGGCTGATGGATTTTTGCAATCAAAGTGGAATAGGGTAAGGGTGGAGAGTGTGATTATGTATTTCTTCACTTATGTACCCAGCTTTGGTCTCAAATACTCACGCATAATGCAGAGCAAACACCGCCTACCCTTTATTCCCAACCTCAAATGATCACACCTATGTTTTCCCACATTCCATCAGTCTCCCTGAATGAGATTTGCACTCTGATGCTATTGAGTTGCCGCTTCTGAATACAAAACGCTGTAGATATTGGAAATCTGAAATCAAAAAAAAAGGAAAATGCTGGAAATACTCAACAGGCCTGGCACTAACTGGGAGAGAAAATTTAATGGCACCTTAATACAACCTGCTGAGTCTTTCCAGCACTTTCTGTCACTTTTTAATGTTTATTCTCTCTGCTGTTCTCACAATCCCTAATTAATTCTCTTTCGTTCCTTCTGTTTTCGTTCTTTCTCTCACTGCCTCTGACATAGCTTATTCTCCTGTCATTTGCGTATCTCAGTCTCATTATTCCTCTCTCCCTCTTAATGCACACTTGCCAACTTTGTCTCCTCGCTCTCTCTTTGGATGGCTCTTATAACCTCTACAGGTAGAATTTTCTGGTCTTTGCTACAGCTACAGCTGCACACCTGCTGACTCAGCCTTGTTGGGGGCCAGGGAGGGTTTGGAGGACAGCCAGTTAAGACCCCATCTCAATGAGCACTGAGTAATTAGGAATGGTGGGCAGTTTCAGGAGGAGGCATCAGCAGGCATCTTTTGAAATGTAGCTGCCAGCCAGCACATTGGCTACTTTGAGAGTGCCACTGGTGCCAAAGGCAGTAGACTGAGGTAAGGAAGGGCTACATCCCACTTCAAGCGCACTGCCCTCAAGAGCAGGAGGAGGTCAGCCAGAATGACCAAGCAGGCAAGGCTTCAGCACCAAGGTAGCAGCTCAGTAACTGGTATCTCATCAGAGGGAATATGAATACACTGGCTCAGTGACATTCTGAGATCTGACAAGGTCCTCAAATGGCACCCACGTATCTGTCCCATCCTCAGCAATCCTCTGGGTGGAACAGCTGAAAGTCACACTCATGGCAGTGACCAGTGCCCAGGGTAGTACGGTGGCACATTGGTAAGCACTACTGCCTCAGGGACCCGGGTTCAATTCCAGCACCACGTGACTCTCTGTGTGGACTTTGCATGTCCTCCCCATGTCTGTGTGGATTTTCTCCAGGTGCACCAGTTTCCTCCCACCATACCAAGGTGTGCAGGTTAGGTGGATTGGCCATGCTAAGTTGCCCCTTAGTGTCAAGGAGATTAGCAGGATGAATATGTGGGGTTACGGAAATAGGGGCTCGGTGGGATTGTTGCCAGTGCAGGTTCGATGGGCTGAATGGCCTCCTTCTGCACTGTAAGGACTCTATGATTCTATGATCAGGTCCATTCCTTGTCAGTCTGAAGCACTGATAAATAGTCGTTGCAATTTTGAGTGAGACCTTTGTCAAATATATCAGAGTCTTATGATGAAACTTTTATAGAAATCACCCACTTGTTATTCACCTTGCAGGAGTGGGCACTTGAGAGTTAACTACATTGCTGTGCCTCGGGAGTCACATTTAGTTCAAACCAGATAAGGATGGCAGATTTCCTTCCCTGGAGGACATGAGTGAATCAGATGGGCTTTCCTGAAAATTGACAATGGTTTCATGGTCATCAGTAGATTCTTAATTCCAGATATTATTTTATTGAATTTAAATTTCACCATCTGCTGTGGTGGGATTCGAACCCGGATCCTCAGAACATTAGCTGAGTTTCTGGATTAATAGTCTAGCGATAATACCACGGTGCCATCGTCTCCCCACTTCCTGACACTAATGGAAGAGAAAGCTCTTGAGGTTGGCAGGATGACAGGAGGCACTGAGGGGGTGCTGGCATGTTACAGAGAGTTGATGACGGCAACAACAAAACATTCTCGGAATACTCAGCAGGTCAAGCAGCACCTGTGGAGGCAAACAGAGACAAAAGGTTATCTTGCCCTTAAGCATTAATTCTAATTCTCTCCACAGACATTGTCTGGTCTGCAGAGTATTTTCAGCAATTTTTGTTTTCATTTCAAATTTCCAGCAAGTGCAACATGTTGCTTTTGCAGATGAAAGTTTAACTGTCGAATCAGATGAGATCACCCCACTTATTTCATAGAATCATAGAATCTTTACAGTACAGAAAGAGGCCATTTGTCCCATTGAGTCTGCGCTGACAACAATCCCACCCAAGCCCTATCCTTCTAACCTCACGCAATCCCCCTGGAAATCGCACCCAGACCTGTCCCCCATAACTGCAAGCATTTACCCCACTAATCCCCCTAACCTACACACCTTGGGACATTAAGGGGCAATTTAGCAAGGCCAATCCACCTAACCCGCACATCTTTGGACAGTGGGAGGAAACCGGAGCACCTGGAAGAAACCCAAGAAAACACTGGGAGAATGTGCAAACTCCACACTGACAATGACATGAGGCCAGAATGGAACCTGTGTCCCTGGCGCTGTGAGGCAGCAGTGCTAACCATTGTGCCACCGTGCCGCCCTTATTTCTGAGACTTATTTACATATTTCTAAAAGTTCACAGTTTTCTAACAGCAGGAGGCACCCGAATAGATTGGCCAGCTTCACAATATCTGTGATCTTCTCTCTCCCACAGAGACAGAGGCAGAGCAGCAGTCAGATGAAGATCAGCATTCTGAAGATGTAGGGTCACACGAGTCCAGCATACTCTCCACTGATGCAGATAGACACTCACTGGTGGATGCTCATTCACCGATAGAAGGAGGAAGGGGCGGCTCCAAGTGAGGGGAGTATCACATATGCACATGAATAGCTGATGGAGGAAGTGATGGATAGGTGATGGGGGTAGCCCCCATTGGAGGACAAGGGCAGCTCCAGGCACACACAGTTTGACAGAGATGACAAGCTCTGGGCGTCATGTACTGAGTGGGTGCAGACTTAAACAGCAAAGGAAGATCTGTCTCCATCCTTTGAGTTTCCTGAGACCATGAATACCCATTGAATCATAACATAGAATTCCTACAGTGCAGGAAGAGGCCACTTGGTCCATCAAATCTGCACCATATCTCTGACAGAGCATCTTTAGCCAGGTCCATTCCATTAATTCATTTACCCCCACTAATCCACCTAACCTACACACCTTGGGACGCTAAGGGTAAATTTATCATGGCCAATCCACCTGATCTGCACAAAGATGTGGGAGGAAACCGGAGCACCCATGGGAAACCTACACAGACACAAGGGGAACAAGCAAACTCCCCACAGACAGTGACCCGAGGCTGCAATTGAACCCAATTCCCTGGCGCTGTGAGGCACCAGTGCTAACTAACCACTGTGCCATCCTTGAGCAGAAGATGGAGATATCCTTCTATATCAGGAATATCAACAAGCCTAAGGCACTAAAGCACATAGCGGCCTCCATTCAAACACTTGCTATCATCAGGGAGAGTCACATGAACCAAACAAATGGCCTCCACACTATGTCTGTAACCTTCAGCTCCACAGTGATTGAGATCACTGATCATAAATGGACAATCAGGGGCTTACCTGCTCTTAATTAATCAGGATGCGTAGGTAGGCCCTGAAAGGGCACAGGGAGGCACTGGATATGACAATGGAGTTTTTGTTCAAGTACCATTCCCCACCCCCTTGCCAGCCAACAGCTGCCCACCCAGCCCTTCTGACAGATAAACAAATGCAGCTTCCTGTCCCCATCACCAGAATTACAACATGAATGTGAGCTGATCTGTGACGAGGGCCCTCATGGACACTGCAACTCACTGTCACACTATCTGTAACCCCCATGACTTGCCCATGACTAGCTTTCACGTCACACTATCTCTAAACCCCATGACTTGCCTGGGCTTGCAACATCTTACTGTCCTGTCTGGAGACAATACACATCTCTTCAACCTGTGCTTAATGCTATCTCTACTCACATTGTCTGCACCTTTAAGACTTGATTAGCTGTAAAAATTCACATTCTAATCAGTATTCTGTAAACTGTGGGTGCCCTTTATATGCCCTGTTTGCGATCAGAACTCCCTACTCACCTGATGAAGGAGCAGCACTCTGAAAGCAAGTGGCGTTTACTACCAAATAAACCTGTTGGACTCGGTTTAGAACGGAGTTGAGGAGGAACTTCTTCACTCAAAGGGTGGTGAATCTCTGGAATTCTGTGCCCGTTGAAGTGGTGGAGGCTGCCTCGCTAAATATTTTTAAGACGCAGGTTGATGGGTTTTTGATAAGAGAGGGGATTGAGGGTTATGGGGAGAGGGCGGGAATGTGGAACTGAGCCACGACAGATCAGCCATGATCTTATTGAATGGCGGGGCAGGCTCGAAGGGCCGGATGGCCTACTCCTGCTCCTATTTCTTATGTTCAATGAGCAGAGGCATCTGTAGCACCTCTGGATGCGCCAGCTTTTCATCTCTTTCTTCCTCTCATAAGAAGCTTGGGAAAATTCTACACCAGACTCAAATTATTAATCACTTCTAGTTCAGTGTGCTAAGGTGGTCCCTTAAAGGGGGAGATTCTTTGAGGGCCATGTGATCGGGCCGGACCCTATGGCTTGCTTCCCACCCGGCCTCTCCAATCGGGAGCGTGGGCATGTGATCTGGGACGAAGATGAACCTCAGTTGGAGCCAGAGGACGAAAGGAGAGTTGACATGTTTTGCAGTTGTATCAGATCCTTATTTGTACAGATATTGTTGTTAATAAATCAATTATTGTTTGAAGCCACATTGAGTTGCCTTCAAATTCATTGCAATCAGTAAACAAGGCATTGAGAATTGTCCTAAGGAGTGTCTGTAAGGATTTTAATCAGGCAATTATGGTGGGCCGGTTAGAATATGAAGTCCCTGATTAAGGGCCAAATTGATAGGCCAACCAGGGAGCTGTTGTTTTGTTTATAACCAGGAGTGTCAGTTCTTCTGGGCTCCTAGTGTGGACTAACTGAAAGCACTCTATATGTTGTGGTCAGACTTGTAAATCAAGGGATTTTGGTGAAGGGACTTCCGCCTTCGAGGACTTATTACAGTATCTGAAAAATATTCCGACATAATTATTTTAAGTTTCTCCATGTGGTCTTCCACTTTGTATCACCAATCTATCCTGGCTACATTTTCCACTATACAGTGCAGGCAAAGTCATGTTAAGTGAGCTACAAACTGGACCATTATTTGTGCTATTCGCAAAATTCAGCCTGCCACTTTCTATCAGTAACTGTTCCTGTCTGCGGTAATAGTCTGCTGAATCAGGCCAGACCTGAATAAAACATATCACATCCATTCCCTTGCAGTCAACCTGTCGAGCGTTTATTTCCCTAAGTCTTCGAGCTCATCTATAATTCAACAAGGCAGTGATGCAGGTTTGACTTGGCGATAGAAACAGTACATTTTAACAATGGAGCCAAATAATAAAGATGCGGGAGGCAGCCGTCAGCGCACCTGGATGATAACTGACTAACGATATACAAATATGTTTGAAGGGTATGTTATTTCATCTTAAAGGAACTGATTTTCCTCTGCCTGCCATCACAGGTGTGTCAGTTTAAGACAGAGGAAATAAGGATGGAGATCCATGAAGCTGCGTGTGATCCCTGCCCCCTTTGTACTTACTGACCAATTTTTTTTTGCAACATTCTGGAGAGCCTGAAACAGATTGGCACACCCAAATTTCACATACGTAGTATGGAGATAGCATTGAAGTTACTCTGAGGAATCTGTCTGCTTTTCACAATGGGGAGTTTATGGGGAGGTGACGGGCTAGCGGTGCTGTCACTAAGCTATTAATCCTACATTCTGGGTACCCAGATTTGAATCCGGCCGTGGCAGATGGTGGATTTGAATGCAATAAAAATATGGAATTAAGAATCTGCTGATGACCATGAAATCCATTGTTGATTGTCAGAAAAACCTATCTGGTTCACTAATGTGCCTTTAGGGAAGGGAATCTGCCATCCCTTACCTGGTCTGGCCTACATGTGACTCCAGAGTCACAGCAATGTGGTTGACTCTCAATTGCCCTCTGAAATGGCTTAACAAGCCACCCAGTTCAAGGGCAACTAGGGATGGGCAATACATGTTGGTCAGCCAGCGATGTCCATATCCCACAAAGGAATAAAAGAAATTACAGATCTCATAAAATGGAAGAGCAGGCTTGAGGGGTTAAATAGCCTTGTTCCTGTTCCAAGGTTCCTAAAGGAGGTTGTTCCAGGGAACTAAACAGGACATTGCGTCAGATTGGGCAATCCGTAAGGAAACTCCTGGCAACCAAGCCTTTAGTAAATTTTCTTCTTTAATTCCAGTGCGGAGCAGGGCTGCATCATGAGGCTGGAGCCTATCTGGCTCCTTGTTCTGACAGAACCCTGAAGAACACAAATGAAGGATGAGAATTTTAAGATTAAGGTGTTGCTGAACTGTCAACAAACACAGAAGATGTTTGGTGGACAGGATTTGATGAGGAGGAGTCGAGTTATCATAGAATCATAGAAAATCTACAGTGCAGAAGGAGGCCATTTGGCCCATTGAGTCAGACAACAATCCCACCCAGGCCCTATCCCCGTAAACCCACATATTTAATCCACTAATCCCTCTACCCTATATATCCCTGGAGACTAGGGGGCAATTTAGCATGGCCAATCAACCTTACCTACACCTCTTCGGACTGTTGGAAGAAACCGGAGTACCCAGAAGAAACCCACGGAGACACGGGTAGAATGTGCAAACTCCACACAGACAGTGACCCAAGCTGGGAATCAAACTCAGATCCCTGGAGTTATGAGGCAGCAGTGCTAACTACTGTGCCACCATGCCGTTATTGGAAGGGGAGCATGCGTGCAGGCAATAAGTGGAGTTAAGGCCAAAATTAGATCAGCTAAGAACTTATTGAATGTTGCAACAGGCTCAAATGGCTTACTCCTGCTCTTATTTCCTACTACTCTTTGTTCTGATGAGTTCTTATGTTCTTAGGATATGAGCAGCAAAGTTTGGGGTGAGCTCAAGTTTAACAAGTGTGGCCGGTGAGAGGCTGGTCAGGAGAGCTATACATGGTCAGCACTGGAGGTAACAACAACATGAGCTAAGGCAGGCCAATAATTCAGAGGTGGAAACAGTTGGTCCTGTAGGATGGAGAAAATGTGGGCTGAAATTTTACCATCTCGCCCGCCCCAGAATCGGGGTGAAATTCAGGATTAAATATGGACGGGAATTCTTCGGTCTCATACTCTTCGCCACCACTGTCAGTGAGAACCAAATCCCCATTCACTGCAGCGGGGCTGGAGAATCCCAGCCATAGACGAGGTTGGAGAATTCTGGCCGTGATGTTGGTGTTGCAAACGGCCTGACTGCACCTGGAACAGTGCAAAATAGAGGAATTAAGTTGGTTACTTGGGATTGGCAGGTATCTAGGTTGATGGCTACAAATTTCCTGACATTTAATTGGATTAATTTCTGCTTATCCAAAACTGGATATCAGAAAGCAGTCAGACAACATAGAGGCAGCGATGGAGTCAAAACAGATGGGTTGAGACATGGCTGGGTGTTGTCTGCACGTTTCCTCAAAATCCTGGAACTCCCTCCCCAACAGCACTCTGCATGTTCCTACATCACGTAGACCGCAGTGTTCAGAAAGGTGGCTCTGCACTGTCTCCTCAAGGGAAATTATGGATAGGCAATAAATGCTGGTCTAGCCAGTGATGCCCACATCCTATGAATGAATAAATTTTTTAAAATGTGAAAGCTGATGTTGTGCTTGCAGAGAATGTCATTGAGGCACAACATGGAGGTGAGAAATAGGAGGAAGCTACTGCAGCCAACCAGAAACAATGATATGAGGACTGTGAACAAAAGCCACTGCGGGTGATTCTCTAGTTAAGACCTGATAGGTAAGACCGAAAGTGGGTGAGGGCAGTCCCAGTGTTCTGGATCATTCTAAAGGGCACAATGTTATTTTTCTTGAACAGAACTTCACACAATAAAGTTTAAATAAATTAACAGCTTCCATCAAAATAGTAAGCATTCGTGCACTATTTCTGGTTAGTTATTTGTATCCTATGTTGCTCAGTCTTAACTTGTCTGAACGTTTACCCACTTGTTCCAGAAATTAAAAAAAAGCAAAATTTGAGATACAGATTAGCCATTATCTAATTGATTTTAAAATCCGAGTGTTTGTGTTCAACTTCTGCCATTGTTTCTCGCCTTCATATCGTTGTATCCTCCATCAACCTTGCAGAGAATACCAGAGGCCTTTACGTTCCACTGCGTCCCCCACATCTTTCACACCATCATAGGCAGCTGTGTCTTGTGCTGTTTGTAGACTAAGCTCTGGAATTCCCTCTCCTAAATCTCCCCGTCTCTCTCTTCTTTCCTCCTTTAGAACACTCCTTAAAATTTACCTCTTCCACGTCTTTTAGTCACCCCCTCCACAAGACTATGAAAATTCCAACCATGATTTCTCATAATGATTTCCAGCACTGAACGTGCTTGTCAGATGGAATAGGGCAAAATCATTCGTCAATTCCATCGCTACATGTGTTGCCTTCCACCCAGCAATTGATTGTACAGAATTTTGATTATTTCCAGACCAGCTCTGTGAGTGTTCATGGCAATAGAGGCTGCACAGGAACTGTTGAATTGCTTGAAATAACATTTTTCAAGGATCGTGAGGAGTTCGTGGCTCAGCTGATCGTGAGCCACGTACTTTGACATAACTTTGCCATTATCGTGGTAGTTTCAAAACAGGCCTTTCTTGTTAACTTGATTTAACCCAATTCTGATGGCTTTCAGATACTTCACTTTGAAAAGAATCCAGAGAAAAACGTTCAAAGTGTAAGTGGTATGTACAAGCTTTCAAATGCTAACAGCAAGGGAATGAAACCATACATCAAAGCACCACATATCCAATAATAGCACTCAGGTTTTGGAATAAAATCAATGTGATTTTTTTTTCTAGACAGCATATAGGTACCCATGTGGGCTGAAAGGTCATCTGGTCTGTTTAAATGAAGGCTTGAATTGTTATTTATTCTTTCACAGAATGTCAGCATCACTGGTTAGACCAGTATTTATTAACCATCCCCAATCGCCCTTGAGAGAGTGGTGATGAGCTGCCTCCTTGCTGCAGTGGTGTTGTAGATGCACCTACAGAGCTGTTAAGAAAGAAGTTCCAGGACTTTGACCCAGCTACAGTGAAGAAACAACAAAATAGTTCCAATTTAAGATGTTGAATGGCTGGAAAGGGAACTTCTGGGTGATGGTGCTCCCATTTGTCTGCTGCCTTAGTCCTTCCAGGCGATAAAAGTCATGAGTTTGGAAGGTGCTGTCGTAGGCGCTTTACTGTAGTTGATGGTACACAAGGCTGCTACTGTGCACCAGTGGTAGAACTGGTGAATGTTGAAAGTGGTGGAAGGGGTGACTATCAAGTGGGCTGCTTTGTCCAGGATAGTGTTGAACATCTTGAGTGTCGTTGGAGTGGCACTCATCCAGGCATGTGGCGAGTATTCTATTAATCCTGACTTGTTCTTTGTAGATAGTGACAGACTTTGGGGAGTCAGGAGATGGGTTACTTTCCACAGAATTCCAAGACTCTTGTCTGCTCTTGTAGCTGCAATATTTAGATGGTTAGTCCAGTTCAGTTTCTGGTCAATGGTAACCACTCTCCAAAATGTTGACAATGGGGTATTCAGCAATGGTAATGCTACTGAATGTCATAAGGAATGGATTCGATTTTCTCTTGTTGGTGATGGTCTGCATTGCCTGGCACACACATGGCACGAATGTTATCTGTCGCTTATCAGCCCAATTCTGAATGCTGTCCAGATCTTGCTGCACATGGACGCAAACGGACTCTGACGTCTTCAATCTTGACACTGCCATGTGCCCTTTATTCTGTCTAATTCTATGTATTGCTGGGGCAAGTTTCCCTTCATTTTTTTGCAACCACATAGAACAATTGATAGATGCCACTCAACAATAGACAATTCTCATTCACGGAGCGAATGTGAAGGAAATATTGACAGCCAATGTTTCCAGTAGAATTTCATCCTTGCTAATTGACAGCAACAATAGAGGAATCTAATTGCCAAGACGATTGAAGCAGTAATGGATTTCATTTTGAAGTTTCTCACAAAACAGATTTGTGGCTTCTTTCATTCCAGTTCAGATCCAGTTATCTAGAATTGTTAAGCATGTATTACTCATTTTCTACTACACTCTCCCTGTCAGCTGCTTCCCAGAATTATACGGAAGTCGCATGAAGCATTTCAGTCAGAATTCTCGGAATTAACTCTGCTAACTCATTTTCCAATTGGTCATAGAGCAGCGGGCTGGTTCTCTGACCTCTAGTTTCACTTAATGTTGTGATCAACATGATTTTTAATGGACAGCCATAAATTTTAAAAATGGTTCGTTAGAAATAAAAAAAACTAGAGTCTGGGACCGGAATTTTACCGCCTCACCCACCCCTGAATCAGGGTGGGCGCAGTTCAAAGAACGTATCTCCGTTGGCCTCGGGCAGGATCCTACGAGCCATGGGCAAGCGAGGCGCCAAAATTCTGACATGGACCTCACCTATGATAAGCCAATATAAATTCTCACACAAAAAAGACACAATGCAAAGTGGAACACCTATTACATATGCTCATGTTTTACTTTATTCGTTGATGGAAGGCGGGCATCATTGGCAAGTCCAGCATTTGCTGTCCATCCAGAAATGTCGTTGCATTGAGCAGCTTGCTGGGTTTCCTTTTTAGAATTTGAAGATCAATCTTTATTAAAACAAATGAAAATACTCTATTTATTTCTCACAAGAGCTCAATCTAAACACTCCTTTTAAAATTAAACAGGCATGAGCGTTTTACATCATAATATTGAAGTGAATTTAATAGAAGTAATACCAGAATCAAATTAAATCAAATGAAAAATATAACCACAGGTTGAAGTTTCATTCGAAATGTTATTTTGGTTGGGTTTAAACAACTCTTAGCAGAGGAGTTGGTACAGACTCGATGGGCCAAATGGCCCCCTTCTGCACTGTAAGGATTAGATGATTCCAAGAACAACGCCATCACCACAAACAAACAGTATTGGGATATTTCTCTTGGTGGATTTGTATCTCTCCTTGTACATTTCCTTATCAATTTCTACACTTGTAACATTTTCTTTAATGTCTCCCAAGATCATGTTTAAATGCTGAACATTGGTGTGCAATTTTCGTCCATCGTTTCTCATTTTCATGTAAATTTGCTCGTCCAGACTCAGCCAGATCAGATCAAGACGCCTCCTCAGCTGTGTTGGTTGTTGGAAGCTGTTCTCCTTCCTCTGCCATGACTAGGGTTTTGCACAAGGCAATTAAGAGTCAAAGATAGTGCTGATGGCATATCTAGGCCAGACCGGAATGAGGATTGCAGATTTCCTTCCCTAAAGGACATTTGTGAATCGGGCATTTTTTTATGACAATTGATGATAGTTTTATATTGCAGATTTGAAGGCAAGATTATTTTCATAGCCAATTTGGAGTCTAAGTACTTTTATCTTGCTGTGAACTACTGATGTCTTGGTTTTTAATAAAGCGGAACACTGCATCACTGTCAGCTTCCTGAGTCTCATTAAAAACCTGCAATGGAAATCTGGTATCACTTCTGAACTAGTACATCCAGCACTTGCAGAGGCTCTGAAACTCTTAAGCTCACGGTCATTGGAAAGTGTATCTATAATCGCCCCTCACTAACACTCCATCATCACTAGTCACCATTTAACATAACCAGTTATCCAAAACATCCAAACTCCTCAGTTCAGTGGTTTGTTTCTAGCTTGTCTGATTAATACAGTTTACTTGCTTTGTGAAAACCAATAATATACATTTTGAGCATATTTTGAGGGGCTATCATTTTTGGCTGCAACTTCAAAACCTTTTTTTTACAACAAACTATCCAAATCTCTGATTTTTATTTAAACTGTGCTGTTTTTGGTTCCTTGTACCATGCTAAATTCTCCCTCAGTGTACCCAAGCAGGCACCAGGGTGTGGCAACTAGGGGATTTTCACAGTAATTTCATTATTGTGTTAATGTAAACCTACTTGTGACACTACTAAATTTTTTTAAAAACTGGTTAATCAGTTTAATTTGTATTTTCCAATCCCTTCGACACTTGGCTCAATCCATTTTGAACAATCCCTTCTCGATTTCCTCTGTTACAAAATGTATCTGTTTACAGTAAACAATGACATCCCAGAACTTTCAGGCTATTTGCTGGTGAAAGTTTGTTCTTATTGATTTAATTTCTATGCCACGTTTGCATTCGTGCATGCAAGTAATACTTCCTTTTTTCGAGAATTCTTGGTTAACTGTCAGAGATAAATCTGTTTCAAATATCGGGGATAATGAGAAGAACTTTAACAATGGCTTAACTGTGTTAAAATACAATCTGAGAAACAGGAAAATAAAAGAACATTATCTGTCCAACAAGAGCAGCTGGTAACCAAGGTCAAGTCTTGCCTTGCTGAAGGATTAGTGGATGGAGTGGTGGGTAAGTGGAACTGAACCACTATCAGATCAGCCATGATCTTATTGAATGGTGGGGCAGGCTCGAGGGGTTAGATGGCCTACTCCTGCTCCTATTTCTTATGTTCTTGACATAAACACCACAGGACAGTAACAAGTGATGTTCCTGATGAAGTGACCCCACCAAACTTTGAGCCAATCATGAACAAGAAGGGGTTATAAATCTGCTTGAAGGAACCATTCTTGAGATGTGCGTGTGAGAATCACAAAGAAAATACGGGCCAAGATGATGTGTTATTTCAGGTGAGGAAACCAGTGTGATTCATGCCAGTATATCAGGTGTAAATTAGATCATATGCATCCCACACTTAGTGCACTGTAAGGAACACCACAAGAAACACACTGGTATGGAGTCCTGGCATGGAGGCATGTGACTTGCCCAAACTGTGCACTGTTAACAAGCATTTAAACGCTCCCTGAAGATCCTATGGGATGCACAGACCAAATTCAAAGAGAGCTAGACATCTGCACTTCATAACCCAGGCTGGCAAAGTCAAAGGGCCTCATAACTTTCCTTTCAATAATTAATGGTTGAGACATTTAACAACCTTGGAAACCCAGGCAAGGGATAAGCACCCTTGTTCAAGACAGTATGAAGAGGTGGGAGTCATGGAATCATAGAATTCCTACAGTGCAGAAGCAGGCCATTTGGTCCATTGAGACTACATGGACAACAATCCCACCCAGGACCTATCCCTTTGACTTTGCGGATGAGCAGTCTCCAGTTGGCCAACCTGGGTTATGAAGTGCAGATGCCTAGCTCTCTTTGAATTTGGTCTGTGCACCCCATAGGATCTTCAGGAAGCGTTTAAATACAGTTCCTCCTTGTTAACAGTGCACAGTTCAGATGAGTCACATGCCTGAAGACTCCATCCCAGTGTGTTTCTCATGGTGTTCCTTTCAGTGCACTAAGTGTGGGATACTTGCGACCTGATTTGCACCTGACATACTGGCATGAATCACACTGGTTTCCTCACCTGAAATAACACATCATCTTGGCCCCTATTTTCTTTGTGATTCTCACACGCACATCTCAAGAGTGTTTCCTTCAGTCAGATTTATAACCCCTTCTTGTTCATGATTGGCTCAAAGATTGGTGGGGTCACCACCAGGAACATCACTTGCCACTGTCTCATGGTGTTTATGTCAAGAAAGCACCACTCCATCCTGCAGCAATGCAAGACTTGACCTCGGTTACCAGCTATGTATTTACCCTGCTAGTCCCCTGACACCAAGGGGCAATTTTGCATGGTCAATCAACCGAACCTGCACATGCTTGGACCGTGAGAGGAAACCAAAGAAAACTCATGCAGACACACCGAGAACATACAAACTCCACACACACAGTGACCGGAGGCTGGAATTGAACCCGAGTACCTGGTGCTGTGAGGCAACAGTGCTAACCACTGTACCACCATACCTTGTGACATGGACCGCTGGTTTGTGGAACCGGTAATATTGCCTTGCTGTACTGCAAAGTCTCAGCCTACCATTTTATCATCTACCTAGCAACATCAGACCAAAAGAGCTATGAAAATTTGGTCCCATCTACACTGCATCTACTACCTTATTGACATCTAAGAATTCTAACAATTCTAGTCTTAGAATATAATACTAATTCATTAATCATGGTTATAGCATGATTCTCCCCTGCTGTGAATCCTGCTGAGCTAAGGTTTCATATTCATTTCTGCCATGTTCAGGTCTATTTGCTGAATGTGAGGGAGGGAGATATCATAAACCCTAACATAGGCAGCATAACGCAATGGCCACGAATTAAGGTGTTACTTCAGCCATTTTACGTAATCTTCTAGGAAAAGCAGAGTGTTCTTCATATGCAAGGTTGCTGGAGTTGTTTCTGGAAGGAATATTTTAAAGTTATAAGTGTGATATTACACTGAACGATCAATGTCAGCTTTACATTAGGTTATAAGAAACATTCAAGGAATATCACAGCCATTCTCTATCCACTTTCTTATGAGGGGTGGTGGAATTACAATTCTTGCCAAACTTCTGCAAAATAGCCTAATACTAGCAAATTAAATGAATATAAAGCAAATGCAAAGAGCTCTCTTTTAGGATCTTACCTCTATTACATCAAAGCAGAAAATCCTGCCTTTATTGCTAACTAGTTGTTGTGTATCCTCACTGCAATCAATTTTAAATCTCATAAATTAGCCCCTTGTAATTTCAAACTTGAAATATTAAAATAAGCAAGTCAATAAATTTTCACCCCAGCAGGACAAGGTTTCACGTGAAATAATCCAATAATCTCAGCTAACAACTCATCAGTTCACGCCCGTCAGTAAAGTCAGATCTAATTAAACACTTTGAAAGCTCTTAAATCTAATCCAAGTTTTTATCCAGCACTATATGTAGTGTAAACCCTGCGACTGCAATATTATTGATGAAAATTGTTATCTTGTCTCAGTCATACACCTCTGTCCTTGGATATTCCAATGTGGAATGTCATTTACTTTGCAGCATCAAGTATAATATTGATATAATAAAGAGAGTAACAAAAATGATGGTGCCTTCAGATATCAATTGAACTTCTGCCATTTCTTTGGAAACATACCAATGGAAGAGGAAACTAACCATTATTTTAGTCAGAACGTTTCCCCAAACTTAGAACATAAGAACATAAGAAATAGGAGCAGGAGTAGGCCATCCAGCCCTTCGAGCCTGCCCCGCCATTCAATAAGATCATGGCTGATCTGTCGTGGCTCAGTTCCACTTTCCCGCCCTCTCCCCATAACCCTTAATCCCCTCTCCTATCAAAAACCCATCAACCCGCGTCTTAAAAATATTTAGCGAGGCAGCCTCCACCACTTCAACGGGCAGAGAATTCCAGAGATTCACCACCCTTTGAGTGAAGAAGTTCCTCCTCAACTCCGTTCTAAACCGCCCCCCCTTTTATCTTGAGGCTGTGCCCCCTAGTCCTATTGTCTTTTTTGAGCGGGAAGAGTCTTTCCACCTCTATCCTATCCATCCATTCATCATCTTATACGTCTCAATGAGATTAGGCGCCATCATTTTTGTTAATCTCTTTATTATATCAATATTATACTTGATATTGTAAAGTAAATGACATGTCATGGTGCCAACGTTGTCTGTTGATTGTTAATGGGCGGGATTTTGCAGCCACGCTCGCTCCAAAACCAGAAATTCCACCTGAGGTCACCAGACTTTGCATGGTCCATACCATCACACCACCCCTCCCCCAACCCCCCCCCCCCCCCCCCCCCCCCCGCTACGATTCCCATTGTGGGTGGGACGGGAAAACTCTCCCCAATATTATTGCCTTACTAATCATTTTAAACAAAATGCTCCACCAAACTCTGATTCTATTCTCAAAGATCTTTCCAGAAGTTTCTTACCATATCATTTTGCTGACTGTTGCACAGTCAAACGCAAGCCTCATTAATGGACAAAAAATCCACAGATGTGATTCTGAATACTGTATGTTTTGCTGCCTCACAGTAAATTTCATGGGGATCACATCATCAGAAATGGAAAATACTGTGAGAAATAATGATTCACATAATCAGAGCCAGTACAGAAATTATATATTAGTATAGCTGGCATTTAAAATTGACACAATTGGAAATACTCATCTTGTATACAGTTTAAATGGAGCATTTTATGGTGAGACTTGAAATTTGATTTACATCCCTTGAATAACATTCATCATGACTCATGAATATCAGATCAGTCCAAACATGATGTGTAAATCAGAAATCTTTTAATTAAAGTTAATCATTAAATGCCGGTTAAACATTATTTTGATTACATTGATTGTAGAATTAAGAATCTCCACAATTACATTAATCAAAAAAGACGCCAATATTTTATTTGCAGGCAAGTCACATGATGAGATATTAAGAATTTCATGTTTTATCTTATTCTTGATATTTTGTAGTATCATAGAATCCCCACACTGCAGAAAGAGGCCCATTGTGTATGCACTGACCACAATCCCACGCAGGCCCTATTCCCATAACCCCATGTATTTACCCTGCTAATCTCCTGACACTAGGATCAATTTAGCATGACCAATCAACCTAACCCACATATCTTTGGACTGTGGGAGGGAACCAGAGAGCCCGGTAGAAACCTACACTGACATGGGGGGAACGTGCAAACTCCACACAGACAGTGACCCAAGGCATGAATTGAACCTGGGTCTCTGGCGCTGTGAGGCAGCAATGCTAACCACTGTGCCATTGTGCCCGCATCTAATCACATCACATCACATATAGTGTTGTGTTTTATCAGTAATGAGCTAATTTCTGGGATTTTGTTTACAATAACTCTCACTTTGCCATATTGAATTATCTTGAATAGATAAATGCAATGCAGACAGAGGCCATTCGGCCCATTGAGCCTGCACTAACAAGAATCTTCCCGGGCCCTATCCCTGTAACCCGATGTATTTGCCCTACTAATCTCCCTGACACTAAGGGGCAATCGAGCATAGCCAATTAACACATCTTTGGACCAGATCAAGGGAATTTCAGTAGATGAAAGTTTCTCTGGCCAGGGAGCAGTAATCACACCTCACTATAGGTACAGTAGCTCTGGAGACTTCATGGGAATCCAGCTCTGTGAGTACGAAGGATTTATTTCTTACATTACACCTCAGAAATATTTTGTTGTCTGTTAAGCACTTTGGGACATCCCGAGATCCTATATGAATGCAAATGTTGTTTTCTTTTTTGCATTGGAATGTTTATTTTGGATACACCATTGTAACATGAGCTGGCAACGATTCTTCCAGAAGGTCACAGCAGACAGCACCTCAAAACCGCCTGCATTCCTTTTCCTGACATTTGCAAGCTGAAGTACAATTAAAGATTTCTCAGATAATGCACTTGTTGAGCTTTGCAAATAACATTGGGTCAATTGTTAAATCTCAGAAAAGAGAGAGGGGAAGCAGTAGCCCACTGTTCATCACCAAGGACTCCCATGCACTTTTGACAATGCATTGGGTTATCTTATTACACTCCTGTGTAATGCATGATGAATTGTTCATACATTGTTACATGTTTAGGGCTCAACATTAACTTTGATGTCTAAGCCTATCGAGAAGAAGGCTAAGGTAAAAGAGATGAGGGTGCTGATGCCCTTGGCTTGCACTGATGATGCTAACCCTACAGCGCAGGCTGACTGCAGGTGACCTTGTAGCAAATGGCATAGTTTCCTGCTGGTCCACAGCTGATCAACATAGTTCCCAGTTGGTAAGCTGGAGTCTACAGGTATGATTGGTGATATTGTGGATGTGGCTAATTCGGCTCAGATGCCTGCAGAGCTCACCATCACACCTTATTTCAGCTTGTAGCAATGAGCATTCTTTTTAATGGTGTGTTTTCATCTTCCTTCCCAGTTAGCTTCAGTTTAACAAGTAACAGAAAAATCCAACTCAACAGAGTGTCAATTTTAATGTCCAATCTATACAGAGTTAACATATCTCAACCAGGGCAGCACTCAGGGCATTCCCCTGGGTTAAGGAAGGGAAATTTCTGAACAATTCTGAGTGTGTTAGTAGCTACACTAACAACCAATTTAAGATAATCAGTCGAGCTCTTAACATGGCTCATGTAGGCTTGCAAGAAGCAAGCAATCAAACATATTCTCTGCAAACAAGAGGAACATGTCCAAACCTTGCATTCTGTTTTAAATTGCCCGGCAGCCTGGGGAGCCTACTGTTTCCCAATTCTTTTTCCATGGCAATGCCTCAGCCATTCAGAGTTGATCTGCCAACCAATCAGCAGCCTCTTTTGCTGCAGGATGATTTGTTGTGATAGTTAGAAATTTGCTATTCCTGCATTGGTTCTGATGAGTGCAAGGTGGAAAGCTTCAGCAACTTGTCTCTTTTTTCAGCAATATTCAACTTCTATACAACCAAGCGACAGAAGCTCAAAACTGTCAAGTATCCTGCATGGTAGGGTGAGGCTGTAAGCCTTCCACAGCCGATTGGCCTCTGACTTTCACTTCCCAGTCATGTTTCCATCTGAAGAATAGCCAGTTGGAAAAGGTACTAGGGGGCAATAGGGAGGATAAGAAGCTCCAGAACTTCAGATACATTAACAAGAAGAATGGATAACATAGGAAACAAATACGACTGACACAAGCAAAAAGTGAATGCAAGAATAATAGACCACGTGATCTTACCACTTTCATGAGAGGCAATTTTACTCAAGAAAATAAACTTTACATTTATCCTGAACATTCCTTTGACAGCATTTTCCAAATCCTCGACTTCCAACATTGAGAAAGACAACGGCAGCAGATAAATGGGAACGCCACCGTTTGCAAATTCCTATCAAAGCCACTCACCATCCTGGCTTGGAAATATGTCGCTGTTCCTTCGCAATCACTGGATCAAGATCCTGGAATTCCCTCCCTAATGGCATTGTGGGTCAACCCGCAGCACGTGTCCTGCAGAATTTCAAGAAGGCAGCTCACCACCATCTTCTCACCACCACCTTGGCCAGTGGGGCTGACGAATGACAGGTGGAGTGTAATTTAGATTAATGCAACGTGATGCATCTTGGTAGATTGAACCAGGGCAGGACTTACTCAGTTAATGGTGGGGCGTTGCGGAGAGTTACAGAACAAAGAGATCTAGGGGTGCATGTTCATAGCTCCTTGAAAGTGGAGTCACAGGTGGACAGAGTGGTGAAGAAGGCAGTTGGCATGCTTGGTTTCATTGGTCAGAACATTGAATACAGAAGTTGGGACATCTTGTTGAAGTTGTACAAGACATTGATAAGGCCACATTTGGAATACTGTGTACAGTTCTGGTCGCTCTATTATAGAAAGGACATTACTAAACTAGAAAGAGTGCAGAGAAGATTTACTAGATGCTACCGGGACTTGATGGTTTGACTTACATGGATAGAATGGGGCTTTTTTTTCTGGAGCATAGAAAGCTGAAGGGTGATCTTATAGAGATCTATAAAATAGTGAGAGGCATAGGTCAGCCATATAGTCAATATCTTCTCCCAAAGGTAGGAGAGTCTAAAACTAGAGGGCGTAGGTTTAAGGTGAGAGGGGAGAGGTACAAAAGTGTCCAGAGGGGCAATTGGTTCACATAGTCGGCTGGTGAGTGTCTGGAACAAGCTGCCAGGTGTAGCAGTAGAGGTAGGTACAATTTTGTGTTTTAAAAAGCATTTAGACAGTTATATGGGTGAGATGGGTATTGGGGGATATGGACCAAATGCAGGCAATTGGGACTAGCTTCAGGATTTAAGAAAAACGGCGGCATGGACAAATTGGGCTAAAGGGCCTGTTTCCATCTGTAAACCTCTATGATTCTATGATTCTCAAGGTAACTAGGGATGGGCAATAAATGCCAGCCAGCCAGTGCCCATGTCCTGTGAATGAATAAAAAAAAACCGGAATGATTGCAAAGCAGCTAACATTTCTCAACCTCTTTCCAATCAATCACATTCACTGTGAGATTAAGCTTCCAAAGTGCTGATGGTTACATATTGTTGTACCTGCATTTGTTTGCAGTCTGGATATCTTGTGCACTCCAATTATCTTTCTTCAAATTAAACTATTCATGCTTGCTGTAAATTTCTCTTTCAAATGATTTGCCTCATTTCTGAATTGAAAAGGACAATTTCAGATGGATTACTCTCAACTCGGATTAATTCAAGCAGCCCGATGTAATCAGATTAAATATAAATCAGATTTCGGCCCAAATTTGGATTCTGTGCATACAAATTCAGGGGATATTTCAATTGCAAAATCAATAATGAATCTGATTCCTGGTCGCTATTTTGGAGCTAGGTTGTCTCTTTGACAGGCATCAATTCATTAAGGATTATTAACTGAACTCATTTAAACAGTTTGGAAACAGTACATCAATCGCAATGCTTCCCTATAATCTTGCATGAAATTACCTGCCAGAGAACACACACACACAGCCTTTGTGCTCTGAATAATGCCAAACTCAATCCAGGATGGAAAGTTGTTTATTCCTTTAACTAATCTCCATTTACAGACAACAGGGAATCTCTAGGGAAAGCACAGAGAGTTCAGTATCTGCAAGGGTCATTACCTCTATTGCAAAATCAAACTTTTATGCAACATTAATTCCTTCTGGAAGCTTTAATCTTAGGAGCGCACAATGCTTTCGATTACATTCTCCATAAAATATATTTCTAACAAATTATTGCCATGCTATTTTGTCACGGGACTGCAGCAAATAATAACTAATCTTGTATCATACATTGTTAACCTTTATTTGACGTTATATGTGGCTGTATTTCATAAAGTGTCTGTTCCACCAGAAATTGAATCTTTTTCGCCAATGGCTGAAGCATGTCTGCAGAGGCACCCATAATAGAATGAGCATGAAATATTGAAGGGAAAAAAATCATGGTGTGGTGCATTTGGATTTTTTCATTTAAATTTATTACCTTTAGAGTTACATTTTGTTCAATGACTAACCAGGATCTAAGATAGTTTTTATAATGAATTAAACTGGTCTATTAAAAGCTAAGGCCAGAATTCACCGATCCTCGCCTGCAGCTGGGATTCTCCAGTCCCGTTGCCGTGAACAGGGCACTGGTGAGGCCGCAATTGGAGGACTGTGTGCAGTTTTGGTCCCCATATTTGCAAAAGGATATATTGGCCTTGGAGGGCATGCAGAGAAGGTTCACCGGGCTGATACCAGAGATGAGGGGGTTAGCTTATGAAGAGAGATTGAATAGACTGGGCCTGTACTCGTTAGAGTTTAGAAGGCTGAGGGGGGATCTTACAAGATAATGAAGGGGCTAGATAGGGTAGAGGTAGAGAGATTCTTCCTGCTTAGAAAGGAAAACAGAGCTAGAGGGCACAGCCTCAAAACAAGGCGGGGGGGGCAGTTTAGAACGGAGTTGAGGAGGAACTTCTTCACTCAAAGGATGGTGAATCTCTGGAATTCTCTGCCCAATGAAGTGGTGGAGGCTACCTTGTTGAATATATTTAAGTCACGGGTAGATAGATTTCTGATAGACAAGGGAAGTAAGGGTTATGGGGAGAAAGCAGGAAAGTGGAACTGATCCACTTCAGATCAGCCATGATCTTATTGAATGGCAGGGTAGGCTCGAAGGGCTAGATGGCCTACTCCTGCTCCTATTTCTTATGTTCTTATGTTCTTATGAACAGAGATTTGGTTGAATGCCAAGACATCAGAGAATTCCGGCCAAAATCATAAATTGAGTTGTGTATGATGATTTGTGGTGATTGACTCTTTGAGGGCAACACAGCAGAGTAAGTGTCATCTAGCTTGGGAGACCAATTGGGGTGCAGAGATGGTAATCACCCCATAGGGTAGAGTCCTCTCTTGGACAGTAGAGAAATAGAAGATTAGGGAAGGCACGCAGGCTGCAGCACTGCTATGCAGTTTTTCTTATAATAAACACCTATTGTGTTTCTGATGAAGTCTGTGAAAGTACATCATTACAATATGTTTTGAAAAGACATCCATGTAGCTCATTTCTCTCAATAATTACTTAACACAGACTTCATGCTGATGGTTTCATTTCATTCTGGGTACACATTTCAGCCTAGTTATTATGTTGGGCAATAAGAGGACATCATTCTTGTCGCTATTGTTCCATTTGTGTTTAAAAAGGCAGTTAATGGTGCTAACGTAAAGAGGTGAATTTTCCAGTCCTGCCTGCTTTGGGAATCATAGAGGGCAGGGGGGGTAAACCGTACGAAGGTCCATTGCCCTCGAGAGGGATTTTCCAGTTTTGGGGCAACTGCAGCTGGAAAATCATGCCCAAGGTGTTATAGCATCGCTACATATTTCAAAACTGTTTTATGATGTGGGGACAGATATCTGACGAACAAGCGGTAACCAACCGAAGTTTCAAATTTAAAGTTTAGTAACCCAGCTAATGCAGCAACTGCAAATGCTGATTTTAAGAAATAAAATGCCTCAATTCTTATGACATTTTGGCATCTGCTTTAAGAGTAAAGTGAACTGAGTCTTATGTCAGACAATAAGATATGCAATTTCCTGGGGGGATGTCTGTGGGAATCGATGAAAGGTTTCTGCTACTTCACAGCACACAAATCAGTTAAAAGCATCCAGTCTTTCCCTTTTCTGTGAAGTCAAAGGAGCATGCAGTAAATTACCTAATGGATGTTAAAAGCTTTTTCAGAAACTCTAAGTAGCCAGTTAGGCTTATTGGAAGTAGGAAAACAATTTTATTTTTCTTGTGCTTTTGTGAACGGTTCAGCAGAGAAGGTGGATTACACTCGTCTTTCGTTTCAGCAGCTTTATATCTAAATCTCTCTTGATGGTTTAAGTTTATTTATTAGTGTCACAAGTAGGCTTACATTAACACTGCAATGAAGTTACTGTGAAACTCCCCTTGTTGCCACATTCCGGCGCCTGTTCAGGTCCACTGAGGGAGAATGTAGCATGTCCAATGCACCTAACCAGCATGTCTTTCAGATTGTGGGTGGAAACCTGAATGCCCAGAGGAAACCCACGCAGACAAGGTGGGAATTGAACCTGGGGCCATGATGCTGTGAAGCAACAGTATTAACCACTGTGCCACCGTGCCAACAAGGATGGTGTTTAAAGTCACCTCTTTCTTTATGATAGACCTTGTTCATTCTTAGCCAGGTTGCCCAGTCTCACACAGGAAAGCATCAAGATTCTCCCCCCTGGCTGAAGTGAACAAAGTGCACTTGCTCAGTTTGTCAAGCACATCATTCTGGCTACTGGGGGGAAGGGGGTGGTGGGGGGAGGTTGACTATCGGTCAATGATGAAAAGCTCCAAACCTGAGGATGCCACCTGCTGCTGGGCCATGGGCTTCTTCACGAGGCCTCACAGACGGAAGGATAGCCTGGAGGTTGGTGGGGGTTCATCACGGACTGACAGTTCCACTCAAATCTGCAGGTAGGTGGGATGTTAACAAGGGCAAGTACAATGGAAAGACATGCCAGTGACCATTACGCTATTGTAGCTGAGACCATTCAGCTGCAACTCAATTGACATGCCTGCAGTCAAACTAGTCACACAATTATGCCTACCCAAGCACCACCTATATGTGTGATTGCCACTGATTGCTGCTCAGCATTTAACCCTTGGTCCACAGACTTCTGAAATGAATGATTGCCAGGATACGCCTGTATCACTGGCCAAATAAACAAGCAACTAAATCCCCTTCGAGAGTTGGCTATGCCAAAGGAGAGTGCTCCCAATCCTTGGCTGTGTGCTGAAGTACATATTGACAAGTGGCCCCTCATAGACCAGGTTGAGTGCAAAGCTTTGGAGTGACGATTTGGCCAATGCCTGTGCATGAGAAAAAAAGTTCAGTAGAGTGGCTAAATCTGTGGCCAATCAGTCATGTGGTGTGGGCCAAGTGGGGTCTTGCCAAACCTGAGTGCGAAGTTAGAACTGGACATCAATGTGTGATCAGGACATGAGACAGTGAGCTTTGAGAGGCAGCTTCAGATGATGAATGGAAAAAGAGTGGTCCTTAGGAGATGAATGCTAACTGTCAAATCTTTCTGTTTCTTAAGGAAGTGCCTTACGTAGCCTCAGAAATCCGAGGAACGGTGTCACCAAAGACTATGCATGTCCAGGGAACAGGTTGGTCACATCTGCCACCTTCTGCAACAGTTGGCACCGTGGGGACTTGGAGGGCATCCACTGCCAATGTTGCTGAAAGTTACATCTCCACTCAATTTTTACACAAATGGCCCCTTTCAAGACTCCACAGGTGACCTCTGTGGGATTTTTCAAGCCTCTGCACACAATTGCATCTGGGATGTGACGGACACAATCTTTGTGACAGCACATGGAGGAAGCCCTGGACAGAGTACCCTGTCTTTTCCTGGGACAGAAATTCAATTTTCAGGTCAGAATTACAGGAACACGGCTCATTAGAATAAAGAACCATAGAAAGGGTACAGTCGGTGAGGGGTTTTTACAGTGCTGAATGTTACATACAAGTGTTTAACACCCATACCATGCTGTTAACTAGAGCATCTTAAACGTTCCAGCTCCGATGTTATGTTTTGGTGCATCCCCAGCAACCACAGGTAGTTGACCATCTCCCATGCCCTGTTGTCCATGATGATCTCAGCAGGTTCCTCTGGAGCGCCAAGGCCTGGGGGGCCCTAGCCTGATTTGGGGTCCTGCAGTGTGGCAATGCCATCTTCCTCAACCTGTGGAGTTGGAACTGAAACAATCACAGAAAAAGGGTATATTTGGATAGTGGGGCACTCCCAAAATTTGGCATCTCAGGTATGACTCTCATCAATATTCACAGATGCACTATAGAAAGCATTCTTTCTGGTTGTATCACAGCTCCTGCTCAGCCCAAGACCGCAAGAAACAAGAAAAAGGTTGTGAATGTAGTCTAATCCATCACGCAAACCAGTTTCTCATCCGTTGACTTTGTCTACACTTCCCACTGCCTCGGCAAAGCAGCCAGCATAATTAAGGACCCCACACAACCTGGACATTCTCTCTTCCGCCTTCTTCCATTGGGAAAAAAATACAAAAGTCTGAGTTCATGTCGAAACTGATACAAGAACAGCTTCTTCTCTGCTGCCATCAGACATTTGAATGGATCTACCCTGCATTAAGTTGATCTTTCTGTACTCCCTAGCTATAACTGTAACACTACATTCTGCACTCTCTCGTTTCCTTCTCAATGAACGGTATGCTTTGTCTGTATAGAGTGCAAGAAACAATACTATTCACTGTATACTAATACATGTGACAATAATAAACCAAATCAAATCAAATCAAAAAATCATCTGAGTAAATGACCCCAGGCTGTGGATCAGCTGATCTCTGTGGATGCCTGAGGTTTGCTGGTCTACACCCAGGGATAAAGGGGCCTTCCATTGGCCTTTGTCAATTTCCGAGAAAATCTCATCCGTTCTTTCAATGTATTCCTCAGTCAGCATTGTATCATGTATCTAATGTCTTCATTTCTCCATTTGAATATAAACTTTTGATTCTTATCCTGCATATGATCAGTAAAGTGCCCATTACTTAATTCAAGTCCCTTAATATGAAGATGCTCTCTAGAGTAGATCGCCTAAAGTAATAATGCATTCCCATTATCCAAGTATTGAGGAGCAAGTGTCGAATGTCACTTTACTAAATGTTAAAAGCCGACAGAATTTTGAAGTCTTTGCAGAGGAAACAGGCAGCCCGTTCTCGAGGGTAAACAACACATTGATTACATTTTACTCAGAACTTTCTCACAATGTATCGAAGGCTTAGAGGCTACAACTGTAGCAGTAGTAGTCATGGTGAGTTATCCTGAACACCAGCCTTGGAACCACAGAGGTCAGGAAGAAAGCCTGAGCCAAAACGCAAAAACTAGGTAGCCCATTGGCTATCTGACTTGATTTTCCAGTGCCTCAAAATCGACAAGTGCTCCCATCCAAAACTGGTGGAAGCCTTATTAAAATATAAGAAGCTTTTTTGAGTCAACTTTTTTAATTGTTTCACCAGATGTAAGCTTCGCTGGAAAATTCTCACTTGCCCTTGAACAGAGAGCCTCACTTGGCTATAGATGAGTAATAAACTGAGGGTGACTCAATATGGCTAAAAGCAACAAAGGCTTTACTGACAATGGTAAATAGTTATTTATAACAAAGAGTCTGAAAGAATTTACAATGTGACTATATAACACTCCTCCCGGGCTCCAGCTGAGGATCCTCCCCATGCCGAGATATGGACCCTTGCACTCGATTAGCTCAGCTTTCTGCCTCGACACTCCAGTGGGTCTGACCCAATCATGTGACCCTCAGGTATCACTAACCCCCCCCCCCCTTAAATGGCCCACGCTACAACAAGAGGGGATTTAAGAATCAACTATTTTACTACTTTACATAGAAAGCATCCTTTCTGGTTGTATTAGAGTTTGGTATGGCGCCTGCTCTGTTCAAGATCACAATGAATCACAAAGGGTTGTGAACAAAGCCCATCACTCAAACCTCCTCTCACCCATTGACTTTGTCTACACTTCCTGTTGTCTCGGAAAAGCAGCCAGCATAATCAAGGACCCCACACACCCAGGACATACTGCCTTCCACCTTCTTCCATCGGGAAAAGGATACAAAAGTTGGAGAACTTTTTGCTGAGGACTGCTTTGTAAAATTCTTTTACATGTAGGATAACAGGCAGAATTTAGCATCTCCCGGGGGTGAGTTTGGAGACAGAGGGCAATTGATGTCACAAAATGGTGTAGAGCGGAGTCCCTACTTCCTTCCTTAGGTCTGAGCGTCGGGGAAAAGATACAAAGGTCTCAAGACACATACCAACCAATTCAAAAACAGCTTCTTTTCTGTTGCCATTAGACTTTTGAATGGACCTACCTCATACTAAGTTGTTCTTTCTCTACATCCTAGCTATGTCTAACACTACATTCTGCACTCTCTCCTTTCCTTCTGTATGGACGATATGCTTTTTCTGCATAGTGTGCAAGAAACAATATTTTTCACTGTATACTAATACACGTGACAATAATAAATCAAATCAAATCAAATCAAACTGTGGATCTAGAGTCACGTGTAGTCCAGACCAGGGAAGGACGACAGACGTCCTTCCCTGAAGGACATTAGTAAATTAGATGGGTTATATGACAATCAATGACAGTTTCATGATCACCATTACTGATACTGAATTAAATTCCAGGTTCTTTTTAAAAAAATAATTGAATCTATACTCCACCAGCTGCCATGGTTGGATTTGAACCCATATCCCCAGAGCATTAGCCTGGATCACTGGCCCAGAGATATTACCATCACCACTGTTAAATCACCATGCTAGATTGGTTGCATGGTTCTGCTGCAATGTTCAAGTATCGATGGGCAGGTGTGTGCAGCCACTGCCGCAGGTGTCAAGCTGCTTGAGTCTTGTCAGTGCTGCACCTATCAACAAATTGGACAGTACTCCATCATATTCCTGACTTGTAAATTTTATATTGAGAAGCCCACCAGATTATCCTTAAAGAGACTGTGAAAATGGCTCAGAAAATGCCCCCGAAGGCTATTTTGCACACCTATGTTGAGTCAGAAGCAGCGTGGTAGGTCTACAAAAATGGTCAGGACTGCTGAGATCCATTCAGTGACCCCCACTCGAACACAAGCAGCCCCCACGCCCCACCCACCCCCACACCACCACCCCACTTCCCCGCTCCCCCCCTCCAACCACCCAACCCCCCAGCATTATCTTTCACTTGTCTTCAGGGCCAGCAGTGCCTTCACATGCATTGGGTAGGATCCACCAATGATCATAATCAAAGAAGTTGATTAACCAAATACCAGCCACAACAGGGTCCTTATTATAATTACAAATTCAGTCTAGAAGAATGGATTTGATTTTCAGGTATAAAATTTACAAGTCAGGAATATGGTGGAATACTGTCCAATTGCGTGGATGGGTGCAGCTCCAACAGTACTCAAGCAGTTTGACACCATCCAGGACAAAGCTGCCCACCTGACTGGCAGGGCAGGGGCTCGGGGTGGGGTGGGGTGGGGTGGGGGTGAGGGTGGGGGGACGCCTAATGCATCTTTCGGGTATCAGCAGAATGTAAATGCTGTTTCGGGTTCAGATAGATTCTTGGTTACAATACCTCCAGCTGGAAATAATTGATGAACAAGTGTATTTTCATTGTGGTGTTGGTCAGTGGATAAATATAATTTTGATTGATACACAGTGTGGCAATGGAGTTCAGAGAGAGATTTATCCCAGAGAACCATCTTGTGGTTGCAGACTATAACTGCACTATGACAAGTGACACCAAAATTGAGTGATCTTGACGTAGCAATTCATTACAACGTATACTGACAGTAAAATGTGATCACAAGCTGAAATGAGAAGGAGTACATTTTGTGGATGGTAAGTCCATAAACTATGTTCAATAATATATGGATTTCCGGGAATAGATGGTATATCAGAGGAACCCTACAGTGCAGAAGGAGGCCATTTGGCCCATCAAGTCTGCACTGACCACAATCCTACCCAGGCCCTACCCCCATATCCCTATATATTTACCCACTAATCCCTCGAACCTACGCATCTCACGACTCTAAGGGCAATTTTTAGCATGGCCAATCAACCTAACCAGCACATCTTTGGACATTTTCAATATTTATCATAGAAATCCTACAGTGCTGAAAGAGGCCATTCGGCCCATCGTGTCTGCACTGACCATAATCCCACTGAGGCCCTACCCCCATATCTCTACATATTTCCCCACTAACCCCTCTAACATCTCAAGACACTAAGGGGCAATGTTAGCAAGGCCAATCAACCTAACCCGCACATCTTTGGACTATTGGAGGAAACTGGAGCACCCGGAGGAAACTCACGCCGACACGAGGAGAATGTGCAAACCCCACACAGACAGTGACCCGAACCGGGAATCGAACCCAGGTTCCTGGAGCTGTGAAGCAGCAGTGCTAACAAGTGTGCTACCGTGCCGCCTTTATTTATCACAGGGAGAGAGAGAGATCAAGAAACAAGGCATGGTGAAGCATTAACCATAATCATAACCAGGTCACTAGACACTGAGAGATATTGGCGGATTGGAAAAAGATTAACATGTTGCTCATAATCAAAGAAGTTGATTAACCAAATACCAGCCATAACAGAGTCCTTATTATAATTACAAATTCAGTCTAGAAGAATGGATTTGATTTTCAGGTATAAAATTTACAAGTCAGGAATATAGTGGAATATTGTCCAATTGCGTGGGTGGGTGCAGCTCCAACAATACTGAAGCAGCTTGACACCATCCAGGACAAAGCTGCCTGCCTGATTGGCACCCCAGCCACAGCTTAAACATTCACTTCCTCCACCAATGACACAGTGGCAGCACTGCAGCAAAAACCTAAGGCTCCTTTGATGGGACCTTCCGTGATATTGCCCAACCGGAGTTGACAAAGAGCAGCAGACACATTAAAACGTACTGCTCATGAAATACATTGAGGAGTAGGAAAGGATCGGGTGCGGAATATGGTGTTACAGTCATAGCTAGGGTGTAGAGAGAGATCAGCTTAATTTATGGTAGGACCATTCAAAAGTTTGACGGCAGCAGGGAAGAAGCAATTCTTGAGCTGGTTGTTACGCTTTTTCAGACTTCTGTATCTTTAACCCGATGGAAGAAGGTGGAAGAGAGTATATCTGGGATCCTTGATTATGCTGGCTGTTTTTCCAAGGCAGCAGGAAGTGTAGACAGAGTCAATGGATTGCGTGATGGACTGGGCAACGTTCGCAACCTTTTGTAATTTCTTGTTGTCTTGGTCAGAGCAAGAGCCAGATCAAGCTGATTTGGGTTTGGATTTGCCCTGTCCAGTCTGAGCACTGGCTTTGTAACTTTAAGGATGGAGTAAAATTTTCTTTTTAAAGTTGGAAATACTACGTGATTTTCCAGCCATTCCTGCCGATGGGATCCCGCTGAAGGGGACTCCCCTCCCCTCGGCGGCAGGTTCCCTGGCAGTTGAATGGACAAGCCACGCAAAATGCCATAGAACAGGAAGATCTGACATGGTGAGCCACCTCCATTATTGGTGGGGGAGCAAAGAATTCCCATCCAATATTTAGATAAGACATTGATTTAATGCCCACTCAACATCTCAGGTGAAAGTAAATGATCCATTTTAGCACTAAGAGCTGCCCCTGCATCCTGGAAAATATTTATCCTTCAATCCACATCATGAAAATGGATGATTTGATTACCATCACGGTATTATTCGTGGAGGCTTGCTGTGTGCAAGTTGGCTGCTGCAGCTCGAGACTACACTTCAAAAGCTCTTAATTGGCTGTAAGATGTTTTGACCAATCCTGAGGTCATGACAGTCTTTTGTTTCAAATGCTGCTGAACTGATTGAGCACGGTAAGTCTCACAGCACCAGGTTAAATAACCTGGTGCTGTGAGACTTCTTACTGTGTTTAGCCCAGTCCAACGCCAGTATCTCCACGTCATCGAGCAACAGAGAATTATTTCTAATTAATAAGGGGAGAAGTGCCACCTAGGGGCCTGATGGGAAATTCATTAATATCATAAAGCACTGAGTCAAAAGTTAATATTATGTTTGGACCACCACATTACATT
Source organism: Carcharhinus amblyrhynchos (assembly GCF_965287045.1). Classification (NCBI taxonomy): domain Eukaryota; kingdom Metazoa; phylum Chordata; class Chondrichthyes; order Carcharhiniformes; family Carcharhinidae; genus Carcharhinus; species Carcharhinus amblyrhynchos. Next base: position 38,023,069 of record NC_137344.1, on the reverse strand, counting down.
TAATGTGAATATTCTCACAGAGTGATCTGTGGCTAGAAATCAGGATCATTGTATTATATTTTTATTAATCCCCAATGTTCGAGATTCCAATTGAAAAAGTGTAATGGTACTGTTATTGGATTAGTACTCCAAAGGCCCTTGCTAACAAGACCATCAGACCATAAGAAATAGGAACAGGAGTAAGGCCGTTCAGCCCCTTGAGCCTGCTCCACCATTCAATAGGATCATGGCTGATCCAACATCTTTCATGTCCACTTTCCTATCCTTTCCCCATAACCCTTCATTCCCCGACAGATCAAAAATCTATCTCAGCCTTAAATATACACGTGGACTCTGACCCCACAGCTCAGAAAGCCATATAGTCATACAGCACAGAAAGAGGCCGTATGGCCCACCATGTCGCTGTCACCCATTCAATACCACTCAATACTAATCCTATTTACCAGCACTTGGACCATAGCCTACAATGCCTTGGCAATTTATCTGCTTATCAGATGCTTCTTGAATGTTGCAAGTGTACTTGCCTTCACCACCCAGGGGCAATACAGTGGCACAGTGGTTAGCACTGCTGCCTCACAACTGCTGCCTCACAAGGACCCATGTTCAATTCCAGCCTCAGGTCACTGTCTGTTGGCACATTCTCCCTGTGTCTATGTGGGTTTCCTCCAGGTGCTCTGGTTTCCTCCCACACTCCAAAAATGTGCAGGTTAGGTTGATTGGCTGTACTAAATTGCTCCTTGGTGTTAGGAGGTCTAGCAGGGTAGATGCAGGAGTAGGGCCTGGGTGGGATTGTCGCTGCAGGCTCGATGGGCCGAATGGACAACTTCTGCATGTAAAGATTCAGGCAGAACATTTCATATTTCCACCATCCTCTGGATAAAAAAATGTTTCCTCAGATCCCTTTCAAATCAGTTACTCCATACCTTAAACCTATGCCCTCTGGTCTTAGACAACTCTGCCATGGGAAAAGGTTTCTTATGATCTATCCTGTCTTGCCTCTCATAACTTTGTACTCCTCTATCAGATCCACCCTCAGCCTCCTCTGCTCTGGGGAAAACAAACTCAGCCTATCCAGAAGAAGAAATGGGAGAAGAAATTCTCCTCATCTCAATCTTAAATTGGCATCCCTTTATTCTGAGACTGTGTCCTCTGGTCCTAGACTTTCCCATGAGGGAGAACATCCTCTCAGTATTTACCCTATCAAGCCCCTTAAAAATCCAATATGTTTCAATGAGATCACCTCTCATTCTTCCAAATGCCAATGAGTAGAGTCCCATTTAACATTTCTTCATAAGACAATCCCTCCATACTGGAGATCATTCCAGTGAACCTTCTCTGAATTGCCTCCAACCTTTCCTTAAATAAGGGGACCAAAGCTGCTCACAATATTCCAGACATGGTCCCACCAGTACTTTGTACAGTTGCGGCAAGACTCCCCTGCTCTTATACTTAACCCCCCCCCTTAAAGTAAGGCCCAACATCCCATTAGCCTACCTGCTGCACCTGTGTGCTAGCTTTCTGTGTTTCATGCACAAATACCATAAAATCCCTCTCTGTTGCAGCTTTCTGCACTTAAATTTTCCCTTCCAAAATGAACAACTTCACATTTGCCTCTCTCCACTCCGCACTCTCCAATGCATTCACATCCTTGGCAACTAAACAATGCTAAAATGTAAATACTAAATAAGTTAGTGAGGGGAGAGAGTATGAAGAAAACAAGGGGTGACAGGATTAAAGGACCTGTATTTATTGGGCAGAATTCTCCCTAAAGATTCCTAAGTGTCATCCCTGGCAGGAAAACCAGTGAGATTCCCACTGGTAAGTCTGATGCAGTTCACAATTGCGATTCACCCACACTTAGAAATTTTTTGGAGCTTTAGCAGATTCTCACTGAATTCATCCACACTTTGAATTTATATGGGCCGCATAGTGGCTCGATGGTTAGCACTGCTGCCTCACAGTGCCAGAAAACGCACACCGGTGGGCCGCGTGGTGGTTCGATTCCCGGCTTGGGTGACTGTCTGTGGAGAATTTGCACATTATCCCCAAGTCTGCATGGGTTTCGTCTGGGTGCTCCAGTTTCCTCCCACAGTCCAAACGTGTGTGGGCCTGGTTGATTAGACATGCTAAATTGCCTCTTAGTGTCAGGGGGCTAATTAGGGTAAATGCATAGGGTTACGGGGACAGGGCCTGACTGGGATTGTGGTTGGTACAGCCTCAATGGGCTGAATGGCCTCCTTCTTCATTGTAGGATTCTATGGGATTGGACTGGGAACCTAAAGATGCTGGCAAAGTTGGCTTCCTGGAGATCAGGGTGCCCTTTAAAGGGGACCCGATCTTCAGAAACCACACCCCCCCCGCCCCCCTCCCACTCACAGACATTAATCACCCCATCTCCAAATCCCCACATACACACACAAACTCACTCACTGGTATCAATACCAATTATCTGAAGAATCCTGTTCCGAACCAACCATGCTTATTTAAATGATGATTTAAATATATTTGTCTGGTTCACTTGGAGTAAAGCAAAGGGCATGAACCAGAGTACAGCAGGGCATGTGGGTTTCCTCTGGGTGCTCAGGTTCCCTCCCACAGTCCAAAGATGTACAGGCTAGGTGGATTGGCCATGGTAAATTGCTCCTTAGTGTCTGAAGATGTCTGAAGAGACTGATTGGCCGTGGGAAATGTATGGGTTTGCAGAGATAGGAAGAGGGCCTGGGGAAGATGCTCTGTCAGAGAATTGGTCAGACTTAATGGGCTGAATGTCCTAGTTCTGCACCGTAGAGATTCTATGAAGCTAAGTTGGCCTCGCCAACTTTAGGCTGAAGTGTTAAAGCTCTGCTGGGGTTAACTATGCTGCGCTAGCAACATTGGTGCATGAGTGTGTGGGGCCAGAAAATCGCTCCAATATTGCGCTAAGTGTGCATTTTGAAATTGAGGGTTAATGTTACAGCAGTTATGACATTGCTGGTACCTGAGTAGCACAATTACTAACTGGTCATGCCGGGCACCTAAAGGGCTAATACACAAATATACTGACCAGGAATCGTGTGCATTAAGTAGCAAATGTCAAAAATAAGTCAAATACAGATAACAAAACATTAAAATGAACAACAAGATAGGACCTAACAATAAAACAGCTGAAATAACTCAAATTAAAAAATACAAAAGTAGAAATAATGTCGTCCAACTAGTAAACGGACATCCATTTTTGTCTTTCCACACAACAGCTTTTGAACCAATGTTGACAGCGCTGTACAGCACGTAACAAATTGAAGTACCACACTAGGGGGCGCTCACATGTGCTTTTTCCATCCCGAAGTCAAAGTTAGAATCTGTCCACATTCAACTAGTAATGAAGCTGCTCAGATATTAGGACTGACCTTATTACTGTCATATTAAACCTAAGTTTCAAAATGGACGCAACACATAATATCCAATAAAAATAATTTATTTAATCCTGTCATCCCTTGTTTCCATTATATTCCCTCCCCTATCCTATTTTTATGTTTTAGTTTTAGTGTCATTTATTTTCCATTTAATCCAATCTAATTAGACAGAATCTAACCTATTCTCAAATTTAATCATTTGAAAGCCTCTTCACCTTCTTTAGTCTTTCATGTGCCTCCCAAACTCCATTAGGAAGTAAGACAGGTTCCACTTTTAAATATCTCCTTCAAACAACACGGCAGCACAGTGGCACAGTGGTTAGCACTGCTATCTCAAAGCGCCAGGGTCACTGTTTGTGTGGAGTTTGCATGTTCTCCCCATGTCTGCATGGGTTTCCTCCCACTGTCCAAAGTTGTGTGGGTTAGGTTGATTGGCAGTCCTAAATTGACCCTAGTTTCAGGGGTATTAGCAGGGTAAATATGTGGGGTTAAGGGGTAGTATGGGATAGTTGTCGGTGCAGGCTCAATGGGCTGAATGACCTCCTTCTGCACTGTAGGGATTCTATGATTGTCTATGTGGATTGCCTTCAGACACTCTGGTTTCCTTCCACAATTGGAAGTAGTTGATGCCAAAATATTGAATGTATTCAAGAGGCGGTTGGAGAAAGCGCTCGGTACAAAGAGATCAAAGGTTATGGGAAGAAAGCAGCATTAGGCTATTAAGTTGGATAGTCAGCCATGATCGTGATGAGTGGTGGAGCAGGCTCGAAGGGGCAAATGGCCTGGTCTGAGTTTCTATGTTTCAATCCAAAGGTGTGCAGGTTGTCCACTGTAAAATTGTATTCCAAAATGTGTAGGCTAGTTGGATTAGCCATGGTAAATGACTGGTGTTACAGGAATAGAAGGAGGGCCTGAATAAGTTATTCAGTTGTTATTTAGACTCAAAGGGCCATATGGCCTCCTTGCACTGTAGGGATTCTATGAACCTAAATTGGTTTCATCAATGGCCAAGTGTTAAAGTGTCTGCCAAATATTATACTAATTCAAAGACCTGAATGGCTCTGCTATTATGTGAACTCAACCAGCATCATGGTTTTGATGCCACAATTGAACTTGCATGTGGAAATTAAAATTTGGACACAGGTAATATGGCACAAGCAGCTCTTTTTGAACAGACATTATTTTCTATAAGAGCATTGCTTGCAAAGGATATTAGTTCAATGAGTTAATTAGTCTTGATTACGATAGACTTGGAGGGGATTGTGTACCTAGAGATGCGAGTGCTGGGGATATGGGTTCAAACCCTGCAAACAGCAGCTGGGGAGATTTAAATTCAATTACTTAAAATAAAATTTGGAATATGAAGTTAGTCTCAGTAATCGTGACCATGAAACTATCATTGATTGGTTGCTCTAAAAAAAGCGTCTGGTTCACAAATGCCCTTTAGTCAAGGAAATCTGCCATCCTTACCTGGTCTGGCCTACATGTGACTGTTGACCTTCAGTAATGCGGCTGACTATTAACTGCCCTCTGAAATGACTTAGCAAGTCACTCAGTTCAAGAGCAATTAGGGATGGATAACAAATGTTGGTGAAGCCTTCATCCCAAGAAAGAAAATACATTTTAAACATCTCCTGAAGCTCTTAAAATAATTCTCTTCTGCTCTTCTTCTGATATGCATATTTTAAAAAGCAAAATCTTTTTAGTTAACATTATGCAGTTATGAGGTTGTGGCGGGTTTAGGTGAGTGAAAGATTTGATTTGATTTTATTTATTATTGTCACATGCATTCAAAAACAGTGAAAAGCATTGTTTCTTGCATGCTATTCAGACAGAACATACCATTCATAAAGTACATAGGGGAGAAGGAAAGAAGAGGGTGCAGAATATAGGGGCAAATTTTACCGTCCCACCAGCCATAGGAATCCAAGCGGGTGAGGGGCGGACCAAAGAAAGGTCCACAAACCACGGGCAGGATTTTCCAGTTTCGGGGCAAGCAAGGCCAGAAAATCCCACCCATTGTGTTATATTCATAGCTAGGGCGCAGAGAAAGATCAGTTCAATATATGGTAGGTCCATTCCAAAGTCTGATGGCAACAGCAAAGAAGCTGTTCTTGAGTCGGTTGTCATGTAACCTTAGGCTTTTGTATCTTTTTCCCAACAGGAAAAGATGGATGACAGAATGCCCGGGGCGCATGGGATCCTTGATTATGCTGGCTGCTTTTCCAAGGCAGCGGGAAGTGCAGATGGAGTCAATGGATGGGAGGCTGGTTTACATGCTGGACTGGACGACCTTCACAACCCTTTATAGTTTCTTGTGGTCTTGGTCAGAGCAGGAAACATACCAAGCTGTGATACAACTGGAAAGGATGCTTTCAATGGCGCATCTGTAAAAATTGGCGAGAGTCATAGTGAACATGCCAAATTTCCTTAGCCTCCTGAGAAAGTAGAGGTGTTAGTGGCCTTTCTTCACTATAGCATCCTGGACGGACCAGGACAGGTTGTTGGTAATCTGGAAACCTAGAAACTTGAAGCTCTCAACCATTTCCACTTCCTCACCATTGACGTAGATAGAAGAATGTGCTCCACGATGTTTCCTGAAGTCAATGACTATGTCCTTCATTTTAGTGACATTGAGGGAGAGACATTATTGTTGCCACACCAGTTCACCAGATTCTCTATCTCACTCCTGTATTCCGTTTCGTCATTGTTTGAGATCAGACTCGCCATGGTGGTGTCATCAGCAAACTTGAAAATCAAGTTGGAAGGGAATTTGGTCACACACTAAGAGGTGTATAAGGAGTATAGTAAGTGGCTGAGGAATACAGCCTTGCGGGGCACCAGTGTTGGGGATAATTGCGAAGGAGGTGTCATTACCTATTCTTGCTGATTGCAGTCTGTGGTTTAGGAAGTCCAGGATCCAGTTGCAGAGGGAGGAGCAGAGCCTTATGCCAGAGTTTGGAGGTGTGTTTTGTTGGAATAGTAGTTTTGAAGCCTGAGCCATAATGAATAAATAGGACTAATTAAACTGCCTGTTTATACTGTTGTTTAACAGTACATACTGTTAAAAAACAAGTGTTGCAGTGTTCAACTTTTCTTTGCTAAAATACTTACCAGCTGATAAAGTTTTCAATCTACAGTACAAAGAACAAAAACAGCCCGGGAAACAGGCCCTTCGGCCCAACGAGCCCACGCCGCCATCTCAACACCACCAGTCTCCCTCTCCACCCATGACCCTTGTCTAATGTTTTATGGCCATCCACATTGAGGGAAACTAATTTAGGGACAATTTATTACTGCCAATCAGCCTAACAGCACATCTTTGGGGTGTAGGAGGAAACCGGAGCACCCGGGGAAAACCCACGCAAGCACGGGGAGAATGCGCAAACTGCCACAGACACTGGCCCAAATCCATGTGTCTGCACAGCAGTTAGAGATAGTCACTGAGCTGTCATCTTGCCTAGTATCTTGTCCAGTTTAGGCACACACAAACGACATGAAGCACTAGGCCAATCTCGAACAACCAAGAGCAGCCCAAGTACGACCCATCGCGTGTATGCCCCTCGTTGGACACAAGGCGGACCAACTAGTACAAGACAAGGGAAACAAAAAAGTGACCTGTGGTCTAAATTCAGGTCATGGGTCATTTTTTGTGGCTTGCAAGTGATTTCAAAGTTGGAAATCAATTTCCAGTTCTTTTTTCATTCGAAGTTTCTGATTTTCTCCTTCTTTTAGTCCCTTGTCATCAATTCAACAACAACAGTTTACATTTACGCCTGAATAATATGAAGCACCTCATAGATTGTATATTATACCGTAGCAAGAGAAAGGTTACAGAATGTAACTAAACCCTAGGTCCGAGACTTAGGCGCTGGGGAGTTTTTTTTAAAGTTGGGAGAGAGACAGAAAAGCAGAGAACTTTCAAGGATGGAAGAAAGCCAGTTGATTCCGCTTTCGTTTCTGCTTTATTGGTTTCAGTTTATGACCTTTTGATGTTCCTTTTGCTTCCTTGTTTCCTTTCAAATAAAGGGTTATTTTGACACAAATAAAAATTAAGCCAGATCAACTCCTTCAGCCTCTAAAGGAGTTGCTCTTGGACCCAGATGTTATTTTGTTTGATTTGATTGGACTAATAATTTATTCAGTATCTCTGTGACACAGTACACATTCTTAATGTGTTTAAAGTCCTCTTGCTAAAAGAATTTATCTGTTAAAATTGAACCACAGACACAGTAACCAACCATTAGCAGCAATATTAAAATGTGCTCTGGAAAGTTTTAGACAGGATGTTGTCATTTGTATAATATCAAAAAAAATCTAGTTGCTTAATTGAATCAATGTGTTTACTGCTTTAAGCGCCAACCTTGTGTCTAGAGCTTCAGCAAAATCAGATCAAATTGAAAAATTACAGAATCTGTCAGGTTGTTCTTTCTCACCTTCGAACAACATTATTGGCACATAAACAAGATGATTTTAACCTCTGGAAGGCAGCGATCCTTGAAGAACCTCACTAGAAAATTATTGATTACCTATTTCTGATCTTATTAACTTGCACATGCAAATAATTGAAGATAGTAAGGAGGTCACAAATTGAGGTTTTTTTTAAAGGTTTAGAAGTTGAACCACAAACAACATATTACAATTTTGGGTGGGATTTTCCAGCCGTTCTCTCCAAAGGGATCTTCCAGTCCCATCAAATGCACCTCCCCGCCATGGCAGGTTCCCTCAATGGTGTGGCCACAATCAAAGCAAATGCTCCCTGACTTTGGCTCAACTGGAAGATTCCACCTGTGGCCAATGGCGAGCTGCAACCACCACCAAAAAATCCCGCCATGGCAAGTCTGGAAAATCTGGACCAATTTGTATTTCAGTTGCTTGAGATAAAGTTATTAGGGCCAAATTTTGCAGGAAGATGTTTCCTGTTAGACTTCAAATTGCACATTTAGGTTTTTTTTCTAATTTTTTGGTCCACAAAGTTCCTGGAATTGTGAGCTGATAATGATGTGGTGAGAACAACTGGACTATCTGGGAAAGCGATGGACACAGGACAGGATATCTCCTTAATCCACGTGACATTTTAGGATTGAGAACCAAACTGAGGAAGGGTTGAGATGGATTGGGTAAACTCAATGTCAAATTAGGTAGAGAGAATGAACAATAGGACTGAGAAAAAGAAAAAGCAGGATTTTGATATTTTTAAAATCACCTGAAACAATCAATTTACAACACAAAGTTAAAACTTCACACTTACAATTGTTTACTTTCTGGGCAAGAGTGATTGTCAGTCAATAACAATTACCTCATCATTTAAAGGATGCTAACTCTGAGCATTACGAGATAGACGTACTTCCTGCGGCAAATTTAGAGACCAATTTAACATCCAATTTCAGCACCTTCATCAAAGTCACAGGGAGGTAACCTTCAAAGTGACTGGCAGAACAGCTCAAGTTGGTCAACAGGCTGTGGCAATTTGCAATTCATAGGATGTGTTTTCCTCACGATAATTTGCTGGCTGGTTAGCACTGCTCTGTCATTAAGGATCAGGAAAACGTGCATTGCAAATGCATCATTATTTATTCAGCAATATCTGAGCCAGGGTGTTTCATAAATAGTTAAATTCGTATAATTCATAATAATTTGATTGGGTGCAGAATCTGAACAGCTGAATACTAATCATTAAGTAAATTGCTGGAACTAAATTAACCAATGTAATTTGTAGCTGTAGTTGAAAGGAGTGCTTTCATAGAATCGCCACAGCGCAGAAGAAGGCCATTCGGCCCATCGGGTCCACAATGACTCGCTGCCAGAACATCTTACAAAGGCCTACCCCTGCTCCATTGCCATAACCCCCACCTTTACCCTGCTAATCCCCCTAACCTACACACCTTGGGACATCAAGGAGCAATTTAGCACGTCCAATCCACCTAACCTGCACATCTTTGGACTCTGGAGGAAACCCACAGAAACAGAACGTGCAAACTCCACACAGTCACTCCTCAAGGCCGGAATTGAACTTGCATCCGTTGCGGTGTAAGGCAGCAGTGCTAACCACTGTGCCACCATGCCTGCCCTCTCTTCTTCAATTCTCTGGCCAAGGACAGATCAACTCACAGTGCCTCCACCATGGGTAAGGTGAAGAGGCAGGTCCCAAACCTGCCAAAACAGGGATCAAACCCCTTGCCCTTTGCTGTGCTATTAATCTCATCCACACCAGCCATCCAGCTAACAGATACCCCCACTCCCTCCTCCTCGAGTAGGATTTGAACTCAAGAGCTTCTGATTTAGAGGCAGGGACAACACCCAGTTCACCACAAGACCTCCTGAAGGAGTGCACTGCGGTGTTGTGTAATGGAAATGTATCGCAGAAACTGCAAGGAAGAATCTGTGAGACACTTGTGAGACAAGCCATGTTATATAGTACAGAAACTTGGGCAACATTGAGAGAGAAAACCAACAAGTGGATACTAATGAGATGTGGATGCTGTGATGGACGTCTGGACTAATAAGAAAGGTTAAAAGCAGGTGCCAGCGCATCAGGGGGTCAGTGTAGATCGTGAGAGCAATGAAGAAAGTAGCCAGGAGGAGAATGAAATGGCCTGGTCACCTGTTGCAGCGAGAGAAAGGGAGGCGAGTGATAAAGATGGGACCGCAGGAAGAAGGAGATTAAGAAAGCCTGATACTAGATGGAAACATGTGTAAGGGAGCCTGAGAGTTTCTTTGGAGTACAACTCAGATTTGGAGCTGTACTCTAGCCGTAATAGAAGTGAATGACATTGCCAAGTAATGTGTTCAAACAGCCATTTTATTAAATAATTATAATAATGATACGCCAACTTTAATTGATAATGTATTTTAAAAGGTAAAAAGTCAAAAGGATAACTTTATTGAAAGGAGAAAGCACTCTAAATATAAAGGAAAAGAAGAAAGACAGACAACAGCTTCCCAAAATGGAGAACTGCAACTCAGCCTGTCCATAGAAACCTAGAAAATGTAGAAAATAGGGGCAGGAGAAGGCCATTCAGCCCTTCCCAGCCTTCTCTGCCATTCATTTTGATCATAGCATCCAGTATCACAACAGGACAATAAATTGTTGAAAAATTCCCTTTGGTACATACATTATCAAGTCTTAGGAGGTGGACTTTTCAGCTAGGTACTCCAGTGCATCTTCCTCTATCGTCAGTGGTTGACTATTCTATTGCAGCTGCTGCCCTGAATTCTGGAAGTAGCATTCCTTTCAGACAGACGCTGGCTCAATTCCAGCCTGAACGGTCTGATTCAGACATTCCCAAAACAAATTGCAGTCCTTATCAATTCTCCTCAGAGGCACTGTAAGGCCATGCAGACTTCACAATATCCAAGTTGTTTACACATCTTTTGATCGTGTCTTTCCATCTGCCATCTATCAAGTGTTACGCCCATCAATCAAACTTCAACTCCAGGTAACCACACTCAGAGAAGGCACAATGTAAGGCCACTCAATCCAAGGATCACTGGGTTCAATGTGATAAGAACACTTCCTCTTTTTAAAGCAATGGGGGAAAAAATATATAGGGCGGCATGTTTTGCAGCAGCAGAGGCAACGCACCATTCTCAACGGGGTTTCCTGTCCTATGCACCCTCCCACCACCGGGAAACCTCTCGCAGGACCAGAGGATGCCACCAGCTACTTTCTTCATTGCTCTCACGATCTACACCGACCCCCTGATGTGCTGGCACCTGCTTTTAACCTTTCTTATTAATCCAGACATCCAGCGCAGCATTCACATCTCATTAGTATCCACTCGTTGTTCCTCTCTCGATGTTGCCCAAGTTTCTGTACTATGTAACATGGCTTATCTCACAAGTGTCTGATAGATTCTTCCCTGCAGTTTCTGCGATACATTTCTAATACACAACACCCCAGCGCACTCCTTCAGGAGGTCTTGTGGTGTTGTCCCTGCCTCTAATTCAAAAGCTCTGAGTTATGGAAAATTCCAGACATAACTCTTCTTTTACTGATGACACATCCCAAATGTTCAGTCAAAACAGCAGCTATTATAATATTATGTGCAAGAAATTTGGGGAAAAATCTACAATTATCAATACGACTAATTACATACACGAACAATAATCAAAGCATGATCACATCTAGGTTTAAATCATGGTAAGACTCAATACAAAACAGATTTAAATATTCAATACAGACTTACAGCAAAAGCAAAGCAGAAGTAAAATGTAATAATATAAAATTGCAAAAATATAGTGACTGCAAGACACAAGCCAACAGGTGAGAGACTTGGATTGGAAAATAAATGGGTGCCTTGTTAATGATTGATAGTCTTTGGGGAGTCAAGAAGTGAGTTGCTAGCTGCACAATTCCCAGCGTCTGACCTGCTCTTGTAGCCATAGTATCAATAAGGCTGGTTCAGTTCAGTTTCTGGTGAATAGTAAATTCCAGGATATTGATAGTGGGGGGATTCAGCAAAGGCAGTGCCACTAAATTGGAAGTAACATTTGAACCATACAAGCACCAGGCAATGACCATTTGCAACAGCAGGGAATCCAACAAAAGGAAGATGGTTGGATTCTCTGCTGTTGGAAATGGGCATTGCCTGGTGCTTGTGTGGTGCAAATGTTACTTACAGTTTATCAGCTCAAGCATGAAAGTTATCCAGATCTGGCTGTATTTGGGCACAGGCTGGTTCAGTATTTGAGGAGTTGTGAACGGCACTGAACGTTGTGTAATTATCAGCAATATGATGGAGGGAAAGTCATTGATGAAGCAGCTGAAGGTGGTTGGGTCAAGGACACGGCCCAAAGGAATTCCTGTAGTGTTGTCCTGGGACTGAGATGATTGATCTTCAACCACCTTTGTGCTAGCTGGACAGTGGACGGCTGTCGCCCTTATTCATAGAATCAGGGAATTCCTACAGAAGCAGAAGGAGGCCATTCGGCCCATCAAATAGGCACAACCACAATTCCACCCAGGCCCAATACCCATAAACTCTCACATTTACCCTGCTAATCCCCTGACACCACGATTAGTTTAGCATGGCCTAACCCGCACATCTTTGGACAGTAGGAGAAAACCCATGCAGACACGGGGAGAATGTGCAGACTCCGCACAGACGGTGACTCAAGGCCGAAATTGAACTCGGTTCCGTGGCACAGTGAAGCAGCAGTGCCAATCACTGTGCCATCGTGCTGCCCTTTGCTTCAGTTTTGCTGGGGTTCCTCGATGCCTCACTCGGTCAAATGCTGCCCTGATGACTGCACCTCTTGAATTCAGTTCTTTCGTTCATGTTTGGACTAAGGTTGCAGTAAGGTCAGGAAGCACCTGGCCCTGGCAAAACCCAAACTGAGCACCAGTAAGCAGATTCTTTCTGAAAATGACAACTGTGAGAAAAATAGATTGTGTTATGGGAGAAAGTACCTTTGATTCCATCTGTATATAATGGGAAGAGGGACATTTTAAACATTGAACCCTTTACTTGCCTCCAGATCTCAAGATAAATAAATAAGGCCAATAGACCTGCTAATTCTCCTCAGACTACAAAAAGTGCATTGCCATCAGCAAAAGAACATATCACAAATGATCAGCATCTGTTGCCAATGCAAAATAGGGAAAGGCTGCAAAATCTACTACTAAACTACAAGACTATTATGTATGTCATTAATGTGAATGCTATAAATGCAAACATTTATTAAGCACAGTTAAACAATTGTCTTATTTCTCACAGTAATGTTTGTGCACTAAATAATTCTTGTAAGAACATAAGAAATAGGAGCAGGAGTAGGCCATCTAGCTCTTCGAGCCTGCCCCGCCATTCAGTAAGATCATGGCTGATCTGAAGTGGATCAGTTCCACTTTCCCGCTTTCTCCCCATAACCCTTAATTCCCCTGTCTATCAGAAACCTATCTACCTGTGACTTAAGTATATTTAGCGAGGTAGCCTCCACCACTTCAACGGGCAGAGAATTCCAGAGATTCACCACCCTTTGAGTGAAGAAGTTCCTCCTCAACTCTGGTCTAAACTGACCCCCCCCCCTTATCTTGAGACTGTGTCCTCCAGTCCTGCTGTCCTTTCTAAGCGGGAAGAATCTCTCTACCTCTACCCTATCCATCCCCTTCATTATTTTATACGTCTCTATAAGATTCCCCCCTTATCCTTCTAAACTCCAACGAGTACAGGCCCAGCCTATTTAGTCTCTCTTCATAGGCCAACCCCCTCATCTCTGATATCAGCCTAGTGACCTCCTCTGCACTCCCTCCAAGGCCAATATATCCTCCCGCAAGTGCGGCGACCAAAACTGCACACAGTACTCCAGCTGCGACCTCACCAGTACCCTGTACAGTTGCAGCAAGACCTCCCTACTTTTATATTCTATCCCCCTCGCCTTGTGAAGGCCATCTTACTAGGGCTGATGCTTTCATTGGAACACATTACACGAAGAACTACAGTTCTCATATATGTCATGACCCCTAAAATATTCAAATTTTGTAAAGAAAATATTTAGGTATATGTAGTAATTTAGCCACACACCGGTTTCCTGTCACCAACATCCTTAATTATGCATCAAAGCAAAAGGTCATTCCCGGAATTTGCAGTCAGATAGTCTCCATCTCAGGACCTACACTTCCGGTCCAGGTCAAGTTACAGCCTTAAACCCCTGCTGTTGCTTCCCATTGGAGAGCCTCCGCTTCCTCAGTAAGGCAGCTCCACGAAGCCCACGGGGGAGATTTACTGATGGTCCCCAGTGACTTTTACGGTTGTCACAACACCCCTCCCCCATTTTTTCGGACTGTGGGAGGAAACCGGAGCAACTGGAGAAAGCCCACGCAGACACAGACACAGAGTGAACATGCAAATTCCACACAGACAGTGACCCAAGCCGGGAATCGAACCCAGGTCCCTGGTGCAGTGAGGCAGCAGTGCTAACCGCTGTGACACCATGCAATTAAATAGGTGTTTTATGAAAAATGGTATGCATTGCCCAGAGACCCATGTGAATAACTTTTTTTCTCTTTCAAAGTCACTTTACAATCAGTGATCTGCATTCAAGTGTGCATGGATTAACTGGCCCCCAAATTTCCAGTCCTCTGATGCTACAGTATATTGTTAATACATTACCAGCTTTGTTGTTCGCCAGGCCACCCTTTGAACCCATTTTGTAAATAATAATTATTCATTTGTGGCGACTTGAACATATAATAGAGTTTTCGTGACTTTAAGTAACTTTCCTTTGCTCTGTAATCCAGAAAAGCAAATAATCACACATGCTGCCAGGAAAGGCTGAGAAAGATACTTACATATATTGAAAAATATTGCCTAATCGACCTTGTCATCAGGAAGTGACAACCTGATGTGTTTTGACTTTGGTTGAGCTTTAATAAAGCTGTAAGGACACAGAGCAAATCCTGGGAATGAACGTGGAAACTAGCTCAAGAGTAGAAAATAACAAATCCTGTTTAGAAAAGTAATGTAGGAATTGGGGTGTGGGGGTGGAGGTGGGTGGGGTGATGGTGAGAGGGTGGGTCTGAACATCAGTTGTGCCTTGATGTGGTACCTCAGGGCTTGACGCCGGGACCATTAACATTTCTAATTTTCTAACTTACACAGGTGAGCTGGACATAGAATCTCAGTACAAATGATCAGATTTACAAATTATATGAAGGAGGTTGCATTTGAATTAGAGGAGGCAGTTCAGGAGTTACAGAGTGGGTGCAATAATGGCGGATGAAATTTAATCCAAAATCCAAGTGCAGTGTTTAACCTGGGAATGAAAAGTAGACCATGAACATACTTCTATGAATGGTGTAGGAACAGCCAAAGATAAAGCTGACGGAGATTTTTGGCATTGTCATCACTAACCATGTTGAACCAATGCGCAACATCAATCAATACAGTTACTAGGATGGTTCATCTAACTAAAATAGTAGAATATTGGTCAGATCAAGATATTGAGGGTGGCACGGTAGCCCAGTGGTTAGCACTGCTGCTTCACAGCTCCAGGATCCTGGGTTCGATTCCCAGCTTGGGTCACTGTCTGTGTGGAGTTTGCACGTTCTCCTCGTGTCTGCATGGGTTTCCTCCAGGTACTCCAGTTTCCTCCCACAGTCCAAAGATGTGCGGGTTAGATTGATTGGCCAAGCTAAAATTGTCCACTAGTGTCCTGAGATGCTTGGGTTAGCGGGTAACGTGTGGGGATATGGGGTAGGGATTGGGGTCGATGCAGACTTGATGGGCCGAAGGGCTTCTTTCTGCAGTGTGGGGTTCTATGACTCTATATCAGGTTGTTAAATAAGCTCCGGTCAGACCACATAAATGCTGTATCCAACTGTGGTCACCATGAAGCAAGATATTCCAGCACTTTTAAAATACCCTCTGAAATGGCCTAGCAAGCAACTCACCCCAAGGGTAATTAGGGGTGGGCAATAAGTGCTTGCCCAGGCAGCAATGCCCACATTCCATGAACAAGTAAACAAGAGGCTATCAATGTAAAAGCAAAACGCTGAGGAAGCTGGAATCTGATATAAAAACAGTTCTGATGAAATGTCTTGACCTGAAATGTTTAACTTCTTCTTTCCACAGATTCTGACAGATACAATAGTCATACATGTATATGATAGTCAGAACATATCAAAGTATGTCGTTGGGCAGTTGGAAGAAACCTCTTGACCAGAGGCTGATTGGAAAGTGGAACTTCCAACAACAAGTAGTAGTGAGACGCATTTAAGAGAAAGCAAAAGAATCAAGTAAAAATAAGAACATGAATAGACTAAACAGTCCATCAAAGTTGTTCAACTTGATTATGGATGAACTTGAGCTTCATCTTCACCTTCCTGCTTACTCCCCATAATCTTCTGAGTGACCAGAAATCTGTCTATCTCAGTCTTAAGGGAGTTATGTTAAACTTAAATATAAACCATTGGTCTAGCCTCAGCTGGTAGATTGTGCCAAGATCTAGATGCCACACTTTAGGAAAGATGTGAAGGCCTGAGAGTGGGGGCATAAAAGATTCATGAGAATGACTCCAGGGATGAGGAACTTCAGTTATATTTATAAGATTGGAAAAGATGTAACCCATTTTCCTTGGCGAGAAGGCTGAGGCGAGATTTAATGGACATATTCAAAATCATGAGGAGTCCACACAGAGTAGTTTGGGAGAATCAGTTCCCATTAGTGGATGGGCATAGAACCAGCGGCAGATTTAAGGACATTGGCAAAAGAAGCAATAGAGACATTAGGAGAAATGTTTTCGCGTGGCTATGATGTGAAATGTGCTGTGTGATGGAAGCAGATTCAATCAAGGCTTTCAAAAGGCAATTGGATTATTATCCGAGAAGGAAGAACACGCAGGGTTATGGGGAAAAGGCAGGGGGAGAATGGACCACATGTATTGCTCATTTGGAGAGCTGGCTCAGACAGTATGGGTTAAAGGGCCTCCTTCTGTGCTGTAGCAATCCCTGTGGGCACTGTAAATATATCCAACAAAGGGTAGGCGGCATGGTGGCAGGGTGATTAGCACTATTGCCTCACAGCACCAGGGACCTGGCTTTGTATCCTGGCTTGGGTCACTGTCTGTGTGGAATCTGCACATTCTCCCCGTGTCTGTGTGGGTTTCCTCCAGGTGTTCCAGTTTCCTCCCACAGTCCCAAGATGTGCTGGTTAGGTACATTGGCCATGCTAAATCCTCCCTCAATGTACCTGAACAGGTGCCAGAATAGGGGATTTTCACAGTAATTTCATTGCAGTGTAAGTCTACTTGTGACACTAATAGATAAAACAAATAAGAGGGTGTGCCGATAGAGAGTTTCAATGCGTGGATGTTTTTGTGACACTTCGTAAATAAACTTTTTTTCAATTGCAGAAGTTTGTCAAGTGCCTGATCAGTGGTGGATCGGGAGGTAGAGTGAGGCTCTATTGGCTGTGCAGTGTGCAGTGTGCCGCCTTCTAAGTGCCTGTCTGCCCCTCCCTTGCTGCTGCTGCTGCTCAGTGTTTACAAACACTCCCCTCCCGTCTGGGGAAGGGCCAGAGCGGAGCACATGTCTGTCTGCACCCGGGGAGGGGCAGAGGAATTAGAGAGGGCCACCCAGCCCACACCCCCAGGAACAACCCCCTCCTCCTCTTTCTCTCTCTCTCCCCTGCCCGGCTGTCCAGAGAGCGGCTGGAGGGGGAAGAGGCATTGGGGGGTGGGGTGGAGGTTGAGTTAGGGGTTTGTTTGCATTCCTCTCCCCATTTAGCGGCTCCTTGGGGCAAGCAAAGCCGCCGGGTGGCCGCAAAACCCGGACCGGATCCCTGCGCTTCCCCCATCCCATCGACTCGTTATAACAAAAAATCTCAGCAGGTCTGGCAGCATCTGTAAGTCATGATGTGGAGATGCTGGTGTTGGACTGGGGTAAACACATCAAGAAGCCTCACAACACCAGGTTAAAGTCCAACAGGTTTATTTGGTAGCAAACACCACTCGCTTTCGAAGCGCTGCCCCTTCGTCAGGTGAGTGGGAGCTCCTCACACACCTGTCGAAAAAGCAGCGCTCCGAAAGCAAGTGGTGTTTGCTACCAAATAAAGCTGTTGGACTTTAACCTGGTGTTGTGAGACTTCTTACAGCATCTGTAAGAACAGAAAAGAGCTGACATTTCGAGTCCAATGACCTTTGTACAGCTGACTCAAAACTTTAGCTTTTAAACTTGAAACTTGAGCTTTAAGTTAGTTTCAAGTCAGGACCCTGACTGGAAACGTTGGCTCTATTCTCATAGAATCAGTGCATAAGGAGGCCATACAGCCCGTCGAGCCCGCACCAACAACGATCCCACTCAGGCCCTATCCCCGTAACCTATATACCCTACTAATCCCCCTGACACTAGGGGGCAATTTAGCATGGCCAATCAACCTGATTCACACATGCTATCAGACCTGCTGAGACTTTCCAGCATTTTCTGTTTCTGTTTCAGATTCCAACATCCACATTATTTTGCCTTTATCTTACTCTCATTTTAACTCTCAGGTGAGCAGCATTGCAGCGGGGAGAGGGGGTCACTGCCACCATCCCAAGCTCACCTGCATCTTTCATAGGAAATAGGAACAGGAGTAGGCTGTTTGGCTCCCTCAGTGGTCATGGTTCAGCTAGGTCATGGTTGTTCTCTACCTCAATGTAATTTTCCCACACTGTGTTTAATATCTAGACACCTAACAACCTCTGATTTGTACATACTCATTTGAGCCTCCACAGCCTTCTGGGGTAAAGAATTACAAAGATTCACAAACCTGTGAGTGAAGAAATTCCTCCTCATGTCATTCCTAAATGGCCTGTCCCTTGTTCTGAGACTGCTTTCCCTGCTTCTAGATCCCCAAGCAAGGGGAAACATCCCTCCTGCAACTGCAGTGCTTCTTTCCTGACTTCAATACCTTCAGCACTATAAAAAATAGAATCCCTACAGTGCTGAAAGAGGCCATTCATCCCATCGAGTCTGCACTGACCACAATCCACCAGGCCCTATTCCTGTAGCCCCTCATATTTACCATGCTAATCCCCCGACACTAGGGTTAACTTACCATGACCAATCAACCTAACCTGCACATTTTTGGACTGTTGGAGGAAACCAGAGTACCCGGAGGAAACCCACACAGGCACAGGGAAAACGTGCAGACTCCACACAGACAGTGACTTGAGGCTGAAATCGAACCCGGGTCCCTGGCACTGTGAGGAAGCAATGCTAACCACTGCGCCACTGTGAATATAAAGGCTGATTTTGCCCCTGCTACTAGAGAAAAAGTGGACTGATCGATTGTTTTTAATTTATTCTTTCCGAGTATGTGGGCATCACTGGCAATGCCAGCATTTGTTAACTATCATTAATTGTCTTTGAACTGAGTGGTTTGTTGGACCACCTCAGACAACGAGTTAACCAAATCACTGTAGGTGTGGAATCACATGTAGACCAGACCAGGCAGGGATGGTAGATTTTCTTTCCTAAAAGGATATTTAGTGAACCAGTTGGGTTTTATAATTATTGGTGATAGGTTCAGGGTCATCA
Source organism: Carcharhinus amblyrhynchos (assembly GCF_965287045.1). Taxonomy (NCBI): domain Eukaryota; kingdom Metazoa; phylum Chordata; class Chondrichthyes; order Carcharhiniformes; family Carcharhinidae; genus Carcharhinus; species Carcharhinus amblyrhynchos. The sequence goes on along the minus strand of NC_137344.1, from coordinate 38,003,659 downwards.
TTCATAAGTCTAGCTTCCAATTCCAGATTTATTAATTAATTGAATTTAATTCTCACAAGCTGCGAAATTTGAACCCCCGTACCTACAGTGTTAGCCTGGGTTGTTAGTCCAATGACATCACCAATATGCTCCTGCCTCTTCTGAACTACTATAAGCCCCCCAATGCTTTTCATATTCATTCAGTCCACCCTGCCTGAGATATAAAATTACTTAATAAAAAGCAAGAAAGAGTGGTGCCTGGCAGTATGTTTCAGAAACAGCTCAAAACCCTAATGCCAACGCAAACTCCAACTCGATGTGAAATGAAATTGTTCTGACTCCACAATTTGTGGAGGGTTGCATCCAAATGTCGTACATCCAAAGCAAGCAGGCACAGATTTAAGATAATTGACAAAAGCGACAAGCAAAAAAAACTTTTTTTTCAGGAACTGACTGGGTTAGGATCAATAATGACTGCCTGAGATTCTGGTGGAGGCAGATTCAAATGAAGCATTCCCGAGGGAATCAGGTTTTTACATTATTCATTTGTGAGACATGGGCATCGCTGGCTGTCCAGCATTTATTGCCCAAGCCTAGTTGCCTGAGAGCTGTTAAGCTGTGGTTCTGGAGTCATGTGTAGTCCAGACCAGGTAAGGATGGCAGAAGCGGTGATACAGTGGCACAATGGTTAGCACTGCTGCCTCACAGCACCAGGGACCTCAGTTCAATTCCAGCCTTGGGTCACTGTCTGTGTGGAGTTTGCATATTCTCTCAGTGTCTGTGTGGGTTTCCTCTGGGTGCTCTGGTTTCCTCCCACAGTCCAAAGATGTGTGGGTTAAGTGAATTGGCCATGCTAAATTGACCCTAGAATCAGGGGGATTAGCAGGCTAAGTATGTGAGGTTATGGGAATAGGGCCTGGGTGGGATTGTGGTCGGTGCGGGCTGAATGGCCGTAGGGATTCTAATAATTTTCTTTCCTAACGGACATTCATGAATCAGATCTATTTTTTCCGACAACCAATGGTCATCATGGTCATCAGTAGATTCTTAATTCCAGATATTTTTTATTGAAATCAAATTCCACCAGCTATCATGGTGGGATTTGGTCCCCAGAACAATTTTTTAAATTATTAATTAGTGTCACAAATAGGCTTACATTACCATTGCAATGAAGTTACTGTGAAAATCCCTAGTCGTTACATTCTGCATCTGTTCAGGAACACTGAGGGCGAACTTAGTATGGTCAATATACCTAACGAGCACATTTTATGGACTATGGGATGAAACCAAAGCACCCAGAGGAGACCCACGCAGACAAGGGGAGAATGTGCAGATTCCACACAGTCGCCTAAGATGGGAATTGAACCGGGTCCCTCTGAGGCAGCATTGCTAACCACTACGCCACCATGGTTTCTGGATGAATAGCCAGTGATAATAGGCCAATGCTATGGGGAGGAGGGGTAAATGGCATTAAGAGGATTCCTCATGCATGGGGAGCTGATGCAGAACAGGATAGGGCTGGATACACTCTTTGTGGTCTGTGGACTATTCTTGTCCACCCTGGCTGTGCTAATTCCCCACCTTTGGGTTGGTGTCACAGTGGTTAACACTGCTGCCTCCAGGTGCTCTGGTTTCCTCCCACAGTCTGAAAGACGTACCGGTTAGGTGCATTGACCATGCTAAATTCTCCCTCAGTGTACCTGAACCGGAGCCGGAGTGTGGCGGCTAGGGGATTTTCACGATAACTTCATTACAACGTGAATGTAAGCCTAGTTGTGACGCTAATAAATAAAACTTTAAATGGTTATGTTCTGCAGGTTGTAACTGTCCTCCCTGGCTGCGCTAATTCAAAGAGGTGGAGACGCTGGTGTTGGACTGGGGTGAACACAGTAAGAAATCTCACAACACCAGGTTAAAGTCCAACAGGTTTATTTGATAGCAAAAGCCACTAGCTTTAGGAGCGCCGGCTGTCCTTTGTCAGGTAAGCCACTAGCTTTTGGAGCACTGGCTGTCCTTCGTCAGGTGAGCCACTAGCTCTCGGAGCTCCGGCTGCCCCTTCGTTGGGTGAGCCACTAGCTCTCAGAGCGCCAGCCGCCCCTTCGTTGGGTGAGCCACTAACTCTCGGAGCGCCAGCCGCCCCTTCGTTGGGTGAGCCACTAGCTCTCGGAGCGCCAGCCGCCCCTTCGTTGGGTGAGCCACTAGCTTTTGGAGTGAGGCTGGCCCTTTGTCAGGTGAGACACTAGCTTTCTGAGCGCCGGCTGCCCCTTCATCAGGTGTGACACTCGCTTTTGGAGCGCTGGCTGCCCCTTCTTTGGGTCAGACGAAGGGGCAGCCAGCACTCTGAAAGCTAATGGTTTTTTGCTACCAAATAAATCTGTTGGACTTTAACCTGGTGTTGTGAGACTTCTTACTGCGCTAGCTAATTCTCCCCAGTACCGCAGTCCCGCTCCGGTCACAATCCAGCGCCGGGATTTCCCTCGCCCTTCTCCTTTCCGCAGCCCCTGACTCGCTCTCCCTGGCGCGCCTCAACCTAACCTGCTGGGCGGCTGCAAAGTCCCGCCCCCAGTGGGCGGCCATTGGGGATGACCCTCGCCGTCCGGGCGCCGATTGATCGGTGGGCCTGTCAGTCACAGTGACGGCTGACGTCTTTTATCTCTCCGCGGCGTCAGGTTGGGTTGCGTTGTTGGGCTCCTCCCCCTTTTCCCCTCTCCCCTCCCCCCCCTCTCCCGGCGCCGCCGCCGCCGCTGCTGTTGTGGAATTAAAAAAAAACACCGTGTGATTTATTCCCGGTTCGAAGAGGGGGGAGGGAAGAGAATATAAAAATTATAAAAACCCCGAATAAATCCCTGTAAGATGGCCGCGGCGGATCCGAGTGCCATCAATAACAACAGCACCGACTGCGGGGCCCGGGCCCTCTTGGCCCTCAAGTCGGCTCCGTGCAGCCCGTCCCGGCTCCAGGTTCACTGGGAGCCCGAGGAGGAGCTGAACGGCGGCAGCGGCGGCGGCGGCAGCTCGGCCCCGGGCCTCCTCCAGCAGCAGCAGCAGCCCGGCGGCTCCGAGGCGCTGGCCCGCCTGGAGGGCCGCGACTTCGAGTTCCTCATGAAGAAGCGCAGCGTGACCATCGGCCGCAACTCCAGCCAGGGCCCGGTGGACGTCAACATGGGCCACTCGAGCTTCATCTCCCGCCGCCACCTGGAGATCCTCCGCGGCGGGGACAGCGGCAGCGCCAGTGCCGCCTCGCCTAGCCCGGCCACCGGCTTCTACCTGAAATGTCTGGGCAAGAACGGGGTGTTCGTGGACGGCGTCTTCCAGCGGAGAGGGGCGCCGCCTCTGCAGCTGCCCAGAGTGTGAGTAAATCAAATAAATACCCGCGTTCCCCTCCATTCACAATATACCCCCAGGACTGTGTGCCCCTCTCACACAGAGCCACCCCCTTTCCCCTCTTCCCACCCACCCACAGAGCGATCAATAAGACATCAGCATTAACCTTGATTCAACAACCTTCATTCAGCCATCTTCCTGCAATACACGTGTGATCATACACACACACAGTCTAAAACATACACCGTCTACACATCTTCACAGCGCTGCTTACCAGCCACCCCGTTTAACTATTTTATATAATCTTAAAATTAACCCTGTGTGTAAACCGCATGTGTGCGCGTGTCTATCCATCACCCTTGCAATACAAACACGTGTTGTCATTCTGACTAATATCTTGCCCCCCCCATCCTCATTTTCTGTGATGATGGAGATGCTAGTGTTGGACTGGGCTGGATAAGATGAGAGAGGTCACACCACAGCAGTTATAGGCCACAACAAGTTTATTTGAAATTGCAAAGCTGCTCAAGGAGCTGACCAAGGAGCAATGCTCCGAAAGCTTGTGATTTCATTTTGTGTCTGTGTGTGTTTTAAAAGAGTTTTAATTTTGGCGATGACCTTTTTTTTAGACGTGGAGACTTTGGGTATGCTAACCATGCCGCGGTATCAGCTTAGATCACAGTAGATCTGCAGTGAAGGTGTTTGTATGTATGACAGGTATGGGGGGGTGGGGTTGGGAGGGGGAGAGAAAAAGGAGTGCATATATTTCGTGCCCGTGTTTTTTTGTTTAGTAGCTTTCCTCAATTATTACTTAGTACCCATGTGAAACCCTACAAATGATTTTGATCCACTTTCTTTTGTACGTTAAATATGTGTGCTTGTGTACACAAATCACTTTCACTTTATAAATACCTGCAATAATTCATGTTCCATTTTCTTGATCAGTCTGGCGTAATTGTAATCACCCCTACAGGCGGGTTTATTATTTGCAAGGCGCTGTATGTATGTAAAAACGTTGCACGGGACATTACATTGGGTATGTTTAGATTTTAAGAATGTTTACAATGGTCACACAATCTTTTAAATTCTGTAAACAGGATGTAAACATGTGGTGGAAATACATAGTGAGCCTGGTAGTATGTGAACATTTTGGGAAGAGGGTACGTTTTGATGAAAAGAGCTAAGTTTATTTATCAGATAGGCTAAGAGTTCTGGAATGGATTTGTGAATGTTTTGGTTTGTACTTGGTACTTTAACTCAACATTTTCACATCTGAGATCACGTACCAACCGACTCAAGAACAGCTTTTTGCCTGCTGCTGTCAGACTTTTGAATGGTCTTATCTCGCATTTTGATCTTTCTCTACATCCCAGCTACATTCTGCACTCTCATTTCCTTCTCCATGAATGGTATGTTTTGTCTGTATAGCGTGCAAGAAACAATACTTTTCACTATGATAATACATGTGACAATAATAAATCAAATCACATTGCTGGTTATAAGAGCAGACACCAACAAAATGGTTTGAAGCTTTATATTATGCTTGCATAGTGTAATCAGATTTCTAGTAGATTTCTGGTCAGTGTATATTTCTAGTCAGTGTATATGGAGAATTTGGATTATCTGCTTGTGGAAGTTTTTTGATTGTCTGAAAAGTATCACGATAGCGATTAACATTGGAACTTTAAACTCGAGTGTTTTAAACTATAATTTTTAAAATGTTGACTTGGTATATGTTTTCATTTCATCTGGAAACAGTCCAGTTTTCCACATGGAGCTAAGTCCTGAATTGAGGCCAGTTTGTCCATGGCTACACTGAATATTTGGCGTTGCTGTGAGGCCGATCAGAGAATTTTAATGTAATTGCTCTATCAAAAGTTGGAGAAAGCATTAGTTTTTACAACAGCTTGTATTTATATATAGTCTTTACTGCAGAAAAAAAATGCCATTGCACATCACAAGCATTATTTCAGAAAATTTCACACCAAGCCAAAGTGGAAAGTTTTTTTAAAGGAGGCAGGAAAGACAGGTTCAGCCAGAGAATTCCAATACGCAAGATCTTGATGGCTGAAAGTATTCTGCCTTTGGTGCCATGATTAAAATTTGAGGAACACCGGCATCTCGGAGGATTCTCTAGCTGAAGAAATGACAGGGTTAGGGAGTGGCAACATCATGGAAGGATAGGAAGGGAAGGTTGAGAATTTTAGCATTACTAACCGGAAACCAATTTGGGTCATTGACAGGGAAGGTGAGTGAATGGTATTGGGTTCAAGACATTATATGGAGGGTTGAATGTTGGAGGCCAGCATGGGGTGAGTTGGACGAGTAAAGTCGAGAGATAGCAAAGGCATGGGTGAGGACAGCAGATAATCTGAGGCAAGGATGGAGTCAGATGGTGTTATGGAGGCAAAAATGGATGGTCTTGAGTGATGGTGCAGAATAATGGCTGGAAGGTCACCTTGGGGTCAGTGTTGGCCCTTAGGTCTGAAACAATTTGGTTCAGCTTCTGATAGTAGTTAGGTTGATGGCTGCAATGAATCGCCACGTGATGTAGGTTGTGCTGCAACCGAAGAGAATGACTTTGATCTTTTTTGTGCAGGAATTTGTTTTGCTTGTTCACTACTAGATGTTAGGCAAGCGCTCTAACAGTGGATGGATGAAGAGATGTGCCAGTAACGTAAAGCTGAATAAGAACGTAAGTAGGAGCAGTGATAGAGCATAAGCCCATTAAGCCAGCTTCCCCACTCATCATAATCAGAGCTGATCTTCAGATTGAGTTCCATTTTGCTGCCTTCTTCCCTTACCTCTTGATTCCGAGACCAAAAATTGAACTATCTGAGCCTCAAAATATGCAACAATGGAACACCTGAAACCCTGTGGTATATAGAATTCAAAAATTCACAACCCTCTGTGACAACATTTCTATTCATTTCCATTCTAAATGATCAATCCCTTATACTGAGGCTGTATCCCCATGTTCTAGATTCCCCGGCGAGGTGAAACAAGCAACCTCAGTGTCTTCCCTGGTCTCGCCAAAAACCTGTTCGATTGCAGCAAGACTTATTTGCTCTTGTATGCCAATCCTTGTGCAATAAAGACCAAAACGTCAACAGCATTCTGGTGGAAACTAACGTTATGTCAGGCAGTGTCGTCAAGGGTTAGAACGTAGGTGAGAAATAGGAGAAGACCAAGTATAGATCCTTGGGGGAATACCAGTGAAAATGATGCAGGAGCAGGAATAGAAGCTAATTCTCTCTGACAATGCTAGATCAATAAGAATGGAATCAGGTGACAGTAGTCCTGCCAAGCTAGATGACAGTGGAGAAGAATATTGAGGTCTTGATGCCAAAGGCTGCACAGAGGTTGAGGGGAGAATAGTCTTGGAAGCCAGATGTGCACTTAATAATTAGTATCTTCTGTTAACGCGTTGGTTTAAAATATGCAAGCTAAAATATTAAGAAATTGTCTTATTAATGAAATGGATTGCATTAAAGTCACTGATGTGATTTTGGCAGCTAACTGCTTCTTGACTGGGGCAAAGAGTATATCTCACAGAACATAAGTATTTTAATAAATAGCTTGATCCAGATTATCTGGATTGAGGGGTTTGAGAGGAGGTTTTCTAGAGTAAAAAGTTTATTTTCTCTTTTACATCCTCCCAAAAAAGATATTACATGGCTTCAGTGTTGGATGGGGAGAGAATGTAGCATGGTTTGGAACAGACATGATGGAGCAACTTGTGTTTTCTTAACTGTGCTTGGTATGTTTGTTCATGTCAATTTCCTGAATTCTTTACCAATTTGGTGATTACACAAGTTGTGAATGGTCTTTCAGAAAGTAATTTAATTGATCATTGTCATTTATTTCTGTTAAGCAGCTGGTTACACTGCTGCTCTGATCAAATCCACACTAATAATGCTAAAATAACCTTTTGAGGATTTAACTCCAAGATGAATCTGCTGGTGTAACTGCTGAATAATGAAGTCCAGAAAAACAGCTTTGTATTTGTAATTGAATTTTATGGTAGTCTTTCGGAGCTGCAGTAGAGTAAACTGTCTCACAGACTGAAGCCAAATATGTGACCCAGCAGGCATTTGTATTGCTTGGCACTGGAGCCATGTACTGGTGAGATTATAGCATCAGTCACTTTATCACGCACTGTCTGGGAAATGGGGTCAGGCAGCAGGTGATTGGAAAAATGCAGTAGCAATATGCTCAGCCCACCCACATTCAATGTGGTGGTTCAGGCATAGGTAATGGGGATGCTTTATTTATTTATATATATTTATATACTATTTCTGCTAAGTACGTAGTTTTGCAGCCTCTTCGTTCTCTTCCCCCGTCTCCCATGCAAGAGTAGGAAAACAGAGTTAACCTGTAAATCTGCGCAGTATATTGAGTATCTTTATTTTTAGTACATAGTTAATTTAGAACTACGACCTAGTTAAAGATGGTTTGTAAGCATTTGCTTACACCAAGTATATTATCGGAATTTAATGGTAGGTAATGTTATCACGGCAAATTAATAACTCTACATATAAGGCTTAAACTTGAACTCAACTTTTATATCCAGAACACTTTTGGTGTGTTGAATTTTTAATTCATTTAATTGATTTGCTATTGCTGGTATCAGTGAAGGAGATCATGAAACTTCTGAATTCTTGTAAAAATCCTTTTGGTTCACGAATGTCCATTAGGGGAAAAACGTTTACTGTCCTTATCTCATCTGACCTACGTGAGACTCCAGACTCTCGGGAATGTGGTTGATTTTAAACGAGCCTTTGAAACAGCCTTGCGAACCACTTAGTTTTTAGTGGTTTTGATATAACCAAGAAAATTAGTTGGATGCACCAGCTAATATTGACCTAGGTAATAGATCTGGAGACACAGGTACAGCCAACCCCAGTCAACCCTGAAAAGCTTCTCTCAATATCTTCAGACTTGTACCAAAATTGGGAGTGCTGTTCCACTAGCCTCATCAAGCCACAGTCATACTCACAGAATGATATATTTAGCAGACATCTTTGCCTTTTCATCGCCACTCTTGGGTATCTCCTGCTTCACCAGCAGGACAAAGCCATCCGAGGAGGCAGCAAAGAGGTATCAGTTGGAAGAGAAAGGCCATGGAGCTTTTCAACATTGATTCTGGACCCATGGAATCTCATGGCATCGGGTTAAACAGGGTTAAGGAATTCTCCTGTTGATTCCATTTTTACACCCTCAACTGAGATGTCAGTAATTCTCCTTGTTGAACACCACTTGGACGAAGCACCAAGGCTACAGAATGTATTCTGGGTGGAATCATCTAGTGACTCGTTAGTACCACTTTTAATAAAACTAGCCAAGTCATGAAGCACATGACTGTGAAAGAAACAATACAACATTAAGGCCCCACCTTGCCCTCATCCACACCAGCCTATCTGTTGCAGATGCACCTGTCCATGACAGTATTAGTAGGAGTGACCTCCCACGTCTTGTGGAGACAAAGTCACAGCATCATCCTGAGAACACACTCCATAGCACGACCACCTTGCTAGATGCAGAATAGGTTCAGCAGCTTGAAAGGGTGCATCCTTGAGACATTGTAGGCCATCAATAGCAGCAGAATTGTATTCATTACAATTAACAATCTCATGGCATGACATAACCCCCATTTTATTATCAAGCCAGGGACCAAACTTGGTTCAGTTTAAAAGCTGCCAGGAGCAGCACAAGTGCCAATCAGTTGAAGCTGCAACACAAGGCTAAATGCATACTCGGTAGGAGTAACATAGTATAGCATGTTATATAGACTGATTTAAGTGAACTCACAAGCAAAGAATTGTTAAAGCTCTGAATTTCTCCCTCGTTCAGTCACAAGTGTTTGGTGGGCAAGTTTAAAAACAAAAGGAGGCAGCTTTTAGAACATCCCATCCTCAATAATAGCAGAGTGTGGAACGTTTAGTGCAAAAGACAAGACTTATAATTTGTAATTATTTTCAGCCAAAAATGCTGAGTAGATAAACAAACTAGATTTGCACTTGAGGTTGACATCACCACAGATGCTGGTGTTCTGTCAATTTAAATTATTCCACATAATGTCAAATGGCTGAGGGCACTGGATGCAGCAAAGCTTTTGGGCCCTGACTACATCAAAACTGTAGTGCTTGACCTTTTACTCCAGAACCATTTGGCCTCTAGCCAATATTTTTGTTGTCTCGGAACAGTTTGGCATCCATCCGATAATGTGAAAAATTGCCCAGGTATGTCTTGATACAAAAGGTGGCAAATTCAACCAGACCAATTGTCATCCCATGAGTATACTGTCAACCATCAGCAGTGCCAACATGCTGCAGTTACTCACTCACCGATAACCTGCTCAGCAATGTTCGATTTGCTTTCTGCCTGAACCACTCCAATCAAGACCTCATTACAGCCTTGACCAAACAAGGTCTGAAGAGCAGAATTCAAGAGCTAAGATGAAAGTAATTAACCTTGACATCACAGCAGCATTGTGTTTTAGTAAAACTGAAGTCAGTGGAAATGATCGCAGAGCTCTCCATTGGTTAGAGTCAGACCTAGCACGAAGAAAGATAGTTTTGGTTGTTGGAGACAATCACCTCAATCCCAGGACATTGTTGCAGATGTTTTGCAGGGAAGTGTCATTGGCCCAACCTCATCAGCTTCTTCAGTGACTTTCGCTCTGTCATAGTTCAGAATTGGTGATTATCTCTGTTCAAGTCAATTTACTGTTCTTCAGGTGGTGAAGCAGTCAAACCTGTATGCAGCAAGATCTGTCTGACATCAGGTGAAGCCCTGTTTCTCTCGTAGTCCTCTGAGGCATCAATGTCAGAACCTGATTTAATGTTTATGAATTGTGTTTTCGGTGCTGTGAAAAATGGCGTGTTTCATGTTACAATTTGAGAGCCTTGCTTTGTGGTGATTGGTCACAACAAATGGCTGGATATCATGGGGGTGGTTTGCATTCCAACATGACTTTCAAGTTTCTTGTAGAGCTTCAGCTCTAACTTCCATGTTTCACTCTGCAATTATTTTCATTTGATTCTTTTCTCAATTTGTGTTTACATACATGTTGATGATTAGCTCTGGGTTAGTTCAGGAAGATGAGCAAACTTGTGTATCTGGAGACTTGCCAGTAGTCGAGTAAGAAGTTGCGCTATAATTGAGAAGACAGCTATGCAACTCTTATTTCCATGATTTTCTTAACAATAACTGTATACTTTTAGTATAACCAATTAAACAGTAGCAACGTTATTTTTTTCAGGGTATTATTTAGGTTTCTTGACTTTTCCATTAGCACTTGGCCAAAGAGTGAAATCCAGTAGTTTGTAAATTTACTGAACTAATCAGTGTTGACTGGGGATATGTTGTCAGTGTTGAACAAAGAAGAATCTGGCCAAGCTTTGAGATGACTGCTTTAGTTGAAGTAAACATAACTATTTCCATGACTATGAATCTGCTGTATTCAACAATAGCAACAAGCAGGTGTTCACCAGTGTGCAAGTTTGGGAAATCAGTGATAACTTCTGGTCCTGGAGGTAGTTTGGACATCTTGAGAGGGTCACAAAGATTTGATATTGTGGCAAACACGGATTTCATGCTGCTCCACATGGTGAATCCTTGGGAGCCATATCTCTTCCCTAAGGAGTTGTTTGGTTTTAACAATTCACTGGTCATCTTGTGCTACAACATCTACAGTACGTTCTCTCAATGAGTATGGAGTGACAATACAGTTGCCATGTAACACAAAACCAGATGTGGTTGTAATGGTGATCTCATTTTGAACATTGTGAAGACCTTGTGCGTGAGTGATTGTGTCTGTAGATGCTCCTTCTATCACGTATTTCAGCTTTGTGATTCCATTGCCGTTATATATAGTTTCTAAGCTTTTTTTTTGTTGCTTTGATGTCAGCTAATTCTAGTGACTTTGGCACCAAGTTTACGCTTGCCAAGATAATGTTGGCAAACCTTTATTCTCTCAGTCCTACTAGTCAACGGCTGTTGCATAAGATAGTCTGTTGAGGTAAACCTGCCTGGCTAATGCAGAAATTGTGTGGTTTGAATCTCTTCGGTCTGACAATCTTTAGCTGTTTCATCAATGATCTTCCCTCCATCAGAAGTGGACATGTTTGCTCACCACATGTAGCTCTCAGATACTGAAGGCGTCCTTGTCCAGATGCAGCAAGACTTGGTTATTTTACACAAATGCCAGGCAGTGACCTTCAGCAACAAGAGCAATTCTTACCATCTCCTTGTGACATTCAATGGCATTACCATTGCTGAATTTGCTCTGTCAATATCCTGGGTGTTACTATTGACCAAAAACTGAGTTGGACCAGCCATGTAAATATTGTGGTTAAAAAGCAGGTCAGAAGGTGGAAATTCTGCAAAGAGTAACCCTCACCCTGATTTCCCAAAGCTTGTCCGTTATCTACAAGCCACAGGAGTATGATGGAATTCTGGCCGCTTGTCTGATAAGTGCAGCTCCCACATCTTCAAGAAGATTGCTATGCCATTGAGGGCAAAACAACTCACTTGATCAGCACCCCATCCACCACTTTCAACATTCACCACTGACACACCAATGGCAGCAGTGTATACCATCTACAAGATGCGCTACAGCAACTTGCCAAGCATCCTTCAGCAGCACCTGCCAAACCTCCAACACCACCAGCTAATAGGACAGACAAAAGATGCATGGGAGCCCTGTAACCTGCAAGTTCCCTTTCAAGTCATGCATCATCCTGATTTGGGATTATATGTCACCTTTTCTTCACTTTTTTGGTCAAAATCCTAGAACTCCCTTCATAATAGTACTGTGGGTGTTCCTACACCACTTAAACAGCAGTGGTTTGAGAAGGCTGTACGTCGCCATCTTCAGAGGAATGAAAGATGGACAATAAGTGCTGGCCTAGCCAGATATGCCCTCATCCCATGAATGAAAACAAATATCCAAAATTGAGTAGATGGTCTGCTGAGTTGATATGTGGATTGTTGTTGAACAAATATGCTAGTGATCAATTATCACTTTAACACGTTACCATACAAGTAGGGATGAAATTGTAAAATACCCCATGTGATTAAGAGTGCTTCTGTCTCTGCGAAGAATGTTGCCATGCATGTGTTAACGAAGTGCTTGCCATCGCAATGACTGATGTATTATTACCTACCTTGTCTCTGAGTTGCACCTAAGCCAACAAGGTTTACGTCCATGACTAGCTGAGGGGGTTTTCTCAATTGTAAAATAGGTATCTGTATAATAGGCTGACAACTGTCATTTGATCACGTAAGCTGTTTGTTTTGTGCAAAGTAGTCACTCCCACATGATGGTCTCCTTTTGCGCAGTTGGGAACAAGATATCATAACAAAGGTCAGGAATGATGTGACTACAGTACCTGTTGCGTCCAAACGGACTGTGGACTTGCACATGTTTGGATCCACAATGTTTGCAATCATACCATAGAATCCCTACAGTGCGGCAATGGCTCCAGCCTTCTGCGGATTGTGAGATACTCATTCACTGCTGAGTACATGACTGGACAACTAAATTGTGCTTTCGTTGAACAAGTACTTAAGTTAAGGGAACATTCTCTAAAATGTTGCAGGTTGTCTTGAGTTTACAGTCAGTGCAACTGTAGATGAGAATTTCTTCCCTCTTCAGTTTGCCGTCAACTCCTTGAAGGATAGACAGTCATGTGTCAAAATACTTCAGCTGATGAATTGAATCCAAAGTTGAGCCTCTTACTTGAAAAAGTTTGTGTGTGAAGAATTCTGTAAATGTCACAATCTTTCTGCAAGCTTGTTTTGATGGTAGCCTGTATTGAGATCCAGCTAAGTGAAGTGTTTAGCACCACCCACTTCCTCTATCATATCAGTTGATAGTGTCAAGTATCTTTCTCCCTGCACTGCATGATTTGGTGACTGCATGTCAATGTGAATTCTAATCTGGTTCTCATGTTTCTTGATGATTTGTATGGGTGAGACCAAGGGGTAGGCTCGTTCCCATTTCTCAATTTAGTGACCACACATTAATGCAGATTCTAATCTGGTTCAGTAAATGCTGCCATTTTTTTTCTGTTTGCTCTCTGACATGGAAATGCTGTTCGTTGCTCTGTGACTGGGAGCACATTAGGACTTAAAAGCAGCTTGCATTGCAACACCTTTCAGTTTGCTGATACCAGTAGTGCAGTCAACATATAATTTGCGAATGTTGGTATGTGTAGGAACAATGTCCATAATTGCAATGTCTGCAGATTTGTTGCTTTGCAGAAATTGATAAACGTGTCACATTTTCTAGATATGACATAGAATATTGGTGATTCTAGTGTCTTTGAGACTGGCTTTTCAAAAGTCCAGAAAACTTAATGATATGTCACTCTTGTGATAATATTCCCAATGTCCAAGATGCTGTGAATGCGGTAATCCTTAAGTTTGTTGAATGTTTTGTCTGCCATGGCATTTAACAGTTGCTCCTGTATCTATGAGAGCACACTTGCCCAAGCAGCCAATGGACAGTGTCACACTTGTCTGGTCAAGAGAGCACAAAAGTTTATTCAGGGTCACCTCACCTTTATGTTGGCTACATTCTCTCACCCTTTTGTTGTGGTATGCACATGCGGCACCATTCTTGTGGTATTGCTGAGTGAGTGACAAACATGAGCAAAATGGTTCTATTTTCCCACGGGCTTTATATTTGGCCAGCAGCAGGACACTGTCTGGTGTGGCTAAGCACTGTCACAGTGAAAACATTCTTCGGGCAAGTTGCAATGAGACTTGTTGTTGCTTTGCAGATAGTTTGTTTGTCACTTCCAAGATGAACTGTGTTTACAAAATTTGAAGTTAGGATTGTGAAAGTTACTGTTATGTTACTTGCTTTCTTTACACAAACTCACCAATCACACAGGGTTGGTAAACTAAGTATGTTCATTTATTTGAAGACTAGAACTAATATAAAGAAAAGCTCAGCAAACAAAGATTCAGTGTATGCAGTTGAGTCCTCACACACCCTACTGGTCACATGTTGTACATCCTGGTTCAATAATTATGTGTACACTATTTTCATATTCTGAAAACAATATCCTTTCCAAAGATAAACATTATGTACAGTAAGGATAAATAAACAAAAGGTGCTTGTGAGAATTATTTACACAAGATATAGGTGGTTTACTAATCCTTTCAGGTCTCTTGAAGATGTAGCCTTCCTCATTACTTAGGATATCTTGACCTGTAGGTGCGTTTCCATTCTGTATTATTGTCATGCTAGTTGCTTTCATTCCATAATTCCTCCACAATTTCACTCTCCAAGTTCATTTAGGAATGTGTTTTTGGTATAACAGAAGTGCTGGTGATGTACAGCTAGCCAATTCTCTCAGCTGCTTCTGTTTTCACCTTTTAATATCGCCTCATTTCTTGTTTCAACCTCATGGCATCTAGGCTGTCTGCACAGTTTAGATATTTCCATAAGAATTCAGATTCTCTGTTTAGGAAGTATGACCCAAACCTTTTGTCCTATGTGCGAACTAGGCAGCTCTGTACCTGTCTGTCGACCGTGTATTGTCTTCATCCTTTTTTTTAAGGAATTTTTTCCTGTATTTTTGAGAGCTTGGACAGTTGATGGCTTGGTATGGTCATCCTAACTTGTCTCCCACAAATGATTTCCACTGATAACAGTAAGCTGATGTCTAAAGGTATTGTCCTCAAATTCAACATGGTAATAGAGGTCTTGTTTGTTTACGCTTCACAATTAAAATGGAATGGACCATTCACGCAGCAAGACGGTTGGATTTGGGATTGTGTGGCAAGGGTGTTACACGAATTATGCCTCATTTGAGACATAACACCCAAAAAAGATCAGCCACTGTGCTATGGCCCATTGTCTGATACAATCTCCTCAGGTGTACCAAACAAACTGAATATTGCATTCATTATATCTACCCCAGATGTATTCGAGGTATCCCTTCAATTGTCTTATAATTGGAATCTTGGAAAGCAATTGTGAATGAGAAGAAAATCGTTGTCATGGACAATGAATGGGACCTCATGAGAGTGTAGTGATTCTGTATATTGGTGTGGTTGATTACTCTAGCATGCCAAGTACAACCTCACTGCCTTTTCGAAATTGTTGCTGATCCCTCGTCAGAACACAGACTCCCTTGCCTTGACTGCTGTGTACCTAGTTGCACCTGTGGCATATGTAACAGTATTTCCTAGTTAAGAGCTTCAAGAATGAGTACCCACTTTCATTTGAAAATCACACCCCTTGAAATTCTTTTTTGTTTCTATATGGCCAAAAAATCTAGGGGTGTTTGGTACTCGTATCAGATCATCCTTCTACAATGCTCTACATTGTGCCTTCAGTCATGGATCTTTTACTGTCCCCTAAGTTGGCTGCACTTATATTGACCAAAATTTGTTAGATCAACATTGTGTACGTCTTCTGCCATGTCTATGCCGTCTACTTTGTTTTTTTTGATTGATTTGGTAACCTGGTCAGTATGTTTGAAGTAACCATTTTGTCACTAAGTTTTTGAACAGACTTCACAATCGCATCTCTATACTGCAGTATGGGTAGTACACTTGTCAGTGGCTTTTGCCAAGTTTTGTGACCAGTTTTCACAATGAACTGTTTACCAAATAGGTACATGTGAAATCTTGTGATACCAAATACCAGAGCAAGTATCTTGTGATCTATGTTCTGAATTGGATTAGGCTGATAGATTTTGAGCCGCATTAAATTGTTCCTAACCATTTAAGATGTGTGACCTCTTAATACTTTTTCATTTCTTTGGGTCTTCATATTGTAGAACGTACTTCTTTTAAAAATGCCAGCTTAATTGACTTGAGACATGTTGAAGGTCCTGCTATTCATATAGAACATCTCACCTTTCTTCCTTAACAGCTCTCCAATTGATGCTTTTACAGTGAAGTTGGGTAGGTATGGCACTTAAGTTAACTAACCTGAGGTGTCTCTGCAAATACTGTCTCCTAGAAAGAGGCATATATATATTGTACATCTTTGGTTAGGTTAGATTCCACAACTTGATAACTGGAGCCGAAAAATCAATATGACTCTTATTCACCCGAAACTTCCTGATGTTGAAAATGGGCCCTTCACTTCAAGCTGCTGCCATAAATGAGTTTAGTCCATCACTGCAATATCATCAGCAATGCATACGCACCCAGGAACACTTGCTGTAATTCTATCGACGTACTGCAGAAACAGATCCTGACACAAGAATAAACCAGAAGATAATCTCTGAAAGTAGTACCTTCTGAAAGCAGAGATCTTTTGACATCCATCCACCACCACCACACACCCTGCTCTCTCTCCCCCCCCCCGCCCCCCCCCCCCCCCCCCCACGCCCACCACCAAATGACAAATAACCATGTTTATTGCTCAAACTAGAGAAAAACTTTGCTCCTATGACTTTGAGAAACAATTCCTCCAATGCTGGCAACTTGTGTGGGCATCTCTTAAAATGAGATTTGTTTTGGCTCTAAGCATATCTAGATTGCATCTTTTTTCATGTGTGTGTGTGTGTGTGTGTGTGTGTGTGTATGTGTCAGATTTGGTGCCCTAATGCGTACGAGAGGCAATACTGTTAACACTCTTCCAGTTAAATCATAAGGTTCTCCTGTATGTATACTATATTTCCTAGGAGAGTCAATTGCTGAGATTACATTTTATCTTAAACTCTATAGTAGAACATTATCTCTCAAATTTCCTATAGCATCAAATTTGCCTGGATACATTTATTGTAGACACAGTAAGAAATCTCAAAACCGGGTAAAAGTCCAACAGGTTTATTTGTAGCAAATGCCACTAGCTTTTACAGCTAATTCTGAAAGCTAGTGGCGTTTGCTACAAATAAACCTGTTGGACTTCCTACTGTGTTTACCCCAGTCCCAACACAGGCATCTCCACATCATGACTACATTTATTGTAGGTCATGGACTTCTCTGCTGCAATTAGTGACTTCATATATGTTCACCATAAATTCTGTATATTTGAGTAACCCATCTGTTGCCTGTGTCCACCGAGTAGAATTTTTTGTGATGTCCGTGCAAACTTGCTATAGTTGCATTTTGGGGTCAATGTGCCAGTGTAATGGAGGGGGTGACCTCTTGTATGTAGCTATTTTGGCAATTGTAGGATTTGTTGTCTCCCAACTATCCAGATGCATGTTCAGGATTCTGAATGGCAAAATGTTCACATTTGCTCCTGTCGGCTTTGGCGGTGGTCCTGTGTTGCAACTTTCTTTTGGGCATATATTGCTGATGGTAGCAAAATCTACGAGACTTCATTCTCACCATTTTGAATTTGACGCCATGTTGCAAGCCTGCTGACTTTTCAGGTTGAAGATTTTTCCACTCAGAATCTTCACCCTGGTCTGCTTTGTCACTAATCTTCTGTACATGCTTGCATTTATGTTGGTCTTTGGCGCGCTCCATGTTGCTGCTAGTGTTAACATTTGTTTTGTCATGTCTTAATTTAATCTCTGGTTGTTCCTCCAGAAGCAGATCATCTGCATTGTTGTGCCCAATGCCCACTTTTGCCACCTGCCTTGCAGAGGTCTAGGAATTCAGGGCGGTGTCACGGTGGGTGCAGAAGATGGCACTTTGCTTGGTTTGTGTCCTGGTTACTGCACCAGTATTTGTAGCCACAGTCAATGCTTGCAGCTGTTGTTGTCCAGCCACTGTTTTCTGTCAGCGAAGCTTGTCAATATCAAGGTTTTCTTGATTGGCGTTGAAGCTGTGACTGGTTCCGTTATTCATTGAGAACTCGACTTCTAAAAAATTGTAGCTCTCAACCATCACCCTGGCTTCTGCTGACCAGCTGGTCAACTGATTCTTGCAGCTGTTACCTGTAAACCAGTAGCTCCAATCCATGTAATTTTGAATTTCACCCTTATATAAAATTGATTCACCAGTATGTCCCACAGCTTTAACAGGGTCCTTCACTGCAGTTAGTGTTGATGGGCTCAACTTCAACAGCTCTGGACTCTTAGCGATGACGATGTTGCTAATTCCAACAGTTCAGACAGCTTTGACTTTCTTGAGTATCATTTAGTGTAGTTAACTAGAGGGACAACTTTAAATTTGTTTTGATTT
Organism: Carcharhinus amblyrhynchos; assembly: GCF_965287045.1. Lineage (NCBI taxonomy): Eukaryota > Metazoa > Chordata > Chondrichthyes > Carcharhiniformes > Carcharhinidae > Carcharhinus > Carcharhinus amblyrhynchos. The sequence goes on along the minus strand of NC_137344.1, from coordinate 37,985,248 downwards.
CCAGGTTGATGTGTTCAATATTTCTTAAATCATAAGGTTACCAGTGCCTCAATCAGTGCAATATTGGTCAGTTGGTTATTTGCTTCTTGCTGAGTGCATCGGAAGACAGTGTTTTGTATATTGTATTGTTCTCTGATAGTCTTCCAATTCTTTAGCTCTACAGTGAAGAAGTAAGGCCTTTTTCTTTTTGTCATCTGAAATCTCGTAACCGGACATCATGCTCTTGAAATGTTGTAGTCAATTTTGCTGACAGAGGTCCAGCTGATGCCTGAGAGTGCATAACAAAACATAATAGATATTGGGCATATATACTGCCATACTGATCAGTGGTGCGGTATCAGATGTCTCGCATATTATTCTTTCCAAAGAATCCTTCCCTATAACGACCCAAGATTAATTTTTTTTATTAGATGTTTATCTGTGTGTGTGTGTGTGTGTGTGTGTGTGTGTGTGTGTGTGTGTGTGTGTGTGTGTGTGTGTGTGTGTGACAGTTGACAACCAAACACTGCTTGATTAGCACTCCACCCTCTACCTTACATCTCCTTCCACTGTTGGTGTAGCACATTTTGTTAATCAGTTTTCTCACCAGGAAAGCATGTAGTGTACTACGTTTAAGGAATGCTAACAGTTTGATGGTCTAAGAGGAGTGGAGATTAGGTACAAGTTAAACTAATTATACTTGAGTCATTTTCTCCTCAGTACACACTTGCTGAATGCATTTTCGTTAGTGTATCCGCATAGTCACTGTTACCTTCAAGGAACTTGAATTATTTCCTTGGTAACAAGGAGACATGGTAACAAGTCAACCACATCCTGTTGTCTGCATAGAAAAGCTGGGTCACCTATAATGCATAATATTGGAGAGTGGATGTAAATTAAGATGCATCATACTTTACGTATGAGACATCCCATTTGTTACACCAGAATTGATTGTTGATTATGTCCAGCTGAAGAAATTTCAACTTCCATTATTGCTGACTTCAATTATAAACAGTTGATATATCAACTTCATTATTAACTTTACCGTATATGATTGTGTGGTGAAATACTTTGCAATTTTCAGTTGATTTACCAACAGATAATCTTTCCAGTAAATGGACTAACTTAGCGTTACATTGACTTCACATGATGTGTGGTGAGTCAGCTGTTAATCTTGTCTCAACATTTGTCCTTAATCATTATATGGGAATTGTTAAAACATTGAGTGGTTTAACACTTGAAGCTGCAGTTAAAAAAAAACTAAATGTTGAAAATCTGAAAATGCTGGAAACAGCTGATTGAGCAGCATGTGTAGAAGAAGAATAGTTCCACTTCTGTAGCATTGTCCACGTCTACTCCTATCTCAGCTCATCTACTAAAACCCTGATTCGTGAAATTGTTACCTCCAGATTTGACAATTCCGTTGCGTTCCTGGCTGGCGTTTAACCTTCCACGTTCCCTATATTTCTGCTTATCCAACTTTTGCTGCCTGTATTCTAACTCGCACGCAAACTACTCAAAGTTCAGTTGAGTCTGCACCCAAAATATTGTGCATTCTCTCCACAGGTGCCATCTGATTCACATGTTTTTGGCTTTGTACTATTCTCTGAAATGCCTGCAACTTGCTTCTTGTTAATGGAAATTATTATGTAATTGCATGGGGGTGTAGGAACAGGAAAATGCAATTCAGGTCATCCTGCCACCTGAGTCTAGGTACTCATCTCATTCACCTGACACAGCCCTGTTTCCCAGTACTCCTCTATTGATCCAAATCTAAGCATGAAGTTTTCTGTTTTACAATGCTTAATTTGTGGCTTTGAGTTTATCACTGCATTTTTCAAATGACTATAATTAAGTGAGGAAGGATCAGATATTATTCGCCGCCGCCATCTCCCTCCCCCCCCCCCCACTTTGCCAGATCAGTGGGTGTTTTAACAATTCACACACCGTGATCATAAACGAACCAGTTAGAATAGACCTTCTCATTCCTTCACTCTCATGTGGACACACGCACACTAGTTTAATGGAATTAGAGTGCAAAGAAATAAAAGGGATGTGCAGTTGGTAGTTTGCCAACTTGGCTAGCGTCAAGATGAATCTTGTGGTTTAAAGATGATTGACAGCTGATTTGACCGTCCTTTTGAAGACCAAAGTATTGGATTGACTGCCTTGAAGAGCTCTCCATCTGTGGCAGGGGAATCACTGGGTGGCCACAGTTAGCAAACAGGGTCCATGTTTTGCAAGGTGGTTTAGAGGGAGGGGAGGGAGAAAGGCATCTTTGGGTCATCTCTAGTCTGTGTCTTAGCTGCTTATCCTCTTACTACAGGGAAAGACACTCGTAGGGTGGATCTGTCATGTGAGTATCACCCAGTGATTCAAACATGGTCAATACTCATGTGTTCCTCCTTTGTATCTTTTTGGTTTATGTCGGGAAACCCCTTTCTCTGCTGGGGTTCCAGTGTTTGTAATAGAGTTTATTCCCATCATCACTTGATAGGCTCATCTCCAGGAAAGCTGTGATCCCACTTTATTTTTTTAATCAGGTTATTATTGTGTGAATTGGATATTGCAGTCCCATTGGAGTGAATTTATCTTGCATGCTTATGGTCTTTTTTTTTCTGTGAAATAGGTCTCTAGACTAGTCACTGTTTTATTTGATAGTGAAAGAAGTGCTAAGAATTGATAACTGACTAAGCATCACATTTAGCACTTTTTCATAAACTAGTTGAAGATGTCCTATTGCGGTCAGCTTGGGAGATATTTCCAAAATCGACGCAGGTTTTCAGTTTTATGATGGAGAAACTTAAGGATAAGACTATTAAAAGGAATATATTATGGGTTGTATCCTTTTAAAGATTTATTGTTCTGTCATTTTGATGCTTTGGGGGGGGGAAAAAAAGGATTCAAATTAACTTTGCCTAGCTAGTCCATCAGTTTGTAATAACATTTGAGATTCATTTAGTCACCTTAATGAGTGCTGGTAACATAGGCTTTCAGATCTATAAAAGACTGCGGATACAGGTGTTTTAAATGATTGAAGCTCACCTTGTTCCCATGAGCTCAGAATCAACTTGTTTTCCTGACAGTGAAACAGTAGGTAAGGTGATCTGAAACTCCATGCTCCTGCTTTGAAAGCTATTCTTTTGACACAGACTTGTTCACTTGTAAAAATAAAGCCTCCATATAACATTCAGTGGAGTAGAGAGAAATCAGTTTGAATTGTGAAGTTTTCCCAGAAGTGATTTCACAACATCCAGTAAACAGATAAGTGTTTCAAGCTTCAGATTAGGCCACACCCGAGGGAAGAGATTAACTGTATTCTCATCAATCAAAGTCAGAATGCTTTTAGATGGTGCAATTTTTAGCATTTAATGCAGTTAATTTTTTCAACTGAATTTTGAGATTTTAAAAATATCTGCCACGATTTAACTCAACATGTCGGTGACAACTAGAAAGTGTAGAAGTTAAATATAAAACATCCTAACCTAGCCAGAGATTGTGTTTCTGTACTCCTCGCAGGATGTTCCTGTCTGTGTTTAAACAACAGTGCTTTGGCAGTGGCAGATTTCACTGCCAGTTGTTTGCAAATTTCTGAAATTTAGTTATACGTTTGTGGTAACTCTCTGAAAAATTACCAGTTTTATGATATTTCAAGAATGAAATGCACTAGGTAGAGAATACAGTTTTAACATGTACCTCCAATGGTATGGCAGGTGATTTTTTTTCTTTAAACCATTCATTCAGGTGGATGGGGGTAAGGCAGTTGACGTGGTATATATGGACTTTAGTAAGGCGTTTGATAAGGTTCACCATGGAAGGCTTCTGCAGAAATTGCAGATGTATGGGATTGAGGGTGATCTAGGAAATTGGATTAGGAATTGGCTGGCGGATACAAGACAGAGGGTGGTGGTTGATGGTAAGTATTCGACATGGAGTTCAGTTACGAGTGGTGTGCCTCAGGGATCTGTTTTGGGGCCACTGCTGTTTGTAATTTTTATAAATGATCTGGATGAGGGTATAGTTGGGTGGATTAGTAAATTTGCTGATGACACCAAAGTCGGAGGTGTGGTAGATAGTGAGGAAGGGTGTCTTAGTCTACAGGGAGACTTGGACAAGTTGCAGAGCTGGGCCGAGAGGTGGAGGATGGAGTTTAATGCGGAAAAGTGTGAGGTAATTCACTTTGGTAGGAATAACGGATGTGTAGAGTATAGGGCTAACGGTAGGACTCTGAATAGTGTGGATGAACAGAGGGATCTAGGTGTATGTGTACATAGATCCCTGAAAGTTGGGAATCAAGTAGATAGGGTTGTTAGGAAGGCATACGGTGTCTTGGCGTTTATTGGTAGGGGGATTGAATTTAGGAGCCGCAGCGTCATGTTGCAACTGTACAAAACTCTGGTGCGGCCGCACTTGGAGTATTGTGTGCAGTTCTGGTCCCCACATTACAGGAAGGATGTGGAGGCTTTGGAGAGGGTGCAGAGGAGGTTTACCAGGATGTTGCCTGGTATGGAGGGGAGGTCCTATGAGGAGAGACTGAGGGATTTGAGGTTGTTTTCGTTAGAAAGAAGGCGGCTACGAGGGGACCTTATTGAAACATATAAGATGATTAGAGGTTTAGATAGGGTGGACAGTGATAGCCTTTTTCCTCGGATGGAGAAAGCTAGCACGAGGGGGCATGGCTTTAAATTAAGGGGTGGTAGTTATAGGACGGATGTCAGGGGTAGGTTCTTTACCCAGAGGGTGGTGAGGGATTGGAACGCTCTGCCTGCTGCAGTTGTAAATGCGCCTAGTTTGGGGGTGTTTAAGAGATCCGTGGATAGGTTTATGGATGGTAAGGGTTTGGTTTAGGTTAGAGGGTCATTGTTTTTTAACTGGTCGGCGCAACATCGTGGGCCGAAGGGCTTGTTCTGCGCTGTAATGTTCTATGTTCATGGGTGGGACTTGGGTCTTGCTGGCTAGACCAGCATTTATTGCCCATTCCTAATTGCCTTTGAGGTGTAGCGTTAAGCCATGCATACAGCAGACTCCACGTTCAAGTTCCTAGCTGTGCTGAGTTCACTGGGCAGTTGGGACGCTGCAGTTAGTTTTTTATCCTTGCTGGTCAAATTTCACACACTTACATGTTGTTGCAAATTTGTTTGCAGTGTTCTGCATTTTCAGCCAGGTGCTTAACTCTCCGTGCATGGTTTAACAATGCTCTGGTTCAGTTGTGTTTATATATACTTTTGGTGCATTCACGTGATAGTTTGTGATAGTACAAAGGTGTGGACTAATAATCTGGAGATGTGAATTCAGACCCTAATTTGGCAGTTGGGGAATTTAAATAAAGTTGGATTAAAAAGTTGGCATTAGTGATGGTGACTATGCAACCGCTGGATTGTAGTAAAAATCCAACTGGTTCATTCTGTTTTACAGAAGGGGACCTGTCATCTTCACCTAATCAAGCCTACATGTAACTCCAGACTCTCAGCCTTCTGAAGTGGCCCAGTAAGGCATACTGCTGCAGCAAAACTGCAATAATGGCACTGAATGGTTCAAAAATGGCAGCTCACCACCAAAACCTCGGAATTGGCAATGGGCAATAAACTTATCTCCTCGCCAGCAACACCCACATGTGTGAATGAATAAAAACCAAATAGTCCATTGGCATTAAAATCAGTCATATCCTGGCAAAACTCCAAATGAAAAATTCCAACAATTGTCTCTTAACCACTTGAGCTTTCCAAACACCTTGCTTTTTTTAACTGAAGGTAGATTTTTAGGCTATGGTTATATTAGTTTTACTTCACAAATTTCCTGTCATTCACATGTGAGTAATGAAGGGACATATTTAATTGAAGAATCCTGAACTATTTTTGAAAGAAATCCATAAATTTCTCCCTGTTTGGTCTGGAGAAAGAAGGAAATCCTGCTGGTCAGAGCTGCAGTCATTCATAAAACTGACCTGTTTGTGGTTCTAAAGAGAACAAAGACTGCAACTTCCTTTCCTGTGGTTTAATTATTTACATTCTGCAGTTGCAGCTAGTTTACACAAGAATTGGACCGGCTGCAAAGACTGGTGAAATAGGAAATGCACATGGTTTTCTTAAAAGATAAAAAGTACACAATTTATATAATATTGAAGAAAATCTAAAATTGCGACTGCATTACTTCAGAGCAGCCACTATGTCAAAACGTTACGTGTACCTTCACCACAAAGTCACTTTTAAATGACGCACAAGGAGTTGATGCAGAACTTTGCATGTTATTGCAAATAACTTGTTTAATCACTTTGTGCTCCTAGATGAGCTCATCGGCAAAAAGTGAGCATTCTTTTTAAAGAATATGAGTAATAGCAATACACAGTGTGTGCTGAAAGCTAACTTCCTCGGCAGTTGGTGGTGGATTGCCACCCCATAACAATTTACCTTAGCTTGAAATCCAAAGCCCTTGTCTCACCCGAACTTCCTAACTCAGGCTAGATAAGACTCGATCAGTGAAGCAGCCCAAGTTCTCGAGCGGTGAAGTGTAAAAAGAGGGCAGCGAAGGAGAATGTATCCCTTTTTACAGCACACCCCCTCCTCCCAGAGGGTTGATTGTAGTGTGGGAGATTCCCCAATGGGTTGAGGTCTGTGTTATTTAATAGTTACTCTGGGGTTGGAAGAGCCTTTTCCTTTCTGACTTTTTCAGTGTAATTTTGTGGGTAAAACTGTCAGACCCACCCAAGTTAGTGATTTTAATGTCTTTGGATGGTGCCCAGCCCAGCATAATTGTCTAGGGGAAGTTGGCCCTTCTGGACACTTGCCAGTTAAACCCTTACGAGGAATCTTCCAAGAGGGATTCCCCAGTGCATTCAAATGCAACACTGAGGAACCAGGGAGCTACAGTACAAACAATAATGCACGGCAAGTCAATCCGAATCTGAAAAGATATATTAAAACTTAATGTGGCATTCTTGTTTAGAACTTTCTGATCCTGAGTTAGCTTCACCCAGCCTAGTACGTTGGGACCTGAAAAACAATTGTTTCTCTGTTCAGGGATGTCAGTCCTGCAACATCAAAATTAGTGATTGAATATAAAAGTAGGGAGGTCTTGCTGCAGCTGTATAGGGCATTGGTGAGGCCGCAGCTGGAGTACTGTGTGCAGTTTTGGGCGCCGCACCTGCGCAAGGATATTTTGGCCCTGGAGGGAGTGCAGAGGAGGTTTACTAGGCTGATACCGGAGTTGAGGGGATTGAGCTATGAGGAGAGGCTGAATAAACTAGGCTTGTACTCGTTAGAGTTTAGAAGAATGAGGGGAGATCTCATTGAGACGTATAAGATGATGAATGGGATGGATAGGATAGAGGTGGTGAGACTCTTCCCGCTCAAAAAAGACAGTAGGACTAGGGGGCACAGCCTCAAGATAAAGGGGAGGCGGTTTAGAACGGAGTTGAGGAGGAACTTCTTCACTCAAAGGGTGGTGAATCTCTGGAATTCTCTGCCCGTTGAAGTGGTGGAGGCTGCCTCGCTAAATATTTTTAAGAAGCGGGTTGATGGGTTTTTGATAAGAGAAGGGATTAAGGGTTATGGGGAGAGGGCGGGAAAGTGGAACTGAGCCACGACAGATCAGCCATGATCTTATTGAATGGCGGGGCAGGCTCGAAGGGCTAGATGGCCTACTCCTGCTCCTATTTCTTATGTTCTTATGTTAACTATCCTCTCCCAAGACCTGCCTGCAATAAGAAATGCAGTACATGGTCCCAGCAATATTGAGGCTTGGTTGGGCCAAGGGCTTAACATAAGAACATAAGAAATAGGAGCAGGAGTAGGCCATCCAGCCCTTCGAGCCTGCCCCACCATTCAATAAGATCATGGCTGATCTGTCGCTGCTCAGTTCCACTTTCCCGCTTTCTCCCCATAACCCTTAATCCCCTCTCTTATCAAAAACCCATCAACCCGCGTCTTAAAAATATTTAGCGAGGCAGCCTCCACCACTTCAACGGGCAGAGAATTCCAGAGATTCACCACCCTTTGAGTGAAGAAGTTCCTCCTTGACTCCGTTCTAAACCGCCCCCCCCTTTATCTTGAGGCTGTGCCCCCTAGTCCTACTGTCTTTTTTGAGCGGGAAGAGTCTCTCCACCTCTATCCTATCCATCCCATTCATCATCTTATACGTCTCAATGAGATCTCCCCTCATTCTTCTAAACTCTAACGAGTACAAGCCCAGTTTATTCAGCCTCTCCTCATAGCTCAACCCCCTCAACTCCGATATCAGCCTAGTAAACCTCCTCTGCACTCCCTCCAAGGCCAAAATATCTTTGCGCAGGTGCGGCGCCCAAAACTGCACACAGTACTCCAGCTGCGGCCTCACCAATGCCCTATACAGCTGCAGCAAGACCTCCCTACTTTTATATTCAATCCCCCTCGCTATGAAGGCCAGCATCCCATTCGCCTTCCTGACCACCTGCTGCACCTGCAGGCTGGGTTTTTGCGACTCATGCACAAGGACCCCGAGGTCCCTCTGCACCGTCGCCTGCTGCAGTTTTTCGCCCCGTAAGTAATAGTCCTTCCTACCATTCTTCCTACCAAAGTGGACCACCTCACACTTGCCAACATTAAATTCCATTTGCCATTTCCTGGCCCATTCGCCCAGCCTATCTAGATCCTTCTGCAGACTCTCCACACCCTCCGCACAATTTGCCGTTCCCCCAATCTTGGTGTCATCAGCAAATTTCGACACCCTACACTCGGTTCCCTCCTCCAGATCATCTATATAAATGGTAAAAAGCTGAGGACCCAGCACCAACCCCTAGGGCACTCCACGAGTCACCATCCGCCAATCCGAATAGCACCCGTTGACCCCCACTCTCTGTCTCCTATTTGACAACCAATCCTCTATCCACGCTAACACCCTACCCCCAACTCCATGTCCCTCGACCTTCTGCAATAACCTCTTGTGAGGTACTTTGTCAAACGCCTTCTGAAAATCTAGAAAGACCACATCCACCGGCTCTCCTCTATCCACCGCCCTAGACACATCCTCATAGAACTCCAGTAAATTTGTCAGACACGACTTCCCTTTAATGAAACCGTGCTGCGTCTGCTCTATCAAGCAATTCCCTTCAAGATGCCTCGCAATTTCCTCCTTAATGACAGATTCTAACATTTTACCTACCACAGACGTTAAACTAACCGGCCTATAATTCCCCGCCTTTTGCCTGGCACCCTTCTTAAACAACGGCGTAACATTAGCCGTTTTCCAATCATCCGGCACTTCCCCGGAATCCAGCGACGTCTGGAAAATAACCACCAAGGCATCCACTATCACCTCCGCCATTTCTTTCAGAACCCTGGGATGCATTCCATCCGGTCCTGGGGACTTGTCCACAATCAGCCCCTCCAGTCTGTCGAGCACCGCCTCTCTAGTAACAGTAATGTCATTAAGACCCTCCACTCCTAGCACCTTTCCATCGCTAACACCCGGCAAATTATTCACGTCCTCCTCCGTGAAGACAGAAACAAAAAAGTTATTCAATACCTTAGCCATATCCTCATCCCCTACCACTAGGTCCCCTTTCTCATCCTCCAAAGGACCAACATTCACCCTAGCCAGCCTCTTCCTTTTTATATATTTATAAAAACTCTTGCTATCCTTTTTTATATTAAGCGCTAGCCCAGCTTCATAGTTTCTCCTACCCTTCTTTATCAACTTCTTTGTCAATCTTTGTTGACATTTAAACCTCTCCCAATCCTCATCTCGCCCACTACTCTTAGCTACTCTAAATTCCTCCGCTTTTAATTTAACACTTTCCTTCACCTCCTTCGTTATCCACGGCTTATTACCTCTCTTCCTACTATCCTTTTTGACCATCGGAATAAATTTCCATTGAGCACCAAGAAAGATCTCCTTAAAGATCCTCCACTGCTCCTCAGCAGACCCTCCCTCCAATGCGCTCCCCCAGTCCACATTCGCCAGTTCTTCTCTCATCCTACCGTACTCCCCTCTATTCAAACAAAGTATGCGTGTCCGGGAACCCACTTTCTCCTCCTCCATCTGCACCAGAAACTCCACCATACAATGATCACTCTCCCCAAGAGGATCCTTCACCGCAAGGTCCCTAATTCTACCCGCCTCATTACATAGCACCAGATCCAAGATAGCTCGCTCCCTCGTCGGCTCCAACACACACTGTTCGAGGAAACTATCCCGGCAGCATTCCAAGAACTCTTCCTCGAGCCCCCCGCGTCCAACATGGGTCGACCAATCAATATGCAGATTGAAATCCCCCGTAACTACGGCCGTCCCATTCCTGCACGCCACACTTATTTGCGCGTTAACAGCCCGTCCCACCTCCAGATCATTATTCGCGGGCCTATAGACGACACCCACCAGCGTCTTCCTCCCTTTGCTGTTCCTAATCTCCACCCACAACGATTCCACCCTCTGCTCCTTGGCTCCAATATCATCCCTTGCTACCACCGTGATGCAATCCTTAATCTGCAGAGCTACGCCACCCCCTTTTCCCTCCTGCCTATCCTTCCTAAACACTTGATAGCCCTGTACATTCAGCTCCCAGTCCCTGTCACCCTGCAGCCACGTCTCTGTAATGGCCACCAGATCGTATCCATTTGTGTCGATCTGCGCCACCAGCTCATCCACTTTATTCCAAATGCTTCGTGCATTCAGATAAAGTGCTTTCATCCCAGCCTTCACCTGGACCCTATTTGCCGTAACGCCACCAGCCATACTCACGCCCCCTACTCCCTCTTTTATTGGGACATCCTCGGCCTCTTCCCTTACCTGTACCCTCTCCTTAACTTTAGACCTTGTAACATCACCTACCCTCGCACCCTCCCCAATTAGTTTAAAGCCCTCAAAGCTTCCGGTTGCTCTTGGATTTTAAATAGCCTGTTACAGAAAAATGATTTTATTTGCAGGATTCGGGTAACACCACGAAAGTCACAGGACACCAAGTTATCCTTCAACAGGTTTATTTGAAATCACGAGCTTTTGGAGTGCTGCTTCTTTGTTAGCTGCTCCTTCACCTGATGAAGAAGTAGTGCTCCGAAAACTTGGGATTTCAAATAGATCTGTAACCTGGTATCGTGTGACCTCTCATCTTGTCCACAGCAATCCAACACTGGCATCACCACATCATGAAAGTTGACTTAAAGAACAAAGAACAAAAATCAGCCTGGGAAACAGGCCCTTCGGCCCAACGAGCCCACGCTGCCATCTCAACACCACCTCTCTACCCATGACCCCTAGCTAATGTTTTATGGCCATCCAGATTGAGGGAAAACTGATTTAGGGACAATTTATTCCTGCCAATCAGCCTAACAGCACATCTTTGGGGTGTGGGAGGAAACCGGAGCACCCGGAGAAAACCCACGCAAGCACGGGGAGAATGCGCAAACTCCCACAGACACCGCCCCAAATCCATGTGTCTGCACAGCCATCAGCGATAGTCACTGAGCCGTCGTCTTGCCCAGTATCTTGTCCAGTTTAGGCACACACTAACGACATGAAGCACTAGGCCAATCTCGAACAACCAAGAGCAGCCCCAGTACGACCCATCGCGTGTATGCCCCTCGTTGGACACGAGGTGGACCGACTTAAAACCTGTGAATGAAAAGAGAAAAACATTATTATCATAATATACCCATTTACATTTCGAGGGACCCCCCAATGCTAATGACCCTTAATTAAAGGTTCTCCTATATCCACCCATCTCCAACTCAGTCATGTGCCTGTCTAAGTTACTCTTAAAGGACTCTAGCGTGTTTGCTTCCACCACCTTACTTGGCAGAGCATTCCATACCCCCACTACCCTCTGTGAAAAACCTCCCTCTAATATCTGTGTTGTACCTCTCCCCCCTCACCTTAAGTCCATGGCCCCTTGTCCTACGTGACTCTATTATAGGAAATAGCTTACCTCTGTTTACTCTATCCATACCCTTCATAATCTTATATACCTCTATTAGATCCCCCCTCAGTCGGCATCTTTCAAGGGAAAAGTGCCCCAATTTCTTCAATCTTTCCTCATACCCCAGTCCTTCCATACCAGGTAACATCCTGGTAAACCTCCTCTGCACTCTCCCCAGAGTCTCCACGTCCTTCCGGTAGTAAGGCGACCAGAACTGTACGCAGTACTCCAAATGCGGCCTAACCAACGTTCTGTACAACTGAAACATTAGACTCCAGCTCTTATATTCTATACCCCTTCCTATAAAGGCTAACATACCATAGGCTTTCTTCACCACACTCTCCACTTGCACTGCCACCTTCAAAGACTTGTGCACTTGCACCCCCAGGTCTCACTGCGACTCTATACTCCTTACAGGCTTACCCTTTATCATATAACTTCGCCCTACATTATTCTGGCCAAAATGCATCACCTCACATTTATCTGGATTAAACTCCATTTGCCATGTATCTGCCCAATCAACTAGCCTATCAATATCCTGCTGTATTGCCAGACACTGCTCCTCACTGCCCGCCAATCCAGCCATCTTGGTGTCATCAGCAAATTTGCTGATCACACCACCTACTCCCTCTTCCAAATCATTTATATACACTACAAAGAGAAGAGGTCCCAGTACCGAGCCCTGCGGCACACCACTAGTGACAGACCTCCAGCTAGAAAAAGACCCCTCCACAACTACTCCCTGACTCCTCTTTGCAAGCCAGTTCTCTACCCATCTAGATACCTGACCACATATCCCATGAGCTTTATGGTATTTGGCAGTCACTTCTGAGTCAGTGAATTGTTTATTACTTCAGTACTTTCAAGACCATTTTTTTTTAATATTGAAAGGCATTGCATTATCTAGGCACCTAGAAGATTTTTTTTTTAAGTTCAACTTGGACTGTCAACAGGCATGCCTTTTCTGGGAAATGGCATGACTTTAGCTAACTAGTCAGCATGGCAGTAGATGAGAGAAGATTGGTTTCATTGCAATTATTTTAATTGTGGGGGGAGGGCTTTTTTTAAAGGGCGAATGATTTACTGGAAATCTCATGTTTGAGAGGAACCTTGTTGAATTAATTTGGGATGCGATAAGAAAATGAAAAGCTGTCCAGCTTGCTTTCTCCCTGTCAGAAGTGGTGATTATCAGGATCCAGCTGGGAATGCACAGCTCACTAGAAGTGGTCTTATTTGGAAATCCAAAAGGTTGAGATGAGAACTATTGGTGTGCTCTATATACCTGTACTGTGAAGTTCCATTGTTGAGAACCTCCACACTTCTAGTGAGACTAGTGATCTGTCTTCACCGGCATGTTTTATCCTTTTTTTTAATAAACTCTACTCTTAGCCACCTTTTTTCTCTGTAGAGTCTCCTGTTGTTGGGGGCAGGGGAGGGTTGGGATGGTGTGCGTGTGGGTTGGGAAATTTTCAAAGGGATAGGTAGTTATACTTCTGCAGTGCAATTGTGTGGTAACTGTTTATTGAAATTTATTTCAATGTTTTGTTTTTTTAATCAATTATACTGAGTTTATTGGAAGAAGTCTGATTAAAGTTTCTATTTTATTCTGGATTTAACAATAGTGAAGATAAATCATTGGGCGTTTTGATGAGCCAATTAAACTTTTAAACTATAACATGACCCTGTAGAGTCATGCAACTAGATAACCCTAATTCACTCTTTCCATCCTAGTGATAATTTGCATGCAGTGAAGTCCTACAGATAACTGAGATAATGACCAGACAATCTCCTTGTGATATTGGATGAAGGATAAATGTTGCCCTGCTCTTCTAATTGATGCAGAGTTCTTGTATGATCAACTGATTGGATCCCTGGTTTAACTGCATAACTAAACGTGAAGCACTTCCTCATCATTGCACTAAGGTTTCAAACTAGATTGTTAATGTCCCAATCTAGTGATTCGAGTCCAGCATCTTCAGAATCTTATCGAGCCAAGGAAAGTTGGTTTGCTTTACTGCAACAACAAAATACTGAAATTATTGATTTGGATAGTAAAAAGAAACAACCTTTACATTTCATCAATGCTTACAGCAACTGGCAAGCTTTTGGTTAATGCAACACTTTTGAAGTTGTGTTACTACAGGGGTGGCATGCTTGAAATGACTGACAACTAGCATTGAGAGTGTTCCATTGTATGTTGCCTAGGTGATCTTTTCTGAAGTGAGTTAGATGTTAACAGCACTTCTAATAATTTTCCCCACCGACCTTCTCTGTCCTATTAAACAGGATCAACAATTTGAGGTGTCGATTCAGTTTTGAAATCTGATTTTCAAGAATATCTAAATATTTTGGTATAACTTAGTTGTGCTAGGAGTTTTTACTTTCTCTTTTCATAATATTGAGTGGGATAGCTTGGTCTTGGGTTCAGACATAGCTTGGCACAACATGGAGGGCCTGCGCTGTGCTATACTGTTCTATGTCTATGTTCTAACCAGCACCAATTTTTTATGTTACGAACCTCAACTATAAATTGCTGCTTTCACCTGGGTTTCATTCAACAAGTGCAGAGCCCCAACTAAAGTCGTTTGTTGAAACCACTTCCCTGCTGCTGATTTAGATTTTTTTCTAATATAGCCCTGCAAGAACAGACATGATCAAGTGCAAACATAGAATTGAAAGTTGTCCATGTTTGAACTCTTAAGCTGTGATGAGTTTTGGAGCTCAGTGTCCTGATGGAACCTAAACTGAACATTGAGCAGGTGTTGGTAAGTTAGTGCTGTTTGATAGCACTGTTGTTAACTCTTTTGAACGCAGAAGACAGTTATTGGTTGGACTGCATTTGCCCTGCTTTGGCTGTTTTCCCATTGAAGTAAAAGCCTGTGTTGTAGCTAAAACGGAATAGCTTGGCCAGAGGTGCATTTAGTTCTGAAGCACATGTCTTCAGTGCTATAACTAGGGTATTCTGCTTGCTTAGCTCCATCATTGAATGAATGACACACCACCATTTTGTGTTTTTAAATTGAAGAATATTTTTAAACGACATCTATGAGCTCCATTTTTCAAATGGAGCAAATTTGAAGATATATACACATACACGTGTAGGCTATATTACTATAATCTGGTTTTATCCTTTTTTGTCAGCATTACTTTTTGTCAAGCAATGCTACTTATCATGAGCACTTATTGCACAGACTACTCTGTTGTTACTGAATCATGTGACCTCACTAACCCAAAACTTGTGCTTCAGAATAGCTTAATGCACTGCACTGAAACTGTGTATCTGAGTTTGTTCATCGAATCCCTTCAGTGCAGAAGGAAGCCATTCAACCATTGTAGCGGCTACCTACCATAGTCCCAATCCCCACAATCCCATGTATTTACTAGGTAATCCCCCCTGCCACTAAGGAATACTTTAGCATGGCCAATGCTTCTAACCTGGACTACGGGAGAAAACCGGATCACCCAGAGGAAACCCACACTCGCACGGTGAGATGATGCAAATTCCATACAGTTACCCAAAGTTGGAATTGAACCCGGGTCCCTGGTGCTGAGAGGCAATGGTGCTTACCACTGTGGCACCGTGTCGTCCATAGTTTGACTTTATTAACTGTTCAAAATTCCATTTTATGTGAATCCTTTAATTGTCATATTCTTGCAGTCTGCCTCAAGCCAGCTGATGGTCTTTATAAAGTGCAAGGATTTAACGTTTAGAAGTTTCCTATCATTTAGGCAGTAACTCTCTTACAAAACTACTTCTATAATAACTCAGATTCTCAAGAATAAGCAAGAGGTGTATGTACCATTAAGACTGAACTTTATGCTTGTTTGCCAAGGCATAAAACTAGGTTCAGTGAGTGTAAGAATGTGGCACATGGAATACAATGTAGGGAATTATAAGGTTATTTGCTTTGATATTAGGGATAGAAAAACATCATTTTAAATAGTTAGTAACTATTAAATATTGGTTTTCAGAGGGATTTTGGGTTTCCTTGTACATGGAACATAAAGTAATAGTCAGGAAAGCAATGTTATGTTAACCCTTATTGCAAAGGGGTCTGGAGTAAAAGAGTAAGGAAGCCCTTTTCAGGACTTTGTGTGAGCCTATACCTGGAGTACTGTGTACAAATTTGTTCTCCATATCTAAGGAAGGGTATATTCCCCTTTAAAAGGGGATGTAACTAGGGTGCTCACTAAATGAGTTCCTGACTGAGGGGGTATCCACTGTAGAGAGATTGAATCAGATAGCCTTGAACACTCGGGAGTTTAGACAAATGAGAGTTGATCTCATTGAAACGCTAGATTCTGGGAGGACTTGTCAACTTAGATGCTGGAAGGCTGCTTCCTCTGTCAAGAACTGGGGAACATAGTCTTGGGCAATGTTCCCTATAAGCACTTTGACTGCGGGCACCTGAAAGTTCTTATACAGGTTGCGCGTAAGATACTATGGTGCCTGACCATGCAAAAAAAAATAAGAGCCCGTTACTTAAATAAATTACCAGCACTTGACGAAAAATATCTTGGCCTTTAAATAAGGAATCAGACATTTGGTAGTAATATGAGAATTGTTTTCACTCAGCATTGTAAGTCCTTGGCATTCTCTACCCGCAGAGGGATGTAGATAATTATATATAGTCAGAACTCTGAAAATCGAAGAATATTGGAAAGTGGAGTTGCAATCACAGATCTTACTGTTTGGCAGGACAGATTTGAAGGGCACTATGGTTACTCATTTTCCTTTTGTAAAGTTTTTGTGTGTGAATTTCTGTTGTGGCAGCCTTCAGCTAAATTAAAAATATAAATTATGGATTTCTACTTCTCAGAACAGAAGTTTCATTCCCAAGGTAGATGGTGCTCTTCTCCTAAAATGTACTAAATGGAACTATTAAATTCATAAAAATAGAAATGCATTTGATTATAATTCATTGCTGCTAAAGTATGCCTGAGGACTTTAGTCTCTACAAATCTGTATTAATTTAGTTTATTAGATTTTCAGCTAGTTACATTTTGCACTTCAGGAATTGGGTTTAACTACAACAGGAGACAATTGCAGTTTTAGTTCTGTCAAAAGTTCACGTGCTATGTAAGATCTTTCATGTGCAGAATCAGCTTTACAATACAGCATTTTCTGTTGATAATCCAAGCACATCAATTACAACACCATGCACAGTGGTTGGCACGGCTGTCTCAAATCCAGGTTCAATTCCGGCCTCGTGTGCACTTTCTCTTCATGTCTGCTTGGGCTTCCTTCGGGTACTGTCGTTTCCTCCCACACTCCAAAGATGTGCAAGTTAGACTGCTTGGCCAAGCTATGCTAAAATAGTGCCAGAAGGATTAGAAGAGTAAATATGTGGAGTTTTGGTGCTAGGGCCTGGGTGAGACTGTTGTTGGTGCAGACTCAATGGACTGAATGGCCTTCTTCTACACTGTAGGAATTCTTTGAACAGCATACTTTAAATATTTAGTGTTTATAATAATTCAACATCAGACAACCTTGGTTTTCATTAATTAAAATTTTTGGCCAAATTTTGAAAAATGCTCTGCGGGTCAGTCTCTGTGGAGGGAAAGATGGGTAACCTTTCCAATCTGTAACCTCTGATAGGTTATTGACCTGAAACGATAGCTCCTGTGTTTCTCCCTATAGATGCACCTGCAGATTTCCAGCATTTTCTTTATTTCAGATTTCCAGCATCCACGTATTTTGCTTTTGCAAATAATTGGTGCTTTTGACTCTGCGTGTTGATTTTATCCTTATTCTTTATTTTATGCCCAGTGATTCAATTTTCAGCAGACTGCCAGAGTACACTATTTAATGCAAAAAGCTAATTTCGATAGATCAGACACTACTAACCCATTTGACTAACAAAATCTTGCCATACTAATCCTTATTTTGGTTACTATTTGCAATTGAGAAATGTCTATTTAGTAGCCAGAATTTTTTGTAAAAAGCACAGGTAAATATTTTGTCATTGGCAATTCACTATCGAGCATTATTGCTTGGGATATCCCAAGGCGTTGTCACGTCACTTAAGAATATATAATTGTTTGATGTGCAATCCGGTTTTTAATTGGTATGCCAATGCACTACTTAATTGAGTGACAAAATAATGTCATGACCTTTGTTTAGGTAAGTAAGGAATGCACATTTAAGAATCACAACTTTAAAAGAACCCAGCAAATATTGAGGGGTGCAGGAGGAGTGGGCATTCAACCAGCAAGAGGATAAAAATTAAAATTAATGGAGGGGGAGAAGTACTGGTAAACAACTAGTTGATGTCTTGTACCGTGGCATCTTAAATAAAGTTTCCATAGTTCTCAGTAACCACTGTTTACATAACTGGTCACTGGTAACCCCCATCATTTTGTCTCTCTTCACTCCACGGCTGATGTACATTCAGGCAATGTACAAATTCAGTATCTGTGGCATGGTGAATGATGCTGAACACTGTGCACAATTAAATGTGGGTATCTTCTTTTCTCTTCCTGCAACTAAAGGTGCATGAGGCAAACAAAGTGGATACTTATGTGTTTCCAATGCTAGTTTTTTTCCCCTGGAATGTGCTACCAGAGGCCGTAGCTTGAGGGGTGCCACTCTGCATCAAACATGGCTGACCAAGAGACCCAGCCAGTCTTACTGCCCGGCATTGGCATGTTGGAAGGATTTACAGATTGATGAATGGACCTTCCATGATCATTAAGTCATGGAGGGGGACTTCAACCTGGAGTTTCTGGCTTGGAGGCTGTGGTGCTTCCCAACATAACGCAAGACCTTCGCAAATGAATTCCATTGCTATCTGGGTGTCTAATGCAGGTGGCTGTTTGATGGAAAGAAAACAGTGGAAAGTCTAGAAGGAAAGAACTTGCATTTATGTAGCCAATTTTATGACCACAAGATGTCTCAAGGCTTCTGTTATGTAGCGGAAACTTGTGCATAGCAGTACATGTAAAGATATGAATTAGGAGCAGGCATAGGCCATTTGGTGCCTTAAAATTGCTCTGATGTTCAATAATTGTTGATCTAATTGTGAATTCAATTTCACATTCTGCTTATCCTCAGTAACTTTTGACTCCCTTGTTAGCCAAGAATGTGTCTGCTTTTATCTTAAGAATATTATTGACCTTGCCTTCATCGCTGTCTGGTAAAGAGAATTCCAAAGATTCATGACACAAAAGAATGTTGTCTGATCTCCATCTTAAGTAGGAGATTCCTTATTTTTAAACTCTCCCACAAGGGCAACATCCTTCCAGCATCCACCCAGGCAAGTCCCCTCAGGATATTGTATTTCAATAAGGTGACCTCTCAATCTTCCATTCTCCAATGGAATACAGGCCCTATCTGTCTAACCTTGTAAGATGACACCCCATCCCCACATCCCAGGTAACAATGAAGTGAACCTTTTCTAAACTGCTTCTAACACATTTATATCCTTCCTTTAAATAAGGAGATCAAAACTGCATAGTATTCAAGATGTAGTTACACCATATGCAACTGTAGCAAAACATTCCTACTTTTATATTCCATTCCCCTTGCAGTGAACAGCAACATTCTGTTTACCTTCCTAATTACTTGCTGTAGCTGCATATTAACTTTCCATGATTCATGTACCATGACGTCCAGATCCCTCTGTACTACAGGTTCTGCAATTTCAATTTAAACAAGATGCTACTTTTCTATTTTGTACCACAAATTGCAATGATATAAATAACACATCTGCATTGGTGATGATGATGATTGAGAAAGAAATATTGGTCAGGACACTGGGTAAAAGTCCTCATTGTTCAGATACTATTAAGGAATCTTTTAAGCCCATCTTGAGGCAAACAGGGCCTCAGTTTAACATCTTCTGAAAGATTTCCCCTCTGGAAGATAGCAATCTCTTGATGCAGCAATGCGTCATCTCATTATTATGTATTCAAATCACAGGATTGGAGCTTGAATCTATCCCTCAGATGAGAAAACTACCACTCAGCGAAGCTGTCAGTGATTCAATTTCAAATCGTTGAAAGGGTAATTCCTCAATTTTGGAAAAAAGGAGGGAAGGAATTGGTTTTAAAAACCTCATTGTACAAAAGCCAAGATGGCTTTCAAATTTGGTCTACAAAACTGTACGTTGTGCAACTGCATCTACTATAAATACTTTGTAAAGCTGTGGCAAAACAACCCTACTTTTATATTCCATTCCCCTTAGAGTAAGCAACAACATTCCATTATCTTCCTAATTACTTGCTGTATCTGCATAGTAACTGTTGCTGGGACCAGAGTGCTGGCGAATCGAGTAAAGAGGACTGTAGACAGGGCTTTAAACTAATTACGGGGGGGAGGGTGCGAGGGTCGGTGATGTTACGAGGCCTAAAGTTAAGGAGAGGGTACAGATAAGGGAAGAGGCCGAGGATGTCCCAATAATAGAGGGAGTAGGGGGCGTGAGTATGGTTGGTGGCGTTACGGCAAATAGGGTCCAGGTGAAGGCTGGGATGAAAGCACTTTATCTGAATGCACGAAGCATTCGGAATAAAGTGGATGAGCTAGTGGCGCAGATCGACACAAATGGATACGATCTGGTGGCCATTACAGAGACGTGGCTGCAGGGTGACAGGGACTGGGAGCTGAATGTACAGGGCTATCAAGTGTTTAGGGAGGATAGGCAGGAGGGAAAAGGGGGTGGCGTAGCTCTGCTGATTAAGGATAGCATCACGGTCGTAGCAAGGGATAATATTGGAGCCAAGGAGCAGAGGGAGGAATCGTTGTGGGTGGAGATTAGGAACAGCAAAGGGAGGAAGACGCTGGTGGGTGTCGTCTATAGGCCCCCGAATAATGATCTGGAGGTGGGGCGGGCTGTTAACGCGCAAATAAGTGTGGCGTGCAGGAATGGGACGGCCATAGTTACGGGGGATTTCAATCTGCATATTGATCGGTCGACCCATGTTGGACGTGGAGGGCTCGAGGAGGAGTTCTTGGAATGCTGCCGGGATAGTTTGCTCGAACAGTGTGTGTTGGAGCCGACGAGGGAGCGAGCTATCTTGGATCTGGTGCTATGTAATGAGGCGGGTAGAATTAGGGACCTTGCGGTGAAGGATCCTCTTGGGGAGAGTGATCATTGTAAGGTGGAGTTTCTGGTGCAGATGGAGGAGGAGAAAGTGGGTTCCCAGACACGCGTACGTTGTTTGAATAGAGGGGAGTACGGTAGGATGAGAGAAGAATTGGCGAATGTGGACTGGGGGAGTGCATTGGAGGGAGGGTCTGCTGAGGAGCAGTGGAGGATCTTTAAGGAGATCTTTCTTGGTGCTCAACGGAAATTTATTCCGATGGTCAAAAAGGATAGTAGGAAGAGAGGTAATAAGCCGTGGATAACGAAGGAGGTGAAGGAAAGTGTTAAATTAAAAGCGGAGGAATTTAGAGTAGCTAAGAGTAGTGGGCGAGAAGAGGATTGGGAGAGGTTTAAATGTCAACAAAGATTGACAAAGGTTGATAAAGAAGGGTAGGAGAAACTATGAAGCTGGGCTAGCGCTTAATATAAAAAAGGATAGCAAGAGTTTTTATAAATATATAAAAAGGAAGAGGCTGGCTAGGGTGAATGTTGGTCCTTTAGAGGATGAGAAAGGGGACCTAGTGGTAGGGGATGGGGATATGGCTAAGGTATTGAATAACTTTTTTGTTTCTGTCTTCACGGAGGAGGACGTGAATAATTTGCCGGGTGAGGGCGATGGAAAGGTGGTAGGACTGGTGGGTCTTAATGACATTACTGTTACTAGAGAGGCGGTGCTCGACAGACTGGAGGGACTGATTGTGGACAAGTCCCCAGGACCGGATGGAATGCATCCCAGGGTTCTGAAAGAAATGGCGGAGGTGATAGTGGATGCCTTGGTGGTTATTTTCCAAACGTCGCTGGATTCCGGGGAAGTGCCGGATGATTGGAAAACGGCTAATGTTACGCCGTTGTTTAAGAAGGGTGCCAGGCAATAGGCGGGGAATTATAGGCCGGTTAGTTTAACGTCTGTGGTAGGTAAAATGTTAGAATCTGTCATTAAGGAGGAAATTGCGAGGCATCTTGAAGGGAATTGCTTGATAGAGCAGACGCAGCACGGTTTCATTAAAGGGAAGTCGCGTCTGACAAATTTACTGGAGTTCTATGAGGATGTGTCTAGGGCGGTGGATAGAGGAGAGCCAGTGGATGTGGTCTTTCTAGATTTTCAGAAGGCGTTTGACAAAGTACCTCACAAGAGGTTATTGCAGAAGGTCGAGGGACATGGAGTTGGGGGTAGGGTGTTAGCGTGGATAGAGGATTGGTTGTCAAATAGGAGGCAGAGCGTGGGGGTCAACAGGTGCTATTCGGATTGGCGGATGGTGACTCGTGGAGTGCCCCAGGGGCCGGTGCTGGGTCCTCAGCTTTTTACCATTTATATAGATGATCTGGAGGAGGGAACCGAGTGTAGGGTGTCGAAATTTGCTGATGACACCAAGATTGGGGGAACGGCAAATTGTGCGGAGGGTGTGGAGAGTCTGCAGAAGGATCTAGATAAGCTGGGCGAATGGGCCAGGAAATGGCAAATGGAATTTAATGTTGGCAAGTGTGAGGTGGTCCACTTCGGTAGGAAGAATGGTAGGAAGGACTATTACTTACGGGGCAAAAAACTGCAGCAGGCGACGGTGCAGAGGGACCTCGGGGTCCTTGTGCATGAGTCGCAAAAACCCAGCTTGCAGGTGCAGCAGGTGGTCAGGAAGGCGAATGGGATGCTGGCCTTCATAGCGAGGGGGATTGAATATAAAAGTAGGGAGGTCTTGCTGCAGCTGTATAGGGCATTGGTGAGGCCGCAGCTGGAGTACTGTGTGCAGTTTTGGGCGCCGCACCTGCGCAAAGATATTTTGGCCTTGGAGGGAGTGCAGAGGAGGTTTACTAGGCTGATACCGGAGTTGAGGGGGTTGAGCTATGAGGAGAGGCTGAATAAACTAGGCTTGTACTCGTTCGAGTTTAGAAGAATGAGGGGAGATCTCATTGAGACGTATAAGATGATGAATGGGATGGATAGGATAGAGGTAGAGAGCCTCTTCCCGCTCAAAAAAGACAGTAGGACTAGGGGGCACAGCCTCAAGATAAAGGGGGGGCGGTTTAGAACGGAGTCGAGGAGGAACTTCTTCACTCAAAAGGTGGTGAATCTCTGGAATTCTCTGCCCGTTGAAGTGGTGGAGGCTGCCTCGCTAAATATTTTTAAGACGCGGGTTGATGGGTTTTTGATAAGCGAGGGGATTGAGGGTTATGGGGAGAGGGCGGGAAAGTGGAACTGAGCCGCGACAGATCAGCCATGATGTTATTGAATGGCGGGGCAGGCTCGAAGGGCTGGATGGCCTACTCCTGCTCCTATTTCTTATGTTGTTATGTAAGAAGTCTCTCAACACTAGGTTAAAGTCCAACAGGTTTATTTGATAGCAAAAGCCACTACCTTTTGGAGTGCTGTTCCTTTGTCAGGTAAGTGGGGGTTCTGTTCACAGACAGGGCATATAAAGACACAAACTCAATTTACAAGACAATGGTTGGACTGTGAGTCTCTACAGGTAATCAAGTCTTCAAGGTACAGACAGTGTGAGTGGAGAGAGGGTTAAGCACAGGTTAAAGAGATGTGTATTGTCTCCAGCGGGACAGTAATTGAGATTTTGCACGCCCAGGCAAGTCGTGGGGGTTACGGATAGTGTGACGTGATCCCGATAGAGGCCATCCTCATGCGTGCGGAACTTGATTATCAGTCTCTGCTCAGCGACTGTGTTGTCATATGTTGTGAAGGCTGCATTGAAGAACGCTTACCCAAAGATCAGAGGTCAAATGCCTGTGACCGCTGAAGTGTTCCCCAACAGGAAGAGAACAGTCTTGCCTGGTGATTGTCGAGCGGTGTTCATTCATCCGTTGTCATCACGTCTGCGTGGTCTCTCTATTGTACCATGCCTTGGGACATCTTTTCCTGCACCGTATCAGGTAGACAATGTTGGCCGAGTTGCAAGAGTACGTACCGTGTACGTGGTGGATGGTGTTCTCGTGTGAGATGATGGCATCCGTGTCGATGATCCGGGTGTCTTGCAGAGGTTGCTGTGGCAGAGCTGTGTGATGTCATGGCCGCTGTTCTCCTGAAGGCTGGGTAGTTTGCTGTGGACAGTGGTCTGTTTGAGGTTGTGCGGTTGTTCGAAGGCAAGAAGTGGGGTTGTGGGGATGCCTTGGTGAGATGTTCGTCTTCACCAATGATATGGTGAAGGCTTCGGAGAAGATGTCGTAGCTTCTCTACTCCGGGGAAGTGCTGGACGACGAAGGGTATTATTCCCGCCGTGTCCCGTGTTTGTCTTCTGAGGAAGTTGGTGCAGTTTTTCGCTGTGGTACATCGCAGCAAAAATGCCACAACCCTGCCACAGCAACCTCTGCGAGGCGTGCCAGATCATTGACGCGGATGCCATCATCTCACGTGAGATCACCATCCGCCAGGTACACGGTACGTACTCTTGCAACTCGGCCAACATTGTTTATATGATACGCTGCAGGAAAGGATGTCCTGACGCATGGTTCGTTGGTGAGACTTTTCAGACGATAAGACAATGGATGGATGAATGAACACCGCTCGATAATCACCAGGCAAGAGTGTTCTTTTTCCTGTTGGGGAACACCAGCAGTCACGGGCATTTGGCCTCTGGTCTTGCGTAAGCGTTCTCCAAGGCGGCCTTCACGGCACACGACAACGCAGAGTTGCTGAGCAGCGACTGATAGCCAAGTTCTGTACACATGAGGATGGCCTCAACCGGGATCTTGGGTTCATGTCACACTATCTGTGACCCCCACAACTTGACTGGGCTTGCAAAATCTCACCTAACTGTCCTGGCTGGAGACAATACATATCTTTTTAACCTGTGCTTAACCCTGTCTCCGCTCACATTGTTTGTACCTTGATGACTTGATTATCTGTAAAGACTGGCATTCCAACCATTCTATAAATTGAGTTTGTGTCTTTTATATGCCCTGTTTGTGAACAGAACTCCCACTTATCTGACGAAGGGGCAGTGCTCCGAAAGCTAGTGGCTTTTGCTACCAAATAAACCTGTTGGACTTTAACCTGTTGTGAGACTTCTTGCTGTGTTTACCCCAGTCCATTGCCGGCATCTCCACATCATGATACATGTACCATGTTTCCCAGATCTCTGTGTTATTTAATTACAAGATAATTCCAGCCATCATAGGGTATTGTCTTAATGGAGCAATATTCTTAAAAGCACAGTGAGTTTTTTTTAAAAAAGCTCAGATTTTTCATAAAACTATTGTCACTCCAGGGATCAGGTAACATCCTTGGAGGTTTTTCAAGGGAAATACCTTCACAATAGACTGCCACATGTCAACAGATGAAGTGTATAAAGGAATGGTAAAGGGAGAAAGAGTGATCTTTGCTTCTAAACAGTCAACAAAGTAACTTCACAAAAAAAGCACTGAACATGAAGATGAAAGAGGCAAGTTTAATTGTTCAGACTTGTACTGTAACTATATTGCTTAAGGCTTTTCATGTCCCTGGAATTGATGGGACTCTTCCAGGTAACCCAGCAAATGTGTATCTGAAATTTTGGACCAGGGATGTATAACCACATGATGATATCATGCATATCTGGAAATTTAAGATATGTTTGTTTGTTTATTTGTCTTGCTTGGATGTACTATCTTGTATGAATACCCGATTTTTCTTTCTTTGCAAGGTTGATGATTCCCAGAGTGGATCTCACACAACCTTTCTGTTGTTAATTGCTAAAAGTTGACCAGAACTTAAGTTGATGCTGTTTATCTGATTGGTGTACCCAACTTAATCCAGTCTTCTTCTTTTGAAAAGACTCTGTAGATAATGAGAGGCTTGCTGTGCATCAATATTTTTTCAATAGTTTTCAAGTTTTTTCTATCTGGGGCGCACACAATGAATGTATTCCAAGGAATCCTTTGCAAAGATTGATGTACTCAAGGGACCTCCTGTCCTAATGTCCAAAGCACTATATAAAAACAATTCTAGCTTTGTGGGAAAAATAACTTTTTCATTAGGAATAGTGTGCTAGAAAAATCAGTAAACCAGGATGTATGATCAAAGACTGACAGAAATCTGTTGGCTTTGCTGGCCAGTTGGGATCCTTTCCCTGGTTTAATTTTGAAAGCCGAGAGTGTATGCATCGTGATGCCTTGTCGCGTCCTGTAATGCTAGGAATGAGTAAAATTATTTTTCTGTTCGATCTTGAAAGGTTTAAATTCCTTGACTTCTTTATGTATCTTTTTAAAGCTCCTTTATTTCCCAGCCCAGAGATATGAGGAATACAAATGAAAACTTCAGAGCTCACCACAGAACTGGGTGTCTTCTATTTCTTCCTCCTACCCTTGCAATGTCCTGATGATAGAACCAAAATAGTTAATCAGAAGAACTGAAACATGTCATATACGATTCACTGCAGAAATCTTCTTTGTATTTATTTGCAAAAGACTCTTAGTATCTTAATTCAGCACTGTCCTTCCGATGAAGAAACAGTTCTAAAATCACCGTGGACAAAAATGTGAATGTGGCCCTTAATCTTGCATTTAATTTTAAACAGAATATTCGGTACTTTGTACTTTTTATAGTGCTCGTTGCTGCTGCTGCTATACAAAGCTAGCATTTCCCTTTTACTAAATATAATAAAATATCCAAAGAGGAGAAGTATTCTCATGGGATTGTGATTAACATGAACATTAACAGAAACCTGCAAATCATTTGCAGTGAAATTGGTATCTTTATGACAACAACACGGGGCCAGTTAGCTCAGTTGGCTAACGTGATTCAGAATAATTCTGGCATTAGATATCGGACCTGCCCCCTAGTCCCCTCTGAGCGAGAGGCAATGCAAACCACCACCGACAAAAAAAACTGCCAATAGAACAGCTCATGATGATGTAATGAACTAACAGGCCTGTCTTTGGCTAGAGCATATATAAATCAATGAATTTCAGTAGTCCTTAAATCTCCATTCCATGCCATCTCTCTCAAGTCATATCCATCCCCTATTCCACATCTTCCCTCCCATTGCTAAATTAGAACAAATAATCCAATAATTTGAATTGAGCAATGTACAAGTAAAATTACCAAGTTGAAGTTTAGTGCTTAAAGTGGCATGCATAATTTCAATTAACGTATTGTATTCTTTTCAAATGTCTATTATAATAGCCAAGTAGCCAGGTTTGTTTTTAGTTTTGTAAGTCTAAGGCTTGGGATGCGGCATTAAACACACATCAAGCAGGAATAGAATAAAAAAAACAGGGTTGTGGGACGAAGCACAACTGCTCTTTCAGAAAACCAGCACAGTCACTTTGGGACAAATGGCCTCCTTCTGTGCTGTAAGATTTTATGGTTTACCAAATATTACTGAGCAAACAAAACTCGGCAGCTTGTTTGCTAAAATGTCTTGAATGTGACGAATGAATGATGAACAGCTGTGTACTCTTCTTTGTAAGTCCTATCTTTTAATATTATGCAGTTATTTAACAGGACATAGAAATACCACAAAAATGTAGCTTGTATTTCTGGGAAAGGGTGAGGAAATTGAATAATACTAAAGGGAGCATCTGTACTGATGCACATCCAGATGTCAAAGTGACTTTGGGTTTCAAATTGGGCAGATACTTCTGTCAATATCCAAAACTTTGTTTATAAAATGGACTAACTTCCAGTTATAGCAGAAAATAAAAAAAAATCAAATGCAGATTTTTATACAAGTCAGACATTTTAACCACAAACATGAGTACTGCAAAAATAAATCACACTTTTAAGAAGCATTTAATGCAAATGCAAACTACCTGTTTCTTAAAGTCTTGTAACAAAATGTAAAGTGTAGTTCAAAGTTCAGTTATTGGTTTCAAGACAGGCAAAGAAAGATCTATGATGAGTTGGAAATCTGCAGGTAACATAAATAAATGAATAAAAGCTTATAACCATTTTTCAAGTTTGATTTCTCAACTGGCCTAATAAAAATTATTTGTGCTTGTGTTATTGAGAGTGCCAAGCATAGAAGGATGCTTATGATATTTCCTGCTGACCAGAAATCAAACCATGTGTGCCAATTTACTGCCTCCCATTCCATCCTCTTCCATGGCTGTTGGTTTCCTACTGGGGTATGGCCTCACAGGCTTTGAGTTTATGGACCTATTAGCTATATAACGTTGACAGTAAGCATCAATAGGCTATTCAAGCACTGGGGTGGGTGGGGGCTACAGAGCCTGACCCTGTTCTTGCTTTCACACTTCCAACACAAATGAGAACTCTGATTTTTTTTACCTCCCTAAACCAAAGAGTTCCTAAATTTTGTTCTCAGTCGAAATCTTATAGTAGTGCTTCATGTTTCACGTTATCAAATAGCCTGTTTAAACCATTTGTGATCAATGGATATGGGCTTAAAATATTTTACCACAAATGTTTTGTTTATGGCATGTCTGTAGAGGGATGACTACATTAAAAAAAAGAAACAATTCAATCATTGCAAAAGCTATCCACCACATTTGGCCAGATGGCAACAAAAACATGGACAAGAATGCAGACAACCTAATCTTAAGACAGTTGCTGTAAAGTACACTTCTGTATTGTTAGATCAAAGCAGAAAACGTCCTGTAAAATCAAATTGTATTTATATTGCTGTCAGTGTATCAGCCTGGGCTTGGAGATTAGGGGCTATTACTGAGTCAGCAGGTTGTAGGTTCAAGTCCTACTGCAGAAACATGAGCATATCTTTCAGGCTGACACTACACTATTGTACTGAGTATGTGCTGCACTGTCAAGAGCTAATGTCTTTTAGATAAGAAGTAGCCTCAGTGGACATAAAAGATCCCATGACACCATTTTGAACAAGAAGTGCAGGAGTTTTTCCTTGTTATGATCAATATTTCTATTTTGACCAGTGTCACAAAAACAGATTATCTGATTATTGCTGTTTTCGGACGTTGGTTGTTGAGATTTCAACATTGCAACTGTAACACTTCAAAAATACTTAATTGACTGCAAAGCGTTCCACAGAGAGCAGTGAGATAATGACTAGATGATGTGGGGGTTTTTAAGAATGTTGATCGAGCCACGGCTGACATATTAGCACAGCCAGTTCTCAACCAGCCGATCCTAACAACTGACTGCAAGCCCAAATATAAGCATGATAGATTCAGTAGAGTTGGTGACTGAGAAGATCTAGCTTTGAAAATATTTCTGTTTCAAATCTTGGATTCTGGTAAGTTAACCTTTAAGTTGCAGTGACCAGTGGTTCTGGCATGGTTCAGAAGTTGTGTAAAAGCAGCATTTCTGGTTTTACAGATTTATTCCAAACTGTAAACAGTTTATTCCTCTGAAATTCATACACCATTCTGTGAGCTGGCTTCAGAATTTTCCGTTCTATCCAACCTCCACCCCTCTAGTCCTATTACTGTCCTTTCAAAACAAAGCATTTTCAATCAGATAAAGATTACAGAATGGTTTATTTCCCAATTGTCAGACTAACAGATGGTTTTTAAAACGGAAATGATCTGAAACAGACTTTGGCCCGTTGAAACTGTTAACAGTATTTTACTGTGGCTCCTAACTCCATATCACTAAAGTGTCCCAATGTTTACGTACACAGGACAATGTATTTTGCATGTGGCAACTGCTTTTATTAAATACTTAATATTTAAAACAAGTCACAGCTTTTCTCCTGACTTTCTGATCTCTGCTGAATTGCTTGGAGAGATGTCAAAGGGAGGCATCCTTGTAAGAGGGAGCAATCACACTGAGGGATAAGCCCTTTCCTCAGGAATGCAAATAAAGAAAAGAAAACAATCTGAATAATGGGGAGCTGAAAGAAAGTTTCTTTAAATGGCAAATTAAATAATTGAAAAAGGAAAATTACAATTAACATTTTCAACATTGAGGATGTAATGGCATTTATATTCCGGATTTACAAACTAACAAGTCATTCCATTTGTTCATTTTTTTTAAGCCTGTGTCAGGTTGTGCTCTTGTTAATATTTTTTGCAAGGCTGCCATTGTAGTAATAGTCATATTAGTCAATGATGACTAAATAGTCTTTGTAAATATACTTTAGTAATTACAGTGCTGTCACATGGTAAGTTAATCACATGCTAACTCAGCTGTCAAAATGCTTGTATTCTTTAGTTTTGCTCATGTTTGGTAATGACAACCAAAATGAGGATTTTTAGACCTACATTACATTTATACATTTATATTGTATTTAACAGCGTCAAAGAGATTGTAATGCAGTCAGTACATTCCCTTTTATACTGCCTCCTGTGGTCTTCATACTTGGATTTGGTTGACAGCTTATTATTTTTTCCTATTATAGGGCAGAAGTAACAACATGAAGATGTAATGTTTAGAATTTGGTAACAACGTGCGTGGTATTGAAAATGATTACATTTAAGTCTTTGTATTGCTTGTGCAGCTGGTGGTCACATGCATTTTGTCCTGTTTGTCCAGCAGCAATGTGACATTAATAATTCACCTATGGGGTTTTTTGGTGTTTTTAATTAAAATCTTTCATCTTTTAACATTGTTTTCTAAGTTTGCAGATGTCGTTGAGCTCCATTGTTCTAATTACTCCTTTCCATTATGTACAATGAGGACTTTGTTGTAATCGAACGTGTGTATCCTCAGCAATATGTATCGCAACATTGATTTAATATTGACTCACTGTTTCCTTCCCAAAATTGAGAATGCACTTTTTTTTCTTGATACGCAGATTCTTGCCTGATTCCATTCCTAGCTATCCAGTCACAGCAAGAAAATTAGTATGGGGACTTAAGTACCTGATCCTGCAAAATTACCTTTGGAGTTACCCAAAGATCCATTGGTCGTCTTTCTACTTCTCAGCCACGTGCTGCCCCTCAACATAATCATCTGGAATGACATTAGGTTTGTTTGGAGTGCAAAAAAATGAAGGTTATGCCAAACCTTTATAAATCATTGCTTTGGCTACAGCTAGCATATTGTCCAGTTTGGGCTATTCTTCGCTGTATAGCAAATTCAAGAAAAGCACAAGGAACAGCCGTACTTGCTGTAGATGGCTTTTTCAACCTTGTGGAAGTCTTTTACTGTCAACTGCAAAGGCTTATGGAGTATTCCTAAATTTGGCTGTCTTCAGAACATTGTCACTGTCCTCCACCTACCTCACGATGACATGCAAGCAGTGATGTACACCACAAACCCTATCTCAGTGAAAAATAGGGTTAAGCAAAGTTGTCAACTCTCTTCTCCATTTTCCTCATTGTAATGCTGCTCCTCACCTCCAGTAAATTATGTACAGGCATGGAGATAATTTACAGAACAGACAGAAAACTGTTCAGTCCACACTGCTTTTAATCCAACCTCTGAGTTGGAGCTTCAGTATGCAGATGGTACTTGTGAATGTTTGCAAGCTAACGTCCCAGGCTAGTCAGGCCGACCCCTGCCAACTATGGCAAGGTCTGCAAGATATAATAGGCTACAAGATGAGTGTGTAAAATCGCTGGTTCCAATGCACCCCTCCCTGATAGCTCAATGCATTCTACACCCATTTTGAGCAAAAGGTTAGTGAGAGCATGCCCTCCATCCTGGAAGCCCCTGATGAACCTGTATCTGGGGTCACCATTGCAGATGTCAGAGCAGTTTTCTTGAAGGTCAACCCAGGGAAAGCAAGTGACCCGGATGGGGTACCCGGACGTGCAGTCAGATCCTGCGCAGATCAGCTGGTGGAGATATTCACAGACATCTTCAACCTCCCTTTACAACAATCTGAGGTCCCTATCTGATTCAAGAAGGCGACCATCATCCCGGTACCTAAGAAAATCCAAGCAGTGTGCCTTAATGACTATTGGCCGGAGGCTCTGACATCCATCATTATGAAGTGCTTTGAAAGGTTAGTCATGGCATGAATCAATTCCAGCCTCCCAGACTACTTGGATCTACTACTGTTTGCCTACTGCTGCAACAGGTCCACAGCAAATGCCATTTCCTTGGCTCTGCACTCAACCCTGGAACACCTAGATAACAAGGACACCTACGTCAGACTCCTATTAGAACATAGAACAGTACAGCACAGTGCACGCCCTTCGGCCCTCGATTTTGTGCTGAGCTATGTCCGAACCAAAGATCAAGCCATCCCACTGCTTGTCATTCTGGTGTGCTCCATGTACCTAGCCAATAACTGCTTGGAAGTTCCTGAAGTGTCTGACTCCACTATCACAGCAGGTAGTGCATTCCACATCCCAACCACTCTCTAAGTAAAGAACCTACCTCAGACATCCCTCCTATCTCCTATCATGAACCTTTTTATAGTTATGCCCCCTAGTAACAGCTACATCCACCTGAGGAAATAGTCTCTGATCATCCACTCTATCTATTCTCTTCATCAGCGAAGTCGCCTCATCCTCCTCTGCTCTAAAGAGAAAAGCCCCAGCTCCGTCAACCTTTCTTCAAAAGACCTACCCTCCAAACCAGGCAGCATCTTAGTAAATCTCCTCTGCACTCTCCGGTGCTTCCACATCCTCCTTATAGTAAGGTGACCAGAACTGCACACGGTATTCCAAATGTGGTCTCACCAAGGTTCTGTATAGTTGCAGCATAACCCCACAGCTCTTAAACGCAAACCCCCTATTAATAAACGCTAACACACTATAAGCCTTCACAGCTCTATCCACCTGAGTGGCAACCCTCAGAGATCTGTGGATATGAACCCCAAAATCTCTCTGTTCCTCCACATTCTTCAGAACCCTGCCATTGACCCTGTAATCCACATTCCAGTTTGTCCTACCAAAATGAATCAATTGACGAGCTCAACCTTCAACAATCTTCTCATCTCCAAACTCCCATGGCCTGGGCTTCAGCACCTCCCTCTGCCACTGGATCCTGAACTTTCTAACTCACAGACCACAATCAATGAAGACAGGCAGCAACAACAACAACACGTCCATCATCATCCTCAACACCAGTGCTGTGTTCTTAGCCCCCTGGTATACTCCTTATACACCTATGACTGTGCGGCCAAATTCCCCTCCAATTCGATTTTCAAGTTTGCTGACAACACCACCATTGTGGGTCGGATGTCAAACAATGACAATGATGTGGGTATGCCGGCGTTGGACTGGCGTAAACACAGTAAAAAGTCTGACAACACCAGGTGTTAGTCCAACCTATTTATTTGATAATATACTCACTAGCTTTCGGGGTTACCCCCTTCGTCAGGTGAATGGAGAGTTCTGGCCTCAGACAGAGCATATAAAGCACAGACAGTTTAGAGATTACTGATTAAATTACTGATTACTGATTACTGATTTTGATCAGTAATCTCTAAACTGTCTGTGCTTTATATGCTCTGTCTGAGGCCAGAACTCTCCATTCACCTGACGAAGGGGGTAACCCCGAAAGCTAGTGAGTATATTATCAAATAAATAGGTTGGACTAAAACCTGGTGTTGTTAGACTTAAACAATGACAAGGCAGACTACAGGAATGAGATAGAGAATCTGGTGAACTGGTACAGCAACAAAAATCTCCCCCTCGATGTCGCCAAAATGAAGGAGATTGCCATTGACTTCAGGAAGCGTAAAGAAGAACATGCCCCTGTCTACATTAATGGGGACGAAGTAGAAAGGGTTGAGAGCTTCATGGTTTTAGGTATCCAGATCACCAACAACCTGTCCTGCGCCGCCCCCCGCCACCACACACACACACACACACACACAAACAATGCGGTCACTATAATTAAGAAAACCGACCAATGCCTCGACTTGGAAAACTAAGGAAATTTCGCATGTTAGCTACGACTCTTCAACTTCTACAGATGCACCGTAGAAAGCATTCTTTTTGGTTGTATAACAGTTTGGTATGGTTCCTGCTCTGCCCAATCCATCACGCAAACCAGCCTCCGATCCATTGACTCTGTCTACACTTCCCGCTGCTCGCCAGTGTAATTAAGGACCCCATGCACCTCAGACATTCTCTCTTCCACCTTCTTCCTTAGCTTCTCCCCTGCTGCTGTCAAACTTCTGAATGGACTTGCCTTGCATTTAAGTTGATCTTTCTCTGCACCCTAACTATGGCTGTAACACCACATTCTGCACTCTCTTGTTTCCTTCTCTATGAACGGTATGTTTTGTCTGTATAGCACGCAAGAAACAATACTTTTCACCTGTATGATAATACAAGTGACAAATCAAAGAAATTGAGCGCTAGGCAATTGTCAACTCTTCAAAGCAGATGAAAAAAATGAGCTTTTCAGTAAAGATGCAGAAAACTAAAGACCTCTTTCAACCAGCTCCCAGAGCAAAACATCTCCCATTGATTACAATTAACTGTGAAATCCTAGAAAATGTGAATCATTCTCCATACCTTGGGAGCTTCCTCTCAATCATGACAAACCAAGCTGACAAGATTCATCTTCACCTCCAATGTCCAGCTCAGCCTTTGGGCCAGTTGAGGAAAAGAGTATTGCAAATGAGATCTGAAACCCACGACTAAGGTCATGGTTTACTGGGAAAGTCTGCCCATACTCCTGTAAGTTTTAAATGATCAACAACAAGCACCTCAAAGCACTGGAGAAGTACCATCAGCAGTGCCTTCGCAAGATCCTCCTAATCTGGTAATGAGAAAGGTAGTCAAACGTCAGCATCCTCTCGCAAGGTAACTTGCCCTGCGTGGAAGCAGTAATCACGCAAAACCAGCTCCACTGGAAGGACGTGTCATTTGTATGCTTGACACCAGACTCCTGAAGCAACTGCTCTGCTCAGAAATTTGTTGTGCAGGAAGCTTGCAGGAGAACAATAAAAACACTTCACCCATGAAGAGGTCAAACATTCCTGCCAACCCATGGGAGACACTGGTTGATGACCAAGCAAAATGGAAAAGATTCCTTCAGAAAGATACCAAACACGTCAAGAGACTTTACTGGGAATGTGCAGAGAAGAGGGAGGCACAAAGCTCCCAACAATCCATCTACCCATCCTCAAGTAACAAGTGTTTGCAGGTTGTGTATTGGACGTATCAGCCACCTCAGAATCCATTACACGGGACTAGAAGCAAGTCACTCTCGATCTTGAAGGACTGCTAAAGAAGGTTATCCAATTCAATTCTGGGTACCTTTGTTGAGAAAGAATATCAGATCCTTGGAAAGGGTGTGGTGATTTGCTTGAATTAGATTTGGGGTGAGTGACTTCATTTGTTTGGAGAAGCTATAACTATAGGAAAGAAGACTAGGAATAGAATAAAAGTTATTTTTTAATAACCTTAAAATTGAGGGGTTTTGATTTGATAAATAAAGGGAAACTGTTCCCACTGGCACACAATTCAGTAACCAGAGGATACAGAATTATTATTATAATTGGCCAAAGCACCAGAGAGGAGACCAGATACATATGAACTAGGATTCACTGGCTGAAAGAGCATTAGAAGCAAATTCATTAGCTTTGAAAGGAGAATTTGATAATATTTGAAGGAGAAAGATTTGTAGGCCTACGCAAAATAATGGGAATAATTGGGTTGCTCTTTCAAGAGCCAGCATGGAAACAATGAATGGCCACATCCTGAGCTATAAGCTTCTATGATTCTAAGTAACGTGAGGTTTGTATATGTACACTTAAAAGCAATCCTTATTTTGAGATAATGCAAGACCACATCATTTATTATCGTACATTTAAGAACAGAAGTATTACATTCTCTTTTGTCAACATATCCTGTCATTCATAACATGATGTTTTTCTTGCAGACAGTGCTGTTCTTTGTGCTCCTCGGAAGAATTAGTTTCCGCAAAGCAAATGAGGGTGGAAATTATTGCGCTAAGCTGGAGAGATGTTATTTTCCAGAACAGAGGAGCAAAGTACATACCGTATTTCTAATATTTCATTGCTCCTCTGATTTTCTGCTACAGTTAATCCTTTTGTCAGTAGCGCAGCTAACTTGAGTTTGGGGAGAAAAGATCCACTTGATAAATGCATGCTTAATCATTGAGGCAAATGCAGACTTTTGAATGAGTTTGACTGTAACTATTGGTGAAAAATTACACAACGTAAATTAGCATATATTCAAGCAACATGGTGTGATGTAATTATAAATCTTTACTAATGTCCTGGGAAACGGAAGGGTTTGAATCAAAGTATTATTTGTTGAGATTCTGTCACACAGCAGGGGGGCACTAGAAAAATAGTACAAGCCAAAATTGCACATGTATTTTAAGTCCTTTGAAGTTGCTAAAGCGAGAGTTACACTGTTAAAGCTTGGATATTTTGCATGCAGGCCATGTAGTCAGTATGTGAGAATTTATGGTGATTTCATTGCATTTTAATAGTTCTTTTATTTTTGTTGTATGTGACTAGTTAGAGAAAAATTTAGGACCCCTAAGCATGTCATGTAGTTGTCTTTTTGTCAGTGAAACAAAAGGCAAGAAAGCTGTATTTCCATAGGAGTTTTGTCTTTGTACTTGGAGACTGAGAAGACTCAAATTCCAAAGGCATTACACGAGCAGCTTTAATGAATTAATGTCTGGTTTTTAAACAACAGATGTGACGTGAGCTTTATAAGCTTCCTATTGATTGGTGCTTTCAATCTCTTTTGTGTTTGTTCCAGGAGGCACAAGAGAGCCTCTTTAGACAAAAACTGTTGTTCATGGTGGGCTTTGAAGGAGTAGGATAGTCATGGGAGCTTTTTTCCCCTTCGAAGTGTATCCCCTACAGAAGACAACTTTATCATCGATTTGGTGATCTTTGGGGAGGGGCCCCTTTCCCTGCCAGGCTCTTTTGGAAAAATCCCTTACTTGAAATGGCCCAGTGCCGTTGCAGTACAAACAGTGGCAGCTGCAACATCGAGCTAGCCTAAATAGCTAGAGCTGCATAAAACTGAGAAACTTCATTGCAAGCTGGGAATTCAAATTTCACAGCTTGTGCATTATTCCCTAGCTATTTGCTTGGGTTGCTCAAGGATCCATTCTGGGTGTACTCTGTAATTGATGCAATCAGAATTTGCTGAGTTGAGATGCTTGACAAAGTTGCATTTTAGCTTAAATGTCAGACAACAGTGACTACACTTTAAAAGTTCATGGAGTGTAAAGTTTTGGAACGTCAAAAGTTTAAGATTGTTTGTCCCTATAAATAGCTTACTTCTAATTTGTATGTTCATAGATTGGTTTGAACAAAAGTGACACTCCTGCATTTACCATTTTCAAGGGGAAAATGGTTATGTCCTTATGATGGAGGTGACTGCGTTTGGAATAGGAGTTTGGAGTACATAAAAAAAAGGGCTTTAAATTTTAGTTTGCTGATCTGTATGTATGGTTTTAACACTACTTTTTGTTCCTTCTGTTGAGAGTGTTTTGGAGTTTATTTCGCTTCTGGCCCCTTTTCTCTTCATCTCCCTGACCACCACGCAATTAGAAAGCGGAGTGCAGTTTGATTGTTTATTGTTAATGACAAACTTGAGTTGGAAATTCACAGCCCAATTTGCAGTAATAGATGCTCAACAACAAAGCTGTGCACCATGAATGAACCCTCATAATTACCTTACTCTGAAAAAAGGACAAGGCACTAGCAGAGGCAGTGCCAAAACAATTTACAAGAATGAAGAGATTGCAGCCATTGGGAAGGATTTAACAAGCTGGGTCTTTTTGTTTCTGTAGAAATGACAACATTTTTGGGCTGGTCTGAGAGGTTTTTAAAATTATGAATGGATTGGATCGGTAAAGCTGGAGAGGACTTAGGAGGAGGAGGAGCAGGCCATTCAGTCCTTCAAATCACCTCTGCCGTTTGACAAGATCATGGCTGTGGTCTCAATTTCACTTTCCTATCTGTCCCTTTAACCTTTTGACTCCTTTTTTGGGACAGTCCAAAATTAGGAGCCATAAATAACATAGAAAGTAATTACTGATGAATGCAATTGGGAAATATCATTTCTTTACTCAGGTGAATAGAATATGACAGGAAGTCAGATTGTTGAGGCAAATAGCCAGGATGCTTTCAAAATTAAACCAAATGAGTATGTGAGAAAAATGTGTTGAAAGGTTAATGAGGCACCTGGATTGAAAGGCGACTTGCATCTAAGTACTGCATACTGGTTGGTTGGATTGAATGACCTGTTACTAGTGCATTCTGTTAATGTTAATGCCACCACCTCATCTCCTTGTAATCCTGGTTATTTTCACTTTGACCTCCAGGATACTGGCTCAAACAGTAGTATTTTTACTACAGTCCCAGTTGAGTTCTGTTGATTCAGCATGTATTAGAGATTGATCCTCAGACTAATTTGAGCGTAAATCTAATTCAATGTTAGGTCTTCCCAGCAGCTGGGTTTAGAGAATTTGATATTTTACTATAGCTGTTGCAGCTATGTAGGATCTAAAGATCAGGAACTGATATCACTGAGGATTCATCTGCAGTGGATATCCAATAATAAAAGCAGCAATAATGCTGTGGATCATTCCATTTTTAGACTTTGGTTCTGTGTATATTGTTGTAGATCATAAGGTCGCCACTCTACCTTAAGCTCAGACAAGCACTCATTAATGTAGTACACCGATTTTAAACTTCTGGCTTGAAAAGCACAGACACCTTAACCATATTTGAGCTGAACTTGTATGGCTGAAAAGACAGACGCTTGCAAGCTCCTACTCTCGTGTTAATTTCCCATTTTCAATATCGTTATGTTTTGAGTGCCTATTTGTATTCTTATGATTGCGAATAAGAATGCAAGCATTCGTTTCTTTAAGAAATTCAAATTATTCTGGGTAGAAAGTCTCAAAATAGCGTACGTTATTAATAGAAGTATAGTACTGGATACAATTTGTAAATCAATCACATCTGTACATTACTCAAGAATCAGTGTCACAAGTGAAGAAAGTTGGCTATCAGTCTGAACACCCCAGCATAACCTAATTTTATTGGATAATTTAATTAAGAACGGGGCAAGTAGGAGTTTTGGGGTAAAATATTCTCATAATCACAGAATTGTTATTTTGAAATTGCATTTAGAGCTGAAATGTAGTATTAGAAAACTAATGCAAATCGTATCTGTATTCGGGAGACTGGTTCTTCGAACCTTAAGTTTCAATTGTTCCATATTAGAATTGACATACAGGGAGTTAAATTGTGAATGTAAACAAGGTATCCTCCCCTTTGGAAATTTTACCATGTCTGTTATAAGAGCTCAATTTTAAGAATGATATGATAGATAACTAATAGAAATAAAGAAGAGAGTCCAAGGCAATGAATCCCTTTAATTGTAAGCATATTTGGTGGCAAACTGCAGAGATTTTCAGTTCCCAAATATAGATTACATGCACAGAGGGAAATTAGGCCAAATCTCTAAAGGCTGAGATAGTCTTACTTGTTTGCCTTTTAAAATGTCAGTTATCAGTGAAGGTTTTATTCTGGCAGCTGCTATTCCAGTATAAAACTAAGTAATTCTCTTGACAAATTATGAACATTACAAAACCAGTTTCCATCAACTTTAAGAATTTTAACTATAAAACTCCAACTTGATTGGAGATTTATAAATGTTTAATAAAAACCTGTGGTTTATTTACCCAGTTGGTCCAGTTTGTATTGAGTATTAGTGTCAAGAATAAAAATCCTAGTGCCCCACTGGTTTTGATGGCAAATATTGTAGACTAGGGATATCCATGCCAAATACAATCATTTGGAGGAGATAAAGCAAAGGTTCATTAGATTGGTTCCTGGGATAAGAGGGTCGTCTATAATGAGAAGCGGTTGAGTAATTTGGGTCTATAATTATCTGGAATTCAGGAGAATTGGAGCTGATCTCATTGAAACATTCTGAAGGGGCTGTACAGGGTGGATGCTGCAAGATTGTTACACCCTGACTGGCGAAACTAGAGCACGGTCTCAGGATAAGGGGACTGGGATGAGAAGAAACTTCCTCATTAAAGAAGTATTGTGAATCGTTGGGATTTTCTACTCCACAAGGCTGTGGATGTTCTACCAATAAATATATTCACGGCTGCAAGAAGCTGAAGTGCAATCTTGATCATATTGGAAGGTGGAGCAGATTGACGGGCAGTTTAGTCTACTCTTGCTCTTCCTGTTTATGTTCTTAGGAGAACACATCCCAAGCATCTAATATTGTTTATGGCTATGGATGAGAACAAAAATCACAAAATTAGTTTGTTTGCCATTCTAATTGCGAATTGAGAGCATTTGTAATAATCAAAGTTAGCTCCTAATAGGCTTGGTTCATGTTAAAAATTCCTGTGATACTTTTGCCAGTATGTAGAGAGAGATTTTGATTTATTTCCTATCACTTTTCAGAAATGTCTCATTTAAGTGAACAGTTGTCACTGAATCCATAAACATGTAGCATTTCATTGTTCATTTGACAATGAACAATGCAACACTTGCTATGTTCTGCAGTACCCTTGTCAACCGAGGTTGCATACAAATTTAGTAGGGGAGCCGTAAGTCTAAACTCACTACACGAAAGAGGCCTTCG
This sequence comes from Carcharhinus amblyrhynchos, assembly GCF_965287045.1. Lineage (NCBI taxonomy): Eukaryota > Metazoa > Chordata > Chondrichthyes > Carcharhiniformes > Carcharhinidae > Carcharhinus > Carcharhinus amblyrhynchos. The sequence continues at coordinate 37,944,922 of NC_137344.1, read as the reverse complement.
TTGTTGAGGGAAGCATGTTGGCTTGCAAGATGAGAACTCTGAGTGGTGATACAAATCTGCAATGTCCATCTGAACCACTGGCACAGTCACAACCTCATCTAAATAATAGCATCTTCACAAGTCTCAGAGTCTAGATTATATGTTGAATCTCTGGTGTGAGATTTATAAATTCTTGAGTCTGAAAAGAATGCTATCAACTGTGCTGAGCTAAAATTGAGGAGCTGCCCACTCATCTAAGTGGCATTTCCTGTTTCTTTTTCCCAACACTCTGGGCTCTGTCTCTGGGTTGAGAGGCCCAGCCTCGTTCCAGAACTTCTATGCAAGTTAGATTGCTACATTTACTGCTGAAGACTGAGTGCTGTATTGTGTAGTGTTTCTTGCTGAGATGTAAAACCTAGGTTTTATTTGTCTGATAAAGGCAATACTCCAAGAGGAAGGAAATCTTCCACTATCCCAGCCATGATTAATCATTTATCCCATCTTGCTGAGTCTAGATTGGCTGCTAAGTTCATACTCACAATAAACGACTACACTTGAAAATTAAGCTTTGAGTTGTGAAGCTTTTTTCATGCCATGTGGCTGTGGGAAAGTTTTGTATAACTCGTATTTTCCCCTGAATATACTTGGTTGCTTAAATTGGGTAAGTACGTAGTAGTGCATTTTCCTTTTTAGCTTAATGGCACTCAAGTTATTTTTTAGATAACAACATTTTAGGGATTTTCACAATAACTTCATTGCAGTGTTAATGTAAGCCTGCTTATGACACTAATAAATAAACTACAATCTAGAACCTTCAGTATGATGCAAAATGGGTCCTGCCAGAATCTTTTGATACTTGTAAACTTGATGGCAACTGTTGTCCAATCTGTCATTCCACTCTCCTAAGTGTAGAATATACTGACAATCTTTTTCTGCTCCCTAGCTATGACTAACACAAATTCTGCATTTTCTCCTTTCTTTCTCTATGTGCAGTATGCTTTGTCTGTATAGCACGCAAAAACCAATACTTCTCACTGTGTATATTAATACATGTGACAACAAATCAATGCATAGGTTGAACAGCGTTTCATTTTATCTCTTTGTCCTTTCCTTTGATATAACCATTGCATTATTAATGGCAATCGGTACTGTTCTTTGTCAAAACTAATTTAGTGGACCTGGTCCACATGGTATGCCTGACTAACCTCATCAGTCACTTGGCATCAGTAAAGTTAAATCAAGTGACATAGTCTTTCTCTTCAGAGATTGGATCTACAGTCAGTTTGCAGTCTTGGGTCTAATAGCAATTTTGTGGCATTTCCAATGAGGGGAAATATTTTCACACGTTGATGTGCAAAGAACGGTTGAGATTTAATATCTAACAAGTGCAAAATACTAGCAGATAATTGGAACACTTTTTTCAGTAGATCGCTCAGACTTCTGAGCCTCGAACCCAACAATGCATATCATCTCACTTTATACACGGTTGGCAGTCCATCCATGGAGAATGTCAAGAATAACGATTTCACTTCCGAGAATACGTTAACTTAATAACGTAGATAATGTATTGAAATAACAAATACCACGAAATGTGCTTAACGGTTTCACCTTTTGAGTTCAGTGACGAGCCATTGACGTATCAATGTAATTACAGTTTGTGAGTAACTCCTAGGTATCTGTAGAAAATGAGTGGTGTTGAATTTGTTTAATACAATTTTAATTTTGCTATGTATTTGTCCATATTGAATGTTGTGCATTAGTATGTTTTGAATTCTTATGGTGAGTTTAAAAATAAAAGTTGCATAGCAGAATGTCAATCTGTTAATACGCACAATTTTAATTTTTCACTGAACCTCAACACAGAAGATTTAGCACCAAGTCATAGGAAAGCATTTAACATTAGGCTCTGAGCCTTTTCTTGTTTGATACAGCTGGGAGGGTGGTAGAGGCAAGTTGCCTCATCTCCTTTTAAAAAGTACCTGGATGAGCTCTTGGCATGTCGTAACATTCAAGGCCAAGGGCCAAATGCTGGTAGATGGGATTAAGTGGGAGTTCAGATGCTTCTTGCATGTCGGTGCAGACGTGATGGGCTGAAGGGCCTCCTCCGCACTACGATTCCACGAACTGTTCATCCGTTCTTAGTTGGAAGAGGTTTTAATTGTTTTGAATAGTTTAAAGGAAGAAAGACTTGCATTTATATAACACTGTTCACAACAAGTAGTAAAATGCTTTACAGTCAGTAGAATACTTCTGAAGTGCATTCATGGTTGTAAGAAACACGGAAACCAATTTGTGCACAGCAAGTTCCGACAAGCATCAATGTAATAATGACCAAATACTGTTTTTTGTGGTGTTGATTGAAGGATAACGTCTCTATTCACTCTTCGATTCATCAAAGATGAGTAAGTGTTATAAGATCTGTTACATCCAACTGAGAATGAAGATATCAAGTGAGGCCTTGATTTAACATCTCATCGTTAAAACAGCACCTCCAAAAGCACAGCACTCCCTTGCACATTAAGAATTTATTGCAGCAATCTTTATGGGCTTCAAAGTTATGTTTGCTTTGTGAATGATTCAGCAGGTCTTAATTTATCAGCCAGAATTTGGCGAGTTATAACTAGTTATGTTTTAACCTGGAGTTTAGCGATGAAATAGTTACTGCCTGAAGTTGAGATTTTGGAATGTAGCGCAGATATTTTTGCTTTCGGCAGTCAGAGTTTGTTTCAATGTTCACAGATTTTTTAAGACAGTAAGAGAAGGCACCTTCCCCGCCCAACATCCAAGTTCATTTAAGTTCAAACTTGTTCATGCTTATTCATTGGACTTTTTATGAAGTGATGCACTGTATATAATCTCAGTATAATTTTGGGGGAAAGAACAGCACTTTCTATCCTTGTCATTTGTGGTGTAGTTTCATACCATCTTAAGTGTCAGCCCTGACTCAGCTATAGCACTCTCATCTGAGTCAGAAAATTGAGGGTTCAAGTCCCAATCCAGAAAATTGAACGTGTAATCTAGGTTGGCGCTTCAGTGTAGTATCGAGGAAGTGCTGCATTTTCAGAAATGCTCCCTTTTGGATAAGATGCAAAATCATGTCTTTCGTTCATTGTGCCTTCTAATTTTTTTTGTGGCATGGTAATTCAATAGGGCCAAATGTTGTATGCAGCCTGCATAGAGACTTTTGGATTGCTGCATGTCCCACACAACTTAAAGGGAGCATTGACTCCTTCTGCACCTTCAGATGGACTAATTACACAGTCTGAAGAGCTGGGGAGTTAACATTTATCAATAAGCCAACAACTGTAGCAATTCATCTGGTTATTTCATTGGTTTTTGGAGCTTTACTATGCACAATTTCCCACTTTATGAAAATGACCACACTTCAAAAGTACTTTGGTTGCAAAGTTCTTTATAATGTTGTAAAGCTGTGAAAGGTGTCATATAGATGGTAGTTATTTCTCTTCATCTCATTGTTGTCTGTTTTCCTATTTCTCTATTTCCCTTGCTCTCTCTCCATCACATTCTTTTTTCCTTCTGTACATTTGCTGGCAGTACAGTAGTAGGTTAAAGTAAATTGCTTCATTCAGCACCAGATGTGGTAATGCACAGTTTGCTTGCTACATTGTGACTTCTACTCTCCATCAGTTGAAAATTCTTATCACACAAAGGAAGACCAGCGGGTCCTGAGAGGTCTCTATGACCGCTGGTTATATAATCCTTCATAAGGTCCACTGAAATAAACTGTTACCAGTTCAATGCTGAATGTGCATGAATGCTCAGAGTATGATGAAAACTATGTTAGAAATGTTTTTCTGTGGTCAGGTCATGGCTCTTTAGGAAGCAGTGCACCATTAGTAGAAGCCACAACAGAATTTGTGACAAAACCATCCTGTGGTTGGGGGAACTTAAATGACCCAGCCTGATTTCTTCTTCTCTCCATCCCCCACCCTTGGGCTTTAAGAATCTATTCCTTTATGAAGCTTGTGTTGGAAAAAACCACACACATTTCATCATAGCAACAGTACCTAATTATTTTATTCTAATAGATTTTTAAAATACTCCTCTTCAGGCACAAGAAATTTACAAGTAGTAAATTACCCACCACGCCCTTCCTGTCCACTGAAAGCTGAGTGCCATTTTTATTTTTATTTTGCTTTCTATACCTGGCTTTTGCTGCTTGTCTTTACGATAATGCAGCCAAGATTTGACATTTGGAGATTAAATTGCCATTCCTACTTCCTGATGCAACTTGTCAGTCCCCTGACACATTGCACAGTTCAACAATGAAGTTTGCTTAAAAATCAGTAAGCAGTGAAATGTGTATCCTCAGGCTGCTGTAAACTTGTATAATACTGAACAACATTTCAGGTCATGCTTATAGTTATTGGTGCTTGTGTTCACACATTTACAGAAAAATAATTCTAATGGTTGTATGACAGTTGAATTTTCAGTTTGCTCACAATATACTTTAGACTTGGGTGATAAGTAGCAAGTGACATAAGCATCACAAGCCAGACAATAACCATCTGCAATTAGAGATTCTAACTATTGTCCTATGATGCTTAACAGCATACTATTGGTCACTGACTGGAAAATTAACTGGATCAGCCTAATTGATTTGCACCCCTCCACCACCTTAAACATTCACTTTCGCCAGCATTGGCGTACCACGTGCATTACAGCAATTTGTCAAGTTTCCTTTGAAAACATGTCTTTATCATATGATATCAACCACTTAAGGCAGCAGATGCCTGGGAACCACTATCTACAAGTAGCCCTCCCAAGGCAATATATCGTGCACTACAGAGCCTGCAGGTGCTCCCTACCATCATCTTCTCAAGGGCACTTACAGATGGACAACAAATGCTGGACTTGCCAGAAATGCTCACGTCCCATGAAATTATACGTTTTGCTGCACAATCCAAGCTTTGATGCATACATATAGAAATCCTTGAATGACACTAGTGGTCAAATTAATAAATGCTAATATCTATCTTCCCAAGAGCAACTCTTTACCTGGCATTGTATCTGAACTGAGTACTTCAAGCCTGACTGAAAGTCAAGCCGTAAATCAGGCTAACTTCCAGGTGGAGATCCTGACAAAAGGAAACGTGCATACAAATGGTAAGTGCCAGGTTGCCCAAATCCCAATGGGAAACTTGCAACAAGCTGCCACAATGGTTTGCAATTTGTATATTATGAAGTCAAGGTAAATAATTCTCAGACTACTTGTGATGATTTTAAATATTAAAGTTAAACATTTAAAAAGAAAATAACATTTGAAGCACAAGAATGCCATTACGTAGTTAACAGTACTTCTACAAACACTTCCTAAAATATTCTGGCTTAAATAAACTCAAAGCTGAATCTTCTTTTGATGGTAGCATTTCTAATAATTTATAATCTGTAGAAAGTTCCAGCAATATTACCACATAATGCTCTGCTGCTTTCGGGGAAAACTGACACAGGCTTTTTCCCCTCTATGGGTGGAGGCAAGACTGGCTTTGAGCCTGGTTTCAGCATGCACTAGCGAGATCTCACAGCCACACAACAGATTTCAGTCTCACTTTTAAAATTTCTTTCCCTTTGATCTTCCATTGTATTGTTTCTACAGTCCTTTACAAGTTCCTATTCCTAGAATTGATCAGACTTTTAAAAATTACTTTATGGCTACTTTAGTTATAAAGTGAACATAATATTTTACATCTCTCATTTGCCATCTCCCAATTGTAAATGTTTCCTTTGAAATCCAACAGTCAATTTTAAAATCATTTCTCGTATCTGCCTAACGCAAATTACTGGTTACGGTGATTAGTTGGCCCCCTGTTCATTACCGTTTCAACCACTTGTCTTCACACCTCCCATATTGTTGCTTTGACCTTTTGTGGTCTATCTCTGGTTGAATCAAACTAGTCACATCTATATTCTTGCACACAATCTTGTTTCCCAGTATATGACAATATGAGAATGATATTGCAGAAAATATTAAGCACTTTTAATTTTCCTTACAATAGCATGGAGGCGAAACTCTGCAGCGTGTGGGCAGGTTTCCTGTTTGAAGCTGCTTTCCTGCCAATGCAGTCATTGTGTTCAGACCCTTCCACACAAGCTCTACCACTTTCCAGAACAGATGGATTGCATTCTTGGTTTCATGTCTGAGTCCCAGATGAGCCTCTAATTGCATGTCTGCTCTATCACCAAGGTTTCACCTCCTAACATCTGTACCCCTACAAAACCTCCCTGGCCTCTGCACTGCTCCAGTTTGGGGCTTGTTTACCTTACGTGAATCAGCCCTCCCTTGGTGACTCCAGAATTGCTTTCTAGACCTCTGTCTCTTTACAACTGGTCTTAAAATATATCTCTTTGACCAAGCTTTTAGTTGTCTATCCTAAAATTACCTTGCATTGTATGGTGTTAAATTTTGTTTGTTGACACTCCTGTGAAGCACCAAGGAATGCTTTACTCTATTAAAGGTGCTGTAACACTACATTCTGCACACTCTCCTTCTCTATATACGGTATGCTTTGTCCATATAGCACACAAGATACAATTCTTCTCTGCATACTAATACATATGACAATTAATACAAAAAAAAATTATTACTCCTTTTAGCTAAAAGGTGGTGGTGGGAGGAGTATATGGTGGGGCAAACAGAACATGAAAGAGGAGGTAGTAAAGTTTTTATGACAGAACTGGTCATCTAAAGGTGAGGCATAACCTCACCTTTTTTTGTTTTTTTTTAAATCCTGCAACAAAATTTAAATTTGTTTAATTGTGCCCAAATGCTGGTGAACTATGATTTTGTTTGTCTTCTGTACGTCATGAATTCAGAATCTGAATTTGTGGTCAAGTGCTTTCATTTAAAAGATGCTTTTCAAGTGTTTGCCCCTCAAACAACATTCTTAAAATGTTTTTGGTATTTCAAAATTCAAGCTAACTGCCAATTCAACAGTTTCATGATTTGTTTTTTAGAAGTTGAGTTCTATTAAAATATCGGTACAGGAGGTGTTGATTTCAGAATGTGACTATGATAAAGGTAACAGCAGTTTCAGTAAAACTCCTACATTGCTGTGCAAGTGTGGCTGTGTTCTGTGATTTTTTTTGATCCACAGTACTATTTGGGTCTTGGTATCCGTGTGAATTGAAATGCTTAAACACAACCTCAGAGTTAATTCCTCACTTTAGGCAGAATGCCAAACAACCATGGAAAACAGCACCAGCTGATCAACATGGGGGATAGGGCCAGCCAACAACATGGGTGTGATTACTTGATATTGTTTATGTTACAGTCCGTACGTTGTACATAGCCCTGCTGGGGAATGCTCAGAGAGACTGTTTATTCACAGTATCATCTATAAATAGTCCTTTGCAATTGAAAGTGGCACTTAATGTTTATGGTTCCTACAAAGGGAATGTGTGTGAAATCCATTTGTTGACAGTCATATTTTGACTTTTAAATGTGTTTCATTTTAACATTTCCCTTATTATGAAATGCAGCAGTGTAGACTAATAACATTGTTATACTGTTGTTGAATATCTACTTGCTGTTTTTCTTCTGTGAAATAAAAGCAAATTGACCTTTTTTGAGCATTTACTTTTCATAAAATAATATTGCAGGTCAGTTTTAAAGTTGAAACCCTGCTAGTTTGTTAACTGTGCATAGTAGTGTTGCCTAACTCTTGCAGCAGCTGTTGCAGTAACTATCCAAGAGCTTGAGATTAGGACTTGTGCAAAATAAAGCATCAGACTATTTGGGTCCACAAAGATGGTTTCTGCAGATGTTCTCAGATTTTAAAGTCTACTTTGCGAAACTACCACCTGTAGTTTGTAGTTTGCATGCATTAAGGGTTGTGAATACTGGAAATAACTTGTTCAACAACTCCTCAACTAGAATCTGTAGCAGCAGCTGAGTACTCTGGTAAAATCCATGGGTGTACTGTCATTGATGGGAGAGCTGCAACAAGCAGAACAGATGAAAAACAACAAAATCTGCAATTCTGCTTGGTATTCAGATGAAGTTTTCAAAGCTTCACATCAAAATACCATGCACTCACCTTACAGATTTGGGAGGAATGAAGTACATCAGCATTGTTTGCAAGCTCCTCCTCCCTTTCATTGTCAATCATTTGATATGGTGATAACAACTTGTCCATAAAGCTCCATCGTGGTTATAGTCACGACGTCTTGATGTTGAGACGGAGAGCTGACAGAGGCAAAGAAAAGAAAGCAAATCTTGTACTCTTGTAATAGTCTAAAGATTAGGCACCTTCAGAAATGACTGGTCGTTGTACTGAGTAAGATATGAAAATAAAATGTATAAGTGGAAAAGGCAACCTTTAAAGCAAAAAAACAATAGCCAACTGAAATTTGTATTTGTCTTTTCCAGATGTACCTTCAGGTTTCCCAGCACAAACATTAAGATCTCATTTACCGCACTGTGCAGTGAAAAGAAAGAAAAACAAGAGGCTCCAGAATCTCCAGTGAGGCCAGTTCAACCACAAATCTCCCCTCTGAAGATAAACATTCCAGACAACATAGCTGATCTGATCAGTCCCCTCCCTTCTCCTACTGGAACAATTAGGTAAGAAGCTGGATAGTTTTTTCCGTGGGCCAAATTCTGCTATTACAATATAAATTGAAGATCAAGTTAGACAAAGTTGCTGAAACCTTAATTGAAAAGGATGGCTTTCAGATTTTGAAGATGAAAGGTTTGCAGGAGGGTGTTCCAACGAGCAGAGTGAGATGTAGATGATCAGCAACAGCATGTTTACCATGTGATAAGTTAAAGGTCGGATAATGGTAAAATGCAGCATTGCTAACCTTGGCCTTTTCGTGACCATCTTCTCAGAAATTGGATTCTTCGGATCTCTCTCTCAGCCTCTGATCATCTAACCTGTCTAGATTTAAACCAGTTTGATAACAACCTTGATGTCATATTTAACCCAAGATTAACTTCACGCCATCATGAAGGCTGCCTATTTGCAGTTCTGGAGTATTGCCCATCTTTGCCTGTCTCAGCTCACCTGTTCACGCGTGACTCTGTTACCTCTAGACCCAGCTATTCCAACGCAACCTTGGATGGTGTCTCACGTACCTTCGTAAGCCTGGGGCCGTCCAGAACTCTTCTCCCTGTGTCTTAACTTTCACCAAGTCCTGTTCATCTTTAATCTTTCCACTTGCTGACCTACATTAGTGCCTTATTAAGCAATGTCTTGGTTTATAAATTCTCATTCTTGTTTTCAAATTTTTCCATTGCCTTGTTTTTCCATATCTCTGTATTCTCCAAGTTCCATAATCCTCCAATGTTTTCACCCATCTAATTCAAACCTTCTGAAAATCCTGATTTTTGATTGTTCCGCTAATTGTGACCTCCCCTTGATTGATGAGGCTGCCAAGCTCTAGAATCCATTCCATGCACCCCTCTACTTTGCATTATTTCTTTAAGATAGTCCTTATCTCTTTGAGCAATCTTCTGTCAATCTGACCTAATATCTTCATGTGTAGTTCAGTGCTATGCTTTGTTTTGTAATGCTCCAGTGAAGTACCTATATAAGTTGTTGACTCTCTCCTTTATCAACAAGCCCGTGGCTTTCCTCTGCTCCACCTTTTGATACTCGTGTTGTAGCATAAGCTACTGGCTTTCAGAGTACCAGTGGCCTCATCCCACCCAACTCATTTGTTAGGACTTAACCATCTCCTCTTTCATCTCCTACCTCTCCCCAAGGTAGCCATCTCATCGATGGCTAGGTCATGCAATATCACTAAGATTCTCACTTTCTCACTTGAGGATTTTCTATCCACAACCACATTGAGGTAAACGTGAATTAATATCCTGAAACCTGGGAGAATCTAGCTTGCAGAAGATGATTCCTTCCCCTTTTCATTGAAACCTCTTTACCAGGCTGTAGGTTTTACATGGTGCCCTGCCCATAACACAGCAGCAATGTGGTTCTCATTGTCAAGTTCTACCTGTCAGGATTCTCCATTACTCCTCAGATACTTTTTCACCATTTAGTCACCTCAACCTCCAACCTTTCATCTAAATTCCTTGTCTGCTGCTTTTCTATGTCAAATTCTTGCTACCAAGCATTTTTGTTACCTCTCCTAACCCCCTTTTAAGGCTTCCTTTTTTCAGTGACAAATGTCATGCTATTGACCTCATCTTAGACTGTTCTCCCCTCGGCACATTTTATCCAAGTTATTTTCAAAGTGAGTGTTACTATAGATAAACATTTATTTTACTAAAACTTCATTTTGTAACTGATTTTTCTGGTTTTTTTGCTGTAGCATTTGACTCACCGAGACTGTTTGTTTGGTTTTATTCACAGTGCTGCAAACTCCTGTCCCTCCAGCCCAAGGGGTGCAGGTTCTTCTGGTTACCGGATAAGTCGTGGACTTCATCCTGACCTGCAAATAATATCTGACCATACACAGAACAATTCAGAGAATGACAAGGAAACATCAGATGGAGACAGCCCAAAAGTTAGTACCCAAAATGAAGTAATTGCTTTTAAAATCTGTTTGACCTATAAAAACGAGGAGAAAAGTAGATAATCAGAGTTGGCTGATATATATAATTTTATTCATCAGCAGATAGACCCTACATGAACACCTTTCATGCTTTGTTTTACATGTGAATGTAAATGTGAATTTTTGATTAAATGGTAAAGAGTAGCCATCTGTCCTACCAAAACCCTTACCTCATAATTCCCTGAAAGCCTCAGACATTTGCCTATTCCTGCCTTAAATTATTCAATGGTGGAGCATCTAACTTAGTGAACCTTCACTATACTGCTGCCAAAGAAGTATTTCCTTAATGGTTTTGCTGAAGAATATTTGAAGTTCTTCTCTTCTCCAGCCTCTCTTGCACACCCTCGCTCGCTCCCTCCCTCCCTCCCTCCCTCACGCTCGCTTGCACTTTCTCACTTGGTCTCTCTCACCTCAGTCACATTTGTTTTCTCACTCGTACTCTCACAAAAACTTGCTGTCACTCACACTCACTCATCCTCTCTCTCTCTCTCTCTCTCTCTCTCTCTCATGCATAAAATAGTTTAATCTTGTGGTAATGACCAGAATCTCGGCTGTCAGCTGGAGAGCCAACTAAAACCCTGTGTTGCCTCCTTTTTGGAAAGGCCAGCTGCATCCTGTTCCACTCAGGCTCCTGACGAGGCCAACAGCAGGACTTCCCTGGCATTAAGGATGCTAGGGCAGAAGTTCCACCTGCCCAGAGATGTTGGTCAATTAGAAAGTGGCTGCACAAATAAACAAATAACACCATTGTACAGGCTGTGCTGCTGCTGCAGATATGACACCACACAGGGTGTAGGATTGTCAGTGGGCCAAGGCCAAAATGAGTGATGGGGTGGGCATGGGAAAGAAGCTCTCAGGGAGAGGAGTTGGCAGCCTAGGGTAAGGGTATGGCTCCACCCACATTCCCATCCAATGCTTCTGATGTCATGTCCCTCGATTAGGCATGGCAGTGTTTTTGAACAAGGGACTCCCTATCATTGAGAAGCCCAGAAACCACCCAATGTGGTTTGCTTGTTGTGCTCCCTACCTAGTGAACCCTCCCAGCAGTGGTGGATTGAAGACTTTAAGTGACATTAATTGACTACATAAGGGCCACAATTGGCAGCAGAGGCGGAAGGCCTTCTGCAGGCCTTCCCACCACTGACTTAATCAGGCTGGAGATGAGGTGGGTATGTTCTTCATCTGCCATCCTCCAATCTGATTTAAACATGCCCTGCCATCAGGGGATGGAGAGGGTGCAAAATTCTGCTTGCTCTGACTCAAACTGTCTCACTGTCATGCGCACGCTCTCTTGTGATCGTTCTTTCTCTTACACGTGCTTTCATATATTTATTCTACCTCTTATGTCCTCTGTGATTTCTTGGATTTGAGGTTAGTTAGATGAGCTATTCAGATGTTTATGGTGGTGTTCTACACTAGCCACTAAAAAGCATAACAGTGTTAATGGATCTTACTTGCAGTCCAAAGCGCCCCTGTCGCCCATCAAGAAAGAACTTCTGTTTGTTTGGTTTCTTTTGTACTCTTGTAACATCCCAAAACACTTCATGGCCATTCCAGTACTGCTCGGGTGTGATCTCTATTGAGATAGCGAAAAATTTGGCAACAAATTTTGTAGGGCAAGAATCCACTAACAACAGGTGAAACAAATGACCAAGGATTTATTTTCATGACTCTTGGTTAAGTTAAGAACTTTGCCGTCCTCCCTGGAGTGTTGCCATATTATCTTTTATGCCTACCTGAGGAGAAGACAGATTAGCTTCTTGCTATTCCATGTGACAAAAGGAACACTGCACTTTATAACTTGAAAATTTCATGCATTTTGACTAAGTTGTATTTACAGTAGCAAAATTATTTTAAGATCTACCAACCAAAGTTGATTATTATGCTATTTCATGCAAATATATCTCAAATTGCCTTCAGAATTAAACAGTACAACGTTGGAAATATGCAATAAGGAGCCGACGCTCAGGCTGGAATTTTCCGGCCCTTAATGCCGGCTGGACCTTTTGGACTCGGCAAATGTGACACCCCATCGTGTGATGGGTTTCCCAATGACGTGACCAGTAAGCAATGCAAATAGCCTTTGACTTCAGGCTAATTGGTGGGGTCTGAAAAATCCCAGCCTAGATTTTTAAATTTTTAGTTTTCAAGAAGATGCAAAATAATGGGCAACCTTTTTACCACAAATTTTAAAACTCGTAAATACTTTTTTTTTTGAAAAGGCAGCTTGTTAAAAGAGCCAGACATATTTTCAATTCCCTGTTGGTGAATGTATGTTTGTACTGAGCATTGCTGGTTAGATATTGCGTAGACTGGATGCAGTATAAAGTTTTGTTTGCTCTACCCAAATAGTATGCCATGACCAACTTTAGAGCAGCCCCATTGCATTAATTTTTAATGCCCATCTAAGAGATTAACACAAATTCCAATTTGTTTTCCATTATATAATGCACATCTGCATGCTTTTGGCTTTTTGCAGGGTTCCCAAACTCAAGTTATTTATAACTCTCAGCTAGGAAAAATAGGGGAATCCACTAAAATAATGAATTCTTAATTTCAAAAAACATTCGACTAAAGCAAATCCTAAATGTCTGTTTATAAAGTCATACTGAAAACTATACAAGAGCTGCAGCAATAAGTGCATTGGAACCATCTGTTTTTTAACAACCGTATTAATTAAAACCATTAGTGACCTTTTTCATTGCACGGTTGTGAATATGGAGCTTGGAAGCAGCACACAACATAATGGATCAGTCAGAAGGAACTTGTTTTGGTGGATGGGTTTTGGATGTGTAGAAAAGTGAAAATTTTTTATCTAAGCAATGTGTAATGCCAATTTTGTTAAGAAAAATTAAGACTTTAAGAGCTGAAATAAAGTTTTAAATATATTTTTTGTATTTTTGAGAATTAACTGAATATTCTTTGACAGGATGATGCCAAGCCACCTTACTCCTATGCACAGTTAATAGTTCAAGCCATCACAACAGCACCAGATAAACAGCTTACATTGAGTGGAATCTATACGCACATCACAAAGAACTACCCGTATTACAGGACAGCAGACAAAGGCTGGCAGGTAAACAAACAAAGATTTTGCAGGTACTAAAAAGTGTGATGCATGATTCTCTGTGTAGTTTGAAAATTACTTATGCCTTTCAGATGAACACCATGCAGAATATTTTATTCTCTCTCTCGCTTCTTGCAGAATTCTATCCGACATAATCTTTCCCTGAATCGCTACTTCATTAAGGTTCCTCGTTCCCAAGAGGAGCCTGGAAAAGGCTCATTCTGGAGGATAGACCCTGCTTCTGAAAGCAAACTAACAGAGCAGGCCTTCAGGAAAAGAAGGCCAAGGGGCGTGCCCTGCTTCAGAACTCCTATGGGACCTCTTTCTTCCAGGTAGACAAACTGTGGAATCATGTACAGCACTAAATATAATCCTTGACCACTGAAGTATTTGTTGAATTTAATGCATTCCATCAGTGGCATAGTAATTTATTCAGGTTTTGGATGAATTCATTCATTATAATTTCAGTATTTTACCTAGTAAGAGTATATTGTATTGAAATTTTCATTTCTTGATCAGCATAGTTTACCGAGAAACGCCGTTGCACAGAAACCCTGCGTTTTAAGGATTACTGTTAGCATTGCAACTGATTCTTGATTATAATTGGACAAATACAGATTGGGAAATCTATTTTGTAATTTTGGCTTCATGCGCTGGTGGGATTCTCTGAAACAACCCAACAAAGCGAACCCATATTGAGAGTTTTGTTAAGGGAAAGTGCAAAATATGCAGTTGGAAGACTAGTATTTAAAAAGGTTGTACGTGAAATTTCTATGCAGTAACAGCGATGTTGCAAAAGTTGTATATCTACAATTCCTAAATATAGGAACACTGCAATGAGAGTATTCAGTTGGTGTTGCACAGCTGCTGTCTTTCTAAATATAAAGCACTATTAAATTGCATTATGGATTGCATGAAGAGGCCATCCACTTAACTGTGGTCTGGAAAATTCTCTGGAGTGCCATCTGCTGGAATGGTAAAGAAACTAAAGAAAGAATATCCATTCAGCAAGTATTCACTGAGAAGTGAGCAGGGAGAGGAGAGGGTGGGGTTGCATTGATGGGGGAAAATGCCCATATAGAAATGTAGTATCGGTTAATAATTTTGTGCTGACGTGATGGCCAGAAACGGCCTCACCTGTGATGGTCATAGTTATGACATGATTCATTGTGCAAGGTTGTCATCAATGTTATTATAAGAAACATACATTTAATGGAACCACTTCTATCCTTGAATTTGGAAAAAGTGGAGAAAATGGAATGGGAAATCAGAAAAATGTAAAGATAGCGTACTGACAATCCAGGAAAAGCAGAGATGTTGTGTAAAATGTAGCGTTTCTTGTCTAGATTTTAACTATGGTAGCAATTCCATTGAAATAGCGGAGTGTGGAGTGTCATATTAATGGATTAAGCATTTGTCTGTTGATGGCATTGGCAATAAATGGAGAGACATGAGGGAACTGTGAACAATTAAGAAATGTCAAGATGACAGCTATCAAACATATAAAGTGTAAAAAAAGATGAGATCTTGATTATTCATTTTTAACATTGACTTAAGCAAATTATGGGGCAATTGGTTTCCCATCTGAGTCTTGATCTTTATTTTCACTATACTTTAGTATGTTATGACGGAAAGATTTTTGTGTATTGTTACTTCTAAACATTTTGGATTTTGATTCATAGACACGAGAAAATCAAAGCTAAGTACTACCTAACTAACCCCAATATTCTTGCTGTTGAGACCAAGTCTTATAAAATTGTTTTAAAAAATCTTTTGCGCACCAAATTGTATTCTGGGACATTCCTTCCCAAAGAGTGTAGTTTGGTACAAAAAAAATCATCTTCGACCTGAGAAACTTGTCAACAATCTCCGTATTGCACATGATCAGCTTAAAGGACACATGGCTGAAAGAGAAAAGAGACCTTGCTGTAGAAGGCAACCAGGATCGGGCACATATTAGATGGTGGCAAAGCAAGCTGGATGTTGTTCGAGGATGTTTGCCCTGGATGTCCTGGCATTATGTGCAGCCGATAGACAAAAACTGCCTGCGCTGGACTCCATTGCGTGTGCTGAACTGTCTCGTATGTTTCACCAGGAGGAGAAAGTTGCTGAAAATCTCCCTTAAGAATTTCTGCCTCACAGCCTCCTTTCAAATGATGTGGTGTTCTATCCTTCACGAAGGAATATCCTGCATTGATTTTTACTGTACCTATTGCACCTGGTTATAAAATTGCTAACCGTAGGTTCTGAAGGAGAATCATATTTGACTCAAAGTTAACTCCGTTCCTTCCTCCATAGATGCTGTAAGTCCAACAAGTTTATTTGATAGTAAACCCACAAGCTTTCGGAACACTGTACGCTTGTCAGGTGAGCGGAAAGCTCTGATCAGAACTTTCCACTCACCTGACGAAGGAACAGCGTGCTGAAAGCTTGTGGGTTTACTATCAAATAAACTTGTTGGACTTTAACCTGGTGTCGTGAGACTTCTTTCTTTGTTTACCCCAGTCCAACACCGGCATCTCCACATCATCCATAGATGCTGCCAGACCTGCTGCTTTTTTCCAGTTCTTTTTGTTTTTTTTTCAGATTTCAAGCATCTGAAGTTTTTTGCTTTTATTAACAGAAACTGCTTGACAGAGCCCCTTGGGGAAATTCCTAACAGATTATTGCACTGAAGTAACAGTGTCGGTACAACGCAGGATACCACTTCATGCCCTTTGGCAGGTTCACTGAAGAAGAGGCAATTTGTTGATTAAAACGCCTTTCATGTATTTACATAGCCAGTGTTCCTCCGGAGTTGTTTTGAAGACTCATTGTGCATTTGCCAGTGTATGATGTCAGTTTGCTTTTTCAAGAATTTGACCAACTCAATTTATTTTCCCATGACTCATCTGGACAGGCTTCAGTCAACCATTGAATTATAGAATACCTGCAGTACAGAAAGAGGCCAATCAGCTCATCAAGTCTGCGCCAACTGTCTGAAAGAGCATCCTCCTCAGCCCTATTCCCTTAATCCCACGCATTTATCATAGCTAATCCCCCTAACCTGCACACCTTTGGATTGTGGGGGGAAACCCACCCAGACGTGGGGAAAACATGCAAACTCCACACAGTCACCCAAGGTCAGAATCAAACCTGGGTCCCTGGCAATGAGGCAGCATTGCTAACCACAGTGCCACCATGCCGCCCTTGATATTTGCCTTGTCTGATGGTTTTTGTGAATCATGGTACCATTTGTTCTACTTCAACCTTTTATAGTTCGGTTCTTTACAAGCTAGAATAACAAGATGAGGCTGGAGGCAAATGTATCACGGTGATCACTTGGACAGAAGAAAATTCTGTAGAGAAAATAGTGGCCAAACTGCAGATTTATATAATAAGAACATAAGAAATAGGAGCAGGAGTAGGCCATCCAGCCCTTCGAGCCTGCCCCGCCATTCAATAAGATCATGGCTGATCTGTCGTGGCTCAGTTCCACTTTCCCGCCCTCTCCCCATAACCCTTAATCCCCTCGCTTATCAAAAACCCATCAACCCGCGTCTTAAAAATATTTAGCGAGGCAGCCTCCGCCACTTCAACGGGCAGAGAATTCCAGAGATTCACCACCCTTTGAGTGAAGAAGTTCCTCCTCAACTCCATTCTAAACCGCCCCCCCCTTTATCTTGAGGCTGTGCCCCCTAGTCCTACTGTCCTTTCTGAGTGGGAAGAGTCTCTCCACCTCTATCCTATCCATCCCATTCATCATCTTATATGTCTCAATGAGATCTCCCCTCATTCTTCTAAACTCTAACGAGTACAAGCCTAGTTTATTCAGCCTCTCCTCATAGCTCAACCCCCTCAACTCCGGTATCAGCCTAGTAAACCTCCTCTGCACTCCCTCCAAGGCCAAAATATCCTTGCGTAAGTGCGGCGACCAAAACTGCACACACTACTCCAGCTGCGGCCTCACCAGCGCCCTATACAGCTGCAGCAAGACCTCCCTACTTTTATGTTCAATCCCCCTCTCTATGAAGGCCAGCATCCCATTCGCCTTCCTGACCACCTGCTGCACCTGCAGGCTGGGTTTTTACGACTCATGCACAAGGACCCCGAGGTCCCTCTGCACCGTCGCCTGCTGCAGTTTTTCGCCACGTAAGTAATAGTCCTTCCTACCATTTTTCCTACCAAAGTGGACCACCTCGCACTTGCCAACATTAAATTCCATTTGCCATTTCCTGGCCCATTCGCCCAGCCTATCTAGATCCTTCTGCAGACTCTCCACACCCTCCGCGCAATTTGCCGCTCCACCAATCTTGGTGTCATCAGCAAATTTCAACACCATACACTCGGTTCCCTCCTCCAGATCATCCATATAAATGGTAAATAGCTGAGGCCCCAGCACCGACCCCTGGGGCACTCCACTAGTCACCAACCGCCCATCCGAATAGCACCCATTAACCCCCACTCTCTGCCTCCTATTTGACAACCAATCCTCTATCCACGCTAACACCCTACCCCCAACTCCATGTCCCCTTACCTTCTGCAATAACCTCTTGTATATGGTCTTGTATATGGTCTTGTATATGGTCTTGTATATGGTCTTGTATATGGTCCAGTAATCCAATTCATCAATACTGTGCTTGACTTGCGTACACATTGCTGAAAGCATTGATTGGATAAGAAATCGTGTGTGAAAGCTCATCATTGTTATTCAGTGAACTACATGGATTGGTCAAAAAAGATTATTGAGCGGAAAGTATTTCCTGGCAGGAATAAGGAGATCTTAAAGCACTAAAAATGGTTTTGCAGTAGCAGAGATGAAAAATCAACTGGGGAGAATTCAATAGGGAATTGCAAGAGAGACAGGTGTAGATATGGGAAGATGTCAGATAAGTGACAGTTACAAGGTAAGTAGTAGTTTGCAGGGGCTACGGGTGAACTTATTTTAAGCAGTGGGCATGATATGATAAGTCAGTTTGCACAAACAGGGAGCCTTTTCCAATGTCATCGTGTAGGACGAAGAGGAATGGTAGAGTAGTGGGAAGAAGCGGCAGAGTCGTGTTGTCACTGGACTAGTAACCTGGGAACCCGGGTATGAATCCTACCATGGGAGGCGATGGATTTTGAATTCAGTACAAATTCTGGAGTTAAAAATCAATTGTCATTAAAAAATACATCCATTTGGTAGACTAATGTCCTTCAGGGAAGGAAATCTGCTGTCCTCACTTGGTCTGGTCAACATGTGATTTCAGACCCTCAGCAATGTGGTTGACTCTAAAATGCCCTCTGATATGGCCCAGTAAACCACTCAGTTATATCAAACTGCTACAATGTTAGTAAAAAGGAATAAAACCAGGCAGATCAAACAACATTGACCAAGGCACTAGAAATGACGATGGAAAACACAGTCCTGTCTACATTGCAATGTCGTCCTTATTAATATCTGGGTGCCTATGCCAAAATTGAGAGAGCTGTCTCTCAGACTAGCTGAGCAACAGCCTGACATAGTCATACGCAATCATACTTTACAGGTAATGTCCCAGACACCACCCCCACCGCCACCACCACAGACACAACAGTGGTGTATAGTCGGCAGGGAGTTGCCCTTGGAGCCCGTCACGTTATGTCATCCCATGAAGTTTCATGGTATCAGGTCAAACATGGGACAAGGAACCGTTCTGCTGATTGCCACATCCCCATTTAACATCACCACCACTGCCCCCCCAACTCCCCCACCATCTTCAAGCTGATGAATCAGTACTCCTCCATGTTAAATGAGGAAGCACTGAGGGTAGCGAGGTCAAAAAATGTACACTGGGTGGGGGACTTCAATGTCCATCTCCGAGAGTGGCTTGATAGCACCACCACAGACTGATCAGGCTCGTTTGAAAAGAACGTATCGGCTAGACTGGGGCTGCGGAAGGTGATGGGGATACTAACTAGTGGGGAAAAAAATCAAACTTGATCTCATCCTTACCAACCTGCCTGCTTCATATGGATCTGCCCATGACAGTATTGGGAGTGGTGACCACAGCACAGTCCTTGTGGAGACAAAGTTTCCCGTCTTCACATTTGAGGATACCTTCCATTGTGTTGTATGGTGCTATCACCATGCTAAATAGGATAGATTTCAAACAGATGTAGCAACTCCAGACTGGGCATCCGTGAGGCTCTGTGAGCCATTAACAGCAGCAGAATTGTACTCAACTTCAATCTATAACCTCATGGCCCAGCTTATCCCTCTTTTTTTACCATTACTATCAAGCCAGGCGATCAACCCTGCTTCATTGAAGAGCGCAGGAGGACATGTCAGAAGCAACACCAGGCGTACCTAAGAATGAAGTCTCAAACTGGTGAAGCGACAACATAAGGCTATTTGCATGCCAAACAGCAAGTAATTTAAGTAAAGCATTTACACAACCCAAGCTCAGCAGTCCTGGCACATGAATAGTGGTGGACAATTAAACAACTCACAGGAGGAAGAGGCTCCACAAATATCCCCATCTTTGGCTATGGGGAAGCCTAGGATATCTGTGCAAAAGATGAGGCTGATGCATTTGCAACAATGTTCTGTCCTCAGGTGCCGAATGGCTGACCCATCTCTGCCTCTTAAGTAGGACCCAGAATCGTAAATGCCAGTCTTCAGCCAATTTGATCCACTTCTCGTGATATCAAGAAAAGGCTGAAGGCAAAGGCTATGGACCATGGCAGTATTCTGGCAACAGTACTGGAGGGTTGAGCACCAGAATTTGCCATGCCCCTTGCCAGAAGGTTTACATTTAAACGGCCCAAGGAAATCTTGAATTTATCTTGTGCCTCGTGGCAAAGACCTTCACATTCAACTAATTGAAAATGCAGTGACTGAACAAGATCCCAATGTCTCTTTATAAGGACAGTTTTTGATAAGATGTTTGCGAGAGAAATATTGGTGATGAAACCAAGAAAACCTTCTATTCTTTTGAGCTGTTACATTTAATTAACAGCACAAACTGGCTCTTCATGTTGCACAGGAATAATTTAAGGTCACTTAAAGCAGGCACGCGAGGGCTCAGTTTAACATCTCATCTGAAGAATTGCAGCTATATTGGAATTGTTAGATTAGACTCCGACTATTGGAGTTGACATGGAACTCCATTTGATGCACAAGTGGTACCGAAGGAATTAAGCAGAATCATTTAATGAATAATATATTTTGTTTATCAAATAGTTCGCAGTGACGCTCAACTTCCAGGTTCACAGGCAATATGCATAAGTGCATAGTTAATAGCTGCTGAAACTTTGAGAGCAATTTTTTTGCTCACTTCTCCATGTCAAAAATTAACGAAAATCACTCCTGAAAATTGGTAAAGAAAAAGTTCTAACTGTTCCACCGTGACTGCCTATGACACTGAAAGTTCAGAGGTGAAGACCCACTGCCAGATCTAAGCACAAAAATCAAGGCTGGCAGAGTGCAGTTTTGAGGGAGTGCTGCACTATCGGCAAATCTTTCAGATGAGATAGAAACAGAAAATAGAAGCAGGAGTAGGCCGCTCGGACTTTCGGACATGCTCCGTCATTCATTTTGACCGTGGCTGATCATTTGAATTCAATATCCAGATCCCACCCCCCGCTTTAGCCCAAAGAGCTATATCCAATTTCTTCTTGCCATCTCGCACCATTTTGGCTTATCCCTTTAAGGTTTACCCCTTAGTCTCAAACTATGACCCTTAGTTCTGGACACACCATCATCGGGAACATTCATTTTGAATCTACTGTATCTAATGCTGTTAGACTTTCGTAAAGTTTCTATGAGATCCCCTCTGACTCTTCTAAACTTCAGTGAATATAATCCTGACCCACTTAGTCTCTTTTCTCATCTGAGAGACCTACCATCCCAGGAATCAGCCTGGTAAACCTTAACTGCACTCCCTCCGTAGCAAGGACACCAAAATTGCATGCAGTGCTCCAGGTGTGGCCTCACCAATGCCCAATACGATTGCAGTAAAACAGATAAGGCTGAAGCATTCGCAGCAATCTTCAGCCAGAAGTGCAGAGTGGATGATCCATCTCCGCCGTCTCGAGTGGTCGCCAGCATCTCAGATGCCAGTCTCCAGCCAATTCAGTTCACTCCACATGATATCAAGAAACGGTTGGAGGCACTGGGTCCTGATAAAGCTCTGGCAATAGTACTGCCGATCAAAAAAAATGACCCAGTAATGCCAACTCTTTGCTTCCTGTCTGCTAACCAGCTTTCTATGTATCTCAAGACACTACCTGCAATCCCATGTGTTTTAACTTTGCGTAGTAATCTGGTATGAGAGATCTTCTCCAAAGGCCTTCTGAAAGTGTCTAAATCACATCTGCCGGTTCTCCTTGGTCAACTCTACTAGTTACATTCTCAAAGAATTCCAATAGATTCATCAAGCGTGATTTCCCTTTTGTAAATCCATGCTGACTTTTTGTCTGATTATACCACTGCTTTCCAAATACTGAAATCCTTGATAATGGACTCTGACAATTTCCTCAGTACTGATGATAGGCTACCTGGTCTATAGCTCCCTGTTTTCTCTCTTTTCCTTTTTGAATAGCAGGCTTACTTTAGCTACCTTCCAATCTGTGGGAACCAGTCCAGCGTCCAAAGAATTTTGGAATACAGCCACCAGTGGATCTACTGATGTTGAACCGAGGCCCCGTCTGCCTCCTCTGGATGCAAAAGATTTTGTGGTACTGTTACAAAGAGTAGGGGAATTAGCCCAGTGTCCTGTCCAATATCTATCCCTCGAACAACGTCATAAGCACAAATTAATTGGTCATTATCGCATTGCTGTTTGTAAGAGCTTGGGTGCACTAATTGGCTGCCACTTTTCCTGCTTTAAAATATTGACTGTGCTTCGGAAACTATTTAATAAACTGCATTGTGTTTTGAGACAGCTGGTGGTTGTGAGTAACGCTATGTAAATAAGTGCAAGTCTGTCTTTTTTTCTTTGAACTATAGTAATGTACAGCTTGCAGTAATAAACATGTACTGCTGTTTACATCAAGGCGATGTATTGAAATGTGACCTGGATGCATTCTGTGTAGCATGTGTCCAGATTACATACACTTATAAATGACTTGCATGCCCTCGTATTGATAATCGACATGTTATCATTGTGCCAAGTTTGAAGTAGATTGAGTTTGTTAAGAGTGTGACTTTTTGACTGCTTTTTGAACACAGCAAATAATGGATAATATTTGATTTGGAGTTCTAATTGATTAATGTGTATGTTAGTATTTTCAAGATCTTTCAGCTTTATGTTGTCATGAAGTTAAATTTATTGGTCACTATTTAACCTGCTAGCCTGTTGTAAGGCTTTCTTAGTATTTATTGAAGTGATGCTCATATTGCTATTTTCACCTTCTGCCACAGAAGTGCACCAGCCTCTCCAAGCCATCCTGGTGTGTTTTCCTCCCACTCCAGCGGTGTACAGACTCCAGAGAGCCTGTCCAGGGAAGGTTCTCCAGTCCCCACAGATCACGAATCTAGCACTGTGCAACCTAAGTTAGCAGTAATACAAGAGGCAAGATATGCTCAGAGTGCACCAGGTGAGTGCCATGCATATCCAAATTTGTAAGCTAATGCATTAGTAACTAAGCCTTTAGTAAGGAGGGGATATTACTTTACGCAGTAGAAATCTTTCAATTCTTAACCCAGTTACAAAACTGAATTTTCCTGTTTCCAAAGTGAATGTGAATCAGCCTTTAATTCTGGTTTTGGTTGTAACTTGTATGTGACTTGTTGCATTTAACTCCTAGACAGTCAAACTGACTCGACACAAGCTGCAATCGAAAATAACAACTTTTTTCACAGAATAAATTAAAAACAAGTGTTCAAATCTGCATTTCTGATTACAAAATAGCTTGCTTATGTTGATAGCGGGTTAACAATAACAGAGGTATATTAGTCTTGTTAAATCATGGTTCCACATTCATTATGTTAAACAAATGCCCTACAGATGAAAACTGTAAATGTTTGTTACTCGCTTAAAATCCAGTATGAGACAGGAAAGATGGATTTAACCTCTTCCTTCAACACTGTCAATTCTTTATCAGAAAATGTCAAATCTGCATTTTGACCATGCAGTTGCATTGAAACTTGATTTCAGTATCTAAAACCTGTGTAGCAAATCTTCCCCCTCTCTCCTACCACCGCGACCAAACCAAACCCCCCCGCCCCGCCCATGTATGCTTAAGTTCTGTTACCCTTTGAGTCCAGACAACTTTAAATCCAGAGTGTTAAGGAAGATATATCATACCTGTCGTACCCAGCATATCTTACGATAACCGAGGGAGAGACTGCACAGTTTGTATTCTAACCCCTAGGAATAATGATGGGAAATTCAGTACATCTTTTTCCTGTAACTGTAAAACAATACAGAAACTTTAAAAAAATTTAGAACCTAAATGTTCCCAACCCTTCCACTTGAAATAATTCACTTTTTGACGTACTTAAAAAAGCAATCGATGAGAAATCAATATTTCACGAGGAAAATCTATTTGAGATGAAATTATGTTCATTTTAAGGATCTGCAGAAAAAAATTCTAAAAATATATATTAATCAAGTATGTAAAATTGGGTACATAATCAAACCCTGAATCTTATAATTCTGAAGAAAAATAGGCCACTGTTCCACAATTAGTGTTGGAAGTATGTGCTCTTCTGCAGTCACTGAAGTCTGTTGAAACCAACAAAGCACAAAGCCCTTAGTAAAGGAGATTGTCATTCACAACTGTCATGCTAGAAGTCTACTCAAGTTGACAGATCATTCAGCCACATCTGAGTACTAGCTTCAGGCTTGTGAAATGCCAAGTCTCAAATGGTCATATCATTCCAAACCAGTTATTTAAGTCAGAACTACTGCAAGATAAGAGGACATGTGAGCTGAGACTGAGTAGAAAGGGCCTATGTTCTCAAGTTTAGCAGAAGCAATCTTGTTTAAAAAAAAATACAAAATTCATCAGGACCTTGACAAGGTAGATGCTGAAATGCTCTTTCTCCCTGACTGGAGAGTCTGTAACTTGGGGTCACAGTCTCAGGATAAGGGGTTAGCCATGTAGGATGGAGATGAGAAATTTCTTCACTGAGAGTTGTGAATCTTGGGAATTTTCTATCCCAGAGGGCTGTACCTGCTCAATTGATGAGATTGATAGATTTCTGGCACCAAGGCTTCCCAAGCTGTGGGTTATGTCCCCAGTGTGATTGTCAGCCAAGATTTTGAGGTCCAGCTCTGAGGCACGAATGGCAGACGTGAAGCTTAGAGTGCTGTCTAAGTTGTGAGGTCCCATTAAAATTTTTCCAATGGTGAGCTGGTCTATTGGACAGATCCTTGATGCCTGATACCTGTTGCAAAATTGGCTGCAAAAATTTAAGCGCTTGACCGTACTCCCTTCTTGGACACCCAAGTTTTCATTTTGAGATCTCATATGGAGAAAAGTCTCAAGAAGCAGTGCAGTAAAGGAATTGAGGGATTTGGACATAAGGTGGATAGGTGAAGTTGACATTGACGATTAACTGTGGTTTTGTTGGAGGAGGCTTTTGAGGACTGTACAGTCAACTATTTTTTGTGTTCGTACGCACTTACGAAGATGACTCGAGAACAGCAAGGCAGGGAGTCAGATGAAATCATTCTTGGATTTGGAATCAGGAAGGCTGACTACTTCTGTTCGAGAGTTCTGTCATTCAATGAGACAATAGCTGACATAATAAGGGGTGACTTTTACTTGTCTTATTCTGAATGCAACTCAGGCAATTGAGTCTTTATGCTTAACAGGTAGGAGCGCTCCCCTGTCGTAAACTTCTCTGCAATGGCTACTTTCCCTTCCTGCGGACATTTAATTTGTCGGGGTAGTCATTATGTTGTCATTTGATCAGCATTCCTACATGTTTATTCACTGTTACTGAAGAAATAATTAATTGGACTTGCTTTTGAGGCACATGTTAAATGGTGAATGGCTTTATTGAATGCTGCCTGGTTTTCTAACAGCACAACTTTGCATTTGGACTTTGTTTGTCCAAGCCCAATTACCTTCAGCTGCTTCATCAGTGATCTTCCTTCTATTATAAGGCTGTTCATCACTGATGATTGCACAGTTCTCAAACTGAAGTAGCCCATGTCCAAATTCATCAAGACCCAGACAATATCCAGGCTTGAGCTGACAAGTAGCAAGCAACATTTGCGCCACACGAGCGCCAGGCAATCACAAACACCATCACAAATAAGAGAGAATTTAACCGTCGCCACTTGACATTTGATGACATTATCATTGCTGAATCCCCGCTACACTGAATTGGACTAGCCATTGTGCAGGTCAGATGTTAGGAATCCTGTGCAAGCAACCTGACTCTCCAGAGCTTGTGCACCATTTACAAGACGTAAGTCAAGAGTGCAGTGGAATACTCTCCACTTGCTTGGATGAGTGCATCTGTAACAACACTCGAAGCTCAACAACATTTAGGACAAAGCTTGCTTGATTGGTGCCCCATCCACCAATATTTACTCCCTCCACTATTGACACACAGTGGCACTAATGTGTACCATCTACAAAATGCGCTGCAGGAACTTGCCGTCAAAGCAACTTCTACACTCGTGATTGTTACCGTAAGGACAAGGGCAGCAGACACATGAGATCACTGCCTCCTGGAAATTCCCCTCCAAGTCACTTACCATCCTGACCTGGAAATATATCACTGTCCTTCACTGTCGCTGGGTTAAAATCCTGGAACTCCCTAACAGTACTGTGGGCGTAGCTACAGTACATGGACTGCAGCAGTTCAGGAAGGCAGCTCAGCACCACCTCCTCAAGAACAACTGGGACGGGCAATAAGTGCTTGCCTAACTAACAACAACCACATTCCCTGAATTAATTTTTTAAAAGTGGAATCACCTTGAACATCACTTGGGTTTTACTTGATCTGTAGGTAAATATAAGGCGTAATAAGGGGCTTAATTTAAGTAACATTGCCGCCATTAGTCATTTGCGGAGACTAGTGTTTAATTGGTCCTTGTCGGACCTTTGGGCGGTTCTCCAACTTGCAACGTTTGATCACTATTGATTCCAGTATATGGTTAAATATTAGTAAATAATATGGGGGTGTTACGTATGTTTACGTTTTTGTTGGTGAGGGGTAACTGGCTTGGGCCAGAGCCCATCCTAACTGATGCATTGAGTATGTAGATATTTATTTTTCTGACGGGACAAAATACTTTTTGAGTCTTTAATTATAGATAATGTGTAAGAATGGGGAATCGAATAAAGATAACATATTCTCAAAGGAACAGATGTTCAATTGTAAATCATTAGATATTTAGAATGTTTTAAATGCCAGTAGTTAGTTGGAAAATGTATTGTACGAATGATGACTGTACCTTGGTAAGCAATCTTTAAAAGTGGTCAAATTTTCAGTAGTCTTGGCAAACCCTGGAATTTATTAATGACACATCAGTGTGCCATTATATAAAACACCAAATATATAGAGTTTATGAAAAAGTATTTCACAATTAATGAAAAATGCACCTCCTCTCTTGGTACAGAGTGGAAAGCATACAAGGCCTTTGTTAGAGGAAGGATAATATATTAATCACCCACGCAGAAAAAGGTGAGCAAGGCTAAGTTAGATCAGTTAGAAAATATTTCAACAAAGCTTAACCTGCAGTAATTGTCAGTATTCACAGTGTGCAAGTTGCTGAAATAGTACTAACTGACCATTTAACTATTTCAAAAGTGGAGCTTGGCCACTATCACAAATGATTCAGATCCGTGGTTTTCAAACTTCTCTGTGGGTTAAGATGCCCAAAGAGAGAGAATCCTGCCATTCCAGAACTTGAGTTCTATTAGCTAAACAGCAACATAAACAAAATGGCAATAAGTTTATTTACCAAAAAAAGTGCAGCATTTTCTAGACATATTTATGATAAATGATATTCACAGTTACTGTGGGATCCTACCGTGGACCCCAGTTTGAAAACCTCTGGTCTAAACGTCATGAACGTAAAAGAGAAAAATGTTCAAAATGACACCACAGCAAATTTAGCTATTGAGGAAAGATTAAATCAAGGATATCCTTTCACCGCTCCTAATCTATTATACCCCTCTCCTTGATAAGTGATTGTCCACACCTCCCTGTTCTGTAGCTTTTAAGGAAAACTGGCTCCAGAAGCCTACGGGTCTGTAGCTTCTTTTGCCATTTTGAGGATGGCGTAGAAGGCTTAGTTAGGGGCACTCTTTATCCCACTCTTCTTTGTCATGCTTTTTCTAAAGTTGCTACGGTACTCCATAAATAATCACTTTTGGGGTACTACTGATGGAAAATTATTACATTTTATATAAATACTTTATTGATAATAGATGGGCTAGTCAGCACTGCACAAAGCTGCTACATTTCCATACTATTATTGAGCTAATGTACAGTCTAAAATACCTTGAAATATACTTGATTACTTGACAATGGTTTGCAGAATTAAATTCACTTGGACAGATATCCATTTTTACTTTGAGCAGATCCCACGTTCGCCTTTTGATTTTAGCACGATCGTCTTCCTAAGCGTGGGCTTCCTCCAGATGCTCGGGTTTCCTCTTTGGACTTCCAAAGAAGTGCGGGTTAGGTGGATTGGCCATTGCTAAATTGACTGTAGCGTAAGGGGATTAGCAGGTAAACGTACGGGGTTACGGGAATAGGGCCTGGGTGGGATTGTGGTCGGTGCAGACTCGATGGGCCGAATGCCCCCCTTTTGCACTGTAGGGATTGTGTGTTGATAAGTTTGGAGAGATGCAGTTAACTTAAAAGCCATCAAAGCCTGATCAAACTGTAATGGAAAAAGAGAGCTCATTTTACATTCTGACCAATATGTTCAGAGGTATGGGAGGTATGCAATTTGGTGGAACTAAGTATGATCAAATTGATTCATTGATTGGTGACATATAAGAAATAGGTGCAGGAGTAGGCCTCGTGTCCTATCAAATCTGCTCCATCATTTAGTAAGATCATGGCTGAACTTCTACATCAACTGCACTTTTCCACTTTCACATTCCTTTTTTTTTAACCTTTCGTGTGATGTTGCCATTGCCTAATTGCCCTTGGCTTGCTCGGCCATCTCTGAGGGCCTTTAAGAGTCAACCTTATATTGTAGTTCTGGAGTCACGTGTAGGCCAAAGGGCATTAGTGAACCTGATTTGGCTTTTATGATTGTTATTACTGAGGTTAGTTTTCAGTTTCAGATTTTGTTAATGGAATTTAAATTCCCTGAGCAATAACTAGAGCCTCTGGATCACTAGCGCGGTGACAATGGCACTCCACCACCATCTTCCACCCCAAATTCTTTTAGTACCCAAAAGTTTCTCAATGTCAGTCTTGAACATATTCATTGACTGAGCATCAGTAGTACTCTGTGGTGGAGAACTTCAAAGATTCCACACCCGCACCACCTCCTCTGAGTTAAGAGATTTCACCTCTCTTAAATGACCTTATCCTGAGATTATGACTCCTAGTACTAGACTGTCCAGTTAGAGAAAGCAGTCTTTCAGGATCTTGTCTCGTCAAGCCCTCATTGTCACATTTCATTATTCTAAACTTCAGAGCAGATGGGCAAACTTTCTTTGGTCTTTCGTTGTAGGATAGTCCACTCATCCCAGAAATCAACCGAGTAAATGCTCGTTGCACAGCCTCAAGTATATTGTTCCTTGAGACCAAACTTTTTAAATTACATAATCATTATAATTTTATAATTTAAACACCTATATATTTGCAATAACATTTGTACTCCAGTTACCTTGCAGTAAGTATTTGGATAAGGGGATAGTATGGGAAAATAGTATTGAGGTAGAAGATCAGTAGTGATCTAGTTGAATGACTGAACAGGATTGAGGGACTGAATGGCCTACTCTTCCTATTTCCTATAAAACTTACTATACTATCACCTTAACTTTTTTTAGTTCCTGCATATTAATTTTCTGTGGTTGATGTACAAGGACCCCCAAATCCCTTTGAATACCATCTTTTGCAAGTCCCTTACCTTTTTTTTAAAAAAAAAATCTGCCTTTTCCCTTCTTTGTCTCAAAATGGATAATTTCACACTTCCCACATTATCGTCTGATCACAAACGGTCATTGTCCCTCGATAACATCTTTGTATCCTTCTCACAGCTTACTTTCCCAGCTTGCTTTGCATCATCAGCAAACTTGTATATATTAGAAATACACAAGATTATCAACCCAAAATAACTGTTTCACCTGCTGAATATTTACAGCCTCTCCTGTTTTTATTTTAAATTTCCAGCGTCCACAATATTTTGCTTTTGTATATATTACACTCAGTCCCCTCATCTATGTCGTTGATATAGATTGTAAGTAGTGATCCTTGTGGCATTCCACCCTGCCATCCTAAAAATGATCCATTAGGTCTTTGTTTTCTGTTCTATAATCAGTTCCCAATCTGCGCTAATGTATTGCCCGATCTGTTTTTTCTCCCTGTTCTGAAAATGATCCATTTATTCCTATGCTGTTTCCTGCTCTGTCATTGATTCCCAACCTGTGCTAATATACTTTCAGCCCCATGAGCCCTAAACTTGTGTGACAACCTCATGTAGCATTTTATTGAATATCTTATAAAAATCCAAATATATTACATTCACGCTATCCTTAACTGCCCCATTAGTTGCATCGTCAAGAAACTAATACATTTATCGACCAGTATTTCCTTTCATCAAACTGTGTTGAATGACTCTGTCTAACTATTCTGTTTAAATCCAAATATAGTACATTCACTGGATCCTTCTTAATTGCTCTACTAATTTGCATCTTCAGACTAACACACTTATCAATCGGTGCTCTGTACCATACCCTTAGGAAAAGTTTCTAGCACTTTGCTTACTATTAATGAGTCAGGTTAACTAGCCCCTCATATTTTCCCACTCCTTTTCTCGAAAGGCAGGGTTATATTTGCTACCTTCCATTCACAGCTGTTCTAAGGAATGCTGGAAAATCACGTGCGTCCATCATCTCTAGCCAACGATGTAAACTATTGGGTCCACCGGATTTAGTGCTTTTTTTTTTCTCCAGTACTTTTCTTTTAATGCTAATTACTTTAAAACTCTTGATGGCCCCCTGTTCACCAGAATTTCTGGTATATTCTTTGTGTCCTCTAATATGACGATCTGCGCAAAATATTTGTTCAGTGTCCCTGCCATTTCCTTTATTTCTCCTATTTCTGTCTCTTAAAGGGGCCACATTAATTTTTGCTAATCTCTTTGTGTAAATTTGTAAAAGTCCTTGCAATTTGTTTTCAAAGTTCTTGCTAACTTACTTCTTCCTCCCTGTTTATCAATTTCTTGGTCACCCTTTGCTAATTGTTAAAACCTTTGCAATCCTCAGGTTTACTAACCTTTTTGGCAACATTGTTGACTGCTTTTGAACTAAAACTACCTATTAGCCATCACTACCAATTTTTTAACGGTGAAATTTAATCCGTAGAATCTACATTCATTAAGTATTCTTTTAAGTGTTCACCATTGTTTATCAGCCTTCATATCTTTTAATCTAGTTTTCCAGTCTACTTCAGCCAAGTCATTCCTCGTACCTCTATAATGATGAGCAGAAATAGGCCATTTGGCCCACTGAGTCTGCTTCCCCATTCATAACTGATCTGATATGATCCTCAGTTCCACTTTCTCACCTTATCCCCATAACCCTTGATTCCGTTACTGATTAAAAATCTGTCTGTCTCAGCCTTGAATTGAGACTTAACAACAGTCTCTGCAGTAAAGAGTTCCTTCCTCTTCATCTGAGATTATGCCCTCTGGCTCTAGACTCTCCTGCAAGGGAAACAGCCTCTCAGCATTTACCCTGTCACACCCCCAGAGAATCCTGTATGTCTCGATAAGACCGCCTCTCATTCTTCTAAACTCCAGTGTGTACCAGCTCAGCCTTCCTAACCTCACCGCGTAAGAAAATCCCTCCTTACCCAGGTCAACCTGGTGAACCCTTTTTGGACTACCTCCAATGTCTATATCTTTCCTTAGATAAGGGGACCAAAACCGTTCACGGTATTACAGGTGTGCTCTAACTAGTGTCTTATCTAGTTATAGCATAACTTTCCTATTTATATACTTCCCTTTGAAATAAAG
Source organism: Carcharhinus amblyrhynchos (assembly GCF_965287045.1). NCBI lineage: Eukaryota > Metazoa > Chordata > Chondrichthyes > Carcharhiniformes > Carcharhinidae > Carcharhinus > Carcharhinus amblyrhynchos. Next base: position 37,913,227 of record NC_137344.1, on the reverse strand, counting down.
GGAATTCCATTTCCCTTCGCAATTACCCACTGTGCGTGTAGCTTCTCCGTTACACGATGCATTCGGTTAATGTTGCATTCTTGTGCCTTAGACCCTCTAATTTTATACATCGATTGAGCCTTACACAGGTTACAACTGCTCAGTCGACTCTTCAGCTCTGAGTAATTGCCCCCATTCAGGCAGCTGCCTACAATTGGTTGGATTTTAACTTTAAAAAATATGAATCGGTTGACAGTTAAATTTTAAATATTAAGATTAAATTTCTCTGTGAACTAATCACAAACTTGCCAGATAATTCCAATTCCACTCTCAAATTCTCAACTTCCCACCCTGTTTGCAATGTGCTCTGTGCCATGGTTCACATTGGTACAGTTGGGGAAAACAAAATCTGATGAGGATTTACTTTGTCTTTTTTCTATTCCACATCTAAGTTTCTCAATGCATTCTTGACAGTGATATAATTTGGGTATTTCTTCAGCGTATTTGAGTTTTTTTTAAAAACCTATTATTAAATAAGCACATTTGACTAAACATGTTTCCCTCTGTCTAAGCAATAACAGAGCTTTCAACATGCAGGCTGCACGTGGATATTATAATAATGACACCGAATAAGGTTCCGTTGTGAACTGGTTTGAGGATAATTTCAGTAATGCAGCTTTGATAATTAAATAATTGCTGAGTAGCCTAACGAGTGAGCTTAAACCAATGTAATTGAGGACCACGTCAAAAGTGGCTCTATAACAAAATTAGCATAAGTCTATTTGCGAGTACTTTTAGCCAAATCTAATGCTTTGTAGAGTGAAGATATGATTTCTTTTGGAAAGTTCATTTTCAAACTTGTCATGTAATTGTTGAAAACTTTGAATTCTTTTTTGTAGTAATGGGGAGGTGGAGTGTCATTCATGAATATATTTTTGTCATGTTTACAACTTTAGTAGTAGACACGTACAGGAAGGTTAATTGCTTTCCAATTTTCTTCTTTATTCTCAGGATCACCTCTGTCCACTCAGCCAGTTCTAATTGCCGTCCAACGGCAAATTTCACAGTCCATCAAACCTGTCACGTATACTGTGGCCACACCTGTTACACCGACGTCTCAACCATCCATGTTGCAAACTGTTCATGTGGTTCATCAGATACCCACTGTAGCTGTTACTATGGCTAATCTGGCAGCAAACAGCTACACTGTAGCAAACCAGGCCGTTGTGACACAGGCTATGGTCAGCCAAGCTAAAATGGATCGGCCAGAAAACGGAGAACATAAAGAAGTGAAAGGTAATGGGAGTTAGGATTTTCGAACGCTGCACCTTGATCTAATGTGCCAAATCATTGCTGTGTATTTAGGCAAGATCATTACCAAATATGATATTTCATCCTCTCGTTCTACTGCTCAAACTTATCAAAGCTAAATGCAAAAGTACTATCAATTGGATTTGGGGCAAGATATAGAAGGATAAAATTGTTATTGAATGCAAGGTAGAAGGTTACAATTAAATTTTGAAAGCTACGCATTTCAAAACTTAAATGTGTAACATTTCATCTCGCACGATAATCTCTGTAGTGAAAATACTTGAATTGTACTAAAACGTTTTCTTTGCATTCTGAATGCTCCTTCCCAAATAATAATAAAACTGGAACCTGCCTTGATTAATGTTTACATTTGCATTCCTGTGGTTCATTACAAAAATGTTTTCATGTTTCTTAATTTTTTTCTTGAGAGAAGAGAACAAAAAGCAAAACATATCAAGGAATGCGGTTAGTTTCCAGTATTGCGAAAGAAATGAGGATACCGTTTTATAATCAATGAGATGTTAAGTGCAATTTTGAATTAAGTGATGCAGTTTGATATGTGATACTTTTTCTTCTGTTTTGCAGTCAAAGTGGAGCCTATTCCTGCAATTGCACCAGCTTCAATAGGCACTGCTAGTCGCTTCATTCAGACTTCACAGGGTACACCCATACAGACAGTTACTATACTACAGCAGGCTCCTTTGGGCCAACACCAGTTACCCCTTAAACCAGTTGCACAGAATGGAACGCATGTGGTGCCCATCTCTTCAGCAACACAAGGTCAAGCTAACACTGGTAATATTATATTTTTATATCTTTGTAAGTTTGACTATTAACCACATTTCTTTAAATATTGAATATAAATACAGACCGACGGCTGAGGTTTTAGGGCATTTCACACCTTAGAAAGTCCCAAGGTATATTCACCAGCTGACGTAATGACATCGGAACAGACATTTCATCTCTTGAATCTGATCCATCGTTCAATTAAATCATGGCTGATCTGCAGCTCCATTAACCCATCCTTGCTGCAAAGCCCTTAATCGCTTTGGATGATAAAAATCTGCCAATCCTGGAATTAAAATCTATAAATGTTCTTCCATCAGTTGCCATTTACAGAAGAGAGCTCCAAACTTCCACCACTCTTTGTGTAGAGATGTTTCTTAATTTAATTCCTGAAAGGTCTGGCTCTAATTTTGAGTATATCCCCTCTTTCTAGAGTCCTGGAATGGCAGAAATATTTCTGTCTACCCTACGTATTTCCCTTTATATCGTTGTACAGGCATAGTCACAGTTATAAAATACACAGCATGCGCCCGCAAACAGTTATGGGATAGTTTACCAGATAACCTCTTGTTGGTTGAGAGAGAAATGGGCTCAGAATGAACTCCCTTTTCAAACATTGCCATAGGATCTTTTACGTCTATCTGAGAGGTGAGATGAGGCCTTGGTTTAACGTCTCCTCTAAAAACTGGCAGGGTGGAATCGTGCAGTACTTCCTCTGTACAACACTGAAGTCTAGGTATACGCAATAGTTTTTGATTCAGAGATACGTGCTGTCCCTGACTCCGAGATTGAAACCTGTTTTGAAAATATCTCCCAGGAGAACTGAATACCGGTTAAAAGACATCAGTAGATATTAGTTGCATACGTTAATCACCATTGACACTAAATTATGTTGTTCAATTCTGAGCTTTGCCCATTGAGTACTGGCCTAATATTTACAGTATGCTTGCATTATCAACTATTTAACTTCCACCAGATGATGAGACAGATGTGAATGATTTGTCTTCAAACAGATGAACGGAATTGCAGCGTTAAATCTCTTATGGGGGATTTTTTTTATGGAAATGAAAAAAATTAAATAGAGCTCACTTAATACATAAAAAAAATCCTAGTTTAATATAACATAACAGAAAGCAAAGTAACCTGGTGATTAGATTTGCTGGACAAAAGCCATGCATGTATCAGATTGAAGAGGTTTGGTTCAACCACTTCACCTTGGGTTAATTATAGAGGGAGGTGTTCTGTCATAAAATATAAACCAATAAAATGTCATTGTGCACACTTCATCAAAATATTCGTAGACAACAAACATATCACTTATCCCCACTATTTGTTGTTCAAAGACTGCCAATTAAAAATGAACAATTGCAGATTTTTGTATTCATTGTTGTATTCAGTTTACCTGTGTAGAGATGAGGTGCCAATTGACACTGGGTAATATTGCCTCACACATTTTGTTTTATCCCGTTTTGACTACTTTGTTTGGATGTTGGGCAAAGACATTTGTAAGCATTCCTCAACCCTCTTTTACTTTTGTCTTAAGTGTCAAGGCATTTGAAAAAAATATTTCTTTTGAGGTTTCTCTCCCATACTTTTGACTTTCTCCAACTAAAGTTACGATTACTTAACTACATTCAGGAATTTGATGACAAACCTAAATGCAGCATATTTGTAATACCTTCGTCGCTTTGCAGTTGATAGGCTCCTCATTTGTTTTTCCTTTTGTGGCGAGGACACAGCTGAGCAATTTTCCACCTTTGTCAGGTAGGTGCCAGCGCACTGAAATACTTTGGCTAGAGGCATGGATACTTCTCAAGAACATCCTTAGCACTAAAACTGGGTTGTTGTTGGGACCCGTAGCTTTCGCTGCATCCAATACGCTCAGACATTTCTTAATATCAGATGGCAGAAATCACCTACAAATGGCTTCTCATCGCGACTTGGCACCATTTCCTCTCGCATGCCCAAGCATCTATCCTTTGAGCCAGCCGTTTCTCATCTACATACTGCCAATCTTATCACCTGTGGCGGTCAAAGGTACAAGACGACTACCTGGTTCAGTTGAAGAGATTTCATGAAGTCTTGCATCTGAAGCTACCACGACTTAGTGACTGCAGTTATCAAAGTGGTTGCAGAATTTTATCTGCTCTTTTCTGTTATTGTAAAATATTTCATAAGTTTGACATTGAAGTTGACAAACTCCAAAACTTGGTTAGCCCTTTTTATTCTAACTTCAAAATCCAGTCCTTTTTTAGGTAAAAGGTATTTCTTCTGAAATTGATAAACAGTGGCAATATTTGTCGCTTGATTGCCTAACAGTGTATGAATCATTGAAAAGCATTACTATTGTAAATTGTCCTCCGGTGCAAATTTATTTAACTGAGTATAGGCGTCAAATTAAATTAGAACTTTCCCACCCTTTTAATAATTGTGGGGAACTGTCAAGGCAAACCTAATAGGAATTGACTCCTTAAAGAGGCCTATAAACATTCTGTTCTGTTTCCTGCAGCTGCTGCAAGCCCATTACACATGTTGGCAACCCATGCCTCCGCATCAGCGTCCCTTCCCACAAAACGCCAAAATGGAGACCAAGGAGAGCAGCCAGAGATTAAACGTATCAAAACAGAAGATGGAGAAAGTATACTTGTCGCTGTCAAAGTGGAAACCCCAGCTGTGGCTGCGAGTGTGCACAACAGCCAAAACTAAAGACTGGGGAATGGGAAAAGATGCTTAATTTCTATCAAATGCAAGGTGCCAAATGGACAAGTCTAACTTAACATCTAGAACTTCAGAATGTGTTGACTCGTTATGGGTTTAGGGGACCTGTATGAGTGACTGTAAATTGTAGCACTGAGAAACAGGAAGCCTTAAAACACAGGAATAAATTAAAATAAACTGAACAAATTTAATAAGTGACTCCCCTCATAAGAGGCTGTTCCTCCTGCTCAACTACCTCAGTGCTCACTGGGAAAGGGAGAGACGGGAAGGGCCACAGCTAGCCACGCACATCTGACGTTCTCCATCAGATACTTATAGACTTGAGCAGACCAGTGTGACGGCAGCATGGCAAGTGCTTACTGTACACCAGTTACAAAAGATTGTATATTACATAAAGGAAACAAAGGTTGGACCCATTTCCTACATCTGGCAGCTAGCCTTTAATGACCTACCTAATGCAGTTGTTAGTAAATATGCAGTATTTTGTTCATATGTGGAATTAGGATATTTCTGGGTGTATTTCATTTCTGCAGATGAAAATGGGGTTACTATCATTTCAGATCACTCCATTTTATATTTCAGAAGCTTTGGAATCACAACTGTTTTCGTACGTAAATTTAATTTTATGTTCAGTGAAAATGAATGTAGTTATGTTTTTTTAAATAACCAATGGAGTGGTTAAAAGTTTACTTCAGTCTGTTTAAATCCAGATAAATCTACTTTACACCTGCAGATTTTCATATTTTAACAGATTCCTGATGAATTTAATCAATTTTTATTAATGTGTAGTGATCAAATGCTTCGGGTTTGCATGTTTTGGGCAAGAAGCCAATGTAACTGAGCCGTTACCTGACCTAAATGAACAGCTATTAATTTGACCAGCGCTGCACTTACCTACTGCTTATTTGCTTTCTTTGCTTCTTTGTTACTTTGTGTTGACATTGGCTATTCCTGGCTTGGTTTTGCAGGCTATATTTCAAACAAAAAGAAGAAAAACACATTGCTGCAAACTGTTTATTTAAGAGGAGGAGAAAAAAAAGTGCATATCTGTTCTGGGCTATTGGGACCTGGTAACTGTTGCTAAAAATCAAACTGCGGAATAAAAACCTTGTTTAATTATGACGTCTATGTAGTCGGGGTTACGAATGTTCAAAATATGAACGGACACAAAATATATTTCATGATATGTATGTATCTACGAAGTCCATTTTTCTCCACTTCCAGCAGTTCAGTGGCTTTTGTTCACAAGGTAGCTGAGCTGCGTAGACCAGTCGGGTCCCGTGCTCAGTTCTAGGTCAGCTGAATTAGGTGACCTCTGTTGGTCCCTCTAGCGGATTTCATCACCCAGCTTCCCCAATCAATATTGATATCCAATGGACATTGCTTAACCAGTGGGCTTACCTGTGATGTCTCAGGGTTGGATAACCAAAGAAAAACCTTTTCTGTTTGACATCAATGAAGTGGCATAATACATTTGTTATAACCTTTAGCAGTTTACACATTAACTTGTGTTTATGTCTTTAGTGTAATTAAACAAAGATGCTTCACGAGTGCTTAGGAAAGCAAACTGAGCTACCTGTGGTGATATTGGAGCAGATGGCCAAAAGCTTAGTCGAAGAGAAGGATTTTAAGGAGGAAAGAGGGGCTGAGCATTTTAGAGAGGAAAATTAAGAAACGAGGGCACGAGTAGCTGAAATGATGAAACGGTGTCAAATACTGAAGTAGCCTGAATTAGATGAGTGCAGATATCTCAGGATTGTAGAACTGAAGGAGATTATAGAGAAAGGGATGCGATTCTGGAGGGATTTGGAAACAACGATGGAATTTTAAAATTGAGGCGTTGCTTGACCAGGCACCCAATGCAGCTTAGCAGGCAGGTTAGCTGAACTGGACTTGGTGAAAGTAAAACATGAACAGCAAAGTTTTGGATGATTTCAAGTTCAGCAGAATGGGGGAAACCAGCTAGAAGGATATTGAAATAGTCAAATCTGGAGGTGAAAAGGGCAGGGATGAGGTTTCAGCAAATGAGTTGAGGTGGGAGCAGAATCAGGCATTGTTATTTTCGTGGAAGTGAACTGTTTTTGTGATGGCGTGAATATGCCGTCGGAAGCCCATTTTGGAGTCAAATATGACACTAGGGCTGTAAATAGTGACTGAGTTGCTAGGAAGAGAGATGAAATTATTTGGGAACTGAGTTTGTAGTGGGCACCAAAGCAACTGCTTTGGTCTTCCCGGTATTTAATTGGAGGAGATTTCTGTACTGGATGTCAGACAGGCAGTCAATTAATCAGCATGCAAGAATTACCAGAGCTGGTGGTGAGGTAGGGCCAGGCATCATCAGTGTTCAAGTGAAAACTAATGCTGTGTTTTCAGATAGTGTCACGTTGGGGCAATGTATACGTGAGCAATAGGAAGGGGCTAAGAATAGGTCATCGTAGGACGCCACATATAATGGCATGGGTGCAGGAAGAGTTGTCATTACAAGTGATACTCTGCCTGTATAGACAGATTAGAACGGATGAGCGGAGTCCTGCCCAACTGGACAAAAGTGGGGAGGCACTAGAGGACGACGTAGCTAAGGCTGCAGACACGGAGGCTATTTCAAAATCACATTTGTGGTATTAAGGCCGTAAATAGGAATAAACGAAAATTGAAACGTAACCAAAGTTAAAATAGAACAATCTGATGCTGGTGGGATGACTGTAGCTTTGCTGCCATAATCTCGATCACTTGAATCGCTAGTTCAGGCGAGATCTGAATCCTTTGCTGTAAAAAGAAAATGATCGAGATAAATAAGCCATTAAGCCACCATTCTACTTGATGTCCACGTAGCATCAGAAACAAGATCTAGAATAGTTGGTCTGCCGACTGTCGGGGAGTGCAAGGACCCGTGACCTTTGGAAGAAGCAAAACTGGAAAGATAGGTAGATGTATATAAAGTAAAAGGATTGTTCAAGAGGTGAAGATTTAACCCATGTATTTACTGGCTAATAATTTTTTCATATTTTAAGCTATATGTGAAATAGTGAATCTTATTAAATTCGAGATAATTGTGTCCGAATGAAGATGCTTTAACTTCTGAATTTGTTGAACATTTCTAACACCAAATTACTTGGATAAGCTTTATAGATCATTCCATTGGTGTTCACAATATTGAATATGGCAAATCGCTTAATCTCGTAAGGTAGCACAGCTCTACAGCAGCCATGACATTGTTCGATGTTTCCTTTGTACGAGTCACTGCACTATTAAGTAATTATTTATATATGAAGCGCGTTGGTAATGTTTGTTTGAGAAGGGTGTGGAAAGATGTTCTAGGAATGTCAACCTTTCATCTGAAGAAGCACCTTCCTCTCCCTCTCTCCCCACCACCACCTTCACTATACTACAGTCTAAAGCAGCAATTGTCCACGGCTGGATTTTGAGGATATTTTAATTCTGTGAATCGCAATAGGACAGCCACGGTACAGCAGTAGATAACTTTGATAACATTCAAATTGGCATAATTCCCATGTGCTGTTCCTTTGCTGAAGTGATGTATTTCTCCAGGTGAGGACGGAAGCTGAAGGAATTCAGAACATCTGAGCTGAACAGCAGGATGTGAAAGCAGCAAGTTTGCCCACTAATATCTTTGTTTCCTTCTGGTAGATTTGGAAGATTTAATACAACTGGATTTAATGTTGCGCCCAAGCTCACTTTTAAAGCTGCATCAAGCTTGGCTGAATACCATTGATCAGCTAGATGCGAATTTCATTTGTTTGTCTTAACATCACAACCTTTACTGTGTGTGTTAATGTTGAGAATGACCTTGTAACCTGCTTTACTTCTTAGAACAGAATGAAAAGTTTGCTCTCTTTGCACTGCAACTGGACCTTAAAAGTTGTACAAGGAAGCTACAACATATTGGGATGATCAGTGTGGCTCGTGATATTCTGGTGGAAGGGGCAATCATCAATTTTCAGTTTGTGCTTCCCAAACATATAAAAGATTAATCAAATTTCTTACCTGCAGGCGACTGTGTGCAGATGCATCCTGTACTATAGGAGGACGGTAATTTTTTTTGTAAAATAACACAATACGGCAGATGCTAGAATCTGAAAAACAGAACGGACACTTCATGGACACTCATAATATCCTAATATCCAGCCTTCTGTATCCTCATTTACACTCCCTTTGTCCAATTCCACACCCCCTCATCCGCCACCACCATCCCAATCGTACAAATCTCTGCTGATTCTCTTTGCCCTCAGCTCGCCTACACTTGAAGCTTTGTCTCTTGATTCTCTGCAATATCAGCATCTGTGGGGAACGTGTCCGCTGCTGCAGGCTTGTTTAAGGGTTGTCACTAATAGGAACAACAATTTGATTGGACAGCAAAATATTAGCTGGAATTAATAATGTTTCAAATTCCACATTGCTTTATGGGAAGCAAGGAGGAAACGTTTAATAGGTATTAGCGAGTAGTTTAATATTTTAGCGGGCAGGTGGCTGAGCTGGACTCTTCTGTTGCACTTGAAGCTTGTTTCCCTTTTACTTCAGGGTACAGATTTTTAAAAATTGACAGGCATGTCTACCAGATTTATGAAGTTAAATTGAAAGAACTTTGTAACTGTGAATATAGATCTGAAGTTTGGCCTCCTGCAGGTGGAGGTAGGATATTATGGTTGGCACCTTGTATATTTCCAAAGTTGAATTCACTTTCCTTGGGATTGAAATGTTGTTCTTTAGTCCCTTCCTTCATTTCTCCCCCTGTAAATTAATGTATTATGCCATATCAAGTTATATATTTTGGTGATGCAGGAAGGTTAAGAGGGAGTTTGCGCAAATCTTTTTCAGACTTCTGCATTTCTATTCTTCAATCATCAAAACCCTGTAGCGAAGAAGGAGGCCATTCGGCCCGTCGAGTCTGCGCCGACAACAATCTCACTAAAGCCCTATTCCTGTACTCCACACGTTCATCTCGCTAATCCTCTAACCTACGCACCCCGGGACACTAAAGGGCAATTTAGCATGGCCAATCAAGCTAACCCGCACATCTTTGGACTATGGGAGGAAACCCACGCAGAAACAGGGGGAATGTGCAGATTCCATACAATGACCCAAGCTGGCAATCAATCCCAGGGCCCTGGAGCTGAGAGGCAGCAGTGCTAATCACTGTGCCACCCAGTCAACAGATGAGTAAAAATAGGTCAGCAATGGCCCAGATTTTTGTTTTGTAATAAGGTGCCTAACATTCTGCTCATTGCATCCCCTAACGCTGCAGAAATTGAGAAGTAAATGCATTTTGCTTAAGTTCTCAAGTTTTAAGTTTTCAACATACTCACGGTGTAACATACTGTGCTACTTGCGGTATTTCTGGAGGTTATAGAGATCACTTGTATGGGAAATGGTGAGGGGAGGGGGAGTTGATATGCTGCAGTGGCAGATGTGGTTTTGAAGTTATGGAGAAGGTGCATCACTAAATCTGAATAAGGTAAGTTTACTATTATTTAATCTTTGTTAAATAGGCAGTAGCAGTTATTGATAATGGGTTTTTAAATTTTCAAAGACTTAATTCTCCAACCTTCATACTACCAATATGACTGTGGATTTACCAAAAACTTTACAGAACAGGAAAGAAGTTCACTGGAACTACTGCACAATTGTACTTTACAGAAGTGTACATGTTTCATGTGGGCACTTCATAAATGACCCTCAAAGCCAACAAAGTAAGCCTTTATCCCATCTGGCAGGACTTCAACCCACGTCTCCAAGATTAAAGCATTTTAATGCGTCAAATGTTTTTTGAACATCTGTTTGACTCGTGCAAATAATGCTTTGGTTGAATCTGGAACCCAGACAGTGAAAATGCTTCCGATGTTTTACTGCGTCTAAACAACTGCTGACCAGATCTTTGAACATGACAGAAATGGTGACTGTCAAAGCGTTGTGCTGGTTATTAAGGTAAATGAAAGGGGAGTAGTGTGTGGAGTGGGGCAGCTAGGCACACTGTCTTAATGTTTTTGTAGGAAATTGAAGATAAACGAACGTTTAGATTTCATCTGAGAAGCAAGATGCTAAGCCATGCTCTTTTCCCTCCAGGAAGGGATGAGTAACCTTGAACAATTCTCAGTACAGCTACTACTCAGCAGTACTGAGATTACACATTTCCTTTCATAGGTCCCTTTCGTCTGTCTGGATTTGCAGCAGGCACAGACCGTTGTAAAGGCCCAACAGTGCTATTTTAATGCCATTCGTGGAGGATACAAGCTCAGGGCGACTTATAATTTGCCATGAAAAGTTTGCATAGGAAAACAGAAAATATTAATTTTGAAATAGAGGAATGTTATTCCATGTTGATGTTAAAGATTCTTGGGGAGAGAGGTGGAGGAAATTTTACTTTACATTTAACACAAATTGACCTTGACCTATTGATTGTTTGTGGATATTAATTGCTCAGTACAGACATTCTGGAACATGGCCTCACCAAAAATGTAATGTTTGCATTTGACCCAACGTAAAGGGAGAAAACTACATTAGCTATAAGCTCAGTGTAGTGGACTTGAAGGAGATTCCTGTTTAAAAAAAAGCTGATGCACTGTCATCTTTTTTGAACACTGGAACAAAGCAATCTCAAATGCAGATTACTAACCAGATGCAGCTTTTTAACACTGGGATTATGTGGCCATTCAGAAGTTGTTCTGATCAGCCCACTTCCTCTTGCAAAGCCAAAAGTAGTTTCACTTCAAATTTTTCTGGAAAATTATAATTTTAGCTCAACAGTAAATGTAGGAAAAATATTTTTGAATGGTGTAAATGTATACAGAAGATGCCAAATTTGTGCTGTTTACCACTTTAGCAGTGGAACAGAACAGGCATTTTAAATCAGCATGATTTATTTATTTTGTTGTGACAGGAGACCAGTGTTATACAATGTACATTTGCAATAATTTGACTCCAGTCAAATGAAGAACAAGGTAACTTGTATATTCACTTTTAAAATAATTGTGGGTGTCTTCGCGTGAAATAAAACACCAATATGAGCAACTGAACTTAATCTTGTTTGAGGGTTACAAAACTGAATCTTGCTCAAGGTTATGGATACTTGCAGGTGGTTAAATATATTTCACACTCGAGTGTTTATTTGGAAACCCATTGGATAACGTACTTGCATTTTATTTTAACTTGGTCATGAACTCATTTGAAATAATTTGACTAATAATAGCCTTCAAACGGAACTTTAACTGAGCACCACAAGTTAGTGAACTTTCTGATGTGTATGAATTTAAATTTAATCCCATAGAGAGTAAAACACCTAAGTATTTATAAAAGCTGATCCAAATATTTCCCAGGGCTGTCGCAATTAAATGACAGACCAATCACTGCAAAATAAAAAATTCCTCTTGTTCTCCCATCGTTGCTGTTGTAATAACTACGCCGGCGTGAGTGCGATTCCTTCCCTCGTAATTTGAATTGCTAAGGCACAAGTTTGAAACCTTGTAAACATTCACCAGGTTTACATCAAATTGTAAAGACTAACATAGAGAATCAGAGTTAGTCATTTGGTCCCTTGAACTTGCTGCGCCGTTCAACTAAACCATAGCTGCTCATCTACTGCAACACCATTTTCATGTACTATCTCTGTGTCCCTTAGTATCTTTAATATCTAAAGATTGTCGATCTCTACTTGATAACTGAGCCTCCACAGCCCCCCTTAAATAGAGAATTCCAAGATTCACTACCCTCCTGAGTGAAGCATATGTGAACATAATTTCATCAATCTTCATGGTGTGAGGATAAGGAAGAGAATAATAGGCAAAGCCCTTTGTAATAGTTTTGAGCCTTGAAGACACTGGATTACCTCCAGGGTAATTAGTAGTTATTACTTGTCAGTGCAGGTGTTGTTTCAGCACTTGAATTCGCTTGTATTACTTGCACTTGCGTTCTCAGCAGTTTTTTAATGTTTAAAGGAAATCTCTCAGTTTAGGTTTAAACATTTTGATGAGGGTATTAGGATGAGGTGATCAATTCATAGAACAAACTCTTGTGTGTGATTTTCCAATCAAAGACTTGTGGAATCTCTAGCGTAGAATCTGTATCAAGTACTGTTACTTTTTGCAGACAGCATGACGGTTGTTTTTGTGACTATCCCATTTCTGCAAGTTTAAAAGCAGAAGCTAGAAGTAAAGAGTATGCTTTGAGGACAGAATGAATGACCGCAAGTAACCCACCACAAACACTAGAACACTCCCAGGAAGTTCCCCCAATAACTACAAGCAATCCTGTCTAATGGAGACAGAAGAACATTGGCAGAAATAACCTGAATTCTTGCTTACACAAGATTAGGCTCTTGGTTCCGTTCAAGTAACTGAATAACTATTACCAGCTTTCTCCAACTCCACTTCCGGGCTTAGGGTGAGCGGCAAGGGAGTGTGCAGTGAAATAATACAAGTGTTATCCTTTTACATAAAGCTATCTCCCAAAGTCTGTGGTTATAGTTTGTTTGCATTAATTAGAAAAATGGAACCCTGTCTGGCATGTTGCTATGAGGTCAGGCTCTTGTGAATCGGAGCAGAGGAATTGATTCAAAATAGGAGAGAAAGTGAGAAACCACAAGTCAGTTCGCCTGACATTTCCCATTGGAAAAACGATCCAAATCCGTTATTGAAGGGTGATAACAGGGCACTTAGAAAATCACAGACAACAGTCAGTTTGATTAAATGAAAGGGGAAATAGTATTTGATATCAATTGGAATTTTTTTGAAGATGTAAAAGAAGAGTAGATATTGGGGAACCGGTGGATGTAATCAAAATGGAGGTTTGTAGTATTGGGATAACAGAATTGGTTAAAGAGAAGAAAACAATAGGAATAAAATGGCTGTTTACCGATGAGGCTGTTACTAGTTGAATTAGTTCAGAAGCTTCAACTATTTACATTAATGACTGAAAGGACGTACTGTTATGAAGAGGAGAGAGATGTAGACAAGTTAGTTGAAGCAAAAAGCTGGCAGATGGAGTATAATGTGAAAGAGTTCACTTTTTTTGGAAAACAATGTTTTCTGTGGAAACGATCCAAAAGTCGCAGTGACCTGAAGGACCTCAGGCAGTTAGCGTGCAAAATATATTTAAAAAGACCACGGACTTAAAGAAATTCTCAGCATGTCCGCACCCCCCACCTCCACAACAAACACAAAATTGGAAAGAGTAGAAAAATAGGACTTCATTTTTATGGTGAGAAACTTGTGTGTTGATTTTCAGAGGGATTTTGGTGTCCTTGTACAAAAACACAGGCCCAAAATTTCCAATCAGAGTCAACCCACGTGTCCAACGCTGATCAAATGGAAATCTACCCACTTAACTGCAAATGTTGAAAATCTACCTCCAATACGTAGCGCAGAAGAATTCCCTTAGTGCAGAAATCCCGAGAGTAGTGAAGAGAATGCATCCCCTTTTTGTGGTACCAGCTGCCATATTCTTGACGAGTGCTTAAAAGTCCCCAAGTTTCTTTGGGTGTCAGTACATAAGTGAATGGTTTGTGTGTAAGTGGATGGGATGATTGTCAGTTGTATAGTAGTCCTACACTAGGATTTCCTGGTTAACTTCAAGTAAGTAAGTCAGAATTGTGCAAAGTGTTTGAATCTTGATTCAAGAGACCTTTTCAGAGGGTCTAAGGGACCAGGGGAATTGCCCATTGAAAGTTCGAGCATCCTGGGAAATTCCCAGTCATTTTTCCAGGCTTCTGTGTTTCCATAAGCACACTTTGGGTCGTTTGTCCAGTTTCTTACAACCTGGAGACAAGCTCTGGACTACTAAGTGAACATGCGACTACAGCAAGCAACTAGGAAGGCAAATAGTATGTTTTATTGCAAGGGGTTTAGAGCGAGAGTAATGAAGCCTTACTGTAATTATATAAAGCTTTTCGGAGATCAACCCTGTGGTCTCAATTTTGTCCTCTGCGCTTAAAGTAAAATGTGCAACAAAATCGAGTTCCTGTGATGAGGGTTGTTGGTATAAAGAGAGATTGAGTAGAATGCTTATAGTCTCTGGGCTTTAAAAAAGTGAGGGGGCAATCTAATTGAAACACAAAATATTCTGTGAGATTTCTGCAGAGATAGAGGTTGTTTTACTTGGCTGGAGAGCCCAATAATCAGGATCTTAATCTCAGGGTAAGGAGATGTCCATTTCAGACAGATGAGCTTTTTCTCTCCTAGCTGTGAATCTTTGCAATTCTCTATCCCAGAGGATGTTCAGTTACTGTACGTGTTCAAGGCAGGCATTAATAGACTAAGGGAATTGAGGGATACGGCAGATTGGGCCAGAAAGCGGGGTTGAGGTTGAGGATCAAACATGCTTTTATTAGATGGTGGAGGAGTTTCAAGGGACTGGATGTTTTTATTGATGTATATTACCATTGGTTTCCCAAACAAATGATAAACTTTTCCAGGTAAATCCGAACTCTGATAGTTAAAATGCATGCGTCATTGTTGTGTTTTAGACATTTTTACATTACCAAGTGTTTTAAAATATGATTTTGCTTTTTTTTAAAACAAGCATTGAGTTGGACAGAGGATGGATGGTCTGTCAATCATTCTCAAAGGTGAGTCAGCATTTGTAGACACATTGTTCAAATCACTAACCTGCCTTTGTAGTTCTACATCTACTGACTGCATTAAACATCTTTATTTTTATTTACTAGTGTCACAAGTAGGCTTATATTAACACTGCAACGAAGTTACTGTGAAAATCCCCTAGTCGCCACACTCCAGCGCCTACTCTGTACACAAGGGAGAACTTAGCACAGTTAATGCACTTAACCAGCACGTCTTTTGGACTGTGTACTTCAGCCGTTTCAGATATTTGGGTCATTAAATATTAAATCAAAAATGGAATTAATTTGTATTTTGAAGTTTAATTGGCTATAAGTGAATTACCTGCTCTTCAAATTGTGATGAGTTCTTAATCCTTAAATAAAGAGCGCACAATTCTGCTTCACTTCACTGTGAAGAACAGCACTTCCACAATGCGTTACTGCATAGAACCATAGACAGTTACGGCTCAGAAACAGGCCTTTTGGCCCTTCTGGTCTGTGCCGAACCACTTTTTCTGCCTAGTCCCACTGACTTGCACTTGAAACATATCCCTCCACACCCTTCTCATCCATCTACCTGTCCAAGTTTTTCTTAAATGTTAAAAGTGAGCCCTCCTTCACTACTTCATCTGGCAGCTCATTCCTCACTCCCACCGCTGTGTGAAGAAGCCCGCCCAATATTCCCCTTAAACTTTTCACCCTTGACCCACGTCCTCTAGTTTTTTTTCTCCTATCCTCGGTGGAAAAAGCCTGCTTGCATTCACCCTATCTATACCCATCATAATTTTATACACCTCTATCAAATATCCCCTTGTTCTTCTACGCTCGAGGCAATGAAGTTCTAACCTGTTCAACCTTTCTCTGTAACTCGGTTTCTCAAGTCCCGGCAACATCCTTGTAAACCTTCTCTGCACTCTTTGAACCTTATTAATATATTTCTTGTAATTAGGTGACCAAAACCGCGCACGATACTCTAAATTCAGCCTCCTTTCAGACAACCAATGACTAACCGCTTGTGCATTGCAGCATGAAGTCTTTGACAAAAATGTAAAGGTATCTGAGTTCTTAACATAAGAGCTCTCCCCATGATTCATATGGTTAACTTTAGATAAGTTGGAATGTCATCTTTGGTGGGGATGTAGAAGGGGAACACTGGCCTGTAGGAGCAGAAAAAAGGAATTGAAATACTCCCACTTTGCAAGCAGTTTGATGTTGTACTTCTTTCACCCACTGACAGCAAGGAAGCTTTTTAAACCATTTTAGTAAGCTTTGCATACTAATTTATATCAGCTATGTGATTTGTGCAAAGTAATTTTTTATCAGTATTTCTTGCTGTGATAATAATGATCGATGCAAATTTGGGCACAGAATGAAGTGGCATATGACTCTTAACTTTGCACAGTAAAAGCTTAGTCTTTTATTGAACTAGAAGTTGCTTCATTTCTGTTTTAAATGTGCATAAGTGCACCTTTTGAATATGGTGAGGGTTCTTAATCTAGGCTGCCATTCCAAGTTGAGTAATGATCCATTTTGGTAGGAAGAGTACGAAGAGGCAATACAAAATAAGGGATAAAATTCTTGGAGTGCAGGAGCAGTGTGAGCTGGTTGTATACGTGCATAGGTCGTTGAAGATAGCAGGTGGAGAGAGCAGTTAATAAAGCATATTTTACGGGCTTAATGGGGCACCACATAGAACACAAGAGCAAGACACTAATTAGACCTCAGCTGAAATACTGTGCATAGTTCTGGGCGCCACACTATTTGGGGGGCGGGGGGAGTGAACACATTGTAAACCTCTTCTGCGCTCTTTCCAAAGTAAAAAGTTTATTTTAGTCACAAGTAAGGCTTATATTAAAGCTGCAATGAAGTTACTGTGAAAATTCCCTCAGTCGCCTCCTTCTGATGCCTGTTCGTGTCAGTGCACCTAACCAGCACGTCTTTCCGAGCGGGAGGAAACCCACCCAGACACTGGGAGAACGTGCAAACTCCACATAGACAGTGACCCAAGCTGGGAATTGAACCCAGGCCCTGGCACTGTGAGACAGCAGTGCCAACCACTATGCCATCATACCGCCCAAGAATTACAAGAATAGCTCCAGGAATGAGAAACTGCAGTTATTAGGACAGACTGGAGGGGTTGGGATTGTTCTGCTAGTAAAGACTAAGGAGGTTAGATGCTTAAAATCACGAGGGAACTGGAAAGAGTAGATAGGGAGAAAATGTTCCCACTCATAAAAATATTAAGAACGAGAGGGCGCAGATTTAGTCATTTGCAGAAGAAGTGAATGCGATGCGAGGAAAAACCCTTCTCTCCCAGCAAGTGGTTCGGATCTGGAACGCTCAGCCGGGAAGCGCGGTGGAGGTCGGTTCAATCATAACAGTCAAGAAGACGTTACGTGCAAGGGTACAGAGAATAATCGTGGAACGGCACTAAGAGTGGATCGAGGTGTGTTGCCAAGAAAATGCCGTAGGAGTTCAAGTCATGGCCACAGCAAACCACACGTGGCAAATGAACATAAATGGATCTTCCAGCAAAAAGGATGAAATGTAAACTTGGTTTCAAGGAATTCACGCCGAAGATGCCCAAGACCAAATACCTCATCAAAATGGGAACTGGCGTGTGAGCTTGAGAAACGTATGAGAGTGGGTCCTCAACTGTCAGCATGATTACATTGCATTTCTGGTGACAATGAGTACATGCAGTTAACGAGGCCAAATGAAACCCCTGAGTCCAGCAAAGATTTCAGAGCAATAGCTAATTGGTGTAGCTGTTTTGTGGAACAAAAATATCTGGTCGTGTGGCAGAAAACCAAGATCGCTCCAACAGCCAAAAGACCTCGGTGCCTAAATTTACAATTTCTAGCGGATTGGACAGCAGCAAAAACACAAATACCGATTACATCAGGTCAGTGTGGATAATATATCCATTCAGCTTGTGTCCAGCAACCAAACGAGTGGAAAAAAAGTTCAATAGTTCTAGTGAAAACCACAGGACATGAGGGTAAGATTCATAATGGTACTGCCTTGCATAGACAAAGGGATCAAATGAAGTCTCGGTCATTCTCCAAATGTATGTTTAAAAAAAAATTCCCTGCAGAAGATGTTGTTTATAGCAACAGTTGGGTGGATGAGGATGGAGTGAAGTTACAGATCGATAATTTGTGGCCTACATAATGAATGCCAATTACTAGTGAGAGATGTTCAGATCCTATATAACCAATGAAACCGAGAGAGCCCTGTGAACTAAAAAAAACACTGCATTTGTACCAGGAGGTTTAACGTCTGTAGTTCAACCTTTCGAACGAAGCCATTCAAGAGTCACGTTCATCTCAATGCAAAAGGTATATGGTTGGTGAAGAAAGAACTTCCACTGTGGAAATATGTTCACTTCCACCACTTGATTTGTGTAGTTTGTCATCAAATCGGAGATGCTATTAATGTTATAAAAGGTATACTTGTTGAGCAGGAAGGTCAGGAACTTCCACTTCTGACAAACCTCAGACATTTTTTCCATGCTCAGTTTGGCAGTGTAAGCTGTTTTATTTGACTTATTGTCACATGCATTGATTTACAATGAGAACTATTGTTTCTTGTGTGCTATACAGACAAAACATACCATACATAAAGGAAAGGAGAGGGTGCGGAATGTAACGTTACAGTCATAGCTGGGATGTAGAGAACAGGCCAAGAATTAGTCCATTATGCTGAATAGCTAATTAAAAACAGCATGAAAACCCAGGTGCGTGGGAGCAGGATGCCTTAGCCAGCAAGTATCTCAAGCAACCCCTAAGACAGGGGTCCCAAAAGGAAATTCCAGGTAAGAGACAAGGACAGGTCCAGTGAAGGTGCGGGGAAGCCAAGAAACAGGCTCCAATTGGAGGAAGAGCTGAAAGTTGAATCAGTGGCACTTGCCGTTGAGAAAATGCATCCAATTGGAGCTGCAGGATTTGTTTGGTGCAGACATAGCTCTGAAGTTGTGCTTGAGTTGGGGTTTGGATGCATACTTGGGAATCCAAGAAAAGAGAGAGCCTGGAGATGAGATTTAAATACTGCAAGGTAAGCTGTCATTGAAACCATCCCAGGAGTAACCTTTCTGTACAGAATTCCAACATTCCAAGGATGAAAATTGGAAACCCTTGAGATGGAGCTTCAGTGAAATTGATTGACTTGAGCGTTACCAATGCCTGGTTGGTTTGTTCAGAAATCTATGGACTCTGCCTTGATCACATCTGTTATTTGTGTAATGAAGTGTGTTCAACCACAATTGGCTTATTGGCATACATTTCATACTTAACTGAAAGATTATAGTCTAAGTTAGGTATTGTGAATTTTTATCTTTCTGCCCTTGCATGGTAAAGCTTACTTATATTTGTTTGACAATTGTGGAATCTTGTGATTTTTTTTCAACCATAGTATCTTGTCTCTCAATGTTTTGTTTAAAACCGACAAAGTTTATTTAGTCCCCAGCAGGATTTCCAGAAAGTTAAGATCTGGCAAAGGATCATAAAATATCCAATGGTATGGATGTAATGGAGTGATAATTCTGAAAAAAAAAATCAATCTGTTTTAGAGTTGGATCCGTATGCTGCAATGAGATTTGACATTCCTTGTAGAGAATGGAGATTGCGTATGTTCCATCCAGCTTCAATCTGATATTTTGAAGTTCTTGGGCTGAGAACGGACCTAGTGATCCTGCATAAAAAGAAAAACAAAGGAACGAATCATCACAGTTAAAGGTTCCAGAGAGAGAGGGCGGAGGCACAAAATTTCATGGGTTTCAAACAAATAAAAATAAGCTTTACTACGCAAGATCAGAAGAATAAAACAAGATTGTACCTGGTATCATTGTAGTTATGATTCTGTTGTAAATAGAGACCAATAACTTCCTGTTTAAAGACCAAGTTTGAGATTCAAGGCAGTTACAAAGAGAAACTCAAAAATAAATTACAAAATGAGAAATATAATTTACAAAATCTATTTTACGTTCCAACATACCTCATAGTTAAAGTACAAGGTATGTGAATTAACAAGCCAATTGTTGAACAAACCTCATTACACACAAGTAACAGATGTGACCAAGGCAGAGTCCATGGATTTCTGAACAAACCAACCAGGCATTGGTAATGCTCAAGTAAACCAATCTCACTGAAGCTCCATCTCTCTGTCTCAAAAGGTTCCAATCTTAATTTTTGAGGATTGTGTGTTGGAATTCTATACATAAGTTGCTCCAGAAGAAAGAGCAGAGAAAGGATAAAAGCAGGAAAAGAGCTGTGATTGGCATCCTTTAAGTAACTGGCGAACCCTGAAAATCGAGGAAGGCAGCAGAACATTGGTGACTTCATGCTGCACACTGTAGGGGCAAAGGCACCTTTTTTGGAACAGAAGCATTCTGCTCAGTGCAGCGGAAGAGCTTAAGTTGCACTTGAGTTAGTACTGGACTGCAGACTTGAGAACAGGGTGTTGGGAAATGAGATTGAAACATGGAGAGTGGCATTGAGGGCATCTGAGTGGCATTGACTGAGAATTCCAGGTGAGATCTTAAGTGAAGATTGGAATTCCTCACGAGGGAAACAGTTCCAACAAGATTGGTTGGCTCAGCAGTACTACTATCACGGTAGATAATTCCACAAGGGAATCTGTTAGTTACATCTACCATTTAGTGTACAACATGCAGTGACTTTGCGGGTTTGCCTGTCAATTCACATGTACTCCCATTTTATTCCTGAATGTTGAAATATAAAATAGATTTGGAAATTGTTTTACATTTCTCATCTTGTAATTTATTTTTGAGTTTCTCTTCACAAGTGCCTTGAATCTCAAACTTTATCTTGAAACAGGAAGGTATTAATCTTTGGAACAGGATCATATCCACAGTGATGCCAATAGCCAAAGTGAATGAGAACAAACATGAACTCTCCACGCTGGAACTTGAAGACGATGAATTTGACAATTCTAGAACATTGTTTTAAAGGTACTGTACGCTTGTAGAAGTGATTCATTCAATAAAACGTTCATTGATTTAATTGGAACTATTGGCGATGTTTGTTTTTGTCACCTTTCACCACCAGCAGTTCACATTTTATACTCGCCAAAAACGAGGTGTGTTTGCAAGCCAAACTTATCACTCATTTTGCAAAATGGCCCGCAGCAGGAGTGTGAAGACGGATGGCCCACTAACAATCTTTTGGCTACATCTTCCAGGTGCACCAATCTGACATTATTCAGGCTTGGACACCATACCTCAGGATATATTGACCAAAATATAGATTCACCATTGTTATAATCTCAGTACAGATCAATAATTCTTAGTTTACAGTAGATGGAATGTGAAATTCCAGTTAGTTACTTACAGAATAAAGCCATAGTTAGTATTACCTCAATGTCTCACCACCCGCTGCACAAAGCCTCCCCTCCCACCAGACCACCTCCCTGTTTTCTCCATCCCCTCCCTACCCCTCCCCTCCCCCGCCCCACCTCCTCCCCCCACCACCACCCCCCAACCACATCCTGTTTTCTCCATCCCTTCCTTACCCACCCCTCCCCTCCCCTCCCCTCTCTTCCCCAAATTGCCCCCGCCTCCCCCCCACCCACTCTTTCTCCCTCTCCTTGCCTCCTCCCCCTCCCCCTCCTCTCCTCACCCTCCCTCCCCCTCCTCTCCCTCCCCTCCCCTCCCTCCCTCCCCCCCTCCCCTCCCCTCCCTCCCTCCCCCCCTCCCCTCCCTCCCTCCCCCTCTCCCCTCCCTCCCTTCCCCTCCGGCCCTCCCCGTCTCCCTCCCTCCCCTCTCCCCTCCCCCTCTCCCCTCTCCCCTCCCTCCCTCCCTCCCTCCCTCCCTCCCTCCCTCTCCCTCCCCCCCCTCTCCTCTCCCTCCCTCCCCTCTCCTCTCCCTCCCTCCCCCTCTCCTCTCCCTCCCTCCCCCTCTCCTCTCCCTCCCTCCCCCTCTCCCCTCCCCTCCTCCCTCCCCCTCTTCCCTCCCTCCCTCCCCACCTCTTCCCTCCCTCCCCCTCTCCCCTCCCTCCCTCCATTTCCCCCTCCTCCCTCCCTCCACCTCTCCCCCCTCCCTCCTCTCTTCCCCTCCCTCCCTTCCCCTCTCCCCTC